>NC_086284.1:12282485-13496363 GCF_963924245.1 Chroicocephalus ridibundus
GTGTGGGTGTTCCTCTCGGGGCGGGGGCACCGCCCGGTGCTGGGGTACCCGCGGGCGCTGCAGGAGGAACTGGGGGTGTCCCGCGCCGACGCCGCCTTCACCTGCCCCGGCTCCGCGCACCTCTACGTCATCGCAGGTGGGTGACCCGCTGCGACGGGACACCCCCCCCCCTGCGCCCTCCAACCCCCCCATCCAACCCCCCCCCCCAGGTGCCGGGACCCTTCGGGCTGGGACCCCCCAGTGCCGGGACCCCCAGTGCCAGGGTGGTGATGGGACCCTCTGGACTGGGACCCCCCCCAGTGCTGGGACACCCTGGTTCCAGAACACCCCCCCCCCGCCCCGTGCCAGGACACCCCCCCTTCCCCCGGTTCCGGGACCCCCAGCTGATGGGACCCCCTGGTGCCGGGATTCCCCGGTTCTGGGACCCTCCAGTGCTGGGACCCCCCGTGTGCCGGGACCCCGCGGTTCTGGGACCCCCCCTGTAGTAGGACCTCCCCCCCCGGCCCCCGCCGGTTCCGAGACCCTGCGGTGATGGGACCCCCCGGCGTCGGGATTCCCCTGTGCCAAGACCCCCGGTGCCGGGACCCTGCGGTTCCGGGACCCGCCCTGTGCCAGGACCCCCCCCCACCCCATCCCCCGGTTCCGGGATCCTGCGGTGATGGGACCCCCCGATGCCGGGATTCCCCTGTGCCGGGACCCCCGGTGCCGGGATTGTCCAGTGCCGGGGTCTCCTGTGGTGGGACGCCCCCCCCCCACCCACCCCCCCGCGGTGTTGGGGTGTCTGTGCCGGCGCGTCCGGTGCCTGGCACCGGTGGCTCCGTGGCGGGGGTCTCCGGTGCTGGCGGTGGCGGGGGGGTGGGGGGGAATGCGCGGAGGGCTGGGTGGCACCGCGGTGCGGAGGCCGACGGCGCGGGTGCCGGCAGGGGACGGCGTGCGACGGGTGGACCTGACGCAGACGCCGCGGGTGGCGGGCGAGGCGACGTCGCTGCCCCACGACGGCGTGGACGGCGCCATGTGCACCCGCGACGGCGTCTTCCTCTTCCGCGGCGCCGACTTCTACCAGTACCCCGGGGTGACCCAGCTGCTGGGGGCCCGGCAGCCAGCGCCCCCCCAGAACATCGCCGCCCGCTTCTTCCGGTGTCCCCAGTGAGCGGGGACGGGGACGGGGACAGAGCGGTGACGCCGGTGACACCCGGGGCTCTGCTGGCGCCGGCCGGGACGTTGCGGGGGCACAATAAAATTCACCAAAAACATTCCTGGTGTGGCTGGGGGGGGCTGGGGGGGGGTTGGAGGAGGAGGGGGGGGGGAGGGCGGCGCTGGGACGCGGGGGCCATGGGGGTGGCACAGTCCCGTCCCCAGCCCAGTGCCACCCCGGCCTGGGGGGGGGTGGGGGAGGGCGGCAGGTCCCCGGGCCTTTGTGGGGGTGTCAGCAGGGGACGCGGTACTGGGGGGGGGCACTGGGCTGAGGCGGGCTGTGAACTGGGCCCTGCTGGGCTGAACTGGGCCGCGCGGGGCCCCAGGGCTGCGTCTCGCCCCGTCCCACACCCCGCTGTGCCGGTTCCTTGCCGCGGCAGACGGTGCCACGCGGCCGTACCGTTCCGTGACGCGCCGTGCCGTGCCGTGCCATGTTGTGTGGCATGCCGTACCATCCCGTGCCATACCGTACTGTGCCGTGCCGTACCGTACCATGCTGTACCGTACCGTGCCGTACCGTACCGCACTCTACCATACACGTACCATCCCATACTGTGCTTGGACTGCACCGTGCCGTGCCACACTGTGCCGTGCCGTGCTGCACTGTACCCTCCCGTGCCATACCATACTGTGCCGTACCATGCCGTGCCGTACCGTACTGTGCCATGCCGTACCCTACTGTGCTGCATTGTACCGTGCCCTGCCATACTGTACCATGCCGTACCATACCGTACCATACTGTACCGTGCTGTGCCGTACCATACTGTACCATACTGTGCTGTGCCGTACCATGCCGTACCGTACTGCACTGTACTGTACCATACCATGCCGCACTGTACCCTCCCGTGCCATACCATACTGTGCCGTACCATGCCGTGCCATACCGTGCCATGCCATACCCTACTGTGCTGCATTGTACCGTGCCCTGCCATACTGTACCGTGCCGTGCCGTACCATACTGTGCCGTACCATACTGTGCCATACCATACGGTGCCGTGCTGTACTGTACCATGCCGTACCGTACTGCACCGTACTGTGCCATCCCATACTGTGCTGTACCGTGCCGTACCATACCGTACCATACTGTACCGTGCCATGCCGTACCATACTGTGCCATCCCATACTGTGCCGTACTGTACCATACCGTGCCGCACTGTACCCTACTGTGCCATACCATACTGTGCCGTACCATGCCGTGCCGTACCGTGCCATGCCATACCCTACTGTGCTGCATTGTACCGTGCCCTGCCGTACTGTACTGTGCCGTGCCGTACCATACTGTGCCATGCTGTGCCGTGCCGTGCTGTACTGTACCATGCCGTACTGTACTGCACCGTACTGTGCCATCCCATACTGTGCCGTACTGTACCGTACCGTGCCGCACTGTACCCTGCCGTGCCATACCATACTGTGCCATACCATGCCGTGCCGTACCGTGCCGTGCCATACCATACTGTGCCGTACCGTACCGTGCTGTGCCATGTTGTACCGTACCATACCATACCGTCCTGTACCGTGCCGTGCCGTACCATACCACGCTGTACCTTGCCATGCCGTACCGTGCCACGCCATGTCATACCGTGCCATACCGTACCGTGCCGTACCGTACTCTGCCGGACTGTACCGTGCTGTGCCATACTGTACCATACCGTACCCTTCCGTGCCATACCATGCCATACCGTACCGTACCGCACCGCACCGCACCGGCCGGTGCCCGGCCGCGCCGTGCGCCCCCCCTCCCCTCCCCAGCCCCGACCCCGCGGCGATGGCTCCAGCGCCGGGTCCCCGGGACGAGCCGGGGCGGGGGGGGGCTCCCGGAGGTCCCTGTTCCCGGGTGGGTCCCGGGTGGGAGAGGTCGGGCCGTGCCCGCGGCGCCGGGGGGGGTCGCTCCTCGCCGCGGGGCGACACCGACCGCTGGGGGGGGGGGCGGGGGGGGGACACGGTGGGGCCGAGCCCTCCCGTCCCCCCGCCCCCGCCCCGCTCTGCTCCGCCCGCCGGGGCCGTACCGCGATCCGCCGCCCGTCGCCGCTCCGGGGGGCGGTACCGGGGAGCGGTGCCCGCCCCGCCCCGCCCCGCCCCGCCCCGGTGCCGCTGTGGGCGGGCCCTGCCCCCGCCCCGCCCCGGAAGCGGAAGCGCCGCCCCCCTCGCGTTTCTCCGCCCCCCCCCCTCCCCTCCTCCCCCCGCCCGCGGAGCCGCCGCAGGTACCGGCCGGGCCGCGTCCGGGGTGGGGGGCGGCGGCGGCGGCGGGAGGCCCCGGGGGTGGGAGGGGTCCCGTGGGGTGGGGGGCGGTCCCGGCGGGAGGGGCGGTCCCGGCGTGTCGGCGCCGCTTCTGCCCGCGCTCCCCCCGCAGGCCCCGATGGACGCGGAGGCCCCGGCGCCCCGGGGGCTGTAGGAGCCGCCGCCAGCGGCAGGTGAGGGGGGGCCCTCGGGGGGGCCCCGCCGCCTCGCCCCCCCCCCCTCCCGGCCCCGCCATGTCGGGGTCCCTCGGCGAGCGCGGCGACCTGTCGGGGCCGCTGGGCGAGCACGGCGACCTGGCCAACGACAACCGGTGCCCGGCGCTGAGCCCGGCGCCGCAGGGCCCTCCCCCGGCGCAGGGTCCCCCCCCGGCCCCCGCCGAGGAACCGGCAACCGCTAAGTGGGTGAAGGACGGGCGGAACCAACGGCGCCGCGCGGCCCAGCGCGACCAGAACCGCAACGAGCTGCGGCCGCCGCCCGCCCCCGCCCCGCACAGCGCCCGAGGCGGCGGGGGGGGGCCCGGGCTGCTGCTGCCGCTGCGGCCGCACGGCCGGCGGGAGGAGGAGGAGGAGGAGGAGGAGGAAGACGACGAGGAGGAGGACGAGGAGGAGGAGGACGAAGAGGAGGAGGATGAGGAGGAGGAGGGCGACGGGGACTCCACGCCGGTGCAGAGCGACCCGGCGACGGGGGAGTCGGAGGGCAGCGGGGAGCGGGGCCCGCGGGAGCCCCCCCGCAGCGCCAGCCGCCTCTTCGGGGCCCGCAGCGGCGCCGCCAGCGACGAGGACTCCAGCTGGGCCACGCTCAGCCAGGGCAGCCCCCCCGGCAGCTCCCCCGACGACGCAGGTGGGTCGTCCCCCCCCAACCCCGGCCCCACGGCTGAGCCACGGCGGCCCCGCGGCCACCTCTCGCTGACTCGCGGCTGAGCCATGGCCACCTCTCACTGACCCGCGGCCACCCCACACCTGTCCCATGGCCACCTCTCACTGACCCGCGGCCACCCCACACCTGTCCCACAGCAGCCCCATGGCCACCTCTCACTGACCCATGGCCACCCCACACCTGTCCCACGGCCACCTCTCACTGACCCGTGGCCACCCCACACCTGTCCCACGGCCACCTCTCACTGACCCATGGCTGACCCGCGGCCACCCCACACCTGTCCCATGGCCACCTCTCACTGACCCGTGGCCACCCCACACCTGTCCCATGGCTACCTCTCACTGACCCATGGCTGACCCGCGGCCACCCCACACCTGTCCCATGGCCACCTCTCACTGACCCATGGCTACCCCACACCTGTCCCACGGCAGCCCCATGGCCACCTCTCACTGACCCCCACCTGTCCCATGGTGGCCCCACAGCCACCTCTCACTGACCCACGGACACCCCACACCTGTCCCACGGCGGCCCCATGGCACCTCTCGCTGACCCACAGCCACCTCTGCCCCATGGCAGCCTGTGCCTGCCCTATGGCTGTCCCCGCCTGCCCCACTGCGGCCCCCACCTGCCCCTGATTCCCCCACGGCTTCTCCTGACCACCCCACAGTGGTCCCTGCCTGCCCCACGGCTGCCCTGATCCCCTCCACAGCTGCCCCACGGCAGCCCCACAGCTGTCCTTGCCTGTCCCTGTCAGCTCCACACCTTCGCCCCCCATCCCTGTCCCAGTGCCCACTGCTGCCCCCCCCCCGGGCTCCCCCCATCCCTGCTGGGGGCCGTTCCTGCCCCCCAGCCCCCGCTGACTCCATGGACCCCTGCTCTGTGCCCCCCGGCCCCCTCCAGCCCCCACCGTGCCCCATGGTGCTGGCCCCACTGTGCTGTCACCCCCCCCCCCCCCCTTTGGGTGCGTCCCCTCCGTGCCCCCCCCATCCCCTCTGCCCCCCACAGCCCCACGGTGGCCTGGCCTGTGCTATCTGTGCCCCCCCCCCCACCACGTCCCTGCCACCCGCCCCTGTCCTTGGACACCCCATCCCTGTCCCCCCCCCGTCCCCACCTGCATCCCTGTGTCCCTCCCTGAGCCCCCCCCGCCCTGTCCTTGGACACCCCCTCCCCGCTCACCTCCCCCCCCTCCAATTCCTGCATCCCCACAATCCGTGTGTCCCCGTCTCTGTCTGTCCCCCCCCCCGGTCCTTGGACACCCCACCCCCACCCCCTTCACCCCCTGTCCCTGCTCTCCCCTCCCCCATCCCTGTGTCCTGTCCCCCCCCTTCCGTGTTCCCCCGTCCCTGCGTCCCCCCCCCCGCCAAGTCCTCCGACACCCTGCCCCCCCTGCGTCCCCTCATCCCTGTGTCCTGTCCCTGCTGTGTGTCCCCCCCCAGCCCTGTCCCCCTCCTGCATCCCTGCCTCCCCCCGACCCCCATCCTCAGACACCCCATCCCTGCCCCCCCCCCGCACCCCTGTCCCTGTGTCCTGTCCCTCCCTGAGCCCCTCATCCCTGTGCCATCCCCCCCCATCCCCGCATCCATCCCCCCCCCCCCGCCCCGCATCCCGTGCTGCCGTCAGCGGTTGCCGGGGAAACGCCTGGTCCAGCCTGGCCCAGGTGAGCGCGGAGGGGACACGGGGACAGGGATGGGGACATGGGGACGGGGACCAGGACGGGCTGGGGCTGCCGTGGGGCCCATGGTGGGCCTGGGGTGGCAGGCGGGGGGGGGGGTGGTGTGTGTGTGTGTGCCCCCTGGCGGGTGTCAGAAAGTGGGGGGACGCCCTGGTGGCGATGTGGGACCCCCCCCATCTCACATCGGGGGGTGCCCCAGGCCCTGCCTGGCCCCAGTCCCCGTGGGGGGGGGGCGGGGGGTGCCGCGGCTGCCCCTGACGTGCCCCCCCCCCCCTCCTCCTCCTCCACCCCCCCCAGACTCCTTCTGGACGCGCAGCGCCGTGGGGCCGGACTCGGACCTGCCGGCGGGGTGGCTGCGGGTGCAGGACACCTCGGGCACCTACTACTGGCACGTCCCCACCGGCACCACGCAGTGGCAGCCCCCCGCCGGACCCCCCTCCCCGGCCACCCCCCCCGCACAGGACACCCCCGTGAGTCCAGGGGGTGGGGGGCTGCCCCGTGGCGTGTGGGGCGGTGGGGACCCCCATGATGCAGGGCCATGGGGCTGCCCGTTGGGGGGGTGGAGCCATGGGGACCCCCAGGGTGTAGGGCTATGGGGCTGCCCATTGGGGTGTGGGGCCATGGGGTCCCCCAGGGGGTGGGGCTGCCCCCCCCGGGACATGGGGCGGTGGGGACCCCCGGGGTGTGGGGCTGTGGAGCTGCCCCCCAGGGTTTGGAGCCATGGGGATGCCCAGGATATAGGGCCGTGGGGCTGCCCCCCGGGACATAGGGCGGTGGGGACCCCTGCGGTGTGGGGCTGCCCCCCAGGGTTTGGAGCCATGGGGACGCCCAGGATAGAGGGCCGTGGGGCTGCCCTTTGGGGTGTGAGACCATGGGGGCCCCCAGGGTGTGGGGCTGCCCCCCAGGGTTTGGAGCCATGGGGACGCCCAGGATGCAGGGCCGTGGGGCTGCCTTTTGGGGTGTGGGGCCATGGGGCTGCCCCCCCAGGACATGGGGCGGTGGGGACCCCTGGGGTATGGGGCTGCCCCATGGTGTGTGGGGTGGTGGGGACCCCCTGTGGTGTGGGGTGGTGGATGCCCCCTGGGGTGCAGGGCGGTGGGGCTGCCCCATGGTGTGTGGGGTGGTGGGGACCCCCGGGGTGCGGAGCCGTGGGGCTGCCCCACGGCGCACACCCTGAGTCGGCCCCGCTCTCCCCACAGCTGGCCTGGACGGGCTTCGCCCCCGCTGACGGCTTCGAGGAGGGGGATTTCTGGAAGGTGAGAGGGGGCTGTGGGGCGGGCGGGGGGCAGCCCCCCACGGCGCCCGGCCCCTGCCAGCCCCCCGCTCCCTCCCCAGGACCCCCCGCCCGAGGAGGAGGATGAGGAGCCGGAGGCGCGGGACCAGGAGCCGCCCTCGCCGGGACGGGCCTCGCCGGCCGTGGGGTGCGTGGGGGGCTGCGGGGTGCCTGGGGGTGTGGGGGGCCCATGGGCTCGGGGGGGGGTGCGTGGGGGGTGCTGTGGGAGGCCATGGGCTTGTGAGGGGATATGGGGGTGCTGTGGGGGGGGTTCAAGAGTGGGGTGTGGAGGGCTATGGGGGGGTGCCGTCAGGGGCTGTGGGGAGTCAAGGGGGGGTCTGGGGGGGGCTATGGGGCTGGGGGGGGGTGTTGGGGGGCTGAGGGGTGCGTGAGCCCGTGGGGAGGTGGGACCCCGAAGGACGGGCAGGATGGGGGGGGGTGTGGGGCCAGGGCTGGGCCCTATGCTGGGGGTTGGGGGGCAGAGCTGGGGGTCCAGGCCCCCCCCCCCCGCCCCCAGTGCTGGGGGGCAGGAGCGGTGACCCCCTCCCTTGCTCCTGCAGCACGACCCTGGCCGAGGAGGACACCCCGGGCTCCAAGGTATGTCTGGGGTCCCGGGATGGGGGGTGCCCAGCCCAGAGACACCCCCCCTGCCCCACACACACACCGCGGGGACCCCATGGCTGCCCCACAGGGCCTGGGCTCTGCCCCACTGCCGGGGGGGCAGCTGGGACCCCTACCCCGGGGGTGCTGCGGTGGGAGGGGGGCTGGGCTGGGTCTGCCCTGCCGCGGGGCTGGGGGGCGTGGGGGGGCAGAGCTGCCCCCCCCACACCCCCCCCCCCCCCTCCGGGCCCCTGCCCCACACGCCGCCTGCCCCATAGCGCTTCGCCGTGCGCTCGCTGGGCTGGGTGGAGATGAGCGAGGAGGAGCTGGCCCCCGGCCGCAGCAGCGTCGCCGTCAACAACTGCATCCGCCAGCTCTCCCTGCACCGCCGCGGCCCCCCCGGTGAGGTGAGTGTCCCCCGACCCCCGGCGGCCCCACGGCGGCCCCCCCCCCCGCCCCCCGGCCCTGCCATGACGTGGGGCTCCCCCCAGGGCCGGGCGATGCTGCTGCTGCTGGAGGGCCGGACGCTGAAGCTGGTGGACCCCCAGGACCAGGCCCTGCTGCACGCGCAGCCCGTGGCCGCCATCCGCGTCTGGGGCGTGGGGCGCGACAGCGGCAGGTGGGGGGGACAAGGGGGGGGGTAACGTGTGGGGCGGGGGGCTGCGGAGGTGGGGGGACGGGGAGGGCCACGGGGCGGACGGGGGGGCTGCAGGGGGAACCCAAGGGGCTGCGAGGGGTGGGGGCCAGGTGGGGTCTGTGCATATGGGGGGCGGCTGTGGGGCAGGGAGGGAGGGTGCCTGCAGGGCGTGGGGGTCCTGTGCATGTGGGGTGCGGGGGCCGTTGGGGGGGTCTTGTGCATATGGGGCACGGGGTGGGGGGCGCAGGGATGCGGGCGCGTGTGGGGGACGGACCCCGTGCCCGTGGGGATGTGGGGGTCCCGCGCGCACGTGGGGTGCGGGGCTGCGGGGTCCCACGTGTGTGGGGCGCAGGGGGCTGCGGGTGCGTGGGGGGCCGCGGGGGAGGCCCCGGGTACGCGAGGTGTTGGGGGCACGGGGTGGGGGGGGTGGTCTCAGGGGTGCGGGGTCCTGGGGCTGAGCCCCCCGGCGGTGTGGGGTCGGGGAGGGTCTCAGGAGCTGGGGCAGGGCCCTGTGGGGGGCAGGGGGGGTGGGTTGGGGGGGTGCGTGCCCTGACCCCCCCCCCCCTTAACTGCGCTCTCTGGCTCTTTCCTGCTGCGCCGCTGGGACGCAGGGAGAGGTATGGCCGCCCAGCCCCGCACCGGCGTGCCCAGTGCTCCCAGCGCTCCCTCGCTGGGACGGCGGCGAGGCACCCGGGGGGGTGTCTCAGGGGGGGTTGGGGGGGGTCCTGAGTGTGGTTTTCCCCCCCGCCCCCCCCCCGTGCCCCCAACCAGGGACTTCGCCTACGTGGCCCGGGACCAGCTGACGCAGATGCTCAAGTGCCACGTCTTCCGCTGCGAGAGCCCCGCCAAGGACATCGCCACCGGCCTGCACGAGCTCTGCTCCCAGGTGAGACCCCCCCCGAGACCCCCCACCAGAGCCCCTGACCCCAGGTGAGCCACCCCCCCACACCCAGCCAGCTCCGAGGTCTGTTCCCGGTGGGACCCTTCCCCTCCCCAGTGTCAGTAGCCCCCTCCCCAGCATCAGTGGCCCCCGGGGGTCCTGCCGTGACGGCAGCTGGGGGGGCCGGTGCCCCCGTGTTCCCCCCAGATCATGGAGGAGCGGCGAAACGCCCGGGCGCTGGCCAACGGCCTTTCCCTGGACCCCGCCAGGCTGGTGGAGATCCCCTTCCAGGGTAGGGGGGGGTCCGGGGTGGGGGGGGCAGTTGTGGGGCAGGGTGGGCTGTTGGGGGACAGCAGTGTGGGGACGGTGGGGCGATGGTCGGGGTCCCGTGGGGGGTGTGGTGCCAGGTGTCGGGCAACGGTTGTCAGGCGATGGTTGTGGAGGGGCTGGCCGTGGGGCGACATATGGGGTGCCGCGGTGGTGTGGGGCTGGCCGTGGGGCAATGGTTGGCGGTGGGGGGGGACGGACTGGCCGTGGGGCACCGGGGTGCCATGGGCATGCAGGGCCCGGTGTGGGGCGATGGTTGTGGGGGGGGCCGGCCGTGGGGCGACGGTTGTTGGGGAGATGGTGGGGGGGGGGGGTCGGGTGTGGGGTGATGGTTGTGGGGCGCTGGCTGTGGGGCGGCGCGGTGCCGACCCCCGCCGTGCCGCAGTAGAGTTCCCGGCGCCCAAGAGCGAGGTGGTGCAGCAGTTCCCCGTCTGCTACCTGGGCTGCGTCCCCGTCGCCAAGCCCGTGGGTGAGTGTGGGGCGCGGGGGGGGGGCTGCCCCACGGTGTGGGGTTATGGGGCAGCCCCCCATGAGCTCCCCACCCCACTCCGGCCCGTCCCAGGCATGGACGTTATCAACGCGGCGCTGGAGGCGGCGCTGGCCACCGGCACTAAGGAGCACTGGACCCCCATCGTGGTCAACGTGGCGCCCGCCACGCTCACCATCACCCACCAGCAGGTGCGTCCGGCCCCCGCGGTGCCGGTGGCCCTGGCCCGGTGCCGGCCATGGAGGCGCCATCCATGGCGGTGCCATCCGTGGCGGTGCCGGCCATGGTGGTGACGGCCATGGAGGTGCCATCCGTGGCGGTGATGGCCATGGAGGTGCCATCCGTGGTGGTGATGGCCATGGAAGTGCCATCCGTGGCGCTGCCGGCCGTGGTGGTGATGGCCATGGTGGTGCCATCCGTGGCGGTGACGGCGCCCTCCGCGTGCCCGCAGACGGAGGCCGTGCTGTGCGAGTGCCGCGTGCGGTTCCTGTCCTTCATGGGGGTGGGCCGCGACGTTCGCTCCTTCGCCTTCATCATGGCCAGCGCCCCCGGCGCCTTCCGCTGCCACATGGTCTGGTGCGAGCCCAACGCGGCGGGGCTGAGCGAGGCGCTGCAGGCCGCCTGCATGGTGAGTGAGTGTCCCCCGCCTTGTCCCCCCCACCCCACCCCGCCCCACGTCCCCCTCCGCCGCCGCCCCTCACCCCGCTCTCCCCAGCTGCGCTACCAGAAGTGCCTGGACGCCCGGCCCCAGGCCTCCAGCTCCTGCCTGCCGGCCCCGCCGGCCGACTCGGTGGCCCGTCGGGTGGGCTCCTCGGTGCGCCGGGGCGTCCAGACCCTCCTGGGCACCCTCAAGCCCAGGCGCCTCGGGGCCCAGACGCCGTGAGCCGGGACGGGGGGAGCCACCCGGGTCCCCTCCCCACCCGCCGCCCCTGGGATGGGCCGGCAGCGCCGGGCGATGGCGGGGGTGAGTTCGCGCCCAGGGGCGTCGCGTGTGTCCCCGCGTGCCGGGGGCTGCGTGCCCGCCCGGGGGGGGGCTGCACGCCGAGCGCCCTGCCCCATGGCAGCAGGGCAGGGAATCCTGCCCCAGGGCGACGGGGCGGGGGTCCTGCCCCCCACGCTGGCGCGAGCCCCCCACTGCCACCTCCCCCCCACCACCACCCCAGGGGGACGATGGCGCGGGAGGGGGGGCGCGGGGCCCGCCCTGCCCCGATGCATGCGGTCTAACCTGTGGCGTGGGGCTCGCCGGGGCCCCGGCTCCGGAGCCGCCGCTCCTGCTGTAACGAAGATCTTGTGTCGTACTAAGTAATTAATAAACCCATTCCACCAGCCCGGCCTGGCCCCCTCCCTGCCGCGGCGAGGATGAGGAGGGAGCGGGGTCTCGGCGGGAGCCGTGGGGGTCCATCGCGCCTTTATTGTGTGTGGGGTGCGGGTCCCGGTGTCATTCCCGCTGCCGCCGGCTTCAGCAGAGCCGTCGCTGCCGCCAGAGCTCCTGGATCTGCGGGAAGGGCAGCGCGGGCCGCAGGGGCCGGCAGAGCTGGGGGTCGGCGGAGCGGCCGGTGCGCAGGGCGCAGAGCAGGGCGGCCTTGCAGGGCGCCAGGCAGGGCTGCCGCGGGGGGTGACCCTTGTGCAGGTGGAACCAGAACCGCTGGAAGAGGGGCTCGTCGTCCTGGAAGCGGCGGATGAGCCGGTCCCAGTCGGCGGGGAAGGCGGTGGGTAACCCGTAAGCCTCCCGCGCCCGGTAGAGGCTCCGCCAGCGCGGCGCGGCCCCCGGCGCGTTGGCCTCCGTCAGGTTGAGGATGAAGGTCTCGTGGTCCAGCACGGCGTGGGAGCTGCCGGGGTAGGCGCCGTCCACCTCGTAGACGCGGTACCCTGCGGCGCGGCAAGGGGGGGGGGTCAGCGGTGGCACCGGAGCCGGGGTTGGGGGGGGGGGGTGTTTGGGCCGCACCGGGGTTGAGGTTGATGTAGGTGGTGACGCTGGGGGCCACGAAGGCGACGGAGACGGGGCGCGACAGCGTCTCCTCGTCGTAGAACATCTCGAACTCGTCCACGTGCGTGTGGCCGAAGAACTGCCCCGCGATGGTGCCCTCAAACCTGCGCCGGGACCGGGGCGAGGGCTGACGGCACTCGGCGCCACCCCGACCCGCTGCTGGCACCCGGGGCCGTGCAGCCGGCGCCATTCCCCCCCCCCCCGGTGCCACCCCCGGCCCTTGGCAGGGCGCAGCCGGCGCCGTGACCCGCAGCCGCGCCGTCACGCCGGGGGCTCAGACAACACCCCCCGTCCCACCCCGGCCCTGCCGGCGACAGCAGCACCCACGCCGGGTGTCCGCCCCCCGCCCAGGCCCGGGCAGTGCCGGGGGGGGGTCCGTTGGGGGTCCGTTGGGGGTCTGACCTGCTGACGATGCGGTAGTAGTTCCAGCTCCAGCTGCGCAGACAGTGCGCGGGGGGGATGTGCCCGATGATGTGCACCTACGGAGGCAGGGGAAGGCTGGAGGGGGTGTCCGGGACCCCTGCCCTGTGTCACCCCGCTGTGGCCGTCTGCTCCCCCCCCCCAGCCCCCCACGAGCCCTCACCTTGTCCCCCGCCCTCTCGGCGTCGGCCAGGACCCCCACGAGCCACTGGAGCTGCCCCGCGGGGTCGGTGGCGTTGATGAGCAGCCAGAAGTTGGCCTGGGAGCAGAAGTTCATGTTGAGGGAGACGAGGCGCAGCCCCGGCCAGACCCCCACCGTGTAGAACCCGCCGGCCCTGGGGGGGGGACACACGACAAGGAGGGGGTGAGCGCTGCCCCGACACCTTCCCCCCCCCCCCCCAAATCCAGCCCTCTGCCTGCCTTGGCACCCCCCAGCCTGAAGCCCCCTGTCAACCCCGCCTCCAAAGCACCCCCCACCAGCCCTGCCCCCCCCCCCCCCCCGGTAACCCACCACACCTGCACCCTCCCAGCCCTGAGCGCCCCCCCGCGCCCCCCCAGCCTTGTCCCCCCCAGTATGGAAACCACTCTGAGCGCCCCCCTCCCCTCCGCCAATCCCTGCTAGCCCAAATTTCCCTGAGCCCCCCCATCTTGTCCCTGCCAGCCAAGACCCACCCCCCCCCGCCCCCAGCCTGAAGCCCCCCCTGAGCCCCCACTTGCCCAGGCCCCACCCCCCTCCCCCCCAATATGGAGACCACTGTGACCCCCCCCCAGCCCTGAGCCCCCGTGAGCCCTGCTAGCCCAGAGCCCCCAGCCCAAAGCCCCCATTGCCTGCCCCCCCCCAGGTATGGAGACCAAGTATGCCCTCCCAGATCTAAGCCCTCTCTGGCCCAAAGTCCCCCCCATCCTGACCCCCCCCCCAGCCTAAAGCCCCCCCCAGCTCTGAGCCCCCGTTAGCCCAGGGCTCTCCCCTTGCCCCCCTCCCCCCCCCAGTATGGAGACTATTCTGTGCCCTCCCATCCCTGGGCCCCCCCCATCCCCGAGCCCCCTCACCCCTGCTAGCCCCAAGCCCCCAGCCTCACGCCCCTGCTAGCCAGGAACCCCCAGCCTGAGCCCCCCCGCAGCCCCCCCCACCGGAGGGTCTGCAGCGCCGGGGGGGGCAGCCAGCCCTGCCAGGCCTGAGCCATGGCATCGTAGAGCCACGCGGAGGACTGGTTGCCCCGCACGTATGGCGGGGGGAAGGCGTTGACCGGGGTGGCCTCGTGGTTGCCCACAGCCGGGTAGACGGGCAGGTGGCCCAGGTGTCGGCGCAGCAGCCCGGTGACGGTGCGCAGGGCCAGCAGCTGGTCCTGCCGGCTCTGCTGCCAGACGTCGTGCGCCGGGATGTCGCCGGTCCAGTACACGGCGGCAAAGGTGGCCGGGTCTGGCAACTGGGCCAGCAGATCCTCGATGGTGTGCAGCGGCAGGTCGCATTTGCCGTACTCCCCCCAGAAGCCGGCACCGCCGGGGCCGTGTCCGGCATCGCCGCGGCAGCAGAGCGGGTCGGGGCAGGCGGCCGGACTGCCCGGCACGTAGCGGCGGTCCCAGTGCAGGTCGGTGAGGAAGAGGATGCGGGCGGTGGGGGCGCCGGGCGCGGGGGGTTGCGGGGGCCGTACCGGCGGCTTGGGGGCGGCGGGCAGGGAAACGTTCCAGGCGCCGAAGATGTCCCAGCGGCCGCAGCCCCGGCCCAGCAGCAGCCCGCAGGCCTCGCCGGGCCGCAGCACCGAACGCGCCCAGGCCGACACCACGTCGCGCTGGAAGAGCTGCACGGCCTGCCGGCACACGGGCGGCCGCGCCAGGCGCAGCTCCTGGCACAGCCGCGACGCCAGGCGCCCCACGCGCGCCACGTTGGGCTCCAGCTGCGGGACGGGGACGGCGGCTGACGCGGGACGGGGACGGCCGACGACGCTCCGACCCCCATTGGCATCGCCGCCCCGACCCATCGCCGCCCCTCGCCCACCGGCCGCCGTGGCCGCCCCGACCCCTCGGCTGGGAGCCCCGCGGCTGGGGGGGACACGCACCCACCCGCCCCCCCCCCCACCGGGCACAGCCCAGGTCCCCTTTTGGGGGCCCCGTTGCCGCCCGGCCGGTCCCCGTCCCATCCCTGTCCCCGTCCCCAGCCGGTCCCGTGCCTGTCACAAGCCACGACGTGCCCCAGCCCGTCCCGGCCCCGTCACGAGGTCCCGGCCCAGCTCCCGCCTCCGGCCCCGGCCCTGCCCCGACACGACACTGTCCCCGTCCCTGTCCCCGTCCCCGTCCCGTCCCCGTCCTGACCCCGCTCGGCCCCACCACAACCCGGCCCCGGCGCGGCCCTGTCACCGGCCCTGTCCTGCCCTGACCCCGGCCCGGCCCCGCTCTCCCGGTCCCCTCCCTGTGTCCCCCGTCCCGGTCCCCTCCCTGTGTCCCCCGTCCCGGTCCCCTCCCGGTCCCTTCCCGCTGTCCCCCGTCCCCACCTGCAGCGCCAGGTCCAGCGCCCCGAAGAGCAGCCGACACGCCGGGCACGACACGTTCCGCCACCCCCAGCGCGGGGCCGCCGCCAGCAGCGCCTCGGCCCCGACCTCGGCAGGCGGCGGCCCCGACGACGACACCGACAGCGACAGCGACACCGAGAGCGCCAGCGCCAGGGCCAGCGCCAGCGGCGGGGCCGGGCCGGGGCCCTGCGCCGCCATGGCCGAAGGACGCGCCGGGGGCGGGGCCGGGGGCTGAGGGGCGGGGCCGGGAGTGGGCGTGGCGCTGCGTGGGCGGGGCCGGGAGCGTGCGCCGGGGGCGGGGCGCGGGGCCGCGCGGGGGGGGCGGGCTGCGGGGGGGACAGGAGGGGCCGCCCGGTGCCCACCCCCCCCCCCCCTCCCCCCCGGCCCGCCGGGCCGAGCCCCGGCCGCGGACACCCCCCCGCCCCGGGACCGGGGGGTCCTTCGTGGGCGGGAGCAGCCGCCGCCCCCGCCGAGGCCGCGGACAGACGCCTCCAGCCGAGAGCAACGGCCCGAGCCCGGGGCTGCAGGAACGGGGTGGGGGCGGGGGCCGAGGGGCTCGGCTGGAACGCGGGGCCTTCAGCACGGACCCTGCGCAGGATCCCGGGATGGCCGGGGTGGGAAGGGACCTCTGGGGACCCTCCAGTCCCACCCCCTGCCAGAGCAGGGTCACCCACAGCAGGTCGCACAGGAACGCGTCCAGGCGGGTTTGGAACGTCTCCAGAGACGGAGACTCCACCACCTCTCTGGGCAGCCTGTGCCAGGGCTCTGCCACCCTCACAGCAAAGAAGTTCCTCCTCATGTTTAGGTGGAACTTCCAATGCTCAAGTTTGTGCCCGTTACCTCTTGTCCTGTCGCTGGGCACCACTGAAAAGAGCCCGGCCCCATCCTCCTGACACCCACCCTTTCAGTATTTCTAAGCGTTGATAAGATCCCCCCTCAGTCGTCTTTTTTCCAGACCAAAGAGACTCAAGTCCCTCAGCCTTTCTTCATCAGAGAGCTGTTCCAGTCCCCTCATCACCCTGGTAGCCCTTTGCTGTCCCCTCTCCAGCAGTTCCCTGTCCTTCTGGAACTGGGGAGCCCAGAACTGGACCCAGTGCTCCAGACGCAGCCTCCCCAGGGCCGAGCAGAGGGTGAGGATGACCTCCCTCCACCTGCTGGCCACACTCTTCTTGATGCCCCCCAAGATGCCATTGGCCTTCTTGGCCACAAGGGCACATTGCTGGCTCATGGTCATCCTGTTGCCCGCCAGGACTCCCAGGTCTCTTTCCACAGAGTTGCTCTCCAGCAGGTCAGCCCCCAACCTGGACTGGTGCAGGGGGTCATTCCTCCCCAGCCCCCGCACCCTGCACTTGCCCTTGTCCAATTCCATCCAGTTTCTCTCCCCCTCCCCAGCTCTCCGGCCCGCCTGGATCCAGAATGGTTTAAAGCGCCCCCCCCCCCCCCCCCCCCCCGGCATTTTCCAGGTGCTTTCGCAGCCACGTTCCGCCCCCCCCGCGCCGATGCAGGGTCCGGCCGTAACGTGCACCGAGACGGACACAGGCGTTTATGGGCGTCTCTGGTTTTACCAGCAGCACCGCGGTCTCTGAGCGACGGCCACCGGCCACCGTCGGTCCTGCCCAGGCCGCTCCCCGACGCGACAGCGCGTGGCTGAGGCGCGACCACAGGGGCCCGGCACCGAGCTCCCCCAGCCCAACCCCCCCCAGCGCCGACAGATGGAGATGGTTGCCCGGAGCCAGTTGCCCAGACCTGGTCGCCCAGAGCCAGTCACCAATAGCTGGTCGCCCAGAGCCAGTTGCCCAGAGCCAGTCACCAATAGCTGGTTGCCCAGAGCTGGTCACCCAGAGCCGGTTGCTCAGAGCTGGTCACCAATAGCTGGTTACCCAGAGCTGGTTGCCCAGAGCCAGTCGCCCAGAGCCAGTTGCCCAGAGCTGGTCACCAATAGCTGGTTGCCCAGAGCCAGTTGCCCAGAGCCGGTCACCAATAGCTGGTTGCCCAGAGGCAGTCCCCCAGAGCTGGTTGCCCAGAGCTGGTCCCCTAGAGCCAGTTGCCCAGAACCGGTTGCCCAGAGCTGGTCACCCGGAGCCGGTCGCCCAGAGCTGGTCACCGATAGCTGGTCGCCCAGAGCCGGTCACCGATAGCTGGTCGCCCAGAGCCGGTTGCCCAGAGCTGGTCACCAATAGCTGGTCGCCCAGAGCCAGTTGCCCGGAGCCAGTCACCAATAGCTGGTCACCCAGAGCTGGTTGCCCAGAGCCGGTCACCAATAGCTGGTTGCCCAGAGCTGGTTTCCCAGAGCTGGTCCTCCAGAGCCAGTCACCCAGAGCCGTGTCCAGTCGGGTTTGGAAAACCTCCACAGAAGGTGACCCCACACCCCTGGGTACCCTGTGCCCGTGCTCCACCATCTGCACCGTAACAGTGGCTTTTAGTGGCCTGTTGACTCTCGTGCGCTCACTGGTGGCTACTGAGAAGCGTCGGGCTCAGCTTTACCCCCCCTCTCCAGGTATTTACACAACAATGTGACACCCGGAGCCCTCTCCAGGCTGAGCAGTCCCAGCTCTCTCAGCCTTTCCTCACAGGAGAGATGCTCCAGTCCCTCCATCATCGTCGTGGCCCTTCACTGGACTCTCTCCCACTCTGTCCCTCTCTCTCCTGTCCTGGGGATCCCACCGCTCCAGCTGCGGCCTCACCACTGCCGAGTAGAGGGGCGGGATTGAGTAGATTGGGCGTCCACCGGGACCCCCCCGGTCCTTTTCTGCCAAGCCGCTTTCCAACTGGGTGGCCCCAGCATATGTCCTTGCCCCAGGTTGTTCCTCCCCGGGTGCACTTCCCCTTGTTGAACTTCATGAAACTCCTCTCCGTCCATTTCTCCGGCCCCTGGAGGTCCCTCCGGAGGCAACACGACCCTCCGGCGCCGTCAAGCCGCTTCCTCCCACCTTTGCGTTTTCTGCACCAAAAAAACCCCCACGGAGTCGCCGGCAGCGGCGGAGTTTCTTCAGCCTCTGCGCAATTCCCGTATCCGTCGCCGGACGAACCGTCCGCTCCAAGAAAAATGGGGCAGCCCCGGTCTCGGTCACTCCTGCCCAGAGCCGGAACCGCGACGGCACCTCTGCCGGGGGGAGCACGAGCCCCACCGCCATGTCCCAGAGGGTGGGGGGACCCGTGGAGGGGGGGGGGGACGGTCGCACGCAGGGGTTTCCTCTGTCACCGCGGTACCGGCGAGGCCCCGGCCGGTTCCCCCCCCTTCCCCCGCCAGCCCCGAGCCTTTGCGGAGCCGCCAACCGCCTCTCGCTCGCTTTGGGGCCGGTTTGCTGCTTTGTGGCAGCCGAGAGCGTTCGCGTGACGCGCCGAAGGGCTTTCGGTGTCGTTTTTTGGGGAGGTGGGACACCAGTCCCGGCCCCGTCTTAACCCGTAACCGCGGCCCGGGCGGCTGGGGGCTGGGGCCGGACACCCCCCCAGCTGAGACCCGACGGCAGGCCCAGCAGGGCTCTGGGGGGCACAGATGCGCCGACGTCCTGCTGGGAAAAAAAAAGGCTAAAAAGACATCGTTTCTCTGCTGCTACACGTTAGCGTGGCTTTGTATTTATATACACAATTACGTTAAATATATCTATTAAATTGATATTTACATATTTATACATATTACAGCCCGTGCTGGAGATCTGTCTGTCCATCCACGCACTTTGTCCAGGGCAAGGCTGGCTCCAGGACTGGGGACGTTCCCCCCGCCCCGTCGCTGGGTGCCACCAACGTCCCCAGCACTGGGGACATTCCACCCCCCCCCCCCCCCCCGCCATCGCCGAGTGCCACCAGCCCCGTTGGCTCCGCTGGGGACAGCCGAGGGCTTCGCCCCTGGCCGGGAGAGGAGCCATCACCCGCGACGGCTGGTGCCGAGGGCGCCGCCACAGGTAGGGGGGGGCCATTGTGAGCCGCCGGTGGCACTGTCACCCGGGGCCATGGCACAACCCCCCCCCCCGACCCCGGACACAGACGTTCCCTGGCGGGGGCGGCAGCACCCACCGCCCGCACCCGCCGCGGGACACCCTGGCCCTGGCGGCGCTCCTGCTGCCCACACGCTCCCAGCTCCACCGTCCCGCAGCCCCGCACAGCGCCAACTGCGCCTCCGGGGACTGGGCAGACTGGGCAGACTGGGCAGACTGGGCCAGGGCGGTACCCACCGTTCGGGCTGATGACAGTCCCGCCTTCTGCCGGGGCCGGCTCTTTATGGAGGCCGGGGATGGAGAAGTGGCAACGGCAGAGCCCGGCTCAGCAGTGCCAGGATCCCGCAAGCCCAGCTCCTCTCGGAATCCCGGAGCAGCCGTCTCCTTCCCGGGGGCTGCCCCAACACGGGGGAGAACCCGCATGTACCCAGGGAAGGGAGGGCTGGAACATGGATGCTCTCCTGGCAGCGACGGCAGAGGGACAGAGTCTCCTCTGCCAGGGGGAGGCACGGGGACGCAGACGGGAACCCGCTGTCTCCAGGTCTGCCCGGGGATGAGGCGATGCAGAGAATCCAGAGGCGCATCCAGCAGCTCCGCAGCCCAGCAGAGCCACCCTCGCCCGAGCGGATCAGGGCTTGCAGGAGGAGTGGCTGACAGCCTGGAGCTGTGCCACGCTCTCCCGTCTCCTCCGTTCCCAGAGCTGTGCCACGCTCTCCCGTCTCCTCCGTTCCCGGAGCTGTGCCGCGCTCTCCCGTCTCCTCTGTTCCCGGAGCTGCGCCACGCTCTCCCGTCTCCTCCGTTCCCAGAGCTGTGCCGCACTCTCCTGTCTCCTCCATTCCCGGAGCTGTGCCGCGCTCCCCCGTCTCCTCCGTTCCCAGCGCGCCTGGCAGCCCCAGCAGCCCCTGGTCAACCAGCGACCAGCCCGGAGGCTTCCGGCAAGACGGAGACTTGTGCCACTCTCGGGGCTGCAGCAGGACCTACGGACACAGGGAGGGGCGGCAGGAGCCACCTCCCACACGGACAATCTCGGCCCAAGCCCTGACCCTTCCATCAGCTCCCGCTGGAGGAGCGCGGAGGGTCCCCGGCTCCGCTGCACCCGGTGAGAAGGTCGTTGGCTGCGCACAGGACGGCCTGAAGGGACGGCCCCCCCCGGTCACCCCCAGGAGCGTGGGTGGCTGCCACGGCTGTGGCTGCACTGGACGCCCCCTGGGCCACTGGTCCCAGGGCAGCGTCTGGGAACGCTGCAGCCGCTGCCGGCTGGTACGGCCCTGCCCGGTGCCGTGGCAGGGCAGCCCCCTGCCGCCTCCCCCTCTGCCTCCCAGCCCCAGCTGGCACCGCTCCCCACAGCCCTGGCGGATCTCGGGGGCCGGGGTGGCAGCAGAGCCACCCTCCCCACTGCAGACAACCCTCCGCTCGGCAGAAGCTCAGGCCCCGCGTCATCCCCCCGCGGAATGCTTCCAGCTGCTCCTTGCCGCGCCATCCCTCCCGCGGGCCAGCCCCGTCTGCGTCCCTCCGGCTGGGTCGGAGCGGCGCGGGAGGGCAAACGCGTCTGCTCGCAGCACTGCTCCCTCGCAGGCACCACACTGGGCTCCGTCTCCCTGGGACGGCGTCGGGAGGCATCACGCCCGGCCGGCCACGGGGCCGCGCTGCCGGCGGTACTGCCCTGCGAGGTCTGCCCACGCTCACGCGCGCCGCCAGCCCGCGTCCATCCCTGCCCAAAAGAAAGACGCCGGAGTCTACGGACTACGGGGACGCCAGGCAGAGAGCCCTCCACCAGGCAAGGGCACGCTCGCCGGGGCAGAGAGCGGGTCTCCGTGGCCAGTGGCTCTAAGGAAAAGCCCGGAATCGAAGGGGACGGGCTGCAGCCACCAACCGCTCCCCGGAGGAGAGGAGCCCCGGGAAGGGAGGGCTCGAGGGGAAAGAATGCCCCGGGTACAGAAATAAATCGATATATTAGTGTGTACAAAACATGCTGCTTCCTCTGTACAGTGCCCAGCCGGGCGCAGGCTCCCCACGGGGAGTTCACACATATATAAATAAGGCCCAGACAGCTGCAAACAGTATTTACAGCCCGCGGGGGGGCCAGCGCCTGCTCTGGGGCCAGCCCCACCAAGCCCGGCCGCGACGCCCAGCCCGCGGGATCCTCCAAGCCCAGCCTGCCCCGGCCGGGTTCATTTCAGGTCCACGTCAAAGTCCAGCACCAGCAGCTTGGTCTCCTCGGTGCCGTTGCGGCTGCCCACGGCACACACCAGTTTGGTGTTGGAAGCGCGGATGCGCCACACCACGCCCCCGCTGCCCCCGCTCTCCAGCGCAACCAGGTTGCGCACGAACTCGCCCGTCTTGAGGTCCCAGAGCTTGACGGTGCCATCGTCCGAGCTGGTCACCACGAACTTGGAGCTGAACTGCAGGCAGGTGACGGCACTCTGGTGCTTGCTGGGCCCTGGAAGCAGAGGGTGTCACGGAATCATGGAATTTCAGAGTTGGAAGGGACCTCTAGAGATCATCTATCCAACTCCCCTGCTAAAGCAGCATTGCCCACAGCACATTACTCACCACTGCAGCCAGGCACGTCTTGAAAGTCTCCAGAGAAGGAGACTCCACAACCTCCCTGGGCAGCCTCTTCCAGTGCTCTCTCACCCTCACCGTGATGAAGTTTTTCCTCAGGTTTGATCGGAACTTCCTATGTTCCAGCTTGTGCCCATTTCCCCTCGTCCTCTTACTGGCAAGCACTGAAAAGAGTCTGGCTCCATCCTCCTTCAGCCCACCCTTCAGATACTTGTAAACATTAAGAAGGTCCCCCCTCAGCCTTCTCTTCTCTGGCTAAAGAGTCCCAGCTCTCTCAGCCTTTCCTCAGAAGGGAGATGCTCCAATCCCTCAATCATCTTTGTTGCCCTACGCTGGACTCTCTCCAGTAGTTCCCTGTCTCTCTTGATCCGGGGAGCCCAGAGCTGGACACAGTACTCCAGTTGTGGCCTCACCAGTGCAGAGCAGAGGGGGAGAATGACCTGCCTTGACCTGCTGGCCACGCTCTTCCCTGTGCAGCCCAGAATTCCGCTGGCCTTCTTGGCGACAAGGGCACATGGCTTGCTCATGGATAATTTACTGTCTACCAAGACCCCCAGATCCTTTTCTTCAGAGCTGCTTTCCAGCCGGTCCACCCCTAACCCATACTGCTGCCTGACACTCTTCCTCCCCAGCTGCACGACCCTGCCCTTGTCCTTGTTGAACCTCATTAGGTTCTTCTCTGCCCAGCTCCCCAGCCTGTCTGGCTCACGCTGGATGGCAGCACGGCCCTCTGGGGTCTCAGCCACCCCCCCCAGTTTGGTATCATCAGCGACCTTGCTGAGCATACACTCTCTCCCCTCGTCCAGGCTGTTGATGAATACGTTAAACAATACTGGTCCAAGTATTGACCCCTGCGGGACACCACTGGTTAGAGGCCTCCAACTCGACCCTGCTCCATTAATGACGACCCTCTGAGTCCTGTCACGCAGCCAGCTCTCCATCCACCTCACTGTCCCCTCCTCTAGTCCACACTTCCTCAGTCTCCTAAGGACGATGTTATGACAGACAGTGTCAAAAGCCCTGCTCAAGTCAAGGTAGATGACATCTGCTGCTCTGCCCTCATCCAGCCAACCAGTTACAACGTTATAGAACGCTATGAGATTGGTCAAGCATGATTCACCCTTGGGAAATCCATGTTGACCACTTCCAGTAACTTCCTGCTCTTGAACGTGCTTGGATACGACATCCAGAATGAGTCGCTCCATTACCTTCCCAGTGACAGAGGTGAGACTAACTGGTCTGTAGTTCCCTGGGTCCTCCTTCCTGCCCTTTTTGAAGACTGGAGTGATATTGGCCTTCCTCCAGTCCTCAGGCACCTCTCCTGTTCCCCATGACCTTTCAAAGATGATGGAGAGTGGCCAAGCAGTAACATCTGCCAGCTCTCTCAGCACTCGCGGGTGCATCTCGTCAGGGCCCACGGACTTATGGATGTCCAGTTTGGCCAGGTGGTCTCTAACGTGATCTTCCTCTACTGGGGAAAACTCTTCCTCTCTCCAGACCTTCCCCCTTGCCTCCAGGGCCTGGGATTCATGAGGGACAGCTTTAACAGTGAAGACCGAAGCAAAGAAGGCATTCTTGTGTCTGTTAGTCCTCCTCCTCCTTCTCCTCCTGTTAGACCTCCTGCCCCAGGCGCTCCGGGAGCACCCACTGCTGGGCAGCATCTGCCTGCCCCCCGCCATCTGGCAGCTGGGAGCCACATAGAATGGTTTGGGTGGGAAGGGACCTTAAAGATCATCTCGTTCCACCCCCCTGCCCTGGGCAGGGACACCTCCCACCAGCCCAGCTTGCTCCAAGCCCCGGCCAACCTGGCCTTGAACCCCTCCAGGGATGGGGCAGCCACAGCTTCTCTGGGCAACCTGGGCCAGGGGCTCACCGCCCTCACAGCCAAGAATTTCTGCCCGAGATCTCAGCTCCATCTCCCCTCTTGCAGTGGAAACCCCTTCCCTCTCGTCCCATGGCTCTCCTCCCTCATCCAGAGTCCCTCCCCACCATGGCCCTCTCCAGCCCCCCCAGCGAGGGGATCTGTTCCCCCCTGCCCAGCACTCACCCTGCAGCGTTTGCAGGCACTGGCCCGTCTTGATGTCCCAGATCTTGACTGTGGAGTCAGCGTTGCCAGACACAAGGATGTTGTCACGTAACTCCATGCCACTGGTGAGCGACTGGTGCCCCATCAGGGTGTGGAGGCAGTTCCCACTCTCCACGTCCCACACTCGGATGGAGGTGTCCAGAGAGCCGCTGACGATGTGCGTCCCGTCAAACTGCCCGGAGAGACACAGGTCAGCACGGCCGAGAGGGGAGGACGGCTCTTCGCAGTCGGGGACGCGGGGCACGGCGGGTGAAGCGATGGGCTCAGGCGCCCTTTGGCTAAACCAGGGCGCGAGCGTCAGGCGGCATCTTCCCTCTGGGAAGCGGACACGGGGTGCGCGTTCCCGCAGTGCGTGCGTGTGGGGGGGGTCAGGGCGGAGGGGCAGAGAGCGTCCCACCTGCAGGGAACAGACTCAGCTCGTGCGTCCCTGCGGCACCTGCGCGGGGTGAGGAGACAGCCCCCGGCCTGTCGCAGCGGCGTGGGCGGGCGGGAAGGAAGGGGAGCGGGGTCCTACCTGCAAGGAGTAGACGCGGTTGGTGTGTCCCTGCAGCGTGTGAGTGCAGCTCTCGCTCTCGGGGTCCCACACTTTGACGGTGTAGTCGTAAGCGCCGCTCACCACCTTATGCCCGTCGTACTGCACGCAGCGCACGGCGGCCACGTGCCCCATCAGCACGTGCAGGCATTGCCCAGTCTCGATGTCCCAGAGACGCAGAGTGGCGTCCCGTGAGCCGCTCACAACCCTGTGGGCAGGGGTGCGCATGGAGCCCCACCGTGTCGACCCCGCGCCCTGCCCAGGTGAGATGCCCCGGGCACAGGAGCCTCCACGGGAAGCTCCATCTCACCACGAGGAGGAACTTCTTTGCTGTGAGGGTGGCAGAGCCCTGGCACAGGCTGCCCAGGGAGGTGGTGGAGTCTCCATCTCTGGAGACATTCCAAACCCGCCTGGACGCGTTCCTGTGCCACCTGCTCCGGGTGACCCTGCTGTGGCAGGGGGTGGGACTGGATGGTCTCCAGAGGTCCCTTCCAACCCCTACAACTCTGTGATTCCCCGAGGGACAGCCCCAGCTTATCCCCCCCAGGGATGTCTCTTCCCAGGCAGCATCTTCCAGCTACGGCTCAGCTCAGCCCGGTCCCTGTCCCTCCGCACCTCCCCTGCCCCATATCCCGTGGGGAGCAGAGCGGGCCCCAAAGGCCATCACACCCCCTACCTGTTCCCGTGCAAGTGCATGCAGCGCACGGTGGACGTGTGCCCGTACAGCGTGTGCACGCATTCCCCCGTGTCTGCGTTCCAAACTTTGAGCGTCCGGTCCGTGGAGCCGCTGATGACGATGCTGTCCCGCATCTGGGAAGACCACACGCCCCCGGTGTGGCCAACCAGCGTCTGCACGCACTGCAAAGAACAAGACGCGAGACGCTGGTTTGGGAAAGGCCGAACGCCGCCGCAAAAAGGCAAAGCCAAGCGCAGGATTCCTCCAGCATCGGTAAAGTTCGTCAGGTCAGCAACCCGCCCCCTGCGGACACTCAGGCCCCCACCAGCGTCCTCTCCGTGACAACGATTCTAAACCCAAGCTATTCTAAACCCAAATGAGTTTCTCGCCCGCCCTGGACCGCCAGGAGGGTGCTCCACACTTGCCAACTGCCAGCAGAACACACGCGTGGCCAACTCTTGCCGGTTTCTTCCTGCACCAGCAGGCCTTAAGCCAGCTCTTCCCACTGCTCCTGCAGCCACGCCATCCATCAAACCCTCTCCCCGGCCGCACGTTGCCAGAGACAAGATAAACCCTCCTAAAAGGCCCCGATGCCTCTCCCAGCCCCCGGCGCTCCTGCGGGGGACGAGCACGGCTGCCGGGCCGGCGGAGCAGCCCGTGACAGAGCGGAGAGCAGCTCACCTCCCCCGTGACGGCGGACCACACTTTGAGCGTGTTGTCGTCCGAGCCGCTGACGATGCGGTTGCCACAGAACTGCAGGCAGGTGATAACGTGGTCATCGTGTCCCTTCAGCACCTGCAGGGAGAACCACACGGGTGAGGGGGGAGCGAAGGCCGCCCAGGGCCCCGGAGCGGCCGGTGGGGGAGGAGAGTGCTGAGGGAGGAAGAACGAGGGGCCCCCATAAGCTGTCCCACCCCCTGCTGCTCCTCTGCGGGGCAGCAGCTACAGCAGAACCATAGAGTCACGGAATTGTCCAGGTTGGAAGGGACTTTTCAGACCATCAAATCCAACCGTAAACCCAACACTGACAAAGCCACCACCACCCCATGTCCCTCAGCACCACGTCTGCCCGGCTTCTAAATCCCTCCAGGGATGGCGACTCCACCCCTGCCCTGGGCAGCCTGGTCCAGTGCTTGACAACCCTTTCGGTGTAAAATTTTTTCCTAGTGTCCAATCTAAACATCCCCAAAAAAGTCCTGCTCTCTTGGGAAAACAACCGTTTCCCTCCCTTTGCAGAACCCTGATGTTGTCCCAGTACTGACCGGCCCGAATATGACTTTGCCTCCAATGCCCAACTCAATCCCTACGTATTATTTCCTGGAGTTTTTTTCTGGATGCAAATCCCAGGCCGTTGCCCAGGGTCCCAAACCGCCCGAAGCTGCCAGGAAGCTGGGTAGAGACAGCAACGCCACCGTTCCCAACGCGGGCGGGAAGGGGGTCAACCGTTACCATCTGCCCAGAACCCGCGACGACAACGATCACGCTACGGCTGAGCTCCTGTTTCATTAAGTTATGATACACCTGTTGCGCAGGCTCATGGGTAGGAGCAGGGGGGGCACTCAGCGGCTACTGCTGGGGGACAGCGGGCTACCCGGGGACCCCAAAACATGGATGGACCCTCGTGGCTATTAAGGCCGCACAAGCCGTGGCGCACAGAGCCGGCCTCTGTCCCGGATCAAAAGCGGGTGGCCGTCAGCCAGAGCGCGCTTAGGACCAGCAGCTCCGTCTGCCGCGCGGCGGAGGGCAGGTAGCGCGCCAGCTGCCCCCTCCCCAGCGCGGCGGCGTGCCACGAGGGCAGCAGGGGCGGGCAAGGACCGAGCGATGTCTGCTGCGGGCAGAGACGGGGCAGGACCCCGTGGAAGGAGGGGACACCTCAGAGAGACCCGGCCGAGCCACGGGGACGGGCAGCACGGGGGCGAGCGGCACCTGGCTGTGGAAACAGGCCCAGAGCCGCCCTTGGCAGGGAAGGTATGGAACTCCCTCAGGCAGGGGCAGGCAGAGGGTGGATGTCCCCACGGGCAGATGTCCCCGCGGGCAGAGCCCTGGGGAGCTCTGCTGTTGGGGGACGCAGAGACCAAGGTGCTGGGGGTCTCGGGAAAGGGCTGCCTGGGGTGCAGCCCCGGCGGTGACGGCACCATGCCCAGCACCGTGCTCCCCTCGGCACCACCGAGGCAGGGGCTTGGAGAGGGGCTGGAAACAGCGTGGGCCTGGAAAAACATCTCCGGAGGCGGAGAGCAGCAGGGCTGAGACTCTCACCCGAGAGACGGGGTGGCTGGGGCTCTGCCCCCCCCTGCTCTGCACAGGGACAGGGGCAGGCGGGGACCTTGGCAGGGAGAGACAAAACCAGCACCCAAGTGTTCTGGGACCTGGGCTGAGCCCCAGCGGGGCTGCACCGCTCCCTGGCTGCCAAGGGTGGCTACAGCCCTGCCTCAGGTGCCCAGAGAAGGGGCGAAGGGATGGAAACCCCCCAGGGTGACCCTTTTTCTGCTGGCAGGACTGCAGCCCTGTCCCGCGATCAGCCCTGCTGCCAGCCGGAGCACACAGAAAGCTCCGAGCACGCTGCGCTCTGGAACTGCTCTCCGCAGGCAGGGACGGGAGCTGCGGGAAGCCGGCGTGATCTACAGCTTCAAGGCCCTTTAAATTAAAATACTTCCAGGTGAACGCCTCCGGCTTGCGCGTCCTTGAAGACAGGCCAGACTTGTGAATCTTTTCCCGAGGCAATTTAAAATTCTTAGTGTTGTTCTCATCCTATTGGTCACGGACATTTCTCTGCTACTTCCTTCCTGTACCAGCTTCCCACACGGCAAAGCTCTAGAGCCTGGTTCTCAGCAAGGACTCCTGAAAGCACCCACCTTGGGGGCTTTTAGCTCCCCGCTGCGCCAGTTCATGTCGATTTTGTGCTGCCGCATGAAGGCAAATTTCCAGGGGCTGTACATGAATCCGGGGCTCAGCAGGCGCCGCTTCCGCAGGTTCAAGGGCTCCTCGATGCCTGCAGGAGGAGAAGACAGCGTGATGTCTCAGGGTACGCAGGCGGTCCGTGCCCTCACCCTACCGGGGAGCTGACACAATGCGCAGCCCTGGGAGCTGCGGGCTACCCCACTGCAGCCGCAACGTGCCACGTGCCACGCGGAGGAGGGGTCTTTACCTTCTTCACGGCACTTCTCTCTCCAAAGCAGGTTGTCTTCAGCCAAGACCCTCCAGTAGCGACAGGTCTGGGCAGCACGGAGCAGGTCCCGAGGCTCCAGGAAGGACAGGACGTAGAGTGCCAGCTGCAGGAGTGGAAGCCGAGTCACCAGGGCACAGTGGGCTCCCCGTGGGCACCGGGGCCAGCCTGTCCCCTGCCCCCACTCACCTCCTTGGGCAGCAGGGAAATGAAGTCTCTCTGGAACTGGGGCTCGATGACCTGCATCATGTACTTGATCTGGGAGGGCTCGCAGCGGTCAATGAGCTCGTCCAGAGCAAGCAGCTTCTCCGGGCCGCTCCATCGCTGGGGAGAGGGACATCGGTCACGACGCCTGCGCGCACGGCGGGCCCTCGCAGGCTCCCCGGTGGCTCTGTGTCCCCAGCCTACCCTGCAGAGGCACCGACCCGCATGGGCAGGACGGGCCACCGGGGCCTCTGGAGCCAGCCTGGGCTCTGCTGCCCAGATGCCAAGATGGAGAGAAGCCACGGAGACGGGGTCGGGAGCTCCATGAGTCACATTCGATAGAGCCCAGGTGCCGTGTGACGGCAGACAAAGCAATGCCACCCCAGGACGAACGGGAGCAAGATGGGGGCTAACACCACTTCTACGCTCCTTTACCGGGGACAAAAATTCCCTAAAAATCCATCGTGGGACCCAAACCACTGCCTGTGGTGGATATCACGCAGACGGGCTCCCCAGGGCTCGGCTGCCCTCCTGCGTGCCCGCCGGCACCCCCAAGGCGAGCCCTCGGCGAGGCTCCCGAGCTCACCTGGAAGGTGCGGAGCCAGTCCTGCAGCTCGGGAGGAGGCGCCACCGAGGGGATGCGGCGGCGGCGCGCCTGGCCCGCTTTGGCGTTACGCAGGTCCCCGAAGGTGGTGGTGGGACTGGGCATGCAGGGACCCAGCGTCCTGGGCCACAGCCGGGAGAGACCAAAGCAGAGGTGAGACGTGCCAGTGCTGCTCTGGGCACACCGCGCAAACGCTTCTCAGAACAAAGGTCTCCCGAGCCTCCCGCCAGGCTGACCCCCTTCCCCATCCCTTCCAGCAGGACCAGGGCTACGCGCGCAGCCCCCTTTGCCCAGCCCGGAGCGACGGAACGACAGGCTGGCCCAGGCTGGAGGCACCTCCGGAGGTCGCCTGCTCCAGCAAGACCACCCAGATGGTCTCCAAGGACGGAGGCTCCACAGCCTCAGCAGGAGCCCCGGATGACGGAAGGCAGGGGACAGGTAGGAGGAGGTTTTCCCACCGCGCAGGTCGCTGCTCAGCAGGCAGCGCGCTCGTCTCACCTGCTGTACTCGGAGCCCTTGCACAGCTTCTTGCCGGGGGAAAGGGCCCTGCCATCCAGGCCGTTCTCCGACTTCCGCTTCATCTGCGAGGAGAAGGCGAGTTAAAGCAGGCTCTGTGCGCATTCTGGGTCACTGACTTCCTGACAAAAGCAGGAGACCCAGCCCAGTGAGTCTTCTGAGCCCACGCTGACACTGGGGACTGCAGAGGGAAGCTGAAGGCCACCCGAGAGCTCTAGAGCTGACAGAAGAGTTAACGTCTGTGGGAGAAACGAGCCTTAGCCCTTCCAAGGGGAGTATCGGACCCGGCAGGGGAAAAAGTCAGCAAACCAGGTGCAGAGGGACAAAACCAGCGGCTGAGAAAACCTACTGGTACCTCCTCTGGGAGCAGTCCAGCAGGGAGCAGGCGGAGCTGCAGCCTGAGCCCGGAACGCGGCTGACGCCTCCTGCCCAGCACGGCTCAGCAGCTACGGGGAGAGCTGTGCCGGGACGAGCATCAGACCGTGCCCCAATGTGGCTGCACCAAAGGGAACCTACACCCTTCCATGCAAGGTGAAGAGGAAAGGCGGGGAGAGCGGCGTGGCCACCAGACAGCACTGGTGGCCACCAGACGGTCAGCACAGGGCTCCCCCAACCCAGGTAGGAAGCCAGGGGCTCCTTCCCTTGGGTAACCAGCCCGGGCACCGGCTGCAGCCCCGTGCCCAGGGCTGGCCGGGGCTTCTGACCGCAACGCCCACATCCCGCAGAACCCCCCCGAGGCCTTTGCCTGTCCCCCTGCAGGCTCCTGCTGCCCCATTCAGGCTTTGCACCGCGACGCCGGGACCCCAGCACCGAGCAGGGGTGGCTCTGCCGGGGACGGGCAGGGCTGGGACTGCCGGCAGCGCTCGGGCAGGCTGGGGCTGTGCCTCCCGCCCCCGGCCCTAACAGCCGGGGAGGCCAGCGACCACCAGCACTGCAGCAGGGAGCTCCCAGCCCAGCTAACACCCAGCCGACAGCCCCGAGCCCCCGGCGTGTCCTGGGGGTCTGCAGCAGCAGCAGCGACAGACGCACACCCCAAGCAGCACCGGCTCGAGGAGCTACGGCAGCCCGTGGCCCGCGCTGGCCCCGCCGCCACAGCAAGCGGTGGGCGTCCGTAGGCTCTGAGGCCACCAGCCACCGGGATGGGACCAGAAGCAACACGCCAGTGCCAGCCCCTGCCCAGGAGCCACCCACCGCACGGGCAGCCCCGCTCCTTAGGGCAAAACCCCTGTCTGGGGCCACGCTCCCGGCGACGTTACCTTGGGCCGCACGTGGCGGAGGAGGCCACCATCCTCTGTCCGCTGCAGGTAGTCTATCCAGCGCTCCCCGATGGTGTAGTAGAAGTAGACGTTGCTGCCGTCCTCCCCTTCCTCGCTGTAGCAGCTCCCCTCTTCCTCTTCCTCTTCCTCCTCCTCCTCCTGCTCCCCGCAGACGGTGGACCTGACGGGCTCCTGTGCTCCCGGCCCTCTGGAGCCATCAGCCTCCAGTCCCGGTCCTGGGCTCCCCTTCCCAGAGCGCTCCGGCTCCCAGGGCCCCGAAACCTCCTCCTCCTCCTCGGCCACCACCTACAAGACAGGGAGAGGCAGGGTCAGGTCCGTCTGCGGCAGCTCCATGCACCAGTCGCAGGGTGCCCTGGGCCTGGAGGGTGACAGACACACGGCCCAGGGAACGCAAGGACCTTCCCCTGCAGCAGGGAAGAGGGGTGAGGAGCTGGGAAGAGGGGGCGAGGACTGAGCAGAGCCAAAACGGGAAGAGGGGAGCAGGCTGCTGAGCCAAGGCGCTCTGTGGGGACACGGGGCAGCTACAGCCGAGCAGGGTCTGGAGACAGGTCCCTTCCCAGCCCGTTTGGTGACGTGGCCAAATTGGGCGGCAGGTGGCAACTCTGCGGCTGAGCGGGGATCACAAACACCACCGGAGCATCAGCGGTGCCCAGCAATGCCCAACCCGCAGCACCAGCTCCCCACCTCCGGCACGGCGAGCCGGGAACAGCCCTTCCTTCGTCCCAGCGGAGAGCAGAGCCGCAGGGGAGGCCACGGCCGGCAGCTCCCGGCAGGGTAAGGGGGGCACACACTGCGTTCCAGCCCCGTCCCCCTCCAGCCACTCTGACCCGGGGCAGCGATGACTCGAGAGTCGTCATCAGCGTGTGCCCATCTAATGGCACCCGCGCCCCTCCTCCCCCAGGGAAGCGGCGCTACGAACAACACCCCACACGGATGAAAAAGCAGAAGGACTCAGTAATTACTCAGAGGAAGCACACCACCACCCCTCCATCACAGGGGAATGAGGAACTGGTTTCCCACACGCCAATAACACACCTCAACTGGCAGCCCAGGGTAATTTGCACCGCAGAATCCTAGAGATCCACAGATCAACTGGATTACGGCAATTATTTTCGATAAATCTTGGAACGCAGGAGAAATTGCAAAGACCAGGAGTGCCAAAGCCGTGCCAAAAGCGAGGCAGGCGGGAGAACAACAAGCCTTTACCCAGCCCGATGTCGGGCAATCGAGGGGCCGGTGCGGGATTCAGCGAGTAAAAGGGAAATGACGGGGACCTGCTTCGTACTGGCTGGTGAGACTTTATGAAAATAGGCTTTTTCAAATAAAGTTGAGTTTATTCCTTTCAGTGTTACATTTGGTTTAAAAAAAAAAAAAAATCAATTACACAAATCCCATCAACGAGTCGTACTCAAACGCTTTAAAGCGTTCGCCCAGGGCAGAGGCTTCTGGTGAAAACAGCGGCACGCCGGCGCCTCGAAAGGGCTTCGGTGGGATGGCGGAGACCAAGGGCCAGCGGACAGACCTCCGAACGTAGCCCTTTACTGGGAAACAGCGGGTTTCCCGCTGCCAGGCCCAGTGCAGACCCACAAGGGCGTGCGTGTGTGAAACCAGAGCAGTCAATATTTGTTTTATTCACAATACGGAGGTAGATAAGAATCTTTTTGGCTTCCATCGTACATGGAGGTAGGCAGCGAGGAGGGGACGGTCACACGGGGTGACCTGCATCACTCGGCAAGCTGGGCTCACCCAAATTAAACACATTTCAATGCGCCCAGAGGCGACGTTCTCCCTCTAAGGGCAGGGAGAGCGGGGCCGGCGAGGCACCAGGGATGTGCCTCCTGTAAAGCAGTCACGGGAAAGGACTGAGGGGTCGCACTCGGCACGAGCTTCAGGCTCAAAACCTGAAGAAGTGCGAGCAGCAGAGCAGTGCCGCCCCCGTGCTGCCCCACACGTTCGCATCCCGCAACGCCCAATCCACCTTGTTACACAGAACCCTTAAAACGCGAAGGCATTGCTCAATCTCCTCGCCCAAACGATTCAAAATCCGGAGAAGATACTTTTGTTGGAGAAGAAAAGAAATGGAGAGGTGATTTGGTGACAAAAATCACACCTGGGGAAGGAACAATCCCGCTGTTCTACAGGGCTCCTACCAAGCCAGGCAACGCTCGCTGCAGTTCGGGCTGGGTTTATTTACCTGCAGAAACGAGGGCTCAGCGCACACTGAGTGCCCAGCCCTGGGAGCTTCCCCGGGTCAGAGGCAGCTCGGTCACCTCCACAGCACCCGGTCAGACCGGACCCCGTCTGATGGGCAAGCCAGGAACAGGGCTGGGCTCTCGGGCAGGAGGCGGGAGACAGTGTCCCATCGGACACAGCTCAGGAGGGAGCACCGAGCCCAGGAGCCTCAAGCATTTCCTCGGGCAACTAGACGTGGGGGTCAGACCAAGGGCTGGGGAAGGGACCTTAAAGCCCATCCAGACCCCAGGATGGTGCTCCTGGGGCAGGACAGTCACTGACACCTCCCTGGCAGCAAAACACCCTCCAACAACGACCCTCCTGGCCTGCTCGAGAGCACAGCAGGACAGAGCTGCTCTTCAGTGGGCGCATTTCACAGAATCACAGACTGGTTTGGGTGGGAAGGGACCTTAAAGGCCACCCAGTGCCACCCCCTGCCCTGGGCAGGGACACCTCCCACCAGCCCAGCTTGCTCCAAGCCCCGGCCAACCTGGCCTTGAACCCCTCCAGGGATGGGGCAGCCACAGCTTCTCTGGGCAACCTGGGCCAGGGGCTCACCGCCCTCACAGCCAAGAATTTCTGCCCGAGATCTCAGCTCAGTCTCCCCTCTTGCAGTGGAAACCCCTTCCCCCTCGTCCCATGGCTCCCCTCCCTCATCCAGAGTCCCTCCCCAGCTTTCCTGGAGCCCCTTGAGGGACTGGAAGGGGCTCCAAGGTCTCCGCGGAGCCTTCTCTTCTCCAGGCTGAACCCCCCCAGCTCTCTCAGCCCGTCCTTCCAGCAGAGGGGCTCCAGCCCTCCCAGCATCCCCGGGGCCCCCTCTGGCCCCGCTCCAACAGCTCCATGTCCTTCTTCATGCCCCCATTTCCTCAGCCCCACAGACGGCACTGCAGCACCACGCACTCCCAAAGCCCCCGGAGCCCACCCGGGCAGGCAGCACACTGGCCACAGACAACAGGGTAGCGCTTGGCAAGAGACACGGGCTCTGGCCTCCTCCTCGATCCAGGGGAAGAACCTCTCTCCACACCTAGCTCTGGTCTCCAGCGACAAACAATTAGTGGAATGTAACGACTGTCTGCAGGAACCCTAGGGATGGATGGCTAGCTGCTCTGGGGCAGGGGGACAGCAGGAAGCCACAAGCGTCCTTTGGGGTCAGAACATTATTTCTATGGGGGACCTTGGGGCAGACACATCACCATGGCCAGAGCAGCTCCCGGCAAGGCTTGGTGCTGAGGGGCCACTGCGGGCCCTGGCAGGACACCACAGAGGTGAGTGTGGGAGTGTTGACGTGCTGGAGGGTGGGACGGCTCTGCAGAGGGACCTGGCCAGGCTGGACGGATGGGACAAGGCCAGTGGCGTGAGGTTCAACAAGGCCAAGTGCCGGGTCGTCCTCTTGGGTCACCCCAACCCCATGGACGCTCCAGGCTGGGGGCAGAGTGGCTGGAGAGCTGCCCGGGGGAAAAGGACCTGGGGGTGTTGGTCGACAGCAGCTGAATATGAGCCAACAGCATCCTGGCCTGTGTCAGGAACAGTGTGGCCAGCAGGACTGGGGCAGCGATGGTCCCCCTGTACTGGGCACTGGGGAGGCCCCACCTCGAGTGCTGTGTCCAGTTTTGGGCCCCTCACTACAGGAAAGACGTTGAGGGGCTGGAGCGTGTCCAGAGAAGGGCACCGGAGCTGGTGAGGGGTCTGGAGCACAAGTCTGGTGAGGAGCGGCTGAGGGAGCTGGGGGTGTTCAGCCTGGAGAAAAGGAGGCTGAGGGGAGACCTTCTCGCTCCCTGCAACTCCCTGAAAGGAGGGGGTAGCCAGGGGGGGTCTGGCTCTTCTCCCAAGGAACAGGCCATGGGACAAGAGGAAACGGCCTCAAGTTGTGCCAGGGGAGGTTTAGGATGGATATGAGGAAAAATGTCTTCACCAAAAGGGTTATCAAGCCTTGGCCCAGGCTGCCCAGGGCAGTGGTGGAGTCGCCATCCCTGGAGGGATTTACAAGCCGGGCAGAGGCGGTGCAGAGGGACATGGGTTAGTGGTGGGCTTGGCAGCATTGGGTTGACGGTTGGACTCGATGATCTGACAGGTCCCTTCCAACTCGGGCAATTCTATGAAAGCCAGCTGGGCCTGCAGCATCTCAGCTGTCCGTCAGGACACTCCTCAACACAGGCTGCCACCCTGCAGGGAGCCTGTGGACAGGCCGCTTGGCTGTTTGAGAGGGCGCAGCGATCCCTGGGCCTCCCTCTTCCAGTGCCCAGAGCAGACACGTCCCCTCCCTCCACCAGCTCCCACCTCTCCCGGTATGAGATACCCCACCCCAATTCCCACGCCGCTGGAGGCGGGATCACCTCCACAGCAGGCAGAACTCCACCTTTCTTCTCCTACCTGAGGCACAGGGGCTTTACCGTCCCCCTGCAGAGTGGGGCTCACCCTCGCAGCTTCCTCACTGCTCGGCCGCCTCCTGCAAGTCATCCGCTGGCTGTTCAGCTCCAGGATGCGGGTGGTGATGCCTTTGACGTGGAGGAGATCATCGAGCGAGTTGAAACCCTTCAGTTCCTGTGAGAAGAGCGGTAAGGTTCGATACGGAGCTGAGAAGCCCAGGGACCAGCCCCAGAGCAGGACCAGGCTCCCTTCCCCGGCCACTCCAGACCTACCAGCTCGCCCCTCGCCTCCAGACACCAGCTCCCTTCCGAGAAAGGGGGTCACGGTGCCACTGCAGGGCGACACCTGCGCACTGCAAGTCCTCGCTCCTGCGAGGGAAGGGATGCTTTCTGCCCAAAACAGCTGTTCCCATCTCATCCCCCCCCATCGCCACAAACTGTCCCTACCCCGAGCAACAACTGCAACGCCTGCGAGGAACAGGCACAGTGCCAAGGAACAGGCACAGTGCCGGCGCTGCCGGCAGCAAAGGCTAAAGGCTCAGAAAGGGGAATTGCAACTTCCAGCTGACCGGTATCACGACTGGGAGCGTCCCCCGGCCCACACGGTCCATCTCCCTTCTCTGCAGCCCCAGGGGAGGAAAACAGCCCCTACCCCCTGCCTGGCACAGGCACACACACGCACGCATGTGCGTGGAGTCTCTGTCTCTAGAGACATTCTGCCTGGACGCGTTCCTGTGCGGCCTGCTCTGAGTGACCCTGCTCTGGCAGGGGGTGGGAGTGGGTGCTTTCCCGAGGGTCCTTCCAACCCTGGCTATTCTGTGATTCTGTGAGTGCAGGGCACCCACCATCCTGCAAATGCCAGGCCAAGCCCTGCCCAGCCCTGCGCACAGAACCAGGCGTTACTGGAGACCAGACCCGCACCCCAAACCGACCCCGAGCAGCTTCAGTCACAAGCCTGAAGGGCCTAGACCCAGCAGGGACGGCCCGGCTGTTAGCAGGGGCTGGGACCCCAGGGTGGAAAGCACCCACGCCTCCCGGCTAACGCAGCCGTCAGGGCCAGGACAAGGTTCCGATCATCCTTTCAAATTCACCATACACCATTTTAAGGCACTTCTGCTGCTCCTCCCCTAGAAACGGTGTTGCCCAAAAGCAGAGCTCTAGCGATAATCCTCATTCCTGTAACTCCATCCTCACCTGTGCTCACACCAGCCGGCCTTTTGTTTAAATGGCTCTTGCTCTTCCGCCTGCAGGGTGTTTACATTCCTGCTGTATTTATAGCCGGTGACCCTGCCCCTCTCAGCCTCCTCTTTTCCAGGCCAAAAAAAGCCAAGCTCATCCAGCTTTGCCTTGCCAGGCCAGCCTCCCCCGTCCCCCTGCCCGCTGCCACACCGGTGCCGTGCTCCAGCCGCCGCCTCGCCAGCTCTTCGTGCCGGTAACGGCAAAAAGCTGGCACTGATGGCCCCGTCTCTGCTGGAAGCGCCACGGCCGACACAGCCCGAGACCGTGCTCACCTCCTTCGTGGCTGTGTCACCGCCGGTGACCGCCCCCCGCCGGCTCCTCTCCCTCCCCGTCCCTCCCGGACGCCGGGGCCCGGCGGCGTTCCCGGCCGGCGCTCCCCCGGGACGCTCCCCCGGCCCGCTCCTGACCCTTCCCCCGGACACTCGGCCTTGTCTGCCCGCAACGTCACCTGCCGCCGCCCCCGAGGCTCTGCCCTACGCCCCGAGGCGGGGGACGGCCGGGAGGGGCAAGGGTCGGGCCACCCGAGACAGACCCTCCCGCTCGGGGACGGCCTACGGCCCCCCCCACCCCCGCTCCCCGGTCCGGGACGGCCTGCGGACCGCGGCACACGGGGCCCTTGGCTGGCGGGGACACTGCCGGCCCCTCAGCCCGAGCAAGGCCCTGCCACTGGGCCCGGAGCGGCCCGAGCACCGGGGGAGGCCCGGAGCGGCCCCACGGACAAGCCCCACCGCGCCCCGGCTCCCCGAGCCCCCCCGCCCCCCGGGGCCGGCTCCCCGCACACCCCGGGCCCCGCCACCCCCGCTCAGGCCCAGGCCCGGCCGCGGCCCCGCGTCGCCGCCCCCGCCCGCACCTCTCTCTTCCGCACGATGCCGCGGGCGCGGCGGCGACCGATGCCGCTGAGAGCTCCCTCCAGCTCGGCCACGCCGGCGCGGTTGATGTCCAGCTTCCCCCCGCCGGGGCCCGGCCCGCCCGGCCCCGACATCCCCGGCAGGAACCACCGCCGAGCGCCCAAGGCCCCGGGCGCCCCGCGCACGCGCCGCCCCTCCCCGCCCCGCCCACCGCAGTGCGAGCTCGTGCGGAAACAGCAGCTTTATTGGGGGCGCGCGGGGCGGGGCCGAGGGGCGGGGCCTCCGCATGCCCCGCCCTCCCGCCCCGCCCTCAGCGGCGCTTGTAGAGACAGGGCAGCAGGCGCAGGCCGGGTGCGGGGCGGCCGCGGGGGGGCCCGGCCTTGGTGAACTCCAGGAGGTAGAAGAAGGGGCTGGACAGGTCCTGGGGCAGCGCCGCCTCAGTGCCCGCGGCACCCCGCCACCCCCAGCACCCTCACGGACCCCGGCCCCGCGGGACCCCGCCACCCCCAGCACCCTCACGGACCCCGGCCCCGCGGGACCCCGCCACCCCCAGCACCCTCACGGACCCCGGCCCCACGGGACCGCTGTCACTGTCACCCCCAGCACCCTCACGGACCCCGGCCCCGCGGGACCCCTGTCACTGTCACCCCCAGCACCCTCACGGACCCCGGCCCCACGGGACCCCGCCACCCCCAGCACCCTCACGGACCCCGGCCCCGCGGGACCCCTGTCACTGTCACCCCCAGCACTCTCAGGGACCCCGGCCCCACAGCACCCCGCCACCCCCAGCACCCTCATGGACCCCAGCCCCGCGGGACCCCTGTCACTGTCACCCCCAGCACCCTCACGGACCCCGGCCCCACGGGACCGCTGTCACTGTCACCCCCAGCACTCTCACGGACCCCGTGCCCATGGGACCCCCGACCCCATCCCTGCAGGACCCCCAACCCTGTCACTCCCAACCCCCTCCCAGACCCTGGCCCCGTGGGACCCCCAAACCCATCACTCCCAACACCCTCATGGACCCCGTCCCTGCAGGACCCCTGTCACAGTCACCCCCGGCACCCTGATGGACCCCGACCCTGCGGGACCCCCAGCCCCGTCACCCCCATCAACATCCTCACAGACCCCGGCCCCGCGGGACCTCTGTCACTGTCACCCCCAGCGCCGTCATGGACCCCATGCCCATGGGACCCCCGACCCCCTCCCAGACCCCATCCCTGCAGGACCCCCAACGCCATCACTCCCAACACCCTCATGGACCCCATCCCCGTGGGACTCCCGTCACTGTCACCCCCAACACCCTCACAGACCCTGTGCCTGTTGGACCCCTGACCCCATCTCCCCTAACCCCGCCATCGCCCCCCAACCCCCTCCCAGACACTGTCCCTGCAGGACCCCCGAGCCCATTGCTCCCAACCCCCTCACAGACCCCATCCCCACGGCACCCCCGACCCCATTCGCTGCCTCCCTCTTGGCGCCATCACCTCCAACCCCTTCATGGACCCAAACCCTGTAGGACCTCCAACCCCATCACAGCCTCCCTGCCAGCCCCATCACCCCCAACCGCATCCCACACTGTGTCCCTGTGGGCCCCCAGGCCCCCAAACCCCACAGCACATCCCCGTGGGCCCCGGGACCACCAACCCACTCCTGGACTCCACCACCACCTCCTCCAGGCCTCGCAACAGCGTCTCTCCCCAGTGAGCCCCAGTGCCCCGTACCCCATCCCAGACCCCCGCCATGCCCCATGTGCCCCCAGCCCCCGTACCACAACCCCCATGGGCCCCAGGCCCCCCAGACCCTGTTCCAGACCCCAGTGGGCCCCGGTTTCCCCAAGACCACATTCCCAGACCCCGGCACCACAGCCCCCGAGTCCCCCAAATCTCCTCTCAGACCCCAGCACAACCCCTGTGGGCCCTGGGTCCCTCAGACCCCCTCACCACAGCCCCCGCAGGTCCCCCAGACCCCCATACGCTCTCACCACCCCCCGGCCCGCTCCCCGCCGGCACAGGGAGCCCGAGGACACACCTTGGAGACGCTCTTGAAGCCCAGCTGAGCCATGGCGCTCATGAAGGCCCGGATGTCCTCGAAGCGGCTGGCCACCTCAGCCACCATCAGGGTACCCCTGCGAACACCCCGGCCCTGAGCGGTGACACCTCCCGGGGCACGGCCCATCACCTCCTCTCCTCGCCGCTCGCTGGCCCGTGCCTCCCGGGGCACCCCGACACCAGCCCGGCCCCCGGCCCTGCCTACCCCGGCTTCAGCACGCGGTTGGCCTCCTCCAGGATCTCCTGCAGGTTGGTGCCCATCAGCGCCAGGCAGAACACTGCCACGTCCACCGACTCGGCCGCCAGCGGCACCTGCCAGACACCCACGGGAGAAGGAGGAGAATGAGGACGGTGACGGGCCTGGGGCAGCCCTTCCGTGCGCTGCTGCTCCCGGGGCTCTCGGATTCAACCCAGCATCTTTCCCTGGGGAGCCGGCAGACTGGGGTGCCCCGGATTCCCGAGCAGACACGTGCTCCCTCTCATGCCCGGGACCCCCAGGAGGGAGCCCTGACCCCCACAACCCACCAGCCCCCCTCGACACCCTGCCGAGCCCCCCGCCCCCTCCGCGGTCCCCACCTTGGCCATGTCGCAGACGGTGACCAGGGGGCTGAGCGGCACCAGGTCGAAGCAGTGAACCTTGTTGCGGACGCTGTTGGCCAGCGTGCAGTCTCCGCACCCGAAATCCGCCACCACCAGCGTGGCCGGCCTGGGAGGGGGCAGGAGATGAGTCGGGGGGGAGGCGGGCTGAGGACGCCCCGTGCCCCCAGCCCCGGCGGGTCCCCGTCTCACCGGCGGCGCAGGTAGCGGACGATGCGGTGCAGGGGGTTCTGGGGCCAGCGCTCCACCTGCCGGGCGAAGCCGCGGTGGTAGATGTGGAAGGCTTCGGGATCGCTGCGGAAGAGCCGGGCGGCCTCCCGGCTGGTGGAGGTGTAGAGCTGCTGGTTGATGTACCGGAACCGGGCCGACACCAACCGCGCCTCCATCCGAGCCCGCAGCGCCGCCGACCGCCCCGACGGCGCCGGCTCCGCGACGGGCGGCTCCGGGTCCCGCTCCCCGCCGGGCCCCGCCGGGGGCTCGCCCTTCTGCTGCCGGTCCTTCTGCTGCCGGTCCTTCTTCTGCTGCCGGTCCTTCTTCTTCTGCTGCCGCCGCCGCCGCCGCCCGCTCAGACCCCGCGCCGCCTCCCCCGGCCCCGGCCCCGCCGCACCGGGCTCCGCGCTCGGCGGGGGCCGCTGGGCCGCCGCGTCTGGGGACACCGTGAGGGGCGTCAGGGCGGCGGCGGGCGGCCCCAGCCCCCGCCACGGCCCCCCGCCGAGCCCTGGTACCTGTGTCCGGGCGTTGCCCGCTCCGCCGCCGCCCCCGGGGCCGCTTCCGCGCGGGCTCCCCGTCCTGGCCGGGCTTGGCCGCGCACTGCTCCGGCCGCCGCCGCCGCTTCCCCGGGGAACCCTGCGGAGGGCGGGGGGCCGGTCACCTCCCCCGCGCCCAGGGACCGGCCCGCCGCCGCCCCGCGCTCCCCTTACCGGCCGGCCCGGGCCCTCCGCCCCATCGTCCCACTTCTCCTCGGCGAACATGGCCGCGGGGCCCGTCCGGGCCGGGGACGGCGCCCGGCTCTGGATCGGGGCCGGCCCCGCCGCCGGGACCCACGTGCGCCGAGCCGCGCGCGGGGGGGGGACACCAGAGCGGCCCCGGCGGAAACAGCGCCCCCCGGCGGCCGGGAGGCCCAACGGGCTGGCGGCGGCCGGCGGGGCCGCGGACGCCCCGCCCCCGCCCGGTTCGCCCCGCCCCGCGCCCGGTGCCCCCCGCCCGCTGCCCCCCCCGGCCCTGTCCCCGGTGTCCCCCGCCCTCGCCGCGCCCGGATCCGCCCACGCTGCCCGCTGCCCCGTGCCCGGTGCCCGTTAGCGCCGCATCGTCGCCGGCGCGGCGGCAGCCGGCAGGGGGCGCTGTGCTTCCCCGGCCGGGGCGGGGCCAGCGCGCTGCCCCGCGCCCGCCGAGCCGCCGCCCTGCGCCGCCGCCGCAACCGGTAAGGGCGGCCGGGCCGGGCCGGGCCCTGCGGGGACGGGGCTGCGGGGTGGCGCGGGGCGGGGCGGGCCGGGCCGCTGTGGGGCGGGCCGGGCCGGGCGCGGGGCCCGGGAAGGGCCGGGCTCGGCGCAGCGGGGTCGGAATGGGGCCGGGGCCGGCGGCCGCCGCGCTCGGGGTGCGCCGGGGCGGGCGAGGGGCCGGGGCCGGTGGGGCCTCGGGCGGGATGAGCCCCGGGGGCTGGGGGGGGGCCCTGCGGCTGGGGTCGGGGAGGAACCGGGGGGGCTCGGAGCGGGCTGAGTCTTCCCACTACGCGGCACCGGGAGCCGGGGGCGTCGAGGGTCCCCGCTCCCGGCCAGGGGGCGACGGGGGGAGCCGGAGCGGTGACGGGAAGGGGGCAGCCCCGGGCCGAGCAGGGGCCGCGGCCGGGGGAGCGGAGGCGGCGGTGACAGCGGGGGGCGAGTGCCACGGGGCGGGGACGGGGGGGGGTCGCTGGGGTCCCCCCGTCGCGGGGCAGCGCCGTCAGCCCCGCGGCTGGCGGGACCCGCAGGACCTGGGTCGGGGCGGCCGGGGCTGCTCCGTTCCCCGCAGCCGGGAGGTGCCGGGGCCGTGAGTCCCCTGCGGGGGTCGGGCCCTGAGGACGCTCCCCTGGGACCCTCGCCTGGAGCGTGCGACGCAGGGGGACGGGCTGTCCCGGGGGACCGGCTGTCCCGAGGGCCAGCAGCGAGTCCCAGTGTAGGGACCGTGCTGGGCCCGTCCTGGGCGGGGGTCCCGCCGCAGCTGGGCCGGTGCCGGGTTTAAGCCCTGACGTACACTGGGGACGTCGTGCTCCGTCTGTCCCCGCACCGGCGCCGCGGGATGCGCCCAGGGCAGCCCCACATCTCGGCATGGTGCCGCAGACCCCCAGGTACCCCCGTACCTGCCGGGCACGGCCCCACGCTGCTTGGGGGGGGGGGGGGGGGGCACAGCCTGGGGCCCGGAGAGGCCGCTGTTGTCGAGGGGTCAAAAATGGCACCGGGCTGCTCTTGAACTAGCCCTGGGCTGGGGTCTCTTGATGCGAGCGGGGGGAGAGGGGGAGGTTGTGGACCTCTGGGGTCCCGGTTTCCTGGGCGTGATGCCGTGCCGAGTTCGGCTGGGGATGGGGATGGGGGGGGTCTGTGGAGCCCGGGGATCCCAGCAGGGTGGTGCTGGGTCCCCCCCGCAGTGCTGCTCCCTCCCTGGAGACGCGGGCCCCGGCTCTGGCTGGGCCCGGAGATAAAGGCGGTGGGTGCCAAATCTGCTTCCTGCGGCTGCTGCCGGCGCCCGTGACGCTGGAGTCCGCCACCAACTTCCCCCTCTGCTGCGCGTCCAGCTCTGACCACGGTTTTCCGCCGGACTCCTGTCCTCGCTCTCCCCGGGGGGACGCCGCAGCCCAGGGGAGGCTGTGGGGGGCCGCGTCCAGGCGTCGGGGCTGCGTGTGGGAGAGGGGGGCAGGGAGCCCTGTGTCCTTACCCGTCCCTCCCCACAGCACCACCCGCCATGGACGACATCTTCACGCAGTGCCGAGAGGGCAACGCGGTGGCCGTGCGCCTCTGGCTGGACAACACTGAGAACGACCTCAACCAGGGGTGAGCAGGAGGGGGCCCGGCCGCGCTGAGACCCCCGAGGTGCCGTCCCGGGCTCGGCTGTGCCCACGGGCCGAGGGCGCTGGACGGGGGCCGGGGCTGGTTTCCTCTCTGCCGGGCGTCCATCCCGGGGAAGCGGTGGGATTCGGCTCCTCCCCGCCGGAGGAAGTTACCGCATCGCTGAGGCATGAGGGCTGCACATCCTCCAGCCGCTTCCTCGGCCACCGACCCACCCAGGCGTCTCGGCCCGGGAGTGCTGGGGACCATCTCCCCGGCCCCAGGGTGGCTGGTGTGGCGGGGTGACCGCTTCCCGGTCCCCTCTCCCGGGACAGACGGCCGGGCTCTAACGGGAGGGCTGGGCACCGCCCTGGGGCCAGGAGTTGCGCAGGGTCCGCTGCCCCACATCTCCCCCCACCCCGTGTGGCCTGCCCCACATCTCCTCCCCACAGCACATCCCCTGCTCCCGCAGCCCCCCCGGGTGCTGGAGCGGCGTCCGGGCCAGATGCGAGGCTCAGAGCCACCATCGCCGCTGCGGGCTGGCCCAGCCGCCTCCCCGCGCCGCCGGTCCCCCGTCAGCCATGGCAGCCCCTCTGCTGAACCCCTGCAGGACCCGGGGCCTTCCCTTGGCCTTGGGCCACGTCTTTCGGTCCCCCCAGGGGGTCCCAGTCCCACAGAGCTGTCCCGGGCCCATGGCTCGTGCCGGAGGGACTGGGGGCCCCCTGGCACTCGCTGGACATTTTGGTGCCTGTGTAGCCAGGGTAGCCCAGCCTGCGGGGCCAGTGGCCAGCCAGGGGGCAGAGGGGGTCTGCCGTGTCGGGGGTGCAATGGCCCCCGCCTGCCGGTCCCTAATCTCCTTTTAAGGCCTGGCTGGTCGCCTCCTCCCTTACTTGGCCAGGCACCGCCGAGGGGGACGGGACGGGGACGGGGGGGGGGGGCCGGGATCCGGCTCTTGCCAGGTCTCTGTGATTCAGCCCTGGAGAAGATGGGATTTGGCCAGGGCCTCTGGGGCCCTCGTGGGGATGGCAGCGAGCGGGGGAGATGCTCAGCCTGTCCCCGTCGCCTCCGTGGCGCGCAGGGCCAGACCTGCTGCCATTCTGGTAGCGCCCCGGCTACGCTCGGCCCTTCTCTCCCTGCCCGGCTGCGGTGGCAGGCGGCCGCCGCTTAGCAGAGCCGTCCTTGCCGCCTCCGCAGGGATGACCACGGCTTCAGCCCCCTGCACTGGGCCTGCCGCGAGGGCCGCTCCAACGTGGTGGACATGCTCATCATGCGGGGGGCACGCATCAACGTGATGAACCGCGGGGACGACACCCCCCTGCACCTGGCTGCCAGCCACGGCCACCGCGACATCGTGCAGAAGGTACCTGCCCCCCCGCCGCCCCTCCGTGCCCTGCCCAGCCCCACGGCAAACGGAGCGGGACCCCGTGCAGCCCCCCGGCCCTTTCTGCCCGGGACTCGCTCCCCACCGTCGCCTGCGGCTTCCTTGCCGTGACATTACTGCATCCTGGGCACCTCCAGCATCCCCAGGAGTGCCCAGCGTCCGTGCTGAGCCCCCTCCCGACAGCAGCCCTCGGTGCTGGGGGTGGGGGGGACCCGCTCTGGGTTAACGGGGACCGTCCTCCTGCCCCCAGCTGATGCAGTTCAAAGCAGACATCAACGCCGTGAACGAGCACGGGAACACGCCTCTGCACTACGCCTGCTTCTGGGGCCACGACCAGGTGGCCGAGGTGAGCGGAAGCACTTGGAAGCGGGCAGGAGCCCAGGGAGGGGGCTGAGGGGACACGGGGAGGGACGAGGCAGGAGGCTGGGTGTGCAGGGAGAGGCTGAGAAGGGGCCGCCGAACCGCAGATGCTCCCTTTCCCCTCCTTCAGGACCTGGTGGGCAACGGGGCCTTGGTCAGCATTGCCAACAAATACGGCGAGACGCCCATCGACAAAGCCAAGACGCCGCTGCGAGAGGTCTTGAAAGGTAGGAGGGTCCCACCCGGACCCATAGCCCGGCTCCGGCTCCCGCTGCAGCCCCGCTCAGCCTCGGCAGGGTCCCCGCGTGTGCTGCCAACCCCCTTGTCCCTCCGCAGAGCGTGCCGAGAAGCTGGGCCAGAGCCTCACCAAGATCCCCTACAAGGACACCTTCTGGAAGGGCACGACCCGCACGCGTCCCAGTAAGGACGGAGCCCTCCTTGATGGGGACACCGGTGCAGGGGGGTGCCGGCTATCCCGCGCGGTGGGGCGGGCTGCCGGGGGAGGGGGCAGTGGGTCCAAAGAGCGAAACCCCCTCGCCGAAGGGGGTTCCTCGCGGGCACCCACCGGTGCCACCTCCCGCTGTGCTCGCAGGTGGGCGGCGGGAGGAAGGTCCGTGCAGCCACGGGCTGCGTCTCCTTCTCTTCCAGGAAACGGGACTCTCAACAAACTCGCTGGAATAGACTTCAAACAGCTGAGCTTGAGCCAAAAACTCAACGAGAACCAGTCAGGAGAGGTACGTAGGCCCATTGACCCCCCCGCCCCGGGACAGGGCGGCTGCGCCCATGCGGACCGCCGCTCCCCCCGGCCCCTGGCCAGCCGCCGAGCGCAGAACTGGGGCGCAGTGGTGGGCTTCCACATCCCAGTGTGGGACCAGCCCGCGCGGAGAGAAGGCACCTGCCGGGACTGAAGGGCCGGGGTCCGCTCTCACGCTTTGTCGTAGTCGCCGTGGACCTGCCGGTCCCGCGGGCTCCGTGGTCCCCGCAGCCCTATGTGAGGGGCTGGGGGTCCGTGCGCCCCCCTCACAGCCCCTCTCCCCCACCTGGCTCCCGCAGCTGTGGAAGGGGCGCTGGCAAGGCAACGACATTGTCATCAAAATGCTGAAAATCCGGGACTGGACAACTCGGAAGAGCCGAGACTTCAACGAGGAGTACCCAAAGCTGCGGTGAGCGCCGGGGTGTGCCCCGGGGCAGCGTCATCCCTGGAGGGGCAGGAGCCCGACCGGGCTGCGGGGTCGGGTGGGAGCGGTGTCAGGGACGTCCCGGCGGGGGACGGAGGGCAGGAGGTGACGGGGGGGAGTGCGGGCAGCACCCGCTGATCTGGGGGCTGTGGCTTCTCTTGCAGGATCTTCTCTCACCCCAACGTGCTGCCGGTGCTGGGCGCCTGCCAGTCCCCCCCGGCGCCGCACCCCATCGTCATCAGCCACTGGATGCCCTACGGCTCCCTCTACAACGTGTTGCACGAGGGGACAAGTGAGTGCCGATGGCGGGGGACACACGCACAGAGCTGGGGGGCAGAGGCACGTCTCCCCCTCCTCCGGGAGCTGCTTCTCCATGTGTTCGGGGGGTGGCGGGGGCCCCCCTGCTGCGACACCAGGGTGGGCGCGGGGTGAGCTCGGTCTGTGGTCCGCACGCCTTCCCCGCACCCCGTGTGCCGATACCACCCCCTTCCTTCCCCCACGCGCGGCCGGTGACACGGCGCCACCGCCACCCCCCAGCTGACCCCCCCCTCCCTCCCTGCAGACTTTGTGGTGGACCAGATGCAGGCCGTGAAATTCGCCTTCGACATCGCGCGGGGCATGGCCTTCCTGCACACGCTGGAGCCCCTCATCCCGCGCCACCACCTCAACAGCCGCAGCGTCATGGTGAGTCCCGGCGTGGCGGGGGCCGGCCCTCCCTCCCACGGGCTCCCCGCTGACCCACCCCTCTCCTCTCCCCCAGATTGATGACGACATGACGGCGCGGATCAGCATGGCTGACGTGAAGTTCTCCTTCCAGTGCCCGGGGAGGATGTACGCGCCGGCTTGGGTGGCGCCAGAAGGTGAGCGGCCGGTAGCCGGGTCCCTCCTGCTGCTCGGCCCCTTCCTCGCCCCCGCTCAGCCCCCCGCCCTGGGTTCCCTACAGCCTTGCAGAAGAAGCCAGAGGAGATTAACAGGCGCTCGGCCGACATGTGGAGCTTCGCCGTGCTGCTGTGGGAGCTGGTGACCCGCGAGGTGCCGTTCGCAGACTTGTCCAACATGGAGATAGGCATGAAGGTGAGGAGGGGCTGGGCGCAACGTGCCGGCCTGGCCCGGCCCCGCCAGGGCACAGCGGGGCCTGAGCAGCCGGAGAGGGGCCGAGTCCCACCGCGGGAGCCCACCGGCGCGCTCCCCGTCCCACCGGGGGCCGGGTCCAGGTCTCTGATCCTGCCCCGTTCTCCCAGGTGGCCCTGGAGGGGTTGCGCCCAACCATCCCACCGGGCATCTCCCCACACATCTGCAAGCTGATGAAGATCTGCATGAACGAGGACCCAGCCAAGCGCCCCAAGTTTGACATGATCGTACCCATCCTGGAGAAGATGCAGGAGAAGTAGAGCGGGAGGCGCCTCCCCGCCAGCCGACGCTGCCACGCTTCCCTCCCCGCCACCCCCAAGTGCCTTCTTGCACCCCGGAGCCGAGGGAGAGCAGGGACTGTCCCTTCCCCCCCGAGCCAGCCACGGACACACGGTACAGACGGCGCTGCCTTCCCGGGAGCTGCTCTGCAGCCCCCAGACGCTGCAGCACCACATCGACGGCAGCGCCTCCTCCCTCCCCGGCAGCTTCGGGCAGAGACTGAGCAGGGGCCTGGCCGCGACCCTGCGCCGCCGGGACGGAGCTGTGGAGCCACCCCCCCGGCCTTTCCCGGTCCCCAGGCCCGAGCAGCTCACCCACCTCGCGGTCTCACGTCAGGCAGCGCCCCGTCCCGGTGCTCGCCCCTAGCGCGGACGGCGGGGTGACACCCGGCACCACCCCAGCTTCGCGCTTCACTCTCTTTATCGTTTCCATCCAGCCCACGTGGAAAAGCCGCCAGCAGCTGAAATAAACGTTTGTAATGAAAACCGGCTGCTGGTGCAGGGGTGCGTGCGTGCACACAAAGGCGGGGGCCGCCCGACCCTCCGCCGAGCCCTCGGCTCCGGGTCTGCGCCTGCACCAACCCTCCTCCCGTGACCGGAGCAGGGGGAGGGGGGGCGGCTCTGACAGCAGCCCCCCTCCAGAGAGAAGGCCCCGGGTGTCCGCAGGGCCCCCCGGCGTCGCTCTGAGGATGGCAGGAATGCTTGGGAGGAAGATGAGAAGGGTGGAGCGGTCCTTTTCCCACTGCCCCCCCTTTCCATCAGCTTCCTGAGGCAGGGCTGAGCCCTCCTGGGAACGGCAGAAAGTGCAACTACGGCCCCACAACCGCCCCCTCTCCGCACCGGCCTCTCAAAGGCCGGCACTAACAGGTTTTCTGCGGGCGCAGCGAAGAGAGAGGCCCCAGCAGGGCCGTTGCGCTCGCCGGCGGGGCGTCAGCACAGGAGATAAGATGCTTTTCCACCAAAAAAACCTACTCAGCTGTTTAATGGCACAGAAGCGACCCTAAAAAAAGTTCCCGCTAACAATCCCTCAGTCTTTATGTGAAGTAATGTGGCTTTTTCACGTTGATGCCGTATTCTGCAAGTGCTGGTGTCAGGTCCTCCATGGTCAGCGTGTACTTCTTATCCTGAGGGGACAAGGAGTAGCGTCAGTCACGGGGGGGGGGACAATCCGAGCGCCCGGGCGTTCCGCAAAACCTTGCGGCTTTAAGACTTTCCCCCTACGAGATGCGGTGCCCGGTGCACACGCAATTCCCCGAAGCGGCTGCAAGACGGCGTTTGGGGCATCGCCCGGCTCCCAAGCGCCGGGCGCTTCGCTCGCTCTGTGCCCTCGGCCGCTCCACGGGGCGGAAACGCGCCAAGCGTTACTCAACGCCGTCAAGATAAATTACATCGCCCTCGTGAGGCCCCGAACCGCAAGCAGACGGTGACTGGGAGAATTCCCAGAAACCGCTGCCGCGCGCTGGCTCCCCGTTCGGTTCTTCTCTAAACCCCTGAGCTCTGGCTGCTGCCGGAGGGAGGACGTGGGGCTACCCGGCCCTCGGAGGTGCAGCCACTCGCACGTCCCTGTGAAGCGACCAAAGCCCGTTCCAGGAATTCCGCTGCCCAAGGCGTATTCCACCTCATTTTCCCATCAGCAGAACCCGAGCTCAGCACGCGCGTTGGCCCTTCAGGAGCACAACAGGTCTCAGAGCTTCTACAACCCACGGCCCCGCGGCCAGTGGTGGCCAGTTTGCCTGGGTGCAGCCCCGGAGAGGCCGGTCCCCTCGTCCCGGCGGCCGCTCCCGTCCTTCCCTCACCTTGCTCTTGTTGCGGGAGCTGCCCGAGGCCGTTCCCTTCATCTTGCAGTGCTGCAACGCGTCGTTGGCGATGTCCGAGATGAACTTCTGCGCGGCCAGCGAGATCAAGCGAATGCTGCCAGCAAGGAAAGGTGTGCGTGGGTGGGTGGGGGGGGTGTTCAGACACCGAGGGACTCCTGTCCCTGGGGCCTCGCTGTGCCCCCCCCACCCCCCAACTCCCCGCTGCCACTCACATGCGCGGATCAGAGGCCTCGAATCCCGCCCGGTTGAGGTAATACCCCGTGACGGCATCCGGGATCTGCACCAGAGAGAAGTTGGGGGAGCTGGGTGTCCCCATGTGCCCACGTCCCCACACCCGGAGCGCGGCCCCCGGCCCCCCCCCCACCCCCGCCTCACCGTGGGGGTGTAATCTTCCAGCTGCATCAGGAAGTCCACCAGCGGCGTGGTGGAGACCACCGGCTTCACGTCCCCGTTGGCCGCGCTGGGTGGCACGTAGACCCCGTTGGACATGGCCCCTTCGGGGGGGGCTGCGGCCACCGCTGCCGAGACGGGCGCTGCGGGCACGGGGCGATCAGCGGGGCAATACCCCGGCCCCCCCGCCGGGACCTCGGTCTCCACAGGTTCCCCCGGGATCAGCGAGCTGCCGTCCCAGACCCGCCCCCCCACCCGGGACCCTGGTCCTCACGGTCCCCCCAGCCCAGGACCCCGGTCCCCACGGCACCCCACCCGAGATCAGTAGCCCGCCGTCCCGGTGGTCCCGTCCCCCTCCCCGGGAGCCTGGTCCCCACGGCCTGCTCCTCCGGGATCAGCGGGCCGCCGTCCCAGGCCCCCCAAGCCGGGACCCTGATCCTCACGGCCCCGCCCCGCCCCTGCCGGGACCCCCCGGGATCCCACCGCCACGGCGCCCCGCACCCCCGGCCGGACGGGCTCGGTGCCCGCGCTCGGGCCGCGCACCCCGCGGGAACCCCCCGGTGCGTGTGTCCGGCCCACCCGCGCTCACCGGGCCCCCTCCCGCCGGCCGCGCCGCCCTCGGTTCCCCGCGCCGCGCCGCCCGCCGCTCCCGGGGGCGCCCCGGGGACGCCGCTGCCGCCGGCGGCCGGGCTGGGCTTGTTGTCGCCGGCGGGGGCGGGGGGGGGCGGCGCGGGGGCGGCGGGGGCCGCCGGGGGGGGCTCGGCCTCGCCGCTGCCGCTCATCGCCCGCCGCCGCGCGACACCGGCCGCCGCCTGCCCCGCGCCTGCGCGCGGCGGGCCCTCCCATTGGCCCCGCGCGGCCCCGCCCCGCCCCCCGCGCCACCCCATTGGCCCCGCACCTCCCCGCCCCGTCCAATGGGTGCCGACCCTCCCCGTCCCACTGGCCCCGCCCCGCCCCCCCATTGGCCCCGCGCAGCCCCGCCCCCTCCAGCGGCGCAGACGGAGACGGGAGGGGCGGGACCACGCCGTTTATTGGCTCCGCCCCCGCCCCGGTGTCATGGCGGCAGCAGCGCCCGCAGCAGCCCCGGGAAGTTGGGCGTCCCCCAGCCGGTAACCGGGTCCCAGGCGGGGCCGGCGCAGAAGCCCTGGCCCTGCACGGTACCGTCCAGGCAGGAGAGGTGGCAGCCCTGCGTCACCTGCGGGGACAGGACGCGGCATGGCGGGGGGGTCCCCCCACAACCCTCGGTGGGACAGGACCCCCCCACGGGAGCCCAACCCGCGGGAGAACCCCCAGGCACCCCCCGCGGCAAGGGCCGCCCCTTCCCCAGCCCCCCGACCCCCCCTGCAGCAAGGGGACCCGTCCCACGCAGCCCCGGGAAGGGCCACAGGGGCCCCCAGACACCCCTCTGGCAGGAAGGCCACGCGGACCCCCCTCCCGACACCCCCCTCGCCCCCCAGCAGGACGCTGGCACCGGGTCCCGCCCCAGCAGGAGACGGGGCTTCCCTGCCGGCACCCACCCATCCGCGCCCACCCAGCCGCTCGGGGCACCCCAGCCCCGCGGCACCCCCAGCCCCACTCACGTCGTAGATGGCCGCGTCGTGCCCCTGCTCCTGCAGCTGGTAGAGCGCAGGGTTGAGGAAGCCCAGGGGGGGCAGCCCCCGCTGCAGCCGCCGGTCATTGATGAGGGCCACCATGCCCCCCACCACGGGGGTGGACGCCTGCGGGAGACAACAAACGCCTCAGCACCCGGCCACTCGGCCGCCGCGGGGCCGGCACAGGGCTGTCCTCCTCACCGACGTCCCCGACACCCAGGGCAGCGGGATGCGGTTTGTCACCACCCAGTAGTTGTCGGAGAGGGCGGACAGGTCGGGGTAGGCACGGCCGGTGCTGTTGTAGTAGGAACTGGGAGGCAGCTTCGAGGCCGAGCGGAAGAAACGCCGCACTGCAGCAGCCTGGGGAGAGACGAGACCATGGGATCAGAGAAGGGTTTGGGTGGGAAGGGACCCTAAAGCCCATCCACACCCTGGGACGATGCTCCTGGGGCAGGACAGTCACTGACACCTCCCTGGCAGCAAAACACCCTCCAACAACGACCCTCCTGGCCTGCTCGAGAGCACAGCAGGACAGAGCTGCTCTTCAGTGGGCGCATTTCACAGAATCACAGACTGGTTTGGGTGGGAAGGGACCTCAAAGCCCACCCAGTGCCACCCCCTGCCCTGGGCAGGGACACCTCCCACCAGCCCAGCTTGCTCCAAGCCCCGGCCAACCTGGCCTTGAACCCCTCCAGGGATGGGGCAGCCACAGCTTCTCTGGGCAACCTGGGCCAGGGGCTCTCCGCCCTCACAGCCAAGAATTTCTGCCCGAGATCTCAGCTCCATCTCCCCTCTTGCAGTGGAAACCCCTTCCCCCTTGTCCCATGGCTCCCCTCCCTCATCCAGAGTCCCTCCCCAGCTTTCCTGGAGCCCCTTGAGGGACTGGAAGGGGCTCCAAGGTCTCCACGGAGCCTTCTCTTCTCCAGGCTGAACCCCCCCAACTCTCTCAGCCCGTCCTCCCAGCAGAGGGGCTCCAGCCCTCCCAGCATCTCCGGGGCCTCCTCTGGCCCCGCTCCAGCAGCTCCGTGTCTCTCCTGTGCTGAGGCCCCAGAGCTGGGGGCAGCACTGCAGGGGGGTCTCCCCCGAGCTGAGCAGAGGGGCAGAATCCCCCCCTCGCCCTGCTGCCCACGCTGCTGGGGACGCAGCCCGGGCTGCGGGGGGTTTCTGGGCTGCCCGTGCACGGTGCTGGCTCATGGCCAGCTTTTTCCCCGCCCCAGCACCCCGAAGTCCTTCTTGACAGAGCTGCTCTCCATCCCTCCATCCCCAGCTTGGGCTGGCACTGGGGGTTGCCCCCACCCGGGTGCAGGACTCTGCATGTGGCCTGGTTGCCCCCCCTGAGCTTCTCACAGGCCCGTAAGGAGCAGGACGTGTTGCTGCGGGACCTTGTCCCTGTTCACCTCCGGCCCTGGCCTGCAGCCCCCGGGGCTGCCTGAGCCCCCCACAGCCCCTTGTCACCCCCATGAAAGCCCACGCAGCCCCCGACCCCGCCGCAGCCCCGGGATCCGACAGCGCCGACCCCTCCTCACCTGGTAACCGGGCATGGGGAAGATGTTGCTGAAGCCCCCCCCGCTAATGTAGTCCGTCACCTCTGCGGTCACCAGGAAGGGGTTCTTGAAGGACGTTCCGCCCACGGTGGTGACGTAGGGACTGGGGGGACAGGAGTGCACACGACTGCCCGGGGCCACAGCGGCACCCCACGCAGCGCCCTCCCCCCGCTGAGGAGCTGCACCCCCAGCTCTGCGGTCTGGGGGCATCCCCAGCCTCAATGGAGGAGTGACCCTTGGAGTCCCCCAAAGGGGCTCCAAACCCGCTGGGGGCAGCGGTGGCCCCCGGCTGGGGCTCGAAGCGCCGTCAGCAGCCCTGGGCTGGGGCGAGGCGCAGCAGCCAGCGCTGCCCAGACCCTCAGGCCGACCCAAGGACTCCGGTTCTCCTCCCCACACCCACCTGGATGCCGGAAAGCTGGGCCGGAAAGTGTGGTTCCCACCGGGCACCCTTCTGCACCCAGCGCCGTCGTCACCTGCCAAGAGAGACGGGGCAATCCCGCATCCGCGCCGCCCCGCGACCACCAAACGCTGCCGGGAGACCCGGGGGAAGGGCTCTCTCCACCCCCAAGGCCGGGTGGCGGAGGCAGAGCGGCCCCGTCGGGTGGTGAGCGCGGGGGTTCCCCACCCTGCTGGGACCCCCGCAGGTACCTGAGGCAAAGAGGATGGTCAAGCCCCGGGCAGCCGCCTTCATGAACTCCACGTTCACGCGCTCCATGTAGGCTCGCGACAGGCTGTCCTCGTCGTCCCCGTAGCTCACCGAGTGCACCCACGGCAGCGATGACATGTTGCTGAGCAGCAGCAGCCAGGCCAGGAAGGGCTCCTGGCTCTCGTGCCTCCCTGCAGGGACACAGCGGTGGCGGGTTCAGCTCCTCCGGGCTTGAGGGAAAGCGGGGCAGCATCGGGGGGGGGACACGACCATGCCTCGACAGCACCACGAGCAGCAGGAGCTGAAAGTCCTCCAGCTCCTGCCCTGCCTACAGAGAGCAGATCCACAGCATGGCTGATTTGGGGGATCCTCATGGCGGATGGCACCAAGCTCTGGCTCCAACAGCGTGTCTGGTGAAAGGGTCACCCCGAACCCCAGAGCAGGGGGGGGCTACACTCATCCAACACCTTCTCCGAGCCCGTCGCAGGGCTGTAGCCACCCTTGGCATCCTTGGCATTCCGAGACGCAGCCCAGCCTTGGCCCCTCTGCCCCTAACAGTGGGTCCCGGAGCAGTTTGACGGACGTTCCACCTCCATCTGCCGAGGTCCCTTCCTGCCCCTCATCGCCCTCCACGAGGCGGGGAGAGCGCAGCCCCAGCCACCCCCTTCTCACGCTCGGTGGCTCACGTAACCGCCCGTCTCCGCACCCTTTCCCCATCGTAACCGCAGGGAAGAGGCGGAGGTTAACGCGGAGCCGTGCCCGCCTTCACCACCAGCAGGGCAGAGCCGGCCGTCCTAAGGGCGCTGCGTCTCCTGCTCTGCCAGTTTCTCACCCGGGACAGGTGACACTCCGTCCCGCAGCACCGCAGCCACGTTTGCGCGGGCTGTTGTGCCACCTTGTTTTCTTAAAACCGCCCTGCCCTCCTTCACTCACTCGACTGGTGGATTCGCGGCTGAGAGATCAGCTTCAACCCCAAAGAAGCAGGAAAAAAAACTTAAAAAGACAAGAGTTGCTGCGCTCTCCCTCTGTGGAAAGGCGGCCAGTGGGGCGACAGCTTCACGCTGTGCCGTCGAGGCGCGGAAATCCCTGCTACGGGATGCTCGGGATGCTGGAATTTCACGGGGGCTCAAAAGCATCTACACAAATCCATGGAGAACAACTTCCCTACGAGCTATGAGAAACCAGCATCAGCTCCAACTTCGGAATCCCACAAGGTACGTGCCCCTAATAGCTGGGAAAGCATTCTGGGATGTAGCAGAGCCGGCGTGCCGTCCCTGTACGCCGCGCCAGGCGTTCCCCTCTGACGGACGGCGGACGGACCCAGTACAACCATTTTTTGGAGGGAGGAAGCGTTTCCCTAAGCAGCAGCAGGTCACGGGAGCAGTCACAGGACCGCTCTGGAGGGGGATCAGTACCTGCGTTGCTGAAGACCCACGTGGAGATGTTGGCACCCGTGCTCATGATGTATTCCACGTCCAGACTGGCCTCCAGCCCAGCCTTGCCCGTGCCCTGGTGCCCGACCACGTGGTCAACTTGAGAGCGGTGGCCAAAGCTGCTGCCAAAGAGCTGCATGAACTCAGCCAGGTCAGCCTGGTGGAAATACTGTTCCAAGAACTGGGGGGACAAGGAGTGGACAAGTTTGTTCTAATTTTCTCTTGAAAAAAACAAAACAAAAACAAAAACAACAAGGTAAGTTTTTTCTCCCGACTTAGAAAGTTGGCCCAGCGTGGGTCTGTGAAATGCTAGCCCAGCAGGTGTTCCCACTGGCCACCGAGGAACCCCCACAGTTTCCTGGGGGTTCTGGGACCACCAGAGCAGCAAAGTGCTGGCGGAGCACCAATGTGTGGAATTCCTACAGGCCTCTGACCTGGATCGGCTCTGTCAGTTACCTGGGCACAGGCCTGGCTGTTGTTGGGCAGCAGCCCCACGTCTCCTCCCGTCATGTTGTATCTCTTACGGATGATGGACGGTGTCACGCCCAGGTGGAAACCTGCTCTCCCTCCATAGTGCTGCCTTCTCTCCGCTTCCTTCTTGGCCCAGGCTCTGCTGACCGCCTTCCTCTCCGCAGGGAACCGGTGCAGGCCACCCACTGGTGCACAAGAAGGAAAAGAAGGAGCTGTTGGGGCCCAGAGCTCCGGGAGGACAGTACTATGGCCCCTTGGCTCCCTGCCACCATCCCGACTCAGGCTTCATGTCCGCAGCATGGGGGAGCCCGTCCCCAGCACCGCCCGCGCCCCCGGCGCAGCACAGGAGGTGGGAAGTGCTCCCTCAGCTTCCTCGCCGCTCCTCGCCGACGTTCCCAGGCCGTACAGCTCAGTGTCCCCACTGCCAGGACACTGCCGCAGCCTGGCAGCCCTCTGCTCTCCCGGGGGAGCGGCCGCGGGAGCCCACCCGAAAGGGACTGACGGGCGGCTGCCCCCGCGCTCTCCGCAGGGAGCGCCCAGGACGCAGAGCACCAGTGAGAACCACTTTGGATCCTGCCTGTCCACACGGCAGAATGGTTTGGGTGGGAAGGGACCTTCAAAGGTCATCTAGTCCAACCCCCCTGGAACGAGCAGGGACATCTTCAATGAGATCAGGTTGCTCAGGGCCCCGTCCAACCTGGCCTGGAATGTGTCCAGGGATGGGGCAGCCACAGCCTCGGGGTGTGGGGGTGTGGGGTCTGGGGGCAGCCGGGACCATGGCGGGAGGACCTGCCACACCGTCCTCCGGAGCACCGAGGTGGCCAGTCCTGGCTGCCCAGCGCCTAACGTCCCACCCGCACCCCAGGCCGTGAGGGCTCTGGGCAGCGTCAGCTCCCCCCATGTCGGACGTACCGAAGTCGACGTGCTCCGCCAGCTCCTCGGGGACAGCGTAGGGGAACGGGGAGCGCAGAACGCTGCGCTGGCCCTTCACGTACCGGTGGAACTCGGCCCCCGGCAGGAGGCTCTCGGCCGTGCTGCAACACAGGGACAGATGCCGCGCGAGGATCCGCGCCGCCGGGACAGCCGTCAGCCATACGTCCAGCATGGCCGCGCTCTGCCCTGCCTCACGCACCCTTCCCACCCCGCTTGCCGCTGGGACGAGCCGAGGACGAGCTCCGCTTCCCACCAGCGCAGCCGACCTTGGAAAGCAAAGAGCCCCTTCCATACTCGACCAATTCCCATCACTGAACTGAACCGGAGCTCTGATGCTGCAGGGTTCCCCGCGACTCCACCCCCGCTCCTCCAGAGGGGGACTCTGCGGTCCCACAGAAGGCGAGAGGAGGTGCGGGGCCGGCCCAAGCACCTCATGGATAGGCATGCCTTATTCCCAGTACTCCGGACCACCGGCGGCGACTCCCCCCAGCACCGGGAGCGGGCACATGGGCAGCTCTTGGCTGCGGAGCCCTCGCAGCCCAGGCAAAGCCCGGGGACAGGCTGGTGCAGGGGCAGGGTCTGGCTTCTCCTGCCGGCGGGACAGGCACGGCCACGGCAGCGGGGCCCAGCCGCACCCAGGGCTCACCTCGCCGGCATCTGGCACTCCAGGAAATCGAGGGTGGCAACGGTCCTGCAGCTCTCAACACCGTGGCCCTGCAGCCACTTCAGCACCACCATGAGCGTGGCCGGGGAGGGCTGGATGAGGTCCTGCACCTGCTCCAGGGACAGGTACCTGCCTGCGAGGCACAGAGAGGGTCAGAGCACCCCATCTGCCGGGCACCATGGGGCCTGGCAGGGCTCAGGCGCACAGTCGTTACCGTATCGCGGCGAGCGGGGGTCCGAGACGGCATCGACGAGCTGGGCCAGGCGCCCTGTGCCTTGCTGCCGGAGGGCGAAGGTCAGCTGCACTTGGTGTCCGGGGCTCACACGGCCGGCGTGGGCCCAGCCGGGGGGCACGCTGCAGGCAGGCTGTGAGGGGCGGGCGGGCACCGGCGCCCCATCCCATCCCGCCGGCCCCAGCACCTACCGGAACGGCTGGTCCCGCTCCAGGGCCAGGCCCGCGGCGCAGCTCCAGGCGGCCGCACACAGCACCAGCACGGCGGGGACCCCCCGGCACCTGACACGGGATGTCAGGGGGGAGCGCACGGCACGGCCCCGGGGCCACCAGGGAAACCCGGGGACGGCCAGTGCCTGCCCGACCCCCCCAGGCCCCGTCACCCCTGGGCTGGGGAGCCCCGGCTGACCCCCCCCTCAGTCCCCGATACCCCCGGTCCCGGGGAGCCCCGGCTGACCCCCCCTCGGCCCCCCCGCTCCCTGTCACCCCTGGGCCAGTGAGCCCCGCTTATCCCCCCCAGCCCCCATCACCTCCGGGCCCGGGGAGCCCGCCTCCGGTCCCTGTCGGCCCCAGGCCCGGGAGCCCCGCCTGGTCCCCCTGAGCCCCTCCAGTCCCTGTCGGCCCCAGGCCCGGGAGCCCGCCCGACCCCTCCCAGCCTCCGTTACCCCCGCTCCGGGGAGCCCCGCCTGAACCCCTCCCCCGGGTCCTCCCGCTCCCCGTTATCCCCGCTCCGGGGAGCCCCGCCTGAACCCCTCCCCCGGGTCCCCCCGCTCCCCGTTATCCCCGCTCCGGGGAGCCCCGCCTGAACCCCTCCCCCGGGTCCCCCCGCTCCCCGTTATCCCCGGTCCGGGGAGCCCCGCCTGACCCCCCCCCGGGTCCCCCCGCTCCCCGTTACCCCCGCGCCATCCCGCCGCCTCCCGCCGCAGCGCCCGATCACGTGAGCGGGCGCATGATTCCCGGTCACGTGAGGAGGCCGAAGCCACGGTCACGTGGGGGCGGGGCCCTACGCCCGCCAGTCACCCGGTGCCGGGGTTCCCGGTACCGCTGCCGTTACCGTTACCGTTGCCAGTGCCATTGCCGTGGCCGGGAGGACCGGGGCCGCTGCTGGCCCATCCTCCCGGCCACTCGCCAGCGGGGCACCGGTGCCGGGGCGGGCTGCTGTGCCGGGCCCGGCGGAGAGGGCCGCTTGCCGCAGCCCCGGGGGGGGGCCGCCCGGGCACGGCACCGGCGCGATCGGGTCCGCTCCCTGCGCCTCCGCCATCGGGCTGCCCCGTCCCTCTCCCGGCCGCCGCCCAGAGCGCCGCGGAGCCGTGATCGCGGCCGCCCGGAGGGACGGCCCGGGCAGGAGCCGGGGCCGCGGTGGCTGCCGGGGCCCAGGGTGCACCCGGGGGTCCTGGGCGGGGGGCGGGGGTCCGTGTAGGGCTGGTGGTCCCGTGCGGGTCCTGGTCAGGGGTCTGTGTAGAGACTGTGGTCCCGCGCGGGTCCTGGGCGGGGGTCAGGGGTCCGTGTAGGGCCAGTGGCCCCGTGAGAGTCCTGGGCGGGGGGCGGGGGTCCGTGTGTGGCCGGTGGTCCCGTGCGGGTCCTGGTCAGAGCTCCATTGTAGGGTGGTGGTCCCGTGCAGGTCCCGGTCAGGGGTCCGCGTAGGGCCGGTGGTCCCGTGCGGGTTTGGGGGGGGGGGCAGGGGTCCCATGGGGACGGGGCTGAGGAGCCCAGGCTGGGGTCCAGCTGGGGAGGGGCAGGGTACAGCCCAGAGCCCCCCCGCAGGGGTGGGCTGTTCGCTGGGGGAAGCGGGCCCTGGCGAGGGAGGGGTGCTCGGGAGCAGCGGGGCCCACGCAGAGGGTAGGGCTGGAGGCCCCAGTTCCATGAGGCTGCTCCTCACTGGAACCTCGCTGGGGCGGGGGGGGCAGTGGCCGCAGGGCTCGGTGGCTCAGAGGTGGCTCGGCGGGGGTGGCCGTACGGCAGGAGTCATGGCCGAGCGACTCGTGCAGCTCCTGTCCAGCTGGCGCTGTCACAGGCGGCCGCTTGGCTCGTGGAGCCGCCGAGCTCCAGCTTGCGGCTTCCTGCCCTGGTTCTCTCGGATGTTCGTTCCCACACTAGGAGCTCTCCTAATTAGGATGACAAAAGCGGTGTGATGACGATACGCGCAGATCTCGGGGTTGCGGAAGGTTCAAGCCGTTTTTGCCGTCGCTGAAGGGAGCTGCGGAAGTGGTGCCTCGGACACCGCGGAGCGTGGCCCCTGCCCGCAAGCCCCCAGGCAGCTCTGGAGGGGGTGTTCCGGCGGCGGCCGGTGGGGCAGAGGGTGCTGTGACCCCATCCGCCCCTGCCCAGTTTGGCTCAGCGAGCCAAGTCCTTGTCCCAGCCCGGTCACACGCGCAGACACGCTGCGTACCGTGGCTCCAGCAGTTCCCAGTTGCTTTCCTGCTTCTGCAGAGCGGAGTCCAAGCCAGGAAGAGACGGACAATGGGAAAACCACCTGCCTGGCCCAAGCTGCCATGTCTCCCACGCCAGAGCCGCTCTGTGGCCGTCCAGAGCAGCAGCTGCCGGGGGGGGAGAGAGGCCCGGAGGGTCTGTCCTACCTCCGCAGCGGCACGGGGCATCACTGAAGCAGGGCTGATGCTTGGATTGTTGCTGGGAAGGTGAGGCTCCTTTCCTAGGAAAGGCCGGGCTGTAGCAGTCCGGCTGCTCTCCCTCCCGCAGCGCCGTGGGTGCCGCTCGGCGTGGAGGTGCCGCCTGCCGGGGCGGGCAGTGCCTGTGGCACGCCGTTGGCCCTGCTCCCTTTGGGTGGCGGGCGGCCGCCAGCGCACCCGGCGGGGCTGAACCAGCATCTTTCCTGTCCACAGACCCCCATCGGCTTCTCGTCGACGCTGGGACCTCGGCCCGCGTTCCTCAGGCTCACCCAAGCCCCTCTCTGGCCTCCAAGGCGCTTTCCCTGCCACCTGGAGGTCTTGTGTCTTCTAGGAACCCGCTGCGCCGTCCCCGTTGCTCGCGGGAGGCCAGCCCTGCTCTGTGGGTGCTGCCCGTTAGCGTGAGCGTCTCTGCGAAGCCCTAGGGCACTCCTGGCCCCTGCAATTGGAAGCACATGTGGAGTTTCCATGCATGCGGCGCTGTGCGGTTTGCAGCAGCTGGAGCTGGTTGCTTGCCCGAAGCTGTGCAGTTGCACCCTGCGGGGCCGTGGGCCGGGGAGGCGGGGGGGGGGGGAAGCAGGGGACCTGTGCCGGGGGAGACAGCGGCCAGGGAACACGGGGAAAGGGCTGGGGCTGGTGGGTGCAGGGCAGCCGTTGGGGACGCGGGACCCGGTGCAGCAGAGGGAGCAGCCCAGCACCCCCCCGCAGCCAGCCAAGCCCCGGCCCCCCGGCCTCGCTGGTGGGAAGAGCGTTCGCTGCGCCACGGGAAGGCTCCTGAGCCGGGGCTGGGAGTCGCCTGCCCTGTGTGGTGCCCGAGCGTGGGGCTGGCCAGCTGGAGGTGGCCCCGGCTGCCATCCCTTCCCGGGACCCCGCAAGGAAACAACGGCTCGGGACGTGCAGGGAGGCGCGTGGGGCCCTGACGGCAGCAGAAAGAGGTGCAGAGCGCAGTCCCTGCACCCAGACCGCCGCTGGCCGTTCCCATTCCGCGGTGCCGCGCTCCCGGCCGTGCAGCCCTTGCTGCTCCCTGCTCCCGCGCCCGGGCGTCAGCCCTTCCCGCGTCCCGGCCCTCACCGCGTCCCACCACGGGTGGGGTGGTCCGCCTTCCCCCCACCCCCCCCAGCCCCGTTCCCGCTTCCCAGCCCGCGTGGCACCGTCCCAGCAGCTGCAGCTGCAGCCTGGAGGGACTCGCCGCTGCTCAGCCCTGACGCACACGTCGGCCGGGGCCTGGGGCGCTGGGCAGCGCGCGCTGCCAGAGAGCCGCAGCCCACCCAGCCCTCCAGCTGGTTACAGCTTTGGGCAGGGCTGTCAGGGGGATGAGATTGGCGGGAGATTATTTCCTGGATCCGTCTGGCCGGCGAGGATTAGATTGCCCTGACAGAGCTAATTACTCTAACGAGCATCTGCTGCTGGTCTGACTCTGCAGCAGGCAGGGGACGAGAGAGCCTGAGCATCCAGCGGAGCTGCCGAGGTGTCCTGGGTGGAGCTCTGCTCGCCCGGCTCTGCTCGGCTGCTCGCCCTGGGCGTGCTTGGCTGCCGTTCCTGCCGGTGGAGGCAAGCGTGGCCTCTCCTTTGGACAGTCGGGACTACCCGAGGTCAGGCCATGCCAGGGGAGAACAGTAACATCAAGGTCCTTCCTGCTGGCCCGAGCCCCACGTGTCTCAGCCGCAGAGCGGCGAGCATGCCTGGCATGTACCGGCATCGCTGCTGCTACCGGCCGGGGAGCTGGAAGGTGATAGATTCTGTGATAAAGTAGCACAGAGAAATGGTGGCAGGCGGAGGAAGCCCAACCGCCCGCTCAGAGAAGGGGACACCCTTCCCCAGGCGGTCACTGGCTGGGGACACCCCCATGGTCTGAGGGTGGCACCCACCACAACGGGCGCGTGGGAGCTGCTCCCCCAGGCCCGCCACGGGCTGAAGGGGCATCGCCCCGGGGTGTGGGACACGTTATGAGAGGCAAAACGCAGAGCGTTTTAGGATTGTGCAAGACTGAGTCTGGGATGTTTATCAGAGGTGAGGAGAAAGGTGAGGGAAGAGAGGGATCAAGGTGGTTTGGGGAGGAACAAAAAATGGGAAAACAGGGAAAAAGGGATAAAAGTGGCCAGCCACGTGTAAGTGGATTGATGGTCAGTACATTTGTCTGGCCGCGTCCTGCATCTCGTGACTCCACAGCCTGTCCGCTGTGTGTGCGTGTGTGCGCGTCTGCGTGCGCTGGTGTCCGTCATGGGAGGTCTGTTGCAGCTGGAGTGGGGCTGTGGCCTCAGGGACTTGTACGTCCCGGTGTCAGCAACTGGGGAAACTGGGAATCCGGGGGCACCCACTGGGCAGACTGTGCCTAAGCCCGGCTACGGGAGAGCTCCACGTTGTACACGGATATTCCTGCCAACAGCCCCTCGTCGGGCAGCGAGGGGAGAGGGATGGGGCTGTTGGTGCTGTTTGTGTGTGTCCGTGCTGTTCTGTGTGTCCGGCTGTGCGCACACACGCAGACGTCTCTCGTACACCCGCGTCCGTGCGTGTGCCCGGCAGGAAAACCCGCTCAGCCTCCCCACTGGTTAGACTGGGGCCGTGGCACTGCGGCGGCCTCGTCTGCCGCGTTGGGCAGCCTCGCATAGAAGGGACCCGCAGGGTGTAGTCACCAGGGCCACGTGTGCGGCGGCGGCAGGATGCGCGCGGCCACACCACGCACCGCTGGAGGAGGCAGGGGCAGCCAGGCCGGGCCCCCGGTGCTGTGCTCAGGCTCTGGATTTCCTCTGCTGCGCTAAAGGCTGAAATACCCGCACCTCACGTGCCGGCCTGGCCTATTGCTGCAGCCAGGAGGCAACTGTGGCCCGGCCACGGGGCTGCCTGGAGCTGCCAGCGTCTGCCCCAGGGGCCAGAAGTAGCCGCGGCACAGCCCACGTGTCCCAGCTGGTCCCAGCTCTTCCACCCAAGGAGCTGCCCAGGGCCAAGTGCGGGGCGTGGGTCCTGCCCGGGTGTCTGTAGCCCGCGGCACGTTGCTGGTAGCCACGCCATGCGCCGAGCTCCACCGTGGCCCAGGTCCGTCTGCCCCCTGGCAGCCCTGCTGGTGCTTCTCACGGTGCCAGCGCAACGCCAGCCCGGCGCAGCAGGGATGATGTCCATCTCTGTACAAACAAGTGTGGTTTATTAAGGCATTTCTTTGAGAAGTTGGCACTTGGGTCCAGGCTGTGCTGGAGCGGCCCAGTGTGCAGGCCGATGAGCGGCGCCCAATACATGCAGCTCGGCGAGACACGATACAAAAGGTACAAACAAAGTAGAAAACAGGAATCGTAGTACAATGTGTAAAAATAAATAACTGGAGGCTTGGCTCCTGGCTGGGCTCAGCAGCCCGTGGCTGTGTCCCCCCCTCCCCCTCCACCAAGTGGGGCTGCCGTGTGTCTGACCCTTCTATGAGGTGCGTGGTGTGTGTGGGGGGGTGACCCATCTGTGTGCCCCTGTCCCAAGCAGGCAGGGGGGAGCAGGGCTGCTCGGCCGCCCTGGCAGGGCTCAGGGAGCGCACGGCCCCCCCAAGGCGTGCTCCCCGCAGTGCCCGTGAGCGGGACAGCCCGGCCCGGAGAGCAGGGACGAGGGGTGCCCGCCCCAAGGGCTGTCCCTCTGCTGAGCGAGGCAGAACCCGTCCTCCCCTCCCGGGGGCCGCCTTGGGTGCGCTGTGGCGCCCAGACAGCGCGGCTGTGGCCCCGCAGCCCCCTCGGTGCCACCATCGCTGCTGCAGATCCTCGTCCTGTGCCCAGGGCAGCTCCCAGGGCTGCCGGCACGGGGGACCCGCTCCCATGTGCACGGTGGGGACCGGGGCGCAGGCAGCATCCCCGCGGCGTGGGGACACCCGGAGCGCAGGCAGGGTGTCCTGGGACCTGCCGCACCGAGGGGAGGTTTGGGGCTGAGACAAGGAGAGATGGGGCTGCAGTCACAGCTGGTTCTTGGTGCGAAATGGGGAGGGAGCGGGCAAGAGCGGTGGGTTTTGGCTGCTGTGATAGAACATTTGGGGGTGGGGTTTGGAGCCACGGTGCTGACGTGCTTTGGGCTGAGGCTACAGAGTGGGTCTAGCGAAAGTGTGATAGGAAGGAAATTCCCCCAAATCCCCATCCGAGACGGCTGGGTGTCCTCCCTCACCCCACAAACACACACCTGAAGCCCAGGCTGCGCCTTTGGGGCTGCTGCAGCGCTCCACATGCCCCGCTCCCGGCCTTCCCTCCGCACCCAGGTCTGCGTGCGTGGGTCACAGTGACCGTGAGCACCCAGGGCCACGGCAGCAGTCCCCAGGACTGCGCTCCCAGGGCCACGCGACGCGCGCTGGCTCCACCGTGAGCAGCCACGGGCTGCGGGGCGAGCGCTGGGCAGGGGCTGACCCCGGCGTGAGTGGGACACCAGCCGCGAGGCCGACTGCGTGAGCGGTGCCGGAGTGAGGACGGGGACCAGCCCCATTGAAGCGTGGCTCTATCCCATGCTCACGACGTGGCACGAGGGAGCGGTGCAGAGCAGCACAGAGGGCTGGGGGTTCTGGCACCTACCCACATTTTGGAGGTGGCCCTGGTGGCCCAGGGCACGGGGGAGGCCAGCTGCCCAGTGTCCCACCCTGTGGCTGTTAGAGGACATGCCGGCTGCCACCGTGCCAGCTTCAGGCCACGTGGCGTTTTGGGATACCCCCTCCCACCTGCTCCCCTCAGGCCTGGGGCTGATGGAGTGGGAGGAGAGTCACTGGCTCACGTCTCTGAGCGGCCACCTCACTGCCTTTCCCGGGGCCAGGCCATCTCAGGGTCGGCTCTGCTGCAGCTCTCACGCTGCCGCTCCTGCCAGCCCCACCGCGCAGCTGCCGGCTCCGTGTTCGTGTCTGTGTCCGGTGCCCCAGCCCGCAGCCCAGACAGGTACCTGGCCCCGGGAGCCGCTTCTCCAGGAACGGGGCTCCCACGCTGCGCAGGGCACCTGCCTCCCAGCCCAGGCCCCCAGGAACAGGGCTCTTCCAGCAGCCCTGGGAAGGAGATCCCTTAAAAGGGTCCCATGGGTGGGAGGCAGAAGGGCTTGAGAGACCCCAAAGGATCCCCTTCACCCCCACCAGCCATGGATGGGCAAGCGAAAAGCAGGCACTGCCTTCTCCTCCCACTCTAGCTTGGCTCGGGATGGGTCTCCCCTCACTTTTGGGAAGCAGGTTCAGCCATCCCCGTCCCCGCAGGCAGCACGGGCTGCTGTGGCTGTGCCTGCTGAGCAGCGCGTCCCTGCCCCGGGAGCATTCCTCCCCAGCGCCGCGAGCTCCTGCGGGGAAGGGGCCAGCGGGGATGGCTCAGCGTCCTGCTGCACCCAGGCCGCTGCGGGCCTTGGGCACGTGGCCGGGGCAGGGCAGGGTCTGCAGTACCCCAGCCCAGCAGGGCAGGGAGCACCCGTCTGCTCCCAGCCTCTCTCGGAGCACAGAGTACCATGAAGCATCATCCTGCCAGGCGCCGATCTGAGACGCCATGAGCAGTACAAGGAACCATCGCCCTGGGGTGCTGGCACTAGGATCAGCAGTCCACAGGGCACCAAAACCAGCACGGAATCTGCCAGACCACAGGGAGCGACGGGAGCCAACAACCCCAAAGGACACGGGAACCCACAGCCCCTGGGGGCCCCGGGCCAGGCAAGGTGCTGGGAGAGCAGGATTAGCACCCGTGCAGAGCAGCCCTGGGCTTGGCCCCGCTCCTGACCCCACGGCTGCGGGGTGGGGCGGAGGAGTCCCTGGGCCCAGGTCTAAATCCTGAGCTCGGCCTCCTCGGGGGGCTCCAGCGAGTGCTCAGCACTGATGGCGGAGGCAGAAGGCCCCTGTGAGATGCCAAAGGGCGAGACCACGGGGGAGCGGGCAGCCAGCGGGGACAGCGAGGGGGAGAAGCTGGGCGACATGGCAGAGGACGAGATGGAGCCCTCGTGGCTGATGGGCGAGCGGCGCAGGGAGGACGGGTGCGGGAAGGTCCTGCCCGGCGGCGGCTTGGGGGGCACAGACTTGGCACCCGGGTGGGCCACTGAGGTGATGAGGGGCGGGGGGTCGATGCGGGGCTTGGGCTCTGCCTTGGGCTTGGTCGGGAAGGGCTTGCGCAGGGAGCTCTCATCCTTGAGGCGGGCAATCTCCGTGAAGACACTGGCCAGCGGCTGGAACTGGGGGCACCAGTTCAGCAGGTAATCCCAGTTGTAGCTGCCGCGGAGCTCCTCATCGCTGGCCACGATGGCGGTGAGCGAGCCCTCCACGGAGGGCTTGCCATCCTCCGGGAAGGCATAGTCCTGAGGCTGGGAGGAGACGCTGAGGCCACAGCGCACGCCGAGGAAGGCGCTGCCTCCTCCATCCTCGCGGTACAGCTGCGGGGGCGGCCCCGGCAGCAGCAGCCCGGAGCCCTTCTTGCTCTTGAACCACTGGGCGCTCTCCAGGGCAGCCGGCTCGCAGGAGATGTCGGAGAGCTGGTCGGCGTCTTGCTGGATGCCGGAGTCAGGGCCGCGAGCGGAGATGTGCTCCTGCATGGAGGCCGTGATGCTGGCCACGCGTGGGTACTCGTTGATCATCCGGATCTCGTCGTCCTCAGCGGCTTCGGCGGAGCCTCGGCCGCTGGAGTGCGAGGGGTCCAGCGAGCCGCCCCGCGTGTAGGGCCCTGCCGGCTCGCCCCCGTACCCCGGCAGGGCCTGGTGGTAAATGTGCTCGCCCCCGGGAAGCGCCGGCTCCTCGCGGCCGAGCTTCTGCAGGGAGCCACTCGGCACGCGGCCCAGCGCCCCGTCCCCCTCCGGCTTCTTGCGGCCCCGCCGGTGACGGGAGCGGACCAGGGCCAGCACAATGGCCACGGCGGCCAGCACCACCACAACCCCCAGCGAGGCGGCCACGGCCACCAGCAGCAGATTGAGGTCGGGGGCCAGGCCGAAGGAGGTGTGCGTGACGTCAATGATGACCTGCGCAGAGGCCGAGCGGGAGGCGGGCAGGGGGCTGCGCGCCTGCACCTCCAGGCTCATCTCGCGTGGCTCCCTCTTGGCACGCCCGGCCCCGGCCTGGGGCTGGCTGTCCACACGCAGGTAGATGGTGCCTGTGGTTTGGTTGATGGCAAAATACGGCGAGGGCTTTGCCAGGGAGTACAGTACGACGCCGTCAGCCCCTTCGTCCTCATCTGTTGCCAGCACCCGCCCGATGCTCTGCCCTTTGCGGGCGCCCTCAGGGACCTCAAAGTTGAAGGAGGGGCTCAGGAAGATGGGATTGTATTCGTCCTCCCCTGTCACCAGCACCCGCACTGTCACCGTGGCAGAGGCGTTGCCAGCATCAGTGGCCCTGACTAGTAGCTGGAAGGCTTTGGCTCGTTCGTAGTCAAAGGTAAGTCGGGAGCGCAGCTCCCCAGAGCTGCTGTTGACGGCGAAGGCATCCCGGCCCTCCGCCATGCCGGGCTCCCCCACTGGCTGCTCCAGCACCGTGTACCGCAGTTCCCCAAAGACACCGGTGTCTGCGTCGATGGCACGCAGCGTGGTGACCAGCGTGCCGGGAGGCAGGTTCTCTCGCATGCTGGCGCTCAGCACCTCCACTGGGAAGTACGGCTTGTTATCGTTGACGTCCTTCACCTCGATGGCTACAGGTACCAGCGCAAAGTGCCCGCCTGGCACATCCGTGGCCTGCACCACGAGCGCATGCAGCGCCTGGGCCTCCCGGTCCAGGGGCCGTGCCAGGCACAGGGCCCCCGTGTTCTCGTGAAGCTGGAAGAGCCCATGCTGGTCTCCTGAGCTGATGGTGTAATGAACGTGGCCGCGGGGCCCCGAGTCAGCATCGTGGGCCACCACGCGCAGCAGCTCTGTGCCGGGGGGTGCGCTCTCGCTCACGGCGGTGCGGTACTCGGCTCGGGTGAACACGGGTGGGTTGTCGTTGACATCCTGCACGGTGATGAGCACAGGCACCGTGGCGCTGCGCTGCGGCAGGCCCCGGTCCGAGGCCGCCACAGTGAGGTTGTAGACGGGGATGGCCTCAAAATCCAAGTGTTCCACGAGCACCAAGGCACCCTGTGTGCGGAGATGCCCCCCTGCCCAGGCCACCCGGCTCTCCACCTGGAAGGCGTTGCCACCATTGCCACTGACGATGGTGTAGTCGAAGCCAGCATTCTCCCGGGAGAGGTCGGCATCGCCTGCCTCTAGCGTCAGCACGGTGGTTCCTGGGCGCAGGTCCTCGGGGACGCTGGCATTGTAGCGTGGCGCATGGAAGCTGGGGCTGTGGTCATTCACATCCAGCACCTGGAGCTGCACTGTGGCCCAGGATGAGAGGCTGGGAGAGCCACGGTCGCGGGCCTCCACCACCAGGTCCAGGGTGGGCTGGTTGGCGTCAAATTCCACCCGCCGGATGGTGAAGAGGGTCCCTGTGAGGGCACAAAGCCAGAATCAGCATGGGGGCCAAGAGGCAGCCGGGAAGGGTGTCAGGGTTATTGGCTGGCGGAACAGGCGTCCGGGACGCTGTGGCGGGAGCACTCGGAGGCCACCCCAGACAGCGACCCGGTGAGGGGCTGAGCCTGGGCCAGCCTGGGGGCACCTCCCTCCGCCGGCACTGCCAGAGCAACCCACAAGACAGACCCCACACAGCAGCCAGCCCCACGCACCGTTGCTGGGGTCAATGGCGATGTCAGGGCTGGGCACGGCCAAGTGGAAGGTGACATCCCCGTTGCTCCCCGAGTCCGGGTCGGTTGCGCTCACGGTGAGAATGATGCTGCCCGCAGGCGTGTGCTCCGGCAGTGTCACCTGGAAGAGGAGGAAGCCCCAGTCAGCGCCTGTTCCCCCTTGCCTGGAGCCAGCCAGCAGGGCTGGGAGAAGGTCTGGGGCTGGCCAGGGCAGCGATAGCCAAGGTGGCCCAGCTCATCGCTGGCCAGGGCCTTCCCCACCTCTGCCCCAGGGCCATGGCTGGCACGCTGAGGGGGCCTGCCCCACGTGCACAGCACCTAGCCCTGTTAGTGTGACTCCCGACCAGTTTCAGCATCCAGTTCCTGATCCTTTTCTCTACTTTGCCCTGCTATTCTGAAGAACATTTTATACAAATCAAAACAGCTCTTGTCTTTTTGGTGTGCCAAACAGCACGTATAAACAGACAGTTCCATCGGTCTCTGCTCTCACAACCTCCAAGCGTTTCTGTGGCTTCCCAGCTTCTTGCGTCTGCTCCAGAGATGCAGCACATTTGCGCGCGTCAGCTTTCATCCAGCGATCCGCCTATGGGGCCCCAGACCGGGTCTTGCCAGAAACACTTGTCCGGGTTGTGACCCATCTCCCACCACTTCTGGCCTTCCCAGTGTTCCCACCTATTCCAGCATGTCCCATCTGCCTGCAGCTGTGCAGGCCCGCAGCTGCCGATCCCAGCGCTACGTGCCTGGTTTCAGCCTCCCGTTCATGCCACAGTGACAGCACAGGGGGTGTCAGGATGTGGACGGAGCCCAGGGAGAGAGGGGAACTCTGTGCCTGGTCAGGCCAGTGAGCCAGGCAGGGGCAGCAGAGGGGCTGGGGCAGGACGGCCCACGCTGCCCGTCACGCCTGGGTGCACAGTACCTGGTAGAAGCCCTGGCTGAAAGTCGGTGCGTTGTCATTCACGTCCTCCACAACGACGGTGAGGTTGGCCTCCGTCTCATGGCGGGTGTCGGAGGCACGCAGGGTGAGGGTGTAGTGGCTGCGCTGCTCATAGTCCAGTGGCCCCGTCAGGGCAATGCGTCCTCCATACCGCAGCACGCTGAACGTGCCCACGGCATCACCATCCAACATGAGCGCGTAGGAGAGCACGGGGCCCGAGTCCACATCGTTCCCGGTCAGCTGGGCTATCTGGGTGCCCAGCAGCGTGTCTGTGGAGAGGCAAGGCGTGAGCAAGCAGCACGGTCTCCCTGGAGAAGACCCGGCTCACGTGGTGGGAAGCCAGCTCAGCCCAAAGCCTGAGCACGGAGGACAAGGGGGGAGATGCTTGGGGTGAAGGGGAAGGTCTTGGGAGGTCGACAGGGCAGGTCAAGGCTGGCACAGGCACGGGGCACACGGGACGAGGACGGAGGGCAGGCAGGGCATGTGCGTGCAGCCAGAGCCCCTGCAGCGCGGGCAGGGGCCAGGGATGAGTTGGGAATTCAGCTGGTTCCCTCAGGACACAGCTGCAGCACAGGGGCTGTACAACCCCCTGCCCCAGGCCGTCACAGACCAGGCAGCGCCGAAGAGCACAGGGGGAGCTCAGCCAGTGGGTCAGCACAAGCTGGCCCTTGGCAAGGCAACATCTCTGGGGGCCTCAAGAGGCCTTTCTGGGGGCTTCTCCCCGACCCACGGGTGCCCATCGCGCCTCAGCTCTTGCCATCGGTGACGCATTACCTCACGGGGCTGAGCTGCACTTACTCTCTGGGACCCGCACCTCCCAGGGAAACGGGATGGTGGGGCTGTTGTCGTTGACGTCCATCACCACAACGGTCAGCGTGGCAGAGCCCACAAGAGGCGGAGTCCCCCTGTCCATTGCCGTTACCACCAAACTGCGGGCAAGCACAAGGTTCACAGACATGTGGCCATATGTGTGAGGGAGCAATGCATGCATGCGCTGCATCTGGGACATGTCGGGGGGGGGGGTACTGCATGTGTGCACAGGGTTGGAGCGGGTCCATGTGGCAGTGGAACTGTGCACAGCATCTGGAGCGTCTGGGGCAACGGATATGTGCAGAGCATCTGGAGCGCACGTGTGGGGCAGCGGACGGGCGTACATCCAGAGCATGGCGGGGCAGGGCAGCAGAGGGATGCACATTTGAGGTGTGCGTTCGGAGGGCAGGGGCTTTGTGTCCAGCACCCGGAACGTAGGAGCGGGCAGAGAATGTGGGCACGCGTGTTTGGAGCAGGCGGTGGGCAGCGGATTCCTGCACAGGCCTGGCATGGGCACGTGGGACAAAAGCGGCATGGCTGGAGGCTTTTGCAAGTGGAGGGAAGTGGATTCACCCACAGCATTTTCAGTCTGTGCGAGGGGCCGGAGTCTGGAATGTGCGTGGGAGACGACGCAGGCAGAATAGGGGCGCAGTGGGGTGCAGGGAGATGGGCATTTGGAGCATATCTGGGTGTTGGGGAACGCGCGGAGCCTCTCTGCGGACTGGTGATGGGTATGCGAACGGAATGGATGCCCTGGGCCTCGCCGTGCCCGGGAAGAGAGCCACGTAGCCACTGGAGCATGCACACGGGGAGAGAACATAGCCCTGGGTGGGGGGCAGAAGTTGTTCCTTGCATCTGAACCATACACACGTAAAAGGGTAGGGGAGGACTTAAATTCATTGCGTGTAGCGTTTGCCATTATCCTATACAGGTGTGGCTAGGCTGGCTGGGCGATGTGCACGTGGTGAGGGCCCAGAGGACCAGCGCTGAATGCAGGAGGACTTGCAAGAAGGTGCAGGGCAGGGCATCAGCACCTGGAGCGCACGTCGGGGGCAGAAGGGTGCAGTGCGTGGGAGCGGGAAGGAACTGAGCATATGTGGTCTGGATTAAGCAGGCAGGAGAGGGAACGGATGCAGCCCCTGAAAAGAGCCCACTGCTCCCCTCCCAATCTTCTCAGATTTGCAGGGACCAGGCTGAACGGAGCAGTGGCTCATCTCACGGCCATCTGTCATGCTTCAATACCATTTGCTCCCCGTGTTAACACTAAGCCTAAGTTCCTGCTGTTTGGCAAAAACATTTTACAGACAGGGCTGCGACAGCTTTGGGTGGCACTAAGCAGCAGAGCATCCCCCCCCAGCCTTGGGGACGTTGCTCCACAGCTATGCCCCCCTCATATCGGCGGCACGAGTTAGTCTGGCTCCACTCACCGCGTCTGGGACCAGATCTCCCTGTCCAGGATGGCAGCAGTAGTGATGGTGCCAGTCTGAGGATCGATGTGGTACAAGCCTGTCATTGGCAGGGACTGGTTGATGGCGTAAGTCACCTGCCCATTCGCTCCCTGGTCCAGATCATCTGCCAGGACCTGCAAAGCCACACGAGAGATTCAGCAGTGCAATTGTGGAGCCCTGCAAACCACAGTCCTCCAAAGCTAGACCTATCCGTAGGTGCCAGCCCCAGGCCCATGGCACAGTCCCCCAGCCCATCACCCCGGCACAGAGGCAGGCCAGGGGCCTCGATGTCCCCGTTCGTGTCCCCAGCGATACCTGGATGACTGGTGAGTCATAGCTCTGTGACTCCCAGATGAACGCCACGTAGTTCTGCAGCTGGAAGCGTGGCAAGTTGTCGTTCACATCTTGCAGGTTAAGGTTTATGGCCATAAAGCCGAAGGAAGCTGCTGTCTCTGCCTGGACCACGAGGCGCAGCCGGGGGCTGGCCTCGAAGTCCAGGCTGCTGGAGTCCTGAACTGAGATGGCACCTGGGAGCAGGGAAACAGCAGGACGGGGTGGGTGAAGAGGGGGGCGAGCGACGCACCAGCACATCCAGCCCTCATCTTCTCTTTCGTTCCCTTGCACTCAGTCCATCCCTCCGCTCCCCCATCCGTTCTCAAACGCAGAAAACACACACTGAGCTCCTCTGAACCCCCTCCAAACCGACGGCCTTCTCGTCGGCCCCAGCGAGTTGTCCTGGGTGATGCATCCTGCACCTCGCTCCGTACAGACTGCTCCTGCTTACGCTAAAGCATGCAATAGCCTTCCCCTGTGGAGACACCATCTGACGTATGGCCAGTTTAAAAAAACCCCACTCCATGGCAAGCCCCATACTGCTACACAAGCTCATCACGCTCCAAGCCAAAGTCACCAAACTGCAGCTATTAGTTTTGGGCAAATCCTTACAAAGACGCTGTAGGAGCTGCCAGCTGTTCTCCTGCTAGGGGTCTGCTAGGACAGACATCCGTTCTTATCCCGCTGAACCACTGCACCTGGGCTTTTGTAATGACAAAGCATTGCTGTCCCACCCAAGAAGGTGGAGGGCATCCAAGAAGATATTCTAAAACGACTGGCAGTATTCCTACAGGCACGCATTCAAGTGGAATGCGGAGGAACTGTGCTCCTGTGGCTGAATTCCTGCCTTGGGGATTCCTGCAGGGCCTCCCTCTCTCTGCAGCCCGTTTCAGCATCTACGTGCAACCACCAGGTGAAGTGCTCAGGCTATGGGTGTGCAGCAGCAGGCAGCGAGGACAGCTCTGTGGCCGCGGACAAGCCCAGCTTCTGCGTAAGAGCTCTGCTGCCAGCTTTGCATCACGGTCACCGGAGCTCCAGCTTTCAGCGCACAGCTGAAACCAGGCTGCATGTCCAGGAACGGAAAAACACAGATTACGGCTACTAGCATGGTGGCCTGGTTTGGAGAACAGCTGCGTCCTCACCTCCTGCAACCCAAGGGCTGGGAGCCGGCTGTGCTCCCCTGCCCCTCTGCCACCGTTTGACTGCTGCAGCGGGCCCTGCCTCCAGGGCTGGCTTGGCCCAGAGAAAATACAAGGAGAGCAGTCAGCAGCAGCAGCAGAACGCCTTCTGAAGGGTTGTTCCTGCCTGGGACAGAAGCAGCAGAGCCTGAGGTGCCACAGTATGGGCTGAGGATGCTCCTGTGACATTCCCCTGCTCTGGTCTTGTCCACAGCAGGCACTTTAGTGTGCTCTCCAACGCAAAGCTCTCGCAGAGCTCCTGTGGACATCACCTCTGGTCCTCCCTGCAGAGGAGAGAAGGCTAGGGATGGCTGAGGGCAGTCATGGACCGGTGCCCATGCACTGGCCCATTGTCACAGCAGAGCCGAAGAGCCCAGTCTAACGCTGCTTGGCAGCTGGCGCAGGGCAGGAGAGCAGTGCTGTGCCAGCCCCCCCTTGCCCTCCCTCACCGTGGTGCTCCAGCATGCAGGCCCTTGCCCTGGGAGAAAGCAGGGCAGACAAATGGGACTCAAGGAGGGACATGTTTTAAGGGAAAAATCCTGCATTCTGGGCACTTTGCCCGAGGGAAATGTTTCCCCATTGAAACGAAGTGGCATTGCCACAGCAACCAAGGTGCAACTGAGGTGCAGCCAGGACACGTCCAGGGTGTTCTCAGAACCGCTGGCGCACACGGCTTGAGCAGAGACGAGATGAAGGGATGCGAAGGGACAAGCGTTACAGGGGGAGATTTGTGATTCTGTGATCCCGTCAGGCCTTGCTGCAGCGCAGCATGGCAGCTTGCCACGCAGGCCAGTGTCACAGCCACACGTGGTGTAGCAGAGCCCTGATTATACCACCCGGGACAGCAGGGAGAGGGGACCTCTCTGCGTGACCGACCTCATGGGTCTCAGCCTCCCACACCGGGGAGCAAGAAGCTCCAGCTTGATGTCAGTGCTACGACGACTGAATTTCTCATATCATAGAACAGTTTGGGTTGGAAGGGACCTTTAAAGGTCAGATACTCCAATCCCCCTGCAATAAGCAGGGACATCTCCAACGAGATCAGGTTGCTCAGAGCCCAGTCCAACCTGAACTGGAACGTTTCCAGGGACGGGGCATCCACCACCTCTCTGGGCAACCTGGGCCAGGGTCTCACCATCCTCACTGTAAAAAATTTCTTCCTGAGATCTAGTCTAAATACTCCCTCTTCTAGTTTAAAGCCATGACCCCTTGTCTTATTGCAACAGGCCCTGCTAAAAAGTCTGTCCCCATCTTTCCTATAAGCCCCCTTTAAGTACTGAAAGGCCACAATAAGGTCTCCGCGGAGCCTTCTCTTCTCCAGGCTGAACCCCCCCAGCTCTCTCAGCCCGTCCTCCCAGCAGAGGGGCTCCAGCCCTCCCAGCATCTCCAGGGCCTCCTCTGGCCCCGCTCCAACAGCTCCGTGTCTCTCCTGTGCTGAGGCCCCAGAGCTGGAGGCAGCACTGCAGGGGGGTCTCCCCCGAGCGGAGCAGAGGGGCAGAATCCCCCCCCTCGCCCTGCTGCCCACGCTGCTGGGGATGCAGCCCAGGCTGTGGGGGGGTTTCTGGGCTGCCAGCGCGCGTTGCCGCCTCATGTTGAGCTTCTCATCCATCAATATCCCCAAGTCCTTCTCCTCAGGGCTGCTCTCCATCCCTCCATCCCCAGCCTCCTGACCGGGGGCTGTGATATGTGCACGAGCCTCACCGCAAGGCAACCCCAACCCTCACCCTCCCTCAGCCAGGCTTTCCCTGATGCGAAGGGATCCACGGCCCCTCAAAAGCTGTCCATTGAAGCACGTGCTGCAAACAATGCCGGCTTGCCCAGTCTCACTGGGCAGCATCCTGCAACCTGCCTCCCTGCTCTGCCCGGGCTATCCGCCACCCACAGGCGCCACCGACGTGCTCAGCACCTGCTGACTGCCCAGGGACCAGCCTGAGCGGTGGGAATCCTTAGAACGCCCACTGGACAGTGAGCGGTTCCCCAGTTATTGTCACCTTTGGGACCGCACAGAGACAGCCATGGATCAGTCCCAGTAGCACCGTGCACACCAGAGAACAAAGCGCAGCAGCCCGGGTGCCTGGCTCCGAGGCCCCGGCACGGGATGTGTCATTTGGCTGAACTTGCCATCCGAGGCAGGGGCTGCACCCAGAGTGCATCTTAGCGATGGCCCTGGCCTCTGCTAAATCCTGAACCAGGCCTAGGCGTTTTTGGGGAAAAGTCCAGTTAGGAGGGACCAAAACTGGGCTGGGAGCTGTGCTAGCAAGCTCTGGACAACGCCAGGTTAGTGTTCACGTCCAAATACTAACACTATTTAATTTACTGCTATAGAGGTGTGGACTCTGTTCTAGTCCACAGTGGCTGTTCCCCTCTGGGGGGGCTCTGAGCCTTGTGACCGGGGAGCAGGGGCTGGCAGAGCGCTGGTGCCCTCCCACTCGCTGCTTCCCCGTCTGGGCTTGGTGCTGTACCTGAACTGGGCTGGATAAGGAACGCATTCTTCTCGTTGCCGCTGACGATGCTGTAGGTGATGCGCCCAGAAGAGCCCCCCGTGTGGGTAGCTTGGATGTTTGCCACAGCAGTGCCTGGAAGAGAGCGGAAGAGCGTGAAGGGGCAGCAGAGTCTCGGGGCAGGTGGCAGAGGGGGTGGGCGTGTGGGGGCGGCACAGGCTGTACCACCGGAGCACAGCTCTGCCCGAGGACACTGCTGCCAGAGGACGTGAGATCTAATGGTAATTTTGTGTTGGGAGCAGCTAGGATTCCTGGGGCCCGTCCATGGCCCCTCTGTGATCTCACTGTGACTCGCGGGGACCTTCCAGGAGCCACTGGGCACCTGTAACTGCCTACAGCGATCCGAACAGCCTGAGGCAAACCCACAGGGGCTACCACCCTGCGCCTGTGCACCAGTCAGACCCCGCAGCCTACCCAAAGCATAATGGGGCTTCCCAAGACCCTGCCGTGCTCCCTGGTTTGAGGTTCCCACAGCTTTGCCAGCCCAGCACCCACTTTCCCTCCTGTCCCGTCCCATTTCATCCCAGCACTTGCTGGTCAACTCTGCCCAGCTTATACCTGGGGCAGCATTTTCTGGTATGGCCACATCACTGGTGCTCCGGGGGAAGCGCAGCCCCTGGTAGGGCTCTTCCTGCAAATGGATCACCACCACGCCGGTAGAGGAGAGCGCCGGCTGCCCCAGGTCTGTGGCCAGGATGAAGAGCGTCCGCTGGCGCTGGCTGAGCGAGCTCAGGGGCTGCAGCAGCTGGATGTCCCCTGTGTAGGAGTTGATCGCAAAGGCGGAGTTGGGGGTGGCGAGGCGATACAGGATGGAGGCATTGGCACCTGCATCCCTGTCCTCTGCCCTCATGGTGGCCACGACCTGCTTGAGCGGGGTGTGGCGGGACAAGTTGACAGTGAGTGGGCTGTGCAGGAAAGCAGGGGCATGGTCATTGACGTCTCGCACGGTGACAGTGACGCGCACAGCCGCGCTCTTGGGCTCCCACGGTGCTGAATCCACAGCCTTGGCCAGGAAGCTGTAACTGGGGTGGCGTTCCCGGTCCAGCGCCTGGGCACTTCTGATGTGCCCGCTCTGCGGCTCGACCTGGAACATGCCAAGTGACTCATTGCCCAGGTAGTAAGAGACCTGCCCATTGGTGCCTTCATCAGGGTCCTCAGCCACCAGCTGCAGCACCAGGGCGCCAACAGGCAAGTCCTCTGGCACCTCTACCACATACGAGGCTTGAGCAAAACCAGGGGCGTTGTCATTCAGGTCCAACACCCGCACGTTCACTGCCATGGTGGCGCTGCGCGGGGGGGTGCCGTGGTCTTGCACCACCACTGTGAGGCTGTAGGAAGCAACTTGCTCCCGGTCAAGGGCACGTGCAGTGGAGAGGACACCGGAGACTGGGTCTAGGCTGAAATCCTGCCCAGGGTCTCCATCTGGAAAAGAAGAGAGGGAATAACAAGACAGAGTGACTATAACTGCCACGAGGAAGGACCTGCCCTATGCTGCCCAGAGAAGACAGAGGAAGATTTTCCCTTAGTTGAGGAGGACCGGGTCAGAGACCACTTGGCCAAGCTGGACATTCATAAATCCATGGGCCCTGACGGGATGCACCCCCGAGTGCTGAGAGAGCTGGCAGATGTTATCGCTAGACCACTCTCCATTGTCTTTGCAAGGTCATGGGGAACAGGAGAGGTGCCTGAGGACTGGAGGGAGGCTGACATCACTCCAATCTTCAAAAAAGGCAAGAAGGAGGACCCAGGGAACTACAGGCCGGTTAGTCTCACCTCTGTCCCTGGGAAGGTAATGGAGTGACTCATTCTGGATGTCGTCTCCAAACACATAGAGGAACAGGAAGCTATTGGAAGTGGTCAGCATGGATTTACCAAGGGCAAATCATGCCTGACCAATCTGATAGCTTTCTATGATGTTATGACTGGTTGGCTGGATGAGGGGAGAGCCGTAGATGTCATCTACCTTGACCTTAGCAAGGCTTTTGACACTGTCTCCCATAACATCCTCATTAGGAAGCTGAGGAAGTATGGGCTAGACAAGGTGACAGTGAGGTGGATCGAGAGCTGGCTGAGTGACAGAACTCAGAGGGTTGTGATCAGCGGCACAGAGTCCAGCTGGAGGCCTGTAACGAGTGGTGTCCCTCAGGGGTCAATACTCGGTTCAATTTTGTTCAGTATATTTATTAATGACCTGGATGATGGGACAGAGTGTATCCTCAGCAAGTTCGCTGATGATACCAAACTGGGAGGGGTGGCCGACACTCCAGAGGGCCGTGCTGCCATCCAGCGTGACCTGGACAGGCTGGAGAGCTGGGCAGAGAAGAACCTAATGAGGTTCAACAAAAGCAAGTGTAGGGTCCTGCACCTGGGAAGGAAGAATGCCAAACACCAGCATAGGTTAGGGGCGGACATGCTGGGAAGCAGCTCTGAGGAGAAGGACCTGGGGGTCCTGGTAGACAGCAAATTATCCATGAGCCAGCAGTGTGCCCTTGTCGCCAAGAAGGCCAATGGCATCCTGGGCTGCATAGGGAAGACTGTGGCCAGTAGGTCGAGGGAGGTCATTCTCCCCCTCTACTCTGCACTGGGGAGGCCACAACTGGAGTACTGTGTCCAGTTTTGGGCTCCCCAGTTCAAGAGGGACAGGGAACTACTGGAGCGAGTCCAGCGTAGGGCAACCAAGATGATTATGGGACTGGAGTACCTCCCTTATGAGGAAAGGCTCAAAGAGCTGGGACTCTTTAGCCTGGAGAAGAGAAGGTTGAGGGGGGACCTGATTAATGTTTACAAGTACCTAAAGGGTGGGTTTAAGGAGGACGGAGCCAGGCTCTTTTCAATGGTTCCCAGTGACAGGACGAAGGGCAATGGGCACAAGCTGGAACATAGGAAGTTCCGTTCAAATACACGGAAAAACTTCTTTACGGTGAGGGTGAGAGAGCACTGGAACAGGCTGCCCAGGGAGGGTGTGGAGTCTCCTTCTCTGGAGATTTTCAAGACCCGCCTGGATGCAGCCCTGAGGGATGTGCTTTAGGCAATCCTGCTCTAGCAGGGGAGTTGGACTAGATGATCTCTAGAGGTCCCTTCCAACTCTGAAGATTCCGTGATTCCGTGACAGCATGAAGTCCACCCCAGTGCGGCCTGGCAGGGAGGGCAGAGTGAGCTGTTCTCTGTACGGCCCCAGTGGGATTGAACCTCCTTGGTCCAGCTCTGTGTGTCTGTGCAAGAACTGCCTCCAACAGCTCACAGGCCAGTGCCGCTGTCACAGGAAGCCCCCAGACAATGCACAGCGTAACAGCAAGGAGATCTCACTTCGCAACCTGTACCTTCAACAGGTCAGAGCGGCCAAGAGAGGTATGGAACTAGTCCAAGCCCGGGGAACCAGACAAGAGCCTGGGGAATGAGGAAATGCAGCCTCTCCAGATCTTGGGGTGCTCTTTACTGGGGGCAGAGAAACTAGAGGGCTGAGAGGGCAGCAGTTACACGCGGTTTGGAGCCGGAGAGAACTGGGGTGGAACAGGAACTGTCACAGGCGGATGCTTCCTAGAGCCATGGGCAACCCAGGGTGAACAGAGCTTACCTGCCGCCGAGCAAGAAGCTACAGAGCTCCCTGTGCACCTCACCTGCCACGCGGTATTCCAGGCGCCCGTTCTCGCCTCCGTCAGGATCGGTGGCCCGCAGGGTGTAGAGTGCCACGCGGCTCTGGTTCTCGGGGACCTCCACAGAGCAGGACTCACTCTCTAGGTGTGGCGCGTGGTCATTCTCATCCCCTACTGTTATCCGCACAGTTGCCTTGGAGAGGTTGGGGGGCAGGCCACCATCCCGCGCATAGACTGCAGGAACAGAGCAAGAGCGCTGCAGGCTGCCCTGCGGACTGGGAGCTACCATCAGGGCTGTCATCACACGCAAACGCCCAGACAATCGCAGGGGCAGCCAGGCATGGGATCGCTGGCGTTCCTGCGTGCTCAAACCACCCAACCACCCCGCCTGCCCCACAGACCCCCATCGCTTCCCGTGCCCTCCCTCCCTGCGATACTGCCCTACTCCAGCAGTGGGGAGCACCCATCTGCCTCCCCTCTGCTCTCTACCCCCCCGCCGGCGGAGCCTCTCATGCACCAGCACAGCCCTACCCATCAGCACGTGCTGCTCCTGCTCCTCGCGGTCCAGGGCACGTGTGGTGACAATAAGCCCCGTCTGTGGGTGGATGGAGAACGGCCCCCCCGAGAGAGTCCCGTAGGACACCTGCCCATTGGCACCTGCAGGGAGGAACACGGTTTGAGGGCAGCCCAGCAGCAACCCCAGAGCCCTGCACCTCCTTCCTCCCACGCCTCCCACCCAGGGGTCACGCAGGCTGTGGGAGAGGACGATCTCACTCCCCGGCAAGTAAAGCTGGGGCAGAGATGTGGGGTGGAGGGAGGTCCCAGCCCAGCCCAGCTTGTGGAAGGGAAAGACGGGCCGAGGAACCTCCAAGGAACAAAGGCCACTGCCTTGGGGAGCAGAGGGAATCACAGTCCCTGTTCTCATTCTCAGCTTCTCCCAGGATTCAGCCTCTCTCTCCTCTCCAGGCCAGGAGATGACCCTTCCCTCCATGCTCAGCCGGGCTCTCCAAAGCAGGTGGAAGGGAGCGGAGTGCACCCAGTCCTGGGTGCCGCATCTCCAGAAGGGCCCCTGACCAAACAGGGCAGCTCACCCTCGCCCTGCATCCTCACCCAGGTCCCGGTCCGTGGCCAGCACCTGCAGCACAGGGCTGCCAGCTGGTAAGTTCTCCATGATGTGTGCTTCATACTCAGGTTTCTCAAAAGCGGGAGCTTCATCGTTGACATCCAGCACCAGCACAGACAGTAGCTGCGTGGCGGAGCGGCGCGGGAAACCGTGATCCATGGCCACCACGGTCAGGTTGTGCTGCACCACCTCCTCCCGGTTGAGGGCCCGCACGATGGAGAGCGCGCCTGCAGACACAGGGAGAGCGGTGAGCTGGGACCACGCAGCACCGGGGCCGACTGTTCCCAGGACAGAGCTATCGCGAGGCCGCAGGCGCTGGGGTGAGCCAGGGACAGCCAGGTCTCAACAGAGACAGCAGGATCAACCAGGCGTTACGCTCGGGCCTCTCCGCACCCCACAAGTCTCCTTCCTCCGGGTTGCACAGCCTCCCCCTGTGCACACGCTGCATCCCCACGTACCCCTGCACCCTCCTCAGCCCCCGCGTTCCCCGTGCCCCTGCCGCCCCCCCTGCCTCCTCCTGGGCCCTCACCAGTGCTGGGGTTAAGGTGGAAGCGGCCATCACTGTTGCCTGCTCGCAACGAGTAGCTCACACGCCCGTTCTCTCCCAAATCGTTGTCCTGGGCCACCACGTGCAGCGCCACGAACCCCGTCGGCTGGTCCTCCATGACGCTGACGGCAGCAGGTGAGAGGAACACGGGCACGTTGTCATTCTCATCAGTCACAAACACACGGGCTGTGACAGCTGCCGAGCGGCGCTGGCTGACGTTGCGGGCCTGGTCCGTGGCCTCCACCACCAAGAGGAAGGAGGCAGCAGCCTCCCGGTCGAGGCCGTGGCGGAGGGTCAGCAGCCCCGAGCGGCTGTCAAGCTGGAAGGGGGCCTCGGGGGGCTCCTGGTGCAGCAGGGCGTAGCGCACCTGGCTGTTGGGACCCACACCATCCCCGTCCAGCGCCTGGAAGGTGAAGACGGACGAGCCAGCCTGGGCATTCTCGGGCACCACAATGGTGATGGGGTCTTCAGGGAAGGTGGGCGCCTGGTCATTGCAGTCCTGCACGTGGATGTGTACCAGCACCAGTCGGCTGGAGGGGTAGCCATGCTGCGTGTCCTCGGCACTCACCTGAAGCACGTGCCGTGCCCCAGCTTCATAGTCCAACTCCCGGGCAGCGTAAATCTCCCCCGTCACACTGTCAACCACAAAGGTGCCATCCCCACCACCTCCTACCACCGTGTAGGTCAGCTGTCCTCGCGCAGGCGCATCCGGGGGTGCCACCGAGCCGATCACAGACCCCGGCTTCACCCCCTCGAGAGGGTGCAGGGTCAGCACAGTGGCATCGGGCCGTGGCAGCACCCGGGAGGACGGCAGCACCTGTGAGGAGAGGCAGTAGTGAGGGGCACGTGCCGGGTGCTGGGTGCCAGGAGCCAGCGCAGAGGGGGGACATGGGGCCTGCAGAGAGCGGGTGTCCCAGCTCTTGTGACCTAACAGATGAGCAGCAACCTGAGAATAAGCACGGGTTTGACAGGGTGAAAGACGAGCTTCACTTGAGGAGCTCTGGTAGGGAAGGACAGACAGAGCTGCTGACTGGCCAGAGAAGGCTCGGGGGGATCTTATCAAAGTACATCAATACCTGAAGGGAGGGAGCAAAGAGGACGGAGCCAGGCTCTTCCCAGTGGTGCCCAGTGCCAGGACCAGAGGCAATGGGCACAAGCTGAAACACAGGAGGTTCCCTCCGAACGTCAGGAAACACTATTCACTGTGAGGGTGACCAAGCGCTGGCACAGATTGCCCAGGGAGCTGGTGGAGTCTCCATCCTTGGAGACAGTCAAAAGCCAGCTGGACGTGGTCCCGGGCAACTGACCCTGGGTGGCCCTGCTTGAGCAGGGTGGTTGGACAAGATGACTCCAGAGGTGCCTTCCTGCCTCAACCATTCTGTGAGTCTGTGATTCTGTGATTGTTAGATACTGCAAAGGCAACAGACACCAGAAAAAACAATTCTGCAAAACATAAGCAAGAGTGGGCAAGAAGAGAGGTAACACCCATCCGGATGAGAGGCCCAGAGAAGAAAGATGACCTGGTATGACCCAAAGATAAATAAATACTATTACTACTTTTATTAAAGATATCGAAGTTCATTTGGGGATGAGGTGCACCTGTGGATGGGTGCGAGGATGCATGAAAAGCCACAGTGTCATCTGAAGGGAAGATATGTTGAAGAACTCGCTGCGCTCCTGTCAAGGAGCTGGGGAAAAAGGCGATACAGCAAAACTGTCCGCTCCGAGAGGCATCAAAATTAGCGACTGTCAAGCAAACAGCTGCGTTACAGGGAGGCAAACAAGTGCTTCAGGGACAACCAGCCTGGCCTCACCACTCTGAAGGCTGTAGAAAGACTTTAATGCCAAGAAGAGTTACAGACACGGCATAAAAAGGAAATGCTATAAAACGGATTGTGGAACGGCTAAAGGCAGATGTGCCAGGCTAACACAGTGCCGCTCTCCTCAAGGACAAAGGAAACGCAGCGTATCTTAACTCGCCTGGGTTTTAGCTGGGCTCTGAGGCAGTAGAACACGGGAGATCACCCATTAAACTGGGGAAAGGCATAGTGTAAGTAAGGCTGTGTGACGGAAAGGACTAAAAGATCGACTGGCTCGAGGAGAGTGATTAGCAGGAATTGCAGAGATGGCTCTTGGTGCTGACATTTACTTTTGATAGGTGCAAGGGCAAAAGAAAGCTGAGCACGTTACGAACTCGCTGACGATGTTAGAGGGCACTGCCAGCCCAGAGAAGCGGCAGAACATCAAACAAGGAGAGTCAAATGGCTTCGGGAGCTGCAAGAATAGGGACAGGGAGATGCGAAAGTGTGTACTGTGAAAGTGCCTTGAGCGGGGGGAACCCGGAGTCTCTGCTGTAAAAGGAAGCTCAATACCAACAACAGAGAAAGGACTTGGCTGCCTGGGCCAACACACCAGGCAGTGAGTGCCAAAGCTATACAGACGAGAAGAACACCCTGCATGTCCGGAACGCTGTTTTCAGTAGATGCTGGGAAGAATTAATGTCTCTGTGCAGGGGACCTCTTAAGGTCTTCTCTGCAACAGCATATCTAGGACATAGCTGGCTGTCCCAGTCTGGAAAAGACAGAACTGCTTACTATTAATGCTGTTGACCACTTTACAAACGAGAACACGCACAGTGGCAGATAGACCCATCCATCCCTTCCCATCCCTTCCCACCCCAGGCTCTCCACACAGATTTTAGGGCTGGATCAACAGCTGAGCAAGGGCAGAGGGTGCCCTGGGATGAAGGTGGTGGAGCGTGATAAGGTGGGGTGATAAGGCTTCCAAGTAGCTGCACGGTGTCCTCCGAGAGGTGACAGAGGGGTAGATGGTGCAGGGACAATTGGAGTTGGGGTGCTGGATACCTGAATGCGAATGATGGCTGAGGTACTGCGAGGCACCGTGCCCCGGTCACTGGCTGTCACGGTGAAGATGTATTCGGCACGATCAGAGCGGCGTAGAACTGTGGCAGTCCGCAACTCTCCAGTAGCCATGTGCAGCGTGAAACGCTCTGCCCAGGCTCCTGCGGAAAGAAGGTGAAACGCTGGAGGGAGAGGCAGAGAGGAGGGAGGGCAGGGGCAGGATGGGATGGAGGAGGGAGCCTGGTGTGGCAGGGCTGGGGCAGCGGGCAGCCATCTGCCCACAAGGGTGATGGCCGCGAGGCAGAGAGCAGCATCAATTAGTCAGTTCTGCAGCTCATACCTATCAGCGAGTAGATGATGGTCCCATTCTCACCCTCGTCGGGGTCCTTGGCTTGCAGGGAGGCGACTAGAAGTCCCGATGGCTTCTCTTCCAGCACCTGCAGCACAGCCCAGGGAGCAGCTGAGAGGCACAGGGCACCCTTCAGACCACCCCACAACCCCCTGGGCACAGGATCTGCATCTTTTTACACCAGTCCCGCCCCCCACCCAAGGCACAGACACCCCGGCAAGACTGACGCGCTGTGTCTGAAGCTGGACAACACGGAGAAGTCCACAGCAAAGCTGGCAAAGGGAGTTTCTGCCTTGGCGGCTCTCCTCCGTTCTGCCCTGTCTGACAACCAGCTTAGCAGCGCCGGGGTATGCTGCTGCAGGGCGATGGGAGGACACCGTCCTCCCATGTTACACCCAAAGCCTCCACAGCTGGGAAAATCCAGGGCTCCACGCAGTCCTGGTTCTCTCTGCCCCCCAACAGACCCCGGCAGCTGCAAATGCACAGGCGTGAGCACTGGCAGGCTCGGCGGCCAGTCACCCTGGCCGTGGAAGGTGATTTCCTCAGTTCCCACCAGCCAGCCCAAGGAGGTTTGCGATCCCTGGAAATGCAGCTGGCAGTTCTTCCCCGCCTTGGACACCTGGACTCTTAGGGGCTTTTCCCTTCTCTTTTTGTTCCCAGTTAGCACCGCTGACTGCCTGTCCGTAGGCACTTAAGACCACCATTTTATGCCAGCGCATCACGGTACCATCGAGACGTGAATTACGCACGTGCTCAACTAAGCCCACATTCTGAGGCGAGTTACCAGCTTCCTGACAGAGACCCCAGGGAGCAGCATTGCATGCAAGCACCTCTCCCGGATAGTTATGGAACCGGACACATCCCCACCACTGTCCCTCAACACCCGTCAGTCCTTGGGAGCACCCTCAGCGAACAACCCATCCCTGCTGGCAGAGCCGTCTCTCCTCCAGCACACGCTCCTTGCACCTCCCCACACCTCACCGGTAGAGCCCCGCTTGGCACGGGCTCTACGCTCCCTTCCACACCAGCAGACCTCAAATTCATATCCTGAGGTTACAGACCTCAAATTCGCATCCTATCGGCACATCCCACAGCACAAATCGTCCCCACAGGTCCAGCTGTGCTAGGTGATCTCTGTGTGGTACCACTTTAATGCATTCATGAAAAAGGCAAGAGGAATCAGAGCAAGAATCCAAGGAAAGAGGCTGCAAGCTCCTGAGAGGAGGCAAGCGTTAATGCTGTTGCACAAGCTGCTGGCACCAGGCTGGTGGCGCTCGGGGAGGGGAGAGCAGAGGAGCTGGACTTGTTTAGCCAGGCCAAGCAGTGATGTGACTGCACTCTGTAAACACTGGGGAGAGGGGAGGGAAATTCCAAGGAGAGAGAAGAGCTATTTAAGCAAAAACACAATATTGGCACAAGAACAAATGACTATAAAGTGGTCAGAAATTAGTTTAGGCTGGAAATTAAGAGATGGTTTCTAACTACCAGATCAAGGAATCTGGAACAGCATTTCACAGCAGTGATGGAGGCAGAAGACCTTCTAAATATAGCTTGGCTGCTTATGAAAAGGAGCGTCTGCGTGGACACCTCTGAGTGGGGCCATGCTTAGGAAGCCCCTTCCAACCGCTCCTCTGTAACGGCTGGGGCAGGGCCTGCCCCCCATGCTGTCCCTATCTGCCCTCAGCCGGGACACGAGGGGCTCCTGCTTCGCGTGCGTGGTCACACTCCTCTTCCACGAGGAATCCAACTCCATCCGAGGCATGCGGCGACTCAGCAGAGGAGTTAAATGAGCAGCGTCCGCACGGGCTCCATGTACAAATGCCATTTCAGATGCACAAACAGAGGAATAAAGAGCAACAGAAGTGGCCTTGCCTCTGCAAAAACCTCAGCCTTAGTAAAACTGCTACCAGGCAGGCTTGTCCCGGTCAGACGTCCACCCTCCAAGGAGGCTGCTGCAAATACCAGCTTGGTCCAAAGATCAGAGAGCCATCTCACGGCAGTGGATATACAGAGAAGATGCAAGAAATAGGGTACGTATGGAATAATCCTCCTGTGAAACCCTCCCAGCTTCCAGCAGTCTGTGGCTAAGTCACTTCCTGAGCCACAGATCATATTTTTGTTCAATAGCCTTTGATGGATTCTTTTTCTTTCCATGAATTCATCTAATTTTGAACCCATGCAACTTTTGGCAATGATTTCACAATTTAATTACGTTCTGCATGAAAAAGTACTGCCTTTGTTTATTTTAAACCTGCTGCCCGGTCATTTCTTACGAAGCTGCCTAGGTCTGGTATCGTGAAAAAAGCAACTTCTAATTTGCCCCTGACTTTCTCTGTGCCATTCACCGCACACCTCTGTTATATTCCTGCAGTTTCTTCCCATGCCAAAAAACGTTTGAGTCTTTTCTTTCTGCATGGAAACCATTATCTACTGGAGATCACATTAACATCCTTTTCTGGACCTTTTCTAGCACTACTGCTCATTTAGTGGAAAGGAGGCAGGGCAGGGAGTGTGCAGAATTTGAGACGTAGGGTAATGATGTTTTCTTTCGTTCTCTGTTCCTTTTCTAGTAACACTTAGCATTCGATTTGCCTTTTTGACTTCGGCTGAGCCCTGAGCTGACATTTTCACAAAGCATCCACAGCGATGCCCCCATCTTCTCCCTAAACTGAAGTAGCCGAGCCAGAGCCCACCGCCGTGTAAGTGAAATTCAGATTTCTTTTTGCCATGTGCATCCTTTCCAGTTAGCAACCGTGAATTTCATCTCCTGTCTTCTTTCCTAATTGAAGAGTAAACCAAGATCCTTCTACAGGTCTTCACAGGGAGCCCTCACCTTCATTACTACATAAATATACGAGTAACATCAACGATCACCCCTTCTGGAGGATATAGGAATACGCTAAATAGCCCGGATACCGGCACCAGTCCTAGGCACCCACCAGTGACATCCCTCCTCTGTGAACACAGGCCGCTTCTTCCCTCCCTTTGCTCCCTCTCCCTTTCCCAGTGACCAGTCCCTGGGAGGATCCATCACTGCTGCAGGTCCTGCGTCAACGCCGCCCGCTCCTGCCAGCGTGTCGCACCGTGCTCGACAATCTCATCTCGCAACCCTCCATGGGAGACGCCCCTCCAGCTGACGCCCAAAGCGAGGTGCTGACATAAATATCTCCCTCTGCTTTGTCTAACGAACATTGACGTGAATACTTCACCGAGCAAGTCTGCAATAAATCACTGAGCTTTGCATTTATCATTCAGTTTTTACTTTTCCCTCCAAGCCTTTCTTCTGCGCCGAGATCATGATTAACAGTGGCCCCTTCCTGTGCCTCATCCTTCTCTACCAGCATTTCTAGCAGGAGAGCTTCACACCAAAGTGCCCAAATATGTATTTCATTCAAAACTGTCACAGCATTTGCCTGCCTTTAGGACTCTCAACCTGTCCCATCCTTGCTCTGAGGGATGCGTACGCTTTTGTGCTACCTTTGCATGAGAAGAAACCTCCCGAGCTCCAGCAGGACGCTCCCAGCATTTCATGCCCCCGAAGACCGGCATCAGCCGCAGAGCCTGCTGTGCGAGCGTGTTGCGGGTGTCCCCGAGAGAGGAGACCGGACACTCAGCAGGCTGCGGACACAGAGGGAGCAATGCCGTTTCGCAGAGCCCGTCCAGCCGCGGTCTCAACAACGCCACGGCCGGCTGGTCCCTGGCCTGTGGGAATGACTGAAGGGCCAGAGCCTTCCTCGGACTAACTTTGCCTTCCTCTGCCTCCACCAGGCCCTGAGAGATGCCTTCACCCAGGCCAAGCCTTGCCAGACAGTTCTGCAAGCAGAGCGCGCCAGCTGCGCACGCAGGAAGGCGGCTGGGAAAGGGATGGCCGCGACCTGGAACGGGAAGGGGAAAAGTAATGAACAGGGAAGGCCTGACTGGAGTTGCAGAGTGTCCCCAGGGGCAGGTGCCGATGCCAGTCCAGCGCAAACCACAACGGCCACCCAGGCGCAGCAGTGACCTGCCGATACAGCCCTGCCTGCTCTGACCTGCCTCTGGTGCGCGGCTCAGGCGGGACTTGCGACAGAGAAAGGTTGTGATCGCATCACCGTGACGCGATGGCACAATGCAAGGGGCTTGGAGCACACTGCCCGAAGCGCAGCCGCGTGCAGAGCAACCACATCCTTTCAGCTGCAGGAGTGGAGGACGGCGCCTCGATTGCCCATCCAGCGCCGCTCGGCTGGCTCCAGCGAGCCCTGGCCACACGTGCCACCCCACAGGGCCGCCGCAGAGCAGAACGCAGCCAGCTGGGGGTGGAGGGCTGCTCCTCGCCCACTCTGTTGAGCAGCACAGACATGACTCACTCTCCAGCACCCTGAGCACCCGGGTGACGGCTGACACCACACAGCGCTGAGAGGGGAAGCTGGGCTGGGACCACAGCAGATTCTCAGAAACCCCTCGTGAGTGCAAAGTCCATCTGGGCAGGGCTTTCTTGACCTCCCAGAAAGCCGAGTGGCTGTACCAAAAGTCCTGAGACCTAGAAGTCAACGGCACCCCCTGCCTCCCCGCTCCCAAGTGTTATACCCCTGGCTCTGCTGGGTCAGGTTTAGGGCTCCCTTTCTCCTTCCCTCCTTGGAGGCACGTGTGAGCCAAGAGCTTCTGCCTGCTGGTCAGTCCTACCAGCCCCAGAGCCCTTTGCAGTCCTCACCTGCTCTGGGCACAGAGATTGCCAAGGATATGCCCACCCTTCCAGATCAATCAGATTTACCAGCCTGCCCTGGCTGCTGCATGGATGCAACCTCTGCCTGCTTATCTCCCACCCCGAAATTCTCCTGGGTGTCCCTGCCCACTCCCTTTCCCCCTGCACCCAGTGGCTACCACAGCCCTGCCTCGCCAGGGCTCCAGCCTGCTGCCCCTACCTGCACGGGCAGCTCCTGACCGCTGGCCACGTGGAGGAAAGCCGGAGCGTTGTCATTCTCGTCCAGCACAGTCACATAGATGGTTCCTGTGGCACTGCGGGGTGGTGCTCCCCCATCCTGCACGATCACCAAGAGCTGGTAGCTGGACTGCTGCTCCCGGTCCAGGCTATGCTTGGTGCTGAGCTCCCCTGTGAGGGAGAAGCGGGGACACAGCTCAGCCCGAAAGCCACTTTAGAGAAGAGCCTGTGCTCAGGAATGTTGCTGGGGAGCCCAGCGTTGCAGGGGTAGGCAGACGAACATTCTGTTGCGGCATTGGCCTGGCCCGCGTCACTTTTGACCTGCCCTGGGCTTTCTCCCCAGCCAGCCCCAGCCTAGGAAGCAAGGAAGTCTCTCACCTGTCTGCGCGTGGATGAGGAAGTTGGGATCATGCTGGAGCAGGCGGTAGGTGAGCCGGCTGTTCTGCCCAGCGTCCCGGTCACTCGCCATCACCCTTCCCACACTGCTACCAGGAGCCTGGTTCTCGGGAACAGTGAAGAAGTAACGCTCCTCACTCAGCCGGGGGCTGTTGTCATTCTCATCGGTGATGCTGATCCGTACAGTGCTGGTGCCTGTCTTCCGGGCTTCCCCCCCTGCACCACTGCCTCCTGCCGAGGCCAGCACTGTGAGCACGTACAGGTCCCGCGTCTCCCGGTCCAGTGCGCTCTTCACATACAGCCAGCCACTCTCGGGCATGATGCCAAAGCTGGCAGCGTCCCCGTCTGCACGCAAGTGGTAGGTAAGGGTCACAGATTCTGCATCGCGTGCCAGGGCCCGCACCTGCAGGAAGCGGGTGGAGACAGGGACACCTTCCTGCACCTCCACGCGGTAGGTGAGCGTGTCGAAGATGGGCCCATTGTCGTGCTCGGCTTGCACATGCACCAGCAACGTGAACGTGGAGCTGAGCTGGGGAACGCCGCTGTCTCGAGCCACAATGGCCAACCTGTAGGCTGCGCTGGCTTCATACTGCAGGGCCCCGATCAGTCGCACCGCCCCCGAGGAGCGGTCCACACTGAAGGTGCCATCACCTCCTGATGCCAGCTCAAAATTCACCTGACCGTTGGCACCGCTGTCACGGTCCTCGGCCTGCAAAGTGTACACTGTAGTCCCAGGTTCTGTGGCCTCTGGCAGCAGAATGGAGTCGGAGGGGGCTGGGAACACCGGAACGTTGTCATTCACATCTGAGACAGAGATTTTCACGCGTGTGTTGCTGTAGGCAGGAGGTGAACCACTTCGGGCCTGGACATCCAGAATGAGAACCGCTTGGGACTCATGATCGAGAGGCAGGCTGGTGCGGAGCTGCCCGGAGGCAGAGTCGATAGAAAAGTAGCCATGAGGATCCCCCGAGGAGATGGAATAAAAGATGTCATCCGCATGACCTGTGGACAAGGAAATCATAGAATCATAGAATCATAGAATTGTTGAGGTTGGAAGGGACCTTTAAGATCATCGAGTCCAACCTTTAGCCTACCCTGACAAGAGCCACTTCTAAACCATGTCCCTAAGTGCCCCATCTACCCTTTTTTTAAACGTCTCCAGGGATGGTGAATCCACCACCTCCCTGGGCAGCCTATTCCAATGTTTAATAACCCTTTCAGTGAAAAAATGTCTCCTAATATCTAATCTAAACCTCCCCTGACGTAACTTGAACCCGTTTCCCCTCGTCCTATCACTTGTCACCAGGGAGAAGAGGTCAGCCCCCATCTCTCTACAACCTCCTTTCAGGGAGTTGTAGAGGGTGATAAGGTCTCCCCTCAGCCTCCTCTTTTCCAGGCTAAACAACCCCAGCTCCCTCAGTCGTTCTTCATAAGGTTTGTCCTCCAGGCCCCTCACCAGCTTTGTAGCCCTTCTCTGGACACGCTCCAACACCTCAATGTCCCTCTTGTAGCGAGGGGCCCAAAACTGAACGCAGTACTCGAGGTGGGGCCTCACCAGTGCCGAGTACAGGGGGATGATCACTTCCCTAGTCCGGCTCACCACATTATTCCTGATACAGGCTAGGATGCTGTTGGCCTTCTTGGCCATGAAGGCAGGAGCGATGATTTGCGTACCCGGCTCACCTCCTCAGCCCCCTACAGACAGCAGCAGGGCTGGGCAGCGCTGGCTGCGGCACAGTCCGGTCGGAAGGTGGACAGTAGCACCGGTGCATGTGCAGGTATGCACAGATGCACGTTGCACAAGTGTGAGTGTACACGCGTGTGTAAGTACACATGTGAGAGCACGCACTGAGTTGGGCGACAACCGCACGGGTCCGCATTCTGATGCGCGTGCCTCTGTGCGTGCGTGGAGCTCCCAGAACAGGGATGCTCTGTGAGGAAGCGTGGTACTGGACCTTCCAGACGATGCAGGGACAGGGAAAGTGACTGCATACAAAAGGGACAAGCCCGTACCTGGAGGGTTCTGGGCCCGGACAGCCCCCACGCTGGCACCCTGCAGCACGTCCTCAGGCACTGTGAAGAAGTACTGAGCTTGCTCGAAGACAGGGGGGGAGACTGTGCCCTCCACGACGCTGATGTTCACCCGGGCATTTGGCTGTGCCTGTAGGCCCCCACCGTCTTGTGCAGAGATCACCAGCTGCACCAGGGTGTTGGCTTTACCACTCAGGGACCATGAGAGGGAGATGACACCTAAGGAAGAAAGCAGCTCAGAGGGCTTTACGCCTGCAGCCCTGCCTGTCATCCGGCAGCAAGGGAACAGGCCAAACCATAAGCTTGAAAAGAAAGATCTGAGTGGGCAGCAAACAACGTGCATTCCAGGGGGGAGCTTGCCATGGAAGAACTGGAGTAAAGAAGAGGAATCTTCCTGGGAAAGCCCCCCTAGATCCTCCTTTCTCAACCTTAGGCCCACGCCCCGCCACTCGCCTGAGCTAAGCAGTGGTCAGGGATAACGAGTCAGACCGCAGATCTTGGGAGAGGAAAAGGAGGGAATAGGGCTTCCAATGTGGGGCACAGGGTGGGGGTCATGACACAGCAGGTGGGATCAAGGCTGTGGGGAGGCTCTTGGAAGAGACATAGAACCGAAGGACCATCCTCAATAGGCCCTACAAAGGAGGTGTCGCTGCATTAGGATGGCTGGTAGGCATGTCTCATCCCGGTCACATTCTGGGAACTTGGGGACCAGTGTGGAGAGACCCAGATGCCTGTGCTCAGCACAGGACACCTTCCCGTCCTGCTGAGAGCCCCTGGCACCACACACCCATGCACTCACCTCCCCAGAAGAAACTGCTCTGGCTTTGGCGGCCAAAGCAAGGCAGAGCAAGATGCAGCTAACGAGAAAGGTGGGACAGAGTTACAGGGGAGGAGAGTAAACTGAGCAGGGGGCGGGGAGGGAACTGGACAGGGACAAGAAACTAAGCAGGACACAGCCAGATGGGGTAAAGCAAGCGGCATGTGGGGGGAAAGGTGCAGTGAGTCAGCGATGGGAAACGAGGGAGAGGTAGGAAGACGGGACAAATGAGGAACAGAGCAGGGAGCAGAAACAAGTGGGAAGGGGCTGACAGAGGCTCGAGAAGCCGAGGCAGGGAAGACGCGGCAGGGAGAGGAACAGACATATTCTGGTGGCAGACTGCTCTGCTGCGATGGCCAAGCAGCGACCCTCAGGCTGGCTTTTACACCTGCCTGCATCCCACTGCTCCGACTGCCACCTACCCAGCTGCCCCCTGAGCTCTCGCTCACCTGTGTCCTTGTTGAGGGAGAAGAGAGGGGGTGAGTTTCCCAGGACAATGCGGTAGGTCACTCTCCCGTTCAGCCCCTCGTCCTTGTCGTGGGCAGTAACACGCAGCACAGCTGTACCTGGCATGCTCTGTGTGCTGATGCTGGCAGCATACTCCAGCGGGTAAAACACTGGCCGGTTGTCATTTATGTCCTCCAGAAAAACCTTCACATACACCATGGAGTTCAGGCCACCCTGTGAAAGGCTCAGATCAGAGATGGCGCAAAGAGCAGGGGCGAGGACAACAGTATCCCCTGCACGGTGCTGCGTCAGCAGCATCGTATCCCCACAGCCTCCCAGCACTCACCCCGTCAACAGCAGTGATGGTGAAATCATAGGCGGACGTGCCCTCATCACGGTCCAGAGGCTGCACGGTGCACAGCTGCCCCGAGTGCTTGTCGATGCTGAACTGCGTGGGGACAACACTGCCGATGCCAGAACCAATGGAGTAGGAAAGGGAGCCAAATGTGCCACTGTCTGCATCTGTGGCTGTCACCTGGAGAGGGAAGGCACTACATGAGCAGGGCCAGCATCACAGAGAAGACCACCAGCCAGACCCAGCCCACCACCACCACCACAACCCAGTGCCGCCCTCTGCCCCGTGGCCCACAACCACTGCGCTGTCCTCAAAGCTGGCTGTAGCGAAGCAGACAGTTACCACCTCAACCTGGCGATTTTTGTCCCAGGCAAGCCACCGCTTTCCCTGCAGCCCTCCCTGCAAGAGCACAGGGCCTCCCAGGGCCCACTGGCTGCAGCCAGCGCCCTGGCCAGTGCTGCAGGCAGCTGTGCGGGACCCCAGGATCAGCCCACGCTGGCCCGGTCCCCGCGAGGGGACAGAGAGTTGGGGGAGCACAGCACTGCAGACTCGCAAGAGCCGCACCACGCTTTCTACCTACAGCGCTGCCGGGGGTCCCTGCACCCCCTGAGGTGCCTTGTTTCGGGTGATATCTCCCTTCTTGCACCCCTGGGGCGACATCCGTGACCCTGGTGAACAGACTTGCCGTAGCAAAGGGAAAGGCCATGGGGAGAGGGGCTGCAGAAAGGCCAAACCTCACACAGATGCCAGGGATCTGGCAGCCGAGCATCCCCATCGCACCCAGCTTGCTTGGCCAGCCAGGGGCAACTCCTGCTTTCCCAGCGGCTGCCCTGCCCCTCTGCTCTTTCTTTTCTGCAAAGGTGCTTAAGGCAAGACAGGAAAAAAACCCAGCCCCCTTTCCACCATGACCCCGGCTCTGTCCTGCTCTCAGAGCTCTGTGCCCAACAGCCTGAGGGCGGCACTGCCCTGTGACAGCCGGGGCCCGCCGGAGCCCAGGGCACGTGGATTGCACCAGCAGTTACGGACACGGCAGGAGGAGGCCCCGGTTCCTCCTCGCAGAGCTCAGGTCAGCAGAAAACAGCCCCTTCCCCCTGACCCCAGCGCCGCTGCCCATGGCCCATCCACCAGCTGGGAGCTGCGCGCAGAGAACAAAGCTGGAGGACGGAGCCAGGAGGGAGGCAGCTGGGCCAGGCCCGGGTGAAGTGGAGTTCAGGCCTCGTCAGCCACAGCTCCTCCCAGCAGCAGCGCTGGGGCCTCGGCTCCCGTGAGCGAGGAGCGCAGGAACGCCGCGCGCGCGCCAAGGAAAGGGCCCAGCTGGGGGCTGCAAACAGCTCTTTCCTTTGGGCAGGGCCCCTAACCTGAACCACTCGCCCCATCGCCAGAGGCGGAGGAGCAACAGGGGAGAGCACGGGGAACGGCTTGGGCCGGGGAAGAAAGGATAAAGCGGGTAGAGGTAGGACCTCCCTCCCCGCAGACCGTACGCTCTGCACCCCGGGGAGGGGAGGCAGCAGCGGAGAGAGCCCCTCGCCCACCCGCTCTCCTGCCCAGCGATGCATGGCCTCCAGAGAGGGCCCGCAGCGCCTGCGGCACCCCCTCAGCTCTCCCGCCCTGCCGCCTGCGGCCGAAGGGGGTGCCTGAGGGGAGAAGCCCGAGAGCACCTCTACGGCGAGCACCGTGCTCCCCGTGCAGAGCGTTTGCTCCTGCGAGCAGCTGCCAGAAGACGCGCTGTGAAACAGGATCCCCCTCCCCTGCTCCAGCTGCAGAGCGCTCAGAGCCACAGGTGCCATGGCAGCGGCCCCCACAAGAAAGCACTTTGGGAAATCGGACCCACCTGCCTCCCCCCACACCACCCGCGGCCCCGGGCTCAACACCCCCCCTCCCGCCTGCCCCAGCTCCCTTCGCTGCGGAGCTGCTCGTTTGAGAGTCGCAATCTGTCCTCACTGACGCTGCTGAGACCCCCCTGTACTCAGGTTACCTGTCGTCCGGCTCCGTGATGGACAGTATTACTGGGGCGACAGCCCTGTACCAACACACTCGAGTTGTGTGCCCTGCCTGGGTTTTAGCTGGTAGCGTTCTCTTCTCTAGCGCTGCAGACGGAAAGGCACCCGAAACTGATAAGCTGCCACACTGACTGGAATGGGCACTGCGTGGCAAATTGATAACTTCTTTCTTTCAAAAAAGACTTATCACTCAGGAAGTGCTCTAAAATGCATGTCAGCTGCACGCTGTACAGCAACGAGCTCTGCAGCGGAGTATGGTATTTTCCTTAGGCTGCCGGGGCCAAGGGCTGTGGTGCTTCCAGAGCAGCCTTGCTTCCCCACCATAACCACCCTCTGACAGCCGCCGTCCTAAGATAGATCTCGCCAGGGAAAGCTCTCTGGAAATCCAGCTTTTGGCCACAGAAGCTGGGTCAGATTTTGGGAATGGGGGAGGAACAGACAAGCTCTTACTATTATGCAGTACAGCACCATCTCCCTGGCTGCTCCCTGGTACCCAGAGCCATCTCCCTGCAAGAGCCTCACGGAGCCACCAGTCTGGTATCGGAGGCAAACCCAGCTGTAGAGCCAGGGCAAGGCATCCTCAGAAAAATTCCCCATTCGCATGTGTCCGGCACTCCACCTCCCCATCCTGCTGTGGGACTCTCTGTGGACCAACAGCCTAACGCAAACCCTGACGGCCCAAGCCCACACCGGGTCCAGGAGAGCTCATGTCACTGCCGCACCAGCACCGGTGCGACCACGACCGGAGACTTGTGTCTGTCCCAGTCTCACTTGGAGGGGTGGTGCTAAACGAGTGCCCAGAGAAAAACCACAGGAACAACAAAACTCCTGAAGGAGCAGCTGACTGTGCCAGCTCAGTGTGGGGCTGGGCGGTTTGCTCAGCGTCTCTGCCACGCTGCGGAGAGGGAGCCCGAGCCCTCTTGCCCGCAGGCAGGCAGTGCCTGGGGACCGCTGACGCCCTGTTGTGCGTTCGGTGGCATGGTGGCCACACGCCTGTGGGCAGCCCACGCTCAGCAGGGCCCGACACAGCCCCGAAGGCAGCGCAGATCCCATCTGCGGCTGGGGTGATGCCTCCTGGGGACTCCTCTGAGAGGCAGCACAGAGCTGGATCAGCCATTAGGTATGGCAGACACCACGGTCTAGATCGTACGGGTAGCTGGGACCCACGTCTGCAGGCTGCAGAGCACACAGAGTCTGGGACGTGGGGCACATTTTTAGCTCTGAGGATAATTAACCACCAAAAGCGTTCATCAAGGCCTGTGGTGAATTCACCACTCCTGGAAATTTTTAAACCAAGTCTGGATATTTTTCTAGGAACTTTGCTAAAAGCTAATGCAGGGCAGCCCCGGGCTCTGTACTTAGCGCCCACCCCGGTTCTTGGATCAACAGCTGGTTTTACTGTAGCTTACTTGTGAGGCTCCTGATGTTTGCCTGAGAAATAAGAGGGAAATGCGGTCAAGCTGTCTGTGGGACAGCCCAGGAAACACTCCAGTCGGGGCTGGGCAATGCCTGCTGCTTGAATACATGGGAGCAGAAGTCACAGTGCTGAGCCTGAATGGAGTCCCTACGGAACCTTCACCTCTGACTTCCTTGAACATCCTTCAGGACCAAGACTGGCTGTGCCCTCCTGGGAATCAGGAGGAGCTACGTGACAGAAGAAAGAGAAGAGAAGGAGAAGGCTGCAGCTGGGAACAATACACCTGCATGAGCCTGCAGGGTCAGCATGCAGATACGGGATGTGGGCAAAGCTATGGGGTCACCTCATCTGCACAGGACATCTGCACAAGCTCGCAGGATCACCACGGATACACCAGGCACAATGTGCAGAGGCAAAGTGCACGCTGTGGTTCTGCCCAAGACTGCAGTAGGTGCAGCACCACGTGCCAAGAACAGAGGGGTTAGGGGCAGAGCCTAGTTGGAGGTCAGTGACGAGTGGTGTTCCCCAGGGGTCAGTACTGGGTCCAGTCCTCTTCAATATATTCATCAGTGACCTGGACGAAGGGATAGAGTGCACCCTCAGCAGGTTTGCTGATGACACAAAGCTGGGGGGGCGGGTGGCTGACACACCAGAAGGCTGTGCCGCCATACAGAGAGACCCGGACAGGTTGGAGAGTTGGGCAGAGAGGAGCCTTATGAAATTCAATAAGGGCAAGCGTAGGGTGCAGCACCTGGGGAGGAATGACCCCCTGCACCAGTCCAGGTTGGGGGCTGACCTGCTGGAGAGCAGCTCTGCAGAGAGAGACCTGGGAGTCCTGGTGGGCAACAGGATGACCATGGGCCAGCAATGTGCCCTTGTGGCCAAGAAGGCCAATGGCATCCTGGTGGGCATCAAGAAGTGTGCGGCCAGCAGGTCGAGAGAGGTCATGAGGAGGAACTTCTTTCCTGTGAGGGTGGCAGAGCCCTGGCACAGGCTGCCCAGAGAGGTGGTGGAGTCTCCGTCTCTGGAGACATTCCAAACTTGCCTGGACACGTTCCCATGCAACCTGCTCTGGGTGACCCTGCTCTGGCAGGGGGTTGGTCTGGATGACCTCCAGAGGTCCCTTCCAACCCTACCATTCTGTGATTCTGTGGGTTCACAAAGCAGAAGTGCAGGGAGACTCCCCGCATCGGGTGAAAACATTCTGTGCCATGTCGTGGGACAGCAGCCCAGCACTCTCTCCCCATGCTGGGACTCCAGAAGCGCCCCATGAGGCAGGGAGTGTGGTGACCCTGGAGCTCTGACTTCAAGAGTCCAGATGTTCCCAGTCACAGATGCAGCCAGATCAGCACTGAGAAGGAAGACATAGTGCATTGTTTCTATGGTTCATTACGTTCTCTGTTGAGGACCTACTTCTAATCACTGCTGCTACCCCTGAGTCTGATTCTGCCCTTGTAAGACTAAGGGGTGGTTGATCTCAGAAACCATCTGGGTATTGGTATTGGTGGGTGGACCAGACAACCCATCCCCTTCCTGGGTAAACCAGCTGCATGGTCAGAGTAGGTTTCCTGTTCTGCCCTGGAGGACCCCATTCTGCAAAGGGAAATCCTTTGCCGTCAGGAGATAACGGCTGCATGAATGCATCCCGCTATTGCATATGGGATGTGTTTCTGACAGCAACCAGCTCCTTGGTCTTGACCGAGACTCAGGGGCCTGCAGAGCATCGTGCTCGAGCCCAGAATGCGGCCAGGGTTTCCGAGCAGCACAGGGCCAGTGCTCCCGCCTGCCTTTCGGCCTTGTTAAGATGTGCTTGGCTGCAAGCGTGGTATTTCTCTGGAACCTGCTGCAGCTGTGCGCAGCACATGGAGCGTTACTCTGCCTCCATGCCTTGTCCTCTCATTCCGCGTACAGCACGCTCCTGGGATAGCCCAGCCTTTGCACAGCCTCACGCGGAGCCCGCCCAGCCCAGGGCAGCACTGGCGTCCCCCAGCGCTGCGCGCCGTGCTAGCCACGGCCAGGTCCGGCCTGCAACGGGCTACACCTCTCCCATGTCCCACAGCACGCCCCATCCCCCCCCGCCTCTTGTGCCCCACACAGTTCCATCCCATCCCGGGCCCCATAGAGATGCTCACACGGGCACTAGGACTGTCGCTTTTCTCTCGTCACCCCCATGACACCTCCATCGCCTCTCTGTATTGCCAGCTTCCCCCAAAGCCCAGGCTATCCCCCTGGCCACGCCGCGGTGCCCCACGGTTCTGCTGTGGCTGCGCGGAGCCAGCACCAGGCCACGGGCTGGGGAGCGCAGCCTGGGCTTGAGGCCCTCGATCTCTCTTCACGTCTGCCCTTCCCCTCGCAGGGCAGCGCGCACAGTCTCAACCCGCCAGGGTCTGCTGGCCGTGCCCCGGTCCAGCCGGAGCCGCGTGCTCTCCAGCAGCGCCGGGCTCAACAAAAATGTAAAAATGTGGAACACCTCGCTGCAGGGCACAGGGATGTCGAACTGTACAGATCCAGAAAGCAACTCCCCACGTTTACAGAGAAAAAGCCACTAAAGGCTTTAAACGCAAGGACATCAATGCTGCGCCGGGAAATCCCTGAGCTGGAATTGCCAAGGAGGCAGCAGTACCTGAGGGAAGCCTCTGGATCACAGACCCTGGGTCTCACACAGAATTTCCAGTTCCAAGGCCAAGCAGGGGTGACACACAGCTGGATTTTCTGTTCGCTAGCAAGGGAGAACCGACTGCGGATGTGGTAAACAGTGGTAGCTTGGCTGTAGCTACCATGAGGTGTTTGGGATCCTAAAGGGAATGAGGAAGGAGAGTAGCAGAGCGCAGACCCTGGACTTCAAGCAAGACTTTAGCTTACGCAGGGGACTGGTAGGTGGGAGGGATCCCATGGGAGACAGCTCTGAAGGCCAAGGGAGCTCAGGAAAGCTGGAAGGCCTTCAGCACAGCGTACTTCAGGCACAAGAACAGCCCATCCCAGTACTCAGGAAAACAAGGAGACGTATCAGCAGATGACCTTGGCTAAGCAGGGACGCAAAAAAGCAGCATATGGGAGGTGGATGCAGAGGCAAGCTACGAAGGAGGAAATGATAACCATTGCCCAGGCATGTAGGGATGGTGTCAGGAAAATCAAAGTTCAAGTGGGGTTGAGACTTGCAAGGAGAATTGAGGGTGCTAAGAAGAGCCTCTACCATTACATTGGTAGTAGAAGGCTCAATAAGGGCCCATTTCTGAATGCAGCGGGTGATTTAGTGACAGCAGACACAGATAAGACTGAGACACTCAATGCCTCCTTTACCTCAGTCTTCACCAACAAGGTCTCCCAGGCTTCCATGCTTTTTGAAAGGGTTCAGAGAGCTACCAGACAGGGATGACGATTGAGTCAGGATTTCTTCATCCTTCTTCATCAAGTTCTTCAAGTGAAGCTGAAGAGCCTGCATCAATGGATGCTGACAGAAATGGACCAGCAGGGCTGCCCTTTCAAATGTGGTGGAGATCAGGGGAGATCCCTGACAAGTGGAGGAAAGCAAGTGTGGCACTCCACCCTCAAAAAAGCCCAAAAGGATGAGCTGAGGATCTATGCTCTTGTCAGCCACACTCTGGTCCCTGGGAGAATCATGGAGCGAGTCCTCTTGGAGCATGTTTTTGGACACATGGAGGAGCTTGGGAGGGTAAGAGCCAGCACGGATTGACTGTCCTGTTTTCTTTCTGTGACACAATGATGGGATCTGAGGTTGAAGGGATGACAGCTGTGGATGACAATCATCTTGACTTTAAGAAGATTTTGACGCCTTCTTCCACAATCCTCATATCTAAGGCAGGATGTTATGGTTTGGAGGGCTGGACAATGCGGTGGGTCAAAACCATGTTGGAGGGTTGGACTCAGAGGGTGGCGGTTCATGAGCTGTGGTCCACCTGGAGGCAGGTGCCAAGTGGAGCACCACGGGGACCAGCCCAGGGACCTCTCCTGCCGACCATCTTCAGCAATGACCCAGCGCAGGCACAGAGTGCGTGCTCGTTAAGGTTACAAAACGAGGTACCAATCGGGGAGGGGAAGCAGCTGACACGCTTGGGGGCTGGACTGCACCCCATTCTCAGGACTCACAACCATTGCACGCTCAGCAGCAGCCCTGGATTTGCTGCAGCAAATCCAGCTGTCCCAGCGAGAGACGCTCCCTGTCCTCTTCTCCCAGTCACACACAGGGAGTTCACAACTCTTCCTCTGAACCCATGCCCTCCTTTCCTGTGCCCGTGGGGCTGGGCAAATGCAAGGCATTTGGGAGGGCTCCAGCCACGCAGTCCCCAAATCCCTGTTAATCTTATAGGCTGCAGGACTAGTTGGGTTTTCCTCAGATATCCATGTCCCTACAAGAGGGCAGGAGCCTTGCACCAAGCCAAAGGCATGCAGCAGCCCAGCAGCCCTCCACATGCAGATCATAGAATCACAGAATCACAGAATCTTCATGGTTGGAAAGGACCTTTGAGGTCATCGAGTCCAACCAAACAACCTACAATCTCTGGCACTAGAGCATGCCCTGAAGTGCCACATCTGGACGTTTCTTAAACACCTCTAGGGATGGTGACTCAACCACCTCCCCGGGCAGGCTGTTCCAGTGCCTGACCACTCTTTTAGTAAAGTAATTCTTCCTACTATCTAATCTAAACCTCCCCTGCCGCAGCTTCAGACCATTTCCCCTGGTCCTGTCATTATTCACCTGGGAGAAGAGGCCAACACCCACCTCTCTCCAACCTCCTTTCAGGGAGTTGTGGAGGGCAATGAGGTCTCCCCTCAGCCTCCTCTTCTCCAAGCTAAACATGCCCAGCTCCCTCAGCTTCTCCTCATAGGACTTGGTCTCCAGACCCCTCACCAGCCTGGTAGCTCTCCTCTGGACACGCTCCAGCACTTCAAGGTCCCTCTTGTACAGAGGGGCCCAGAACTGAACACAGTACTCCAGGTGAGGCCTCACCAGTGCCGAGTACAGAGGCACCATCACTTCCCTGCTCCTGCTGGCCACGCTATTCCTCATACAAGCCAGAATGCTGTTGGCCTTCTTGGCCACCTGGGCACGCTGCTGGCTCATGTTAAGCTGGCCGGCCACCAGCACCCCCAGGTCCTTTTCTGCGGGGCAGCTTTCCAGCCACTCTTCCCCAAGCCCCTGGCATTGCGTGGGGTTGTTGTGACCAAAATGCAGGACCATGCGGCTCTGCAGCTGCCCCCACCTCTGTTCATAGCCCACAGCAGGGGTCACAGCACGCTGACATCCAGTGGGGAACAACAACAACAGCACGGATTCCCAGGTCTTTCCAACATAATCTACATCTCCCAGACACATAAACATGCAGTGACACTCCCAGATGCTGCAAACAGCAGTGATTCCACACATGATGTCCTACAAAGCCTCCACTCACTAGAGTCAGCGAGCGGAGCGTACACACGTTCACGTGCCCGTTCTCTGTTCCCCTAACCTTGCCTGCAGGCTGCTTCTCTCCTGCTGCCCTGCCTTGGCTTCACTGGCCCCCTGCACTAAGCCTGGGCCCATCTCTGGCACCTCCCGAACTTCTGCCTTGGGTGTTTTCACAGTTCCAGCATGTCCAGGGTCCATCTTTCATACAACTCTTTCCACTGCTGGAAAGAGCAAGGGTAAAACCTCCTTGTGCTGGCAGAGGCTGAGGGTTCCCAGGTGCTACGTAGCCAAAGAGTGAAAATACTCACCGGGGAAGGGAGAAAGAAGCATGAGCCAACCCCTTTCCCAAGGGCCATGAGACACCCACCGTACTTGGCTTGGAAGAAGTTTACACTAAGGCAAAAGACAGCAGTGGTCGGCAGGATCCTGTGCCCTTCACGAGTTAATGTTTCAGTCCTAGTTCATGCTTGAGTCCTAACGAGATAGGCTGGCAATTTTGCGGTTACTGGGAAATGGGTTGTACGCTTGGTTTTTGTTGTTTCTTCCTTACACCAGACAAGGGAAATAAGAAGAGAATACAAGAGAGAACAGCAGCACAAACCAAGAGCTGGGCTGCAAGGGAAAACCTGACAGAGGGGAATTAAGATTTTGCTTACTCGCCAAGCGAAGCAAGAGGAGGGAGAGGCAGGAGAAGCCAGGGAGGGTAAGCCACTTCAATGTGAGGGGACAGCCTGAACCAGAGGCCAGCATCCCGGTGCTGCCGAAGGAAGGAGACAACCTGGAGATCCAGCTGGAGACCGATTCCAGGGCCGGAAACCAACAGCATCCTTAGGGGAAAAGCTGCATTTCACTGCAGACTTGGGAGACAAGATATTTAGTATAGGCAGTTGTTAATCAGCGCTGCAGCCATGCCCCAGGAGAGGGGACAAAGGCGCTCAAACGCTGACAGCTGCTGGGTGGGCAGTGAGCCCTCACAGACAACCCCAGCAGGATGTTTTGTACGTTGGGCAGCTTCTCCATGTCTACAGAAGTTGTTTGTGACCACTATAAAAAGGCTTAGGATGTTCGCAAGTCTATATGCATGACAAACAGTGAATATTTAGGGACGTGATTAGACAGCTACTGTAAACTCAGGCTTGGGAATATCATGACAGTCATGCGAATGCTTGTATGTAAAAGGCACGCCAGCGGGAGAAATGTGCAAACTGAAAACCACACAAAAACACAAAATGTTAAAATAAAATAATAAAATAAAATAGCTGCAATTTGGCACAATCACCATCTGTGTGCCAGGGAGGAGAACTGGGAAAGGCCTACAGGATGAGAGGCAGGAGCAAAAGGGATAGGATTAGGGGACTGGAACAGCTCTCTGATGAAGAAAGGCTGAGGGATTTGGGTCTCTTCAGTCTGGAAAAAAGACGTCTGACGGGGGGATCTTATCAACACTTATAAATACTGAAAGGGTGGGTGTCAGGAGGATGGGGCCAGGCTCTTTTCAGTGGTGCCCGAGGACAGGGCAAGAGGTAACGGGCACAAACTTGAGCATAGGAAGTTCCACCTAAACACGAGGAGGAACTTCTTTGCTGTGAGGGTGGCAGAGCCCTGGCACAGGCTGCCCAGAGAGGTGGTGGAGTCTCCGTCTCTGGAGACATTCCAAACCCGCCTGGACGCGTTCCTGTGCCACCTGCTGTGGGTGACCCTGCTCTGGCAGGGGGTGGGACGGGATGATCTCCAGAGGTCCCTTCCAACCCCCACCATTCTGTGATTCTGTGATTCTGTGACCGTAAATGCAAAAGGAACTCCACAGTGTAGTGGATAGGCTGGGATATGCTACTGCTGTATTTGCACTAAAAATCATAGAATCATAGAACGGTTTGGGTTGGAGGGGGCCTTTAAATGTCATCTAGTGCAAGCCCTCTGCAATGAGGGGTACTTAATGCCTTCTTTCCCTCAGTCTTTACTAGTAAGACTGGTCTTTAGGAATTCCAGGTCCCAGAGACTGGTGTGAAGCCTGGAGCAAGAAAGATGTACTGTTTGTTGAAGAGGATCAGGTCAGTGAATTCTTAAGCAAACTGGACATACGTTAAGTCCATGGGCCCTGATGGGATGAATCCACAAGCACCAAGGGAGCTGGCAGATGTCACTGTGAGCTGGCAGATGTCACTGTGAGGCCACTTTCAATAATCTTTTCTCAATCATAATATTTGGGAGAAGTGCCTAAAGGCGGCAGGAATGTAAATATCACTCCTATCTTCAAGAGGGGCAGGCAGGAGGACCCAGGCAACTACAGGCCAGTCAAGCTCACCGTGATCCTTGGGAAGGTGATGGAGCAGCTAATTCTGGAAACCATTTCCATGCACATGAAGGACAAGAAAAAGATCAGAAGTAGTCAGCATGGCTTCATCCAAGAGGAAGTCATGCTTGACCAACTTGTTAAATGACTGGCCTGGTAGATGAAGGAAAAGCAGAGGGTATTGTCTACCTGGACTTCAGTAGGGCCTTTGACACTGCCTCCTGTGAGATCCTCATAGACAAGGTGTTGATGAACGAGCAGACAGTGAGGTGGATTGAAAACTGGACGAATGGCTCAGCTCAGAGAGTGGTGATAAGGGCCACAAAGTCCACTTGGAGGCCAGTAGCTAGCAGTGTAATCCAGGGGTCAATACTGGGTCCAGTCCTGTTGAACATCTTCATTAATGGTCTGGATGAGGGGGCAGAGCATACCCTCAGCATGTTTGCTGATGACACCAAATTGGAAGGAATGGCCGATACACTGCCATCCAAAGGACCTTGAGGGGCTGGAGAAATGGACGGAGAGGAGTTTCATGAAGTTCAACAAGGGGAAGTGCACCCGGGGAGGAACAACCTGGGGCAAGGACATATGCTGGGGCCACCCAGTTGGAAAGCGGCTTGGCAGAAAAGGACCTGGGGGGTCCCGGTGGACGCCCAATTGAAAATGAGATGGCAACGTGCCCCCGCTGCAAAGAAGGAGAGCGGTATCCTGAGCTGCATCAGGAGGACTGCTGCCAGCGGGTCGAGAGAGATGATCCCGCCCTTCTACTCAGCAGTGGTGAGGCCACAGCTGGAGCGGTGGGCTCCCCAGGACAGGAGAGAGAGGGACATAGTGGGAGAGAGTCCAGTGAAGGGCCACGACGATGATGAAGGGACTGGAGCATCTCTCCTATGAGGAAAGGCTGAGAGAGCTGGGACTGCTCAGCCTGGAGAAGAGAAGGCTGAGGGGGGAGATCATCCACACATGAAAGAGGACACCAAAAGGATGGAGTCAGGCTCTTCCCCGTGGTGCCCAGTGCCAAGACCAGAGGCAGTGGTCACAAACTGAAACACAGAAGGCTTCCTCTGAACATCAGTAAGCACTTTTTCACTGTGAGGGAGACCAAGCTCTGGCCCAGGGAGGAGGTGGAGTCTCCATGCTTGGAGGCATTGAAAAGTCATCTGGACATGGTCCTGGGCAACCAGCTCTGGATGGCCCTGCTTGAGCAGGGGAGCTTGTACTAGATCATCTCAATAGGTCCCTTCCAAACTTGACTGTTCTGTGAGCTCCAGTCAAAGGCCCTCCTGAATCTCCCAGTTCCCCATTTAGCTCCAATTAGTCTTTTGGAGAGCTGATCGGCTCCACCAGCCCTGCACCGCAGCCCTGACAGCACTGTGCAGCAGCATCTGCTACCTGCCCCTTCTTCCCTGCAGGTTTGGTGAGAAGACTTCGCTGGTGCACCCTGCAGCTACTGCAGCTGGGCCGACGAGCACATCATGGGAGTGCTGTGGCCAACGTAGAGCAGAAGTGGATGACAAAGAGCACCAAGATGGCTCAGGGTTAGGCAGAAAGAAACCAGAACACCAGTTTTAGGGGGCTATGAGTGCCATCAGGGAAGGAGGGCAGGTGCAGGGCAAGCGTGCCTCTCCCTACTGCATGGAGAACTGGGAGGACAAAGATGGACATTGAGGCCTTGTTATTTCACGCCCTCCTCCTGGTCCCTCAGCAAGACAGGAGGGATGAGTGGAGCCAAGGCACCACAAAGCTCTTACGTTCCCCAGAGTCGGGGATGGACGGAGAGGCACAGCCCCACAGTGGGGTCCTCAGCTGCATCACCTGTAGGAATCAAGGCTTCTCCTTCCCACAGACCCATCTGGAGCACAACACCGGAGCCCTTCAAACACGGCCATCCCTTGCCCTCCCAGCCTTACTGCTGACCCCGGTACACAGTCCCCGGTGCTGGAAAGGGATGGAGTGCTCCTCAGCAGCTCGGGCCTCCATTCTCTGGCTGTCCTCCCCACCTCCAGCGAGCGCAGTCAGCAGGCAGGGAGCTCATCTGGAGCCCTGCCCTGGCTGGATCTCTGCTACGCACATGTTACGCTGTGGCTTTGGCAAACATCTGGCTCTGGGCTCCCGCCCCTCGGAGTGACGGCTCTTGGTGGGAGAGGAGGGGAGGCTGGCGCCAGTGTGGTCAACGATCCCACGCACGGCGCTCCCTTTGCCTGAGTGTGTGCCAGGCGTCCTGCCCTCCCCAGCCCTGGCACAGCTGCTGACCAGCTAAAAGCAGCCAGGGAGCGGCCACGGCTGCTATTTCAGGAGCCGTCTCTGGCTCCCGGGCCGCGTCCCAGCCTCCAGCACTCTCCAGCCTCGGGGGAGTCGGCGGGGTCAGGGTTCGGCCCCAGCGATTGTCCAGCACACGTGGCCGAGGCGAGGGTCAGACCCCGAGGCTGCGGGAGCGCCATGTCCGGGGGGAGCCTCTGCACGGCTGTAGGCTCTGCCTGCTCCCACCGCTGGCGCCCCACAGGGCACGGGGAGGGCTCTGGCTGGCGGCCCCACAGCCACAGCCTGGGCACAGACAGGCGCAGGGCTGCCACAGCCATACACGGCCACGTATGGAGAACAGGGGCAGACGATGGCCTCCAGCACCGCTCTGGGATGGGATAAAGCCCTGGGTTTTGAGGAGGAGGGGACGCAGTTTATTCTCGGACGTTGGCAGGGAGGTAGGACCATGGAGGGTGAGGCTGGGCAGCAGGCTGCAGGAGCCTGGGGGTGAACACTGCCCTCCTGGGACCCCCCTCCGAGCAGAGGGGCAGAGTAAGGCACAGAAAGACGAGGAGCAAGGCTCGCGCACGGGCACCCAGGTGTCCTCTCTGGTGGGGCAGTGGGGAGGCGAAACGGGAGCTGCAGGGCACTGGGAGCCCCAACAGAACAGGCAGGAGTTCGGGAGCTGGGCCTCTGGAGAGGAAGAAGAGTGCTCAAGGTGGGGGGCTCGAGCGGGCCAGCAGCAGCGCAGGGTGGCAAGTGACAGGGTCTGGCCACGGCTTCCCGGGGGACACTGATGCCAAGAAGGACTCCAAACCAGGGTGTTGGGCTGGGTTTCGAGCGAGATGGGACACAGATGGGCAAGACACGCAGGCGAGAGAGGGGCTCAGGGCAGCACGAGATCGAGTATGGGAGACCCTGGGGGACCAGGCAGGGATGTCCCAAGGGCAGGGTGAGGCACACGCAGGTGAGGGCGAGCGCTGCCAGCGAGAGCTGCCCGGGGGGCAAAACAGCGGGGTCCCCGGGGGGAGCAGGCAACAGCAGCTGGCAGCAGCCAAGGGGTGTGGAGAGAACAAGAGGGACGGGGTGGGAGACGCTGGCGGGCTGGGGCTGCGGGAGGGAGGCGCAGGGACTGTCACCCCGCAGGGCAGCGCGCGCAGGTGCGGGGCAGCGGGTGGACACGGAGGAGGGAGGGCGTGAGCGAGGGCCGTGGGAGGAAGAGGAGCTACGTGGGGCCTGGGGCTGAAGCAGAGGTGAGGGAAAAGGGGCAGCTGCGAGGGGCTGGGGATGGCGGAGAGGAAGGAGGGAGCTGTGCGAGGGGCTGGGGGAGGAGCAGAGCATGGGGGAGAGGAGCGCGAGGGGCTGGGGCCTCTCGGCTGCAGTGGAAAAGCTGCTGCAGCTCCAGGGGAAATGCTACTTGAATTAATCATGGCGCTGGCTGCTGTGCCAAGCCCAGGAGGAGGCTGCTGGCAGCGCAAGGAAATAACTTTCACAGGAATTTGGAACAAACGCAGCTCTTCTGGCGGTAACAACAGCACTCACCTCCCCCACAACCTCCCCATGTACCACCATCTCCCCCGTGTCCCCACTCCTTGCGTACCCCCAGACGCCCCCACGTTACCGCCCGCTCTCCCAGAGCATGATGCACTCCCTCCCCTCACTGCAAGCTCACAGGCGTCTCCCCATCTTGCCTCAGGAAGCTCCACTTCTTCTTTCTGAGGAGGGGGGAGGCCTGTTTTATGTCGTGCAAAGGTCTGAAAATAGGTTAATGCTAAATCCCTTGCCCCAAGAAAACGAATGCATGTAGTCATGTCCTCCCCACCTCCCGCCACTCTCTTTGGCAGCAAAGTCGGTGAGCATTAGTCCTCTTGCTGTTCCAGTCCCCATGCACGGCTACTCCCCGTGGCCTCTCACAGCAGCCCCCTTCAGTAGCACAACCGACGCACCAGGATCATCCGTCAAGGCTCTCTTGCAGAAACACAGCAGATGTGGCCTGGCCTAGCCTACAGCGCTTCATGCAGGTCTTTGTATCTGGGGCACAGCCCAAGAGGCTGCCCACCGCCGGGGCCACCGAATCACAAATCAGCACTCAAACTCCAAAACTCATCAGACTTGTCCTCAAAACTGCAAGGTAAGACTGTACGTTAGGTGTGTTACTGGTCAGCTCTTGATTTCTGATGTTCTTGTTCCCCAACAATTGTACGTATGGATGCAAAGAAAATATGTAGACCCTGAATCCAAACCCACTGATGTTGGATCCACGCAAGAATCAATAATCCACCATCTCATTTCATTCACATTTCTGTCAAATCAGCCCGTGCTCACAACATGGGGTTTACACAGCTCTCTGCGCTTTACGCTGGCTGCCAGAGGACAGACAATACTTGATTTAGCATGAAAAGTTAGAAAGGCCCAGAAAGACAATATCTGACCATGCTTGCAGCTTGCTGGTACAAAGTCAAATGTTTAAAACAAATTTAAGACAGCAGGGTGAATTTATACCAAACAGTGCTTCACATCATGTAACCACAGCATTTGAATGTAGCCCGAAGAGCCCTAAAGCTTCTTTATTATCAACTCATGGCCACAGAGAGCAACAGAGACAAGCAGTCAGTGACTATCCCTCAGCGTTGTGTTCACTGATTCCCCGGGGTTCCTTCTCCACTGGTGTTTCTCTCTCATCTCAGGCTTGAACTGTGAGTTTGCTATTTCCTTTGCTTAGTGCTCGTGCAGTGTCTGCTACTGTGGGACCCGGACCATGATAAACGTGTGTAATAAATGAAGAAGATGTTACGAGATCCTTTTTCTTTCTTGGGAGCTCAGGCCAGCAACCTGCTCTGCTTGTCTCTGTTCGTACACCAAACACAAAGACCGACCTGGCGGAGAGGACGGTGTGTGCAAGGGAGCAGGAGACCCGCTGCCGTTCTTCAAGTCTCTTCTGGTCACTCACATGGATTGCCCCCTTCCCCATTGTTCTGTCCTGCCCATGGAGAGCGGATGTTACCATTTGAAATTAGACCTGGTCCTCCCAGGGTTTCTTGCTTGGAAACATGACAGATGGAGAAGTGAACCCATTCCCTTCTGTGCTGACCTTGGAGGCTGCCCTGTGTCCTGCACAGCACGCTGGCAGGGCCTGCCCGTGGCTTAAGCTCTCTTGACCGTTATGCGAGTCTGGACCAAATCCAGACCTTGACAGAGACCCTTCAACCTCCCAGGGCAGGACGAGCCCTGATGCTTAGAAGCCATGGACAGATGGAGTCAAGTAGGAGCGACTGCACACGCACCTGACATGGGTGACCCCGTGGGACACGGTGATGGCTGCTGGCCACCACAGACCCTGACAGCACCTCTGAAGCCCTCCTGTTTGGGGCAACAGGAGTGCCGTGTCTGAGGGGTGGCCATGCCGGCAGCTGTGCTCTGGGACCTGGGCTCCCTGCCCCGGCTCTACCCGGCTCCCCGACCTGGCTCGCTCCCGCTGCGGCCCGGTGCCGAGCCGGCAGCCTGGCCAGCCTCCTTTCCCATCCTCTCACGTTTCCCGGCTCAGAGGAAGCAGCAGCAGATGTGTGAGCTGTTTGCTTTGTGCCGAGGCCACGCGGGAGTTACCTGTGCTCAGCCCAGACGCGCCGTTTCCAAACGAAACACGAGGGCCGAGCCAAGACCATCGAAATCTGGCCAAACCCTCAGTCGCTGCCGGCCGCTGGGCCAGCACCTTCCCCTGCGCAGCGCGGAGCTGGGCTGGCCCCTGCGCTACACCGGCCTCACCATCCCAGGCAGCCATCGCTGGACCAGCTTCTCTGCGCCATCCCCATGGCCCTGCACCGCCCCAGCTACTCCACACATCCTGCTCTCCCTCCCGCCTGTCCCCGCGCTCGCAGTCAGGAGCCCAGCCGCCATCTCCGATTGCATTTCCAGAACGCCTTCCCACACGGCAAGCGGCACTGAGCAGGAAGGCACGGAGAAGGAGAGAGAGGGGGGCCTCCCTTCGGGGGCTGCTGCAGCCGAGACATCCCTGCACACGCCTGGGGCCTCCACGCTCGCCCAGGGACACGCGGCTCCTCCACTGCCACCCTCTCCCCGAAGCCCACTCTTGACCCCTTCCCCATCTCTGTCCCCAGCCCTGGTCCAGTCCCTGTCCCCATCCCCGCTCACCTGGGACAGCGCGGAGAGCTGGCCTGCGCGGATCAAACCCAAATCCTCTCCCACCCAAATGTTCCTCCTCATCTCCCACCCACTTCTTCTGCCTAGACTTCCCCCCCCGCCCAGTCCCACCCTGAATGATCCCCTACCCCCACCTAGGTCTGCCCCATCCTCAACCTGCCCCTGCCCCATGTCCCTTCTCTATTCTACACCCGGCCTTTGCTCCCACCCAATTCCCCTCACCCACGCACTCTCCCCCGTGCTCCTGCCCCCCGTCCCCTGCACTCACCCGCCCCACAAGCCCCCCTCCAGCGCTCCCCTCCCATACCCTCCGTCCCCTCGTTCCCGCACCCTACGCGGCCCACACTCACCAGCCCACGCGCTCACAGCCCCCACGCCCCAGCAGCGCGCACAAAGCACGGCTGTACGCTGGGTTTTCTCGCCGGCTCAACTTTCTCCTCCAGGCCCACCTAGAGGCCTTTTTCCCTGGCCAGGTGGCAGGACCTTCTCATGGGTCCAGAATTTCTGCTGGCCCCATGCACACTGCTCACCACCTGGCCCCAGAGCCCCTCACGGCCCCAGACGGACATCCCAGCGCCCCACGACTCCAGCAAAGAAGCGCCCCAAGCTTCACAGACAATCTGGACGCTGCCTTGGTTGGCACAACCACGGCAGGTCCCCACTGTCGGCCCCAAGCCCCACGTCCCCCCCATCCTGACTCAGAAGGGCTGCATCGCCTGTCTCCAGCAACCAGGGCTCCGGGGCCTGAGCTGCGATCGAAACGGCAAAAGCAGGGAACACAGAACATAGAAAACACAAATGGCATCACTGGCACATCTCGAGGGCCGCAGGACCTGCCAGAAGGGCAGCACCTCTCCCAGCCTCACCTGCGACCTCTCACTACATGAAGGCTGATACAGCACCGGTCTCAGCTCAAAGCCCACAGGTGCCGTTCACACGATGAACAGTTGTGCATAATTAATGCTAATGTTCACAACCAGCCTTACAAACACTGATGAACTTAGGCTAAGGACTTCACTGGGCAAGAGAGAAGCTAGCAGCTTGGCTACAAGCAGCTTCCGAGAGGTCTTACCCATCTTCCTGAGCACCATTTGGAGTGTCCTGGCCCGCAAGGCACCTCCACGCTTGCGCAAGCGAGGACCGGCACAGTGGGCCCCGATCTTAGCTGAGCTCAGCACCGCGCTTTGCACAAAGGACATCCTCGAGGTGTGCCCACAGTATCAGCGATACCACCCAGTGCTCTGCCCCGTTTACAACCCACACTGCGCACGGGGGTCTCCGTTCTAGCATTCCTGCTGCAACCGTTGCCCATCCAAGCCATGACAACCGCCCCAAAGAGCCTTCAGTGGCAGGACTCCCATCCCAAGCCTCTCATAGCCCTGGCCGTGCCCTCCCCAAGCTCAGCTCCTGACAGTTGTACCCACCTGTAAGAAGCAGGTCCCAACAGGGGTGTTCTCCTTCAGGGAAACATTGTAGAAATTACTCCTGAACACTGGCTCATTGTCATTGACATCCTGCAGGGACACATGTACCACAGCTGAAGAGGAGAGGGCGGGGGTGCCCCTGTCTGTGGCCAGCACAGTCAGCTGAGGCTGAGGGTCCTTCTCGTAATCCAGGGGGGCGGCGGTGGTGATGATACCTGTGGCAGGGTCAATGGCAAACCAGCTGGAGTGGGTGTCACGGCCATGCACGATACTGTACCGCACCTCCCCATTGGGACCCTGGTCCTTATCACGAGCTGTCACCTGCAGGACAAAGCTGCCTGGGTACACCACCTCAGGGATGCTCTGTTTGTACTCCTGCTGGTCGAAGAGTGGAGGGTTGTCATTGATATCCACCACTTGCAGCACAAAGGCTGATTCTGCCCGGAGTGGGGGTGTTCCTGAGTCAGTAGCTGTCACTCGCAAATCGTAGGAGTCTCTTTCTTCCCTATCCAGAAGCTGGTCCACACAGATCAGGTAGATGATGTTGTCCTTGGTAGTGAGGGCAAACTTGCCATCTCCTCCCTCCAGTGTGACATTGACATTGGAGTACTCGCCATAGTCTGGGTCGGAAACAGAGATGCGTGCCACATACTGGCCGGGCTGAGCTCCCTCAGAGATCTGAGGGGAGCCATCTTCACTCAGGAAGATGATAGTCATGGTGGGCTGGTTGTCATTGTAGTCACGCACGTGAATAGTGACAAAGGCTGTGGTGACCTCAGGATGGACAGCCTTATCCCTTGCCTGCACCACCAGCTCATGCACCTTCCTTACTTCATAGTCCAGACCCTTGTTGAGCTTGATGACTCCAGTCCGGGAGTCGATGGTGAAGTACTGGTCAGGATCGCTCTGCCGCCGGTTGATCTCATAAATCACATCCCCATTGTCACCTTCATCTGCGTCAGAGGCAAAGACCTGCAGGATGCTGCTGCCAGGTTTCAAATTCTCTGAGATGAGAGTGTGATAGCGGCTCTGGTTGAAACTAGGAGCGTTGTCATTGATGTCCTGGATGGACACATCCAGTGTCATCTGGGTACTCCGGGGAGGAGAGCCACCATCATAGGCTTCCAACAGCAGTGAGTATGATGAACGGTTCTCCCGATCCAAGACGTTGCTGACCACCAGGTCCAAATACAGGACCCCATTGGGTCCCCGACGTGTTTCCAGGCGGAAGGCCTGCCCCACATTCTCCCCCTTAATCACATAGCCTTGAGTATTTAGCAGGCCACTGTCAGCATCAAAGGCTGGGTCCAAGGGAAATCTGCTGCCGATGGGTGTGTGCTCTGGGATCTGTAAGGTGCTGTGTTGTTTGGGAAAGGCTGGAGCATGGTCATTGATGTCATTCACTTGGATGTTCACTTCTACCGTGATGCCTTCCGGGGTTACAGCAATGAAGCTGTAGCGGTCCCGAGTCTCTCGGTCCAGGACACGAGCTGTTTTGATGATACCGGTGTTCTCATCTATCCCCAAGTCGGTGGTAACACCGCTGCCCTCCTGTGCTGAGATGAAATACATGTAGGCACTAGTTCCAGGGGGGAGGCCAGCACTGATGTCCCCGATGATGGTGCCAGCTGGCTGCTCCTCATCTATTTGTAGGTCCAGGGTGCCCAGGACAGCAGAGCCCTTCCCTGCTCTCAGGCCCCCAAGAATTAGCAGCTCCAGCAGAAGCACGGCCGACCCCTTCATCTGCTCCATCGCTAGTGACTTGCAGAGCAGAGGGCGGCTCGATCTCCTTTGCAGTGTGTGCTTTAATCCTGCATGGAATGCAGAAGAGAGAACGCTGGTTAAGAGGGAACAGCAAAAGAAAGACAGAAAAAAAAACCCATGGAGAGGGAAGGCTTGCCAAGTACCGGCTGCCCAATTGCTCTGTATCACCCATCCCTCACGAGGAGTGAAGGTGAAAACGCGTCAGAGCAGAGGGTGGCCAGAATGAAGGCCTGGGACAGCATCTGAAGTTAGCCAAGCAGGTCACACCTGACCGCGCTCAGGTCAGCAGCCAGTACCCTGTCACACAGGCTGCTGCCTACACAGTCAAGCGTTCTTCCCAACCAGCCGCCCTCCTGGAGCCAGCTGCCCTGGAGCAGAGCGTTCCTGCGCCTTTAACAGCCGAATGCTTCCTGGGAGGCTGAGAGAGGCTGGCTGCAAGAAGAGGGAGATTTTTGGACAAAACAGCAGCCTAGCACCTCTCCACCCTGACAAAAGCTGGTCTAAAATTGGGAGCTCAACAAGCGACGGTGTTGAGGTCCTCCCCACGCCCTGCCCCCAGCAGCGTGCCTCTCAGGACCACAGGGGTATAGGTGCCAAAAAACCCATGAAGTGCAAATCTGGTGTCCCTGGGAGGGAGCAACAGAACTGGAGCAGGCTCACATCCAGCGAACAATAAATCAGAACGGCTGCATTGCAAAGGATGCACCCACAGCTGGGAAGGCCCAGGATAAAATCAGACAGGGCCCATTGTTTGGCCTGGCACAGAGATCTGTGGATGCCCCAAGCTGGTACCATGGAGGGTGGTGGCAGTACAGTAGGAACGCAGCAACTCCCTCTGAACTGCCAGCTGCTCTCTGGCTCCTTCCCGGTCCCACACCCTCCACTGCTCGCTCTCCTCCTTTGTCTCCTTCTCACTGCTCCTTGCTCGTTCTGGCTCCTTCACTCCATTTCCCCCTGCCGTAGCTTCATTTCACTGCAGCAGTGGGGGAGGGACGAGCAGGGAGGAGCAGCTCCCTGCAGCAACACCACTGCTGGACACGCTGGACACGCTCCCGGCGCCCAAAGGCTGTCAGTCCCCCCCCTCCGGGGCTCTGCCCACCCTCCTCGTGAACAGTCAGTGAAACTCAGCAGTCAAGGAGCTTGCGAAGAACACCAGCCCCAGTGCTGCTTTCAGCCCCCAGTAAACGAGGCTTAGTGGTCTGCAGGGATGGCGGCAGCATGAGCTCACACTTGGACTCTCTTGAAAGCATTTGCTGCTGGTCCCATAACCACACTCAGGAGCCGCTCATGTCAGACACAGGACGGCAAGAACCTCCTGTCTTGGGGGACACGGAGGTGGCTGACACTGCCTACTTTGGGGACTAAGAATGTCGGCCCTTCATCTAAAGAACCTTACAGCAGCGTTAACCCTTTCCAGGGGACGCAGGCTGATTATTCCCGGGTCCTCTTTCCCACATTGGGTCAACTGCGTGGATTGGTTTTCCCTGTGGAAATCCTGGGTTAGTGACAGAAAGAAAAATATTAAAAGTGTTTAAAGAAGTGTTTTGTTTACTTCAATGGGCATCCAGTGTCTGAGGTCTATGGCAAGTAAATCCATACAGTCTGCTTGCACTGAGCCATCCTCATTATCTCTTGGAGGGGAAGTCAAAAGAAGCTACTTTTATCCCTGCGGGCTCCTGGCTCAGTGGTCCTAGACAGGTCTATCTGCCTCTGTTGGGGCTCGTTACAGACCCCCAGCTGGGGGGGTGACTGCATACACCCAGAACATGCAGTGGGGGGGGAATGAGCTCCAAGTTTGCTTCTGTGATGAAACCGCACCATCCTAACTGTGACCCAGCTGCTCAGGTCAGGGGAAGGTAACAGGGCAGAGGGTTTAAAGCCTTGGAAGTAGGTTAGACAAAAACTAAATAAAAAGGAGAGGAGAAAAACAGGCAGAGGGACAAGGCTCCCTGGGGCAACCTCAGCGGCTGAGGACAGGACGAAGCTGAAAGGTCTTGGGTAGCGCCTGGAACAGATCAGGGCGCAAATATGGGGAAAAAAACACCTGGTTTGATTAGTGATGTGGCTCTTGAGAAGCAGAAGGGAGCACAGCAAGGCTTTGTGGGCAGCTGGTGGGGAGGAGAGAAACTTGAAAAGCGAATCTGGGGAGTGTGAAGAGCAGCTGAGAGCACTGGGGCAACCAGGGAACAGAAATTAAGGTCCTTGGTGTGGCGCAACTGATGATGAAAGTCTGTGCAAACTTCTCCCTTTCCAGCCTCCCCGCATACAAGCGGGCAGTTTCAGAGCTGAGCTGCCTCTTGGGTACGAGATGCAACTGCCAGGTTGCCCCAGTCCAGGATGGGCAGACGGCCATCCATGGTACCAGCAGCCCCCTGTTCCTGTGAAGTTTCTGGGCTTGGGTCACAGAGGAAGACAGCGGTGACCTCAGTGGATGCAGAGTCACCAAATCTGAACAGCTGCTTCCAATTAGCAGATAGCTCAGCGCTGGGGGCTGGCTTGACTGGTCCAGGCCCAGGCCGTGTAACGTGAGCCAGGCTGCCCTTGCTCCCTCTGTCCCTCCCACCATCGGGCACCGAGTTCCCGAGTAAGAAATGGCAGCAGACGCCTCTGAAGAAAACTGCCAGCAGGAGAATCTGTCCAGAGAGACGTCTGGAGGTCCAGAGCCATAGTAAGGAGGTTGACAGGAAGGGTAGCTAAAATGGAGTGCGCTGCAAGATACGTAAGCATCTCTAAGCCTAGGGCTGACAGGCCAGGGCACCAGGAGAGCCCAGCCTACGCTCCGTAAAAAAAGATACGGAATTACAGAGGGACCACCGCACGCATCGCTGCCTGCCTGACAGTGGCACCTCCTCGCGTCTCATGTCAGCCGCGAGGAAGGGGCAGCAGGCCCGCAGTGGCCCCAGCAGAGAAGCTGGAAAGATGGCACCCACTGTGCATGCCACAAACAGATGTCAGAGTGCTTGCTGTGCAAAAGCTCCATCAAAGCTGCAGATGCTGCTGATGCCATACCCAAAGTCTCACATGAGAGGCCGTGACTCATGTAATGATGTTTTTGAGACTCCAGTCCAGACGAGGAAAGGAGTCAGAAGCCCACTTATCTTTGCTGAGCACCAGTCACTGACCTGGAACACGCTTTTCTCTTCTACATTTACACGTATCTCTCAAGAGTTTTGGATTATCTGCCCTCAGAGCTAGAGGCAGCCCAGGCTTGCCCGCAGCGCCGCCTTAGGCTAACGACCCACTTTCAACCTCTACTGAGTCTGCCACTGCCTGCAGGCATCTCCGTGCCATCTCCACCGCCTCCCAGCCCGCCCTTCACACCAGCACCCTATGGCTCACTCCCAGCCAGGCACGCAGCCTCACCTCCCTCTGACACCCGCTCCGCGCCCTGACCAGCGCTGGGGGCCGGCCACCCTCTCAGCAGGACGCGCCCAAGCTCCCCTAGCATCCCTGGGCATCCCATTTCTGGGCCACTCCAGGGCTTCCTGCAGGCTGTCCTGTCTCTGAAAACACTTCGCCCACAAAGGAAGCTCTAATAAAATTTCCTCACGCATTAGCCACTTCCCACCGTCCCAGCCCTCCGCCGCCTGGCCCCTGCCGCGCTGCGTGCCCCTCGCGGGGGTGCCGCAGGGCCTTCCCTGACCCTCCCCGCGGCTGCCCCCGGGCTGTCAGGGCTCTCCCTCCCTCAGAGCTCCCGGGCAGCCCGGCCCCCCCGCGGCTCCTGGGGCTCCCCGCCTCGCCTGGGGCTTCCCGGTCTCCGGGGCCAGCGCTTGCGGGTGCTCCCCGCCCCCGTGCACCCCCCGGGGCGTCCCGCAGGGCGCACTCCCCCCGGCGCCTGAGCCCCGGCACCCCCGGTCTCCGCTCCGCTGGGGCCCGCAGCCCCCGCCCGGCGCCTCCGCGGCTGCTTCGCCGCCCCCGCCGAGCGCCCGCCCCGCGGCGGCTCCCGGTCCCGGTCCCGCGCCCGCCCCGTCCCGTCCCGTCCCGTCCCGCTCGCCGCTGCCAGCCCCAGCCCCGAACCGTCGCGCCGCGGGCGAGGCCGGTCCGGCGGCGGATCCGCGGTGCTGCGCCGCCGCGGGCGCGCCCCCCCCCCGCGCTCCCCCCGCCCTATTGTCTGCGCAGCGGAGGCAGAACAAAGCGCCCGGTCCCGGTCCCGGTCCCGGTCCCGCCCGGCCCGGCCCGGCCCGGCCCGCCGTGCGGCGGTGCGGGGCAGCGGGCGAGGGCGGCGGGCGGCAGCAGCGGGTCGGTGCCCGGCGCTGGCACTTACACCGTGCGTCCCGCGCTCACATCCCGCAGGGTCCGGCCCCGCCAAGGCGTCCCGCAGCCGCTCCGGTCCCCCGGTGCTCCGGCGCCACCGTCGCTTCGGAACCGCTGGCCGCCCCGGGACCCGCCGCGTTCCGGTGCTCCCCCCCCCGCCGCGGCCGCCCGGTGTCGTGCGGTGCGCCGGCCTCCCGGTGCCGCGGCCGCCCCGGTGCCGCGGTCGCCCCGCGGAGCGCTCGGCGGCAGGCGGCGGGTCGGCGCTGGCTCGGCGCGGAGGCTCCTGCTGAAACCCGACCCAGCGCCGCCCTCAGCCCCCCGCTCCCCCCGCCGCCCCCATCCCCGCCCCGCCACCGCAGCGCGCCGGCAGCGCGGCCCCGAGCGGGGGTCCGGGGCGACGGGACGGCGCGGCGGGACACGAAGGAGCGAGGGAGCGGCGTCGGGCAGAAGGAGGGCACGGAGGGGCAGGGAGGGCAGGAACGGGGGTAAAGAGGGGTGGAGAGGAAGCGATGGGCGCCGGCAGCCCGGGGAAGTGGGAAGGGGTCGGGCAGGAGCAAGAGGCAGAGCGGCGGTGGGATGGGACAGGGCGAGGAGGGGGCTGGGCAGGAGATGGAGGGGGGCCGTGGGTGACACTGGGGGCATGTGGGGACACGATGGCAGAGGCACAGCCCATGCTCTCTCTCTACCACAGTTCCTTCCTAAGCACAGACCCCAGCGTCCGAGTACTGTGGCCTGCCAACACCTTGACTCACATCAGGGCTTCTCCTGTCCAGGCTGGAGGGTAGCGCCTTCTGTAGCCATCTGTAGCGCCTGCCCACAAGTGATTTGGGCTCCATCAGTCTATACCAAGAGACAAGGCAAGGCTCTGGTCAGAGTGACTCTCTACTCTGCCTCCCTGGCTCAGCTTGGCCACTCAGGCTGGCTTTCTCTGCTCCAGACAGGCCAGGTCACAGCAGCGTTGGGGTGTCCGTTGGGAGCCACTCAGCCTCCAGGACAATAATCACCACTGCGTCTTCTTTTATGAAACTGTCATTGACTACTGGCTGTGATGGTCCATTGCGAAGATCACATGCCACAGCTCAGTCCGCTTCATCAGGAAAATGCCTTGGTTCTTCCATTGGTGACAATCAATTCAAATAGAGAATATGGACCACCAGACTAATTTCAAAGAGAAGGAACCCCTCCAGATTTGCGTGTCTGCATCCCTTCCCGGATACCACTTAGGCTGAGCTGTATTTAGGAATAAAAAGTAAGTCTGGACTGCTGTTACTGATCTAAAGGTACCCTGGGGAAACCAAATCCTTTTGACCCTGAACAGCACATCTTACAATTCTTATCATAAATTCACCAAGCTTTAATATATCCAGTTTATTTCCTCCTACATCTATTTTCAGAAGGTCACAGGAAGGCAGGAAAAAAGTTCAGAAGGGGGGAATGAGGATGATAAACGTCCAGATCAGCTTCGGTGCACGGAACAATTTAGTCTCCATTCTGGAAAGGAGGGAAATGGGGGAAATGGGGAAGAGGACAACGAAATCATGAGTGGTCTGTGGAGGGGGATATCGTTCAGCTTTGTGGAGCTGATTTTATTCACTGTATCTTCCAATATAAAAGGGGCATGAGATGAGGCTGACAGAAGCCAAGATCAAAACAAATAAAAGAAGGCGGGACTTCGTGTGATGGGCTGTGGGCCTGGGGAACTGCTTGCCGTCAAATGCTGTAGATGCTCGAAATTGGCCCAAGAGGTGCTTGGATTAATTCAGAGAAGAGGGTTCCTGAACAGAGGAAACCACCTCCAGCTCACGAACTCATGTGAGTCACAAAGAGTTGGGTCTGGAGTTGTACTTAGGAGAAACATTGCGTACGCTTCTCCTGTTCTTCCACACCTTCCTGGGCACCCACTCGTAGACACTGTTGGAACCCGAGCTTGGGCTAGAGGGAGTCTTGAGCTGACTCCCAATGAGATGGTCCTTGTGATCTTGCATCTGCTCCAGTTTTAACAACAATATTTCAGCCTGGATTTAGCTATCGTGTCTTTGTTTCTCTTTATTTTTTGTCTAAAATTGTTTTTTTTTCATACATTACCTTATTCCCTCCCAGATATTTTCAGAAACAGCAGGAAATTTATCATTCGGCAGCTCCTCTTCTAAATGAAACAAGCCGTGTGCTCGTACGCTGACCTCGTGATCAGCTACCCATCGCTGTTATCCCAGTCGCTCTTCCATACGCATGTCTTCCAGTTGAAATTAATGTCTTTTTAATGCAGCAGATCACAATTCCCACTGTGTTCTGAAGAAATGTCAGCTGCACCTTGTAGAAAAGCATTTAAGGGAAGGCTTCCTTTCTCTACTGGAAACCTCTTGCTTGCTGTACTTAGGGATGACATTTGCTTTTTCTTAGTTGCATCATCTTACTCTCTTACACATGACTCACACACAGGTATTTTTCCTCTCCTGTGGTTTCTAAGGTCATTTCCAGCTTCTGGCCAAACGTTTTCTAATACATTGCTAAGACCAAGATCCACAACGTGATTTAGGCATATACCCTCCACGGTTTCTAATATATTGGTATTTGTGGCGATGCCTTTATTGATACTGGTTCAAATGCGTTTACTTTTAGTTTTTGATATACTAATCCAACGCATGGGGCTGATGGTGCTGAAAGACGAAGCTGCGATCACAAGGCTGCTCTCCATTCCATATAGACAATTGTGCCTTCGGAGAGGTCCTTGATGACTGGAAATAAGCTAAAAGAGCTGGCAGATCTTTAATGGCACTTCCCAGAGACTGCAGGAGCTCTCAATCCCCGCGTGTAAGAAATCGGGAAAGGAAGGCAAGAGACCGGTATGGCTGAGTAAAGACGTGCTGGTCAAACTAAAGGGCAAAAAGGAACTGCACAGGCCGCGGGAGCAGGGGCAGGTATCCTGGCAAGAGCACGGGGACGTTGTCCGGTTGTGCAGGGATGGGGTCAGGAAAGCCAAGGTGCAGCTGGAGCTGAACTTGGCAAGGGATGCAAAGAATAACAAGCAGGGTTTCTCTAGGTATGTCAGCCAGAAAAGGAAGGTCAAAGAAAGTGTAGCCCCCCCGATGAACACGACTGGCAAACTGGTAACAACAGACGAGGAAAAGGCTCAGGTACGCAGCCTGGCGCAGGCGACACAAAAGCTACGCGCAGAGGCTGCGAATCTCGGCCCCTTGCAAGTTTTCAAGGCTGATCTGAGCTAGTATTGCTGACAGTCGGTCTTCTAATGAAAGGACGGACCATGCGTCTCTGGAGACCCCTTTTAACCACGAAGAACTGTCCACTATAAATGTACAAATTTCATTCCATTTCTGTTACACTACTCGTTAATAATACTTTTTGCTTTTATGATGTTCTGGTCACCCTCTATACTCACAATGCCTCTTTACTTTGTGTCACTGATCAACCTTATCAGTATATTTTTTTTTTTTTCCCCCTGAGATTTTTACTGAAAAAAAACCCCACAAATAGATGAGCTCCAAAACTGATCCTTGAAAAGACCGTGCACTTCCTCAAGAATAAAGCGTCTGATTTATTGGTAATCCTTTTCTTTGCCAGTCTTCCACATTGTACAGCTTTTGTATCAATTTCTGTCTCCTTCATCTGAATAAATAACTTCCCAGGTGTTACTGTAGCGCTGCAGTTCAGATCCGCCCGATCAACCTTTTTTCCTGGCCCTCAAAAAATCACTTCTAAAGAAAGTCATCTAATGTGCTAGGCTAGCATGACGTGGCAAACTTGCTGCGTGCGATCACCTTTGCCGTTTATTGTCATGTTTTCAAACTATCGTTTCCCTTTAAAATCTGCTTTGAAGCCTTTATGCTACTGCAAGCAGTCTGCACTGTCCCAGGTCATTCCCTTCACTCCTCCTTTCTTCAGTGTCTGTGACGTCTGTTATCCTTCAGCCCCATGGCATTACCCCAGATCATTAAACAACCCTCTTCTCGGGCTTGCAATTTGTACACAAACGCTGCCTCTACTTAGAGACGGAAATTAGTGGATTCCTTTGGGTCTCCTAGTAAATTCTAATTTACTATATATTCTTGGAGCCCCTCGGCAAGAGAGGGGAGAACAGATCCATACCATGTGCTTGGACATTCAGAGAGATCTTGGACAGTCTGACATGGAAGTATCTTTGGAGCTGTATGTGGACTGGTAGAAAAACGTAAGTGAAGCTATAAGTAAGAGCAACTAAGACACAGAAACAAGAGCTATTCAGCTATTCAGGGCAGGTTACTGGTACTAGTAAAGGTTGGGACAGGACTGCAAAGCTCCCAGCTGTGTCATGTCCTTTGACAGAATTCTTAATGATAAGGAGACCAGAGTAGGGAGAAGGGTGTAAAATTGGAAGGTGACTGCGTTCTTTGGATCAATCAGTGCTTTGGTGAACTTCAGAAACTGAAAGAACGTAGGAGCTGGCGAAACATGGCAAACTGGAGTCAGTAGTGACTGACACATAGCTGGAAGGCAGCAGAGAAATCCTGCTTTCTGCACTGATTTGTGTTTCCCCAGATCTACAGGCAAACACTGCAGTGTAACGGCATGTTGTGCTATTTCACGTTGCTATTCTGCCACCTCAACGACCCTGATCCTGGAGTCGTGCACATCCCCACCCAGAATGGACTTTGCATGTTCCCACCCTCATCCATAGCCAGTGGGGAGTGTCCTGGCAGTTTAGCACCTTCCTGGTAGATGGCATCTTGCTTCTGAGCCCGACAGGAGCAATCTGGCAGGTAGCCCAGCGGGACTAAGTCGCTCAGAAGCTTCCACTCTTGCAGGCTGGAGTCTGGCTCAAAAGTCCCACACAGGAAATCCTTCTAGGATGTGCTTGGGCTCTGATTCCCGGATGTTCACAGCAAGCAAAGGCTTCCTGCATTCAGAATGGAGGTTAAAAATAAAGAAAGGCAGGCACCTGCTAGGAACATACACACGGCCGGGGCGGGGGGAGGGAAGTGAGAGGACAGGAGTAAGTTTTTTGGGTGAGATCACAAGTTTGCCTCTGCCATTTAGAATGCCCGTGAAATCCATGAAATGCAAAGGAAGAGTTGCGAGATCATTTCACCCAGCAAACAGAGCTGGGACCTTGGTGTTGCAGCTCTATATTCACAGCCTGGTCACACGGAAATGGTGCCAGTGAACTCCTGCTGGCCATAAGCTGACTGGAGAGCTTCGAACCTTACAGCCTAAGAGTTCTACTGCATCTCCTGCTTGTCTGGATGGACACAAAGCTCCTGTCAAATAAAGTTCTTGCAACAAGATGTTTCTGTGCCGTAGGGTTTGTTCATGAGCAGCCTGGAGCCCTGAAGGTAAGGTCCTCTCCCTGGGCTGCAGATGATGGATGGTTTTAGAGCAGTTAGAGTTCATGGCTTCTGTTAATTCGTTTATGAGAGTGTTTACAGTCTTGGAAATCTGGTGAAGTTCTGACAGTGCTGGAAGTAGATGGATTGAGCGGTGGTCTTAATATCACACGCTACATCATGCTTGAAGTAAGGATGCCCAGCCATCACCTCACCTTGCTTCCCATCTTTCTCATGCTAGCCTGGTAAGGACTCCCACACCCTATCTTCCAGGGCTCTATCTAGCACAGTCCTAAATGCCCTTCCACTTGATTGTCAACCTTGCCTCCTTTTTTAGAGAAATTCTCTAGCACAGCGCAACCTGTGAAATAGTTGGGGTTAAAATGTTGCTCCTTGCTACCTCCTTGTCTTGAACCTACATTATACCATGCATCTTGCAGGCTGGGAGTCCCACTGCTCATCGTTTCACCTGTCCCAGCCCTGGACTTGTTCTTTGTGTTGCCAGTTTCTTGCATTCCCAACTAGCGGCTCTCTTGTAGTTCATCTTGGGACTTCTCAAACAGCTCATTTGGTATTATTTTAAGTTATAGCAGCATCTAAAGCTTAAGACTTCAAGTGCAGCGATAAGATAATTCATGCCCAGAAGACAAAATAATCCAAAGTGAAGACAAGTAGGTAGACACCACAAAGAGCATGGAAGGACAAGGCTACAAGTGAGACAGCAGTTATATTCTTTGCAGGCACTTTCTGAACAGCATAGCATAGGCAGATTTTAAACAGTAGAAAAAAAAATCTAGGGCTATCAACAGCTTCATTCCCGTACCTCAAAGAGGGTTCAGTTGAACCCAGAAGCCTCCGTTACGCTCAGCAGATGTGCACCTAACTAGTTCTGAAACTCCTCCCCTAATGAAGACTTCATAAACTACCAGTCAATCTATTCAGTGACAAATTTCCTTTGCTATTATTTAAACCCGTTATTTCTTGTACTGTCATGGACGCTGGAAATAGATTGTTCTCTTTGCAACTGTGTTTTACTAACCAAGGCGGTTATCATATCTTCTCACTCTTCTTTAAGCTAAACTGCCCCAGAGCATTTAATCTTTCCATATTGTATTTTCTCACCCTCTAATCATCTCCTCCGGGCTTTCTCAGATTTGCCTACGTTCTCTGAAGTGTGCTACGAAAGGACGTAGTACTGTGGCTACGGGCCTTATCGCAGCAAAGCAGAGCCAGAAATGTTACTTCATGCATCCTGCAAGTTGTATTCCTGTTTATACCATCTCCGATGATGTTATTTTGTTTTTGCAACGACATGCCCTCAGCTGATTCAGATTCAGCCTACAAGTCAATATAAAGTAAACGTGGAGAACTCCTGTATAGGCTGTTGCTTCTCAGTCTCTGTCTATACAGCCTATTATTCCTACCAAGCGGATAATCTTCCTGCCAAGGAGTAACAATAATTTTAATATTTCTATCAATGTTGTTTAGTATCTTGACTAATAATCTGCAAGGAAGTATGGACGGAATAAACAGAAGCACACAGAACAATAGGGAAATCATATTACTGCAGCTTTAGTGCTGTAAATTTAATGTTCAATATTTATAAAGACTGTAGAAAACTCAAAGTAGTCAGAGAAGAGTCGTAAGAATGAGTCAAGATCCGTAGACCAAGTTTCCACATGGAGAGCTTCAGAAAGGTTAAAAAAATAAGTGATTTCTAAGGATCTGTAGGAAAGACAATTTTTAATTGTGTGTGTTTCAATCTAGTAAATGAAGGCAGAACAGGAGCAATGGGGTGGAATTGTAGTTATACAAACAAAAAGCAAAGAGCAACAGTTCAATGGAAGGAGGAATCAATCACTAGAATAACGAAGAAAAAGGCATAACAGATTCCTAGCAGTCAGGGTTGTCCATCTTCAGCCGGGCAGGGTGCTGGGCCACCTCGTCTGGACCACGCTTTTGCCAAGGAAGGTTGGACCAGATGATTCTTGAGATCTCTTCCAACCTGGGATTCTATGATTCTATGATCTTTCTCAAGAGATGTGTTGGCTCAGCAAAGGCTGCAGGGTTTGAAAGAGGAGTCTCTCCCTGAGGTTCTGTGATTCCCAGAAGTCACAGACAGCGTCACACCGTCCCAGTGCCTGAACTGCCCTCTGAATCTGCGTGCTGCTCGCCCTAGTAAAATCTTCCCAAAGAGATGGCTGAGCTTTGTCAAACCAAGGAATGATTTTTATGATGAGAAAAGGGAACGAGAGAATGATGAGAAGGAAACCGTCTAATTCATTTTAATCTGTGAGCCAAGACAAAACTGAAATCAACATTTCCAGAGAGGGGAGTTGACTGGGCTGAGCCCTGTGCTACCGACTGCTCTACTTCCTGTCCTGGCTTCTTCCACCCTCCTCTTCTGGAGTCTCTTCATCCACGTCTCTGCAGAGGGTGACCTCATTTGGCAGCAGTCTCCGCAAGCACACGCTGACTAAAGCGCACCGTTCTCATAGGTGCCTCTTAGAAAGCTGCTCACCAAGGCCTGGACTTCCTCCCTGGTAGCAAACAAGTCTCCTTCTGTTCCCCTGAAAATCAGCTGGGAGGAAGTGAGATGGGGAGGTGGTTTCCGAAATAACCGTGGATTGTGATTACAGACATCGTCTCGTACCCGTGGGGTGGGGGTGGGGAGCACAGGAGCTGCAGGGAGAATCCAAATTATTTTCATGTGAGGTGAACACGTGCCTTCGCTCAATGGTGTTCACAGACAGATACAAGCCTGATGGCAAAGGACCTGCTGGTGTTTTGTAAAAGGAAGAAAACAATTTGAGGAATATTCCTTCCCAGAGAACATGGCTTTTGCTTTGGAGGAGCTTTCTATATATAGTGAGGTGATTATTTCAGAATGGAAAATGTTTGTTCAGGAAGGAAAGGCTCTGAGATCAGCAGAGTCAAGTCTCACCCACATGCTGTCGACTCCACTGGACTCTTCTGCCCAGCAGCAGGGAGCTGGGAGGAGTTTGCAGGGGCGATGTGACCGTCCAGGAGTCACCCATCTGTACCTGAGTTCCCCTCATTCAAGAGCTGGGGGTCAAGCTCTGTCTGTTACAGAGGGGCAGGTTCTGAAGTGGGATCACAGAATCAAAGAATCATAGAACGGTTTGGGTGGGAAGGGACCTTAAAGGCCACCCAGTGCCACCCCCTGCCCTGGGCAGGGACACCTCCCACCAGCCCAGCTTGCTCCAAGCCCCGGCCAACCTGGCCTTGAACCCCTCCAGGGATGGGGCAGCCACAGCTTCTCTGGGCAGCCTGGGCCAGGGGCTCACCGCCCTCACAGGAAAGAGAGAAATGCAGACAGTCTGACTTTCTTTTTGCCTTTGACAAATTAGGTTTATCATCTGCAACCGATGCACCAAGATATCCCACAAATACTCTACACTCCTGTACGTGCCAGGAGGCAAACTGGCGAGAACGCGCACCCTGACCAAACGGCCCGTGCTAAATATGCTGCATGCACATGTCAGATCTGCACGGCACTAAAATATACCTGCTACAAACAGACGCAGGAAGCTGCGGCTCTTAAACTATAGAGGATGACCCACAAACACACAGATGCCCCCGCTCTCTCTGCCCCCGCCACGGGAAGGACGGAGCGAACTGGTGGGACACGGCTCCATCTGGTGGAACTTTATGTGTTACACGATCTCAAGCTCATGAATATTGGTCATTTATTTGTGTTGTAGCATCGCTTATGAGTTCCAGGCACAGACCGGTATGTGCACTAAACTTACCGTCTTTAAATTATTTTTAAAAACCGAAAAAAAAAATTCGTTAACTTGCAGTTTAAGCTGCTATGATGCACATAACTTGACAAAGATGTTACCATTAGGTTACATCAAATGCTCTAATCCAAGTCACAAACCAAAACCATCCCATGGGTTACAAATGCACATATAAGCCTACCACACACCTTAAAAAGTTACTCAGACCTCCAGGGTAAATCACAGCTGCGTGGCTCCTCCGACGGCAGAGCCAGGCTATAAACAACTGCTTTGTTGATTCTGCTTTACATAACCCTCAAGCGCCATAAGGAAGCTACCAGAAGGAAGAAAGTAAGTTTGGTTTATGAGTCAACCGAATGATTCTTAAATATCTACAAACCACTCAGGCCACTGTGAGGCACTGTGAGATGGAAGAAGGGCCAGATAATCCATGAGGAATACAGAGATGTTATCCAAGCAAGCAGATAGGGAGGAGAGAAAGACAAAGCCCACCTGGAGTCAAATCTGGCAAGAGATGTGAAGTGCAACAAGAGAGACCTCTGCAGGTATATCGGCAGCAACAGGACAGGTAATAGACACGATCATCCCACATAAATCCCATTATCCCAATTATCTACATGATGCCTTCTTGATTTTCCAGCCTTCTCCTCATCTCACACGCAGAATCACTGAAATATCACCACGGCGCTTACAAACCACCGCCTTACAGCCAGCACTGCCCGCTCAAGCATCGCGAGTTTTCTCACTGTTGGTGGATACTAGCACGTTGGCGCAGGTGTCTCCTGGTATTGCCTCCGAAGCTACAGCACTCCCTAACGCAGCAGTACAGTACTCGGGCGCTCTGCCTCCCATTCCGTGTTTTAACAGTCTACCATTTCAGCCAGGTTTTTCGGTTGGTTTGCTGTCGTCGTCGTTGCTGTTGACCTGAGGCTAAGGCACCAGACTGCCCTGTACGAATAACCCCTTGAAAAAGATAATAGAGATAAACTTAGAAGTTACAAAAATGAAAAAGAAGTTGCATAAAAAGAAGTTACAAAAGTTCTCCTATGCCTGAGAAGTATGATGTCAAAAGCACAGGTGCTAGCAGTAATAAAGGTATGGAAATCCTTATTTCTCAGCTGGAAACAATTACAATTTAATTTTAATTTGGTTCTTACATTGCCTCTGCATCCCAGAATGGAAAGAACGGCATAAATAACTGCAGCAATTGATAGTGGAAGCAATTTTTAACCAATTTGACCATGTTAGAGGTGAAACATTTGGTAAATATCTAATGCAGTACCTATATTTACTAAGAGATTTCTTAAAAAGTATTCTGGGTAGAATCTTATAGAACAGACCAATTCAGCTCCAAAGCAGGATACAAACTTTGTACAGCCCAAGTAATTAACAGTATGAACAATTTAACTAACGATGTTGTGAATTTCTGGTCACTGGTAACTCCTGAATCAAAAAGTGTTTGTGTGTGGTTTTGCTTTGTTTTGGGTTTTTTTTGGGGAGTTGGTGTTTTTTTTTTCCCCAAACGTTTATTAATAAGTCAAGGAAAATATAAATCAGGGAAGTTCTATGGCGTGTGTTTTACAAGATGACAGACTGATTCACAGTACTCTTTCGGTGGTTTTATGATTTATGAATGCTAGTAACTGTATCCCAGATTAATCGGAATCCTACTGTTCTGGAGATAAAATCCATGATTACACATGAAATTAGACTGTAGATCTTCTAATTGCAAGACATAATGAAACAAAACGGTCAACAAGATTCAGGGACTGGAGGTTTTCAAGGATAAGAATATTCAGTGTTACGTTACCACGGATTGCAAAAAAAAAAAGCTTTAATTATGGGAACATGTCTGCTTTTGGCGTGCCAATTATGTATCCTGCAAATAGAAAAGGAGGCACTTGGTAAGGGGAAATAGATAATTTCTAAGTGACATAATTCCTAGGTCATGTAAAACTGAAGCCAGGGGAAAAAGGAAGAATAAAACCCTGACAGCACTAAAGTTAATAAAAATGGCATGCTTTCGTTTTTGAAGTAAACTAAGAACAAAAGAAATCCAGAATAGGGCAGTCTGTCACCTGGAGATAGTAAATAGTTGGTCAAAATTCTCTTTCGTTTGTGTGAGAGACAACATGAAAACATTAGAAGATAATAGACCGTAGGCTAGCAATAATAAATGCTTTTTAAATCAACAGGCCAAATTGATTTGCATCTATGAGTCTAAAGAAGCTCACCGAGAAGATCTATAGCTTGCTGATCCTGCATGAGCATGGGGCTTGGACAAGATGACTTTGGATTTTAGTATGGTTTTTGTTACTGTTCTTCACAGTATCCTTCTGGTCAAGGTGTCCAGCTGGGAGATGAGCAAGGACAGGGTGCGCTGGGTGAAGAACTGGCTGGACGGCCGGGCTCAAAGGCCTGCAGTGAATGGGGCTACATCTGGCTGGCAACTGGTCACCAGTGGTGTTCCTCAGGGCTCAGTCCTAGGGCCAGTGCTGTTCAATACGTTTATCAACGATCTGGATGCAGGAGTTGAATGCATCATTAGCAAGTTTGCTGATGAAACTAAACTGGGAGGTGCTGTTGACTCTCTCAAGAGACATGAGGCCTTGCAGAGGGATCTAGAGAGACCAGAGCATTGGGCAATCATCAATGGCATGAAATTTAACAAAAACAAAAGCTGGATTCTGCCTCTGGGATGGAGTAATGCCGGACACAAGTGTAAAATGCAAGCGGAGTGTCTGGAGAGCAGCCCTGCAGAAAGGGACTTGGGGTGTTGGTTGGCAGCAGGCTCAACGTGAGTCAGCGGTGAGCCCCGGCACCAAGAGGGCAAACCGCATCCTGGGGGGCATTAAACACTGTATAACCAGAAGGTCAAGAGAGGTGATTATCCTGCTGTGATGGTGCGGCCTCACCTCACTGTGTGCAGTTTTGGGCCCCACAATTTAATAAGGATGTTGAACACGCCCAGAGGAGAGCATCAAAGCTGATGAGGAGTAGCTGAGGACTCCGGGTTCGTCTAGTCTGGAGAATAAGAGACCGAGGGGCAACTTCATTGCTCTCCACAGCTTCCTGAGGAGAGACGTGGAGAGGGAGGTGCTGAGCTCTTCTCCCTGGTATCCAGGGACAGGACACAGGGGAATGGTTCAAAGCTGCATCAGGGGAGGTTTAGACTGGACATTGGGAAGTATTTCTTTACAGAAAGGGTGGTCAAACTCTGGAACAGGCTTCCTAGAGAGGCATTTGGATAGTGCCCTTAATGCCTTAATGCTTTAACTTTTGGTCAGCCCTGGAGTGGTGAGGCACTTGGACTAAATGATCATTGTAGGTCGCTTCCAAGTGGAACTATTCTATTCTAATTGAGAATAAGAATAAAAATTTCTGGTTTCATTACTGTCAAAGGCGAAAGACTCTTCTTAGCACTTTCCAGGTCTGTCCCATCCCGTGCCCAAATCTGCACTTAGAGAGACAACAAATCCAACATCACCCATCTAAGAAACACCGGGATGTGCAGTGGCTTTAGCATCCTCTGCCACAGCCATGGGGCAGAATGAACAATATGCAGCTTTTGGAGCCCTGTAATTCTGTAATCCCGCACCTACATTACACACAACTACAGGACTTCTGTTTTATGCTTACTATTGATTATTTATTTCTCAAGCAAATAAAGAAGCAAAATATAAGGTATGTGTCATTTACAGAAAATCAACACATCTCACAGCACTTGCTTTGTGCCTGTGGGATTTTGTGCATCACAGGTTTTATGTCTCACTCACAGCCTTGGAGGCTGAAGGCCAGAGCCCACTGTGCCGCAAACCCACTCTTTGCTGTAAAAGTACCACCTACAAACTTCATCTTCCCTTCTAGAGCAAACAATGAAGGAGTCACCTAAATTGCACTTGAAATCCTCAGAATGCGTTACCCGGGATTACAATGACAGAATAAAGTAGGTAAGAAATTTCGGCATTTGTGATGGGCAGAAGAAAGAGGAGAAGAATGAAAGCAAGGTAAAGAGAAAGGTTATTTCTTCTTCCTTTCCTGTGGGAGGAAGCAAAGAGCTCTTACAATGAAAGAACTGAAAGCAGGAGGAAGAAAGAGTTTGAGGAATGAGCTAAGACAGGCTAAAGGGACCTGAAATTGAGGACAAGGGAGTAAGTAAAATTTTGAATCTTCCCATTTTAAACTAGGAAGATGGCAAAATGATAGTGGGAAGAAAAGCTGTAAAGTGGCAGAATTCAGAGTGTTTATGGGAGTTTGTTAATACCCGTGCAGGAGGTGAAAGAGATCTCAGGAGTGTGTATGGGCTGAGGACTTCCAGGGTTGAACTTCTAATGGAAGAGAAGGGGAAAATGAATCAAGGGTTGGGGACAGCAGAGCATGAAGAGGATTAGCCAGTGGAGACGTGTGAGCGATGACTTATAACAATAAGCCCCTGCACCAGTCCAGGTTGGGGGCTGACCTGCTGGAGAGCAGCTCAGCTGAAAGAGACCTGGGAGTCCTGGTGGGCAACAGGATGACCATGAGCCAGCCATGGGCCCTTGTGGCCAGGAAGGCCAATGGCATCCTGGGGGGCATCAAGAAGAGTGTGGCCAGCAGGTGGAGGGAGGTCATCCTCACCCTCTGCTCGGCCCTGGGGAGGCTGCGTCTGGAGCACTGGGTCCAGTTCTGGGCTCCCCGGTTCCAGAAGGACAGGGAACTGCTGGAGAGGGTACAGCAAAGGGCTACCAAGATGATGAGGGGACTGGAACAGCTCTCTTAGGAAGAAAGGCTGAGGGACTTGGGTCTCTTCAGTCTGGAAAAAAGATGGCTGAGGGAGGACCTTATCAACACTTATAAATACTGAAAGGGTGGGTGTCAGGAGGATGGGGCCAGGCTCTTTTCAGTGGTGCGCAGGGACAGGGCCAGAGGTAGCGAGCACAAACTTGAGCATAGGAAGTTCCACCTAAACATGAGGAGGAACTTCTTTCCTGTGAGGGTGGCAGAGCCCTGGCACAGGCTGCCCAGAGAGGTGGTGGAGTCTCCGTCTCTGGAGACATTCCAAACCCACCTGGACACGTTCCTGTGCCACCTGCTCTGGGTGACCCTGCTCTGGCAGGGGGTTGTACGGGATGATCTCCAGAGGTCCCTTCCAGCCCTATGATTCTATGATTCTATGACTGTGAGCAGAAGAAGAGAAAGAGCAAGAAAATGAAAGAAGAGAGAAAAGCTGGAGGGGTGGACCTGGGGACAGCAGCACAAAAAAAGCTGAACCCAGCACTGCTCTGAAGAGGAAAAGTGGGAAGGAAGCAGGGTAGGGGAAGAGGCAGCATTCCCCCACAACCTGACCCAATTCAAGCAACATGATCCATCAGGAGTTTAGACCTTGAGAAATGACAAATAAAGGCATCAAAGTCTCTGAAGGCCTCGGGACAGAGACAGGGAGGCCATGAAGATGCCAGTGACAGATGCATTTTTTACAGAGGGCATTTCAGAAACAGCAGGAGAAGACAAGGTGATGTTAAAATCAGCAACACGACCCGCTGAGTAAGCAGAAAAGATGGAAGGAAATATTAATCAAACTAAGGGGGGAGGGAAGGAAGTAGCAGCTCTTGCAATAGGGATGCAGGATTTAGATTTACATTTACAATGGGAAAGCAAAAACAAGGCAGAGAAATGATCTAGCAAAGGTAACGTGAACCACTAACAGATAAGGCTAACAAGATGGAGAATTAGCATCAGCAAGACAGGAGGAATAAAAAAGTATGAATGGCACATAAACAAGAACCCTCCCTCAAAGCATTTGAAAAATGCTGAGCAGATAATTTTCACAGCAGGACCCCAACGCGCTGGACTGTACCAGGCCGCCCTGGAGGAAAAGAGCATGGTTGCAAGGCAAAGCATAAAAATGAAGACAGGAACATCTTCCACGCATCTGCACCATTCCCTGCCGGGTTATGAACAGCAGTAGCCCAAGCTGTACGTCAGTCCTTGGGACAGGTTAGACGGGCAAGCCCAGAGTACCATTCTCCATAGTACAATGTCCCCTCAGGCAGAGTTGAGAGACCGGACAAAGGTGAGAAAAGCCTGTTGTGCTTCCATTTCTAATTGGTGTTTGCTTTACTCCGTTGCTCCGAGTCTGGCAGAGGGAGTCCTCTATTGGGAAGAGCTTCATCCTGGATCTTACTAAGAATTGGTCTCACCCTCCAACAAGAACCCCTTTCCCGTGGGGTGATAAGGGGCTCCATTCCTGCAGCCCCTTCTTGCTGTAATAGACTGGACCACGACTGCACTGTTCATCGTCTCCTGCAACTGCAGGCAGCCTGGCTGCTCGGCACTGATGGCAGATAATTAAAACCTTCCTTGGTACTGATTTCTCCACTCAGAATAGAAGGTGCCTCCCTCTCCATTATGAAACCCATCCCCAGCCCAAAACAAAGGCTAGAAGTTTCTGGCAAGTACAGATCTCACCACAAGAAAGCAGGGGCCAGCATAATTTATATTGTTTCCTCCCTTGCCATCTATGTGTGGGGCCCCAAAGTGATGACATCGTGGCCCAGATGCTGTAAACAAGGCCAAATTCATGGACCAGAGACTTCCTGGAGACTGGTTAGATGTCTGTGTTAGGTTATGAGTTCTTGGGAGCAGAGATAACAGCAAGATGAAGCTGAGAGAATGGGAAGTTGCAGAACTCGGGGTTAGGACACCAGAGAGATACTTTCCCTTGGCTAGTCCTGTTCATCTGAGCCTCTTAGGAGGAAACTGGTGAACGCAACTCTGGTTTTAACATCATGTAGATGGGGAATTCTAATTTGGGGAAAGCAGCACTGTGTCTGCTGGCAAACATGGCACTATAACACTGCTGATCCTTGAAACAGCAGGAAAATTGGTAAAAAATAACGTCACCTGCCAGCCAACACAGAAGGCGTCACGTACCTGGGACCCTGACAAAATTTACTCACAGTCCAAATACAGATTGGACTTTGTTTTCTGAAAGTCCTGTTGTAGTTCCATACTGGTTAATTTTACAACCATTTAAAACTCTGTGTCTTCAATCTCTGAATATAGGAGAGACCTCAAACCAGAACTGCTTTCAACTTTTAACCAGAATGGGTTTGAAATGCTGATCCCAGAACACTGAGATTACGCCAGTAATCATTATACTAATGAAATATACATATATAATACCGATCCTTCTTTTCAGTTGGACTAGATGTTTGTTGTAGGTCCCTTCACACAGAATCACAGAATCTTCATGGTTGGAAAGGACCCTTAAGATCATCGAGTCCAATCAAACAACCTACAATCTCTGGCACTAGAGCATGCCCTGAAGTGCCACATCTAGGTGTTTCTTAAACACCTCTAGGGATGGTGACTCAACCACCTCCCTGGGCAGGCCGTTCCAGTGCCTGACCACTCTTTCAGTGAAGTAATTCTTCCTAATATCTAATCTAAACCTCCCCTGCCGCAGCTGCAGACCATTTCCTCTGGTCCTGTCATTATTCACCTGGGAGAAGAGGCCAACACCCACCTCTCTCCAACCTCCTTTCAGGGAGTTGTGGAGGGCAGTGAGGTCTCCCCTCAGCCTCCTCTTCTCCAAGCTAAACATGCCCAGCTCCCTCAGCCTCTCCTCATAGGACTTGGTCTCCAGACCCCTCCCCAGCCTGGTAGCTCTCCTCTGGACACGCTGCAGCACTTCAAGGTCCCTCTTGTACAGAGGGGCCCAGAACTGAACACAGTACTCCAGGTGAGGCCTCACCAGTGCCGAGTACAGAGGCACGGTCACTTCCCTGCTCCTGCTGGCCACGCTATTCCTCATACAAGCCAGAATGCTGTTGGCCTTCTTGGCCACCTGGGCACACTGCTGGCTCATGTTAAGCTGGCCGGCCACCAGCACCCCCAGGTCCTTTTCTGCGGGGCAGCTTTCCAGCCACTCTTTCCCAAGCCCCTGGCGTTGCTTGGGGTTGTTGTGACCAAAATGCAGGACCCGGCCCTTGGCCTTATTAAACCTCATCCAATTGGCCTTGGCCCATCCCTCCAGCCTGTCCAGGGCCCTCTGTAGAGCCTTCCTTCCCTCAAGCAGATCAACACTCCCACCTAGCTTGGTGTCATCTGCAAACCTACTGAGGGTGCACTCAATCCCCTCATCCAGATCATTGATAAAGATTTTAAACAAAACTGGCCCCAAAACTGAGCCCTGAGGGACACCACTGGTGACCGGCCGCCAAGAGGATTTCACCCCATTCATCACAACTCTCTGGGCACGGCCATCCAGCCAGTTTTTAGCCCAGCAAAGAGTACACTTGTCTATGCCACGATTCACCAGCTTCTCCAGGACAATGCTGTGGGGGACGGTGTCAAAGGCCTTCCCAAAGTCCAGATAGACAACGTCCACAGCCTTCCCCGCATCCAGCAGGCGGCTCACATGGTCATAGAGAGAGATCAGGTTGGTTAAGCAGGACCTCCCTTTCCTAAAGCCATGCTGGCTGGCCCTGATTCCATGGCTGCCCTGCACTTGCCGTGAGAGCTCACTCAAGATGATCCTCTCCATGATCTTCCCTGGTACCGACGTCAGGCTCACAGGCCTCTAGTTCCCCAGATCCTCCTTCTGACCCTTCTTGTAGATGGGCGTCACATTAGCCACCCTCCAGTCATCTGGTACCTGCCCTGTTGACCAGGATTGTTGATAAATGATGGAGAGAGGCTTGGTGAGCTCTCCCGCCAGCTCCCTGAGTACTCTTGGGTGAATCCCATCCAGCCCCCTAGACTTACGTACGTCTCGGTGCAGAAGCAGATCATCGACTCCTTCCTCCTGGATTATGGGTGGGTTGTTCTGCTCTCCATCCTTATCTTCCAGCTCAGGAGGCCGAACACCCTGGGGATAGCTGGCCTGACTATTGAAGGCGGAGGCAAAGAAGGCATTCAGTATCTCAGCCTTCTCCTCGTCATTGGTTGCAACTTTCTCCCCAACATCCAGTAAGGGATGGAGATTCTCCCTGGCTCTCTTTTCCAACTGAACTATTCTATGCTATGCTATGCTGTTGTCCTTTTTATGCACTCTTTTGGTCTAGCTATTTCATCAATCTGAGAACTCATATTCTATTGGTTATCTAATGGAATAAATCCTTTTATTCCTGCTCGCCAGGACACAGCCACCAATCTGTAACCGTGAACTGCTCTGTGGTTCTCCTAGAAACAACCCTGCTGGCTGACAATCATCTATTGTAAAATACACCAACAGAGTTTAAGTCAAAAGTTGAGGAATTGCTGCGCAGTTTAATCAGCTCTTCAATATACTGCTGACAAATGCCTTACACAGATCCCTTATCTATCTGTGATGTGCCAAAATTCTTTTTTTTTTTTTCCTCAAGCTTGCCCTCTTGAAGGAATGAAATTTGGTCTTATCCTCATTTTACAGATGGGGAACTGAGACACAAATTAGAAGAGGAAACAGTATAAGAGCCAGGTTTTTTAAGGCTTTCAAGTCACCAAAGAAACTGTGAAACAGACAGTGTATAATTGTTGCACTTGGATAGAAGAACAAGGCAGGGTCTTTTTCTCTAAAATACAAAGGGAAGTCTGAGGAGGGAGGCTGGAGTCTGCTGATTAAAGCAGCTGGAGGAGAAGCACCCCCGTACATCAGGCCCCTAAACACAGGCAGAAAGGTTACTTTTGAAACTTCTTTCAATGGAAGCTAAAGGCTCCTATCTTGCTCATATTGCTTTGAAAAAAATCCACACTGGACAGTAACTCAAACTGGAGTTTGACCTGTTCAGAGAGAAAAAGCAAATTGAGATGATATGATAAGATCTCTGAACAGCACAAACACAAGTGCAATACAGCATAAAGTGCCATATGAGTTTATCAGAAGTATCACGGGTGCTTTACCCCAATTCACGTTTATTCACAAAATGTAGGGAATCACTGAATGTAAATGCAACAGATGATATACTTGGTAATGTGTTACTTAAAATGCGGAAAGCAGCAGGTAGTACAGGAACTCTGTGGTGGGTACGAGATGAAGAGTGCCTCCCACCAAGTAGATGAAAGGCAGAGTGGGAGTCGGTATCACTTGATGTGAAGCGTATGAGCATCCATCTGCAAGGAGAAGACTTCAAGTCATTTTTCGGAAGGCTCTGGTAGTTTTTCAGAAAGAGTTGATCATAGCAGTGCCTAAGGTCAAGCTCTTGCCCTTAAACGTGGAATGGACAACATCATTTAACGAAGTTCTGAATTATTAACGAGGAGATTTTAAAAGACCACAGTATTACGTGGGAATAAAACAGGGAAGCAAACCTCCTAGGATATCAACATATCTCCACTGGTGGTATTCCAAACAGACATATAATTATCTCGCTCAGAAATGTATATTGGTTGCATAGTTAACGGCAATCATCAATTTGCGGTCAACCCTTCCACTATTTTGCTTAGGGCTGATACTGTATTAAGCGTCCAACGGTTTCACAAGACATGTCATTTTCATCCTATAAATATCAGTGCACCGGTAATTCCCCAAGATCCTTTGGTCCAAGATCTCTGCAAAACAAAAACAAAAGGAAAACAAAACCCCACCTCAACATTCTTTGTCCTCACATCTCCTCAGCTGGTTCTTTTCACCCTCCTTGCTGATTCACAAATCTAAGTCCATTGTAATACCAGTGCAAATGTTATCCCTCCAGGATAGTATTTTAGCCATATCCTTACCTCAGTTCCCCCTTCTCTACTGCCCAGTCTGTACAGGGCGGTAAAAAAACCGGTAAGTCCTCACAGGTGTTTCCTGCACTTCCTAGCTCCTGTGATAAGACACAGGATGATTGTTTCTGAACTCTACTTCCAACATCACCGCCATTAGTCTCTAAGGATATCTTCTAAATGTCCTTTCCATCACTCTTTTTGAAGGAGAAAAGATTCCACTGAACACCAAAGAATAAGAAAATCACAATATCTTCCTTGAAAAGTGATGGATAATATTTTTTTTCTTGAGATGTTTACATTCTTGCCAACGACTAGGAAGTCGGTTCCTGTGACTGTGTTTCAAGTGTTTGGACGGGGCTTTAAGCAACCTGATCCAGTGAAAGATGGTCATGGCAGGGATGGTGGACTAGGTGATCTTTAAAGGTCTCCTCCAAGTCAAACCATTCTGTGATCCTGTGATTGCATCTTGTTTTGTTAATGATAGCCTCTTTGATGGCACAGATGGATTTTCTGAAGTATTTAGGTTGGACGCTCACGACTTCCGTGTGCATATAAGACTTACAAGTTCTGTTCTTCTACATTTTGCTGCACTGGCCTTAGCCTGACAAGGCCTTGCCTTGTCATTGAGGCCTCTATGTGGTATTACATTACAATAAAACGATGGAGATCTGAGACTCATACCATATGTTCTCCTGGATCCAATTCTTACCACATTGTCCTAGATTGGCAGATGAAACTAGCCCTCCACTCTTGCAATGACTGGGAGCAACAGGACAATATCGGTAGCGTTAGAACCAAATATTTTGGGTTAGCAGTATTTTTAAGGCACAGTCCTACTGCTTAGCACAACACAGATCTGTAACCTTCTTATCATTCCTAGAACTGCTTCCCAGGCGCTGATAGAGAGACCGTGCTGCAGCTGACAACCTTCAGCACGCACCCAAGTGTTTAAGAAAGCAGAACAGCTAAGGGAAAATGCTTGTCGTAGATCAGAAGCACAGATTTTGTGTTGCTGAGCCAGCCCATAGAAAGACCGAAACTTCTTCGGCCCGCCTTGTTTGGAGCCAGAGTCTCGATACTGTGGATACAGAGGACTTCTGTGGGCACAATCCCTCCCGTTTTATCTCTTCTCTCATTTAACGGTGCTGGTGCCTCACCTTCCATGCTGGGCAGCCTGGCTGTGCTCCTCTCTCTGGAGCCCTCCCTGTTCCTCATCTGGGGCTCTCTGACGTCAGCCGTGAGGTCAGGCAGACAGGGACACGCCTGTCCCTTGCCCACTCCCAAACACAAAAGACTATAGATAGCTGCTGCAGCAAATGCTTTTCATTACGTACCCCCCTCTCCTCAGACCGCCCGCCCGGCTGGGGGTGGGAGCAGCATGGGGCCCCTAGATGCCTGTGCTGCTCCGCTATGTGTTTTCTGTTATTTGGGGTGAGTTGTGCATTCCTCACAAGCTTTGAATGTGGTGCAGAGCCCCGGGGGAACCCTCAGAGGAGTGGGAGGAGAGAGCGGGCAGGGGAAGCTTGGCCATCACCCCAGGGAAGAGGCACGTCCTCCCTGTGTCAGCCTGAAGATGTCCAAACCAGGGGGAAGTGACAGGTTTATGACAGCACACTCTTCACACACAGCATCCACCCCCCCCCTCCGAAACGTATTTAAAAGCTTTCTACTTCCCACTAGCACAACTTGCTTAGCCAGCCTTAGTCTGGCAAAGCACAGACCAAGGGGTGATAAATCTGTCCGCTTGTACACTTGGAGTCAGTGCCAGAAAAGTAAAGGAACAATTTCAGATTAAGACTAACTGCGAATCAAGAATAAATGGATATAAATTGGCCATTAATACAGGCAACATGAAATCTGGAGGAGACTTCTAGGTATTACAGCAATCAGGCTCCAAAACGTCCTTCCAAACTAGGAAGGATATAGAAGCAAAATTCCCATTTGCTTCTAAACTAGAGCCTGATAAAATGACGAGTGATTACAGGATTTTCTACCTGTGGCAGCAAGGGTTTGGGCACACCGACCCAAGGATGGCTGCACACCACCTTCTCATCCTTCACCAAGGAAATCTGACAGAAAGACTCCCTCCCCAGAGCACACATGTGGTGCTGAGGACAGGAAACTAATCTCCCAGCTCCCTGACTCCCCCAAAACCACCAGCTATTTGGGTCTGTGTTCTTGTGTTAAACCCAAGAGGCCCGGATCGTGTTTCAGAGTCAGCTCACAGAGCTTGCACAGAAGATTGTTACGGGTATAGAAACGTGGGACTGGAAGGGACTTCCTGGGATGGCTGGATGCAGTGAGTTCAGTGGCCACTCCCCAACTTGCTGACACGTGTTTTGTTCCATCATAATTCTCAGGCTGCTAGCATAATTGGAAATCCTGCAGGATCCGAAGTGCCAGCAGGATGGGCTAGCATTCCCTGTTAAGTCTTAACCTGTAACTAAATTAAAACATCATTTCCAGGCCTGAGAGATGTGATGAGATCAACAAATTGATGAAGAGCTAGGAAAAGGGAGCCTGGAGGAAAAGGAAGCCTTGATCTCCGCAGAAATTGCGCGCACAACTAGAACACAAATAGAAACACAGGAGCTACCATAACGTACTGTATCCTGCGCCATAACTGCCGCAGCTAGGACTAGCTACTTCAGGCATGCCAGGGATCACCTAAAAGGCAACACTAATAAAACGCACCTCAGAGAAAAACTTTCTTGTTGTTGTTGATAAAATGCTAGCACTGGGCTAAGGATTGAGCTTTACGGGTCCCAGTTAGAAATATGCATATTGAGTATTCTCTATAAAAGTGACATTTTGAGATTGTAACTTATTTAATGCACAATATACTAATTTGTGGAGTGCAAGATGTGTAGAGACACTAAATAGGACAGTAAGCGTAGTACTCGTGACCTCTTACATAGCTCAGGCTACCACCGCTCCTCTACAATCCCTAGTACAAATCCTAAAGAGAAACAACATGAAACACCTCTACCACAGATGCTCCCATGGCTCTGCCTGTTCGTCCTCAACACTGCCAGTTTTTCCCAAAATGCATGAGGCCACCAGTGCCAGCTCTACTCTCAACCGCAGCAGCAGGAGCAGGGCATGGGCAGAGCCACCGTGGGTCCTGCTGCAGAGCTCTGCTCACCGCCGCTGGGCTCTGCACCCCACCAGGGAACTGCACCGTTCCCCAAGGCAGCTCCACACCCTGCCTGGAAGATGGGCACCCTGTCCTGGTAGACAGAATCACAGAATGGTTTGGGTGGGAAGGGACCTTAAAGGCCACCCAGTGCCACCCCCTGCCCTGGGCAGGGACACCTCCCACCAGCCCAGCTTGCTCCAAGCCCCGGCCAACCTGGCCTTGAACCCCTCCAGGGATGGGGCAGCCACAGCTTCTCTGGGCAACCTGGGCCAGGGGCTCACCGCCCTCACAGCCAAGAATTTCTGCCCAAGATCTCAGCTCAGTCTCCCCTCTTGCAGTGGAAACCCCTTCCCCCTCGTCCCATGGCTCCCCTCCCTCATCCAGAGTCCCTGCCCAGCTTTCCTGGAGCCCCTTGAGGGACTGGAAGGGGCTCCAAGGTCTCCACGGAGCCTTCTCTTCTCCAGGCTGAACCCCCCCAACTCTCTCAGCCCGTCCTCCCAGCAGAGGGGCTCCAGCCCTCCCAGCATCTCCGGGGCCTCCTCTGGCCCCGCTCCAGCAGCTCCGTGTCTCTCCTGTGCTGAGGCCCCAGAGCTGGAGGCAGCACTGCAGGGGGGTCTCATGCCGCAGAGGTGTCCATCCTGCCCGGGCAGCTCCGCACCCTGTCCCGGGAGATGGGGACCGCGTCCCGGGCAGCCCCGCGCCCCGCTCCTGACGCGGCGCTTCTCCCCCCGCCCCTCCGCTTACCGCGCAGAGGCTGCCCGTTGCCATGGCGACGTGCTCCCGGCCCTCCCTCGCTAGCGGGCCCGGGTTCGGGACTGCGCTCGCGGCTCCGCCGGGTGCGCCGGCGGCGGCGGCAGCGCTGGCAGCGGGGCGGCCCAGCCGGGACCCCGGGACCGGGCTCCCACGCGGGGGCGGCCGGTCCGGGCCCGTCGCCCGGGGGCGGGACCGCCACTGGGGGGTGGGCGCGGCGAGCCCGCTAGGGGGCGCCCTCCATTGGCACCTCCCCGCCCCTGAGACGTCACCTCCTGCGCCCGGCGCCTCACCGCCTGCGGCGCCCCGGAGAGCGCGGGATGGGCCGCGGGCGGCCGGGCGGCCCGCACCCCGCCGCCGTGAGTGACCCCCTCCGCCCGGCGCCGCCATCCCACCGCGCGGGGACCCGGCCCCTGTGGCGGGTCCTGGCCAGGCTTCGTGGGACGGGGGAAGGGGGAGGCGGAGGCGAGGCGGGGCGGGGGGGGAAGGCTGGGACGCGAACGGGGGCTCGGCGGCGCCGGCGGGAGCTGCCCTTCCCTCTTCTCGGGACCCCCTCGGCGCTCCCGGGTCCCGCCGTCCCGCCCCGGTAGGCCCGGGCGCTTGTGGGGAACAGCGGAGCCCTGCGCCAGCGCCGTGTCCTTGTCCCGGCAGGTCCAGGGCACCGGCGGCAGCAGCGCCGTTAGCAAGTGCTCGGCGGCGGCGCGGGGCTACATCCAGGACCGGTTCCTGCGGCTCCTGGTGGGGCGGCGGCGGCGGCGAGCCCCCCTCGTCCACCGGTGAGGAGCGGGCGCTGCGCGGGGCCCGGTGGCTGCGGCCGGGCCCGAGCCGTTCCCCGGGCCCGAGCCGTTCCCCGGGCCCCTGCGTTGTCGCCGCTGCTTAAGGCACGGCTGTTTTAAATGCGTTTTAAGGAAGGTAGGCGTAGTGACGGAGTAGCACCCGGCAGAGCACTGTCCGTCACTAATGTCACCGTTTTACAGCGTTAGTATGATTTTACGTGGCTTACGAGCAAAAATTGAAAGCTTCGTCCCGAGTAAAACGCGTCACCGGTCTGGTTCCGATCTCCGGTATTCGATAAGATTTGAGAACTAGCGTACCAAAAATGTTAGCGCGTCAGTGGTTTTCTCATTAATTCTCGAGGACGTTACAATTTCGGTAAGGTATTTGGTGGCTCAGGGAAACGATATTATCTTCTGAATCAGTGGGGTCTGACCGGTGGGTCTTCTCTGGAGCTTCGCAGGACACGAGCGTAGTGTTTTAATGTGTGTGTGTAGAGGGTTCCTTGCGGGTACAGTAACGGAGTTTGCGCAATATGAGGCTAATAGTTCAGTGCAATTAAAGTGGCTGTGGATTGCCAAAGGAGTTTCATCCAGGGAAGAACCCCCCAAGCAGCATTCAAGCAGAAGCTTGCAGGCCTATGAAGACGAGCGTTGCTCGTCAGGTCAGGAAGCTGAGCCTGTGCTGACTTGGCACGTGACACTGGCGTGCCAAACTTAAATTCATAGAAAGAGTTATGTATTGGCAACTGTCGACCCTGTTGTCTTGAATTTCGGGATGTCTTAGAGTATCTGGTGGAGTCTTTAGTCCCTGTGAGGCGTGGGGGTGACAACGTGCTTGTTAAAGGGGGTGACAGGAACTGGTAATTCTGGTGGGGGCACCATGAAACTAACAAAGAGGAAGCCAAGGAAGAAGAGGCACCAGTCCCTGCCAGACCAGGCAAATGGTAAACACTTCCCAGGAGTTAGACTTACTGAGTTCCATTCAGTCAACAACCAGAGAATGAAATTCCTTTCCTGACCTTGCTGCTTTTACCTCTTCGCTTCCCCTCTCACTGCGTTTGCACACACTGACATTCATTTTGTTATACCTAATAGCCCCTTGTAAGTAATTTCATATTGGTACGGCATCTGATTTGGGGCAGGAACTCAGGTATTGGCCACCCACGTTGTAGGGGATCATCTGAACTGTCTGGATTCGTACTTTTTCATCCAGTGAGTATTTATTTATGCGAAGCTGGACAGGTTCAGCTGGGATATCTACACAGTTTCTCTGGGTTATCCCCAGTCTTGTTGGTTAATACACTTACTGAAAACAAGAGATGTGCGTTTAGTAACAAGCTGTAGATATGACAAAATCATTAGACGTCTCCCAATGTAGGTCTATAAATGTGGGTAGAAGCTGAGAGAGAAAAAAAAATTAGTTTTTTGAAATGGAGGATGCCAGTGCTGGAGAAACGGGGCTCCTGGACAGTGATTACAACCGTGTTTCGTTCCACAGGGGTTATTACATCCGTGCCCGTGCTGTAGGTCACTGTGTTCAAGACTTCCTGCTGAAGACCCAAAGCCGCCCTAGGACACAGGTGCGTTTTCTTTGTCTGGGTGTATTGGCTGTTTCCACCTTGCGTGTGAAAAGTCGTTTTGGCATCTTGGCATTGCGGTAGCTTATTAGTGCATCTGTCGTGATCCTTTGCCAGAAGGGCACAGCGAATTTGACTGGCACTACTGTGGCTGTCCATTTGTCGCTTTGACAGAAGTATCTGGGAGGGGGCAATACCTACACAAAATTCTTCTGCCTCTTGCAGAAGATTGCCTGATTTTGTCACTCTACAGATGATGTCATTGAATATTTTTTACACCTTGGTGCTCGGGATGCTTCTGGAGTTGAGTATAACTTTTTGTGATACTTTCTCTGCAGATCGTGTCCTTAGGTGCTGGCTTTGATTCCTTATACTTCCGTTTGAAGGACATAGGTCTTCTGCATCACACTGTGGTATATGAGGTGGATTTCCCAAATGTGGCGTGCCAAAAAGCTACTCTGATCAAAAGAACGAAAGAGTTGTCAGCACTGGTGGGAGATACCGGAGGGGAAGGATTAGGTATGATATTTAGGGAAGGTATTCTAAATACTAAATGTTTAGAAGAAGCAAACATAACTTCAGCCTTTAAGAAGTGACGTATGATGGTAGAGGAACTACAAAGTTGTAGTTGAAAAGCGCGCTCGTTTTCTGAAAAATTTTGGAACAAATAAATCATTGTAAGCATTGGGAGATAACAAGATATATAGCTGCCAGAATGGATTTGTCAGGAGAAGATTGTATCAAACAAAGTTCAGTTTCTTTCTCTACAGTTTCTGAAGTACTGTGTCCAGCTCTGGGCTCACTAGTACAAAGAGCGTGTCAAACTGCTGCATGTCCAGTCCCTTCCAACCCAAACCATTCTGTGATTCTATGATTTTTCCACTGTGCCCCTTAGTACTTAGCTGGCACAACAATCCTTTCAGCTCCACTTAGGTTGTACAGTAGCTTCATAAGGCTCATTTTTTTTTCCTGTCTTGGAGAGGGGAAAAAAAAGTCAGGTAACACAATGACTAATGTTTTATTAGTCAAGACACCTAAGAGTCATACCTTCTTTCCGACCCATGATGCCCATAAATAACAGTATAATTTAGGTTGGAAGGGGCTTTTGAAGGTCATCTAGTCCAACTCCTTGCTCACAGCGGAGTTACCTGTATCGGGTTGCTCAAGGGTTTGTCCAGTCAAGCTCTAACCATCACCAAGGCTGGAGATTCCACCAGCTTTCTGAGCAACCTGTTCCCGTTTTTAACTACTTAACATGGCAGGAAAAGAGTTGGGAATACCCTATTCTCTGTGTCCAGAGGGCAGGAAACGATGGATAAACAAGTCAGTTGTTAGAAGAAATTAACAGGGAACACTGTCGTTTTTGTCTCCAGTAATGGATGCCTTTCAGAACAGCGTAGATTAACAGCTCTCAGGACAGGTATAATTGTTGGATTGCACTGGTACAGAGACATAGACCAGATGATTTCTAAAGGTACTTTACGGTTTGCTTTGTTTATGATTTGGTTGTGGTTGAAACAGGTCAACATGCTATAGCTTATGATATTCTCATGGAGTAAAGAGCTATGCCATGATAATGCTTACAAATCATAAATTGGAACTTATTTCTGAGAACAGTGATCTGTGAGACTAGTCCTGGTGTTTGCAGAGAGCTGGCGTGTGCTGGTTCAGGATTCAATGCCATTTTACAGAAATCTATTTAACAAACAAACCAACCCCCAAAAGCTTGGGAATGGTTTTATGGTTGTGAGGCAAAGCATTCAAATCCTATCAAAGCGATGGTACTTTCTTAGCCTAAACTGAAAGGTCTATAACAGAGAGCCATTAAGATTCGATTTATGGTTCCATTTAGTAATGGGGATTTCTCTTGAATTTTTCTTCAGAAAAATTGAGTTGATGGGCACAGACGTGTGAGTGATTACCTGTGGGCTTGATTTTCCAGTTTGTCCCTTTTGGTCTCAGTACTGCCATTATTTTGGTCTCAGGTGGCCAAGAAGGCCAACAGCATCCTGGCCTGTGTCAGGAACAGCGTGGCCAGCAGGACTGGGGCAGTGACCGTCCCCTTGTCCTCAGCACTGGTGAGGCCCCACCTCGAGTGCTGTGTCCAGTTTTGGGCCCTTCACTACAGGAAAGATGTTGAGGGGCTGGAGCGTGTCCAGAGAAGGGCACCGGAGCTGGTGAGGGGTCTGGAGCACAAGTCTGGTGAGGAGCGGCTGAGGGAGCTGGGGGTGTTCAGCCTGGAGAAAAGGAGGCTGAGGGGAGACCTTCTCACTCTCTGCAACTCCCTGAAAGGAGGGGGTAGCGAGGTGGGGGTCGGTCTCTTCTCCCAAGGAACAGGTGATGGGACAAGAGGAAACGGCCTCAAGTTGTGCCAGGGGAGGTTTAGGATGGATATGAGGAAAAAATTCTTCATGGAAAGGGTTGTCAAGCATTGGAGCAGGCTGCCCAGGGAGGTGGTTGAATGCAGACGTGGTGCTGAGGGACGTGGTTTAGTGGTAACTTGGCAGTGCTGGGTTAACGGTTGGACTAGGTGATCTTAAAGGTGTTTTCCAACCACAACAATTCTATGATTGCATCAGCACTCTAGTGAGATTGTGTCATTTTTGTCTCCCAGGGGTCACTACCTTTTCTGGAGAGGATTATAAATTATTGGGAGTGGATTTATCAGAGCTATCTGAGCTGGAGAGAGCCCTGGAGGAAGCAGGACTGGACAATGAAATCCCCACCCTCTTCATAGCAGAGGTGGTGCTCACCTACATGGAAAATAGCAGGTCAGTTGACTTATTCTCTGTTAGCTAGCCGGTAAAATGAAAAGAAGGAGCTTCTTTGTATGTACGTCACCCGGGGCTGAGACACCCGCTGTCTTATAACTAAAGCCTCGGGAACTCCGCAGGAGTCCCAAAGAGCTCCTTACATCATAAAATCGTGATGGGGTAATTGATGTCATGTGACATCCTAAAAGGGAGGAAAAAAAGATGAAGAAAAACCCCGAACGAATGATTTTTGAGTTTTTTGCTCTTCTCATCCCCTGAATTCTCTGCACAGATGGGGGATGAGATGTTCAGAAGTCCCCAGCACAGAACAGGCTGCCCAGAGAGGTGGTGGAGTCTCCGTCTCTGGAGACATTCCAAACCCGCCTGGACGCGTTCCTGTGCCACCTGCTCTGGGTGACCCTGCTCTGGCAGGGGGTGGGACGGGATGGTCTCCAGAGGTCCCTTCCAACCCCGGCCATTCTGTGATTCTCTTTTATGTATCACCTCTGTCAGGATGCCTTAGTGGCGTGCTTTATGGTGTTGCAGGAAGATATATTGCCTCTTCCATATGATAGGTGGGCTCTCAGTTATTTAGTTTCCTATGCACAATCTGTCTGACAGGTCAGATGCCTTGATTCAGTGGGCAGCGGAGCATTTCTCTCAGGCATGCTTTCTGCTGTATGAGCAGATGCACCCAGAGGACCCCTTTGGACGTGTCATGCAGCAGCATTTTAGCCAGATGAACTCTGCACTTAATTCTTTGGCACGGTACCCCGATGGCGAGGCACAGCAGATGCGCTTTTTTGAAAAGGTGAGTGCCTGCAGCTCTAGGGCACACATGAAGCATAATTTACCCAGGAAAGATGGTAACATTAAGTAATTTTGGATGTCATCAGCTGTGTCAGTTACGGGTTGAAGGAAACAGGGCCGAGGCTGAGACACTGCCTTCTCCAGTAGCATGACTAATAATTTGAAGGTCCTTCCAACCAACTTGCAGCGTACTTTCTGGTGTGGGATTAAGGCAAGGTGTGTTCCTCGGAGACTTTTGATCTAATAAATTAAGTTCCTAAGAGCTTTACAGGTAAGAGACCTATCCTCCCCAGATTCTGGGCTGCTGTTGTTTCAGCTAGATGGTCTTATAGGCTCACGCAGGTGTTTAAATTAGGGTCTTTTATTTTCTTGTGGGAAGTGAGTCTCTGTCCTTCTAGAGGTAATAATTTGGGGGGATTTCTGTTTTAGGGCTGGACTGAATGCAATGTCATGGATATGAATGAGTTTTTCACCTGCTGTATTCCAGAAGATGAGCAGCAAAGAATGCAGGCTCTGGAGCCTTTTGATGAATATGAGGTAACCCTCTTTTATTCTGAACACCAGCGACCTGGCTTTGATACGATAAGGTGTCTGCAGTTTCTTGTGGTCACGGTTTTGTACAAGAGCTGCTGAGGCATAGGTGCTCATGTAGGCAGAAAGGATCTTGAATCACACTTTGTTAACGCAGAGCCCACAGGAAGCTCCATGTGAAGTATCATTGGAAGACGACTCTCTTTGGGGTTAAAAAAGCTTCTAGTTCCTCAGTGAGAGTTCTCTCGGGGAGACAGTCAGCATCGCAAACTAGCTGGCGGTATAAAAGATGTTGTAGATGCTAAAAGTTTGCATGGGTTCAAGGGGCAATTATTTGAACGAAAGAGAAATCTATTGAGGATTACTGAACACACAAAAATACACCCGATGTGAGATTCCTGATGGCAAATGGTTGGGAGCATTCCTGGAGGGAGTAGATGCACTTGTCCTGCTCTCTTGCGTTTCCACAGGCTATTACTGTTTGTCATTGTTGGAAACAGGTTACTGGTTTCAGATCTGTTTTGGTCTGACTTTGTACAGCCGTTCCTATATTAACGATTGAAATTTAACTATGACCCTATTCTTTGCTATTTTTATGTTAATTGCAAGCAAAGTTTGCAACTATTTGAGGTCTAGAAGGGAATTCAAAGATACCGAGTAATTTTGAGATAGATGTCCTGTAGGATACTTAGTAGAAGTTTCCCTTTTGGTTTTGTGGTTCTCTGTTTATAATTCTCTCTAGAAATCTAACAGTCTGCAGTATGAAAACAATTTAATGTTCTTGGAGTTACTTTGCCAACCTGCAGGATCTGCTCTGCTACGTGAATGCAAAAGCAATAACCGAAAGATGCTGGCAGATGTGCAAAGCGGTGTAGAAATGTCTACAAGAGTTATTGTAGATGAGGGCAATTGCGCATACAATGAGAAAGTAAAGACTTTTTATCGTTTTCCTCATAGAGCAGGGTAACGTGTACTCAAGTCCAAGCTGAAAAATGTGCATTGGAGTAGGACATGTGATAACAGATAGCTCTACAATTAGCCTTTGAGATAAATTAAGATACAGGTCTTACTAGAAACAAGCTTGATCCCCAAATAGTGGGTTCTTCCATTTTCAGTATTTACATTAATTTTTTGATGTCACCTTTCAAAAGATGCTTTTTACTTCTGGTAGAAGTTGGGACAGTAATGCTAATATTGTGGTTTCTTGTGCCTTTTAAATTCATGTTTACGCCCTCTAGTCATGTAGTCGGCTGAATATATCCCACCCTACGGGATATGTTGGGATGAACATACCCAGTTCCCTAATGTCTGTAAAAGCCAGGGTGGACTCTAGTGTTGCTACTGAGTTCCTTTACAGTCCTCTTGCTCGTGCTTCTGCCTCTGAGTGAGTCCAAGGCCAGACTGGAAATCACGTTTATGTATTATGGGCCAGCAGAGACAAAGTGGCCCCTTTGAACATTTGTGATTTCTTTGGGACCACTTAGATTCCGTGACGTTTAAGAAACCTTAATCCCTCTGGTATACAGCCCTCACTCTTTTCTGGGATCAGAACTGTGAAGCATAAAGGGAAACTGATTTAAAAAAAAAAAAAAAAAAAGTTCGTCATGCAACTTAAAATGAAGCTATGGAACTCCTTGTCACAACATGTTACAGACAGTAAAAGTTTATGTGAGTTCAAAGAGCAACTGGATAGGTTTATGGATGAGAAATCCATCAAGGCTTGTTCAATACAAAGACGGAGGTTCTTGCTTAGAAAATCTCTGAGCTGTAAATTTTTGAAGATTGGGGTGAAGAAGGTATTTACACACTGGCTCTTTCTCAGATTCAACTTTAGTCTTCTGATTTTGGCCACTGTTGGAAACAGCGCTAGGCTAGATTGGTCTTTGATTTGATCACCTTGGCCGTTCTGAGATCCTTACTACCTCTTGCTCTAAGATTTTGAGGAACGTTGTTTTTGTTTTTTTCTTTGGGCTTGCTACAGGAATGGCATCTGAAATGTTCTCATTACTTTGTCTTGACTGCATCAAAGGGGATGGAACCTTCCTGGACTCCGTTGTTATCCAATATGACAGGTACATACTGACTAGTTCTCATAGTATTCTTTCATCTTTTGCAGGCTTCTCTGAGAGATTTTAGGAGACAGTAAAACCCTGGAAGGAGCAGGTGGGATGCTGCCATCTGAGTAGCTTTCTCCATCCTTCTAACAATGGTTCTGCTGTCCGTAGTGCGGCCAGGGCCGTGTCCTGACTCTGGTGGTTCTGATCAGTTGCATTCTTTCAGCTTATTGAACTTTCCAGCCTGAACGGCTCTTCCTTCTGGTTACGCATGGGGCCCTCCTATGCGTGGCTGCAATGCCAGTCCACCCTGCTGCTCCGCCTATTTTTGTGATCCCACAGACTCTCCCTTTTCAATTTATTCCCGCTTGCCTCCATACATGGCTCTCTAAGCCATTGTATCCTTCCAGCTCCCAAGAGGTTGCTGTGTTTTACTTACTGCACTATCACAGTATTGTTCAGCAGAGCACTCGGGAGCGTGTCACAAAGTTTGTGCTTTGTTTTGTTATCCCCTGTGCGTGGAATTGGACATGTAGCATTTCTGTTTCTGAAATGCTTTTAAATCTGTATGCTGCTTTTTTTAGATGGGAGAAAAGTGGTACAGCTGGGGAAAAGCCAAGACCAAGACTATGTTTCCATGATAAAAAGGACTTGGCAGCAGTAGCGGTCCAAGAAATTCCTGCTTTTGGCTGCTTGCTTCCTTTTTCAGTGTGGAAAGCAGAAGGCTATTTTTAACCTGTTTCACATCACTAATCTTGTTTGCAGCATAGCACCACAGGTAGTTCCGTCTGCAACTGAAAGTCGAAATCTGTGTTCCAGGGAGCAGAAAAAGCAGCTGGAAAAGGATAAGGCAGGATGGCATTCCCTAAGCCAACAACGCCACCGAATCCATTGTGTTGTATCTTGATTAGATCTGAAAACGTGTAATGAAATCGAAGCTGAATGAATGTGTGTGTGATCAAATATACTATGCAATTGTCACTGGTGCTTATGTTAAAACCTTAAAGGCTCCTAAATGCATAGGATCTATCCTTAAGTTAAAAAAAAAAAAAAAAAAAAATCTGAGATTTGCTTAGTTGACAGTAATACAGTGAAGACACTTCATTAGAGACAGAAATAAGGTCTCTCTGCTGCTGACTCTTTTGTATTAAAAACTGCTAGGAAGAGCCTTCAAAGTCTGGTAAATTATCCACGCTTAGATATTTTTTACTGGGAATGACAAAAGGTGTGTCTCAAAATACCAGTACATGCCCCCAAATATCCTCTCAAATAGATTTGGGTCCCTGTTCGAGAGAGCACAAGTACTAAGTCTTCCAAACAGAGCATGGTAATGCTAATGTAATTTTCTGTAATGAAAAAAACCCTCAGTCTTAAAAAGATCCGTCTATAAAAAGACGTTTAAGCCTAAGTAGGTGAAATTTTTTACTTCATCAAACAATAGAAAGTAGGATCTCGTACTAAGCAACATTCAGTACAGGCAATTTTTTTGGGTATGGCATACAAAAAAATAGACTGAGAGCTGCTTCTCCTCCACCTCATCATCTCTTATAACACAAGAATAAGGCACTTGATTAAAACAAAGACAACACAAATTCAAAGCTGATTGAAAGAAAACAATTTGTACAATGCGTAGGTGAGATGGAGTCCTGTGCTGAACTCTTTGTTTCATACTAAGGGTTATAGTACTTAGAGAGAAGATATTTAGATAACTGAAAATATTCTCGTATAATAGGACCATTGGAATTAACAGAGGTTATTCATCATGCTTTAGAACTTTATTTCAGTGCTTTTGTGAAAGCAGGTTCAAAATCTAGGAAGGAACTTTGACATCCAACTTCCAGGCGTTTGTCCTTTTTCTGTTGTTCTTTGCTATTTAAGTAGCCAAATATTGTCTTCGTCAGAAAGGTGCCCCCTTTTGAAGGTATTGCAGCGATTCCTATCTTGCGACAGCAGTTTAAGACACTGCAGTCTATTAGCCAGTCTTACCTCCACCCCGTGAAAGCAGTCTCAGAACTGTGTCAGGAGTTGGGGAGCAGTAAGCAGAAGTTGAAAGTTGGCACAGTGGTCCTTTAAACCATTACAGCTTGATTTCTAGGGCATGTCAGAGTGTCTGTGTGCTCTGTCAACTTGCTTCGCAGTTTTTTCTTCTTGAAAAGCTGAACAGGCTTGCTTAATCTCTCATTTAGTAGTTCTTGGTTCTTGTTTGTGCATAAGTTCTTTGGTTCTCTTTGGCTCACAGTTCCTCATCGTGATGGTCCCGTCAGGACGGTTGGGAGTATCACTGCGGCAGCGTGTCCAATGCACTCTGAAGTTTCTGGCCTGAGACGTTATGGTCACCACTCTGTTCTTCTAAAACCCAATGTGATTCTCACCACTGGAGGCTTTGGGGAGGAGGATGGACATCACTGCCGTATGAGAAATTTTCATGTGTTAATTAAGCATGCAGGCTGCTGGAAAGCTGGCTATGTGAAAAAGGAAAATCCTGATAAAAGATGGGGTGAGTTCCCGTACCGATGTCAACTTTCAGGAAGATGTTTTTCTGCTAACAACAAAATAACATCTCATGGAAAAGTGGTGTCACAATGCAATTTTGCAGGCAGGCAGAGAGATCTGAAGGTTCTGAATGCTCAGTGCCGGGTCCTGCACTTGGGTCATATCAACCCCATGAACGCAACGGGCTTGGGGAAGAGTGGCTGGAGAGCTGTCTGGCCAAAAAGGAGCTGGGGGTGTTGGTTGACAGGCAGCTGCATACGGGCCAGCAGTGTGCCCAGGTGGCCGAGAAGGCCAAGAGCATCCTGACCTGTGTCAGGAACAGTGTGGCCAGCAGGACTGGGGCAATGACCGTCCCCCTGTACTGGGCACTGGTGAGGCCCCACCTCGAGTGCTATGTCCAGTTTTGGGCCCCTCACCGCAAAAAAAGACCTGGAGGTGCTGGAGTGTGTCCAGAGAAGGGCACCGGAGCTGGTGAGGGGTCTGGAGCACAAGTCTGGTGAGGAGCGGCTGAGGGAGCTGGGGGTGTTCAGCCTGGAGAAAAGGAGGCTGAGGGGAGACCTTCTCGCTCTCTGCAACTCCCTGAAAGGAGGGGGTAGCCAAGGGAGGTCGGTCTCTTCTCCCAAGGAACAGGCCATGGGACAAGAGGAAATGGCCTCAAGTTGTGCCAGGGGAGGTTTAGGATGGATATGAGGAAAAATGTCTTCACCAAAAGGGTTATCAAGCCTTGGAGCAGGCTGCCCAGGGCAGTGGTGGAGTCACCATCCCTGGAGGGATTTAAAAGCCGGGCAGACGTGGTGCTGAGGGACATGGGGTAGTGGTGGGCTTGGCAGTGTTAGGTTTATGGTTGGACTCGATGATCTTAAGGGTCTTTTTCAACCAAAATGATTCTATGATTGTATAAATTTCATGTGAGGAAGACCGATGTGAACCATGATGTTTTGTATCTCTACAGATGGGCGGTTGTACCATACTGTGTCATGTCTCTCGAACAGTCTGGCCCTGGTGGTAGGAGGACGAACATCCCCGTCAAGTGCAGGCTTGGGAATGTTGTGGCTAAAGTTTCCTGAAACCTGGAATGCCTCAGAGCCAGATGACATTACAGTGGAGCTTGTGAGTCTGCAGCCTGCTGCTGAACCAGCTGCTTTGCGTTGGAGACACAGTACAACTGAAGTAATATTCAAAGGTAAAAAGCCTGGAGAGAGCGAAAATGGCTGTCCGTATGTGGAGGTGTACAAATTGCAGAATATATGGGGCAGTTCTGTCCAGACAGCGAGGTCTAAAAGGCAAATTGTCATGATGTAGTCTTACTTCTTATGTAGTACAGGCTATACAGTTAATGTTGGTGCGTTCTATTCCTTTGTCTGAAACAATAGCTTTTTGCTGAACGTTTTGGAGATAATATTATATTAATAGATTAATCACCATTTTAGAGAATCCAATTACGTTTCATTAAGATTTTGTGCCAGTGGTGATTTTTTTTTTCCTGTGCTTAAAGACTTAAAGCTTAAACTTCATTTGAATGTATTTTTCTTACTGTATCTACCCAGTTCTTGTGCCTTTTTTGTTTGTCAAGTCCAGAAGTACTTGTGAGAGGCTTTACTAAATCTGACGAAAGGGAAAGACTGAGCAATCTCAGCTGAGTTTCCTGAACTGAGCAACTGAATTGATTTATCCAACAGTTGAGCAGGATTTCAATTATCTGTGCCATTAATACATGGTTGATTTGTTACAGAACCTATAAATCGGGTACCATGGGATAGTGACTTTTATTACAGATGAGCTCCAATCTTGTTAGTTTTCTAAATGCAGGGCAGGAATCAAAAAAAAGAGGTACGATTGTATAGTGCTTAAAAAAAGCTTATAATGCACTTTTGAAAGTGCTACAGCATATACTTGCAACTGCAATTTGGTTGGTTCCCCTCTCACAAACACACCTACCTACGTAGGAAAAGATTCATTTTCAGCTGCTCCTGTTTAAGCTGCAGGATGTGGCCGGGCAGGCATAATGACCAGCAACCCGTTTACATGTGACTAGTCCTTTTTATCCTTCTATCCCTCTGTCTCCCTGTGTTTGTCCCTCCCCAAATCACCTAAATCCATCCCTTTTCCTGCCTCTCGTTCCTCTCCTGAGCATCCTGTAATAAGTCTTAGGCAAACCCCAAATGCGTTTCCCCTGCATCTTTTAATGTGTCCCGTACGCCTAGGCAAGTACCCCCTCGAAGGTGCTACAGAGAGTTGCTCCCGTGCACTCATTTTGATGGGTTTCACGGATGGACAACGGGGCTGATAGTTCTCCTGGGACAGCCCTGGGAGGAGCCGGGACAGATTGTCTGATTCTGGAAGCGTGTAATTGGGGTTCTCTTGCCTGCACATCTGTCACTGCCTCTCTGTGCATGAGGAAATTAAACTTTTATGGCTTGCTTGCTCTCCTGGGATGGGTCTGGAAGTGGCTGAGGCAGGATATTATTTGGGTTCCCCCACTTTGTTTTGCCTCTGTGCTCCTCTGTGGGTGTGCAGGTGAGCTTTTCAGCACGTAACCTAGCAGTGCTAGTGCGTGAGGCTTTGTAATGATAAACAAATGCTTAAAAGAAGAGCAAAGCAAATGTTAAGAACTCTTAGCGTTATGGATTACTAGTAAAGGAACAAAAAACAGAATGGAGAATACTGTTCTGCCATTATGTAAATCATAGAATCGTAGAATGGTTTGGGTGGGAAGGGACCTTAAAGCCCACCCAGTGCCACCCCCTGCCCTGGGCAGGGACACCTCCCACCAGCCCAGCTTGCTCCAAGCCCCGGCCAACCTGGCCTTGAACCCCTCCAGGGATGGGGCAGCCACAGCTTCTCTCGGCAACCTGGGCCAAGGGCTCACCGCCCTCACAGCCAAGAATTTCTGCCCGAGATCTCAGCTCAGTCTCCCCTCTTTCAGTTTAAAGCCATTACCCCTTGACCTGTCACTACAGGCCCTCATAAAAACTCTCAGTCTTTCTTATGAACCCCCTCTAAGTGTTGAAAGGCCACAGTAAGGTCTCCCTGAAGCTTTCTCTTCTCCAGGCTAAACAATTCCAACTCTTTCAGACTTTCCTCACAGGAGAGGTGATCCAGCCCTCTGATCATTTTTGTGGACTTCCTCTGGACCCGGTCGAACACATCCCCAAGTCCTTCTCGGCAGGGCTGTTCTCAGTCCGTTCATCCTCCAGTCTGTATCGATACTGGGGATTGCCCCAACGCAGGTGCAGGACCTTGCACTTGGCCTTCTTGAACTTCGTGAGGTTCATATTGGCCCACTTCGCAAGCCTGCCAGTAGAAAAGACATTAAAAGAGGCTTTGAGATCTCTTCTTGACACTTGAAATATGGTAATTTCCTTTTTCATATACCACACAATCCCCAGTGGTAACTGGAATTGAAACCTAGGGACATAATCTGTTCTGGAAGATTGATTCTTTGAGATCATTTATGGCTGAAGTTGTTCATGCTTGATCACACCAGGAAAAGGTTTCAGAACTTCCTCTCTGAAGGATAATATTTTAATTCTGGAGCGTTATGGAGCAGGATCCCTAGCTCTTTATCCAGGAGAAGCACCTCAGGAGAAATGTTACTCTTCTAGTAGCAGTTGACAGTTGGTCGGAAGCTCTGAATAGGTCTAGAATAAAGCCCTGCGATGGTATGCTGAAGGTTTGTCTAGTTAAAGATATTGCCTGTAAGGGGCAAAGCCTTTGGCAGTTGTTAGCAAGTCAGCGGTGGCCTGAGTGGAACACAGGAGGCGAAAGCTGTCCTTTCTTAAGCTATTTCATTCTCCACCAGCTGGCAGGGAGCTACTGAAGGGAAGCGCCAGGGGAATTGCTAAGCAATTGTTAGTCTAGTCTGGAGCATACTTTGAGTTTGTGGAGCGGTGTTTGATTAACACCATAATGTAGTTTAGAGTTCAGCCTCCCGGTCAAAATTTTCTATCAAAGAAGCGAATGCTAAATGGATAAATAAAATGTTATAAATAATACATCAGGTTTTGTCTTTGCCAGACTGTATCGTATCATCGCATTCTTGCCTTAATTTTGCTTTGCAGCTGAAGTAAGTGACGAACACGTGTGTTATTTGCACAGTCCATTATGAAGCGGTGAGCTGACGGGGCATAGTGCAGTTAGCGCACATCCTTCACATCTACCCAAAGCACTTCTGCATCTTTCGTACCTCCTTTTTGAGGCTTCTCCGGATTAACTCCTACAGACATAAATTATCAGTATGTCCCTTTTGCATGACCAGATATACATTCTTGTTGTTTTACGAGGATTTGTCTGTTTTCATGGGATAAATAGATGTCATTGCGTTGCTACGATTTATGTATTCAGGGTTTTCTAATTTTATTAGTTCTACTGGTATAATCTTTCTATTGCTTAAATTTTCATTCCTGAAGTCCGTTAGGTATTGAAAAAACCCAAACCACTTTCTTCTTTTGGTTTTGAGACTACAGTGCGTGATTTCCATTTAGACCCTAAACATTCAGAAACCACATAATACAAGTGGATGGTGGGGGTCTTCCGAATGACCACAAAGATGAAGAATACAGCTTCTTGGTAAAAATATTCAGTCCTCCATGTGTCTTACAAAAGATCTAGATACAGGAGTAATTCCTTTATCTATGAAACAATTTACCGCATTTATTGCTGAAGTCTGGAAACGTTCATCAGTTTGTAGGATGTCTTAATATAAAGAGCGTATAAAACTTCTGCCTGACTGCATTAATTTCTGTCTTTGGTCAGCTTCCCTTCTGTGCCAACAGAAATTTCTGGGTTTGTGACATACCAAATTCCAACCTCTCTTTCCATCTATCTTTTTCCGTAGGTGAGAAGTACCTGTTCCTGTATGGTGGCCGCTCTGCTATAGAGCCTGTGCTAGGGGATTGGTGTTTCCTGCATGCTCAAGAACTTTCCTGCGTTGTGGTAAGAACTTAGGAAGGCCCTGGGGAATAGAAATTGCCTTCACCTCATAGGTGCATGCTGCTGTATTGGAAGCCCAACTAAGCCACAGAGGTATTACCATATTAAAGCGGATGCCACTGGTAGTACTGTCACACTGCACAGTGATTAGAGTTCGAGCTAACTTCTAAACACCTTGCTATTTAGTGGACTATGGTCTTCACTGAATACTTGAGGTTGGAAGGGACATCTGCAGACCATCTAGTCCAGCACCCTTGCTTAAAGCAGGTCAAACTAGAACAGGTTGCTCAGGATATTGTCCAGCTGAGTTTTGATTATCTCCAAATACAAGGCCCAGTGCAGGGTCCTGCACCTGGGTCAGGGCAGCCCCCAGTCCCAGCCCAGGCTGGGGATGGAGGGATGGCGAGCAGCCCTGAGAGAAAGGCTTGGAGGTGCTCGGGGGGAAAAGCCGGCCATGAGCTGGCACCATGTGCCGGCAGCCCAGAAACGCCTCCGCAGCCTGGGCTGCATCCCCAGCAGCGTGGGCAGCAGGGCGAGGGGGGGGATTCTGCCCCTCTGCTCCGCTCGGGGAGACCCCCCTGCAGTGCTGCCTCCAGCTCTGGGGCCTCAGCACAGGAGAGACACGGAGCTGTTGGAGCGGCCCAAGATGGGCAGCGGAGGGGGAAGTGCTGATCCCCTCTCTGATGACAGCAACAGGACATGAGGAAATGGAATAAAGCTGCATCAGGGAGAGTTCAGATTGGATGTTAGGAAAAGGTTCTTCACTGAACGGGTGCTTGGTCAGTGGAACAGGCTCCCCAGGGAAAGTGGTCATGGCACCAAGCCTGTCAGAGTTCAAGGAGTGTCTGGACAATGTTCTTAGTCGTATGGTCTAGTTTTTGGTAGTCCTGTGAGGAGCAGGAAGTTGGACTCAAGTATCCTTATGGGTTTCTTCCAACTCAAGGTATTCTCTGATTCTATGAGTCCATGATTCTCCTCTTGAGGGTGACCAAGGTGGTGAAAGGTCTTGAGAGCAAGACTTGGAGTTTCACACTCACACACACGCAAGGTTCAGGGAAAATACAAATGCACTGGTTCCTCCTCCAGCAGCTCCAGGCATCCAGGCACGCATGGTCTTATTCCAGCTGCCGTTCTGAGATTCTCAATTGATTCAGTTGCCCTGGTCACCCAAGTAGTTGCATCTGGGACATGCGCAGGTCCTGTCACCTGTGGTGGTCTTGTCCCAGTTGTCTGGCCTGAGATTTCCACTTGTGCCACAGGCCCAGGGGTGCTTACATCCCCCGTCTAACTCCAGTTCATGTCCCAAATTCACTCACACTGCCCCCCTCCCCAGTAGCTGACCCTCTGGAAACAAAGTCTTTGAGAGCCATGAAGATGTTCCTAAGACCTGTGTCCCCTCCAGCTCCTGATGCTGAGACCCTCACTTGCTGCAGTGGCTGGCACAAAAGGCCCAGGAATGCTTCCCCCCGGCGCTGACTCCGTTTGCGGCTCCGTTTTCACTAATGCTTGTCTCAGCAGTGGACAGGATGCACTACAGCTCCGTAGAGGCGTGCAGTGAGAATGACCAGACCGCATACCTTACAGGGCAAGATTTTGAAGGACTTGTAGCTATTGAGTCTGGAGAAGGTTCGAGATAGAAATAAATCTCCAAATATGTAAAATATAGCTGCAGAGAGGGTAAACAAATTGTTCTCCATTTTTACTTTGAGTAGTACAAGGAATCTATAGAAAGGGCAACTTCAATTGGACACTAAGAAAAGCTGTTGATTTCGAAGATAGTAAAGTGCCAAAATAGACTGCTTAAAGAGGTGAGGAATTCTTGTCACTGCAGACTTTCAGAAACTAGTAAATAACCGTCTCTCCAGATGATAATAGGTAGAGTTGAGTTTGCTTTAGGAGAAAGGGATGGACCAGATGGCCTCTAAAATTTTCTCCACAGCTTGTTTACTATGATACTCCTTTAAACCTCTTACATTTTTTTTTTCCTTTAGGGCTTGCACTAAAGGTTTTATTTCTCCATATTCGTGCTGCAGTTAGTCATTTTATCTCGTTCTGTGGTTTGAGCCACTGATCACCTGCTTTGCTGGTCACTGCATTAGTCCACACGTTTGTAAACTTGTGGTTCTCAGATGCATGTCTTGAACAGAACGCAAATAAAGTTACCTCTAATCAATGTGCAGATGGGAACGATATTAAATGTACCGAGGGCTAGAGAAATATTGGAAATAGTGTAAGTGGAAACACTTCTACTTAGCCATCCCTAGAGGAACATGTGTAGGTCAGGGTTTTTTTGATTGTTCCCTAGCATGCTTACTCTGTTCCCCTCCAGCAATGGTTCCTGTCGTATAGCCAGAAAGAATGTTACATCCCACAGGGCATGCAACAGGAAGAGCTCATTTAAGAGCCTGGACATGAACAAGGCACTTAGCTTGGCAAACTTCAGCCTTGGACTTATGTTTTCCTAGATTCCTGTTGAGGGTCCAGTACCGGAAAGCCGTCACTCTCACAGTGCCTGCAGCTGGAAAGGAGGAGTACTAATTGCAGGAGGTCTGGGAGCAGCTGAGCAGCCCTTAGGTTCAGTTTTCTTTCTGAGGGAGCTTGAGCGTGGCTTTCAGTGGCAGACGGTAGAGACACACCCTCCTCTGAGCCCGAGGTAAGTCGAAGGCATTCAGCAGTGAATCTTTGGCCTGTCTCTACCAGCCTCTTACCAATGGAGTTCAATCTCGTTTTGAACTCACAGGTATTCACATACTGCACATGTGCATGACGGAAAACTTCTGCTCGTTGGTGGGGTGTGGATTCACTCATCTTCTGTGCCAGGCGTCACTGTCATTGACTTAATAACTGGTCTGTGCTTGGACTATACGATTAATGTGGTAAGTACGGCAATTTTTCTTCCAGTGTTGTCGTGAAGGAACATGGTAACTTTAGGGCTATTTCCTGAAATGGAGTAGGGAGTGCAAAGCAGGCAAATCTGTGAGTGGAGTAAACATTCCCTCTTTGAGGTAGAATCTAATTTTGAAGTGCTTTTACCAGCCTAGAGAACAGAATAGTGTTAGGTGAGGGAGAGTCTGAGTGTGCAGAAGACTGGAGGGCACGGAGCTGCTCTGTTCCAGACAGGGGAGCAGAACTGAGATGGGCACAAACATGGTAATTTCAGGATGTCTGTGGAAGAAGAGAACAGATCAAACCAGAGCCTCAGTTAGTCTTTTTGGAGGTGTGTGGTGTAATTGCATTAAAAACTTCATGGTGGAAATTGCTTTGTGCTATAGCTGCTGCCTGAAGTACGAGGAGAAAACGGCATGGAAACACTGGAAACTCCACTTAAACATAAGCGAACACTTTACTGTAAGGGTGATTGAACACTGAACGGGTTGGTCAGAGGGGCTGTGATGTCTCCATCACTGGAGATATTCAGAACCTGAGTGGGCGAGGTACTGAGCAACCTGCTGTAGTTGAGCCTGCTTTGAACGTTGGACTAGCTGATACTCGGAGGTCCCTTCCAGCCTCAACTATTCTGTGATTCTGTTCTGTGATTTGGTGAAGAACAGTCATACAGGTGATGTCACCTAGCCAGATTTTGGCATACTCTGGGCAAAACTTAGTCTAAATCTGTAAGTAGCCCTTGCCTGTGATAATACTGCCTGGAGTACAAGAAAGACATGGATCTGTTGGAGCAGGGCCAGAGGCGGCCACAAAAATGGTCAAAGGCTTGGAACACCTCTCACAGAATCACAGAATGATAGTGGTTGGCAGGGACCTCTGGAGACCATCCAGTCCAACCCCCTGCCAGAGCAGGGTCACCCAGAGCAGGTGGCACAGGAACGCGTCCAGGCGGGTTTGAAATGTCTCCAGAGACGGAGACTCCCCCACCTCTCTGGGCAGCCTGTGCCAGGGCTCTGCCACCCTCACAGCAAAGAAGTTCCTCCTCATGATTAGGTGGAACTTCCTATGCTCAAGTTTGTGCCCGTTACCTCTTGTCCTGTCGCTGGGCACCTCTTGTGAGGACAGGCTGAGAGAGCTGGGATTGTTCAGCCTGGAGAAGAGAAGGCTCCGGGGAGACCTTACTGTGGCCTTTCAGTACTTAAAGGGGGCTTATAAGAAAGATGAGAACAAAGTTTTTAGCGGGGCCTGTTGCAATAGGACAAGGGGTAATGGCTTTAAACTAAAAGAGGGAAGATTCAGACTAGATATAAGGAAGAAATCTTTTAGACTGAGGGTGGTGAAACACTGGCCCAGGTTGCCCAGAGGTGGTGGATGCCCCGTCCCTGGAAACATTCCAGGTCAGGTTGGGTGGGTCTCTGAGCAACCTCATCTAGTTGAAGATGTCCCTGCTTACTGCAGGGCGGGTGGACTAGATGGCCTTTAAAGGTCCCTTCCAACCCCAACCACTCTATGATTCTATGAGAAAGCTTCCGTTGCTTGACGAGTTTTGATTTATCTTTTACATAAAGAAACAAATTTCTTTAGATACCTGTACGTATGGATCCTGTCCTTGGTGAAGCTGGAATCTGCGACTAGTCTGTGTTTATAATGGGCAGTATGGGTGCCTCTGCAGCATTTTCCTGAGGGCATAAAGCATGAAGTATGCTTAAATGTAGTTTCATTTTTTTCTTATTCTCTATGGCAGAAATTATAAGTGACATAGTATCCTTTGCATAAAACGGGCTAATCTTTTTGGATAGCTGTGAGCATGGGTACAGTGATAATAAAGTTGTATCTAAAAGAATAAAACGTCTTTGTTTACGTTGAATAAGTGGATGCAGATGGATTGTTAGCGGCTTTTGCTTATGAGCTGTTTGCTTTGACTTAGGCAAAACTCTGTAGGCTTTTGAACGTACTAGAACTGTGCTAAAGTATTGGTAGTACTGTACAGCGTGTGTGGATTGGGCCCAAATTCTGAAAGATTGTCGGTGATTTTCCGTGCAGTACTGGATACTGTTAGTATTAGTGCTTTGATAACGTACGTTGGAGGATGATATCGCCAAAAGCATTGGCTGGCAGCTTTCTCTGTGCTTGAAAAAGCCATGGAAGGGTTACCATGGGTAGATCTCTCTCTCTTAATCGCTATCCCTTAACCTTTCTCCAAGAATATAGATGAGGGTACCCCATAAAAGTTGCCTTCTGTTGTGCGCATTTTACAAGGGAAGCTTCTACAACCTGTCCTCTTCAGATTCCAGTGGCCCCAAGAATAACTGAATTGCCAACACAACAGTTTTGTTACTGCTGCAGTCTGTTACCTGCAACATGTGTGTCTCCAAGGTTCACCCTCCTGAGCTTTCCAATATTGGGGGTCATCATAAAAGAGCTTCTCTTACGATTATCAGATATACAGGTTATGAATCAGATACTTCTCGGACCTCAGATGTATAACTATATCCCAGGACAGCTGTCCCCTTTGTGGTGAAGAGGGCACGAATGTTCATTGCTTCTTATATAAGAACTAGGAGACATCAAAAGAAGCTGGCAGGCAATATGCTTCAAAAGACTGCTTCATATGAAACATAGGTAAGCTCTGGCACTCCTTGCCACAGGACACGAATGCCAAAGGTTTCCACGGATTCAAAAAGTAACTGGCTGTATTCTGCAAAGAAATAACATTAAGGTTCAGGGAGTACAAAGACATTCTTTCTCATTAAAAACCAACGAACTGCAAGTTGTTGGATGGGTGGAGTATACTAGAGGAATATATCGTAGTTTCCTTGTTCCTGTGTTCTCTAGCTATTTCTGCCCACATCTGTGGGTGGTATAGTGGACTAAATGGTCCTAGACGGGATCCAGTGCAGCTGTTCTTAACTTTCTAATGAAGGTACCATATGGAATACCTCTACAGCATTGTATGAGGTACACGTGTGTCGAAGTCCTGTATGTTCAAAATCGCCTTTCCTTTTTTAGGAGCATCTGGAGTGGCCATTAATGCTACATAATCACAGCAGTGTCTTTCTGCCAAATGAGAAGGAGCTGTTGCTTATTGGTGGTGGTGGGAACTGCTTCTCCTTCGGAACGCACCTGAACCCCGAGCCTGTCTTGTTGAGCCTCAGCGATATCCTGGCCAGCCACTGACTGGGACCAAACCGGACTGAACCTGTGGTGAGACATCTATTCGCTTGTAGGTCCAAGAGCAGCAAAATGTTTCACAAAGGTTTTGCGTCCAGAAGGCTTTTGTAAAGATGGGATTAGGAGGGACCGGTTACGATGACAGTTTGCATACCTCATCTGTCTTTTTTGTACTGCTCTCTGTGTTGCTGTAAATAAAGTATCTCAAAAGTAGCTCTGTGGTGATGGCAGTAGTCCTTGGAGGTGAAAGAAGGAACAGTGCTGTGTTCAAAAGGGACGTGACTTTGCGCAGTGCTGACTTAGAGGTGCAGTGAAATCACGGAGTCAAAAAGCCGTTGGAAATGTTCAGTCAAGCATAATTAAATAAGTGAAAGGAAGTGTATCACAGGTCATACTCGAATGTTTCAAAACGTCATGTCTAATCTAGGTGTGATTCTCGTGCTCCTCTGATTCCTTTTGCCAGCAGCTCACACCCTGCAAGCTGTGGCCCTTGCTTGTTTCCTCAGAGGGTAATCGCGTACCAAAGAGGGGCAGGAGGGAAGCTACATGAAATCACAGCTCAGCCATATTGCTAGCATTTGAACTCTTCTGTGCTTGGGAAGGTACCATGGTGAGGAGACTGTGCTTGGAACAGCGTTTGAGCACAATGTTCAAACTAGGATGATGTTCTCAAGAAGAGACATACGCTTCTGTCTATATGTATTTCATACAGAATGACCAAATTAGTTCAGGGAAGTTTTTGTTTTGGGGAAAGCCCCATGGAGAACTGCTAGACAGAGACTCCCTGGAGTATAAACTAGAAAAGGAGAAAACAAGATCTCTAAAGTAGTACCAAAATTTGTTGAGACCGCCGATTGGGGTCATACGTGTAGGCATCCAAAAATCACACTGCCTGCTGAATTCTTCAGTGAGGTGTCTATAAATATGTGAAATTAAGGAGAAGGTGGAATAGCCTTGGTGGCTCTTGATGGCCTCCGCTGGCTGCGAAAGGGGCACACAATGCAAAGTGCCTTTGAGAGCCCCTGCTGGGCCTGGAGCGGGCCCTGCGGGCTGGCAGACCGAGCTGCCTCCTCCTGCAGCTGAGAATGGCCGGTGTTCTGGATCCGGAGGGGACCGGGGAGACCCTGGGCCTCGGCAGGGCCTCAGCTGGGAGCCTGTAAACGCCGGGGCTGCGTCAAAAGGAGCGCGGACGGCAGGTGTGGTGGTGGGAGCAGGCGGTGTCCCCGTTCCCGGCTCTACAACGCCGCTGCCGCTGGGGATGAGGGGCAGGAGCCAGCCGAGGCGCCGGGCGGGCCTGACGAGGGTGGCGAGGTCCCCCCGCCGCCTGGGGAAGGGGGAGCTCCCGTGGGGCGGCCCTACGGCAGCTCCACCCCCGCCCCGAGCGGGTGGAGGGCCCCGCTCGCGGCCCGGGCAGCGCTCACCAGCCTGCCCGCCACCAGGCAGCCGAACAAGGCAGCGACCGCCGAACGACCTCAGACGCTTCGCTGCTCCGGAGCCGCCATGAGCGCCGTCTCCCGGAAATGAAGAGGCCGGGGTGGCCGAGTCACTTCCGGAGCGCGGGCGCCGGGAGTGGGCAGGCGCCAGAGGACTACAACTCCCGTGGTGCAGCGCGCGCCCATGCGCCAAATGGGGCCGGGGCCGACGCGGGGGCTGACGGGAGATGTAGTTCGCGTCGCGTCATCCAATGAAGGTCCTGGGCGGGAAAGGGAGAGATCGCCTCAGTTTGACTTAAGGATCAGCGCATGCAGAAAACATGGCTTCTGCCGCGGCTGAAGGTGGTGACAAAGGGGTCAGCACAGCCATTGTCTCCCCGACGCTGTATGAGGAAGAAGTGGCTGCTTCAGTGCTTGAAAACCCTCTGGCGCAAGCTGGCGCACGCGACTGACCCCGTAGCAGAGGCAGAGAGCCAGGCACCTGCCCCGTGCGGCCCCACAGCCTCGGACAAGGCTGTGCCCGACATGTGACTCTGTGGGGGCCGCCGTGCCAAGGCAGCCATCTTCACCCCAGGCCTTCTCCTCCTCCTGCCCACAGGCGGCCCACAGGCAACCAGAGGTAGCGCCGCAGGGCAGGCAGAGCCCGGCCTTGTCCCTCCATGGGGACAGGCTGCCACGGCTGCCCTGCCCCAAGAGTTCGCAGGCTGCTGGGAGCTGCCGTGCACAGGGAGCCTGCGGGAGACGGGGCCAAACATCTTCCCAACCCCAGGAGCTGCCAATGGGCAGGTGGGAGGTGCAGGAGGACACAGGCGGGCTCGGCCCCCGTCGCAAGCTGGTCCCCCATGCCATGCCCAGCAGGGTGCCCGGGCATGTCAGGGGTGCTCCCGGGAGTCACCGTGGGCCGCGAGGGGACCAGCCCCCTCCCAGCTGGCTCTGGGATGGGCAGCAGCCGCCTGCGGGGATGAGCGCTGCCCGGGGGGCTGGCGGGGGAGCCTGGCCGCAGGAGCTCTTCCAGTCGGGACGTGGGGACCAGGGCCACAGTCACGCAGCCTCTGTCCTCAGCTTGTCTTGCAGTGGGACAGCCTGGTGCGCAGCAAGGCACTGCCCCGCAACAGGGTGGTGCTGCAGGAGGACACTCAGCCCAGGCAGGCAGCGACAGCCGGGCACGCACCCGCCGCTCGGCCATCAGAACGCGCCAGCACCTGCTGCAAGCTGCTGCCTCTGCCACCAGCACCCTTGGCATCTCCTGCCGTGGGCTGGCAAACGGCCAGCAGCACCGCAGCCAGCAGCTGCCTACAGCCGGTCCCACCTGCTCAGGGAAGCAACGGCGAGCGGGGCAGACCTGCGGGGATAAGGAGCTACAGGCCTGCCCGGCAGCTCATTCCAGTCTCCAGCGCAGCAGTGAAGGACACCGCCCGGGACATCACAAGCGAGGTCCTGCACAAAGTTTTCACTGCAAGCCACGGAGCCAGCCAGCAGCACCGTGGGCCCGTGCACAGCGCAGGGCTGCGGCTATGACTGAAACAACAAAGTATTGGCAGCCGACAGCAGGAAGGCCCCCGCAGCTTGGCCCACACTGAGGGGGGCACGGGGGGCCACGGGTGCTGCCAGCAGGGCCCCTGCACCAGCTTCCCTGGGCAGGGATGCGGGGCCAGGACACCAGGGACCAGTGGCACAACAAGATCCACCTGCTTCTCCCGTCCTCAGCGAGCAGGCCCCTGCAGCAGAGGCAGAGAGGCAGGCCCCTGCCCCATACACCCCCCCAGACTACAAGGACGAGGCTCTGCGGGACACAGCCCTGAGCACCGCGAGGGACGCTCTGATCAATTTTTGTAAGGCTGCTGCCTTATTACTGAGCTGACTGATAGGACTGACAGAATGACGTTCTGTTGCTAACGGAAGATAAGTCTCCTTAGAATGGACAGTAAAATAACCGTGATAAATAAATATAGTATTTTATTCCCCTCAATATCTACTTAGGTAAATAAGTTCTCTTAACGTGAGGGCAACTGCCATCACTGTGCAGCCTGCAGTAGATTGTGGCTGCTTGTCTGTGCTGAGATGAAAACAGTTGTAAAATACACAGTGAAAATCTTGTGGTAAAACCAAAGAGGGATGGTGTGTGTCATGGGAATATTGCTCTGGTGTTTTTACTGTTGTATTTTGGTGTGTTGTACAGGCTGGTTTGCAAAACCTACAGAAAAGACGACATCTGTGAGTCCGTATGAGGAGGTGAAGGCAGCATTTATGGCTGAAATGAAAGCTGAAAACATCAAGCAGTTTCTTAAGTGAGCAATATCTAGACTAATCAGTCAAAAAAAAAAGAAAAGAAAATCCAAGCAGCAACCAGTGTAAGGGTGCCACCAGCCAGATGAGGGTGTACAGGTTCTCGGACATAGATTTTATCTCATGTGTCCCAGTGAGCTGTGATTGACAAAACAGTAGTTTTGATTGTCTCAGTGGTTAAAGTAATTAAAAATTGGTCAAGCTCTTGCTCAGCCCTTGGCGAGTGCTTGTACAATGTAGAAATTCAGCCTTTCTCTTATGTGTCCTTTTTCAGTCTACAACAAATTTTATCTTACATTGATTTTTATGGAAAAAAGTTCACCTCAAATTAGGCTGTATGAATGAACTTAAATCAGGAGAGATTAAATGGAAAATAGCAGAGTGCAGCAATGTAAAAGAGAAGAAAATCATACCAGTGTTGAAGCCGTTGGTTCTTCCTACAGCTTAGGCCTTAATCCTGTATTGCTACTCTCTACTCTCCCTTCACACTTTGTCATGTTGTGACCAAACTTTTGTGATAATATGTGTCACCATTCCAGCCTTGTACTCACTTTCGTAAAGAAAGGTACGTTTCCAGGCTCTTTCTGTCTGCACAATGAAGAGCTAGAGCAGACGTAGTAGATACCAGCTGGGCACCTGATGGTACGTTACGCTGCTCATAATAAATCTCATAGTCTTAAAGCTTCAGAGTCTTTTTTGAGGCCATGGTTTTTTGCCAATAATTTTGTCATCTCATCTACCCATTAGTACTTAAATTAGTTGATTTTAAATGTACTCTTACTTCTTTTATTAAATCCTAAAAGCAAAGCTGCTAACATTTGTTCCTGAGAATTCAAAACAATGGAAGATGATAATACAGATTTTTTTTTTCATCTATTACAGTTTAAATACTGTAATTAATTTCTTAGTTTCTGTAACTTAGAAGCTTGAACTACAAGGAAGCTGATACACTATTATTTGTTTATTTTAGGGGTCTTGTAAGCAGCTTATTTTTCTCCTAGGAGAGCGTAGTATTTGTTAAGAGCTGTATTTATTCCAGTCAGTAATGGACCAGAAGTCATAGTTTATGGATAGAAATTTACTTTCTGTGTAAAGAAAGTGTTAGAGTATCAGTTATTTTAGGAGTAATCAACAAATTCAGGTCTGCCTTAAGTTACCAGCCTGATTAAATAGCATGAACTTCTATCTTGCTACAAAACTAAATAACTAAAAAAAACCATTTTTGGTTTCTAAGATTGTGGCAATCCCACTCATTTCATTTTAAGTGCCCTTGCCACAAACCGTTGCAAATAAATTAGCTGGAAAGTACGTTCTCTTTACTACATAACAGCCATGTCCTGGACTATATAAACATCACAAACTGAAGACTTAGGATTTTTTTAACGGTCTTAACCTGTGTTTTGGCTCCTCAAAAGTCAACTGTTCTTAAAGAGCTCTGTAAAAGGACTGCTTTCTGCCCTCTTAACTCCCTGTCTTTACGCCAACAGGAAATGTTGTACCTCGTTTACTGTCCTGTGGCCAGTTCTGTGGTGCAATATGGCAGATACTTAGTCCCTGCTCAGAGCCACCAGTACAGGCAATCAACAAATTACAAGAGGAAATGAAGAAAAACACAGTCTTCAGTTAAATGGGAATATAATGTAGGAGAATGTTATTCCGTAAGTCAAATTTTAATGAAAATGTGAGACTTAAACATTCCAAACTCATAGAGAAAACAGCCGTTGGCTCTAACAGTAGCATGTAACTGCGCTCTTGGTTCAGTACGTCATCCAGAAAAGGGTACGGTCACTGTAGCAGGGACTTCTACTACAGTGTTGGTACTGGATGTTTACATTATCAAAGGAACATGGTTTTATCTAGCAGCATTCGTTACAAAAGCAGACGTGTATCGTTCTTCCAAAATGCTTTACTTGATGTCTTTGTTCTCACTGGAACTAAAAAATTAAATTTTTTCCCAACCTTATACCCCTTCCTTATTGAAGATCCAATTTCCTTCATTAACACCAGCTGGTGTGACACGTGCACGGTCAAATGACAAGATGAGGACATTGTGATGACAACTTCCTTCACCTGGGAGTTTCGTCATCTCATTTTACCACTAGGTTTTCTCAATGGTTGGGACAATTATTATTTTTTTTTTTTTTCCAGACAATGGGTTGTTCATTATTTGTGATATCTTTCACTGTTTGTTATTCACATGGGATGACTTTTTCTCTTAAGTCACAAGTTGTTGAGTTTTCCTGTTCCTCGTTGGTAAGCCGCTGTGAACTCACTCCCTCTTACTTGCCAGCAAGACACACTCAGAGTGAACTTTTAGATAAATTGGTATTTGTGCGAAAATTAATGATAATAGTAGGACCCAAGGAGAATATCCGGTTAATTAAAAGTAGGGATCAGACTAATTATGCGCATTTCTAAATTAAATACACAAAGATAATTATACCCAATTCTTTTATCACTTCACAAGGAAGGTCAGTCTCATTATGCACAGGAGTGATTGGCGTAAGGTCACCCAGAAGACAAGGAGCAAAGCAAGGGCAAGACCCCACAGCTGCGAGGAAGATCCAAACACTGCGGTAGCTCAGGTCAGACTGAAACCTGTTAATTTACGTATAAGACAGGCAAAAGCGTGGATACAGAGGAGTCTAGGTCCTTTAGCCTGAATACATCTGATCATCTTTAATGGGTTTATTTCCAGCTAGCCTAAGAGGAGTTCTGATTATGAGCTGCAATGCCTGATCCTGACTTGTTGCTTCTTTTTCTCTAGCAATTTTACACGGCTTCCTCACCTAGCAGGAAAAAAGGAGAATCTACATCTGGCGCAGCAAGTCCAAGCTCAGTGGAAGGAGTTTGGCTTGGATTCTGTTCAGTTGGTTCATTATCATAGAATCATAGAATCATAGAATCTTCATGGCTGGAAAGGACCTTTGAGATCATCGAGTCCAACCATACACACACCAAAAAAAACCCCAAAACCCTACAAAAAAAACCCCAAACCCACAAACAAACAACCTACAATCTCTGCCACTAGAGCATGCCCTGAAGTGCCACATCTAGGTGTTTCTTAAACACCTCTAGGGATGGTGACTCAACCACCTCCCTGGGCAGGCCGTTCCAGTGCCTGACCACTCTTTCAGTGAAGTAATTCCTCCTACTATCTAATCTAAACCTCCCCTGCCGCAGCTTCAGACCATTTCCTCTGGTCCTGTCGTTATTCACCTGGGAGAAGAGGCCAACACCCACCTCCCTCCAACCTCCTTTCAGGGAGTTGCGGAGGGCAATGAGGTCTCCCCTCAGCCTCCTCTTCTCCAAGCTAAACATGCCCAGCTCCCTCAGCCTCTCCTCATAGGACTTGGTCTCCAGATCCTTCCCCAGCCTGGTAGCTCTCCTCTGGACACGCTCCAGCACTTCAAGGTCCCTCTTGTACAGAGGGGCCCAGAACTGAACACAGTACTCCAGGTGAGGCCTCACCAGTGCCGAGTACAGAGGCACCATCACTTCCCTACTCCTGCTGGCCACGCTATTCCTCATACAAGCCAGAATGCTGTTGGCCTTCTTGGCCACCTGGGCACGCTGCTGGCTCATGTTAAGCTGTCCGGCCACCAGCACCCCCAGGTCCTTTTCTGCCAGACAGCTCTCCAGCCACTCTTCCCCAAGCCCCTGGCGTTGCGTGGGGTTGTTGTGACCGAAATGCAGGACCCGGCCCTTGGCCTTATTAAACCTCATCCAATTGGCCTTGGCCCATCCCTCCAGCCTGTCCAGGGCCCTCTGTAGAGCCTTCCTTCCCTCAAGCAGATCAACACTCCCTCCTAGCTTGGTGTCATCTGCAAACCTACTGAGGGTGCACTCAGTCCCCTCATCCAGATCATTGATAAAGATTTTAAACAAAACTGGCCCCAAAACTGAGCCCTGAGGGACACCACTGGTGACCGGCCGCCAAGAGGATTTCACCCCATTCATCACAACTCTCTGGGCATTATGGTGTCTTGCTCTCTTACCCCGATGACACCAAGCCCAACTACATCTCAATAACTGATGAGCATGGAAATGAGGTACAGAAAACACCAGTTTCTGCAACTAGGCAACAAAGTCACCTTCATACACCTGGGAAGGAAAGCTCTCCTCTGCTCCGTTTGGGGTGTTGGGCCTGATCCAAAGCTGCGGAAATGAGGGGTTCTGGTTTGCTTTTGTATTTTGAATCTTTGTTTCTGAATGTATGTGCTAGGAATACTAATAGTTACCCTGATTCTTATAGCATGCTGACATATATGGATTAAAGTAGAATTATGTAAGGGAATTACTTTATGTAATTAAATTGTTTTAAAATTGTTCTGTTGTTTAGAAAGAGGAAAGAAGCCATGGTCAGCACCGTTATTTGCATTGATTCATTATACAGTATTGGTAATTGTGCTAAATTCATTTTCTTGAAGATTAGAGTTTAGGCCTCGAGATGGACTATCGCAAGTAACAGCAGTTCGTTATGGAGCCGCTCTGGTGCTCGCAGAGGCTCCAGGGAGGAGCCGAACACAAGCGGGTTTTGCCATTGTGATCTAACCTGCTCTTTTCTGCAGTACTCAGACCCCCTTAAGGGACCCTGTATTCATTTGAGCAGGATTCCGTGTGAAGAGCGGAGATGGGGTTTGCAAGGTCACACATTGAACCTGCACACCGAAAAGGATGCTCGGTGCTTGCGGAAGTTTTTCCCACTCCTCATTTGGAGTTCTAAAACTAGAGGCTTTTAAACTGCAAATGTGGGTGAAATGTGCCTGAACAGACAGCACTTCTTTTCCCTATTGCCTGGTTTACTTTTTTTTTCTTTTCTTCTTTCCCGCTAGATTTTCGACACGTCCTTATCTGAACCTCCTCCTCCAGGATATGAGGCTGTTTGTTAGAAATGTGGTGCCACCCTACAGTGCGTTTTCAGCCCAAGGAATGCCTGAGGTAACACAGTAGAAGAGTAAAAGAAACAGAAGTGGGAACAGAAACAGAAATAAAAGTAGGAACAGGAGCAGAAATAGAGATAGAGATAGAAATAGAAAAGATGGCATACGATAGCGTAGTGTAGGGTAGCATAGCACAGAGTGGTACAGAATAACGTGAAATTCCTGGGTCTTAGGCCTCAGTTCAAAACCTGACATGTCACCGGTAGGAAAAATGCCGTAGCTCTGATGTTCTTGGAAGTTTTGCAACGGAGCAATGTTCAAATTGAGCACCCATACGTGTTTGATTTTTTTCTCTTAGTTTGAGACAGAACTGGATTTTATTTTTACCTTTTTTTTAAAAAAAAAAATGCGATAAAATAAAATAATTTGATGTCGTAAGCTGCTATAAGCGTCTCCTGATATTTCTGTGACTATGCACCGTTGTGTCCCATCTTGACGAACAAATAAGACTGTTACATGTATGTAGCCCAATGAACAATCTGATTTTCAAAATGCTGCTTGCCCAAGGCTCGCACTGACGGGTACAGCTGCAGAGTGTACAGTGGGCTTGGAAAGGGCGTTTGCTAGCATTTCTAGCTGGCGGTAAAAGTGTTGCTGTGGTCTGAGTTCAACACTAATCCTTTCCGTCTTGTACCAGCTGACAGGCTTGCTTTTATAAAGCTGGCTTGTGTAACAGGAGCTTTCTGTCCTGTGATCATTAGTGGTTTCAATTAATATTTTGTAAGATTAGATTATTTTTTTTCTGTCGTTCTCGGCGTCTATACGTTCTGTACATAGAATAATGTAGGTTGGCAGGGCCCTCTGGAGGTCATCTGGTCCGATCTCTGCTGTAAAGCTGGATCTGACTTTGAAACCTGCTAACAAGGCTTTTACTCGCACAGCCCGGTATGAGAGCCATGTGCTTCCCGAAGTTTGTTAAGCTGTGCACGTCCAGAAGACAAAAGGTATTCTGTATTCTTTTGCCTCAGATACTCAAAGGAAGCTGGAGAGCCAGGCAGATAGCCTGTACCCTAGGATATGACAGCTTTGAGTATTTCAAGAATTGCAGTAAAGTAAGGTAAAATTCAGGGATTCTAATTCTGTGTCATAACATAATAGCCCCAAAGAAAGCAGAATAACTTCACCACTTTATTTCTGGAGACCTACAGTAAGTGATGGGATATACTAGTGGCCTACCAGTATCTTAAGGGGCCTACAAGAAAGCTGGGGAGGGACTTTTTAGGATGTCGGGTAATGGTAGGACTAGAGGGAATGGATTAAAACTAGAGATGGGTCGATTCAGACTGGACGTTAGGAAGAGGTTCTTCACCATGAGGGTGGTGAGACACTGGAACAGGTTGCCCAGAGAGGTGGTGGAAGCCCCATCCCTGGAGGTTTTTAAGGCCAGGCTGGATGGGGCTCTGAGCAACCTGATCTAGTGGGAGGTGTCCCTGCCCATGGCAGGGGGGTTGGAACTAGATGATCTTTAAGGTCCCTTCCAACCCTAACGATTCTATGATTCTATGATTCTATATGGGAAATAATAAAAGGGAAGTGATGGAAATAATAAAAACAGATTTTAAAAGCTGCATCTTTCTTCTTTAGAAAATTATTTTATTTTCATTAGATGTAAGAACATTGTTTCTAGAAAAAAAAAAACAAACAAAGAAAAGACAGATTGTTTTTTCAAAATATGATGCTTATGTTCACCTTATTACATAAAACTTTGAGAAAAGCTCCAGGTTCGTAGCTAGCAGTAACATTCTCCAGTGAGCAGCTGTCTGCACTTGTGCGGCAAAGAGGGAGCACGTACGTAGCTCAGCCGTGGGAATACGCAGGGGGTTCAGGGCTCCTCTGAATTCTCCCAGGCCTGTTTATGTATTCTGTGTTAAAAGCCATTCTATTAAAAACCAGAACTAAGCTATGGAGAGAGATATTTGGCACTTGCCACGTTCAGGTTCTCTTTCTGCTCATGAATTTTGCGAACAATTCCTGCATAAAGCTCCAAGTTCAATGAAGGGAGAAGGATGTAAAGTACCTGCAGCACGGGCTAACTGTAGTCTCGCGAGTAGGCAGCTTCCTGGGAAGTGGTAGAAACGGATCAAAGTTCTTGAGAGGCCAAGAACGCAGCTCTCTCATTTTCTGGGTGAGGGCTCTAATCAGGAAGATGTGGAAATACAGTTCAGCTCTGCTAGCACGCTTACTTTTTCTCCTGCAGCTGCTTTTTAAAAATAAGTGGCAGTGACTGTGTTTTGAAGGTTAAATACTGTCAGAGTGGGATAGGAGCTACTTACCTGCTAGAGCGAGACCCTGCAGAGATTTAGAAGTAGTTTCCCGCTCATTTCAGGTTCTCAGTAGATGGAAGATGGAATATACCCTCGTCTGTCATACAGGTTGTCAGAAAATGTATATTCCGTGTGGTGTATTCTAACTAAATCACAATAAACAGTCGGATGAAAAAAGTTAAGCTTTGAGCAGAAACTTCTTTTAACAGAAATACGTAGCAGAAAGGCGACAAAGTCACGAATTCACATTCTATTAGACAGTAGTAGAAGTTTGGAACATTAACATCATAAATTATGGTAAAATTCTGCTCTCCACTTCCTTTTTAAATGACTGCAAAAGGACTCCCATCTAATTAATGACGGTCACAAGTAAGAGGTGTGCTCGACATCTCTAAATACGCTAAGAGAGCCCAGATGACATTTTATGAGTCCACTCTACATTCTCAAAGCCTGTATTTTGTAATAGTTCTCTAAACATAAGGGATTTCATCACGTCACTAGTAAATTATGATGCAAAACTGTCACGACACTCTGATAAGAAATTTATTGCATCAATATAGTTTTTAGTCCTGTTAATGAAACTTAAGGATGAAGAATTTTCAGAGATGCTTAAAAAAATTTAATTAAGGAAGCCTGATTTATTATGCAACGTATCGAATATTGCCAGAATCCTCAAATTAGTGCCTTTTAATGTAGTTTCAGAAATCTGGAGATTGAATAAATATGAATTATTCTGCAACACCAGAATGCTATGAATACGGATTATATGCGTTATATCAGATATAGTTATGAGAGCTTCTTCTAAGAATCAGAACTGGTTTATGTGATGGCATCTACTTAATCAAAAAGTAAAGTGTGAACAAGTTTTCACCATAAAATGCTACTCTCATATTAACTTGCTTTGCACTTCATTGTAGAACAAGGGCCCTGAATGTGAGAACGCAGCAGGTTGCTATTAATTGTTGTAATTACAGCTCTGCAATTACGTAAGTCAAACTAATGAAACCAGTACTTTCGTATTTGTCAGAAAAAATACAATAGCCTACAAATGTAGGTATTCTGGACAAGACTAAAGAAATTATGTTAAAACGGAGAACCATGTTTCCCTTCTGCTCAATCTAAACAGACTCGTAGAACGGTCTTGACTTCAGTAGAGTTATACTTGATTTTGCGGAGAAGGAAAACTACTCCATAAATTCAGAAAAACCTCCCCAAGAATAATCCGTGTGTTTATGAATTATTCTCTGAACACAGAGGACCAGAATCTGTTATGAGACATATGTATGATAACATATGAATGCTGTTATATGAGACCACCTGAATATCTAGTCAGCAGTTTTTATCAGTGTAAGGGATTTAAGTTTATACTTTTTTGAAATTAAATTGAGGATCTGTCTGGAGGTCTCTGGTGATATGGAGAAATGCACTAAGGAAGAGCGTCCTCTCACCTAATTTTAGTTGTCTGAAAGTTGTCTGGTATCACAGGCATTTTTCCTTTATCAGTCTTTGAGGCTTATTATAGGCGTTTACTCTGAAACAGCCTTTCAGGTGTAATCAATGAGAGGTATATCCAGAGGGCAGTTTATTCCTTCCTAAAATAGGTGTTTAAAACAGGATTGGGGTGAGTTCTCCTGGAAAGGGTGAGTCCTCAGAGAACTTCCCAGCTCTTCATTGGCTGTGGAGCGCACTACAGGACCTTCTCAGACAATGCACGCAACTTTTAGCTAACTGACATTAAGGAAGATGGATCACCCATCAAGTACTGAGTAACAGGGTTGAAACACAATCATGAAGAATACTTTATCAATGTGCAAGGTGTGCTGATTTTGACAGTCCTGCAGCTTCTGCTGTACTGAATAATAATCGAGTCCTGAGAATTTCATAGGATATTGGCATCATTAAATTTACTGCATAAAATATTTACTGTGGCCTCTGGGTACGAAATACCTCCATCTGTCCAAGACTGACTACAGCTTAAACAGACTACGAAGAGAAGTAATTGCTGTACTCTGAGTGCTTACTCGAAGTTTCTGTTTCAGCAGTCCTGTCCTAACTCTCCATTGAGGACAAAGTCTGGCAGCTTTGGATGGTAGGAGTCTAAATTCATTAGAAGTCCCTTGCCTACCTAATTAATTGTCTCACGATCAAAGAAGAATTCATAGCAGAGCCAGATCCAGAGCTCATTGTACCCAGCTTGTTCTCTTACTAGATCACATCCTCCTTTTGACGTGCTCATTGACATTCTTGTTTCAAATTCTACCTCTTTCTATCAGGGTGAGTTAGTGTATGTGAATTAGGGCCGCACCGAGGACTTCTTTAAGCTAGAGCGTGAAATGGGAATTAACTGTACAGGAAAGATTGTCATTGCCAGATATGGGAACATCTTCAGAGGAAATAAGGTAACGCCTCTCTGTAAAAATGTTACTTGTGCTGTCCTTCACTTGATTTCAAGAGACTGAAACACTTACTGAATGTTCTGGAGAATTCAGCCTAACAGTTTTGCGTAGAGCTGCGCTCAAAGATGATTCTTTCTTAGAAGACATAAAGTATATATTTAATATGCATATAGTCCATCTGTAGGATAAAAGTTAACAAGTTGGAAAATGTTCGGTATTTTTGTATTCAGTTGCATACTATAAAGAGCTCCAAAATATTACTGACGTTCTTGAGTAATACACTGTAACTCTGAAGTAGACGGTTCTTCCCTATTGGTTCATCGGTGCCTTGAGATGCCGATATTGTGTTTCTTTATAATGGTTTCTGTACACCAGGCAGAGACTGTAACTATAGGGAGGTTATTTTAAATTCTGTATTTGTTTATTCAATGTCCCTATCATACAAATATTTTTAAACTACAAATTTCTGCATGTTTCCATGGCCTGACAGGAAAGTACATAACCATGTGCATGCTGATGCTCAAGTTACTTCCTGAATAGGGATGGGAGAAGACAGTCTCTTTTGAGTGTGTTTGGCTCTTTTACAAAAATTAGTTTGACCCTAATTTTGGCAGGACTATAATTTGCATTTTTCGGTTACCTAAGGGTCTCAAACACCGAATCTCTCGCTGGAACGCCAACTCTTATTGTATGCTCTTGAGTAACCTTCTGTGAGCTTTTAAGTGGGTAACTCACAGGTTTACCTACGTACAGACACCAGTGAAAAGTGACATGTAACTCATATTCTAGGTCAGGTAATATTTTCACTAAATTGTTTACCGCTCTTAAAGATACTATCTGAATGGAAAAGGCTTTAAAACTTGAAGAAAGTATTGCTGTCTATGAATCTTCTATTAAAATTAAATACAAACACCTCAGAGTTATTAGTATCTAGAGGGGCAGTTGTCCTGTGATTTAGAAATTGCATGCCCTCGTTGACACAAAGGGGTGATACGTTCGTTCATTTCTAATGACTGTCTATATACTGAAGAATTCGGTAGCTTGTATAAAATCTGGAGGACTGTACTGTGATTTGCCAACTTCCTAATGGCGTGCAAGAATAGGATGGAGGATTAAGGCACGTACTGCATTTCCTGAAAAAAAAGCTATAGTGTTTCTGAATTAAAATATCCAAATTTAAAACTGTTGAGGACTAGTTGTCACTCAGCCACTATACATCGTCTTATCTACTGGCAAAACAGATTGGGATGTCAGAATGACATATATTTTCTTTCTCTCACTCTCTACCAACCAGGATTATACGATAATAAAGTCACGTGAGAACACTTTTTAAAATCAAAATAGCGTGCAGGTCCGTGCTTCTGCTGTGATAAACCTAAGCCTCGTGGAGAGGCCCCTTTGGAGTTAGGCTTGTTCCCAGCCAAAGACAGTTTCAAGCTCTCCAATAATAACGTTTGTGTGTAGTGTGAAGCCTGAGATATCTTAGGAGATCGTTTAGGTAAATAAGGTAAATGCGTGACTAACTGAAAGATAAGATTGCATCAGCGTGGTACAGCTTTTTCCATCCATGATGGGTGCATTTCAGTAGTCAGTTGGTTGTGGTGGTCTGGATGACAGAACACAAACTCAGGTTACGTAGTAATAGTGTGACGGATGTTTTCCACGTTAATGCGGTTATCTCCTTACTAAAATGCAGAGCAACGGAAAACCTTTTACTTTCTTATGGAACCTGATATCCACATATATATTTTCAGGATGTTTTGTGATATGAGACAGTAATGGGCCCTTTACTTAGCCCAAGCACTGTGAAAGGCCCTGAGGAATAATCACTGTAATTTATACTACTTTCTTTTGCCCCTTGAACTCTTGTCTCAAGCTCTAAAGGACCGGATTGGGACCGGAGATGTGCTCTGCAGGGGAAGAATGCTGAGCTGGCAGGTGCCAAGGGAGTTATTCTATACTCTGACCCTGCTGACTACTGCGCCCCAGGAGCAGATCCCTATCCAAACGGCTGGAACCTTCCAGGTGGAGGAGCCCAGCGTGGGAACGTGTTAAACCTGAACGGGGCAGGGGATCCTCTGACACCAGGTTATCCTGCGAAAGGTGAGTGACGCTGAAGAAGTCGTGCTCTGAGGGTCTGGTTTCAGGAAGGGAGGGGAAAGCAATGGGGATGTTCTTTCCCTTGGAAAAAATCACATTTTTTCTTGGTCTTTCTGTTGCTCCAAAGAGGCAGATTGGGCTTCACATCAGTAGGCCACTTCTGCAAACGGTGCATCAGAGAAAGCGAGGGTATGTTAAAGGAGTCACACGGTGCAGTGCTGGTCTGCTTAACTTCACAGACATCCTCAAGTTAGCCCAGAGATCATGACACAAGTATTGGACACCTGAAGCCCTAGTCTTTTCTTCCTGTTTCTCACCCGTAAGTCAGCAAGGAGCCACCCTACACAGCCCATGGGTTGCTTTGCTTTTGTAGTTCCCCTTTCTGCAGGATTTGGGCCGCTTTCCCTCCACAAGAGCTCCCACTGGCCATGCTGAGATCTCTCCTGAGAAGATGACTATTTCCCACTGGTTCATCACCTTCACCTAATGCTTCCTCAGCTTTTTCTGCTCTGCCTAAACGGTTTCATTTGGCAGCTAACCCGGATCATTTTGACTGAAATGCATTAAAAACCATTTATGCCAGCACCGGAGCTGGCCTATCTGAGGGAGGCAGTCACCGCAATTAGGGTAGTCCCTAAGTGATGGGGAAAGTTGCCTTTAGCTAGCCAGCTTGAGCTGGAAGAGGATACATGTTCACAACGGTAGCATGGCAGGAGCAGACCACGAGGAAGATTTCTGGTTCCTCATGCCTGAGTCAATGATCTCAGAGATGAATCCTTGCCTGCTTTCCTCAACAAGGGTCCCTGTGAATGTTGTATGAAGGAGGAGACTTTTTTTCCACACCTGCTGGCTTGCAAGCATCAAATTCTGTCCACATCGTGAAAATTAAGGTTGTAATTTCTAAAAAAAACCCCGTGATTTGTATTTGAGCTCTGTCAGAACAAAACCTAGGCTTCATTTTGTTCACAAAAACAGCAAAGCAGAATATTCGGTAGCCCAGTGTATAAGATTTTTATCTGCATCTTTTATCAACCGGCAAAATTTTTTAGTTCCCAGCTGAATGTTCCAAACATCAGACTACAGGTTCCTTCTTTGCTCTTCTTAGCCTGGAGAAGAGCAGACTGAGAGGGGATCTCATAAATGCTTATAATATCTAAAGGGCGGGTGTCAAGAGGATGGGGCCAGATTCTTCTCAGTGGTGCCCGGTGACAGGACAAGGGGCAACGGGCACAAACTGGAACACAGGAAATTCCGTCTGAACATAAGGAAAAAATTCCTTACTTTGAGGGTGGCAGAGCCCTGGCACAGGCTGCCCAGAGAGGTGGTGGAGTCTCCGTCTCTGGAGACATTCCAAACCCGCCTGGACGCGTTCCTGTGCCACCTGCTCTGGGTGACCCTGCTCTGGCAGGGGGTTGGACTAGATGGTCTCCAGAGATCCTTTTGAGCCCCTACTATTCTGTGATTCTTCTTTCTCTGTGGCTTAGCCTGAAGTTCCTTCCCACAGAGAGAAATATTTCTATCTAAAAGCATTTAAATGCAAAAGATTAGCAATCAATTTTAAAATTTCCAGCCAGCTCTAAATGCATGATTGAAGACACTATTGAAGAACATTTTTAGTGTTTCCCTGAAAACATGTTGATAAAGCATAAAGAAGGAAATTGCTGAAGAAATGTCAGCCTGACTTTGAGGAAAGTGAAATGATTATCCCTGACTCCGGTGTTAGGACTGTGCTATGAATTGTACAGATTCCTTCGGAGAGTCGTAAATATGAAAATAACTGTTTTTTGCTTTCAGATTACACCTACCAATTAGACAAAGACGGTGCTGTAGGTCTCCCAAAAATTCCAGTCCATCCCATCGGCTGTCGTGCTGCTGAGTCAGTACTGCGGTAAGTGTAGTGGAGACATGAAGAATTTTAAGCAGACTGGTTTTGGAAAGTTATGAGAGTGTTTGAAAAGACGGGGAGACGACTTGCACTGTGCCTCTGTGGCAGCTGGTGAAATATTTGTTTCCCATTAGGTCCTCTGCAGAAGGCAAACACGTTATCTATTACTACCTAGCAGATACCGTTTGTAATGATGCCATATCAGGATCATTTGCAATATATCATCATCAGTCAAGGATACTGACGTTATAAAGTGCCTCTCAGTTTGAATAAAGGCAGAAGTTTTTGAGGATGGCGTGGTACCCGTCTTGTGAAAATTAAGTCATTCGTTTGTCCGGGGAAATGCTTGCCATGTATGTTTGATAGGACAGTACCTACACTGTCCTCTGGTAGATGAAGGCATATGCTTTCTCTCGTCAGGTGTATTAAGTTGCAGAAATATGAAATGATGCTAGCAAACGAATATACGGACACTGAGGAAACTCTGGAGTATTATAGGGGATTTACTAGACATCTACGTGGAAGCGTGCTTACAAAACATGCAAGTGACGTGACGACAGGCTACCGGCTTGCCAGAGAGCAGCGTTAGGATTCATAATTATCTTAACAAACCAAATAAGCGCTCTGAAAAAACTAAGATGTGATTGAGTTGGGAAGTGTATCATTCCCCTAAAAACGGAGCAGCAATCACTTGTGTCACCCGTAGAGGTACAGAGCAGGACGTGCCAGGGCTGGCAGCAGCACCACGGGTGAGCGTTTGGGGCAATACGTGAACTTCACGTTGGGTGTGTGTTCGTGTAGGAATTTTACATCTAAATCACACGAGCAATCATCCTGCTGTTTGATGCCTGTGTCTGAATACTGGCTAAAAAAAAATAAATTCTATATCTTGCCTCTCTATGCAGGTTTCCTCTGAAGTATTAAAGCTAGATATTTTTATATGAGGCAGAATTTTACTATATTTGGTGTCTTTGCATACCTGGTGTTCATTGACACTGTTCTAGTGTTTTTCCTGTTTCCTCCCAAGCTTTTATGGACTGAGATATCTCCAAATTGTCTTTTCTTTAAAACTTTATGGTCATCACTGTTATGAGGATAACTGCTCGTAATGATAAAGGTATAGGTTAAAAACCTCTCTTTTTTCCACTGCCGGCAGGTAGTGGTAGAGTAAATTAATATATATTAACACGGTGTAGCTAGATATTTCTCTTCAGTAAGTTGTAAATAACTCTAGAACTTGGCGTTAATAATCATGAATGAGATCTAAATCCTTTAAAAATACTGGGTCCTTGTTTTCACTTTTGTCTTGAGAAATCATAACTTCTAGTTATTCCTGTTATCGTATTTTTATATGAAAAAAATATACCGAGGACAGGCTGAAGTGTTCTGTGGCGTAAAGCTTGACTAAAGTATGCACTTACAGTAAAGGACATACTTTCCTTTACAACAAATACATTTTGCTGAATTAGAACCAGAACATCCAGCGTATTTTTTAATCACAGAATCACAGAATGATAGGGGTTGGAAGGGTCCTCTGAAAATCATCTAGTCCAACCCCCCTGCCAGAACAGGGTCATCTAGAGCAGGTTGAATATTTTTTTAATATTTCTCATGAGTTCATGTCAGAAATATAAATCCTTTAGAAGAGGTGAATAAGTACGGATGATTGTGATCCACTGAATTACTGAATTTCCAGTTGCGTTAGCTGAGAAAAAAAATCTCACCTTTGACAGTGGAAGAAGAAAAGGTGACTTGGACTGATCATGTTTCTCCAATTTTAGACATCTTTGAAACAAATCAACTCTGTCTATGCTACCAGATCAAACAGTATCCAGGGACAGGCACTGGAAGACAGCTGCCTATGCTGTTAAACCGTTCGAATAGTTCAAGATACTCTCTGCTCATTCGAAAGCAAATCCAGTTCAATGTAGCAGAAGATTCCAGGGACCATTTACAAGAGGTAGATTGTATGCAAAACCTGTGGAGGCTCACAGGATAGCTGTAGGCCACTCCAAGCTGATCTCAATGCCCAGGACTATTCCTCTATGTTAATTTACTAGTATTAAAGTAGCTAAAAAGACAGATTATTCTCATGTGGAAAGTTGTAGTATAAATTGTCTAAGACAAAGACCATCACTGGTGTGCGTGGGACCTAACAAAGCGTGATTCCTGGTTAGAATCATAGAATTGCTGAGGTTGGAAGGGACCTTTAAGATCATCGAGTCCAACCTTTAACCTGCCCTGCCAAAAGCCACTTCTAAACATAGAATCATAGAATCATAGAATCATAGAATCATAGAATCGCTGAGGTTGGAAGGGACCTTTAAGATCATCGAGTCCAACCTTTAGCCTACCCTGACAAGAGCCACTTCTAAACCATGTCCCTAAGTGCCCCATCTACCCTTTTTTTAAACATCTCCAGGGATGGTGAATCCACCACCTCCCTGGGCAGCCTATTCCAATGTTTAATAACCCTTTCAGTGAAAAAATGTTTCCTAATATCCAATCTAAACCTCCCCTGACGTAACTTGAACCCCTTTCCTCTCGTCCTATCACTTGTCACCAGGGAGAAGAGGTCAGCCCCCATCTCTCTACAACCTCCTTTCAGGTAGTTGTAGAGGGTGATAAGGTCTCCCCTCAGCCTCCTCTTTTCCAGGCTAAACAACCCCAGCTCCCTCAGTCGTTCTTCATAAGGTTTGTCCTCCAGGCCCCTCACCAGCTTTGTAGCCCTTCTCTGGACACGCTCCAACACCTCAATGTCCCTCTTGTAGCGAGGGGCCCAAAACTGAACGCAGGTTCCTCATTTGTGTTTGGTGCTATTCTAAGATGTCTGTAACTAATAATGATAATTTGTTTTTTCATAATAGTAATATGGGAGGCCACGCACCGCCGCATAGTAGCTGGAAAGGAAATCTGAATGTATCTTATAACGTGGGTCCTGGCTTCACAACAGATTATTCCACCAGGTCAGTTTTGTTTCATAAAGAAATCAAGCTTGGGATCAGAGAAAAACAGGCAGAGCAATAGAATTTGACCAAAGGTAGAGTAGTTGGGGTTAGTTGCATCAGTCCTTTGATTATGACCATTTCCTGGGTTGAAATGCCCTCACTGCAAAGCTTCAGTAGCTGTACATCTTGATTGAATGGATATGACTGAATTGCTTTAGTTTCCAGCTAGTCTTTAACCAGTGACATTTGAAAAGCATCTAACCTTTGACAAACTATTTGATGAGACTGATTATTTTTTTGAGAACTGAATTTATTGTCTTTTTAAAATTCCCGTAGGTCCAGCTTCTGGTCTTACCTATTGCCTTACATAAAACAGTATTAACCTACAAGTCAAGTTTTCCAGAAAAAAAGCTTTAACTACAATGTCATTTTTATTGCTTCAGGTTGGTTTTTTTTTTGTTTTTAAACTGATTTAGTAATTACAGTTTAGGACTAAAGTCCAGGTGTTTCAATATTGGCTGAGCTATTGTCCTGACTTCATACGAACCCTTTGACCTCCCTATGGCTTAGTCATACCACGTGAAAAACTCTTTCTGAAAAATATACAGACAACCCTTGAGGATGAGTTGTTGCACCTCCAGCCGTGTTGTAGATAAACAAACAAATTCTCTTGATGCAACTCAGGTTGTCTGATTTTCTGCTGCCTGAGCTGCCACGTCAATATTGACTGTGCTGGGGTCAGTTCTAATTTGCACCAACCTCTAGATGATTAGAACTATTTATCTTTCTGACATTAGACGGTTTTCATTTTTCTTTCACTTCTCCAAATTTAAAAACTATCTGCTAGCAAAAAATCTTTGAATTTGGAGTTCCGAGCCTGTTACCCGTATAAATCCTATTGACATCGATAACAGTACATAGCTTTCAAGGGCTAAATGCTGTTCTCAATTGCACAAGTATAAATCCAGAAAAAACCACACTGAAATCTTTTCAGATTTACTTTGGTTTAATGGAGGGTAAATCTGGCCAAAGTGCTTTCCTTACAATTTATGTTGTACGCTTCTGAAAGGTGTCAAAATGTTTTCTTATCTAATCTGGTGGGTTTTCTCTTTGGATTTTCTTCCCAATGCACTAGAAAGGTGAAAATGCACATTCATAGCAATAACGAAGTAAGGAGGATTTACAATGTGATTGGTACCATCAGAGGCACAGTGGAACCAGGTAAAGTCATTTGTCTTCAGTGTAACGTGAGTGTCCAGTGACCTCTACACGCACTTCATCGTTACAAGGGAGAAATGGCGAATGCAGTTTTCTCTGAAATATTGCACTACGTGGCCACTGGTTTTGAAATATTTATTGCACCAGCTTTCATATGGTTCAGAGCGTGTCAGCAGTTTCACTGTAAATGCTGGTGTTCAGTGGGGAGTCATAACCAAGACAGAAATACGTGTCTTCAGGCAAGTGACTTTGCAATTGAAAGAATATTCTTAAGTGGATATTCTTCCCTGCTAACATGGGAATGGATTTTGCATTCCGTCTGAAGACATCGTATCCACCACTATTGACTTTTTGTCTGTCTTACAGTCTCTTGTAACCAGGGTGATTTTACAGTCTAAAAAACCCAGACATATAGACATCCTTAGGATGATGGTAACGTCATTTAACTTGTAAGTGCAGCACTTCCCTGTTGCCTGAAACACAACTTTAACCATATTATGGTAGCACAGAGATCTAGTCTGACTTTCACCTTATTCATCACATCTCTATCATGATTTGGACAACTCTTTTTATGATTGGCGATATATATATTCAGAGAAATACTGCATTCAGCACACCTTAATGTTGTGAATTGGCATGCTGTACAAATACAATTAGTGGATCAACTTCACCACGAAGCACGCTATTATAAAACATGGAAAGATGCTTCTATCTTTAGAGGACAGCTGCAGTATTTCTAATAACAGAAGTAACATGGAATTTAAGAGGTTTTAAGTTTTATGAGATCAAGTTATTGTGTTTCACAAATTATTTAGCGCTGGCTGAAAATGCAGGAGAATGTCTTTGGAGATTTAAGATGTCTTTTGCCTATCATGTATATTATAAACTGTTAAGCTTTGTTGCCTGATACCTACATGGAAAATTAGAAATTACTTCCAATTAACATCTCTATGGCAGGAAAAAAGTTTTTCTAAGTAAACCTCTATAATTAATTTCCCTAGACAGATATGTCATCCTGGGAGGCCACTGCGACTCATGGGTATTTGGTGGCATTGATCCTCAGAGTGGGGCAGCTGTGGCTCACGAGATCGTGAGGAGCGTTGGAAAACTGAAAAGGAAAGGTAATGTAATGAAAGAATAAAGCACACCAAAATCACTGCTCTCAGCTGTGCCCATGGATTTCTCTGGGATTTAAGCATATGCTTAAAATTAAACACCTGTATCTCTGATCGCTTGAATAAGCACGCTGCTCTGCAGTTGTTAATGAGCTCCAGTTACAACCTTCGTATCTTGTGAGGTACTTCTACTCCAGAGAAAGTACACCTAAAGGAAAACAAAACACAAAATTGGGGCTACTGAAATAAACGTGACGTTTAAGTACAATTGATTACTGTGTATTTGAGGCTGGTCAGACCGGATGTTTCAATGTCCCTATAAAAGCGATACGGTGGTGGACTGATCAAGGCTTCATCAAGGCAACACCGAGAACCTTCTCAGCACTTGACTGCGGTTTGGAGACAGACCCAAGAACATATAAAGGCTGTCTGTGGACTGCAGAGAATGAGCTGTGCAAACATAGTAGGAGGTAACGGTTAAAAATACCTCACGCCTAGTTACATTAGAATAAGAACAAATGCCAACTGTCCCAAGTTTCTGCTGCTGTCAGTGCGGATGCTGTTCCCCTATCTCACATCCCGTGCAAAGAAGCTCTGACATAACTCACGTACTATGCTAAAGGAGCTTTCTTTGCCTAACCATTACACTTAAAACCTATTGACATTTAGTTTTCTTTCCGTTCCCTCCCACTTATTGGGTATTAGGGGAAACTGCCCTTGGAATGGGAGCAGAAGACGAAAAGGTTCCAGCAGCCTCCAAGAAAACTTGGGGCGGTTACGGAGGCAGGGCAATAGAATCTGTTTCATTTGGCCAGAGTTTAAATCGAATGCAGATTTCACTTCAAGTGAAAGATCTTTGTTTTGAAGGTGATCTGTCAAAGTTACAGGGAATTCCTTAAGTTTTGAAATCCAGCATTTGGGAGACAGGTCAAAGAAATTCGGTAAGAGATATGAAAAGATGCCAAACACTTTTCTGTCAAAGTAGACACTGGTATACAACGTCCGCTAAATTGAACAGAGCAAAAACAGTAGAAAAGCTTTCTTTCAACAATTATTTTTCCTTGTTCAGAGTTTTAAATTTTAGAAAATCTTCTTGCCATTAAAGCCGAGAGAGGAAAAAGAATACATTATTTGGCCCAATATTGAAGTAGAAGTGAGATTGCCACAAAATTAGCAAACCGTTATTAGGTTAGATTAGTGAAGACGTTGGTATTAAAGTTCCTTAAACACACCTCTTTCCCCACAGATGGGGATAAAAGATGAGCTGCCCAAAAGTGACATTTGTTTTCATGTTAGTTACCACGTTCCAAGCAGTCTTTATTTCTGTAACACGGTTTCCGTGGTCTTTTGTTGCAGGATGGAGGCCAAGGAGAGCAGTGACATTTGCAAGGTGGGATGCAGAGGAATTTGGCCTGTTAGGATCGACAGAGCGGGCTGAGGTAAACCAGGAGCGTTCAAAGAGAAACTTCCACAGTGGCAGATCTTTGAGAAGTCTGTACCAGCAAGCAGCACTTCTTCCCTCCCTCCCTCTCTCTCTCTTCCTTACACACACACACGCACTCACACACTCTCACGAGTTTCCTTTTGAACTGCCAAGAATATATGGCTCCTGGCAGTACGCGATGTCTTTCCCTGAGACAGCTGTTACTTCTGTGGATGGGAAAATAGTTCTTAGGAAAAAAAAAACAAAAACAAAACGTTCAACAGCATTTTCTTCCTCTTTTTCTTCTCATAGGAAAATGCCAAAGTACTGCAAGCACGAGGAGTGGCCTATATCAATGCAGATTCCTCCATCGAAGCTTTGACTGGATTTTTACTGGAGTAGTGATGGTATATATAGGTGGCTGGGAGGCATTTTGGCTTGGAGATCCACGAAAGCTTCAACGTGATAGTGTTGTTGCATTAGTGTGGGAGTAGATGTGGGGGGAAACCGTAACCCAGAACCACGAAGTATCCTTCAGATATTCCTGGTGCTTCAGGGGGGAAGTCCATTACAGTAGCTACACTATTTGGGAAGTCATGGGGAGGGACAGGAACTGTTGTATCCCTGTCAGCATTTCTGTAGAACTCTTTAGAGTCAGGTTCTCCTCTTATAACCTGCGTAATAAACATAGGGACGTAAGAAAAGCTCTTAAGGTTGCTTCGAAAGCTGGGCTGTAATTCATCTTCACCAATACAAATGCACTCACAAGATCCCGGGAGAACTCTTCTACAGGGAGAATCAGCTTGTTCCTTGTAGAGAGCGTAGTTCTCTAGTCACTTTCTTATTAACAAATAATGGCATGAGTCGAACTTGCTTCTTCAAATGAATAGTTTTTCCTTTTTTTCAGGAAACTACACGCTACGAGTGGATTGCGCACCGCTGATGTACGGACTGGTGTACAGTCTTACTAAAGAGGTAATATCGCTTCAAATTTCTAGCCGGCATGTTCAGTGGTCACTTACCGGATGGGGCTCTGTGTATAAAACACAGTGTCAGATGTTTCTTTCTTTCCTGACTGCAGTACCCCTTGGTAAGTCGATAGCAAAGTAACTGGAGCTTTTTCCCAGGGGCGGCAAAGGGATTGCAAGTTTACACCTTTAAATTATTAGTTATTCAGGATTAGGGGATTTTTTCCATTCCTCCTATCAAAGTATTATTTCTAAGAACAACAGAAGAAAAAGATGCCGTGAGCCAGGTGACAGAAACAAGCACAAACCTGGCTGCCCAGTCCAACTACTGCGGTGCCCGTGGCAGTGAGAGACTCCGGCTCCTTTTAGGCAGGGGAAGAAATAAAGCTTGCTGCGGTGTTGTTTTCAGCGTGATGTGACAGGTTCGATCAATGCGCTTTACTGGCTCCAAACACGATGCTGTCACACATGTTTGTGTGGCACACAAAATTAAAAGGGAGGGACTTTTCTCAGGAAATAGCCTCACAGTCCTACGTGTAAGCTGTTCCTTGCTTCGAGGGTGAGTCTTAGAGGCTGGCACTAAAAGGCTTTTTAGTTCTGGTTGGGTTTTTTTTTTTTCTGTTCATCTGTATTAAAGCATGAAGATTTAATTAGTTTTCTGTGTTTTATATACCTATACATAATGTACATTCAGCTACTGTATATATTCTATGAGTCTACTATATGTGTCTTCATCTGCTGTGTATATTCAGTCATCTGTTTTTTCCAAGGTCGTTAATTTGTTGTCTCTTGGGAGCTGCCATTGCACTGGTACAAAAGTAAAGGAAAGGTAGCAATTCAGTGTAATAATTTGCTGGCAATCGAAAGGCAACAAATAAAATTTAACTCTGTTAAAACTAGGTGCCCAGATAAAGATATTTCTGCCCTCAGCCGCCGAAGAGCAGATCACCTGCAGTTCCCGTGGTAACCCGTGCTAAGTGCAGGTATTCAGAACAGTCAGAAAATCAGGTCGGCAAAGTCTCAGTTTGGGCACCAAATGTTGGCCTAAATACCAGTATACATGGTTTCGTCACCCATCCCGGAGCTGGGAAGCAGCAACAAAGGCTGAAGAATGCGTGTAATCGCAGCCTGTTGGTGGCTGGTGTCCGACGAGAGCGCTGATCGGGAAGCAGGTCCTGTGTGATCCCACCCAAAGTTAGTCTGTGGCAAAAAACGTCAACGCTGTTCTATGAACAGCTAGCTTCATGACCAAAAACCCCAAATATATTAGTTTGATTTTTTTATTTCTATTGCGGATTCTTAGATAGTAGATCTAGATATTAATAATAGAATAGATATTAACAATCTTTAATAGATTAAAGATAATAAAACCTCAGCCGACCAATAAAAAGGAAAGATGAAAAAATACCCACATTGTTCAACCTGCTCCATAGTCTGGAAAATAGGTAGGGTGATAGGAATGAACTTTAGGATGGTTAGGATTTGTATACCTCTGGAGCAGCTATGATGACACTAACGCCAAGCACTATACACTTTACCCTTCTAAGGTTGCTGCTGCATCCATGAAAATAATTTTTGTGAACTAAAATGGTAGAAACAGTTTTGAATCAAACTGAGACAAAATTGTTTGAAATTTCCTGCCAAAGTGAAACAAAAAGTTTTGGTTTTGTGAGGTTTTTTTTAATGTTGAGTATTTAAATTAAATGGCTGAAAATCTCACCAAGAAATATCAGAATGTAAGTATTGACTTGAAATGTTTTGATTTCCCCGTGTTTTCTTCCATTGAAAATTACCTATTTTTAGCCAATAAACTCTTCCTCTGGAAAATGCTATGCATTTGAAATGTTACGATGGAAATGCAGGAAGGTTAAGGGACTTAAGACTGTCACTTATTAATTGCCCTAAGTCACAGGCTTTACCTGATTATTGGTAACATTTAAAATTGTACCCTTTGTCTTTTGTTTACAATAAACTTTTTCTAGATACCGAGTCCTGATGAGGGGTTTGAGGGAAAATCTCGTTATGAGAGCTGGTATAAAAAAAATCCATCGAAAGAGTACAAAGACGTCCCCAGGTCAGTGACAAAAGAAAATAAACTATATACCAAAAGTTACTGTAACTTGTAGAGTGTGGGTTTTAAAGAAATATCACTTGAAAAACTGAGCTCCTAAAAGAAATGGTGTGATCCTCAGCTGGTAAAAATTTCCGAGTTTTATTGACTGCAGCTGATACACTGTTGTACTACAGTTTTGGGAGCCTGCCTTTGTAGCATGAACGGGAAGCTTTATATATGAAAAGTAAAGGGTTTATGTAGTTTATAGAGATGTGGACAAATAAGGGTTGTACGCACAACCCAGCGGCAGGCACACAAGGTGCTAAACACAGCAGCTTTCCCTTGCGCTGACTTCCACTCTCCTGGAAGGCCTCTGAGTTTGGGCGGCTGGGGAGCACATCAGACAGGTTTTACAACACTGTCCTTCAAAATAACCAGAGTTTTTCTATAGAGGCTCAAAGACTGATTCTATTCCATGGAGCCGTGCCAGCACAGTTGGGTTTTCTCTGAGTTGAGAGCTTCGGATAGTGGAAGTTCTGTAAGAGGAGGGTTGCTGGGTCTTCTCAATGATTAAAGACAGTGAGTTAAATTCTCTTTTTAAGAGTTTGATTTCTCTGCCCCTGAGAATGATGACTCTGCTCCTCCGAGAATGCAATTGATGAGGTGCGTGTAATGTAGGGGTCACAGGCAATTCGTGGTATATTGATAAAACGAGCGTACTAGGGAAAGACTAGTGACTGCGACTGCAGAATAAATAATTACCACAGTACTAGGAAGCAAACTAAAATGATACTTTAAGTATTGTCACTCAAGGAATTTTCCTCTTTCTTGTTAAAAGAATAAATAAACTGGGTTCTGGCAATGACTTTGGTCTTTTTTCAACGTCTTGGCATTGCTTCAGGCAGAGCATGCTACAGTAAAAATTGGGTAAAGTCTGTGTCTTTGCAATTTTATCTCCCCCCTGTAACTGCCTGAATAATATCACCTGTAATTGAGCCATTTAGACTGCCAGCTTTTTGGAGTAGTTCAGTTTAGTGTGTCAGAGTGGAGTCCCAGTTCATTAGTAGAACTCCGTGCTATTACAACACAAATATTGAATAAATAGGAATGGTCAACTTGGTGTCAGTCAGACAAAAGGAACTTTGCTCGGGGTAAATGGATGTGCTCAAAATTACCTGTGGTTGATGAAGGCTTATGAGTGGCTTACGATGACTTTTGAATGATTTGTAATAACTTATGAAGCTTTGAATTCAGAATGGTTCATGTTTTATGGAAAATATGGGTTGACGCTGGAGCATACTGTGAGGTGAGGCTAATTAATTGAGAAATGTTCAAGGAGCAATCTATTCAATGTGGCCTTTTCCTCTGAAGAGGTATATTCAAAGGCATAAACAGAAATGACCGTTGAGATACAAGCAAAGAGAGGAAGGGCAATCTCACTTCTATTTAGCCAGTTAAAAGTTATGTGTCTGTTCTTAGCTACCTTCTTTAGGCTCTGCACATGGTCAGTGGAGAGAGGCATCTCCAAATGACCGTTCATCTCATCACAGGTTGATGTCTAAAGAGAGCCACCACTGCGCAGTTCTTCTCATTTGACTGTCCGTAGTGGCTGCATAGGATTAGTGTGACCTGAAACTTAACTCTACAGTGCCTTGAATCCCACAGCAAAGGTTTTCAAGCAAAGCTGAGGTTACAGTTGAGTAATGGTTTTGTTTGGGTTTGTTTGTTTCAGAACGTAGAAAAATATAGCAGCTGTCCGGTTTACCACAGTGTCTATGGAACTTATGGAATTGTGGAGAGGTTTTATGATCCCACTTTCAAGAATCATCTGACAGTAGCTCAGGTACGGGGAGGGCTGGCGTCTGAATTGGCCAACGCCGTTGTACTTCCTTTTGACTGTAGAGGTTATGCATCAGCTGCGAGCAGCTATGCTCACATCATCTATAATTGGTCAAGGAATCACGAAGAGGAACTGGCAACACACAATGTATCCTTTGGTACATCCAGGCTTTCATCGCACTCTTCCTCTGTTAATGCTGCCAATGTTCTATCTCAGTGTATGTCTTAGTCATGACCTGGTATTTACCTTGTGCTGTATGAACAGAAAATAAAACAAGAGTCACGCCCTCTAATAATTTGAAATTTGAATATTTTGTCCCTAGCGTGCCTGTCTAGATACTATGCCACTGCCAACGCTTAGAGTCGGATGTTCTTGATCTGTGCATGGTTCACCAGTGTTGGCAACAAAACATCTTTGTCTTGGTCCCTGAAAAAAAAAAAAGAGTCACACTGCTTTGCAGCTCACAGCGTTGGATAATTCTCTGTCCAACACTGATCATAGGATAATACAGGTTAGAAGGAACCTCAGGAAGTCTCTAGGTCAACCTGCCCAAGGCGGGGTCAGCTCTGAGGTCAGACCAGGTTGCTCAGAGCTTTATGCCATCTGGTCTTGAAAACCTCCAGGGACAGAGACTACAGAACCTCTCTGGACCACAGTCCTTGACTGTTCTCAGGATTAAAACTATTCTCGTGATCTCCGGTCAAAAGTTCTCTTGTTTCGGTTTATGGGCACGTGATGGCAAGTGCAAGCATCATGAGAAGTTTGCCTCGGGGCTTGGTCGCGCAGGAACTGTTCATCCCTATGTAACAATAGGGATCTTGTGCTGGCACGTGAAATATTATTTCATGTTAGAGGGATTCACAAAATGCCTCCTGCCTGAGAAGCCTTTATTTTATTGGCAATGTTATATACTATTCGGTTTAGGATTTGGCTGCTTATGACCAATATCGGGTACGTGTGTGGGCACGCACACACACATACACACGTACACTCAGGCTTTCTCAAAAATGCATGTGTGGAGGGACATGCTAATAAAACATAAGTTTGGGGATTTATAAAATCCCAGACCTACCCAAACAGTCTGATTCTGGCAATACATGCTCTAGTTTTTGGTATTTATGTACATTCTTTAGGTAACAAACAATAAGCAATATTCACGAAAGTACTGATTTCTATCGTCTCCAAGGCACGTTTTCACAGAATTACGTACTTTTTAATGTAAGAATATGGGGTCATCTGATCTTTATTCAGTGAGAATTGGCAGATCACGATCACAGGGAAAGATAAAGCTTTAATTTGAAGAATTTGCTTTGTTAAATGATTTCTTCAGAATTTGAAGTTAAATGCTTCCTTCCTGCTCCCTCCAGATGCTCTGCTTTCAGCTGTGAAGAATTTTACAGAAGTTGCTGCTAGCTTTCATGAGAGACTGCAACAAATAGATATCAATAAGTAAGTTTGACTCTTTTTCTTCTTCCAGTAAAATACTCCCTGTAGTCTTCTGGGCTCAGAGGGCATAGTCTTCCCTTGCATTTCATCCCTGGAATAACCTTGGTGACAAATGACTGTCAGTCATTTGTTTCATAGGTCCTTACGGGTTCTTGTCTTTAAGGATCTGGTTCCTCTAGGAAACAAGGTATAGAAATGTTGAATTAGTGGACATCAGAGACACTGCAGGGCCTGGGAATCTAGCCATGTTAGCTATGAAAAGTGTCCAAGGTATTTAGTGTCGATTCTTGACAGGTTTTGGTTGAGGAGCAGTGCCAGGATGGTACAGGCGTGTGCCTAGAATGCTGGTTAGCATGAGCAGAGCCAGCTCAGGTGTGTAACTCCTTCCAAGTAGAGACACATCCTAGGATTTTGTCACTGGATTATCATTAAAGAACAAATGTTGACTTGTGGTCTTTGTTTGCCAACACTCTAGTTTTCAAGATAAACGTAATACTTAACGAAAAAAACCCCAATACACCAATCAAGTACCATGATTGTTGTTGTGGCAAGCTTTTTGATGAGCTTTCCCAAAAATTCTGTGCACCACCTATGCCAAAAGGTCTAATTCACACTTGACTTAATTGTTAATTTATTCTTTGTAGGCCATGCCCAGAATGAGAAATTAAATCTCCTTTTATATATGCATATGTGTATGTTACATTTCTTGGGAAGAATATAATTTAGCCATATGCTTACCCTTATGGAAGACTAAGTGAGAATAAAAGCCATCTTTAAAATGGCAGCAAGTTTCAAGATAAATGAGTTCACAAAAATTTCTTCTGTAAAATATGACATTTATGACATATGACACGTATGTGACATTTTCAAAATGGTTTCATTGATGGATGGCCTAAATCTAAGCTTTAATTCAACGAACCAGTTTCAGTTTCCATTTACACCAATGTAAACGTGAAAAAGGTTCCTCGATGGTAGTTACTGCAGGCTTACAGAGATATAAATTTTACCATTTTCTCTTAGTGAGTGCCTTTGAAGTGCTACAATAAGTTCCTTTGGATGTAAACTACCAAACCCACGTATATTCAGTATAATCTTCTTCACAGTTCTTGTATTTGTTAAGCATCAGTAGTATGTTCAGAGCTACCCAAAGCACACAGACACAGATGGTTTCTGCTCTAGGGAATTTACAATCTTCCATCAGAAAAACACAATTCTTGGATGATTCAAAAGATGATTCTAACATCACAAGGTTCCTGTTTCTCAGATGTTGTGGTTTTACATAAAAATAAATGATTTTATTGAAGTAATTTGCAGCTGGTTGGCTTTGTGGAAAATAGGTTCTTTAGAAAACTGCGGTACAAAAGCAGAGAATGGTCTGCCTAAGCATCCTAATGAAAATGAGATAAAGGAATAAGGTGCACCATGAGAGAAAATGCCTGGAAGTCTCTGTCTTCTTTGACACTATTCCTTGGCCTTTAAAAACAGCTTTAAGAGACTTTCAGACCGTCTCACAGTACAGAACAGCATAATTCTGTTATGCTGTTATGCAGGTTATCTGACTTGGGCTGTCTCGTGGCCTACACTTTAAGTTCAACACCTTGGACCTACTGTCCTTCACAAATCCAGACCTGTGTACATTGGGGCACGGGGTGAGAGTGGGCCAAACACTTGTAGCTAACACATTCCTCCGTTTTCTTTTTGTCCTACTTGCTGTCAGATCACTAAATGATCAGTCATGTTTCTAGAAAGGGCTTTTATCGATCCTCTTGGATTACCTGACAGGCCATTCTATAGGTAAGAAAGGCTTGTTTTTCACTTTCTGCCTTGAGTACCGTACAAGAATTCCTTTAAGATTTACAGGTCTCTAAATGGAATTGTAATGATTTTATTCGATGTGGTAAAAGTAGATTAAACAGGACAAATAAGATTGAAAAGGGAAGACAACATTAGGGAAAACTTCAGTGAAGTACACTAAGCAGAATGAGGAAAAGTCTTGTTGGAAGCCTATTGGGATCAGTAAACCTATTCGCACTGATCTCTGTGGGCTTCTAGATGGATCTAAAAGTGTCGCCCTGGACACAGTGCAAGTCATTTCAGTGGTAAAGGATCTTTAGGAAGTTACTACGGTTTGAAAATGAAATAGGGTATAATTGAAGTATCTCCAATTTGATTGATTCTAGCAGAACAGTCACGCTAGCAAATACAGTGTAGAGGGCAGCACTTTCACAGCGGTGAGGCGAATTCGGTACTTCTCTCATCCAGTTCAAGAAGTAAATAATGTTTGAGAGGCAGAACAGTCAAGCCATGTCTAGCTTTTTGGTCCTTCTGCCAGTCTGCATAATTCAGAACAGTAATCTTTCCACTGAAAAGTTCCCCTAAAAAATAACTGTAGAAAGAGAAATTATGATGTACGGTCCCTGTACCCCTTGTAGCTTCTGATTAAAAATCTGTTGAGAACAGTTAGAGCATCAGCTTTCCTACCTCAAAGCATGCCTGTATCTGTTGGAGATTGTGTATATCTGTGAGAAAAGAAGCCGGCTTTTTTTTTATCTTTCTATTTCATATAAAATGAGAGAAAGGAAAATACATTAGTCAACTTTATCTCAAGTCTTCTGAGCTATAAAGTTCTGGAATTCACATGAAATAATTTAGCTTGTATTATTTTCTTGCTTCATAGATTGTAGGTACTATTGCTACAATAATCTTATTTATTTACATCTTCAGTGTCAAGAATTTAACAGATGATACAGAAACAGATTAGTTTTATTCAGAAAATAATACGTTTTATTTTCCTGAAGCAGAATATTGTTATTTTTTTTCCCTCAACTTCCCCACAGACATGTCATCTTTGCTCCAAGCAGCCATAACAAGTATGCAGGAGAATCATTCCCAGGGATCTGTGATGCCATGTTTGACATTAAAAACAAAGCTGACCAACGTGAAGCCTGGGAAGAAGTCAAGAGGCAGATTTCCATCGCAGCCTTCACTGTACAGGCAGCAGCAGAAACCCTAAAAGAAGTAGCATAAATACCAACAACATAATCATCAACGAGGACTACGTACGGCGGTTCGCAGAAGCCTTGAAAATGGAGCATTTAAAAACACTACGCAGGTTGTTACAAAGAACACAAAATCCAAAAAATCTTTTTCTTTGCAAACAATCTGCCCAAGGGGTATGCGTTTGGCAATGTTAACACGGTAATGTACTCCATTCGGAGAGATCAGGCTTCGGATGACTTCTGAAGTGAGAGTGCAAAAGTTTCGTGTTTTCTCTCAGCTTCATATTTTAAGAATTGCTAACTACTGGATTTATTTTCAGAATTTTTCTAGCTCAATTATTATGGCACTACTCATAGTGCATGAGGAAACTAGAAGTCATTTCACGTTTCTATCAGTTTCTAATTTTGTTGTTGACTTTTTGTTATTTACCTTGGAGTTGTGTAATTATAGATAGCCCGTTCAGCGCTCCTTTTACGCAAAGAATCACGTATGAAGATGGGAAAACTGTCACATTCTGTGTGAGAGATGTATAATGATCGTAACAAGTTTTGGGCAGCCAGCCCAGAATACTCATCCATGACATTCTTCTCTTCACATGCTGAGTCTTGCAGCTGTTTGCAAATAAAATTAAGCAAGACGCCTTCTAGTCACGGGGGTAAAAACAAGGCGATACATCTTGTCAGACGTATAATCATCTCACAAATCATGTGTTTCGAGATGAAGACCTGCGTTTATTCTTTTACCCAAAATCTACCCTTGCTATACCTTGTCCATATGAAGCTATTTTTAATACGAAGACAATGAGAAGAAAAGAAAATTCGTCATGTCCTTAGTTTGAAAGGATACCAAATTATTACCATCTTAGTAGGGTCTATATTTCTGATGTGGGTGTGCAGCTTACTCTTATGACAGTCTGCTCAAAAGACTGCAATGGGACAACCGAGGTCAGACAGAGAAGAATCAAAAAATCAGATCTCTTCATCTGCCACTAGAGGATTCCTAACCTCTTGCACAGCAAATATTTTGGGTAATTTGAATCTGTCATTTCAACTGAGGCCTCCACCATGTCTTAGAAGACCATCCCATGATCTGATGGATTTCAATGTCATGGTAGATTCTTTTCTTTTCCATAAAACCTCATTTGTTCATAAATATTTATACTCTTCACATTAAAACCCTTTAGGCAAGTTACTAATTAAGTCATTATTTTACTTAACTGTTGATCATTCTCATAAAATAAGCCAGTTTTCTAGATAATGGGAAGTGCTCTTACACCCACACTTATTGCTCAGTTATTTTCACATTTTTGTGAAAGCGATTGGAGTAAAACCATGGAGACATGTCTTCACCCAAATGTAGTTGTGCTGGTGGGAGACATTGCCATTGTCTCTGGCTGCCCCACTCTGCCTTTTGCCAACGGAGAATCCGCCTCTGAAAAAATTGGTCGGGTTAGTTTAGATCATCGGTTTAGATCATCAGCTAACCTAGAGGATTTTGTCTGCAGCAATCAAGGGAATGATAACACAAATCTGCCCTGCAGAGGGGGGCAGCGGTAAACAGCTTCTGTTGACCAGGTGGATACAAAAAGAATATTTTTCTATTGCTGACGAGGAAGTATCCAGAACTGAAGCACCAATCTGCAAAAGTGTTGAGATCTTTCCCTAAATGACGTGTAAGCGTCCTCAGCGACTTTTTCTCTCAGCCCAGAAGACATAATTTTTTACTCTTTGGCCTAACCATAGCATTGTTTCCTTTAAGTTTATTTAGGGCCCTTTTTTGGCAATAGCTGGCAGATAATGCACAATGTCAGGATCCAGCATCTTACAAAATGTAGAGAGGGTTACATTCTTAAACCACAGCAACACCCATTTGAAAAAAAAATCAGTGGGCTGTCCCCTAACCACTGCAGGGAATAGCGTATAGGGACAGAAGTTCTCTCTCTCCTATCGAGTCTGTTCTCCTGTGCACAAAAAATTCAAGGCTAACTGGTCCAGAGAGAGGAAGCACCCATAAGTTTGGCTGTAACACCATGGTTTACGTGATGTTTTGGTAAGGTGGGATTCAAATTGTCCGGTGACTTTTCCCAGATTTGGGTCTGCGTTTCGACCCATTCTTTGTTCAGCGCAAACCACAATCTGTAGCAGTTGGATTTTAAAAGCAAATGGAGCTTTGTTTAGTATTTTGAGAGAAGAAGATCCTCAGATGGACTCAGGCCAGCTCTTTCCCCAAGCCCTAATCCAGTCATGCAGCCCCAACTGAGCTGCAGCTCGTGCCTGTCCAACAGCTTCTTCAAGAGCTGATAAGACATCTTTGTGTCTTTGTCAGGGACTTGCCGAGAGAGAGAAAGACAGACAGCAGGCGACAATAACGACAGCACGACAGGTATTCCCCCGTAAGCTGTCTGCGCTTGTTAGTGTATACCTCAGCCTCCTTCGCTTCTGTGAGGAAGGAAGCACAGGTGTCTAGTTCTGCCAGCCCGAAGTTAGACACGGCAGCATCTAGCGTTTAGACGCATTGTGGCTCATTAGAGATGTTCTTCAGCAGTTTTTAAATTTGAAATAAAGATGCTCTTGAAGCATCAATAACTTCTATGAAATTTCTGATGAGAACATTCTTCTCCCTAAATCATTTCTTATAGCCAGACTTCTATGGAGTCTAGATATAGCCGCTGCAGCCTTCAGTTCCTCAAATTCCAGGCAGGAGTGGCTGGCGTCACTCCTGGACAGCAAAGGGCAAAGCCTGTGTAGCTGATTTCTGAAGCTACACGATTTGTACTCAGCTGCCCAAGCCATATGTCAAAATACCTGCACGGATGCTTATGCAACTGCCAATTTCCTATATGTGTCACTAGGATTATGAGTTCTAAACAAAAAGCAAAAAACTGAAAGGATAGTTGTGTATGCTCTGCAAAATGCCATTTCACGTGACTCGTTTGTTAGTACAAGAAGCAGGGGTCACATTTCACATTTATGAACAAAATCAGGCCAACTGTTATGTGCCAGCAGAGGAAGACACGTAGCTCCCACCAGACAAGTGGGGAGCAATGGTTAAATAAATAAATAATGTGCGTTAAAAGCACTGTCTTTTAATATGTTCTTGCAAACTTTGTAGCTGCACTGAGAAACGTTTCCAGTCCATGGATTCTTAGAGCTCAAAAAACTGTCTGAACCAGCCACACGGGCAAGGAGGTGTATGCTATGAAGCAATCTACTAAGGAAAGGCAGAACAATAAGAAGCCAGATACAGGAATAACCACTTTTTAAGCACATGTATTTTTTGTTAGATCTGCCAGGGTATCTCAGGGGCATAGCTATTAGCTGACTCAAGCCCTGAGTGTGAAATCCTTTTCTATACAAGAAGTCAAGATAAGGTTTGTGTGCTAATTCCCCTTCAGCGAAGTAGAACTTCAAACAACATAAAAAAGTATTTTTTTTTCTAGATTTCTACAGTGAGTTGAAATTCACTGTTAATACTGCCAAGTGCTGCTGACCAGATTAGCTGGTTTGGGTCTCAAGCTTGATATTATTCCATAGGAAGTGGCCAACAAAGACTGTTGAATTCAGTAAAAAAAAAAAAAAAAAAAAAAAAAATTCCATTGTTAACAGGAACAAAATCCAAAATCAACTAAGCATGTTGAGTTTACAGTTTACTGATCATCTAACACGAGCCGGTTATTCATGTAACTACAGATGTTTTCAGCTAGAGATGGCCATTAGCAGAGTTCTTTAGTATAATCAACTTTCGTTCTTTTATTTTCTAAATATGCTGTAATTAATACCTGGAAGAACTAAGATCCTAATTCCAGACAGCTCCTTGGAAACGCTCATTCGACTTTTACAGTTACTGCAGACAAACTCACTGAGTGATTGATTCATGTAGAGCAGCAGATGACTTAATTGCTCGACGAGCTTCAGAAGTATTTAGTAGGCAGAGGGCGGAACCCAGCTGGCACAGTGACGTTGTTGAGAGGGTCCTTTCCAATTTGAGCAATTACCTTGAAGAATCTGGAGGTGAAACGAAAAGGGAATGGTATTTTTTGAAGGCAGTACATCCTATCATGTGACAACAAATTGGACGCTGTCAAAATTTTCCAAAGAACTCCATACAATGACCATCCTATGCCCTAAGAGCAAATCGGTGGAAAAAAAATGAAAGCATACCCGTGTGTGGAAAAGGTAGAAACTATGCTTGTATTAAAATGAATCCTCGCTATCATGAAACCGGCAATGTTAATGTTACTTTGGCTGGAAAGCCTGTTGACCTGGCAGCATAATTTCTAAATTAAGGTGCTGTCGACACAGACCTTACTTCAAGCGTTGGTTTAGCTGAGACAGAGCAATCGCTGGTAGTCAAGATTTTTGAGGTGGAGCCTGTGCTCATCTCTGCTCGTCTGAGCGGTTTGGAATGTGCTGCTGGACTACAGGTAATACTGTGGTGGAGCGGAGCAGCCAGACCTCACAGCCGGAGTCAAAGTAAATTGTATTCTTTCACTTGATGGACAGCAGGTCCCCAGGGCAGGGGATTGCAATGAATGGAAGAATATCACACAATCATAGGATCACAGGGTTGGAAGAGAAGGCAGGAGGTTTCTAGTCCAAACTCCTGCTCAAAGCAGGGTAAGCTCCAAGGTCAGACCAAGTTGCACCAAGTTTTATCAAGTCCGGTCTTGAAAATCTCCAAGGATGGAGAGCGCATGACCTCTCTGCAACACATTCCAGTGCTTCACTGCCCTCGTGATGGAAAAGCTTTTCCTTGTATCCAGGCAGAACCTCTTGTTTCCGTTTATGACTGTTGTTTCTCATCCTCCTGTCATGCACCACTGAAGAGGCCGGCTCTGCCTTCTTGAGGAACTGGTACGTGCTGGAAGACATCATTTGGTTTATGTTCAGTGCACAGTTTTTACTCTCTCTCCCTTGCTGGGTACATTCCTCTTGTAGAAGAAAGGGTCAAAGTTTGCAAGCTGAACATGTCAGCTGCCAGCAATGTGAACTTTATTTTAGCTGGAGTCTGATGATGGGCTCCTGAAGTTCAAGATAACAGAGGCTCCAACTCAAAGCATCAAAATCTACTACCCTTTTAATCTGGTAGTCAGATAGACTGCAGAGGCCGTGAGAGAGTTCTGGGGGGCTGTGCAACTGGCAGAGGCAGAAGGAATCTACTGATTTGAAATTGCAGTTGAGTGTTCCCCTGTTGCCATTTTTCCTGCAACAGCTGCCTTTCCCACAAACCAGGGCCCTTTGGTCACTCGCGCCCCAAGTTCAACCTTTAGTCAAACAATAGGTCAAGAAGGTCAGTTCCTGCTGCAGATAATAACCTTGGGGGCCCAGTGGCTGAGCAGCTACAACCTACGATTTACAAGCAATTGTTCTGCGTAGTAAGTATTTTTATGTACTGTTGCTGGTTTTGCTAATTGGCTGAGTGGCATAATGGCGCACTCCACAAAAGCATGCTAGTTTTGCATTTGGCCTGTGCATCTTTGCTATTTCTGGAGCTTTTTGAGTCTACCAGGGATGGCTTTTTTTTTTTATTTATTTTTTTTTAACTAAGTAGAATATATGTTCAAGTTCTGCTATCTTCAGCTGAACCTCACTCTTGTTTTCACTCTCAACATGCGCGGTTCACACCACTCCAGAGCTCAATATAAGGCCTACGCAGTAAATGATCGTTTTCTCGCTAGTTTTAATAGCGATATTAATTTGAAGAAGTACTGTGTGTTCAGGAGTTTGTGTTTTGGACCTTTTCTCGGTTTTGTCACCTGGTCTGAAAATAAGAAATCTCTTTTCCCAGTAATCTTTTCACGTTGCTTGTCTTGCATAATTTTTGTGACGACTCAGAACTGGTTTTATCTCCCATCAGCCTCAAGTCTTAACTTTGATTAAGTTTAGCCTAAGGTTGGTATTTTCAGCATTGAATAAAATACCCAACTACTATCAGAGAAGCGGTCTTAGCAGCATCCCACACTGATGATATCTTAGTTCTAGCAGGAAAAAAACCCTGTAAAGGAACAGGGTGGCTGATGGATGCGGTTTTGATTTGGTCAGGAAGTGACTGGAAGAGAGATGAGTCTTACGGGATACTGATCGTCTTTACAGCTCTGAGCTCTCTCCTGGGCTGCGAAGTGAGATGCTCAGTAACAGCGAAGAATGAGGTGAGGTTTGGTTTGGAGCAGTTTCTTCCACCTCCTCACAGAGGTGACTTTCCACACCAGGCACGCTGTGCTTCAGATCTCACCGTGTCGGGCTCCTTTTTCTCTGGCTCCAGTTATGCTGAGGAGCATTTGTAGGACATGCTACTGCAATGTTGGCTTCGTGATTTTCTAGTGTGTATAGTGGGTTATTTAGGCCATGTCCCAAGCCTCAGAAAACAGTGAACGTGCAGGATAGATGCTGCATTCCTTGTGCTGCATGTCTTGTAACATGTAGTACCAGCAAAGGGGAGAAAGTAAAGGAGGTACAGGAACAAGAAAAGGGGGACAAGAAAGGAGCAGCAAAACAAAGCTAAAGAGAACCCCCACTTACAGCCCAGGCACTGAGGAAAACGGAGGCCGGTCTAGGAGGAAGTAGCTTTATTCCCCCTCCCTTCTTTTGGAAAAATTAGTTCTAGCTGCTCTCTCCCCACGTTCCTTAAGAAGTGTCGGGATTGCTCCATCCTGTTGCCCCTTCCAAAAGGGAAGCCAGCAGCATCTATAAACTCTGTTATCAGGCCAAAACTTCTGTTTCGCCTGGGTGAATGGCATTTATTTAGCCTTTATATGCTTTTTTTCTTATCTTCCTGGGAAGAATGTAGATGAGAGAGCTCAGGGGTACTTTTGCGATGTATCAGCAAGCAATTTCAAGTATCTATGTATAAAATAGATATGATCCAAGAGGAACAACAAAAATTCTTGTGTAGTAATGTCACTCCTTACACTGGCCTCCACAGTAGACCAAGCTGATTCATAGAATAGAACAGTTTGGGTTGGAAGGGGCATTAAAGATCATCTAGTCTAACTGTCCTGAAGTGAGCAGGAACATCTTTACCTACATCAGGTTGCTCAGAGCCCCGTCCAACCTGGCCTTGAATGTTTCCAGGGATGGGGCATCCACCACCTCTCTGGGCAACCTGGACCAGTGTTTCACCACCCTCATCATGAAAAACTTCTTCCTTGTATCTAGTCTAAATCTACCCTCTTTTAGTTTAAAGCCATTACCCCTTGTCCTATCGCAACAGGCCCTACTAAAAAGTCTGTCCCCATCTTTCTTATAAGCCCCCTTTAAGTACTGAAAGGCCACAATAAGGTCTCCGCGGAGCCTTCTCTTCTCCAGGCTGAACAGCCCCTACTGTTTCAGCCTGTTCTCATACGAGAGGTGCTCCAGTCCTCTGATCACCTTTGTGGACTTCCTCTGGACCTGCTCCAACAGGTTCATGGAAGAAGCAGCAAGCAATCCCTTATTCAGCTGAGAGAGAAGAATAATGGAAAGAATCCCAGATTTCCAATTTATGAAAACAGGAGTTTTCAGGATGTTGCTTTATTCAACACTGGACTAGGACTTCAACAATTTGTGAGAAATAGACCAAATTGCTTTAAAACAGTTGATTGCACAGTTGTTTAGTAATCTGTTCAAGCAATACATATGTGAACTTCATCACTTTTCTACGCCTGACGAAGAGCACGATGGTAATTGGCAATTGATGTCCCTGTCTTTATCTCACCCCTTGAGCTTTTTATGTTATTTCCTGCCCCTGTCCTGTTGTGGAGGGTGTGTGATTCAAGGCATAGATTTATACTGCGTGTTATACTTGCATTTAGACGGAACATAATATATTCCACCAGTGGTCAATCCATGGAATGTAAGAACATGCCACAACCAATAGCTAAGAGTACTAGGACTGTATTTTAAGTGGCAGAAGCTGCTTGGTTGCTGCTGTTGTTCAACCTCAGCATAGCTGATGCCTTTATCACTTTAAAAAGATGTAGGCATAGAAATAAATACATTTTATACTTTCTCTCCGTTGCTATTCTTACCTTCTTCCTCCACTGATGTTATCATCATGTGAGGTCTAATTTAGATAGTAATCTCCAAAAGCCCTTGTCACTTTACTGTCTATTATGTGCCAGTCCTACACCCGTGGTGCTGTATAAATGCTAATAATACATCAATATGCTCATTCTTTATAAGTTCCGTAGGTGGAATTCCATCTGGTTTGTGCATGTCAAGTGATATGTTGGTGTGAAAAGTCCTTGCTGTTCAGAATTTGTGATGGCTTACGAGCAGTTGGGAAATGACAGGAAAAAAATAATCACAGAACTGGACGTGCTTATCATTTGAACAAAATCATCCAGATGTACGCTTAAGACAGCGGCTGTGACTGGTGCAGAATGCCCAAGCGGTGTAATTCTTCTCTAATCTCTGAAAAACCTTAACGAAGCAATTAGGACGTTAACCAGCCTTTTCAGCCGTTTCTGAATATTTTCAGCTCAACCTAGTCTGTTTAAGAAAGTTTTGATACTTGGAGCACTGCCATTTCTTTGGCAAGATGTATCTACTTTGGACTCTTTTGGGAGTGAGTGGTAAGAACTCAGAGCCTGTCCAGGCTCCCAGAAAAGCTTTCCTCCCTTCAGCCGGATAACTGGTCTCAAACGGGCAGGTCCTCTGTTCCAGAAAGATCAGGCTTGGCTTCCGTGGAGCTGTGCGGGAACTCACCAGCAGGGAGTGATGTGCAGGGCCAGAGTGAGTTTGTACAAAACGCGATGATTCTATGATTCTATGAAAGTGACTTTTCCGTGGGCTGACGATGTATCCTTTCCCATGAGGTACTGGATTTGGCTGAATTAGACTAGGGAAACTTAATCCTAAGAACCTTGTAATCCAAAAGGTAAAGAGCTAGAAAACGCAGGAAATAATTTTGCGACTTCTCCCAGTTGCAAATTGGATGACGTTTGGAAGTGGCTCCATTGGCTAATCTAAATTGTATTCTGAGCTGCTCTAAGTATTCATCGCTTGCCAAGGATTAATGTAACCACGGATTACAAAGAGGAGCAATTCAGTGCTTCCTTGGTAAAGAGAAAACAATTTTTCCCTTCCTCCGTTTCGTTTCTTGGCCACTTCCACTGGAACGAATACTGATTGTGATTAAGCCTAAAACAGGAGCTTTCAAAACCAGGAAGTCCTGATAAATAGTAGAAATTAGCCCTTATGCATTGCTTGGCGTACAGGCTAGATGCGTATTTGATGCTGAGATACACGTACAGCTGCAAACAAGCTGTCTTGGGGGTGAGACGAAGAAATGGAAGTGTTTTATTGCACTCAGAAAACCAAATCATCGTCATCCAAGGCCTAAGGCAGGTTGGGCAGGAGGAGAGCTGAGAGTCACCGAAGCCGGGGGCAGCCCTGGGGCTGAGGGCGGGAGGAGGAGGCGAGGGAGGAGGAGGAGGAGGAGGAGGAGGAGGAGGAGGAGGAGGAGGATGAAGGCAGCTGCTTGCCTGCCCTCTGTGCAGGCTGCAGAGCTGTCGGCCACTGGTGCCCATATGGCCAGGAGCAAGGGCACCCTCTGCACATGGCTGGGCTGCCCCGGGCTGCTGGGCTGTTTCTTGCTGGGCTTTCTCGCAGGTGAGTACAGAGACCCCAGGGCTCTGCCCGCAGCCTTTGCCCTCTACAGACAGTTCCGTGCCACTCCTGTTGCGATTAACTCCCCATCGGGGAGCTTTTCCGGCTTTTCAGGGATGTTGTAAAATACTCGTCCCACTGTTTTCCTAGAGGGTCGTTCTCCCCGAGCAGTTTTGGTCTTTAAGGAGTGAGGAATATTACGGCTGCGTGCTTCAGCCCAAGAGGAGCCCTGGCGAACTGAAAGCTTCCCGCAATGGGCAGTCTGGCATTCAAAAAGGAGAGATTAATAGAACAGTTTGAGACTTCTGTGACTGTAAAACCTCCAGGATTATTTTTTTGTTGTTTGTATTTCCTGCTTTTTGCTGAAGATGTGTTTAAATGCTCCTATTCAGTTGCTATTTCAGAAATTAAAAGGCGGAATGTAGAGGAGAAGGAGTTTTGACTGACAGCCAAGAGTGGAGCTGCTGAATTTTCCGTTACGTACAATGAACTTCACTAGAACACTAGATTCTTTTCTGCAGTCACTTGCAGCATTTGATTTTGAGTCTAAAATTGCATGTCTGCAGCTGTGCTTTTTAAAATTGTGTTGTAGCACACACCTAAGGCTAAAGCGTGAAAGAAAAATCCATGAAGGCTATTAAATATAAAAACCATTAATTTGATTTAGGAGATCCCTGAGCTGCAAATTTCTGATGCTGGAGCTATTCTTATCCATTTCCCTGAACATCATCTTTTGGCCATGCTCCAGAACAGAATAGTGGGAAAAACGGACCTTTGGTCTGATCCAGCGTCACTGTTGTGTTCAGAGTGTTCCTACAATTGCTTTTAAGTCTAACAGATCATACGTATTGTGCATGCGACAGCACATACGCTTGCCTTTGTTATTACAGTTTTCCCAGTTTGGGGTTTTTCTACCTAGAATAGTAAAAGGATTTTTTAAAATTTTTTTTTTAAAGACACATTCATGTAGTTGATATGCTCTCTCCTGTCAGATTTATGGCGACTGAAAAATCTTTAACTTTTTCAAACTGACAAGGGTCACAGTTAGCTTTATTCCTTTAATTATTAAATAGACTAACCCCACCGTTCCCCAGATCTGTAACTGCTATAATGCTGGCAGGGCGGCTGTTGAGTCTTAGACCTTCACTTTAAATATTCTTATGCACATATTTTTAAATATATGTATAAATGAAATAAGGGAATTTCATCATGAGTATCAGGAGTTCAGTCTTTCCACTGCAAACAGTTAACTGAGAATTTATAGTTTAAAATTAACGAGAGGTGAATCTGCCTTAAAAGGGGGACTGTATTTACCAGATATTTAGGGTCTGCTCTTCTTGATGTGTTCCTTTTTTGGCAATTCAGTCAATGAACTATATTTAACTTTTCTGTTTCACTTCTATGTTTGAACCAGCAAACGCTGACAGAGGGTGCTCTAAGCCCTGTTCATTGTCGTGGTTTTAGGGAGACCGTTCAGTGCTGTAGGTTGCACATGGGCTCAAATATGTGAGGAGCGGGGTTCTTGCTAAGCAGGAAGCTTTTCAAATTCAAACTTTTCAAATTTTCAGGATGGTTCACGAAACCGACCGAGAAGACGCCCAACTCTTCAGATGTCTATCAAAACGTGAGACAGAAACTTGTGGCTGAAATGAAAGCAGAAAACATCAAGCAATTCCTTCGGTAAGGCCTGCGCCGCTTGGTTTTTTAATAACTTTAATAACTTTATCAGTCGCAAAAGCCAGCAAGTGAGAACGTCGGCTCCAAGGAATGGCCTCTGACAGCAGAGCTCTTTAGGTGCTTTGGAAGTGTTTGGTTTGTACGAGAAGGGAGAGACTCACAGCCCTTCTGTCCTCCTCTCCCTATTTTTGCAGTTTCCTGTTGGAGTGGTTGTGCTGTTAAAAGCGCTTCCCTCAAGGGGTGTGACTGCCAGTGCTTCTCATGCTTTTTAGGGTGATTTTCCGTAGTCTTGATTTCATGCAGTGTAAGCGTCCGGTTTCTCCTCACAAGCGTCCGAAACTCTGACATTGCGTAACTTCGCTTTGTCTCAGACTGAGGTGATTTTGCTGTGGTTGGGATACGCTGACTGCTGTTAATTACGTTTGATGGATAATCTGTCCAGTGCCCGCTTAGACTTTCAGTTTGAGCAGCTAATAACCCAATTAGTCAAAGTAGAAAATTAATATATGCAAAATGCTTCAAAGCTTGCATGGCGCTGAGTTGCATGTGTAGTTACAACTGATAATCCCTTTAGTGTGGCCAGATTGGATAACGTCCTGTTAATTGGGTGCTTGAGATCCCATTGTTTCCCGTCTTCTGCTTCAGAAGGTGAAGGGCCCTGTCCCGGTGCAATGTGTGTGTGTGGTTGGTTCAGTCTTGCACGGTGCAATTGTTATTAAATACACTTTTTTTGCATCCTAGTGCACCCAGGTGGTTCTTTCAAAACATCTAAAATGCTAGGGATGTAGAAATACTTTCTTGTTTTGCTGTGTATTTCACTGGAAATGGAAAAAATAAATCATTCTTGTGCATATTTGTATCTTCTACAGAGGAACAAATATATTCACACAAAAAGTAAACAAATATAACCTCTGGTTAGTAAGAGGCTGATATTCAGTATGTAAGTCAGCAACGGCATCATAAACATCAAAGGTTTGCTGACAAATTTTATCTCTGTACATTTATTCTTAAACTAAAAGGTTTCATTTCTAGTATCAATTAGCTTTTTAAGTCTATAGGCCTTATCTTATTTTGTACTTGTTCCTCTCAGTGGACTGAGGGTTTCTGAAGATTATGTTTGAGTGAGAGTCCGGGCAGCACAGAGCTTGATGACGGCATGAAATAGCTCTGCAATTATGCTAACGTTTCTTGGCCATAGGGTATGCATGGTGTCTGGTTTGTCTGCCTGCTTTGATGGTGGGCCAAATGATTTACATTGATTTTTTTTTTCCCCCCAAATTCAAATAAAAAGCAGGAACTGCAGAAAAATTATACTAATACACTATCCAGAAAGTTTGTTAAAAGCATGAAAAAAAGTGAACTTAAGAATTTTTGATCACCATTCTTAGTTGTTCAGACCACTAAATCTGTTTTTATCAAGTGGGGAAAACAAACTTTGAGTCTCAGAAAATGCAGACACCTTGACATTTGGAAGGGAAAAACTGAAAAAAGGCACCATGTGTTGTTCAGTCTATTTTTCCTGGTGGCATATGGAGTATTTAAACTAGAGTACTTAAGGAATTAAAAGGTACTTAAAATACTCTAGAGAATTAAAGCACAAGAAGAAGCTGGGCAACAAGCTTTGGCAAAGGTTGCTTCTGAACCTCAGTACATACATGCAGAGTTTAAAGAGAAGGAAAGACAACAGCAGAGAGCAGAAGGTTGTGGTCTACACAGAGAACCTACGTGCATTCAAATCCAGGAGGCCAGGTGGGATTCACCCGAAAGAGCTGGATGTTATGACGGCAAGGCTGCTGTCTGTGAGAAGTTCTGGTGATTGAAGGAGGTCCCTGGTGGCTGGAAAAGGCTGATGTTGTGCCCATCTTTCAGTAAGGATAATCAGAAGGATAATCTGGGGGCACTGCGGGCGGGTCAGCTTTACTTCAGTCCCTGGAAGCGGCACCAAACGTCCTTCTGGAATCTGTTTCCAAACACATGAAGGACACAAAGATAGTTATGAACAGTCAGCATTTTTTTACTATGTGTTTATACGATCACCCTGATCCAGGGTGATTGTCTTCTGTAAGGAAATGACTGTCTACATGTGTCAGTGGAGACGTTACAGTGGCTGAAACATCCTTGACTTTAACAAGTCTTCGGCCATCTTCTCCCGCAGCATTCTCATTTGGAAGCTGAAGAAGCGCATACTGAAGAACAAGTTGTTCCATTGGTTGAAAACAGTCTGAACTGACAAGTTGAAGTGCTACTAATGGTACTGGGTACCACTAATTAATGGTAATTAATGGTATCTGACATCTGGGGGGCAGCCAATAACAAGGAGCCTGCTGGGAGTTTGAAGCTGGTGCGTGGTACCCAGCTGGCTGATCAGCGTTCACCACAACTCATTTGTTCAGCGGGCCAAACAAATTGTAGGCAGATTTCTGCAGGGTAGCCCAGAGGGGCTGGATGTCGTTTCTGACTATTTATGACCACTACGTGTTATATCTGATCTGGATGTAAATATTGTTAAGAAAGCTTTTATTATTCAGGCTTTTGATTAAGAAAAAAAGGAACAAATCTGTGCAGGGAATTTGACATAACGATTTTCAAGTTGAACGTATTAGTACGTGTTATGCCAAAAAAGTACAAACGCATCACCAGATACCAGAATTATTTGGAGGATTGCTTTCTGAATGTGTAGCTTTTTTCTATTTATTTCTGCTCCTTGCACACTGTTCATAGTATTTTGCTGAATGTCTTTGGCACTGATCTTCGTTGCTTGCGTGTAGATGTGGCTATTTCTGTTACGCGAAGAGAAAGGTTCAGCTGACTTATCTTAAGGCCTCAGGAAAGATCCTCTGCTCCGACTACACTTTGTGCTTACGCCGATGCAGACTCTGATAAACAATCATGTTATACAGCTCAGACTTTAAGTGTAAAACCTTACTTTCCATGTGTGTAGCTTGAAGATAAGCTTTACGCACACTGATCAGGGTTCACTATTGTGCTTCTCTGCATTTGCTGCTCACTTGCATTTTTCTGCTTCATTTCAGCTCGTTTACCAAGCTGCCTCACCTCGCAGGAACTGAACAGAATCTTCTTCTTGCCAAACAAATTCAAGGCCAGTGGAAGGATTTTGGACTGGATTCCGCAGAGCTCGTTCATTATGATGTGCTGCTTTCATACCCAAATGAAAAGCAGCCAAACTACATCTCAGTAATTGACGATCAAGGGAACGAGGTGACCTTTTTAGTGGTTAAACTATATTTATGTAAGACTTCTTTAAAGAAACAGTGTCTTCCTCTGTTTTCCCATCCGCTCATCCCAGCATGTGTTTTATAGTATGATAAAAAATCCAGTGCAAAGGGAGCTCACTCATATTTAGAAATGATTTTCCAGACTGTGTAACAGAACAGCAGAGTGGCTGAAATCTCAGTGTCTCATGCAGCAGAGAGCGGATGCGTGCCAAAAGGCTGCGATTAACACCAATAGATGATAAGGTGTAAGAATGGCCCTGCTGGTTCAGCTCAAGGTTCTATCTAGGCTAATATCCTGTTTCCATAAACAGCCTTAAGTGGATGCACAGGGAAGTTTAAGAACAAATAAAGGTACGCGAGGCGTGCAATCCTTCCAGTGTCCAGCTGTTTTCAACTCGGGGGTTCTCTGAACTTGGTGCAATTAGTCTCTTTAAGAATCCTTATTAGACCTCTTTTCCAAGTATTTATCCCATTAGGGACCCTTGTTAGATCTCTCTTCCAAGTACCTATCCAAACTCTGCTTGAACGTCCGCACAATTTTTGCTTCCACAACACGCTGAGAGGTAAGGAATGCCACGCGGATACTATCCATTGTAGGAAGTACTGCCTTGTTTTGGCTTCCTGTGGTGTCTCCTAAGTTAGTGTTGGAAGTAATAATGTACAGGCGTTCTAGAGCCACCTTCTCCATTTTGTACACCCAGGGGAATAAAGAAGTAAATGTAAAATCTGACATGGCGCCTGAGTGAGGAGAGGCGATGGGAGTGCTAGAGAAGCATCGTAGCACATAGGTAGGGATGAGGAACCCTGGTAGAAGCTAAGGAATATGTGCACGGGGATGACACGAGCTTAGAGGTGAAAGAATGGAGAAATTATTCCAGAAGCTCCCTAACACAGTCTCTCAACTATAATCTCAAAAGGTGAGATTTGAGTGGACATGAGTGGAGTGGACGTGAGCCTTGAGGCAACGGGAGTGTTACATGAGTGATAGTGATGAAAGGCAGCGCGTTTAACCGGGGCGTAACTAGCAAAGAGGTGAAGAGAGGAATAATAATACAGCGGAGAGTAATCACAAAAAATACCTGCGACGGCCGGGGTGAACTAGGTGTCTTTTTATCGTTACCACCTCTTGGCAATTTTCAGCTACTTCTTTGCTTAGGTTCGGGCAGTGCCTTCTGACAAGTGATCTATCTCTGTATTCATACCTGCGTTCTGTTATAAAAATTCAGCTAGGTATCCCTCGCTGTTTTTTTGTTTGAACTTACGTGCGCTAGTCAGAATTGTATTTTTTACTAACAATTTATGGAAACTAGCATATCACTGACAATAACTGAGCTTAGTGTATGAACTTGTGCCTGGAGGTGGAGTGTTTGACCAAAGGCTTCTGTTATTGGTTGATAGATTTTCAATACGTCGTTGTTTGAACCACCTCCCCGGGGGTATGAAAACGTTACTGATATACTGCCACCTTATAATGCTTTTTCGGCACAAGGGGAGCCAGAGGTAAGACAAAAAATATTATGCAAGAGTATTATTAGCTGAAGTCATACATTGCGAAACGCTGGGGTAGATTGCTCCAACTTCTCAAATGATTTCTTGTGGTAGTTTTAATTAACTATTAGTATAAGAAAACACGTAAGGACGGCTAGGCCACATGTTGCGTGAAGGTTAGAAGTCTCCGATTAGAAAAAGAGCTTTGCTCAAAAAGAGCAAATCACATAACAAGTGAAAAGCTTTTATCTTTATGGAAAACGCTGGATACACCTCAGGTTACTCCACATTCCTCAATCGTATGGAGAGGACTTGCCGAAGTCATAAGTAGAAATAGCAATATATACATCAATTTGGAAGACATTTGGGATTAAGTGAACGTCTTCAAAGGCTACAAAAGTCATTCACTTAATCTGATAATTCATCATGAAGGAGCAAGTCAGGGACAACTTTGCGTTGCATAGATGAATGAAACTGTGTAATAGAGAGGGTTTGTGTATGCAAGAGATACCACTATTTTTTCATGGCCACAGAAGTTTGTCAGTTTAGCAAAGTACATTGGCTTCATTTCCAGCCTCGGTTTATCGGGTTGCTGTTAAGTGAAGGGTAATATAGAAAGGTAAGGAGTTTGAGCCAATGCACCCTATAGAATATTAGGGAAATCTTTTGCTATTGTTTTTATGGGCACTGGTTCTCATTTATGGAAATGCAAAAAAATAACTATATCATACATAGTGAATACAACTGGGTATTTCTGAGAACAGATATATTGTTTGTTGAATGACCAGGTGCCATGAAACTGCTCTTCTCTGCAGGCAGATCTGGTATACGTGAATTATGGCCGCACTGAAGATTTTTTTAAGCTGGAGCGTGAAATGGGAATTAACTGTACAGGAAAGATTGTCATTGCCAGATATGGGAAGATTTTCAGAGGAAACAAAGTAAGGCTTGTGTTTCATTTTTCCCTCTGTGGGTCAGAGAGGGCTCAAGGTAGAGCCGGTGGGAGTTAACGAAGGCCGTAAGTTGGAACACATGAGCAGAAGGAAGCCCGCAATGTGTCCATTGTGGCTGCATTTCAAGAGTACCTTCCAAAACAATAAAAACAGATGAATGTTTTAATCTTCCGGTACTGAGATGACTGCAAACTCTTTAGGCAGTTCTTGCAAGAGATTAGTTTAGGGAACTGAGTAGTTTATAGCGCCAAGGCTTTTAATACTTTTCATCCATGGAACTGCAGTATTTTGAAGAAGTAAAGCATTTGACAAGGAGTCTGATGCGCGGAGAGTGAGTAACTAATTCTTTTGACTTTAGACAACAATTCTGACAAAATTGGTGACAGTGGGACAGTGGGGATAGTGGTCAGTTTTTGTGCCTCAGTTTCATTCCCTGTGCTTTATTTCAGAGCCTTGAGATATGACTAAAGGTGTGACGCAAACAATGAACATACTGTGTTTTGCTGTGGTTTGTTTTTCTCCTGAGTCTGTGGTCGTTTTCCCTCTTCCACATATACAACTTCTACAGCTATATCCCCATGAAAGTAAATTGCAACCTTCACATTTCTTTTTGCATTAAAAAAAAAAAAAAAGGCCTTTCTTAAAAGCAAGTGTTTTCACAGGTTAAAAATGCCATATTAGCAGGAGCCCAAGGGATCATACTTTATTCAGATCCTGCTGACTACTGCGCCCCAGGAGTAGATGCTTATCCAGATGGCTGGAACCTTCCGGGCGGAGGAGCCCAGCGTGGGAATGTGTTAAACCTGAATGGAGCTGGGGACCCTCTAACACCAGGTTATCCTGCGAAAGGTGAGTGAAAGATCTGTACCCTGGGCCATCAAGCAATTTATAAGTTGGTGATGAAAGTTATTGTGGCGCTAGAAATTAATCTATTTTCAGCACAGATGCAAAGTAAAAAGCTGCTTAAAATTATTTTATTAATTTTCCTATTAAAGGCTAAATTCTACCTGTATGTCATAAAATCATAGAATCATAGAATGATTTGGGTTGGAAGGGACCTTAAAGATTGTCTAGTTCCAACCCACCGGCCATGGGCAGGGACATCTCCCACTAGACCAGGCTGCTCAAAGACTCATCCAGCCTGGCCTTGAACACCTCCAAGGATGGGGCATCCACAGCTTCTCTGGGCAACCTGTTCCAGTGTCTCACCACCCTCACAGTAAAGAATTTCTTCCTAATATCTCATCTAAATCTACTCTTTTTCAGTTTAAAACCATTACCCTTCGTCCTATTGCCATACTCCCTGATAAAGATCCCTCCCCATCTTTCCTGTAGTCCCCCTTTAAGTACTGGAAGGCTGCTATAAGGTTTGCCTGGAGCCTTCTCTTCTCCAGGCTGAACAACCCCAACTCTCTCAGCCTGTCCTCATATGAGAGGGGCTCCAGCCCTCGGATCATCTTCATGGCCTCCTCTGGACTCACTCCAACAGGTCCATGTCCTTCTTATGTTGGGGGCCCCAGAGCCGGACACAGTACTCCAGGTGGGGTCTCACCAGAGCAGAGTAGAGGGGCAGAATCACCTCCCTCGACCTCCTGGACACACTGCTTTTGGTACAGCCCAAGATGAGGTTGGCTTTCTGGGCTGCGAGTGCACATTGCCAGCTCATGTTGAGCTTCTCATCAACCAACACCCCTGAGTCCTTCTCCTCAGGGCTGCTCTCAAGCCATTCTCTGCCCAACCTGTATTTGTGCTTGGGATTGCCCCAAGCCAGGTGCAGGACCTTGCACTTGGCCTGGCTGAACTTCATGAGGTTCGCACAGACCCACCTCTCCAGCCTGTCCAGGTCCCTCTGGATGGCATCCCTTCCCTCCAGGGTATCTACCATACCACAGAGCTTGGTGTCGTCAGCAAACTTGCTGAGGGTGCACGCAATCCGGCTGTCCATGTCACCGACAAAAATGTTAAATAGTACCAGTCCCAATACCGACATCTGAGGAACATGTCACTGGCCACCACTTGGACATCGAGCTGTTGACCACAACTCTTTGAGTGCGACCATCCAGCCAATTCCTTATCCACTGAGTGGTCCATCCATCAAATCCATGTCTCTCTAATTTAGAGAGGAGGATGTTGTGTGGGACAGTGTCAAATGCTTTGCACAAGTCCAAGTAGATGACGTCATTTGCACTTCCCTTACCCACCAACGCTGTAACCCCATTGTAGAAGGCCACCACATTTGTCAGACACAATTTGCCTTTAGTGAAGCCATGTTGGCTGTCACTGATTACCTCCTTATTTTCCATGTGCCTTGGCGTAGTTTCCAGGAGGATCTGCTCTGTGATCTTTCCGGGCACAGAGGAGAGACTGACTGGCCCTTAGTTCCCCAGGTCTTCCTTTTTACACTTTTTAAAAATTGGGGTTATGTTATATTTCCCTTTTCCAGTCAGTGGGAACTTCACTGGACTGCCATAACTTCTCAATAACCATATGATGGATAGTGGCTTAGCAACTTCATCCTCAGGACCCATGGATGTATCTCATGAGGTCCCATGGAATTGTGCACCTCCACGTTCCTTGGATGGTCTCGAACCTGGTCGTCTCCTACAGTGGGTGGTTCTTCGTTCTCCCAGTCTCTGCCTTTGCCTGTGGTTAGAGCACTCGGCAGGGAATACTGAAGCAAAAAAAGTCATTGAATACAACAGCCTTCTCCATATCCTGGGTTACCAGATCTCCTGTTTCCTTCTGGAGAAGGCCCACATTTTCCCTAGTCTTCCTTTTTCCACTGACATACCTATAGAAGCTTTTCTCGTTGCCCTTGATGTCCCTGGCCAGATGTAATCCTGTCTGGGCTTTAGCTTTCCTAACCTGCTCTTCCCTGTCTGCTCGGACACTTTCTCTGTGTTCCTCCCAGGGTACCTGTCCTTGCTTCCACCCTGTGTAGGCTTCCTTTTCGTGTTGGAGTTGTCATGTCAACTGCTTATTTCAGCTGGTTGCTTTTGAATTAGGAAGGGAAAGTAAGTTTTTAGGAAAATCTCTTTGTATGATCCCAGCCTTGTAAGTTTTAGAAAAGCGGGGTGTGTAGGTTTACAGATGGTGAAGCAGTAGAAAATGGCTGAGAATTCATAGCCATTTTTAAATAGCTGTGTTTCTCAAAAGAACCGGTTTAAACTAGATTATAGTCTACCATCAAAGAGGAGTAATAGCTTTGCTTGGAGGTATGTTTCCTTGCTGATCCTAAATTCCAAGCAGAAAATCAATTTAAAATCCGCTTTACAGGGAGTAAAATTTCTGTATTAAAAATAACAGTAACCCGGAGTCTTGTGAAACTTGGCACCGTGTGCTTGTCTTGTCCTTGTAGGCATCCTGAACTCAGTCTGAACCAAAGTGCCCACCAGTCCTGTCTGCCAATGGGATGGGGACACAGGGGTGCTCCTGGAAAGCTCACTGGCTTGTGTGACCATTGTTGGGGGCATAAGGCAGCACCATACTTAAAAAACCCAACAGATTGTGCGTGCCCGGCCCACCAGATTCAGAGAGACATTGACCGCCTTCGACATAGGTAAATCCACCCGTAGATGTCCTCTGCAGCTTGTAAACAGGCTGCACAGGGGCTGTCTCCCCCTCACATGCCAGCTTGGTTGTCCCACAGTCAGCTTGGAGGAGATGTAACGATACGGATGGACAGCAAATCTAACCTTGCATCAAACGTGGGGACTTCTCATGCACAGTTGTGCAGATGCGCTCTTGGGTTTGTGGCTCTGTCATTACCTTTTGGTTTCCTAGAAACAATGTCTAAGAAATTATGTAAGAATTAAAAAATCGATGCATGCTCGTGGCTACTGTGTGGCTGCACTGCTCAAAAGTATTTCCAGTTTGGTGAAAGTTGCTAAGAACGCTGCAAACTTGACGTTTTGTTCTGGTTTCTCAGAGTACACTTTCAGGTATAAAGTTAATGAAGGTGTAGGGATTCCCAAAATCCCAGTTCATCCCATTGGATATCACGATGCAGAAGTATTATTACGGTGAGTATACATTGGTCCTCCTCGCCTGAAGTCAGTATTCACAAATGTTCAGCAAATTTTTTTATGCTAAGGTGGTAAAATCTATGCTGTACTTGTATTTATAGTCCTTTTGAAGTAATGTGTGCTTGAGAAAATGTGGAAAATTCAAAGCAAACTGTTTCTGGCATAGTGTTTTTAAGAATTTTGTAAACCCACCTTGGTTTAGGTGCAGTAATCATTAAGGCAATTTAAGGTTTTAGCCTACTGGTCAACTACATTTGTCTTGGGTTTCACTTAACAGTGCAATGGGAGGACGTGCAGCTCCAGACAGCAGCTGGAAGGGAAGTCTCAATGTGCCGTATAACATAGGACCAGGATTTGCAGACAACTCTTCTACAAGGTCTGTTTTAACGCTTGCCTATTTATAAAATATTGCCAAAAAAAAAAAAAAAAAATCTCCACAAGAAAAATATTGTGAAACAATACATCTAGAGAGATTCTGGAGAAACTGACTTTCTTCTGAGTGTGAAACATTTGGTGGTAGCTATTAGAATTTGAAAATAAATTATCAAAGCTATGTTTTTGCTCAGCGTCCCCAGTGTCAATGGACAGACAGATTTAGAGGGTATAGGTCTAGCCCTGTCGTTCCAACTTTAATCCTTACTTTAAGGTTCAGACATTGTTTCACTAGGCGTTTAAAAAATGGCTATATAGCAGTAAGTAGACGTTTTATTAATACTGTTGAATTAACCCTAAACTTCCCCCTCACTTCCCGCTTTGGTCTTTTCTCTGCTGTTTCTGATGACCAAGGGGACAATAGGAAAGGGGAGCCTGTAGCAGTCAAACACAGAAGTGCTAATAATTCAGTAGTTCTCTTCTATGCGTGTTTCCCTTTCCACTGGAAGCCTCCCAGGGTTTCTGTGAACTTAGAGCTGTGAAGTGTGGCGATGATTTGGGAGCCCATCAGCTGTTCTCGGAAGCTGGTAGGCCCCATGGTTGAAAGCCCTGCACAATAACAGCACGGAAGAGCCCCAGGGACATATATCTTCCCGATTTGCTTGGGAGGAGCGGGCCTTTGAGCAGTTGGATTAGCGATACCGTGTTGGTGGTTTACATTCGTCAGCCCTAACAGAGAAATACAACTGCCCGGGTCTCCAGCACTAACGGAGTTACTCTCCTGCAGACCAAGCCACGTAACAATTGCACCTGGCAATCGGGGGTTTGACTGGACGTCAGGGACTGTCACAGCATCCTTCCTTGTCTATAACTGATAAGCTGTGATAGATAAAGCTAAAGATCACTTTTCCGTCACTTTTTCCACACAAAAATATTTTCAGTTTACTTGAGGTATTGTTCTATGAGGACTGGTAGCAGACCACGATGAACAGTGTGTAAAAATGGTGTGTCATTATCACTGCTCCACCTCCTGCAAGAGTCTGTCTGAATACATAATTTTATAGAGACTTCAGTGGTCATTATTCTTTTCTGCTCTGCTTTAACACTAGCTGAAAATGAATGAAGTAAGAATAAATAAATAAGAAAGCATATTTGACATAAGCGGGGTGCTATTTGGAATGTCTCGAAGAGCAACAGTGAGAAAAGAAACAACATGATTCATCCACGAGACGCATACACGGGAAATATTTCTGAATGCACTTTTTAAGGTGTTCCTGCTTGATAGGACAACAGGGCTAATCCTACGTGTACTTCCTTCTCAGAGTAGCTCCGTATAAAAACGAGCCTTTTGAGTCTAGGTAGAAAGTCACTTGCACATGGGAAGCGTGCAAGTATATGGATGCCCAAGGCACTGGTGTCAGTTGTTGTCTGGGCAAAGATCCAGCAGCTGTCCTGAAGTAGGTTTGGATTTTGACAGCTATGCAGATTTGCTGCTGAAAAGATAACTTCAAATGTGAAACTCCTGGTGTTTTGCCAGACACGAAAAAAAGCATTACTTGAGGCTTTGTTTCTTCTACGGGTTAAGATGGGCTGAATACTACATTATTTTTAGCTCTCCTAATACCCGAATTTCCTTCCTTTTTATAAAACTTCAAAAGTGGGTTTTACTGGGGCGGGGAGGAGGGAGGGGGATGGAGGATTGGCAAATCTTGATCACTTAGATCTGGGGTCCTAAACAGAGATTTCAGTTTATTCCTGGATGAATATTTCTAACGACCTTCTCTCCAAGTTCTATCTTATAACACGGAATTGTGCTATGAAACCAAAGTGTATTCTTTATAAAAGTACATATATCCACAATTATAATTTCGGTCAAAATTCATTACCATATATGCTTTTCAGCTTACTCCTCTAATACACAATTATCCTATTGGCTGCCATAAAAACAGTACAATAAATTCTGTAAACGTTTGAAAGTTTATAGACCGTCCCACTTCATAGGGTTGTTGTTTCTACGGCGTCTTTCTGTCAGCAGGTTAACCTGAAGTGAACAATGGGACACTGATACAGCACGATCGGTGCTGGACACACAAAGCAGAAGAGAAGCACAAACGTTCTGCCTTACAAGCCATTGCATTGACTTCTTAGTGCCTTCTCAGTCAGAAATGGTTACTCTATACTGCTTTGCCTTTCAGAAAAGTCAGAATGCATGTTCATACAAGCAATAAAATAACACGAATTTACAACATCATTGGCATCCTCAGAGGAGCTGTGGAACCGGGTGAGCAGTGAGTGCTTGTGGCTTTTAATTCCTTCTTTATTTTGTGTTTGGTAAATTGTTCTCATGTTGCAAGAAGCTTCAAGTTTTTTAGATAGCCAGATCATAACGAACCTGAGAAAACTTTAATAGTTGTCCTGTCCCTCCCAACACACTGTTTTTCGTTGTCATTCCCAAGAATATATTTGAATGTAAATGCTGGAATGACAGATGTCAGGGAATTTTTTTATAAGGCCTATCATTTTACAGTAGGTTTCTCAGATTGCATTACATCATTCAGACATTTTGCCTCTGCAAAAATGAACACAATGCGAAGTACAGAAAACTAGGGATGATTTGGGACCTCAACATACTATTGCTGATACTCAGTAGCAGGGCGTGTACACGAAAAACTTCTTAAGTGGAAAAAGGTATATAAAATATGTATTGGCTTTATGTATATACTTGCAGATTACTTTAAAGAGTAAATTTGTAGCACTGGTATCAAACTTCGTATTTCGTTTGAAAGAAGTAGGGATGCAATCAAATGAAATACAGGTAACCTAAATGCTTTTTTGATTAAGGCTTGACGTTGTGTATTTGTTTCCAGACAGATACATTATTTTAGGGGGCCATAGAGACTCCTGGGTATTTGGCGGTATCGATCCAACTACGGGTGCAGCTGTTCTGCAGGAGGTTGTACGGAGTTTTGGTAAAATGAAGATGGAAGGTAACTTACTTATCGCAGACATAAAATGATGGATAAGGAAAACAGCAGCTTTGTAGAACTGCGTTGAGTGTTCCCAGCACAAGCAGTTGTGTTGATTTAACTTTTCACCTCCGCGGAAAGTTGTATTTCTCATTATGAGAGATGCAAATTCAATTAAGAGATGCATATGTAGCATTGCATCTTCGTTGGCTGAATTTATTCCCTCACGTCTCTCATCGGTGTAATAGTACCCTCTTGGTTGTGTGGAATGAAAATATTGCATTACGAAGAAATGCCTCTGCAATAATGTCTTCCTCTAAGGAGTTTAGAGAGGACTTTTTTTTTTTACTGCTATATCAATTAGGTGCTATTTTTTTAAAGTTATTGCAATTAACCGTCGTGATTTTTCACAAAACTTTCTAACTTTAAGTTGAATTTTCAAGCTTAACTATGTGATTGCAGGTTGGAGGCCGAAGCGAACTATTATTTTTGCTAGCTGGGACGCAGAAGAATTTGGATTGTTGGGTTCCACAGAATGGGCTGAGGTAAATAAAAAACAGTGCAAAGAAAGCAACACTTGAAAGTCTGTTGCAGGCAGCTGCAGTACCCAGTGGCATCTATTCCTAGACGCAATCAGTAGCTCCAAGATAAAATTGGAGCTCAGGAGACTCTTTCAGGTGCTGTGAGGCCCTCATATATTTATACAAATTGCCTACGTAACTTTTGACAGCATAAGTGCACTAACTCTTGATTCAAAGCTGATGTCTCTCGGTGATCTCTGTGTGGAAATCTATCCCTTCATTTAACAGAAGGATAGCATTTTATATAACCTGAATTGGTTTATTTTCTAACTTTCTATTTGAGAAATTCCTTAGTTTCTGTAAACTACAGTCCGGATTGCGTACCTGTGGTCCGTAAGAACTCCAAGCCCTTTGTGTGGAAATTAATCCTCCTGGGCAAACGAAAGGGTAGGTATTCTATGAGGGAATAGTTCCAAATTCCTGTGAAATTTCCAGTATTGTAGAATCTCAGGGGCAGGAAAATTGATTAATTCTGTAGTGGGGTCTCTGACTATATTCCTGCCCGATGGTCGGATGTTGAGAAATTCCGAAGTGAGGTTCTGAATATCTTTCTCTTCCTTTCCCTGTCGGGCAATGGTCAGTTCTTAACCCTGTAAGTGGCTTTGTTCAGCCCCGCTAAGAAATACAGGTCTTACCAGAGGTGTCATTGCTTTGGCTGTAAAATCCAAGTTAGAAATAGAGCAGGCGGAAAATTGTCTGATGAAACACATTTCTGCCGAACTGTGTCGATTTATTAGTACTGAATGGTTTAACAGAAACGTGTTGTCTTGCTCTTCTGTCAGAATTTCATTTACAAGGTTATATTTAGATATGTGGATAGAGCTTTCAAAATCTATAAAATTAAGTATTCTAATATTTTTTATTTTTTTTTTTTAGTTTATTGGCATGTATTACAGTAAAGCAAAACATTACATAGCAAAATGACACATTTCAGAGAAGGGAACAAAACCAGAAACGTGCTTCCAAACACTAAAGGGATTCCGTAATTCTGCTGCTAACAAAGCCAAGATTTCTATTCCTTTGGATTTCCACTAATTCTTTCTTCCATAAACTGTTCGGCTTCTACCTGCAGTAGGCGTCTTATTATTGGTTTATAAGACATTACATGAAGAAAGCATAATTTAAATTATCTTTTAAATCATTTACTGAGAGATTTTAAAGAGCTGGCAATTCAGTTTCATCCCACCTGAACTCCAGCGGTAACAAAAGTATACTGTGTATAAAAATTTATTTGTGATTTCTTTGTCTGTGTATCTGTGCACATATTTAGATGCTGTCAAGAAAAAACACACAGTGGTTTTAACTATGAGGAATATGAAACAATGGTACTTAAAAGATCGATTTCTCTTGAGCAAGTCATGAATAAATTAGGCGTTCTTTTTGTGTCTGGGTTGTTCACATATTGCTACGGCTGTTCTGTAATGTTTTTGGTTTAATAATTTAATATATAGTAATCTCTCATTCCATATTTCATGAAAAAGCAGCTGTACTAGATCAGAAAGCCAGGAGAACAATTCATGTTTGAACCTCAATGTTTTTATATTATTGTTTTCTTGCTTTATCCTGGTGGTGTGCGTTCCTCCTTTTTGACACCTAAATTAGATTCGGTTTCTCCAGGGACGTTCCTCACAGCTCGCATTCATGTTTTCTCCAGCTGCCAGATCTGTCATCGACTAAATCTTGAGGCGAATTAACCCATGATATTCACCGTCTTCTGCGCAACAAAAAGACTCTGCAACTGTGGCCGCAGCCTTTTGTTACGTAGACAATCTCCGTTGTTCGTAAAGGAAGGAATTCCTTTATGTTGCAAACATGCTTTTGCATATATGCAAGACCTTCTGTGTACATATACAGGCTTGCTCCCTCCCTTCATATTCTTTTGCAGAATCTCCACTGCTGTTTGTTTTAAAGATGTCAGTTTATTTATGACGTTATCAATTACCGATCCCGTTTTTAGTTCACATGACTTACAAAGGATTAGTTGGGTTACAAATTGAATGAATCAAATAGCAGTTACTAACCTAATTAGAATATCTACCACAAAGCCAAGACTTACTGAAATACCACTTACTGCTTAGAATACCAATTTCAAACATAATTACCCGTTTCCAAAAAAATTAAACGCGCGTGTGTATATATTTAGCATGAAAGCAGTGCTTGGTTGACTCAAAACAGTCGGTTAAATTTGTTAGACTAGGAAATGTCAGTGCTTTGACTCATCCCTTTTTGAAAGGGGGGAGTGTAGAAATGACAGCAGCACTCGGTTTAGCGGTGTTAAAGCTGAGTTCAGTGCTGGGAACTCACAGGAATAACTAGGGATTATAAAAGAGGAATTCTGGCTGAGCTGAGCCCACAGTCACATGTTGCGTGTGCAAAAAGCCCTGCAACTGCAGAGTTAAAATACACGTATAACCTTAATTTACCCTGTTACAATGCTGTTCAGTACTTTTCCTGTTCCATCTTGCTCCCGTGTGATGCAGCAGGCAGCACTTAACGTTTTGCAGATGTTTTCCGCAACAAATTCAGTCCCAGAAAGCGGGAGTGAATTTCATATGCCCGGGTCATCGACCCATCCTCAAACATTAATATAATTAGCAAGGTACATCGTGCTGCTTATCCTGACTGGGTTCTTAAAGGTAATGCTGTAAAGAACAGGGCGCTTAACATACTCTTGACAAAATGTGAATAATTGAAAGTAATAATTACACTTTTACAACCCCAGGAAAACGCCAGAGTCCTCCAGGAGCGGGCGGTTGCTTACATCAACACAGATTCTTCTATAGAAGGTGTGTCTTTTGTTTTTAAACTCGCTTTACTTCACAGATGTCAATTTTAGTAGTTCCCTGTTTACTATTTATTGCATCCAGAGATGGCGAACATAAGATAGATAATGTGGTGTTCAGAGTGAGTGTAGCAAACACAGAATTAAGTGAAGAGAGAGGACAATTTAAATTCTCATTTGCGTTCTTGTTGCAAAGAGCACCACCCATGAGCTGCAGCCCACGTGTCTGGGGTCCAGCATGTCTCCTCTGGAGGAGTTTAGTATTCTCTGCTAATGAACTGAACAGTCTGATTGTTAAACTCTCTCTTAACGGCATTAGCTTTAATTTACGATTACAGTTTGAATATACGACAGGCCCCTGCTTGTTCTGTTTGCAGCTCCAGCTCCTTTCCCGGTGGAATGATAATATTTCGGGACACTGATTTATTATCATCTTAAGACCATTTGTGTGGAGACCTTAGGCTTACATTTTGTGGGGGTGGGACCCATTTGGGTGCTTTGGGCCAGGGTGGTCACCTTTGTCCATTGCTATAAGCAGGGCGACTATGGAGGGAGTTACGTATCTATTATGGCAAGGCTCCTCTGGAAAAATAAGCGCTGAAGTGACAGGACAAGAGGAAACGGGTTCAAGTTATGTCAGGGGAGGTTTAGACTGGATATTAGGAAGCATTTTTTCACTGAAAGGGTTATTAAACATTGGAATAGGCTGCTCAGGGAGGTGGTGGATTCACCATCCCTGGAGGTGTTTAAAAAAAGGGTAGATGGGGCACTGAGGGACATGTTTAGAAGTGTCTTTTGTCAGGGTAGGTTAAAGGTTGGACTCGATGATCTTAAAGGTCCCTTCCAACCTCAGCGATTCTATGATTCTATGATTCTACGAAGAGTGTTTTACAAAAAACCTGGTCCACCATTATCCAGTTTACTATGCCCTTCAGATCACGAGAAGAACCTGTCATACAGGAAGGCTGCTTAGAAACCGGACTTTGAATTTTGGGTCCAACGCCATGACCTAAATCACAAAATCCTTAAATTATACTGAGCTTTATTACATTTGCTGTTGTCTGTGCTGAAATAATAGTCAGTAGAGTCCTGTGAAGCTGGATCATAAGCTCAGTTATTTAGGGCATTGCTCTTCCCATGTTAAACCCGACTTATTTGGGCTTACTGTGTTCACAGATAAAATGGATATCAACAGGCATACTGAAGAACTCTTTTTATTCCTGTCAGCAGAAAATTTTGTCTGTCACAAAAGGACTGGAAGGAAAGAAAAGCCAAACCCAGTTTCTAAACGCTCAGTTGGAGTTGAGGTGTAGGGAGGGTTAGCGCTGTGCCTTCAATTATGCAGCCTACATGCTGTGTAAAAAGTAGAGCAGAATTTCACGCCTAGAAGATCTCACGAATGCAATAATAGCTTTACAACTGCTTCATATTCTCAGCATGGATTGTAACACACATTTTGAGTTGGTTTGCAGCCAACATGCTGCTGCCTTAACAATTTTCTTCCAAATCTTGATTATTCAAACATGTCTCGTGCTTTATGCATTGAAGAAAATGTGAAAGTAAAAGCACTGGAAAAGAAATATGTAATAAGGATAAGAACACCGTATTCAGTATACTGTTTTAAGGATCTTGGACATCTTTCACCTGACTGAGCAGTAAAATCCCCTGTAGAGGTATAGCATCCATGCACTCTGCCAATTATTTTATTGGCATTCTCCACATTGTCCACAGCACTTCTTATGCCACGGTTTGGACAGCAGGTTATTTCTATTCGTTGTCCTTTAGCAATGAAAAGAAAAATAGCGGCTCCTCCTTTTGAGCATTTTTTGTGACTTTAATTTCCAGTTCTCAAATACAGACTCTCCTTGAAAACACTGTTAACATTATCTAGTATTTTTTCCATCACCGTGGGGTTTTCTGTAATTGTCATTCCAGTCCTTTTCTAAGTACACACTGTGCAAAGGATGACCCAGAGATCGACAGCCATATCAAAGCCCAATAACAGCGTTATCTGAGAGGTTATGTGTTACTATGTCCAAGCCTCCTCACCCCTCTTCCCCTCTGTGGTGTCGTCTGTATTTAAGGGCAGGGGGGGTCGCCCAGCGGCTGTGCGGTGGCTGGAGTCTATAGAGAAGACTGTTTTACACTCCTGCCTGCCTCAAAAGCGGTGATAGTTTCTTTGCGATGGGGCTCTCGCGGCTGTAACTGACAATTTCGGTATGAGATACGTCCCTAGCTCAACATAGTCTGCAGGGGGTGTGGAAACCTCATGGGCGTAAAGTGTAAAAGCCGTAGCGTGGTGGTAAACAGGGAGGCTTAGGAGGCAGTAGATGAAAACGTTACTCTGCTTCTTTGTTGCCTCCTGTTTGGGTGAGACTTAGTCCTGAAATATAAAATGCCAAATGTCTTACTCAGAAGGTGGCCTGTCGCTCAGATACAGTCTGCAAAAACATCGAAAAAGTACTCTTTATGGTAAGAGAAGAAGCAGCTGCATTGGAAAACTTAGAACATCTTGCAGGGAATACGTCTTTCCTCCCGCACAGCTCCTGGATGCACTAACTTTAACACCCGACTACAAGAAGAATGTTACCGTTGCCTTCTGTTTAACACAAGCTTCAGGGAGCGCCTGAGTGACAATGCCTTGTAGCTAACGAGGGGTAGTTGGGTGTATTTTAGATGGGTGGGAAGGCTTAATTACATTACTGTGTACGTACTAGAACCAATGCATCATTGCCGTGCGGTAGCAGTAGCTTACACAATGTGACCAAGTAGTCTATTTCTGTGTATATTCTGAGGCGTAGACATAAATTCTTGCCTTGGACTCAAGAAGTTTGCCTAAGACAGGACTTCAGGGTTTAATCCGTTAAGAAGATAACGCCACTGGTACGTGAAGGAAAGCTTTCCGTGTCTTTGTTTCATTTTCAGGTAACTACACATTAAGAGTTGACTGCACCCCGCTTCTCTACAAACTGGTGTATAATCTGACAAAAGAGGTACAGAATTAGAGTATCTATTATTTGTGGCTTTCTAAGAATGTAAAACTGCAAGTTTATTGGATAAAATTGGGTTATTGAATAACATTGGATTTATCTTATTGCTGCGCTGGAAGAATCTTGATCGCTCCAAAATCGATAGCAAAACATCCCGTCAGTGGTACACGGTCCAGGCTCACAGTTCCTTGGTGTTCTTAGAAAGGTTGAAATATGTCACTGACATAAGTGGAATATTATATGTAATATATAGTAAAAAAAAATAAATAATTAAACCAAGATGATAAAACACTTGAGCAAGATCAGTTCTCTAAAGTGATAAACATTCAAGGAAGTAAATTGCATTTTAAATTTCCATTTCATGTGCAAAAGAGAATCTATTAATTTTCACATTGGGTAGCTACCATTTTCTCTCTGTCTGTTCCCCCTGAATCTCTTTCATGTTTCACTGAGCCCCTGAAATACTGTGATAAATACTGAAAAACTGAGTGGGTTTTTCAACAGGCCAGGTGTATGGATTTGCGTGATTACAAGTGGTCTAATCATGTCTCCTTTGCTTTCACCTCTCAGGATGAATTATCATAAGGCTGAAAGATTGTGATCCATTAAAGCATAGAACTTCATTGGCCATATGAGGAGTTAACCAGATTAGGCACCTCACATGAGCCATTGTCGCTATCCTTAGCTCTGGGTTCTTCTCAATTCGGGGAAGACATCTCTGTCTGACAAGCAACATAAGCTGCCTTTAAAGGCAATGAGTAGAAATAGGTACCTTTAGGATGAGATTCATTTGGGCAAGTGTGGTTGTCTACTCTTGTACATGCAGAACTCTCAAACTATTTTTTCCTCCTGATATTAAGGGAACCCACGTGACCTTATAGTGGCCTACCAGTATCTTAAGGGGCCTTACAAGAAAGCTGGGAGGGACTTTTTAGGATGTTGGTTAATAGCAGGACTAAAGGGAATGGATTAAAACTAGAGATGGGTCGATTCAGACTGGACGTTAGGAAGAGGTTCTTCACCATGAGGGTGGTGAGACACTGGAACAGGTTGCCCAGAGAGGTGGTGGAAGCCCCATCCCTGGAAGTTTTTAAGGCCAGGCTGGACGGGGCTCTGAGCAACCTGATCTAGTGGGAGTTGTCCCTGCCCATGGCAGGGGGGTCGGAACTAGATGATCGTTAAGGTCCCTTCCGACCCTAACAATTCTATGATTCTATGACTTGGTCCACTGTAAAAATCTGCACTGTGACGGCACTTGGTAGGATGACTCCAGCAATTAGTCTCCCATCCTGTTCCATGCATTCATCCTGAGTTATTTTCCAATGCAGTACACTTACTTTTAACACTGGAAATGCCATGGTTTGAATCTGGGATGGCTTATCTGTGCTATTCCCATATTTTTCTTTTCTTTTCTACATTTTATTTTCTTATCAACTCTTTTTATCTTACTTTTTCTTCCTTGCTGGGGAAGAAGCTGTGCTTGATCAAACGTTAGCTGTGACACCTCACGCAGTGAAGGGCATTTTGTTCCACCTATAAAAATTTCTATGCCCCTAATGCTGCAGGGCCCTGGATAAAATAATTTACTGTCTGCAGCAAGCCACTTACTTGGGGATCCATTTTTCTGCAAGAGATAACCAAAGTAAAAAAATGTCCTGGGGTAAACATAGTACCTCACTCTTGATCTTAAGTCAGCTATTCAACTAATGCTGGGTTTGAGTGGAAAAATTCCATAAAGTACCATATGAAGTCCTTGAGAGTGGCTTTTTTGAAAATTTTCCTCTTCGGTGTTATTTAAGCTTTTAACAGTAGAAGCATAATATAGACAACAGAAAGCATGACACCTATTCCATAACTCCATGCTGTTTCCTTGCTCAAAAGCTCCTGAAAGTACATTATAGTCATCCACATTCTTCATAGCTTCATTTGCAAAGGGGATTATTTTATGGTAGAGAGTTGTCAGTGAAAAGTCTCACTATTTCTGGAGCTCCTTAAAGCCGCTGTTACAGACAAAACCCGCCAATACTTTTTCTTTTCGGTTGTTCCATTGAGGAGGATTCTGCAATAACATACTCAATAACATAACTCTGCTCTTCCCTGCTTTCTGTACAGATTCAAAGAGCACTTTACCCAGTCTACCATATTGCCCCTGTCCAAAGAATCTCATGTGCAATCCTTTTTTTTCTTTTTACTTATTTTTCTTCGCTGTCTTGCTAAATAAATTTGAGACACTCCTTGCCACATTTTTCTAGAGGAGTATTTTCCTCTTTTTTTACGGCTAAACCTGGGAGCACCTCTCATCTCTCCGAAAAGTACAAGCATGGTTCAATTTTTACAGTGATTCAGCATTGTAGTTTTCATTCCCAAACCATCTTCATTTACCACCGTTGATGTGCCACCAGTGACCTTCAGTGATCCATAAATCCCAGGCTGTGAACCTTTCCCTAGAACACTGACGCTCTTTTGATCTTTCCGGTAAGATCATTCATAGAGATTGTTGGAATTTTCCCAAGGAAAAAGGTGCTTTGATGGACTCTTGGAGAGAAGTCAGGGCATTTTCTGAAGGACCACTTCTAACTAGGGTACCATTTTTGTTGGCATAGAAGCATGTATACGGAAGACTGATAGACCCTGTAGAAATGTGGCACGTCTTTAACTTGGCTCACTGCTTCTAGCATCACAGAATAAAATCCATTTAAGGGTTTTCAAAAATCTTTATTCTCCGAGGCCTTAAAAATTCCAGTGAATTGGATTAGCAAAAGAAGGAGAAAAACTAAAGCAACAGCCAGAACAGGGGAGGTCTGTTTTGCAGAGGCATCTGCTTTATTTTCTTTATTCTTTTTTTCCACTTGCTTTTAGGCAGCCTCTTATAAAGATAACCAAAGACTAATGAAGTTCACCAAAGATTGCAACCTGTGCCTTTGCTAATCAGTTGTGCCTTTTTCACTAATCTGAAAAAAACCCTAATTTCTCTAAGGCCTAGAAGGACTAAGGCAGAGTGATTATATTCTTAGTTTTGCTATTTCAACTGCAATACATTTGGGTTTGGATGACATTGGGAAGCTAGATGTACACATCAAAGCCTCAACCCATTAAGTCTTTGCATATGCTGGTTGTTAGTTTCTGGAACAGGAATAGCGAGGAGTCCTGCGCACCTCAGGAGTCCTAGTTAATTCTTGGAAACAGCAAACGGGACTGAAATGTTCCCTATGCTTTGCGTTAGGCTTTTGAATGGGATCGAATTTCATTCAGGAACCCCGGCATGTGAGGGAACATTAGTGCAGATGCGGGTGACTGTGCGTGTCCAAAAGGAAGTTATTTCTGTTCACATTGAAAAGCCCAACATCCCAAGATCCCTTTGCTCTTCTTGTTTTTTAGTGAGCCACTTCTCACCGAAAAAAACCGTAGCGTACACATGAAATGTCATCTTTCGAGGAGTGCCGCATTTAAGTGTGATCCTCAGATGGGACACTGAACTGTTGAAAGCCTTTTGTGGCCCTGCTCTCCTGCCAGGCTTTAGACAATTGGTCAGCACCAGCCAGTGTCTGCAATAGTCCAACTCCAATTCCCCTGTTTCTGATCATCACTTCTTACTTTGTATTTAGACTTAAAGAACTCTGCATTTTCCCTTGAGGGAGCAGTAAGCCTGTGCTGATTCTAGATTTGGATCTAAGTCAGGGCGAATTGTACCTTTTACTACGTTCTCGCTGTTGCAGGAAAAAGCCGGCCAATGCGTTTTACTGAACCGGAGCTGTCAGAATAACGTCTCTGCCAGAGCACGGGGTGCTTTTACTCCCACATGTCAGAGTTCAGCTTGCTCTTATTAATGTGCCATTTTGAATTTAGCCCTCGAACTTGACCAAAGTGCCCTGAAAATGACAGCAGCCAAGCAGTAGCTTCACAAAGTTGTTATTTTTCTGCTAGCTGCTGACAGAATCTCAGCGGTCAGCGCTCCTTGGATTTTCAATGTGGAGTCTGTATATTTTCCAAAGCAGAATTTAAGTCTCGACAATACTGCGGGACGATGTACCTAGACGTGAACACTTATGCTTTGTATTTTGTAAAAAAAAAATAAATAAATCCCAATCCTCTGCATATCGTAACCAATCTTATATTTAAAGAACCATGACTATTAAAGGTTGTTTAAGTGTGGATGCGAGAACAGGGCCAGAGTCTTCATTTGTTTTTACCTCTGCCACAGATTTTCTGAGAGCTTTGGTCAACTAATTTTATACCCAGTCACAGCTCTCCTGGCTGTATGATGGCTTTTCCATCCTGGTTACATAGCTTTTTGATATTTTTTAAGGTAAGGCTGTGACTTACATATGTACATATAGTGTCTTGCACAGCGGTGCTCCAGCCTTGCTTGAGTCCCCTTGGCACCGCTGTAATTCAGTTAATGGCTAGTTTTGACCCTTCTTTCTAGCACAATTCTTTTGTACCTTTCCTGTAGCAAAAAGCATTCAAAATTCAAGCTTAACCTGTTGAGAGATTATTGCTGCTGTGTGGGGCAAACCTCCACAGGGTTAGGGCTATCTCCCTTGCCTGCTGAAAGGAAAACAGCTGGGGCATCCTGGCTGCTGGAGGAGCTCCATAGTGCTACCTCTCCTGTGAGGACAGACTGCGAGAGTTGGGGTTGTTCAGCGTGGAGAAGAGAAGGCTCCGGGGAGACCTCATAGCAGCCTTCCAGTGCCTAAAGGGGGCCTACAGGAAAGCTGCGGAGGGACTTTTTGCAAGGGCATGTAGTGATAGGATGAGGGGTAATGGCTTCAAACGGGAAGAGGGTAGATTTAGACTGGATATCAGGAAGAAACTTTTCACTATGAGGGTGGTGAGACACTGGCCGAGGTTGCCCAGAGGAGCTGTAGATGCCCCATCCCTGCAGGGGTTCAAGGCCAGGTTGGACGGGGCTTTGAGCAACCTGGTCTGGTGGGAGGTGTCCCTACCGAGGGTGGGGGGGTTGGAACTGGGTGGTCTTTAAGGTCCATTCCAACCCAAACCATTCTGTGATTCTATGATCCTACATATGCTGTGGTGTGTGTACATACACAGTGCAATAATAGAGTGGTAGCAAGTCCCAGAAATCTGCAGGATCCATCTCCCCCCAAGCTGATGAGCTCCAGCTAGCATCCTTGAGCTTTAAACCTGCTCTTCCCCACTTTCTGTGGTTGGTTCCAAGTGCCTGCGAGGTGTTCTTCGTGGTTGGGAATCATAAATGTGTATAACAAATGTAAATAGTGTATGCGTACTTCCCTGCATACAGCAATGCTGTTGATTAACAATGATGCAGGTAGCTGTAAAGGTCTCCTTTGATACTGAATTAAGTTAGAGGTACTTCCAATGAGATTATGTTTTCCTCTCCAGATTTTAAGCCCTGATGAGGGTTATGAAAATAAGTCTCTTTATGACAGTTGGCTTGAGAAAGATCCTTCAACCGACAATGATAGCTATCCCAGGTAAGCTGTTAATCTGTTTTTTCTCTCCCAATATTTTCATCAGAGCATAGCATGGCTACTCTCCAGAATTTTTCAAGATGTGCTACTGATGACAGCAATAGAAAACCTTTTAGTACAAGGTGACTCTATAGCAATATCTTTTAAAGTAAAATAAAATAAAATTTTATGACTTTTTTTTTTTAAACGATGGTGACATCTATGCCTGCTGTAAAATGAAACCTCACACTTTTTAAGGGCCTTTTATTAGTAGAAAAGCAATTTGGAAAGCAATCAAAAAAGACCAGGGTGGGGAAAGAGTTTGAAATATAGTTTAGTCACCCTCTGGATGAGATAATATCAGAATTGTTAGGATAAGCAAATGCTTAGTTGAAAGAAACTGCCTAGAGCGGTAATTAAAAAGCTCTCTTGATACTTATTCTTTGGTTATACAATGAATGTAAATGTAATGCATTACAAATCTATATCTGAAGCTATTAAAACTTCATATTTGAAGGTGTTAAAACTCCAAAACGCTGTTTGAGCCTGTGACTCACAGGGCTAAATCTTATTCAAAATGTGGCGTTACTCACGTGCGGGAAAAAAGAACCGCCCCTTTGTGTGATGTGGCCAAAGCGTTGTGCGTGTATTGCCCTGCCGTTCGGACCCTGGTAAGGTGAGGGTCCAGATTTGTTAGACTCACTGAGATTTCCTCCTGTTGAAAAAGTTACCAGATCTGATCTTTCTCAGTCGATACGAATAGTTCCTTACATATATTTATACCAACAGAAGAACTTTAGCCGGGTTATTTTTCTTCTTTAGCTGAGAAACACCAATTAATCACCAGGCTGGACATATAAACGTAAAACAATATAAAACTTAAATAAATATTTGAAAATACTTAGAATATTACGTCTGTCTTTATTATTTTTCTTTTCCCTCTGTCCTGCCATACCTACCCAGTAGATGGCAATATTTACTTGTAAGTAACAAATGCTAATCGTGCCTTCTGCGGTGGAAATTATTTATCAGCCTTAGATTCCACTGTGGAGACACAGTAATCTAAACGCATCTGTCTTTACATCTATCGCTGCCCAATTCATATTAGTCTGGAAATAGATGATGAACGCTTTAAGATTGGAGAGACGTGTCTGATACAATTTTATGGCACTTGCGCGTGATGCCTACGCTGTTTCTTAAATGTGCTCAGTGTCATAAGCAGGATTGCCACCTCTGAAAGGTCTTCCGAGTAATATAGGATACTGAATTAGCGTGGTGAATAAAATCAGTTAGAACAATTAAGCTTGCCACTCAGCTAGTCTCTGATCTTACTAGTGTCCCTGATGTGCCCTCCGGAAGAAGTGACCTCCATTCCTTTGAAAAAAATCTGCATTTTGCATAAGTTACTACCATACTGTAATGTAAGCGGTCTCACTAAGATTGGTCTTTCCTACATGTAGAATAAACAAACTGGGATCAGGCAGTGATTTTGAAGCTTACTTTCAGCGACTGGGAATTGCGTCGGGCAGAGTCCGTTACACTAAGAACAGGGTAAGTCTTCCACGTTGCTTGAAGACGTTTGGTAGTGCTGAGCCGTCATCTTTTAAAAACAGTTTCTCGTGATTAATAAAGCTACAAGGAATCTTTGACCGGTTTGCATATCAGTGCCCTTTCTTAATTTAGCAAGAAACGTAAATGTTTGGAGAATAAAACGTTTCGGTGATGCATATATTCTATACGCTGTCAAGTTCACAGAAAGGTATTTATAGAATCTGATTGGAGGTGTATACTTCATGCCACCGTACGATTAATAGGACCCTTAATGTACAAATCTTCCTTGATTGTGTTCAGAAATAACTACACGAGGGGGGGCCATCGGGGAGGATTTCTGCTATGCAAACCCCCACTGCTTTCACTTTTAACGAGGGCAATCTCTGTACAGTGACCTGAAGGCAAGTCTGTGTAGACAGAGAGAAGGAAGCCTGCTCACTTAATCTGGTGCGACAGTCCATGGATTCGAGCTGCTTCAGTTTCCTAAAGTAAACACACAAAAATGGAAGGACAGTAAATCGCGTTTTGTAGCAAATCGCTTTTTTGATTTGGAAACTGTGCAAAACATCATCGTCGTTAAGTGATCAATACATCCCTTAACTGCCGTTAGAATACAGGGCACTGACAAATTTGCTTGCTCTTTTTCAGAAAGCAGACAAATTCAGCAATTATCCTGTTTATCACACCGTGTATGAGACCTTTGAGTTAGTGGAAAAGTTTTATGACCCCACCTTCAAGAAACAGCTTACAATTGCCCAGTTACGGGCCAAACTGGTTTATGAACTGGCAGATTCCCAGGTCATTCCGTTTGACTGTAGAGATTATGGAGAAGCCTTAAAAGGATATAGCAATAGAATTTATAAATTGGCCAAGAAACATGAAGAACAGCTGAAAACCTACAAAGTATCATTTGGTGAGTAATAGCCACAACAGTATTTCTTACCTGCCTTAATGAGACTTATGCAAGGGCATGATATATCTGTTAAAGCTCTGAAACGGAATTCCTTATTTCCCTGTTTCAATTCTCCTGTCGTAATAAAGAGCCTCTATTTCTTTTTTTTTTTTCCTAAGCATAACACGGGTTTAACACATTATAGATGCGAGGGTTCTAGATGAGAGGGTTACAATAACTTTCATGCGTATTACTAATTTTGGGCGTTATTGCAGTGCTGACGAGCAGTCAATGGGACACAATCAGATGCAGAACAAAGGGATAGTATCAGCCTGCTTCTCACGTTCTTGCTTAAGAAAGAAGACCAGTTAAACGTTGAGGGCAACTGTTTGGAACTTGGGAGACACAGGTGTCCATTCCTCCTCAGCCAAAGACTTCATCTGACCTTGGGAAACGTGCTGACCCTCTGTCTCTGTGCCTGGATGCCACTTGTAGGCAACAGAAGCACCTCTCTAACTCTTCTGCAAAAATGCATCCATCTGCTGAGCGCTTGAACATATTGCAATGAAACAGGTCGGATGCAGCAGAGTGCTCTTGATCCCAAGCTAGGAATGCTTCCACGGTAATTTTCTTTCTCTCCCCCTCTCCTTCCTTCCTTCCTTCCTTCCTTCCTTCCTTCCTTCCTTCCTTCCTTCCTTCCTTCCTTCCTTCCTTCCTTCCTTCCTTCCTTCCTTCCTTCCTTCCTTCCTTCCTTCCTTCCTTCCTTCCTTCCTTCCTTCCTTCCTTCCTTCCTTCCTTCCTTCCTTCCCTCTCCCTTTCTCTCTGTGTCTTTTTCTCTCTCTCTGTCTCTCATTCTCTCTCTCTCCTTCTCTCTTTCTATCTTTTTGTGTTTCCGTACCAAGGAGGATTTTCAGTTGGTCCTAATTAACTTGGTATCTGAGGCACCCATGGTTTAGAGACATAAACTAGCTTTTTGGAGACGCAGTACGCTTTCGGGTGGTGTGAAGCATTAGAAGTAACTCAAATCAAATCCTCGTTTTGGAAAAACTAAATAGTTTAAAACTTTGTGTAATGGCTTAGGTGAAAAATTCTTGACTAGTTTGAAAAGTCACCCTTTTTTGTGAAAAGGCCACTCAAGACAGGAAGCTTTCACAGAATCACAGAATGGTTCGGGTTGGAAGGGACCTTAAAGATCATCCATTTCCAACCCCCCTGCCCTGGGCAGGGACACCTCCCACTAGACCAGGCTGCTCGAAGCCTCATCCAGCCTGGTCTTGAACACTTCCAGGGATGGGCCACTGACAACTTCCCTGGGCAACCTGTGCCAGTGCCTCACCACCCTCACAGTAAAGAATTTCTTCCTGAGAGCCCATCTAAATCTACCCTCCTTCAGTTTGAGGCCGTTACCCCGTGCCCTATCGTTACACTCCCTCATCCACCGTCCCTCCCAGTCCCTCCTGGAGGCCCTCTTTAGGGACTGGAAGGCTGCTAGAAGGTCTCCTTGGAGCCTTCTCTTCTCCAGGCCGAACAACCCCAACTTACTCAGCCTCTCTTCATAGCAGAGGTTCTCCAGCCCTCTGATCATCTTCGTGGCCCTCCGTTGGACCTGTTCCAACATGTCCATGTCCTTCCTGTGCTGAGGACTCCAGAGCTGGACGCAGTACTCCAGGTGGGGTCTCACCACAGTGGAGTAGAGGGGGAGAATCGCCTCCCTCGACCTCCTGGACACACTGCTTTTGATGCAGCCCAGGATGCAGTTGGCTTTCTGTGCTGCAAGCGTGCATTGCCTGCTCATGTTGAGCTTCTCGTCCACCAGCACCCCCAAGTCCTTCTTCTCAGGGCTGCTCTCAAGCCATTCTCTGCCCAACCTGTATTTGTGCCTGGGATTGCCCCGAGGCAGGTGCAGGACCTTGCACTTGGCCTGGCTGAACTTCATGAGGTTGGCATGGGCCCACCTCTCCAGCCTGTCCAGGTCCCTCTGGATGGCATCCCTTCCCTCCAGGGTGTCGACCGTGCCACACAGCTTGGTGTCGTTGGCAAACTTGCTGAGGGGGCACTCAATGCCACTGTCCGTGTCACCAACAAAGATGTTAAACAGCACTGGTCCCAGTACCCTTTGCATGATGGATCATCTGGTCTCAGATTTTGCATAACACAAGGATTTATTTCCATACGTCCTTGTGTTTCCTGCAACACAACTCGTAAGGAAACACCAAGTCTGGACTTTCTTTTTGCAGTAGTAGAACATCTACCAAAATTTCTGTTAAATGATTTATTTTTATTATTTGGGTTTCTTTCTTATTTATGTTTAGAAGTTACCCAAACTACCTTCTGACTAATACATCTTTTTTTTGTTGCTAGATTCTAGAAGCAATCTTTTTTTTAGCTTTTTGCTCTGCAAGTATCACTTAACTCTCTCCTTAATAACTTTATAGATGTGTCACTTTGACCAGTTTTACACAAACTATATTTTTTAGTCTGAAAAGACTTTTCTCTGATGCCTGATCAGTTTTAAATTATTTCTTGAATAAAACTGCAATTTTTAATTTTTGTTTAGTCTGTTACATCGGAATGCATTAAAATGTATGGGTAGATTTTACAATACTGTGAAAATTAAAATTCATTTCACTCAGAATTTTCATAGAATTGCCTATTGACGACACTGAATGTCAGAAAATAGTTCATTAAGCCTGAATAAATCACAGAATTGTCCTTCCATATAATAGATTAAGGTTTTTATTTGCCTTTGGATTCACATTTCATCTGTTCCTCTGCAACAATGAAGGCTGGAAACCTTTTTTCATGAAATACGTACTCGTAGTTATATGCTAGCAGGAAATAAGGTTTGCAGGGAAAAAAGAAATGTGATATTTTCTGAAAGCAACACCGCTGGCAGCACTGAGTAGCTGGTGAGCCTGAGCACAAATTCTCTTACGTGTTTTCAGATGACCTTTTTTTTTTTTTTTTCTCTCTTAAATCTCCTCCTACTGCTTCTGAAATACGATCGGTTGCCACGATATAACCACGATGTCAGCAGGGCAGGACTCTGTCCTCTGGCAAGCTTCCAACTATTGCCACCCTTGTCGGCAAGCGTAAATTCTCACCCTCACGAGGGGACATGGATGTGTCTTCACTGCAGTCCCTGAACAGGTCACATACGTGAAATCTGTGCCTCTGATTACGTGAACTAAACGAAAGTATCAATACAAGAACAAGCAAGTGTAGGCTGGTGGTGACTAAGTAAGCTTGCTAGAAATAGAAGAGCAAATGAGACTGCAGAACAGCTTTCAGCAGGAGCCCTGGGAACAGAAAGCCAGTCACACCAAATAGGGGGATAAACTTATAAACAGTGGTGATAAATTTATAAACAGTGAAGGGCCATAATTGCCAACAGAGGACTGGGTTTAGGAGATGAGCTAATCCTATGCCCCTTATTCCTGTACGATCAACGAGAGGATTCTCTGGTTTATCTGAAGTTTTCTGAAACTTGTGGGCAAAATGTGCAAGTTGTAAATCTTCTCTCTTTGTAATTGAGTTGAATTTGGGGAAGGCCAGGAGTTCTTCTCCTGATAACATCCACCTTTTGTTTACTCTACAAAATAGTTGTATAAATTGATAATTTTCCCAGGTCTGTATTAAATAGACCCATCCACAGGAGAGTCATCACAGCTGATACTGTCATTAAAAGAAAGGCCTGCTGCTTCTTTGGCTAAGTTATTTCACACGTCTTGGACATACTGCCAGGGACTGAGCGGGAAAAAACAACTGACGTACCCGCCAGCCTGTGGGCGCGTCACACCTAGTCGGGTGTCCTGGTTTGAGGTAAAACCGCGACATCAGGCATAACAGGCAAAATCCTGGGGTTTGATTAGCAGCCCGGTGGGATGGCGGGCAGGCTCCGGGCAGAGACACCTCCTGTGCTGTTGGTCTAGCCCACGAGTGGAGCGAGCAGTCCACTTCAGTCTGCCTTGTCTGTCACCGCGGCCTATGGTCGTTGTGTCTTTTACGCCTCACCTAATACTACTCAATATACACATCGCACCCTTCTGTTGTGATATGAATAGGGCATAATGTTCCAAGAGGGAAATCCCGCTGTCCTTCCACGGCCTGCTGGAAGAACTGGTATTTTTTACGTAAGTCGGGCTTTTTATACCTAAATGCTGCGTTGCACCCCTTTGTTAAAAAGCAAACTGCAGAGATCTCCATTTGTGATGCCAGCCAGGCTTTTCCTTGGCAGGCAGAGGGAAGTTGTGGACTTGTGAAGGCTTTATCAAGCTTTCTGCTTTGTTGTTGGCCTCATTTCACAGGGTCTTTGCCTATCACTGCTGGTGGTGCAGCTCTTTAAAGTCTGCACGAGGGAAACTAATGAATTATGGAAAACCAACAAAATTAATTCAATTATAACAGGAAAATGAACGTAGTTTTTCATTGGGCAAATGAAAGGTATATTGGGGTCAGCAGATACACTCAAGTTGCTCACAAAGTCCTTCCTTTTCTAGATCCTCTTTTTTCTGCTGTGGTGAACTTCTCAAAGGCTGCTGCTGAATTTCATAGGAGACTTGAACAAGTTGACAAGAAAGAGTAAGTCTGAAAAAACCCTATTTTTTTTTATATATATATATATGTATATGTATGTATATGGTACATCTGTCTTAGGTACCTGGGGTGGCAGTTCTTTCTTTCCAGTGACTACCCAAGGAGACTCTCATTAGTGTAGAACAGAGCACTTGAACTCTGAGACAGGAAATATCTGCTAAGATGACTTCTGCTTCCCGTGATGAATAGTATCAGCTGCAAAGCTTATTACTAGGATCAGCTTGTCATTAAAATTATTGTAATACACGGAAAGGCGGCTAGCAGTAAAAGTTCAAGTTGGAGTGAGCTCTGTATTTAGGCACCTACACTTGAGTGTTGTAGGTGATGGCAGAATTTGTACTTTCAGCACACCTCAAGAAGACAGGATGATGCTTCAGAGTATGTAAGATATCCATATGATGCTTGCAAACCTAAGGGCCCCATAGGACTCCCGTGCCCTCTGAGTGCTGTGGCTGGAGGCCAGGTGCTCCTAAACACCTCGTATGGTACCAGATACAGGGACCAGAATGGGTCCAGCAGAGGGCCATGAAGATGATCAGAGGGCTGAAGCCCCTCTGCTGTGAGGACAGGCTTAGAGAGTTGGGGTTGTTCAGCCTGGAGAAGAGAAGGCTCTGAGGAGACCTTGCAGTGGCCTTCCAGTCCCTAAAGGGGGCCTACAGAAAAGCTGGGGAGGGGCTCTTTATCAGGGAGTGTAATGATAGGAGACAGGGTAACGGCCTCAAACTGAAGGAGGGTAGATTTAGATGGGCTCTCAGGAAGAAATTCTTTACTGTGAGGGTGGTGAGGCACTGGAACAGGTCGCCCAGGGAAGTTGTCAGTGCCCCATCCATGGCAGTGTTCAAGGCCAGGCTGGATGGGGCTTTGAGCAACCTGGTCTAGTGGGAGGTGTCCCTGCCCAGGGCAGGTGGCTTGGAACTAGATGATCTTTAAGGTCCCTTTCAACCCGACCCATTCTGCGATTCTGTGAGATAGTTGTGTTTAGGCAACTGTATCCCATCCTTACTATGTTACTGTATAGATTAGATCAGGAGTTTGGACACTTGACTTATGGGTGGACACCAAAATCTTCATCTTGACCTAAATCTCAGCCTTCCTCTCCCCTCTGTTAAGTGAGATGCTTCTAGTGCCATTTAGTACTAAACAAGTGTCTGACACTCTCAGAAAGTCTCCCATCTGATTTTGCATAGTCTGAAATCTTGTAGTTGAGTTTTCTGACACAGACATCTTAATGCATTAATATAAGATGTATTGAATATCTCCTTGCAAAACCTCATCCTTTTGCAAACTGTAGACCATCTTTGTCATTTTGTTTTTCTCTCCAATGGGGAGGAAAAGTGTTTCAATGAAACTGGGAAGTCATGTTTCTTCATTGTGTGAAATGTCTTTCTCTCCATTTCCTGCAGTCCAGTCGCAGTGCGAATCATGAACGATCAGCTGATGTTTATAGAAAGAGCTTTCATTGATCCTCTTGGCTTACCAGGAAGGAAGTTTTACAGGTGAGGCAACAAGGTTCTTGAGCAGCTGTCTGAGGCACTGTATTGTTGCGGGTGAACCCCATCCTCTATATAGGCCTCGTATAGGAATTATACCTCAGCAGACTCTGATTTAAGGAACAATCCAGTGAGTAGCGGAATTTGTTTACAACCTCCAAGGAGAACTCCTTGGCTGCACCAGTCTTGTCATAGAATCATAGAATCATAGGGTTGGAAGGCACCTGTGGAGATCATCTAGTCCAACCCCCCTGCCAGAGCAGGGTCACCCGGAGCAGGTTGCACAGGAACGTGTCCAGGTGGGTTCTGAATGTCTCCAGAGACGGAGACTCCACCACCTCCATGGGCAGCCTGTGCCAGGGCTCTGCCACCCTCACAGGAAAGAAGTTTCTCCTCATGTTTAGGTGGAACTTCCTATGCTCAAGTTTGTGCCCGTTACCTCTGGCCCTGTCGCTGGGCACCACTGAAAAGAGCCTGGCCCCATCCTCCTGACACCCACCCTTTCAGTATTTCTAAGCGTTGATAAGGTCCCCCCTCAGTCGTCTTTTTTCCAAACCAAAGAGACTCAAGTCCCTCAGCCTTTCTTCATCAGAGAGCTGTTCCAGTCCCCTCAGCATCCTGGTAGCCCTTTGCTGTCCCCTCTCCAGCAGTTCCCTGTCCTTCTTGAACCAGGGAGCCCAGAACTGGACCCAGTACTCCAGATGCGGCCTCCCCAGGGCCGAGCAGAGCAGGAGGAAGGATGACCTCCCTCCACCTGCTGGCCACACTCTTCTTGATGCCCACCAGGATGCCATTGGCCTTCTTGGCCACAAGGGCACATTGCTGGCCCATGGTCATCCTGTTGCCCACCAGGACTCCCAGGTCTCTTTCAGCTGAGCTGTTCTCCAGCAGGTCAGCCCCCAACCTGGACTGGTGCAGGGGGTCATTCCTCCCCAGGTGCCGCACCCTATGCTTGCCCTTATTGAATTTCATAAGGTTCCTCTCTGCCCAACTCTCCAACCTGTCCGGGTCTCTCTGTATGGCGGCACAGCCTTCTGGTGTGTCAGCCACCCGCCCCCCCAGCTTTGTGTCATCAGCTTTTTGGTGCCTAGTTCCTCTTCTTGGGTCTGGCGCTCTGGCTTTTTCAGCCATCATACTCTGTGACTTTTATTTGCAGGTGCGTAGTACTACTTCTGTTACCGCGTGCTCTTTTAAATCTGCACAAAGTGTTCAGTAGAGCATCAACTGTATGGAAAGAAAGCAGAAACGAGGGTAGAGTAGAAAGGCGAGGAGGATGAGAACAGATGTGTGGTGAGGGTCAGGTGAAGAGAGAAGTCCAGAATTTTATTTTTTACTTCCTTGCATTTATTAATGTAGTTTTAGTGTTTATTTCCATTTGGGAGGACTGTTTCCCATGATACAAATGTGCTTTGATAATTCATCTGAACAAAATCAATTTAAAAGCAGATCTGAAACTATTCATTATTTAAGAAAATACCCACCAACAATAAAATTGATATTTTTGCACAGTTCTGTTCCAACATGATCTCTTCTTCTCTGAAGAATTCATGCTTTTCTCAAGAATTCTCCCATAGATTTTTTTTTTCCCCCCTCTTTTTACATTCTTTTCCCGGATCTGCTGACCATCCTTCAACTGCTTAGTTATTTTTGAGGTTTCTGTTCCACTTCTCGTTGCGCACCCATAACTAGTTTTACTCCCTGTTCCAGAATGTCACATTAGTTCAACAGATTTATTGAGCATTTAACATGATTTTGTTTCCTAATTAGACAAATTCGGCGTCTCTTCCCAAGGAGATGGCTACCTGTCCTAAATTTGTGCCCTTTCCCATAGCTTGTGCCAATGGGGCTGCTTCCTCCTGTCCTTTTGAAGACAGGTACAGGTAGATTTCCTCCGTGTTTAGTAAATTCTGATCTTCACAGGATCCATAGGTGCGTTATGTAGCACACATACAGTTCCCTACAATGAACGCGCACACCGCTAATGGTCATTTTATTTACTATACCTAACATTTTTTCCTTCTTTCCCCACAGACATGTCATCTTTGCTCCAAGCAGTCACAACAAGTACGCTGGAGAGTCCTTCCCGGGGATCTATGATGCCATGTTTGACATTGAAAGCCAAGCAGATCAGCGTGGAGCCTGGGAAGAAGTCAAGAGGCAGATTTCCGTTGCAGCCTTCACCGTGCAGGCAGCAGCAGAGACGCTGGAAGAAGTAGCGTAGGATGAGGGCTTGGAAAAGCCCAGCCGAATAGCAAAGTCTGAAAGGCGCTGTAGTCGGGCTATGACAGCGTCCCCGTCTCTCCTGAGTGCCCGCCTGGCGGAGTTTCCAACCTTCTGCCTGCGTGCAAGCGTACAGGTGGGGTGAGAAGGAGCTCTGTGTATCAAAGAGCTCCTGAGCTAGAAATTACTGCTTTTCTGATACTGACAAAACTGTAGCTTTAGGAACAACCCTAGGTGGAAGCAAATGTGGAGGTGGGGAGAAAGAAGAATCAGTCCCCAGTTAGAGTTTTCTGAAAGATCTGCCGATTTTGAGGACCCATTATTTTGGAGGTAGAATTACAAACCCAGTTGTTGGCCAAGCTACCTGTGAATCTCCCCTGTAGCAGTGATCCACAGCACACGTTTCAAGAGAAAAATTAAAGCACTGCTCAGCACGTGCATTTTTCTTGTTCTGATAATTTCTTTTCTAATATAAGGCACCAAAGGCGTCTGTGTGTTTTATAATCTATTCTGCAGGACTGCTGAGTGTTTATTATACTGATGCGCTTTCTTTTCCTGAAAAAAATAAAATACTGTCCCTCCTGCCGATTGCCAAAGTAGTACTTGCCATCCTTGATAATCAGAGAAAACAGCTGCTGAGCTGCAGAAATCCCAAAGCATTTTCTCAGGGAGTGAGCGTCCGTCCCTCTGAGAGACAGCGTGCCCTTCCCTCCTCAATTCGCACTTTGGCAGATGCAGACTGTGGGGATAACCAAAAGCCGACCTCCCTGCTCCTGTTGATGCTTTCACTAGTCCCAAACCCGTGGCAGCTTTTGTTCCTATGTTTTTTTTTTTTTTTTCCTGGGAGATCTCTTTTCATGCAGATGCCTTCTTCCCGGTTGAGGGAGCTGGAGGACATAGTCGCTGCTGCCCTGGGGCTTGAGGTTATTCTGTCCTCAAATAAGACCTGAAGAAAGTTTCCCATCAGGAGCTGCTTTTTACCAAGAGAAACTGAAATGCATGAGCGAGAAGGGTAATCGTACAAAACTGTTTAATTTGTAAAAAGAATTGATTCTTGCTTCATTTGCCCTTTAAATGTGCTTCTCATCTACATGCTTTAAAACTAATAAAATCGTTAGACTTTTATTAAATCACATTCCAGTTTGTGGGAGCTGATAATAACCAGTTTCTTCTGTTATGTATAACATACTACAATTCTTCTCACAACCATAAATTGCACCAGGTTGTGGGAATAAAATCCTTTTCGTTTTGTGGGGAATAGAACAGATGCGGTACTAAAAAAGACAGAATTAGAGAAACAGGATAATTATTGGGCTACAGAAAGGCTTGTTCTCGTCTCATATGCCTTGAATTCCGACAAGGGAAGCAGAAATTACTGCTTCAGTCCTTTGGGAAGTTGTTTTGGGGGGTATATGCCACCAAGAAGAGCGGCCTTCATTGGCATCAGTTCCAACAAGCCTCTCGGAAAGACGAAGGACTCGGTACCTATGGATGTTGTGCTCATAATTTACTGCGAAATTGCTTTTCACAAATCAAGCCTTAAGGCACACGAGGAGGAAATTACACTTCCACAGTCCATGCTTTACCTCTTCTGTGGGAAAAAGCAATGTTTAACTGACCTCGTCAGGACGCGCGTAAGGGACACGAGTGGTCGATGCTGAGGACACCAGAACAGTGACAGTGTTTTTGTCGTTCTCTTTACTTCTACCTGACTGGCGCCACTCACCGTTAAGTTTTTCAACTCCCCACCCGTAGCTCAAGGTGCAGCTGAAGGACGCGGTACCCTGTCGACGGTGACTGGTACGGAACTGCGCTGCTGCTTCTTCCCTTCTCCCGCATCGCCCGCTCCTCCTGCCCCGTCACAGCTTTGTGCGAACTGCAGTTCTGCAGTTGGGGTCAGCGACTGAATGCGCCCCCAAGGAAGGGGTGGGGTCTCTGGACGGTGGAAAAAAGCCACCGGTGCCTCTTCCTTGTGAAGAGCAGCCAGCTTTGGAGCTGACAGTGGTCGCTGCTGTAGGATCATCAGAGAATAAGGCAAAGAAGGAATTACCCCATAAAAAGGAAATATCTGACGAAGCGTGCTTCCTCCCTGATTTACAGAAATCTCTTTAATACTGTAAATCGATGAACAAACGTCTCACCAGTAAACACACTTTTTCAGTGGCAGTTAGCCTTTGAAGTTCTGTGCCGTTACGTTCCTGCTGCAAAGGGACGCGTTATCGCTTCTTGTTTCTGTGCGCAGTTCGACGCTGTAAGAATAAATCACAGCTCACGTCAGGCTGAACGCACAGCTGGCACCGATTGCTTTGTTCCTCCCCTCAACCTAATTGATAACTCTGTGTGGATGTACGATTCATCAGGACCCATTGCATACTGAGAAGTGTACAAAATAGGTTAAATCTATTTCCGTTCCCCTCTATAAAGTTCTACTGAGGGAGAGTGATACCCGAATCCTTATAAAGAAGGAAACCAAACCACTTATAAACGGCTTATAGTAATTTATTTCCATAAAATCCCATATTCTTGATATTGAAAGGATCAGTTACTGTAAGATTGCCTTCCCTGCTTCAGTCAGTAGTATCTCCTCTTCTGCAGATGGGCAACCAAGCAACTGCTGCTGTCTCCCAGCCCAGAGGCTGCTGTGTTTGTGTAGCTCCGCCTGGCCGTCGTTTCAAAGTCGGGGGGGGATTTTTCAGGCTCTCCTTACAAATGGGTAACACCAGATCACTGACTCCGGCCTTCCCTGATTCTGTTTGCGCAGTTCATTCACTCAACCCGGCTGAAGCAACCTGTGAATGACAAAGCTGGGAGAAACAAACCCTTCAGCCTGGATTGGGGCTCCAAAAAATTCTGGCAGAATTAAACTTATCTCTTGGATATTTAGTTTGCCAACTCTTTTTTTTTTGCCAGTTTTCTTTAGAAAATAAGTTTCAAAGGGACAGTGCCAGCGTGGTGGGTTGACCCACCTCACCCCTTGTTCACAAACAAAGAAGGGCTAGTAGGGGACATGGAGGTCGGAGGCCGTCTTGGACTTAGTGACCATGAAATGGTTAAGTTTTCCATCCATAGTGAGGTAAGGAAGGGGATTAACAAAACCTCCATCTTGGACTTCCGGTGCGCAGACTTTAGCCTGTTCAGAACCCTGGTTGGGAGAGTCCCGTGGGAGGTAGTCCTGAGAGACAAAGGAGCCCAGGAAGGCTGGACGCTCTTCAAGAGGGAAATCCTAAAGGCCCAGGAGCAGGCTGTCCCCATGAGGCGCAAAATTAAAGGGCGGGGAAAATGGCCGGCCTGGATGAACAAAGAGCTCTTGATGGGACTTAAGGAAAAAAGGAAGGTTTACCACCTTTGGAAGAGGGGACAGGCAACTCAGGAGGAGTACAGAGATCGTGTTAGGTCATACAGAGAAAAAATCAGGAAGGCAAAAGCCCAGCTGGAGCTCAACCTGGCAATTAACATAAGGGACAACAAAAAAAGTTTCTATAAATACATCAACAAAAAGAGTGACAGAGAATGTCCATCCCTTACTGGATGCGGGGGGAAACCTTGCAACCAAGGACGAGGAGAAGGCTGAGATACTTAATGCCTTCTTTGCCTCTGTCTTTAATAGTCAGACCAGCTACCCCCAGGGTGTTCGGCTTCCTGGGCTGGAAGATAAGAATGGAGAACAGGACAACGCCCCTGTAATCCAGGAGGAAGTAGTTAATGATTTGCTTATGCACCTGGACACGCATAAGTCTATGGGGCCGGACGGGATTCACCCAAAGGTTCTCAGGGAGCTGGCAGGAGAGCTCACCAAGCCTCTCTCCATTATCTATCAACAATCCTGGTCAACAGGAGAGGTGCCAGATGACTGGAGGGTGGCTAATGTGACGCCCATCTACAAGAAGGGCCGGAAGGAGGATCTGGGAAACTACAGGCCTGTGAGCCTGACCTCTGTACCGGGAAAGATCATGGAGAGGATCATCCTGAGGGAGCTCTCACGGCAAGTGCAGGGCAGCCAAGGGATCAGGGCCAGCCAGCATGGGTTTAGGAAAGGGAGGTCCTGCCTGACCAACTTGATCTCTTTCTATGACCATGTGACCCGCTTTCTCGATGCGGGGAAGGCTGTGGACGTTGTCTACCTGGACTTTGGTAAGGCCTTCGACACCATCCCCCATGGCATTCTCCTGGAGAAACTGGAGAATCATGGCATAGACAAGTGTACCCTCTGCTGGATAAAAAACTGGCTGGATGGCCATGCCCAGAGAGTTGTGATTAATGGAGCAAAATCTGGTTGGCAGCCGGTCACCAGTGGTGTCCCCCAGGGCTCAGTTTTGGGGCCAGTCTTGTTCAATATCTTTATTGATGATCTAGACAAGGGGATTGAGTGCACCCTCAGTAAGTTTGCAGATGACACCAAGCTAGGAGGGAGTGTTGATCTGCTTGAGGGAAGGAAGGCTCTACAGAGGGCCCTGGACAGGCTGGAGGGATGGGCCAAAGCCAATTGGATGAGGTTTAATAAGGCCAAGTGCCGGGTCCTGCATTTTGGTCACAACAACCCCAAGCAACGCTACAGGCTTGGGGAAGAGTGGCTGGAAAGCTGCCCAGCAGAAAAGGACCTGGGAGTGTTAGTGGACAGCCGGCTTAACATGAGCCAGCAGTGTGCCCAGGTGGCCAAGAGGGCCAATGGCATCCTGGCTTGTATGAGGAATAGCGTGGCCAGCAGGAGTAGGGAAGTCATTGTGCCTCTGTACTCGGCACTGGTGAGGCCTCACCTCGAGTACTGTGTTCAGTTCTGGGCCCCTCACTACAGGAAAGACATTGAAGTGCTGGAGCGTGTCCAGAGGAGAGCTACCAGGCTGGGGAGGGGTCTGGAGAACAAGTCCTATGAGGAGAGGCTGAGGGAGCTGGGCATGTTTAGTTTGGAGAAGAGGAGGCTGAGGGGAGACCTCATTGCCCTCCACAACTCCCTGAAAGGAGGTTGGAGAGAGGTGGCTGTTGGCCTCTTCTCCCAGGTGGGTAATGACAGGACCAGAGGAAATGGTCTGAAGCTGCGGCAGGGGAGATTTAGATTAGATATTAGGAAGAATGACTTTACTGAAAGAGTGGTCAGGCACTGGAACGGCCTGCCCAGGGAGGTGGTGGAGTCACCATCCCTGGAGGTATTTAAGAAACATGTAGACATGGCTCTTCAGGGCATGCTCTAGTGCCCAAGATTATTGTTTGTCGTGGGGTGTTGTATGTGGGGTTGTGGGTGTGGAGTTTAGTAGGTGGGTGTTGGTTTTGGTTTTGTTTTGTTTTGTTTTGTTTTGTTTTGTTTTGTTTTTTTTTTTTATGTGGTTGGACTCGATGATCTCAGAGGTCCCTTCCAACCACTAAGATTCTGTGACCCTGGCTGAACACCAGGTGCCCACCAAAGCCGCTCTGTCACTGCCCTTCTCAGCTGGACAGGGGAGAGGAAATATAAGGAAAGGCTCTGGGGTGGAGATAAGGACAGGGAGATCACTCACCAGTTACCGTCATAAGCAAAACAGCCTCGAATTGGGGAAATTAATTTAATTTATTACCAATCCAATCAGATTAGGATAATGGGAAATAAAACCAAATCTTAAAACCCCTTCCCCCCACCCCTCCCTTCTTCCCGGGCTCAGCTTCACTCCCAATTTCTCCACCTCCTCCCCCCAAGTGGCGCAGGGGGATGGGGAATGGGGGTTGTGGTCAGTTCATCACACGTTGCCTCTGCCGCTCCTTCCTCCTCAGGGGGAGGACTCCTCACACTCTTCCCCTGCTCTAGCGTGGGGTCCCTCTTGTGGGAGATAGTTCTCCACAAACTTCTCCAATGTCGGTCCTTCCCATGGGCTGCTGTTCTTCACGAACTGCTCCAACGTGGGTCCTTACCACAGGGTGCAGTCCTTCAGGAACAGGCTGCTCCAGCGTGGGTTCCCCATGGGGTCACAAGTCCTGCCAGCAAACCTGCTCCAGCACGGGCTCCTCTCTCCACAGGGCCACAGGTCCTGCCAGGAGCCTGCTCCAGCGTAGGGTCTCCATGGGGTCACAGCCTCTTTTGGACACATCCACCTGCTCCAGTGTGAGATTCTTCATGGGCTGCAGGTGGATCTCTGCTCCACCACGGACCTCCACGGGCTGCAAGGGGACAGCCTGCCCCACCATGGTCTTCACCACGTGCTGCAGGGGAATCTCTGCTCCAGTGCCTGGAGAACCTCCTCCCCTTCTTCTTCACTGACCTTGGTGTCTGCAGAGCTGTTGCTCTCACATATTCTCGGTCCTCTCCCCTGTCTGCAATTGCCCAGTTGGGTTTTTTTCCCCCTTCGTAACTATGTTATCCCAGAGGCGCTACCACCATTGCTGATGGGCTCAGCCTTGGCCAGCGGCGGGTCTGTCTTGCAGCCGGCTGGCATTGGCTCTGTTGGACCTGGGGGAAGCTTCTAGCAGCTTCTGACAGAGGCCACCCGCGTAGCCCTCCCCATGGCATCTTGCCTTGCAAATCCAATACAGCCAGGAAGTTTATTTCAGCTTCTCTTTTGGTTGAAACACCTTTGGTTTGCCTTTGGAAGGGAAGCCACAACACTTGGTCAATTTAGTGATGGCTAGAAAGTGGGGATAACGTACACGCTCCATTCTCCCCTGAGCAAGTGATAAACACAATCCAGTTACAACAAGCATTCATTTGCAGCAAAAAAGGTAGTAATTTAAAAGAGTTATTCTGCTGTGGTTTTCAATCAATCAATAAATAGAAATAGACCCATCTAAAAAAATGCTCTGCAGATCTTCAGCTTAATGAAACCTCAAACTAATTCAAAACCTCTGAAGATTAAGTGTTTGGGATTAAGTGATGCTAGCGCTTCTCTCAAAACCCTGTAATTTAGCCACCCTTCCCAAAGTTGACTCATGCATCAAGGGATTGCCTTTGTGGAGCAATTAAATTAACATTTCCCTACCCAAGTCTCCTGATGACTGAAGTACAAGTACTGCAGCTGAAGAAGTTTCATAAATCTTCTCAGTAACCATCCAGTTCAGGTGTTAGAACGGGGAGTTTGGATTTCTCTGGCTTTTTGGTTCAGCCGAAGCAATTTGTCAAGTCCAGGTCAAACTTTTAAATTGCTTCAGCTGACCTAAATTTGCATTTTTTTACAACAGGGATAGAAATAAAACAGACTGTGTAACTCAGGGTATCTATTAAGGGAAAGACACTGCAAGAGCAAAGTCCCAAAGCTGTCCATCAGACCGTAAAGCAGATGATCACAGTCAGTACCGGTGCTCTATGCTGACTTTTCCACAGACCCAAATTCTGTCCTTCTCCTACAGATAACCTATAACGTAATCTCTGCATGTTCATAAGGGCCAGGAGAATGTGAACTGTATGGGATGCATAGTATTTTTCAGCAGAAGAGGACCTAACACCTGGCCAGCAGCCCTCAGTGACCTCAAACCTTTTCCTCATGTGGAGGAACTACTGCTGTTCCTGTCCATTCTGCCTAATAAAATACCAGTTTAAAACAAAGGGCTTATTCAAACTGCCCGCGATTATATGGTGAAGCTCATTGCTGCAGGAGCTTGTGAAAGGTGAAATGAGTTATGAAAGGGTCAGACGCGCGCAAGGAGTGCTCAGGCCCAATGATTCAGATGCAACTTTTCATTCAGAAGGCCCTGAAGCACTCGGGACTTTGAGCAGATGTATGCGTGAAGGGATTAAAACGCACCTGCTTCGTTCCTTGCTTTAAGCATTTGTTACGGGGAGACTATTGTGAAAGCCAGTACTTTGCACGCTCTCGTTGTAGTGCTTTCCACTCAATAGCCAGCCCCTTGAGTGCTGCTGGTGGTCCTCTGTTTGTGTGCTCTTGATTGAAAACCGTGCAAATAATAATTGCAGCTTTAGAAGGTTAATAGACTGAAGGTTAATAGAAGGTTAATATCTGAAGGTTAATAGACTGAAGGTTAATAGACTGAAGGTTAATAGAAAGCAACAACTCCAGCTCTGAATGAGCCAAAGCATTGAATCTTTTTAAATCACTGTTTTATAACAGTTTCCCGTACCTTTATGAAGGTTCACCTTGATGCTATGTGCTGGGGGAGCACGGTGGCGTTGTTCAGCATTTCTTCTTTTCCTGTTATTTCTCCTCAACAATATTTTACTGTAGAACGCAGACAATTCAGTTTATTGCATTTATCATTGAACCATTATATTGATGCATATGGCCTGAAGACCGCAGTGCGGCTGGGCCTTGTGCAATGAAAAGTGGCCAAAAACTTCAACGGGGTTGAGTGGCAGTACCAAAACGTTGAGCGCACAATTCTTAAGCGATTTTAATCACAATTTTAATGAGGTTTTGCATTTCACAGTTTTATTACATAATGCACAGCTGTTTTTTCTTAAGCTGTTCTTAAGTAAGCACAACTTTTCAAGGGTATATTGCGGTCTGCAGTGTTGTATGTCCTCATTTTCCCTCCATACATCGTAGGTGTTCCTCACTGAAACGGGGCGTAGAGTTGTCTGCAGAATGAGCAGCACCCGCGAGAGAGCCGCTAGATTTTGCCAGAGCTTCTCCATATTCTGGTAATAATAGGAGTATAACACTGCCTGAGAGGCAAGTGCTGGGTCCTGCAGTTACGCTCTGAATCATAGAATCATAAGAGTTGTCCAGGTTGGAAGGGACCTTTCAGATCATCGAGTCCAACCATCAACCCAACACTGACAAAAACCATCACTACACCATGTCTCTAAGCGCTATGTCTACCCGTCTCTTAAATACCCCCAGGGATGGTGCCTCCACCACTTCCCTGGGCAGCCTCTTCCAATGTTTGATAACACTTCTGGTGAAGAAATTTCTCCTAATCTCCATCCTAATATCTGCCTCCCCTGCCCTGGCGCAACTTGAAGCCGTTTCCTCTTGTCCTATTGCCTGTTCCTTGGGAGAAGAGACCGACCCCCACCTCTCTACCTCCTTTCAGGTAGTTGTAGAGAGCGAGAAGGTCTCCCCTCAGCCTCCTTTTCTCCAGGCTGAACACCCCCAGCTCCCTCAGCCGCTCCTCACAAGACTTGTGCTCCAGACCCCAATCCTCTATAAATATCTACTTCTCAGGCAGGTTACCATTTACCAGACCACAGATGACACGAATGATGGATATTTGCAAAACCAAAGTCCAATCAGGCTGAACGGGGACGGTTTGAAAATGTAGAAAGAAAAGCTGGGTCCATTTCATCCATTTCTCAGCTTTGCCAGGACTAGATACAAGGCTATATAAGCTGTCCTTATTCTTTCAAAAATTTGGGGTGTCCCCCAGGTTGTCCCATCAATACGGCTCCATCAGTACAGTACTGCCATGGCTGGCGGCAGGGCAAGCTCTGCAGGGTCTCAGCACTTGCCAGGCTTGTGGCGTCCGAACTTCTCGTGGCCCGCCTGGGGCTCTAGTTTGGCTTGTTTGGCTGTTGCAAGTTTTCTCATGACCGGGTGGCCATTGCCTTATTTGTTTTACCTTTGTTTCTCCTTTTCGAGTTGTACGGTATAACCGTATTTTTTTCGTACAGATACCAGGAACGAGCAGTTTTTTTCTGTGCAGAACAACATATTTCTGATTCTGGCGTCACGTTGCAGAGTAACACAAGCCTGGTACAAGCAGGGGCCTGGGAAACTGGGGCATGGGATGTGGTGTGGGGGAGCATGGGCATGGGACGACTCGAAAACGGGCACAGGATGATACTGGAGACCCCGGGAAGATAAACAGCTCCTCATCGTTTTAACTTCATTATTGAAAGCTTTGTCTGGAATGGTGGTATTTGTTTTTTCTTTTTGTGTAATACATTGAGACTTAACGTTCTTTGATCACAGAGTTAAGATTTCAAGTATCCTCACAATGAACGTGTCTTTACTCATAAAGGGCGTTTCTTTCTGCCCGTGATAAGACGAGCAGGACCCTCGCGTTTCGCTCTGGGGAGCGCCCAGGTTTCTGCAAGGCTGGCTGCCGGCAGAATTCCGTCGGAGCTGTGGATGGAGATGGGGTTTTAGCGCGGGCAGGAGGTGCCAGGACACACGGGCTCCGCTGGGAAGGGTATGGAAACACGGCCTGGGAGACGGAGGGAGCTGAGGAAGCAAAAGCAGGGCTTCAGGGGGTGGGGGTGGCGGTGCCAGGAACATCTGAAGGGACGAGTGATCTCAGAGGGAGCTCAGTCTTTCAGTGCTGGCAGCCGACCGTGTTTCCCCGGCCTGACGTCCTGCTGCTGACGGGTTCCATACGGGTGTGTTGTCACAACAGTCGCTGTGTCCAGCAACTGTGGCTTGAGCCTCCTGCTAAAAATACCGCCGACTTTGGAGGTAACGTGGACGGCAGCATCAGGACTGCATCAGCAGCTCGCTCTCAGCAAGCTGGCAAAGCACATCTGGGGAAGGCCCCATGTCAACTCAGCGAGTCTATTCTTGTCTGATACCCTCCGCTGAAACGCTTCTGCCATTATCACCTCGCCTCTTCTTTCCCTTTATGGAAGGCTGTAACATGTTTGCAGTTTACTTGAACCAGGTCCAGCCCCTCCTGCACGAGGTCGCCGCCTCCTCCTCTTCCTTCTCTTCCTCCTCCTTCTCTTCCTCCTCCTCCTCCTCCTCTGTTCTTGGAGCTCCTCAGGAGCCTTCATCCAAAAAATGGACAAGCCTTATAGACTGGGTTGAAGGATGGCTCATAGATTTTCTTCGATGAGGAGGAAAATGTTTAAAGGTGTAGGATCCACCAGGAAAAACACCGTGCTGACACTGAGAGGAGCTGCCTCAACTTCGTGGGTTATAACTGTACAGATTAATGGGACAGGCTCCTAAACCATTTAGGCCTTCTAAGTTCCTCCTGCTGACGCTGATTAACAGAAGCAACGGCTGAATCGGACTTAGAGCCCAACTCTAACACACCACAGACTTGCAGCTAAATCACAGGGTTAAACGGTGGCCGCTCTGACTGGATCGGAGTTGCTTTTAGTCCCAGTGGTGTAACGGAAACCGTCTTTCGCCATAAAAAAGGCTGCTCGCTAAACTCAGCTCCTACTGGTTTCCCTAGGGACAATTTCTGTGTGGCAGGCGTTGCTCGGTGAGGAGCGCAGCGCTTTGGCTCGGCTCGGAAGAGAACAGCCAAGGTTTCTGTATTTAATTTAATTGGTGTTGTCCTCTCTGCATTGCCGTGGCAAGGTCCATGACGTTCACCATCATTCATTTCTCTTAGTGGCACTCTTAACGGTGTATGCTAAAATCCCATGAACGAAAACAGAGGAATTTAGAGTAAGAGAGATAAAAAAATGGGCCATGCTGAGTAGATCCTATTCCTACCAGCTGCAGAGAGGAGGTCCCCAGCTATTTTGATGCCGCATCGCCTGGAGGTTCCAGCTCTGCCTCCTGGAGGGTTTCTACAGCGTTGCCCAGGAGGCACAGAAAGTCCTCCGCTGACTTTCAGTCTCTTCCAGAATCTCATCCTGCTGCTGTTTTTCTTGGGAATAATGTGGTCACTGCAGCAGCTCTTCTCTGCAGATGCTGCTCTTACCCTCTGAATGACACCACCACGGGATAAAATACTTCTGCTTTCAAGCAATTTTTTTTTTTAAAGACCTGTAGTTGATATATTTAATCATTATCTTGGTTAAAGAGGAGAACAAGCAATCTTCTAAAGCTCAGGAGTAGACACTCCAAATGTTAACTGCTTTCACAGATGAAGGCAGAACATTTAAAGTTTGGGTTAGTATTTATGTATACAACAATATAACTTGATTACAAGGCATTCCCTTAAAAAAAGCCCAAGTCCCTTGCGGTGTAGAAGCGCACAGTATCAGCTCTGCCTCTTATTCGTGAGTCTGATTTTCAATAAAGGAAGAACAAATCCGGTTAAGCATATTAGGCTAGGATCACATTAAGGTAGTTTTCTCCCAAGCATTGAATCCAGCAATAAACATCGCACCGTCAATATTTATCATAGATTTAAAACACATTCCAGAGAACAAGGGTTTGGGGCTAAAAATATTTCATAGATGGTTGCAAGGTGCCAGCTCGGCCTCCAGCTTGCTTTGAATGACTTTTATTGCAATGAGGCTTTTATTAATATTTAACCAGGAACTAATTTTTCATATACTTGTTTCCAGTATGAAACAAAAATGTTTCATTCAAGAGGATGCTTCCTTCTCCCACAGAATCATAGAATGGTTTAGGTTGGAAGGGACCTTAAAGATGATTTATTTCCGACCCCCCTGCCCTGGGCAGGGACACCTCCCACCAGCCCAGCTTGCTCCAAGCCCCGGCCAACCTGGCCTTGAACCCCTCCAGGGATGGGGCAGCCACAGCTTCTCTGGGCAACCTGGGCCAGGGGCTCACCGCCCTCACAGCCGAGAATTTCCTCCTGATATCTCATCTAAATCTACCCTCTTCAAGTCTGAAGCCATTACCCCTCGTCCTATCACTACATGCCCTTGTAAAATGTCCCTCTCCAGCTTTTTTGTAGGCCCTTCCGATACTGGAAGGCCACTATAAGGTTTGCCTGGAGCCTTCTCTTCTCCAGGCTGAACAACCCCAACTCTCTCAGCCTGTCCTCCCAGCAGAGGGGCTCCAGCCCTCCCAGCATCTCCGGGGCCTCCTCTGGCCGCACTCCAGCAGCTCTGTGTCCTTGTGCTGAAGACTCCAAAGCTGGACGCAATACTGCAGGTGGGGTCTCACCAGAGGGAAGCAGAGGGGCAGAATCCCCTCCCAACTAGCAGTCCACGGGCTGCAAAAAAACAACCTGCGAAATTTCTGGACAGCCATAACCAAATCCTCATACAGGTTGGTCAGTTCAGCTGAAGAAAAACACATTGATGCACTTCACGTATCTCCAGATCCCAGGTACCTGTTCCTCCATCCCTTGTCCTTGTAGGCTCACGGGACTGACTACCAATGTGCAGATGATGGTGGTCACGTACAGTGGTTCTTCACTCCTGGTCATGCCAACACTGTCTCAGGAAACGAAATGTTCATCAGTTCAACAGGAAAATGTTGAATTTATGAACGCGAGTTGAAATCTCCCTACAGAGAAGTGTCAAGCACTGCACTCTGCCCGCCCGTCCTTACTGGTAACACCCCTCTCCCGAACACCGACCCTGCATTTTGCAGATAAACTCAAGAGAAACTGGATTTGCCGGGCTAACAGTCCTCTGGCACAGTAACTGGGGATTAGTTTATAATGTCTGTGACAGCATCTTTGTTATCTTTGGTTAAAGATACCCAAGCTTTGAGAAAATACAAAGCTTTTATTACCACAGAAAATTTCAGGCCCCAAGAAGCGAGTCCTTTTTCTCTCTGTGGTGGGAATGACAGAGGTTTTTTCCCAAAAAATCCAAGAAAATAGAAAAAAAGAGCATCAGAGCTACAGTACCCTCAGCATTCTTGAGCATAGGAAGTTCCATCTCAACATGAGGAGGAACTTCTTTACTTTGAACGTGGCAGAGCCCTGGCACAGGCTGCCCAGAGAGGTGGTGGAGTCTCCGTCTCTGGAGACATTCCAAACCCACCTGGACGCGCTCCTGCGCACTCTGCTCTAGGTGGACCTGCTTTGCCAGCAGGGTTGGACTAGGTGATCTCCAGAGGTCTCTTCCAACCTCCATCATTCTGTGATTCTGTGTGATTCTTAGAGACAGCCCAAACATTGCATTTGGAATTATTCCAATAACTTTGTGGCAGCTCAAAATTCTTGGTCAGAACAATTTCCATGAATGAGACAGGTCCCCAGTTTGATTCAAATCACTGCAAACCTCACCTATGGAGCGGGGGAAAAAAAACCCTTCACCACAGAGTCTCCCTTTACCAACTGCGTTGCAAATCCACAGGGAAGTCCTCTCCCGTAACAAAAGAAGTCAAAAAAACCCCAAATGCAACCAGCATGTAATAAGAATTTTATTGAGTACATTTAGAAAAAAACTAGAGCATGAAGACATGAGATTAATTTCTGCATATAAGTTTTATCAATGTGCAGAATCAACCGACCATGCAAAAAAGACATTTCCCCCCTTCAACTGTAATTCAAGACTCTCTTTAATGGCAAAATTATTACCACCTTAAAACAGTGTTCCAGACACGTAACTCATTACTTTAAAAAGGATCTCGTTCCTGAACGGAGATAAACAAAAAAATTTTAGTAGCAATAGGGAAAGACCAACGCTCAAGAGGTACAGCATGTAACCGATACTCATGCCATGTTTAAAGAATTCAAGCAAAAAATGCATCGTTGCGTAGAATAAGTAGATCTTTTTTTCTTTTCAAGGCAAAATTCCTATTGAAAGTAGCCCCTAGACTACTGAAATGGTGACTTGATAATGTACCTGTTCCAGAAGATCATCCAATGGAAGGTTTTTTTTGTCAAGTGACATCAGTGTCATGTAAAACCTAAGGGTCAGAGTAGCTGAGCAGCCCAGTGCTTAACAGTATATTAACATTAAAGAGAAATTCCAGCTCCTCTGAGAAATGTTGGTAGAGCTACGACATACAACGCTAGGCAGCAAAATGGGCTTACACGTGATGGAAACGGTTAAGATTTCTCTCACAGATTTGTATCCCCCCCAGTATCTCAAAAGGGATCCTGAAGGAAGTTCTGAGACATGTAATACGCTGCCTACATGTGTGACATGTAAACCCACTACAGCTTTTGAAGACTTACTAATTATAAAAATATAACTAGCCTGGAGCAAGTTAACCCACTTGTTAAATACGGCACAACTTCTGAAAACATGAAAAAAAGGATAAATTTAACAGTAAGTATTCCAGTACGTACTTGTTCGCACTTTATTATTTAATTTCACTAATATCAGACAGCTGAAAGCCGCAGTGATGAAAAATTGCTCAGCTTGGTTTCCAACTGTTGCTTTTGAGAAGTACTGAGATTGGTTTGGTACTACAGCTGCTTTCCTCTTCTCTTCACGCTTACTAATAAAAGTTACAGCCAAATCAAAATTCCACTTTTGCTCCCGCTATTGGTGTCAAAGTGTCAGTTCAGGACGTACCAGGATCAAACATCCGTGTGCTGAAGACCACTCCGGGCAACTGCTCCAAGCACTCAAATTCAGTGAGTGCGACAGCTTTTACAGCTTGATGATGGATGCAGACACCTTCTATGCGCCACAAAAGGCTGCTAAGAATTAATACAGTTAAACAAAAGATTTATGGCAGTCTGAAAGTTTATCCTTTTATTTTCAAAACCATCACAGGCCATAGAAAACCAGGCTGTTATTTGTAAAACTGACCCCACCTTGCCTGATCAAAGCTGGTTGGTTTTTTTTTGTTTCCTTGCTTTTTTAAGCAGCTGAATTTAAAAAGTGAGTTTGTTGTCACTGATGGAGAAAAGTCCTTATGGAACTCTTGCAGTATCTTTAATTTTCTGCTGAAAGTACGAACAACGGGAAAAACAGTAGGAGGAATGAATAAAAAGCAAAAGCCAAACTGAGGACAACGTTCACAGGAGCTTTCCTGCGCTTGTGACCAAGTTGACTCAGCTACCAGCAGAATGTACATTAAAAGAGTGTAACAAATAGTTACGGGCTGCCAAAGCCGGCAGCATTAACAGCAGATTTCTCTCCATTTCGCGTGTAGCATAAAAAAGGGAGAATATGACTTGCTTAAACACAGAAATTCTCTTTTCCCAAGAAATTCCATTTCCCTTGTAGTTCTTTAAAAGGGATGTTATGTGATGTAAGCCTGCGACATGTGAGTATGCAAATAAACTGATCTATTTAGGGTATTTATATATCAATATGGATAGACACACGTTTGAACTTGCTTGTCGAATAAGAACTTTACCCTGTCACTTGAACACTGCTCACTTCGCTGTCTGAGTCCGGCACATCAAACCACAGATGGCACGCTCCTAGCTACAGCTCCCTAGGATTCTTCATCCACCGAAGGGATTGTTCTCAGAACTGGACTAATAAGAACTCCACGTGTTGGTTCAGAGCACATCAGGGAGCATTTTGGAGTTCCATTTTTAGAGGTCCATTTGCAGGCATACATTTTTGTAAGCTTGTACCCTATGACTTCATAGCACCTGACATTTTCAAATTCATTTAAAAAAGAAAAAAAAAAAAGAGAAAAAGAAGGCATTATTAGAGGTTAACAGAATCTTTTAGGCAGAACTTAGGGCTGGAACTTCTATTAGGGGCCCAAGGGAGTAAGCAACCCCGCATCCTGCAAGTCACTGAGGAAACAGAATCTTGAAACGAAGGCAAAGAAGCACCAAAACAAATTTCATGCATAGGGCACCGCTGTTACTTTCTTGGTGTTTGGTTTCTTTGGTAACGTATTTCCTACTATTTAAAGCCTGAAGTAGGATTTCAAGTAGTGCTAGAGACAGAACTCTGAGCTCAAGTCAAATTCTACCTGTTGGGTAACAGTGAGATTCTTAGAAATCCCTGTTTGACGTCAGAACGCCTTTACTACGCCCTGTGTTTCTCTTGGCGTTATTCCAGGTCTGCAAAGGTAGAAAGATGAGCATCCACGCTTTCCAACAGTCTGCAGGATCGCTTGTTTACATACGTAAATTTTGGCACAATAAAGAATGGTGTAGCTTTTGCATGACTTTTATACAAAAACTTTTTTTTTTTTTTCCTTCCAGCTGCAACCCAAAATTAAGAAACTATTTCAAGCAGAAAGAGAAAGCAATATTACTGCGTGAATTGCTGCTTGGATAAAAGTCTCATCTTTATCCTGTTTTCAGCCACAAATCTTTACTGATGGAGAACTGAAAACAAAAAATAAGGTCTTGGTTTCTAATTACAGTGCTTTGGTTATGCTGTTCAAAAGAAACAATATTTAAAAAATATTTTAATTCAAAGGTACAATTGTGATTTGAGCCGGACATTTTAAAGCTTGTTGTTTGTTTCTCCTAATACTTGTCCTGTAGACAAATTTAGTTCTTATATCACCATCCTCAGCAACGAGAGCTACGTGTATCTACATGGAAATAGTTTTCCTGAGACACCTACAGTGTGTACTGTCGTCTTCTACTACACATATCCACCTACTCCGAAAAAAGACTGATAATTTTGAATGTTGTAGAACAGGACAGAACATACTTTCCCATTCACTTTTATATTTAACAATTCACATACCAAAGGTGCAGGAGTAAAAAAAAAAAATAATAAATTCCCTCTTGCCAACTTTGTTTTTATTTATCTGATCTCTTGCTTTTATACATGAAAGACAGCAGAGGAGTCAGCAAGTACTGAAATCCTTAGCAAAATACCGTTTATTCCATCCCTCCACAGCCAACAGGTATTGAAACGAACCTTAGTTTCAGAAGACAAAAAAAGCAAGTCTACAAGTGTTCTTTTGGATTTATGTTGATGTGCTTTTTTTATTCTAGATGTAAAATTGTATTCTAATTGCTTCAAAAACTCAGATTTTTGTATCTGTATTATTGTATGCTTCGTTTGATTTGATTGAGAGCAGCCCTGAGGAGAGGGACTTGGGGATGGTGGTGGATGAAAAACTGGACGTGAGCCGACAATGTGCGCTTGCAGCTCAGAAAGCCAACTGTAGCCTGGGCTGTATCAAAAAAATCATGGCCAGCAGGTCGAGGGAGGTGATTCTGCCCCTCTACTCTGCTCTGTGAAACCCCACCTGCAGTACTGCGTCCAGCTCTGGGGCCCTCAGCACAGGAAACACATGGACCTGTTGGAATGGGGCCAGCAGAGGGCCACGAAGATGCTCAGCGGGCTGGAGCCCCTCTGCTGTGAGGACAGGCTGAGAGAGTTGGGGTTGTTCAGCCTGGAGAAGGGAAGGCTCTGGGGAGACCTTCTAGTGGCCTTCCAGTACCTGAAGGGGGCCTACAGGTGGGGAGGGGCGGCTCTTTATCAGGGAGTGTAGCAACAGGACGAGGGGTAGTGATTTTAAACTGAAAGAGGGGAGATTTAGATCAGATATGACAAAGAAATTCTTTACTGCAACCTGGTCTAGTGGGAGGTGTCCCTGCCCACGGCACGGGGGTTGGAACTAGATAATCTTTAAGGTCCCTTCCAACCTAAACCATTCTGATTCTATGATTCATAAGGAACAGTGATGAATTTAACGTGCTACCCAGTAGATCCAGTCTAAACCGAACACTTGACAAATTAACACACACAGTGGACTGAGAACACATCTATTTGGATAGTCAGTGCATGGTAGGGAAGGGTGCAAGTAAAGGGCAATAGCTCTTTTACTCCAAATCCCCACCGAGACACTCCAACTAGAATAAATATACTCCTGGGAGCAAGAGCAGAAACAGCTATTACCCTTCAAGTTTACACCCCCGTTTACTGTGCATCAAATTTCTTTGTAGCATGGAACATATGATCTAGCATTAAAAAAAAAAAAAAAGAATCTATATAAAAGTTAAATATTTGATTACAGTAGCAAGTCACCACTTCATAATGGGGAAATAACTTGTCTCTTGGAATCATTATTGATCTGAATTCTCTTTTTTTTCTTGTGTGTTGGATACCGGTAATTCAAGACTTGCCCATAATAGGGGCTCTGCTTTTCTCATAGTAAGCTCAATCTTTGTAGCCGTCATGTTCACATAACTCCTTTTTACATCGATTACCTAGAACAGAAAACATATTTCACACTTCAGTTTAAGAAAGGGACTGCTAGATATTTGGGAATGAAGGTAAGAAAAGCATCCTGTCACTAAATTTTAGTAGATGTTTAGGTAGATGGGAGTTCCCTCTGTTATCTGGAAAAGTCAGCCCTCTCCCATTCCCAACCTATGAACATATGCCTGTGCGTACGTAACGTAAATGTTGGTCTAACACATACGTAAGCATGCAATTACACAGCATCAAGTGTTTTCTGCAACACCACTACCATGGTGTTGGGATATTAGGACAAACTGGGACAGAAAGGACCTCAAGAGGTCACCTTCTGCTCAAAGCAGTGTCAACTATGAGGTTATACCCGATCACTTATGGCATTAGACTCCTATTTATATGTAGATTACTGAATGACATGCAACTGAGTATCTTTCAATAACCACGGTAATGAGGAAAAAGAAACTGTTTTGAAAAACAGGAAGCCGAGGGGTTGTGTTGTGGGTTTGTTTTTTTTTTTTTTAAATAGAAAAATTATTCTTATACTTACTCCCCATAATTTCACACTGCGATGAAATTCCTTTTCTCCTTCAAATACAATATGGATATTTAACTTGACGGGAAGAAACAACAGAACATTTTGTCAGGCTAATGAAACATTTGACACCTCAAGTATGTTTAAGCAGAATATAATCACGTTAGGACTCAGATCCTACAATGAGCAAAGTGGTCCAACAGTGCCTCGGACACAGAAGTGAAAATCTATTCTAATAGATTCTGATACAGTATCATAGTCAATAGTGGCCATACATCCTGAAAGCTGTATCATTTTCTCCAAATGTGTGACTAAGAAATCAGAGAAGCATTTTAACACTTGTTTAATATCAGTAGCTACGAAACAGCATACTGTGACCAACAATATTAAATCACATTAAGCCAAATACAATTAAATTACAAATCTATAATTATTTACACATACAGTGATGCAAAACCATCACACTTGGTTTGTAATTATGAAAGTCAAACTAAAGATTTTTTTTGACATATTATATTGCAGCTTTTAAAAAAACCCCAAAGTACAGTCGTCCAAACAGAAGGGAAAAAAAAGGCTATACATACTTGAACAAACACGAAAGCCAAGAAAAAGCTATTACTCAAAAAAGACTCTTTTGCTACCTCTGCCTTGAAAATATAGCAGAAAACAGATTTTCCTAACTTCAAGCTGTTGTAAGAATAAAAAAAAAATAAAAATTAAATCTTAAGGTAGATACTCACCATTGTGCTATTTGCTTCTACGTAGCTCAGATCAGGAACAGAGTTTTTAGCATATACAGAAATAGTCACTTCTCCTCCCGTCTGGTGCCAATCATGCCTGCATGGAACTACTTTCTTTCCCTATATAAAGGAAAAAGTTATGGAAAAAAAAGACTTAAAATTGCATTCAGGAGCATTTTTACAAGATTAGTCAGAATAAAAGCCCAGGACTATTTTAATAGCCAATAACCATAGCTAATAAAGGACTATATTTCATGTTCACAGGAGATCACAAGACTCTACTTATATCTTTTTTTTACTAAGCATTTCAGCTACTGGTCCCTGGCAAACATTAGAAAAATCAAGGCTTATAACACAGATTACAGTAAGAAACTCAGACATTGTGATAGAAAAACAAAACAAACAAAAAACCCACAACCAACCAAAACCCCAAAAGTTACTCCTTGGGTTAACTTCCTTTCCAAGACTACAGTTATCCAGACCATAGTAGAAAGGAACTGAACAAAGAAAAAGAAAGCCATAACTCCAAGAAACTTTCACATTGCTCCAAAAAATGTAGTATTACTCTCTGTTCTGCGACACAGGAAAAATAAAGAGTGAAAAAAACCCAAAAGAACAACAAAAGGTAAACTCAAAAACCCCTGTTAGCTAGAAGCCCATTATCTCAATATACACACATTTAATGTATACATAGTTTGAACATCTGGGTAAATTCTTTACAAGAACACTCTCCTGCTTGAGGCTTACAACTTCAGCTTTTTTTTTTTTTTTAATCCCTTTCTGTCCTTGAAAATACTTCTTAAACACAAAGCGCTTTGAGCAAGCAGCAATTCCATGATTAAAAAGAAGGACTTGTGAACTAACTGTTACAGAATAAGTTAGAAGAACTACGCTTTCCATAATATAACTTAATTTTCTTCTGTTAAATGTTACTAATGTTTGCGGTATCAAACTTATTTTGCCTCAGCAATAGACAATATATTTGTAACAAGAATTTTGTGTTCAACTGCATCCAACACGTGAGCAGCTAATGTTTTTGAAGTGCTCGGTTCCATTATTACATTCTATAATATTCTCTAAGAATCTTTTTAAATCTTGAATAGAAATCGTTTTCACCTTGTAATCCTACAGTTTGTTCCTGACATTGCAATACAATACCTACCAACTACACAGATGCTCTCTCCCTGTTTGTTATACCGGTAGCCAAACCAAAACACTGAATTAGATTCAGACCAGAAAAATATTCAGGCGTGTAAACCGTATTCAAAGTAGACAGAAAGAGACCCTTTCACCTGCAGGTGTGGAACCTCATCGACCTTATCTACCCTGCCATGCCTCCCTAAACAACACAACTCTGAACGAAACGGCAAGCACGTGTATGGCTGCTCTCTTCATGATCTTTGGGGGAGGAGAGACTTCTAATAATTATATTTTAAAGGATTACATATGGAATACGTTGTATATGGAATACCACAGACTTTCTTAACTAACAGAGCAGAAAAGACTGCTATTTTTTTTCCTGAATTTGCCAAAACCACTTGCACTATAGAACAGTGATACTATATGTATCACTAAAAAGAAAGGTTGTACTCTATTACAAGTATATTTCTACCGCAGATGACTTCCAATGCCATTTCTCTGTTGTCATGCTGTGCGTAATATCCTCTGTATTATTTCAGAGATAGTGATCTGTAACAGATCTCAACTACAGTAATAACTCAATCAAGCTACTAACTACATTTCAGTATTCAAAAATTCGGAATGGCCAGCTACAAAATGCAGCGTTAATGCTACTTACCGCATCCTTTTTAGTCCATACATGTGTTCCTGTTGTGCAGCCTTCTTGAGCTAAAAATGTATTGAAGTCAGATGTTTTTCTTTTACAACAGCTCCAATACTTCATCCTTGAAAATTCACAAAGTAATTAACAAACAATATTTAGGACACTATTTACTGTGAGTACTTAAGATCCTTCCTTTGTGCAACATTACTGTTAATTTAGTATACCCTCTTCAAACATTGCCATTTTTGACTGAAGAAGAAATACAGAATGAAAAGAAGGCAACATCTACAAAGAAAGCATGAACACATAATAGACGAATTAAAAAATTAAAAGTTAACTGAATACTAACCCTTCATGGAATATAGGTACACCAGAATGGTATATACATACTTCTTCTGCACTTTGTGGTCCTTCGTACGTCTAGTAAAATGAAGCATTTAAAGCGCGTTACTGTTACAGGACGTGGACCAAAGGAAAAAACAAACCAAAACACAACTCACAACAGAAACTTTGAACAAAGTGCTACAAAGCTTTTGTGTAAATAATCTAAATCTAATGGCTTGCCCTAGTTTTCAAAATAACCATTCAACCTTCATTCCCAAAAGGTTCTCTGGCGCTCCTTCAAACAAGCCATACTTTGTATGAGTTCAATGGCGTACATCAATGGTGACATCACCTATGCTCATAAAGGTCACTTGCGATCCTCAGAGATATCTATCTTTAAAAACACTCTGAATATTCAGAGAAAACAAGTACTTAACTGGAAAATAAATTAAATTCATCATTTGTAAAACACATGGATTCTCAAAAGGAAGTAAATTAAACAACATACGACTCTGCCACTGAATATCATATCAGTTCTTCCTAATACAAACAAGAGACTATAAATTTTCCTCCCACCAGAGTTTCAGTAGAAAATGCAAAATCTGCCAGATGTCCACTGGAATACCTACTTTCATTCAACCGTCCCATTCTGTACAACACAAAGGTGTCAGTGTAAAAAACTTTCAGTTTAAATGACCATGTCATATAAATACTAATTTTTGGTGCTAGGAGTGTTAAAACATTTTCTTTGTGGATCCTTCCGCCAGGAAGCATGAATTGATAAGATCGGCAGATGCTTCTGACCTATACACAGATTATCAAAAGCAATTCAAGTGTTATCAGTAAGCCACCTCTCACCAATACGATATATTTAATATATTAAGTTGATACACATCAGTATCGTGGGTTTGGCAAGCTTACTAATTAGAAGTTCAGGACAGGCTTTTAAAAAAAAAAAAAGTAATCTCAGATTTACTGCATCCACAGTACAAAACAGCCCGCATTTGTCCTTACTAAAGTGTGTTAGCAAATGTGCCTTCATTAAGCCTGATGGATTTTGAGCTATTTCCAAATCAATTTGTAGCACACAAAAAAAAAACCACCCAAGAAAGCAAAACTGCACACTTAATAGTTTAGCAGATGGGTTTAAGAGTGGAACTGAACCACTTACTTTTGAACAGCCTGCATTTTTACATGCTGTCCCAATCTTGATTTCATCACTGTCTTCCTCTGTAAACAGAATAATATTATAGAAAATAGCAACTGAATTGTATAATTAATAATTATTTAATAATATATAATTATAATAATATAATATGTATAATAATTATACATATTATACAAAATAATATTAAGTATTTTGCTTTTATTAAGAATTAGAACAAGATAAGGAGTAGATTAGGGAAAAAAAAAAAAAAAACAACACCTCTCAAGCTGTCTGTTTTCTCCCTGGCACTGAAGTCTGCCAGAAAGGTACAAAGAAACAGAAATTATGCAAACATTCCAAAAGCTGTACTTCCTATGCATCAGATTCTAGCTTCTATACCTTTACACTGTTTTAAGTGGGGCAAAAAACCCCCATTGATGAAGAGGATTATTAAAATCATACCAGAAGAGAACAATCACTCATCTTGTTCGTTTTTTTAAAACTACAAAGGTAAAAGGCTCCAACTGCCGTCTATAAATACACACATACAAAGAATTTGGATACCAAGTAGAAAGAAGAGCTAAATGGCAATTTTGGCACAAGAACAAAAGAGTTTAAAAGAGCCCAAGTGTAGGCTGAAATTAGAAAGTGTTTCTTAAGGAGTAGTCTAGTTGTGGAACCAAATTCCAAATAAACTGTGGGAAGAAAAAAAAAAAAAAGAAAAAAGAGGAAAAACAGATAAGGGAGAACTAAACTAGACTTCCTCCTTCCAACTAGACTCCTCCAACAGAGGAATTTAAGCAGTTTATGAAAGGCGTTATATGACATCGTGTTTGCAATAATGTATGAGTAGAGTTCATTTTTTTGGGAACTCTTTTAGTCATGTATTCAGAAATGGATGTTTCCATTACGTCCATTCTAAGCCGGAAATCTTACAAAACAGGCAGTTCAAAAAATTTTAATGGCCACATACTGCTTCTAACATCCAAGTCTCCACATTGTTCACATTTCAACTTTGATTATCATTCCCTAGACTGGAAAGGACTTCCCAGATTATTAAGAATAAGAACATACTGACACGAAATAATCACTTCAGAAGCAACACCAACTAACAGCATTTCATTCGAGTGACAGTTAGCATCACATACCTACTTAACCTCCCTACATCCTTACCTTTTTTCTCTTCATTTTCGGATGACAGTTTCAGTTTATCTAGTGCTTGCTTCAAGGAGGCTGACACCTTCAGCTGCAAATTTGTCATTGGCTCATCTGGGCTGAAAAAATGTCCATGTATTCATGTCAGCTTCATGAAAAATTATTTACAAAAGACAACAAAGTAGTAACTTTTAATCCCGCTATAAGGCGCTTCCTTTCCAACCTCCCTTACAACAGCAAACAAATAAACTAGATTTGTAAATGCCAATTCTTACTGTTTATGGAAAAACAGACTGGATATTTATAAGGCAGGTTTGGATTTCAACAGGAAATCCTAAATACTCTACAATAATAAGAATAAATCAGAGAGATTAAGGAATCTAGATGTAAGCACCCTTAAATTATTTTTATGACTGTTTAAAACACTAAACACAACTGCTAGTGGCATTCTTGCTACAAGGCTTTAGACTGAAATTTTTGTTTCCTGTGAAACTAAATGCTGAGATATCCAGTACTACCTTGTCCTAACCAGACTTCTTTTATCTCATTTTGAAGCTTAAGGTAGCATCATCACTGCTACTAAACACGAGCTCTTTTAAAGTTAATTCATGAACTTTTACACTATGAGATGCATAACGCTGAATAACCAAGCCAACTGACCACAAATCTGGCAAAACTTAAGTTTTGTATACTGTACCTTGGCCTTTTAATTGTTTCCAATGGTTTTGGTGCCTGAATTATGTGCTCTTGGAATTTGGGTTTCAGTTCAGCTAGCTCCTTTCGTTCAGAGGTAGTTTTGACTTCTGGTTTAACAGGCTCCGGAGGTTTCTCACTGTTATGGGGACCCTTTGTACATCCCTGTTGTGGAAAGCATACGTTTATATACATGCAGTGTAGTCTGTGTGCACATTTAAAAATTATCAAAAACTGCAACAAGTTTTCTTGATTTATTTCTTCAGCCCCATCTTCTCCTTTACCCCACTCTAAACACTGGCTGCGAAGGAAATCCTACGACTAAAGTGCAAAATATCTTCATTTGGATGTATGTTAAAGAAAAATGCATACTTTCCATAATGAAGAAAAGTAACAAAAAAGTATTGACCTGCCTTATTGTTAACAAGCGTTTAAAGAGGTTTTGATAGAACTACTTTTAACCATTAAAGCTTGAAAATGAGACTCAACTTGAACATTACATCAAGAAAAATAGTGCATGCAGGATTTAAGACAGTTTTAACAAGTATGCAAATTTTAAACATATAAGCACATGTACAATTTAACACTAATCACTGTCATTTGACAAGTATAAAAACTGTAAATAATCATGAGTACATACCACAATGCTTAAGAAGTCAGAAAAGTCCGTTGTTCTTCTCTTACAGCATGACCAACCCTATAAACATTTTGGAATAAAAACAAAACAAGCATGACTATCTTACTTGGCAACAGCTTATAAAAAGCAAAAGACTAATTATATTCCTTCACAAGATGCGGCACATCATGATTAGAGATTATTTTCTTCCCTTTTTTGGACGATATTATCATCATTTGCATTTTTGAAAGCTAGAGAAACCTCTTACAGCTGCCATTTCTAGTTCACTCATGCTGTCTTAATCAGACAGTTCGGTAAACGTGAGGCAGTATTTCCGCGACAAGTTAGGTGCCAACTCTGTACAACAGAAAACAGAAATGTTACTTTAACTCATAAAGTAACACATAAACAAACCAGGCAAATACTATACCTGAGACTGGGGTCACCTGTGGCAGAATGTACAGGCCCCCTTCCTAAAATGATGAGGATTTTTTTTTTCCTTGAGTACTAGTCAAGTCTTTCAACAGCTTATTTTCCACCACAAAGCCGAATATCTGCACTGCATAGCCAACTACCCAGCTACATCAATCAAGAGCACTTTTTATTATATAAACGAGAAATCCAATTTTAGAGAAGATTATCTTGCTACTGTGAATAAGGTATCTTACAACTCGAAGAACCTTATTAAAGGCAAGAGTTTGACTAGTGAACGTACCACCGCTTTGAGAGCTTAAGCTTAAGCAGTGCGACACAACAGAGTTTTGGTAGGTGGTTCTAAAATATCCTCAAAATATTAACTATATCCACAGTTGAGGAGACAAAAGGTTCACCCTGCCCACTTACATTGTCTAGAATTAATAGCAGGAAGAAAACTGCTCATACAAAATTACGATAAATTTTTAATTAGGCCAAGAGAGGATAAAGAGAGGGAAGAAAGTAGTACTTGTTTTAAAAACCGTGCATATATAAAAGGGAATAAACACAACCTTTTGAGGTAACTGTATAATTTATGTCTTTATAATTAGGTAGAGGTTTTATGTACTGCATTATGAGTACAACTATGATTTTGTACAAAACAAATTGCCATAGTCTAAGTAACTGTATCATATTTGATCTAATGGCATCTGTCACAATTTGCCAGTGGCACAGGACGGCAGATTCTGGAGTCACGTACTGCAATATGAGCAACAGCTCACAGAAAACACGCTGCCCAGCACATACGCACAAGCTACCATGGGGTCAAAAGACACCTCATTATGGGACAGGGTTGAAATGCACTGTCAGCAGAAGCCATTCCTAAATACCCAGGAAAACGCTTGCCCCAAAGCTCAGTTAAATAGCAGTTTGGTGTCCCAAGAAAAGTCATTTAGGCTACATCTGTATTAGTACAGCATACAGTGCCAGGCTCCATTTCTGGACACCAGATCTCTCACCAGACACTATTACACTGTTAGAATGATTCCTAGTACTGCTTTGTCAGTTGTCTCTCAGATGATTCCCTGTCAGGCACTTTGGATGCATCAAGTAGATCCTGAAGTAGGAAAACAGTTTAATATAATGAATATGGCAGTTGGCCTAAGCACTGGAGATCAGTTACGGGTATATTTCATTCACTACTGAAGATGTAGCCCAAGAATCCTGGAGAGCTGCAACTCTTAACTCAGTGCAAAAACTTAAGTGTCCCAACTTCACCAACATACTTATTTATCAGATGCACAGAACACAATTATTTTTTACAGCAGGCAAATGTCACATACACATTACTTCACTAGCCCTGTAAGACCACCAGCAGCTGGTCTGAATTCCAAGCAGGTTAATTAACTGAAAGATGATGACACCTCTCAATGCCTCCAAAGACCTATTCAGTGGACCTAATTAAACTGTTGAGACACCCAAAGTCAGTCAATAGGAAACGTGTCATACAGACTTGCACAGCATTTAGACCGTATGAGTCCAGTTTTTATTTTCTTCTTCAGTGTGCTTTTCTAATTTCATGGGGTTGCTGAAACATGCTAGGCTGGACATCGGTCTCTACAAATGGAAGATTTGTAATTAAAAAGGAAAACAAGCATACTGTTTTACACATATGGAAAGAAAAGATAAGACTTAAAAAGTGAGTTGCATACTTACTTTGAGAGCATCATGAAAGACTGGCACACCTGGATGATATGTGCATGAATCTAGAAGAAAATGGCTATTGTTAACGTTCAGGCATACCAAGAATCATTATTCACCTGATCACAAACCCAGCCAAAATTTCACACTTGTAACTCATGTATGCCATGAGCTGTCCTGCTTCCCCACGTGCACAGAATTATGAACGAAAACACAGACCCCACAGAACAAGCTTTCTGGGTGCGTATGTTAAACCTAAATCATCCAGATTTTTTTCTTCTGTATTATACAACACAAACCAGAAAGGAGGCATCAAGGACAAACTTCTACTGCATATAGAGCAGGTATATTTTCTGTGGACCATCCCTTGCCTTCATCAATAATTAGTCCTTAACGGTAATTCAGCAGAAGTAAAAAAGGTGGCCCTATGGCCACCTGACAGACTTAAAATACTGGTTTACAGCATCAAATACATCTATTTGCACCTGATCAAGGCTTTCTATCTAGAAGCACTCTGTTAAAAAATTCTCTCAACACAAATCTTGAGTTCATTATTTTCTCCATGATAATTAGTCGCTTCTTTTTTCACTGTTTGTGATATCCTAGGTCACTTAAGGACTTGAACCCAAAGGCCAGTCTTCCACATACAAAATTTAGACACGTCAATACTATTAATTATTAATAGGTTCTGTACAAACACTACACTGAAACATGACTTCCATTAACTGAACTGTTTATATTCACAGATGTTTCTCAACACTACAGCTTTTTACGCATCAGCTGTTCCTTTTTCACCTACCAGGTGTATTTTTGTTCCAAGTGTAATATAATTGCTCTGACTATATAACTTTTCTTTGACATATACTGCATGGATAATATTTTAATGACCTGACTCTAAAAGCAATGGGAAACACTAGCTATCTTTTAGCCTTTAAAGCAAAAATTCTTGCTGGTGTTAGAAACAGCTAAAAGAAACAGTAACAATTTTTATTATAAGCCTCTGTAAAACAAAAGAGTGAAAAATATCACAATTCACAAAATAAGAGGCAAAAGAGAAAACTGATAAAGAACTTAAATTAGTAATCTGCCTACAGATATTAAACGGGCTTAAAAACTGTTGTTAAAAACTGTTGTTTTCATTTTTTTTAAAATACGTAGATTTTTAAGAAATCTTGCTTAGTATCATGTTTTTTAGTTTTACATTCAGTGCCTAAGTCTAACACACTAATACAGTCTGACAGATATGTTGCTTTAAGACGACAGTTCCCACCTTAACTCAAAAGGCACATATTTCAGGACATTAAGTCATTCAGGTGGACTTATATATCCATGAACTTCTACCAATTCCTTTGGCTTCAGGATGAAAAACTAATGCTTTTGTAAATGCAAATGTCGTAGGAAAACAAATTTTAAAAAAAGTGGTTATTTTGTATAAGGAGACCAGAACTTCATTGTTAAATCAAATAAAAGTGAAAACAGAGGTTTTCTGTTCTTTTCCAAAAGTATGAAAGTATGTCATCAGAAGCATCATGGTAGTAAACTTAAGCTCTGTTTGCAGCAAAGACTATTTCTGAATCAGAAGACTTAAATTAATACTTCTAATCCCTCACAAGCACGTGGGTTTAAATGAGAGAAGTGCTGTTAGTCAGCACAACATTTTTAGAGACCAAAACTACCTTAGTTACAGACTAAGACCTTTAGAGACCAAAACAATTAACTCAGGGATGGCTATCCTCCAGCTCACAAGTCAGACACAGACAAGGGTCTATTTGTCCATCTGGCCAAGTCCAATCCTTTTTCCTTGCTTCCTGAAGCCCTCTCTAGAGGAGGTACATTATGGAGCAAGTGCCAGCCCACTCTCTGCTGCTCTCTCATGAGGGCCGTGCAAGTTCCACAACAGAAAATGCATTTGACATTTGAGGTTCTGCAGTACCTCAAAAAGAGGCATTGGGACTTACCCACTAAGCAGCCTGACCATTCTACGTACCGGAGGACAGTAAAACGTCACTCATTTTCACTCATACTGAGCCCAGTAATTCCTATTTGATTAAGGATATTTTTATGGATGTAAACTTTTGTCAGACGAGGTGGGGGAAAAAAGGAATTTAGCACACAGCAATAGTCACCTGAGCAATTAGAAGCACGTCTATTTCTGATTTGCCAGAGTTAAACTTCCAGCCCTTGGTGGCTATTCTATGTTTTCCACTGAAAAAAAGTCAAGTCCCCTCTCCATTGCTTTTAATACCTTTCCTTAAACAAGACAAACTTAAGGTTTTTCAAAGCAAGGCATTTTCTCTCACCCTCAGTACATTTTTGGAGATGAGAGTATCACAAAATTTCAGGTTGTTTGGTGGGTTCTTTTTTCTATGCTGATCTTATACCCAAGCCAATCCCACTCTCACAATACACACACTGCTGTCACCTTACTGCTACACCCTTGCTTATTCATTGAAGCACTTCATTAATGTCGAAGTAGAAAATGGTGCAGGTCATCCAAACTTAGAGGTATTTACAACAAAATCCTGTTGAATTTTTCAGGACAAAATGAGACATCTGTCTATATACAACTTGCAAACCAACCTGCTGTCCTGTGGAAACACTCTGGTACTTTGCAAGCTATGCTTTACAGCCCCAAAGCAATGGAAGGTCATTAAACATGATGAACTTCATTCAGCACCCTGGGGAAGCTGATGCTTTCAAGCGGTTGCTGAAGCTGGGAAGCCACTTCCACTGAACTACTTCTCACAGTGGTGGAGAAAAAACATAGAAAACAGGACAAACATGGTATAGCAAGAGCTTATAACCAGCTCAAAGAGAAAAGAAAGGCTCAGCATGAGAAACAGAAAGCCGCGGGGAAGACAGAAGATCAGAGGGTGCACTTTACAGGAACAGAGTTTGAACTGTGGGGACCAGACAAGGTTAAAGAAAACTGACTTTGGGCACACAGACTCAAAAAGTCTCAGCTACCGTTTCTTGCAACTCCATCTCTCAGTCACTCCACCTCAGAAATACTAAAATAAGTTTTCATCAGGTCTGTGATCATGTTTATTTTCCAGATGCAAGATCACTATGTTTGGCCTAAGGAAAAAGGGTATAAACAAGAACAAAAAAGTACATGCTACTATTCTGGCAATGGACCAAATTAAGATGCATTAAGAAAGATCCAAATTAGAGTCTAAACCAAAAAATGTTGCAGTACAATGAAGAAATCAAGATATATACTTTCCATCTGTTTGTGCACACCACCTTTATAACTGTCATTAAGCAGCACCGCTTTCAAAAACTAAACCAAAGTGTGCACGTACTACCTCATACCACTGTTTTAGCAGCAAAATTTGACCTGGTCTGGAAATGGATTAGAAATGCTTATGTGGTCATTCACAGGTTAAAAAAAAAAAAAAAAAAAAAATTAAAAACGCTTTGAAGTTAAGTTCTACCTTCTATGTCAGATGCTGTACAAGTCTTTAACAGTATGGATTAACTAGTAGTTAACACATCTAAAATGCATGTGAAATTTGTACCTTGCCATGCATGCCACAGGAGACTTCATAACTGTGCACTCAGTCACAACTGTGTAGACATACCTTTACTGCTTCCCCTCAGGCTGTTTTTTCTGCCTCTCTTTAAGAGGCATACAGTCCTTCATATCAGCCAGTTGCCACTTGCTCATTTTTTGGAAACAATGAGAGTTTCTACAGAAAATACACGCATATATTATTTCAGCCATCAGATTCTGAAGAGAAGATTAACGGCCTCTTACATCAGTCACCACTATGGGAGTATCTATACTGCAGGGTGAATGTAGGCAAAAACCCCTGAAAGATCCAAATCCAGTTTGGGCCAGAAGGCCTTATTTTCTACCTATTTTCATTTAAGAAAGCTTCCTAATAATATACTTACCCTAAGCTTAACTATTAGACTGTGTCAGTGCAAAACTTCTTATTAAAGGGATAAGTATTTTGGTGTTTAACACGTTTAATCCCCACAACGTTTTAGAGGTAAATCCAAACAGAGTTCTGAAACACAAAACAACCATTTGAACTTGACAGCCATCACAGCTAAATACGGATTTAGACACCCAAGTAGTAATCATCTCATTGACCTTGGTAAAGTTTAGGGATTCCGAAAGTTATAATCACTCTACTTTTGTAGAAAATGTCAAATTTTGTTTTCTGAAGTGGTGTGTGAACAACTATGTTTACATCTAGAACTCCTCAGTCTAGGACACAGTAATTCCAGTAAGTGTTCCAGTCACTTCCTGAAACAAACTTCTCTCAAGTGGTTGTTTTCCCCAATCCAAGCACCACACAGTTAGCATAGGGCCATGCCAACCAGATCGAGTCTACTATAACTTGATCACAAACATAGGAACACGTGGTAAAGAACCGCTATTTTAATAACAAGTACAGGTCATGAAGCCCTAGTGGGAACTGTACTGTGTCCAGCTCTGGAACCCTCAGCACAAGAAGGACATGGACCTGTTGGAGCAGGTCCAGAGGAGGCCATGAAGATGATCAGAGGGCTGGAGCACCTCTGCTATGAGGACAGGGTGAGAGAGTTGGGGTTGTTCAGCCTGGAGAAGAGGAGGCTCCGGGGAGACCTTACAGCAGCCTTCCAGTACCTGAAGGGGGCCTGTAAGAAAGCTGGGGAGGGGCTCTTTGCAAGGGCATGCAGCAAAAGGATGAGGGGCAATGGTTTTAAATTAGAGCAGGGCAGGTTTAGATTAGACATTAGGAAGAAGTTCTTTACAACGAGGGTGGTGAGACACTGGCACAAGTTGCCCAGGGAGGTGGTGGAGGCCCCATCCCTGGAGACATTCAAGGCCGGGCTTCATGAGGCTCTGAGCAACCTGATCTAGTTGATGTCCCTGCTTACTGCAGGGGGGTGGGACTGGATGGCATTTAAAGGTCCATTCCAACCCAACACCACCTATGATTCTCTAATTTTTATCATTAAAAAAACCCCATCTGCTTTGTCTTTTGCGGCAAAGGGGCACAGGGGATGGTGGTGAAAGAGATCACTAAATGGAAGCATTTCACAACTGTGCCTGCTTTTGCTATTACTAACGTGAGCGAGTCTTACTCAAAATGCTGCCCGTCTCTTTGGAAATACTTAGCTCAGAAAAATAAACAGATTTTATGCCATGGTTCTTTAACCGCAGAGTATGCGCAGGCTAGAACATGTTAGCCTACTTCTAATCTTGTGGGTCGCTAAAAATTAAGGTAATGCAAAGAGGCCATTCTAGAAATTGAGCCCGCAGAGTTACTTCACAAACCAGCTGAGGGCAAGCCTGCCGAGAACTCAGATCACCCTTTGGCAGCCTCTGTGGAACTGTAAAACCTAAAATGATAGCGCTTTAAAGATGTGTCACCAGGTACTTAGATTCCCAGTATATACAGGGGGAGCACTACATGAGCTCACAGCTCTTGGCAAAGCAGATATATGTGTATCATAGGACACGTTTAATTACCCGCTGCAAGGCTACAGAGTATAATTGAAAAAAACAACAGCAGTAGTTGGTAAGATAACTAGTATGTATGCAAAACCCACCGAGGCCCTCAAAAGAAGAACGTCTGTTGCTCAAGGCCTCCAGCTTCTACCTTTAGAATATATCGCAGTAACGTATGGAACTGCTTCTTATTGCCTTTCTTCCCCCCCCCCCCCCCCGCCCCATACTGCTGTGAATAGCTTTATTATTACAAAGGACCCTTCCAGCCCGGCACCTCCGCAGCAAAGGAATAACTCCAAGGATCTAAAAGGTCCCTTCCAACCTAGACAACTCTACGATTCTGTGATTTTACCTCCTGGCCCGGGCAGGTTTCGCTGTCCAGCCGCCACCGAGCCCTCAGCATCGCCTCAGCGCCCCGCGCCCCCCCGACCGCCACAGAAACACACGACAGAAAACCGAGCTTCCCCGGGGAGAAGCGAGCCGGGACCCGCGATGGCGGGAGGGAGGGAGGGAGAGACAGACAGACCGACCATCAGGCCAGGGCTTCCCCTGCCCCTCAGTGCCCACCCGTGTGACAGCTCCGCACCGCGACGCGGCTGCAGCAGCCGGGGAGGGCAGAGAGGGCGGGCGGGCGGCTCAGCTCGCCCCTCACACCTCCCCTGCAGGGCCCCCGTCACCCCCCCACCCCCCGGCAGACCCTCCCTCACACCCCTTCCCCCTCCGCCGCCCTCACCCTCCGTGTTGGTTTCGGGGTCGAAACGCTGGCCGCAGCCCCGGTTGTAGCAGAGCAGCGACATGGCGGCGGAGCGGCACGGGCAGCCCCGGCGCTGAGGAGAGAACGGAACCTGGCAGGGCAGGGGAAGGCGGCAGCCGGAAGGCGCGGCGGCTCCTTCGGCGGAAAGAGCCGGCCGGAGCCTTCCGGAATCTTCACGAAACTTCGGGGGAAGGGGAGAGCGGGCAGACGGGGCTGCGCAGGCGCCGGGGAGCCGTTGCCGGAGCCGGAGGAAGAGGAGGAAGGGGAGGAGGAGGAAGGTGCCGGTGGCCGGGCGCCGCAGGGCGCATGCGCACGGCGAGGTGGTGGTGGGGAGCCGGCGGGTCGCGGGGCGCATGCGCCGTGCGGCGCGGGGGAGGCGGGATGGCGGCGGGGATGGCGAGTCTTCCCCTCCCCGAGGCGACGCCGTGGCCTGCCCGCCCACGGGCAGCGCTGGCGCCGGAGTGAAATCTCCCTGGACAACCCTTCGTCGGCAGCCGCTGGGGGCGGGTTGTCGCCGGCCTTCAGCGGCGCTCCCCATCCCCAGCGCCCTGTCGCGTCGGGCAGGTCTCCTGAGGGCCGGTCTCCTGAGGGCCCGGTCCGGCGGCTGGGCCCGGGAGGCGCTGAGGGAGACGGGCCGCGGCCGGGCGCGCTGTGGAGCCGCCGTGGAGCGGCTCTGGTCTCCCGTCTGGAGTCGTCAGGCCTGCCGGGCCTCGGCCTGCCGGGGGGCAGGTGCTCTGCCTCCGGCGAGTTTTAAACCTTTTATTTTTGAGAATGTGGGTTGTCTAACTCACTTCAAAAAATACTTGGCTACTTAAAAAGACTGTACAGGAAACTATGAGTGCTTACTTCCTAAATGTCTGTGAGATGTGAGTTCAGTTTAAAAAAAAACCCAACTTTTGCTTGTATATTCAAGGATTGTTTAATTCACACAGGAACAAAGATGCTAACATCAGAAATTACTATGAAAAAGACTGGGATTTTACGTTCTCCCAGTTCCCTAAAAGTTGCCCTGAATGCTCCCTCCTGTCAGCTGACCAATTTATGTGTCCTCTATAGTGTGCCAACTTCTTTGATGTATTATAATAGGTTGTATGTAATAATTACAGCTATCTACATTTCTGCAGGCGAATACAAATTGATTTCTCCTAATTAAACATCTGCACAGTTTTTAAAATGGAAATGCCTAGATGTTTGTACGGTATACAGCAAATCCTGAAGTACATGTGGCTAGAATGAGCAGATTAAGTGATCCCTACAACTGCTGCTGTAAAGGAAGTTTAAGGATGCAAAAAGGATAATCAGGAGACTGCTTACAGTGTAGCCCTAAACTTCTGCAAACTTGTGTGAGACGCACTCCGCTTGCTTCATTACCTGTGTATCTTACATAAAGATACACATATTCTTGGTCAAGAAGCAAGTTTGCTTGAGCCATCAAATACCAAGTGTTTCCTTCTGATCCGAAGCTCCCACCGAGGCCCGTTCTAAGTCTGGGAGGATAAGCTCCTTAGTTTCAAGCAGAAGAAACATTCTTTTGCTGTTTGCCAAGAGCATTTTAATGTATGTGGTGGCAATAGTTTGGAAAGAAAGGCGAGAAGTAAGAATAATATATTAAAGTTTTATCCTTCCCTGTTTATATAGAAAGCATTTGAGTTGTTTCTGTTTGTTGGATACCTTATTTTATAAGAAGAAGATTGGTGGAAATGTTGCATAATTAAAGTAGGTGTATTTGCATTGTTATTGTAGCGCCAATAATTGTGCTTAAAATAGGAAATTCACTTTATTCGCTGTCAGTGAAAGTACCGCACAAGAATAAAAGTCTGATATATATCCATAAAATAAGTTTTGTGCTGTTCCTGTGACTGTGCTTGTGTTTCATCTGTAGTGAGCAAGCATACTTCTGTTTTAGAACGAGCCAACATTTTTTGGCTTTGTGCGATGCAAAAAGGTTATGCTTCTGCAAAGGCCACGTCATTTTCTGTTCTGAGAATATTTGTATAAAAATTCAAAAAGTGTTGTTTTACCAGCATGATAGTTACTGGATTGAACGGTAGCATTCCTATCACTTTAGTAATGGAGTTGGTTCAAACACAGAGAAAACTTGTAGGGAGGAAAATTTAAAATCCATGTAGTTCCCCAAAAGTATCATACGGTGCTATTCCACACCTAATTACTATCTCACTGGTACGGAGACGTGCCTTTGGATCTTCCAGGAACAAATCCATCAAGAATGTATTTATTTCATAGTTCAAAATTCTGTAGTGTTATCACATTAAAGAAAACAAAAAACTAATCTGGAAACTCAATTTGTTGTTAACTCTAACCCACGTACAATCGGACCTCTGAAGGTTACCGAGCTGTATCCGTCTTCTTTGTGTGTGATGTTAGACGGAATGAGTTCTTTGTTTCACAGAACAGTCTACAAACAAGTCGTGGTTTGCAATTAAGTGAGTCTTTTGAAATGGCCTATATTGTGCCTGCACAAAACACTACAGATTCACGGTGTGCAATAATCATCTCACACAAGTCTGCATAGCTTCAAGAAGGCAGTTTCCGTGCTCGATAGGAAAGCGTGAGAGAGTTTTCAACCCAGTTTTGAAGATTTAGGGAGTAACTTGTTCAAATAAGATTTAGATAATGATGTTGTGTGCATAACGATAGACTTTTAAGCCTTGTTTGGAGAAACCTCTGCTTTTAGCTGAGATTCAGAATGATATGGAATAACTGTCCAATGGTTGGTAACTGGATTTTGGGTCCCTAGCACTTAAAACTTGAAAGTACATGCATAATTTTTGATGGATTTTGTCCTTCATTTTCAGTTGTAAAGTCTTCCTGAGCGTTAGACAAATTGCTGTGATGTCTAACAACTGGATCTTGCATTTGTTGTTCTGAGATATCAGAGAAATGGTGAAGATTTGCATTCATATAACTTTTTTTTAATTAATTAATTTACACATGCTCTGTTTTTCTCACATCAGAAATTGTGCACTTAAAAAAATACGGAAGCAGTGTTCTACAATGAACAGACGTACACAGGAGAATGTGCTGCTGCTCTGGACTTGGATCTATGTGTGCATTTGGATAGACTTAGGAAGTTTCTGGGAAATAATCTCTCAGTGCCAGTCATACTGATGGTAAGAACACAGCTTCCTTTGCTGATCGTCGATGATTACAGAATGTTAGAAACGTTCTGATCAAGGCGAATTTTGAAGTAGTTCTAGAGAAGTTTAAGATTTGATCATCGTTTGTATAATTCCATGCAAAACTGACATTTTTGATCTAGGGTCACTGAGGCTAACAGAAGGATAGGAAAAATCAGTGTCTGGAAAGGGAAGCTACACACCTGCAACCCAGAAATCAGATGCATAGTCTTAAGAGTAGTGATGATTGTTGAGATTATTATTACTATTTTTCCATCACTGGAAGCTTTAAAAGGACAACTGGTTTTGTAGGTTATCTGTTGGTTTTATGTATATATATTTGTGTGTGTGGGTGTGTATATGTGTATATAAACAGAGTGTCTTTCAAGCACAGATTATATATCTGAAGCAGGAATTGCTAAATTCCCATGCCTTGTTATTCAGGGGGTCAAATTAGATGATCAGACAGTGAAAATAAGTTTCTCTAGGGGTGAAGGAGTTCAATCTCTTTTTCTCAGAGAAAATCCTTTTTAATTTGACATTCATTATCCACAATCTGGACCAGAAGATTGAAGTGTCCCTGTGACACATTCCGTCGTGACAATATTTTCTTCTGTTGCTAAATCCTCTGTCCTTCCCCCAAAGTGGTCGTTGGACAGATTGACCTAGTCAACCAGGAATGTGTGTTGCCTTTTAGAAAGCAGAGCTACTGCCCATCCTGTGGTCTTGAGAACCCATGAAAAATGTTTGCGTATTACCCTTGGAGATGATTGCTGTCAAGTGAAGTTTTCTTATCCTTTGCACCCGCCTACCATGAAATATCACACATTATACGTTAAAACAATGGTTTAATACTTTAAGGACTTGTTATGGAAGTTTTCACTTCAAGGCGCTCTGTACCAAGCTGGAAGCCTCTACCAAGAACTGTATTTGCTGCTTTGGGCCGAGCAGGTAGGCGAAATGAGCAGAACGTGGTGTTGAATTCTGTCAAAAGAGAGATTGCAGGCAAGACACCTTTAAGTAGGCAGAAGTGGTGTCTTTTCATTGTGCTCTAAGCTTAAAAATACGTTATCAGATCTGCTGTGTTTTAGTAATGTTATCCTCTGTTGGCTTTCACTGCTAAGTAGCACATCACTACACCCTTCCCTTGAACGTGAATGCTTTCTCTGTGTCCCGACATGCTGGATGTGTTTTCTGCCTGATAGCAGAGGGGTTTATATCTCCTTTTTTGCATAGAGCTAGATTCTGCGCAGATTTCCTCTGCCAAAAGCCACCCTGAGTTTCTACCAGTCAAAAGTCATCCCACCTCACCCATGCTTAATGGTATCTGTATGCGAGATGGTCACAAATTTTCAAGCATTTGAAACAGCAGGGTTTCGCTGCAAAACCTGAATCTGCAAAGAAACACTTCTCAAAATGCAGAATCTGTTGACTTCCTTGCCCGTTTGTTTGGTGAGAAGCCTTGGGTCCTGCTGTCTGCAAACCAGGTCATTGTTCATGTAGAATTGCTAAGCCTAGGATTGCAAAAAAATCCAAACTGCATCAGTTTTGAATAAAACTGACAGAGGGTGGGAAGAAGATTGTCAAGACTCTAGCTCCAGACTAGGGCCGCTTCGTGGGTGGCGCCTGAATGTTTTGGCTTCTCATCAGTGGCAAAGGGCATTTTGGGCTCCTTCAGCTTCCGTGGAACAGACAGGGAGTTCTTGAAACTTAAAGGGATTCTGGGGGCTCATTGTGAGTCAAGGCAGGTAGCCCTGTTTCAGATCTGGAAATATCAAAATGTGAAATAATTAAACAAATCCTTTCTTTAGAAAGCTTAGCAGAGTTTTAAATACAAATGTAAATCTCTGAAAAGCTAAGAGAGTCAAAAGCCTGCAGAGTTTGCAAGAAACTGTCCAGTTCAACTGAATATGCTCAGATTTGATGGGCAGAACAACTTAAAATCTCACATCTTGTGGAGAAGCAGAACGACTGTCTTTTTAGGAGAGAATACTTTTCTCTGCCTCCTGTGATTGCTGTTGCTAACATTTTTTAAATGCCAGTTTTTCCCAGGAGGTGAGAGAGATTAAACAGCACCCGCTTCTAATAATCCACCTGAGTGCTTGCTGCTAAAACATGGTCTGAATTTGAGGAGATGCTTCATTAAGGCTTGCCACCTGCCTTTAATATCTGGCTTTAGCATAGGCTCGCTGTGTGATCATAAGAAATCATTTAAGGCAGAATTTTCAAAGGTGTCATCTAAGTAACCTAGGTGCCTGCATTTCATTTCTAGAGGGGCTTAATCACTTGTGGCTGGATTCTCACAGGGCCTTTGAAACCTAGAAAACATGGTAATTTTTAATCAGTTTTCAGAAGTCTGCTTTCAGGTCCTGCTAAGGAGACTGGAAATTTTGTTATTGAGTTCAATAGGATGTAGGTTAAGTCCAAATAATACATTGATGCCTCCGCATTTAACATTTTCTATGCCTGGGACCTCACTGCAGAGAGTAAAACCTCTTTGATGCAATCTGTACAGCCGCTCTGTAAAGTGGTACTTGGTAATAACTTGCAGTGTTGCGTGTTTTATAACGATCTTTTTTATCCTTGCTGCAACTGAAACAAGGATGAAATACAACAGAATCTGGGAATAATTAAACATAAATGTTATCATGAAATCTAAAAAATTCAGCTCCCTAGGTGAGAGAAAATACTCTGATAATTCATGTAGGTACACGTAGTGCACTAATGCTGTGACCCAGAAGAATTTGAAAATAAATTGATGGATTACAGGAATACTGGCGGGAGAAGAACTAAATACAGATGAGTAACTTAAAAGTTACGGTGTTGTAACATGTCACTTTATTTGGTGGATGTTTGTACTACTACCAAACTGAGTGTTTGGGCTTCCATTTGGTCCTTCTCCAGCTTTTTGTCCTTTTACCTTCTTTTATCCTGAAGGGAACTAACACAACTAAATCTGGTTTTGTGTATGACGAGGGGGAGTTCTGACCACCTATTTCAGCAACAACAGTGGATTATATTAGAAGAAGTGACTGGGTCTTAGTTATGGAAGCTAACGATGATCTTTACGGCTGTACTCTTTGTTCATTTGATTGCTCCCACTTGGTCAGCGCTGCCAAAATCATTCAAGGTGCTCTCTTGGACGGTTCCCTAAATCAGATGTTATTTTAAAATAAGTTTATTTAAAATATTTAAATATGAAGTTCTTTTTGTTTATCGTCATGTTTCTGAACCTTTGACCTTATGTCTTCAGGCTTTTCTTCAGATGAAGGCTAGATAATCGCTTAAAAAACAATCATATAATCATAGAATGGTTACAGTTGGAAGGGACCTTAAAGATCATCCAGTTCCAACCCCCTGCCCTGGGCAGGGACACCTCCCACTAGACCAGGCCGCCCAAAGCCTCATCCAGCCTGGCCTTGAACACCTCCAGGGATGGGCCACTGACAACTTCCCTGGGCAACCTGTGCCAGTGCCTCACCACCCTCACAGTAAAGAATTTCTTCCTGAGAGCCAATCTAAATCTACCCTCCTTCAGCTTGAGCCCGTCACCCCGTGCCCTATCGTTACACTCCGTCAGCCGCAGTCCCTCCCAATCCTTCCTGGAGGTCCCCTTCAGGGACTGAAATGCCACTAGAAGGTCTCCCCGGAGCCTTCTCTTCTCCAGGCTGAACAACCCCATCTCTCTCAGCCTGTCCTCATATGAGAGGGGCTCCAGCCCTCTGATCGTCTTCGTGGCCTTCAAGCAAAAGAAAGAAATACTGCTTTTGTTATATAACTCCAGAGGTTTTAAGAATAAATTGTGGCAATGGTAGAGAAGGTCGTAACACAGATAGCAAGACTGTGATCTGGATTGTGCTCTTTTTTCATTCAAGCAATTGTATTCAAGTAAAAGCATCCAGCATACCGATTGTCTTTGTTTCTAGGACTGTGAAGTTAGTGGGGCTAAATCACATATGCAATGGAAGAAGTGTGCAAAAGATTTTACAAGACTGCACCTTTTGTGAATTATTGTTCTAGCAATATCAACAATTGATTTCTCGGTTCACTGATAACTTAGTGAAATAAATTGCATTGAACCACAACACTTTTTTGGGAGGGATTAGAAGTGGAAAAAAAGCACTTTTATGTCAAGAAGTTCAGTTTCCATTATGATCAATTTAAACCTTCTCAATTACAGCACAATGATTTTCAAATCCTTAAAAAAAATCCAAATATTTAGGCTTCTTTGCAATTTGGTGTTTTTTTTTTTTTCTTTTTATGAGAAAGGTTTGCAAAATGAAGGTGTACCTTTTTTTTTTGTTTGTTTCCTATTTCTGTATTGATGAAAATGGGGCAGTAACGTGTGAAGAGCGCAGACTGAAAAAACAGCAAACACGTTACAAACTCAGTGTGCGCTGGTTCAGTAAGCGCTGAGTATTTTTGTCAGCCAGAAGGTGGTAGCAGAATTCTCCCGTAACAGCTCTGAATTGTGTTCCAGCAGGCATTCTCGATACAAAGTGATTTTGAAACGCGGTTCAGAAAACATATTTTTTTTAGTAGCAGGAACAAATAGCATTGACATTTTTTTCATTTGGCAGCATCTTTGAGTAGAAAAGTGTCTGCACTTACGCCTGAGATGTCATGCATCGGGAATGCATGTGGGATCTGTTACTTGGGGTTTGTCTCTGGTTTTTTGCAATTGTAATTATGGTTTTTACAGACTTTTTAATGCCAAAGGGAGCCATTTATGGGCTGAAATGACAAGAGATTTGTTTTGCTCATGGTATCGCAAGACTGGAAGATGTCAGTATCATGAGAAGACCAGATAACACATTATTTCCATCCAGAGGAATTCTGTCATTCTTTCACAGATACGAACACAAATGCAGAGAATATTATCCATCGGCTGGGACTGATCAGCACCGCAGTCATACTCTTAACAAGTGTAACGACTTGAAGATACAAAGGGATAAGTTTTATTACTCTGTTTTATTATTTTGCGATGGCCTTGTGATACTCATGTGAGCCCCTGATAAGTCAGTTCACTGTGCAAACAACCATTCCTGTTTCAGCAGACACTCTTCATCCCCGAGAGAAACTTGTCGGAAATGCAGGCTCTGGAGCACAGCCCGGCCCTCGTTTTCTTCTGAACCATTGTATCATGCCTCTGATGATACCCAGTACTCCTCTGCAGACTTCTTTAAGAAATTTTTCTGTATCATAGAGATAGTTTCTATGGTAACTATAGTCGTGGAGGTTTTTTAACTTAGTGTACAGTTTGGAAATGGAGGCAGCGGAGTTTGAATGTGACATTAGGAAGAGTCACCACAATAAAATAAGCTAGAAAAATAAAGCAGTCTGTGCTTGATCTGTTTATCAGTAAACTGAAACAGCAGTTCAAGAGAGCATCAGTCTCACTGCCTGGCTGATAAGGCAAGCTGGCTGGAGCTACGCAGGAGAGCAAAGAAAAAGGAAGAGCCCCAGAGCAAGCCCTGCTGCTCTTATAATTTTGCAGCTGGTGGTCTTTTTATAATTAGGAGCTTTATAGAGTGACTGCAGCTTTCATAGTCTCCTCTTGCCGAAGTTCTGACAGAGAAAAACATTCACCCAGTATTACAACAACGGAGCGTTATTTCCTGTGTGCTCCCCTCCCCGTTTCTTGTTGTTCGCAGTATAAATATAAAATTGCTTGGGGCAGTGGGTATAGGGCAGCGTGTATGGAATTGGTGGTGGAGCCACAACAATTACAGTGATGAAGGTATGGAATGAGATGATTTAAAGCACAGCAAAAGATGGCAGGAAGTACAAATAATGGGCAGACAGAGGTATCAATACAGGTATAGAATATAGATATTAGAATGTAAATATCAGAATACAGATCTAGAAAGCAAGGTTAAAAAGACCCAATATGTATGTTCTATGTGGAAAATATGCCAAGATACTGAGATAATCACAAAGTTCAGATGTCTGTTTTGTACGTATGCAGGGAAAGCATATTCACAGCTAAGGTGTCTTTTAGGCAAAACTGGAGGTGTTGCAAAGATGCCAGGGGTAAAATTGACTGTGGATGACATCGTAACGCTTGGGCCTTTGAAAAACCCTGGAGTAGTTTTGCCAACAGCCCTGTTTTCTGTTGAGGCAGAAGGTAGGAGAGGATTAACCCAACATGAACTTATTCAGTCAAAATACAGATGTTTGTGTAATCAATAATAAATTTCCTAGGCTTATATTTAGAGATCATTACCAGTTCTCTCTCTGTATTTAACTGTTTCGTCTCAAAAGAAGGAGACGAAGTGTTTATTTTGGGGAACCAAAACAGTGATATGAAATCAAAGAGAGCTGATGAAGGAAAAGATGCCATTAGCGGAGTGCTCTGGCATTTTTCAGTACTGTTACAAAGAATGCATTATCCTTCTGTTTCTTTGCAATATAGGGGAGAAAAGACCACATTATTCCAAAATGCTTTGCGAATATGGAGTTCAGTTCAGCGTAGTACTGAAGTGCACAGTGATTGCACTTTCAAATGTGCAGGGTACAAAAGCATAATTTCTAGATAGGCATAAGTGAATATTTTAGAAATAATATCTAATTCCTTTATCTCCATGTCTGTGAGAAGTCCTAGCGAAGCCCAAAGTTGTTCCCGTTTGCTTTAAATTAGTACTTGGCATCTCCTTTGAGATTACTGAATGTTATTTTATCTTCGTATAATGCTGAATGACTATTTGCCGAAAAGCTGAGCTTCTTTTAAGATGCCATATGTTGGACGCCAAATTAATTGGGGTATCTGAACTCTATTAGTCATCTGAAATGTCTTGGTCTGTATTTCCTGCTCTTACTGCCTTATTAATGTGGTTGTGGCAGGAGAGTACGAGGGCAAAGAAGGAAATGTCAGTGCAGTTATTTGCGGGTAATGCTTCCATCTGGAGAGCAACGAACACCGCTGTTCTTGCAAAGAGGCTGGAATGTACAAACCTGCTGTGGTGTTGCTTTCCTAGGAATGAAGAGAAAGCCCTATTGCAGTAAAAAGTGGAAAAGACCACATTCTGCAAAGTGTCCTATGCTGACCCCTTTGAAATATTCCCCCATTGCTGGCGGCGAGAGACCGAGCGAGGAATGAGGAGACCCAACTGCTGCTTGTCCTCCACACCGCTCGTGTTTCCCTTTATCCTCTAGCACTGACGGAAGTAAAATCTGTAGCCTGTGTCTGTTTAGCTGTAAATAAATGGATGTGTCAGTCAGTGAGAAATTTTAAAAAGGAGGAAAGCTGTGCAATTGATCATATGTAACCGATATGAGGAACTAAGCACTGAAAGTGCTGACACCGATCATGTTGTCAGGCATGAGTAATTCCAAGTAGGACCAGCAAAACCATGGTCTTGTAATTTAAGCTGCCTGGCTGGACTTGCAGTTCTTCAAAGCAGGGTGCAAGTAGTCGTGTGACCAGGTGTTTAAGCCTAAATCCGTAATAAAAATAATGAGTTATTGCATAAAGTACGTGAGCAGGCAATCAATGACTAGAGGTCTAAAACAAAGTATCAGCATTTTTGTGTAAGGGAAGCCAGAGGTCCTTGTCTTCAGGCACTTGTGGTTGGAGAATAGACCCTGGCAGGTGCAAGTGCGTTGCGTGCTGAACTTGTGCTGGCAGTAGAAGACCACGGGGGCTTTGGAACAAGCTCTTCTGAGCATGTGTTCAGCTGGAGAACAAGTGACGTGATGGGCAGGTCTGCCTTAGGATGGTCTCAGCACCGTAGGTCTGAACAAGAACAGTGGTGGATGTGCTTCTGAGCGATGGGCACATGTGAACTACACAGTGTAGTCTGAGCGCAACAGCCCCTGCTCGAGGATGTGTTTGTGGTCTAGAAAAGCTGCCACGCTCAATGTAAAAGGTGAAGACATTATGTGTGATCAGATTGACAGAGTTTCTTAATTTTGAGTTTGTTTGGTGAAGTTATCTGGGGTTTTCTTCCCAGATTGTTGCTCAGTTCTCCGCAGTTGGTGGCAGTTTCCTTTCCACCTCATTTGCCTTTATTACAGTGTGCCAGAATCCCTGCTTAACATCCTCATAGAAAACTATAGCAGCAAGCAAAATATTTATCTGCACACTACAGCCTGTTTCTGAGATTAAGGTGATGAGATGTGTGTTTTCCTTACAATCTTCTAGTAATTTGAGTTACTATTCCACATTGGAAAAACATTCTCATCAGTAAGAGCTGTGAGATTTCCCTGTTTTCACAGTTATGTGAATGCCACCCTTCCTGAAGTAATAATCTCTTGTTAACCTTACATTTGCTGCTCTTTCAGATTTCACAGCCAGAACTGACACTGCTGACAGCTTGATAAACTGTTTGCCACTTACGATGGCTTTGCCTCTTCCAGGAATACTCTTTTCTGCGTACATTCATTTCGAAGAACCACCCTGATTTTAATCTGAAGCTTCTGTGCAAATTAGGTGGCCTTTGCTGCTTCAAAATTACTGAGGTTAAAAAAAGTGAAATTCTGGCTCAAGAAAATGTTGCCTATAATAAAAGAATGGTTCGTGTGGAAGAATAGTTCTGTGGCACTAATAATATGGGTGTACTTTGATATAGGTCCCAGTTTCACATATGGGTCTTGGCAGTAAGACGATACAGATGAATATATAGTTTGCAGGTTAAATCATGGCTTTTCATTTCATGGTCTGCTTTGATAATTTTCTACTTGCTTTTTAGATAACTCGGTGACAAATTTACCGACAGGTGGTGCTGCCGCACTAAATCCAGTGTATTCAGTCTTGATTTGGAAAAGGAACGCTGGCATTTGTATTTCAACAAGCCGGCGATTTCTCAGGCTCTTAGAAAAATATTATGAAATATTACTCGGGTATAATCTTTTCCATGTATTCCTGGGAAGATAATTACAATAATGAATCAGGATCTTTTATTACAACTTGTATGTAACATCTCTCAAAACAATTAGACTCATCCCACATGGGAAAGTGCTTGGACTGTCTGACGCTCCTGGCCATAGCCTCTTGTAATGTGGAATGAACATTTTCTTAATATTCGCTGAAGTAACTAACTATTTCCATACATAATGCTTGGGAACAGAGAGACAGAAAAATTACTTGTCTGAGTCACGTGGGAAGTCTTCATCAAGGCAAGGAATTGAATCCAGGTAACTTGTGTCATACCTAATTTACTTGCTCTTGGTCAGGCGCTCCTTCCTTAGGAAGTAATTTGGGAGAGGATGTGTGTCCTGTCCGGCAGTGACAGACACATCAGGGTAACATCAGAATGAGCAGGAATGTGGGTATGCTACCTCTGTCCTCTTTTCCAGAAGCAATGAGGCATAGCTATTTTATTACGTTTGTTGTCATTATTCAGGGCTACTGTTTGTTTGTCTGAGGCTACCAATAAACACAATGTGATTCATGCAAAACTGCTGGAGGGATGGCTTGATTCCAAAAGAACATTTTAGCCTTTATTTGGCAGTTGTTTGCTTAATGCAGAAAAATGTGTATGAAAGCTATGAAAAATGAATCTGTGCTGTAACACACAGCTTGTAAAATCCACTTGATTTATCCTGCAGAAGATATTACAGTATGAAGGAATAATGAAGACAGTGCCTACCTTTATTTTCTTTTTATGTTTTGGTTATGCTGTCATCTCCCATATTATAGCAACGAATTCTGGCCTGCGTGGAGTCATCTTGACTAATAAAATGTCTTTATAATCAAAGATGATCTGTGACGCTGAGCTTTGAAAAGGACGTTTTTTCCATCTAATTGTAACATATGTGGAATTTTCTTTCCCTTGTGTGATTATGCTGATTTAGTCCTGAACCATATGAGAGAGATGCGGTGACGTGGAGTAGGAGAGCATTTGAAGAGGCATCGTTACCTCTCCAGAAGTAGGACATCAACTGTAAGTACTGTGTTACTGTCATAGGCTGATTATTGGCTCTGCCCTTTGTTCTGTGGGTAATCTAACGCAAATCTAACGTTTTCCTTCTTGGGGCCTCTGAATCTCTGGAAATCTTTGAGCCACTTCTGCGGGGTCCTTGGCCTTGGAGAAGGTATCAGAGAAAGGCAAGCTTATTGTTTAAATGTGGTATACATGGACTGCCATTTCTGACGAAAAAATAAATGTATTAGCGTTCTACAAAGTCGTGAAGTTCAAAAATCATTGATCTAAACAATGCTCCCTGCAGAAACTGGAAGTGAGAGAGTGAATAACACAAATATACAAATGCAGAAACAAAAGAGCTTCATGCTGGGAAGGAAGCCTGGATTTTTCTGACCTAGCTGAAAAGGGCTAAGAAGACAATTGCCTGCAAACTCTGAAATGGCGGTTCTGACAATTGAATTAATCTCCATTAGCATTTTAATTTGGATTGAGAGTGCACTTTTGAAGTCAGTCTCCCAATGATCCCCAGTTTCTGTGCTTTCTTTCAGAGTGGTCTCAGAGCACGTAAACTAGAACCATCTCAGATGAAACTGGGCTGGAAGAGGTACTCCAGGAGCGCACCTAGCCCATTTCAGTTGGTAGTGAGCATGCAGGAGACGGGACAGGACTAGAAGTAGTCTGAAGGAGACCCTCTGAAATACATGTGGTCTGGTCATCACGTCTTCAGTGACTGGGCTTTTGGTCTGCTGATGGTAGTGTGCAATGGGGTTCCACCACTGACCATGGTGAGGCTATGGGCCGGTCTTCACGTGGAGATGTGTGACAGCCTTCATGCTTTCCAAGTAGCCTTCTCTGAAATAGGTTGGTTCTCACAGATGGTTCTGTTATAGGTGAGCCCTGGGTGGGCACTAATTAACCCTGTAATTGCTGGGGAGAGAACAGCACTGTGCTGAACTGAGCTCCATCCCACCAAGGGGATCAACATGGGTGGCAGGAGACTGTCGCAGGTGGGCCCTGCCATTGAGAAAAGGGACAGCTGAACAGCCAAGACCCAACTGGCTGACCAGCAAGAGAGCACTCAAGAAACTCGAGGAGTGTGGTGCTCTCCCTGCTGGAGTCCCAATTATGCATTATTGTTCTCCTAAAATCTTCATATTGTCTTGCCCAAATATTTTATTTTTTAAAACGTGCAGGTCCTGGTAAACACAAGTTGGTTTAGCTCTCCTACATAGTGTGAATAATTCTCTTCATTCCTTGATATTGCTTCCTTCAGGGTATTTAAACTGTTTTATCATCTCCCTTCAGGCTCCTTTTATCTGACAGTATATATTAGACTCCTGTTTTCTCTATTTTTATGTCACAGTCTCCAATCTTGCTTTCATTTATTTGCCTATCTCTGTCTTTAAATATGTGGGATAAGCTAGCGTACCGATATGGCATTTTGCTAAGGTAATAGAAAATTTCATATAATTCTAGGTAGATCATTACTGCATCATATAAAGCCCCTCAAGATTCAGCCTGGACTGTTTTAAAGGCACCTGCTGTTCCAGTTTCTTTTACATACCCAGCTTTGTTAAATTATATATCTAATGGAGGGGGTTTGGTGGCTTTTTTTTTTTGTGTTTGTTTCAGTAAGTGAGATCTACAGAAAATGTGCTTATTTAAGTGACAAGTTGAAATTTTCTGAAATATTTTTTTTTTATTACTTTATTTTTGTTCCCTTTTGCTTGCAGAGAAGGTCTGCAGAGTCTGCAGCCCTGCAACAGGGCTGGTATGGATGTCTTTGCACTTAGGCATAATCTCGTTAGTATCACCAGGACTTTTTACACGCGTTAAGGCACACCAATATAAATCCAATTTAGGGATTAAAGACATAGCTATGACAACACACAAACCAAAAGAAAAGCCTTAACTAAGGACGTGATACATGGTTGGAGGATGAGAGACAGCAGGCATATGTGGAAATGGGAGATTCACAGGTTGCCCAGAGACGTTGTGCAGCCTCTGTGTCTGGAAGTTCCCAAGACCAGACTGGGTAAAGCCCTGCGCAACCTGGTGTGACCTCAGAGCTGACCCTACTTTGCGCAGGAGGTTGGACTAGAGACCTCCCGAGGTCCCATCCAACCTGAATTTCCCTGTGATCCTGTGAAAAAGAATGGCTACAGATCTACATGGTAATGTATGGGAAAATATTAATAGGCCGCAGGAGTAAATCAATGTTTACTGAGCTTCCTTCCATAGTCATTATTATATTATGTTTGTACAACCTCATGAAAGAACAGATTTTTATTTCTTTAACAGTTGGGATCAACCAGTTGTTCCCATAATACATACTATGGAATATTTTGCTGGTAATACATTCAAGATGGCAGAACCAAATTTACAAACATCTATAGAAGTTTATGGTTGAAAATAGAGCCTGATTTGGAACCGTAGCACATTTTATAGGTAGCTTGCTGAAGCAAATAACCTTTTATATGACCATTTGAATCGGTCAAGATTTATCACTGTGGAGGGGCCAGGGCCATAAAATATAACGGGGCAGACTCTCCACTAAAGAATCTTCTAGTCTGCTTCAAAATGCTATAGCATTTTATAATCCTATAGCAAATTCTATAGCACCTTTCTGTAAAGGTACAGATTGCCTACTCACAGAGAATAACCTTATGTTCTGAACTACCAAAACTACTGTTGTGTTTTTTTTTTATTTTACAGATGTATTTTTCAGAAGATCTTCCATCTACGTGTAAATTTAGTCCAAGGCAGCTTGACATATGAAGTCAGAAGAGATCATGGCACTAGACAGCACAGAACAGACTCATGTGAGATGATTCTAATTGTGATTTAAATCAAGCAGGAAGGGGTCAAGAATATTACGCCGTGGTAGAATGAGATGAGGGATGTTGATGTATTCAGGATGAAGCCACTGAAAAAAACCTGTTAAATAAACAGAAATAACGCACAGATTTATCAGAGAGAAAAGTTTTAGATGTAAACATACTTCTTATCCACAAGGGTTTACACAGAGGAGAATTGACTGAAGAAATCACCTCTTGACTTGTGCTTTGAGTTACAGTTCTCTCAGCTCTGTTTCGTACTGTGATCAGATGTGTTGATTCCTCTAGTGACAGGGTAGCTGCCCATTTTCCTTCCTTCCTCCCTCCCTCTCCACCTCCTCCATCTCAGTTTCCTTCCTTCCTTCCTTCCTTCCTTCCTTCCTTCCTTCCTTCCTTCCTTCCTTCCTTCCTTCCTTCCTTCCTTCCTTCCTTCCTTCCTTCCTTCCTTCCTTCCTTCCTTCCTTCCTTCCTTCCTTCCTTCCTTCCTTCCTTCCTTCCTTCCTTCCTTCCCTCCCTCCTTCCCTCCCTCCTTCCCTCCCTCCTTCCCTCCTTCCTTCCCTCCTTCCTTCCTTCCTTCCTTCCTTCCTTCCTTCCTTCCTTCCTTCCTTCCTTCCTTCCTTCCTTCCTTCCTTCCTTCCTTCCTTCCTTCCTTCCTTCCTTCCTTCCTTCCTTCCTTCCTTCCTTCCTTCCTTCCTTCCCTCCCTCCCTCCCTCCTTCCTTCCTTCCTTCCTTCCTTCCTTCCTTCCTTCCTTCCTTCCTTCCTTCCTTCCTTCCTTCCTTCCTTCCTTCCTTCCTTCCTTCCTTCCTTCCTTCCTTCCTTCCTTCCTTCCTTCCTCCGTCCCTCCCTCCCTCCTTCCTTCCCTCCCTCCCTCCCTGTCTTTTTCTCTCCTTTCCCTTTTGCCTTCCCCCTCTGCTTCCCCTCTTTCTCACATATCTGTACAATAACAACCTGCAGACACAACTTTCCCAAACATCCAGTATGTTACTACTATATTAGTACAGAAGGAAAGAGAATGAACCATAAAATCATTGACAGATCAAGAAAAAAACAACCTGGTTTGTATCACATGGGAGCACAGTACTCAGAATAATGTGCGATTTTTTATTTCTAAGGAAGAATTGTAATGGTATGTAAATTAAAGACAGGAGTAACCGAAGAATGGAGGCCCAGACTGCTGCAAGAATAATGCTTCTGTAGTTCTGAACAATTTTTTTATAAGAGTTTTTCAGATGGCTCATACAGACACCTCTATACCGGTCATGTGGGAAACCGTATCCAGTTCTGTCCAGGCATTAAGAGTGTCCCCTTGGGGCTTTCCGTGCAGGAAGTGTTCCTGACGACCCAATATGCTGGTGAAAGGAACACCACAAAATTGAACACAGACAACGTTGTTGAGTCCACCTGGCCGAGTGTAGGAGACGTAGTTGCTCACTTTTCACAGACAAGTCAACAGAGAACATCAAGTCTAACGTTCTTTAAATTATGAAAGGAATTATTTATTGTCTTATGGCTGGAGAGTGTGGTATATTCAGCAGCAGGGCTTTTTGTTTTCTTCTCATGTATGGTGCTGAAAATAATTGAGCATCGAAAGATCCTGTTTAGGACTGTAATAACAGTTAATCAAAATCGAGCATCTTATAAAATATGGCTTGGATGTTCATCCGATGCAAATCAGCTCTTGTTTGAAATCAGTGGAGCCGTGGCAATTTATGCCAGCAAAAGGCTTGTCTCTTTTTCTTTTGAATGAATAATATACCCAAGTATTAATTTTTCTTTTTTATAGTAAGTGCCAGATTTCAACCTGTTCATTCACAAAGCTGTGGAACACAACCAGTTGTAAAACACCCTGTCTCTCATAATTCAGTGCTTTCTAGGATTAGGGTTTGTCATTGTCCATTTTAATTGTCAGCGTCACCCAGGTGAAATAATGTGAGTTTAGTCATGCTGCTAGTCTGAAATGAAAAGTTAAACAGGACTAGAATCTTTTCTTATGTATGCCTCCAAAAATCTGGTGTAATGCTCATGAAGTCTTGAGCGTTACAGAGTGTGAAATAATTCCTGCCCTTGGATATTTACTGACATGAAAGAAAACGGCGGATCCAGGCTGGTGAGGAGCTGTTTTTTGACAGAGACGGAGAAGTACTCTCAGAAATAATGCTGCAGCATTGGAGCAACAGCACAGCAGATCTCAGCGGGAGACTTTAGGGAGAGGAAGGCGATTATATTTTAAAACAAAACTGATGTCATTCATTCGTCCACACATTCCCATAAGCGCATTCAACACCAAAACGTGTATTTCCAAATAGTTTGTCTACCCTGGGGGCACCAAGATGCTGGCAGACTGAGATTCCTTGTGGTAACACAGAGGACGAGAGAAACAGGCCAATTTCTCTTCAAATCTGTGTTCATCTGAGGTTGATGATTTTGGATATGCCTTTTTGTTCCCCTTATAAACTGACAGCGATTAGTCTCTGCACCGTGTCCCACCCGTGAGTCATCAGGATTTACTCACTGTTGTTTGTTTCCCAGCCTGCGTATCCTGAGAAGAAACATGGATATGTGCTGGGATCTCGATGACTTCCAGATCTAAGTGACATCAACGCATGTCCTTCTAGACCTCCTCCTGCTGTGTGATCCTTGAGGTGCTTCCGCACCCATACATTTTATTCATACTGGTCTAAATAGCTCTCCTGCAATTTTCTACAACGTGACACAGATGCTGTTCTTCTAATATTTAATGTAGACGTTTATGATGAATTGTGATGCTGAAAAATACATTAATAGGGGCATTACAGAACTGATATCCAACTCTTGTCATAAATTGTCATATTAGATATCAGTATATCATCACTGGTGTATTACTTCCCACTAGAAGGAATGTTGCAATAGCAGGACTATTATGGGTTTGAAGACAAAAGTACATTAAGCTTGTTTCTTGCTTAATCCACAGTTGAGGATACTTCATAACATGGGTAAGTGCTGTTAAGAAGCATTAACATAATCTGCATCTCTTTTTAATTTGGGATTGAATTAATCTCATCTAACCGTAGCCATCTGCAGTGCTGACATATACTTTTGAGCTACCCAAAGTTCTGTGTTAGTGGTGAAGAGAAATGGGCACTTCTAAGGTGCAGTTCTTTTGACCTATTTTAGATGTCTACTTTAGCACAAGAAAAATAGCAACTAAAAATGTTTATTTTTCCCCCCTGGTTATAAAGGAAGCCTATAAAGAGTAGTTCAAATATAGAAATCTACATTTAGTAAATATCACCCCAAATGTCTGATTTGTGTAATAATGGCCCCACGACAATTATTGTGACCAGGTGTGGACAAAATAGAATTTGCCTGCTGCCCCCAAAAGAGTCACATCAGTGACGGAAATATTTCTGGAATATAAAGAATTTGAATTAAAGTGCCTTTTCCATATGTGTAGGATGAAGGGATTGACTTCCTTTGGGGTGTAGTTAAATGTATTTCCATTTACTGTAGGGGGACAAAATCCATTTATACAAGGCGAGGATTTGATCCAGAATCTCCATTTTTCATCTGGCACATGATAAAAGTCAATCAAATAACTCCTGCCCATGACAGCATTTTGTATTCAATTTGCTTCTTAATGATAACTAAATTGATAACCCGTTTCGCTTCTCTAGCAGGTGGAACTCAGCACCTGTCACAGTTATCAATGGCAAATGCGTTGTAGCCGCTGTATCTCTAGTACTTCATTTTTCAGTGGTGACTACCATAGTTTTGAACTACTGCTGCTCTGGCTGGTTTAAAGGCTCAGATTTTTAAAGGCTCAGATCATTTTCCAGATGACCGATGCCTGTCTTTTTCATCACTGCCGGTAAGTTGTAATGGCTGTGCAACTCCGGTTCAAGCATTGTGGCCAAGAATTGCAAATGTGGGTACTGATTTTCAGTGCTCCCTCTGAAATACTTGTGTCCGGCCAGAATGGCATGGGTCTTCCTGATGACAAGGCTGATAGCTCCATACTGATATCTGAATACCCTAGTGGGTCCAGAATTGTGCCATATGCCTAAGTTTAGGCAATTGAATCCTGCTCCAGCTGCTTTTGAAATTCTTGGACAAAAATACCGGACAGGTTTTTTTGAGCCCTGTTTCGGTAAGGTAAAGGAGAAAGTAAATAATTTGTCATGAATGGGATTCCCTTTGAATGACTCAGGGCTCATTCCTCTATTGAAAGCCACCTTTGCCGCCCCCTCAAAACCCCAAACCCCAAGCTCTTTTCAACATGTGTAATTACTATTAAATCTGATCCAGATGTTAAGAAATAACAAACTGGTATTAAAAGCTCAGTGGAAACATTTCAGCAAAATTCAGTGAAGATGGTCACAAATGTATCTTCTCCGATGCTGCACTGCAAGTGTTAAAAGCATTATTCAATTTTTGACTGTAGCACATGTTAACAAAGCATTCTTTCTTTTTTCTTCCTTTTCTTTCTTCTATTTTTTTTTTAATGCTAATTTCTTTGTCCAAAAGACCTTAGCAATTCATCCACTTGTGATGTTCAAAGAGCTTGCCTACAGGAAAGACCGAGTTTTTTGCAAAAGCATGTAGGATCGGGAACACTGGTTAATATTTACTGGCTTACAACAGCAGATGCTAAATAATACTTGGTTGCACAGCAATACGAAAGTCAGAATATTGCACAAAACTCCAGATAGTCCTTGAGACTTTCCTCTGCTCGTATCAGGTTCTGCCGAAGGAGATAAAGAAGAGAGGGGATCCTTCAAAGTAAGAGTTGGCAGCAAAAGGAGGAGTTGAACCATGTGCCATTTGAAATGGAGGGGAATTCTGTAAAAGAGTTAAACTTGTCCGTAGGACAAAGCTCCTGGGAGCAGGCTCAGTCCCAGAGCTCTGCTGCAGAGTGGGTGACTGTGAGGTGACAATGGACAGCAGCACAGGCGTTTCAAGGACGCTGCCCTGTGGTGGCGGCAGTGTGAACGGTGTGTTTGAGAGGCAAGCCTAGCAAAGACTGCTCAACTTCTGGGGAAGTTCTTTGTGCAAGAAGAGCTACTAATAATCACTGCACAAAATAGGCTTGATGACTGCTCGTACAGCCTTTCTGTCAAAGGGTGAGAATATGCCGTGGCTTTGCTCGTGTATCCCATCATCCCAAGTCAGTATCATGTAAAGAAGCTGGATGTAGATGGAAAAACATGGTTTAACTTCCTTGTCAGGAAGGTCTGCTGGATTTTTTCATTCCTTTCTCTTTAGAGGAGAACTTGCTACCTCCGTTGAGGGGGAACCTTGACAAAAATTGAGAAACAAAAATTAGGAAGGAGAGAGTCCTTGAAGTAAAGTTCTCAATAATGCTTTCCATCATGTTGACTCTGTTGTTCTAATTTGCACCAAAGTTGACAACAATTTTTTTTTTTTTTGTGCTGACTTAGGCCCCTGTTTACTAAGTCAAAAACTATGTTTTTTGCTGTACTGTAGAAAGCTGATTGCAGGTTCTGTTACATTATGTCAATACTCCTGTGTCATTAGTGCTACACTTTCGTATTGCTTATCATAACGATCTCCCTCCTACTGTAGTCCACGCTGAAACTTCGCACACCAGTGACCAGGTCTTGCTCTCCTTATGTACACAATGCATTAAAGCCAATGGCTCTGGTTGCGAGATCAAGCCCTGAAATTTGAAATAACCTTTACCAAATCCATAGTGTATGAAATCAACATTATTAATCCTATAGTTTCTCCTGTCTATAACCAGAACGCTGAAGAACGCATTTGGAATAGTGCAATACTTAATGAAATCTGAGTTTTATATGCGACGGATACTGACCCAGAATGAATAAGGCAGAACATATTCAGTATTTTCAGGCAGAACGTGTAATTGATGCTAAGGACAAACCTTCCTTGACTTTAAGACATCTCTTTTAGAAGCTGGATCACAGCCTTCCTTCCAAACCCCTCTAATTCTTAATCAGATTACAGTGCAGATTGACAGAGAACAGAATAAATAACTCATGTGGTGGTGCTTTATCAGGACCTCTCTGGACTTGTGCCTTCATCGCATTCTTACATTGTCATGGTCCAGTGTGTAGAAAGAAAATGCCTAGATGCTGTTGTGCTGCATATTTCATGTCAGAAATGCTGGGAAAATATGCAGGGCTGGAGGGGGAATTCTTCTTTCTGCAAATGGCCAATATAAGCTCTGTACGTCATGTAAACTCTGTCCCCTGCTACCAGCACGGCTTAAATAACTGAAGGTCCTCCGCCGTCTGTCTTCATAGAATAACAGATTTTACCAGTGTCATTAAAATGAGTCTTTAAAAGTATGGACAGGCATTTAAAAGATGACAGTGGAGCTTTTACTCTGATTTTTTTTCACACAACCCCAAATCTGTGGAAGTAATTGAATGGCAGGGGTGGAAACAGGGTAATTTACCTGCCCTAACTCAAGCAGCTACAAATTTGAAGACCAAACATGAATGAAGCATCGCAGGCTCCTTCTATAGTCAGGGTGTGATTCATCTCATGCTGGCACAGAAACTTTCAAACTGGCTCCCAGGATTCCAAAGTTTCAGAAGTTACCTGTTTACGGACTTCTGCACTGCGTATTTTCAGGACCCTGTTATCACACCCATTAAGATTTTTTTTAACAATTTCCTTCAAGACCTTGGAGATCGTTATTCCATAATATTAATGAGCAGACTTTCACTGCTGACAAACGTGGTAGTGTTTCAAAGTTATTGCCAAGACTTCTGAATGCTCGAGAAGGTGGAGAGTCCAAAGACAATGTATTTTCATATATGAATTGACACTCGAGTGATTTACACAAAGGCGTTGGATGATAGAAGGAGGAGGCAGTCTACGTCCAATGTATGAATGTGGTTCTTACTTATAGAATTCAGTGATTTTGCACCTGTTATAACCTGTTGTCGTTAGCAAGAGGCAGGCCCCGGGTTTACCACATACCTCACCTTTCACAGGGATTTTCACAGTAATGATTACAACAGTTTCTTGTTGCCAAACATCAGCAAAGTGTCTTGGGGGTGTATTTTGACTGTTCCCAAGCTGCCTAAGCAGTCTGTTGCAAGGTGACTCTTGCATTGGGTGCTTTACCTCTAAGGCTGGAGTTGGGAGAAAAATACTGGGAGTATTTTTCTGTCTTCTCTGTATATGGAGCCAAGACCTGGAAGTTGTGGATGATAATGTAGGTTAGCCACCTGCTAGAGTACTTTTTGACCTTTGGCGGCGCAGCAGTTACGACGGTGAAGTTCAGCCCCTCTATTAGGTGGTTTGAACGTGGCCCTGGAGTGCCTTTTCACTTGGAAATCAATTGACAGCAACAAAAGCCGTAGGTGGACTTTTAATTCTCTGGGTATTAAACTCTCTTGCTTTTTTCATGGTTTTGTTAGTAATCATTGCTCTTTTTCCTCATAATGTGGTTTAGATCAACATGTCATTTCACAGTACCAAAGTCAGCAAATGCTGTTGTGCAACTAAGCCTTCCCGTGCGATATCGGTACCACCAACTGCCTTTTTGGGGATCAAGTAGTTGAGAAATGTTTACACAACAAATGAACATCAGAGCTATATATTATTTCCTAGTAAACAGAGACATAGCAACCTCACAATGCTGCAAATTGGTTTCTTAATAGTAAATAAACCAATCTCTTACTTTGTCAGTCAGCAGTGGAATCTGATATTCCCTGCACTCCACTCGGATAATATTGTTTATTATATACCCCCAGAGGGTGTTTCCAGGCTGATCTAACAGGCATTAACATCAGCCCACCTATTTGGTAAATATCTCTGAGATGCTTTATTGCCCAGCTCCCTGGTACTCTACTTATCTACTAACAGCAGCCCCTTTTAACCTTCTGCTGACAGAGTCATAGAGAGTCTCTTTCCTAAAACAGGGAAGTGGTGTTTTCATTTTGTTTCTTTTGGAGAGTACTTTGATGCCCAGAAGTAGCGGTGGTGTTGGAAGCCAAGGGCTGGTGCAAGACTAGGTCTAAACCTTGACAACTCTAATAAATGCAGAGGAGCTGGACTGACTTATTCTGGCCATCGTGAAAGCCCAGAGCTTGGGGAACAGCTTTCTCTGGTCTTCTCATTTCGTGCTCTCCTTGCTAAGATCACACACACACACAGAAAAAAGAGGTTTGGCAGGCCTTAGTTTGAATAATAGGCTTTGCTGTGTGAATCCTTGTTCCAGAGTGCGTTTCCCAAGGCATTAGGGGACTGCAGCCCTCCCGCTCCCACGCGTTAGCGGTGCTGGCTGGAAAAGTGCTCTACATCATGGGAAGAAGAGGGTGTTATGCCAAGGTGTCATGGCTGTTTAAAGGGAGGACAGAAACCTAATCTAAAGGCAGGTGGAGCCTTATGGATAGAAGAAGATAGAAAATTTCAGTATAGGGCTTGGTGACTACACCGATACAGACACATCCCTTTTATGAGTGAGGAAATGAAACAAAGGAAGACCTCTTTGAGCCATCATAAAATGAATGTTTGGAGCAAGAAAAAAGGGGAACTGTGGCCTCACTGAAACCTGAAGTAAAACTCCAGTCTGTGCTAGGAAAATTTCTGCAGGGACACGGATGCAAAGAGCCTTTGCCATTAATGCAGAGCACATGTCCTGCTCAGGAGCCGGCTGTGGTGGGAGAAGAGAATACCACCATCAGCGTTCCCTTTGCTGGTGACTGTTGTTCCTGTAGTTCTGCTTTTGTGAAATAATTGCCTTTAAGCAAAAGTAGTGTAATATCTGTAATTGGTGCTACCATGAAGGAAATTGAAAAATACCCTATAAACTGCTCAAGTGGTGGATAAGGAGAGTAACATCCAGCTGGTGTGTGGCAGCATGCATCTGAGGTAGCATCATCTGTGGGGCAGCTTGCCTGCTCGTGGCTTTGAGAGTCACTAAACTTGGAAGATTAGCTGGGAAATATTGACTCCGTGGTGGAAAGGCTGGTGGAGGGGCCAGCTGGCTAAAAACATGGAATACCTATGTTGCTTGGTCTCCTCACCTCTTCTCCTGTGTTCTCTTTGTGCTTCCTTCCCTGTCTCTCTCCTGATACAGCCTCTCTTCTTGCTTACCAAGAAATGTCTCTATGCCTTGAAATCCCTAAATTAATTCTCTTTCTCTTCTCCTTCCTCTCTCTGAGTTTTTCTGCAAAGAAGGAAATCTCTTGTGTCTTCCCAAGATGCCTAAATTTCCTTTGCTAAAAGGAGCTGTTTCAGGCAAGACCTTTGTTTTTTAATTATTTCTAATTTGTTTTGCAAAGCCAGGCTGTAGCTTGAAAGGCCTCTATAAATAACAGGACTGTGCAAAGACCATCTCTGATACCTATTGACTGCATTCAGAACTAACGTGATTGGAGAATCCAGGTATATTGCTTGGGGAAAAATGGAGAAAAAGTGGGAAAACTGGTTTTGTCTAAATATGTCCTTTAATTAAATTAGGTTGTAGGTATATCTTAGAGAGCACCTGATTTGCGTAAGCAAGTGCTACATATGGGGACTTAGTACCTCTAGATTTTCGGAAATGAGGTACTCTAGTTGCATTTGACCAGGAAATTTTCACTCACGGTATTTCTTGGTCACACCAATAGATGGCAATCCGTCTTCACGTCCCTTTGCCTCTTCAAAAGCAAAGTAAAAGGTGAGGAGGAGAGGGAGAAAACAATTTTTCTCAAATGCTTTTTCCCTTTTATGTGTCAGAGTTTCAAAGCTAAACGTTCAAATGCCCTGGAAATGAGAAATTATCTCAAAACTAGTACACTGCATGCTACCACAGCACAAATTACCCCACGCTGGCCTGTCAGATTTAATCTGCCTGAATCATTTTTGGAAGGGATGATATGGGATTTAGTTACCATGTGAGCTAGTAGACTGAGATTAGCACTGTTCTTGACACTGTTGCATATTTTAATCTATGATTCAGTTTATTGCCTGAGTTCTACGTTGTGAAATCTTCAATAGATATCAAAAAGATTAGAAAAAAAAAGAAAAGAAAAAGAAATCCCAAGTCATATAAAAGATCCCTGATCTTCCTATCTGATTCTGCGCTGTGCTGCAGTACTTTAAATCAGGAATAACAGCAAAGAAAATATCTCGGTGTCAGATTAGCATATGTAACAGTAAAATTAAACTCCATCCGTTTCATTTGTTCACTCTACTGCCATTGTGGGGGCACTTGCAGAGTTTGGAGCTAGTTTTTGGTTTAATGGCCTCAGTTTTTCTTAGAGCACCTCATTGCTCCTCAATTTAACCTTTTTACTCCCTTTATTTACTCATATACTACCACTACATGCACAGAGCCCATGGGCATATGAGATTTTTTAGGAGCTACTTCCTACAAAAATTAATTCCATTGCTGCCAATGTGGTTAAAAAGTGAAAAAGAAAGAAAAAATGGATGCCTTCGCCCTGACTGTGCGGTTCTCTCCAGCCATGAGTGAGCTGGGGCCAGCAAGTTCGGTTAATTTGGAAAATAATATTTATTTCAGCCACATTATCTTGTTGATCCAGGGCGTTCCTCTTGTTCCCCCACACAAAGGATGAGACTTTATGTGGAAAGCCACTAAATGGGGATAGCAGTTGCTACCTCTGTTGGTGGGACAGAGCTGCATGGATGCCAGGGGGCAGGATCCTCACTGGAAAAGCAGAGGCATGTCATGGGGAGCCACCCAGCCCTGCCACAGCTGGCCACAAAGACCTGGGGCTCCACAAGTGCTCAACACCTGCTCCACGCTGCTGCAGTGAAATGCTGCCATGAGCTCTTCGCCCACTGCCCTCTGGTTCATCCACAGCCCTTCTCCTGTCCTTCCCTTGGAGAACAGGTCTTCCCTGTTGGGGAGGTTCAGCCTGGAGTTGGGGTTGTTCAGCCTGGAGAAAAGAAGGCTGCGAGGAGACCTTGTAGTGGCATTTCAGTACCTGAAGGGGGCCTACAGGAAAGATGGGGTGGGGCTTTTTATCAGGGAGTGTAATGATAGGACACGGGGTAATGGTTTCAAACTGAAGGAGGGTAGATTTCGATTGGATATCAGGAAGAAATTCTTTACTGTGAGGGTGGTGAGGCACTGGAATAGGTTGCCCAGGGAAGCTGTGGCTGCCCCATCTGTGAAGATGTTCAAGGCCAGGCTGGATGGGGCTTTGAGCAGCCTGGTCTAGTGGGAGGTGTCCCTGCCCATGGCAGGGAGGTTGGAAGTAGGTGATCTTTAAGGTCCTTTCCAACCCAGACCGTTCTATGGTTCTGTGATTCTATGATTCCCATGACCTGTGTCCCTCCTGCAGTGTCTGTACCAGGCCCTGGCTTTCAGAAGATGCATGGGGGTCTCTCGGTTGGTCCGGCACCATCCAGAAGCCCCAGGCTATTTGGAAAGAAATTGTGCGCTTCAACACTACGTACTTGTTTCTGTTGAATTCTTGGCATTCTGTAATTTATTCTTTCCTTCCTTTCACCAGCAACCGCAATATTGCAAGTCAGTAAACAGGCTTTAATCTAGTGCCATTGTTAACTAGAGAATGCAGGTAGTGCTGAAAATAAATTGCATCTACTAGCAGTGCACAGCATGAAACTAGAAGTTTCTTATGTGACCCTCCTCTATATCAAAACCGCTGCCTTGTGTATAAAGAATAGCTATCTTATTTAAGCTGCAAGTATTTGTTTTTGTGGGGTGCTTGTATCTGATGAATAGAGCCGAAGCCGGAGAGGGTATTGCTGATGCTAACGGCAGCAATACGGCAGGTAGAACAGTAAGCTAAAAAAAAATGAAGATTCATTCACAATTTACCCATTCTTCAGGTTTCCAACACATTGTGCTTCCTGGGAATAAGATGGCCACGGGCCTTCAAGTACAGAAAATGGCGTGAAACTCTTTGCACTCTTTGCACTGCTCTTTACCTTTCACAGCATTTCTGCTCTGAACGTATGCTCTCATTTCTTGTCCACATTTTATGTATTGCATGCATGTCAGAGGGTAGGGGTTTTTCTAGTAGGACATCCATTTACTTCCAGAAGGAATGCCTCTCTACCTTTTGTGAAGCTCTCCCCTTTAAGAAAGGAAGAAGAAAAAAACAAACCACAAAAAACCACAAAAAGCTCAACCACAATCAAGGATTATGTGAAGTGGGGAGAGAACACACAAAACCTGGCCTTCAGCTTCAGAGACGCGTCGCCATAATCTGAAGCCAATACCAGATGAACTGCTGAAGGGTTGCTATTTAAGCCTTGATACCATTACCTCTCATCTTTGACCTGAAGGGACTGATTACCTACTTCTGGAGTATTAATGAATTTGCTGAGCTTCTCTGCAGCAAAACTGTGGGCATGAACTTTCCCTCGCCTGAAAGAATGGAGGAGAAATCTCTGAGCTTGTCTTCGTGGCTCCAGTTTACTTGCTGATACGAGGGATTTTGTCATCTCTGCAATGAACGGCAGCAGAATCTACGAGTGTTACATTTCCTCCACAAAAAATGCAGGGGAGGGAAAGGCAAGGAGGGAATGGAAAATAGGGGGAAATACACTGGCATTATTTTCATGCTTTCAGAAACGCATTTGCCAGTACAGTTAATAAATATTAACAAGGCACAAGTCTCCATGCAGCCCCCAGCCAGTTCCCCAGTAGATCCATAGCACTCTGATCCGATTGAAAGGGTGTCAGCTTCATTAATGGCAGCATTCTCCAGATACACACAAATTAATCAAGCATGTTATGAGAAGTTAATGGGTATAAAATTAATAGGGTATTTTTGCTACCTTTTGTAGATATTTCTGAATAAACTGGGATGGTTATTCCTGGAGCTATAGAACAAAGTCCAAAGCCCGCTAAGTCAATAGTTGTTTTTTTATTCATTTCCAGTGAACTTTGGAGTGGAATCTGGTAGTATAAGCACAGCAGAGAAATGTGGCCCTGGGTACAGCAGCAGGCTTAAAGCTACAAGACTCAGCTTTAAAGCCAGACTGCTCATCTGCTGCACCTCTACAGGTCACTACGTGCCTCAGTTTCCCCCAGAACCTCCTTCTGTTTGTCTTCATGGTGGGGTTGACTCTTCCTACCAGGGATTTGCTGAACCCCAGTTGTGAGGGGAATGCGGACTTGCTGGGAGACCGTTGGGGGTACAGTAAGGCAATATGTCAGGCTCTGACTTGTAATCATAGAATCATAGAATCATTTAGGTTGGAAAAGACCCTTGGGATCATTGAGTCCAACCAGCAACTCCACTCTACAAAGCTCTCCCTTGCACCATATGCCTTAACACCACATCTAAACGAGTCTTAAACACATTCAGGGATGGTGACTCCACCACCTCCCTGGGCAGCCTATTCCAGTGTCCGACCACTCTTTCCGTGAAGAATTTTTTCCTAATGTCCAGCCTAAACCTACCCTGCTGCAGCTTGAACCCATTCCCTCTTGTTCTATCGCTAATTACCTGTGAGAAGAGACCAGCACCAAGCTCTCTACAACGTCCTTTCAAGTAGTTGTAGAGAGCGATGAGGTCTCCCCTCAGCCTCCTCTTCCTCAAACTGAACGGTCCCAGCTCCTTCAATCGCTCCTCATAAGATTTATTCTCCAGGCCCTTCACCGGCTTCGTTGCCCTCCTCTGCACTCGCTCCAGCACCTCGATATCTCTCTCATATTGAGGTGCCCAGAACTGGACACAATACTCAAGGTGTGGCCTCACCAGTGCTGAGTACAGGGGGACAATCACCTCCCTCCTTCTGCTGGTCACACTATTTCTAATACAAGCCAGGATGGCATTGGCTCTCTTGGCCACCTGGGCACACTGGCCACCTGGGCACACTGCTGGCTCATGTTCAGCTGCTTGTCAATCAGAACCCCCAGGTCCTTTTCTGCCAGGCAGCTCTCCAGCCACACTGCCCCAAGCCTGTAGCGATGCATGGGGTTGTTGTGGCCCAAGTGCAGGACCCAGCACTTGGCCTTGTTGAAGCTCACACCGTTAGCATTGGCCCATCGGTCCAATCTATCCAAGTCTCTCTGTAGAGCCTCCCTATCCTCATGCAGATCAACACTCCCGCTTAGCTTTGTGTCATCTGCAAACTTGCTGAGGATACACTCTATGTCCTTATCAAGGTCGTCAACAAAGATGTTGAACAGAAATGGTCCCAACACTGAGCCCTGAGGGACACCACTTGTGACCAGCCGCCAGCTGGATTTAACTCCATTAATCACGGGTTAGGAAGTTCCTGGGTGGCCATCAAAGCCCAGGGTGCGTTGCCGACATCCGCATGCTCTGTTCTGTCTCACTGTGGAACTTTGGCATCTCGCTTGTTTCAGTTCTGCATCCTTTCTGAGGACAGATTGTCAATCCTGCCAAACAAGGGCAAAAGGAGTTCAATACAAGCAGTTTTCAAAACAAATGCAGGAAAGATCAGTTCATGCAGCATTAAGTTTACTGTATGAATGCTCTCTCAGCATTGTTAGCTCAGCCATGCTGCGTGTCCTGTTTATTTCATAGCGTGCCGGAACATTTAATGTATGAGTTTGAAAAGGAAAAAATAGCTTAAGGAATGTAACTTCACCTGTCATCTGGGGAAAGTTACCTTGTTAATTTTCTATTGTTCAGCATTCTGAGTTCTTGAGGGAAAGCATCAGGAGATTTATCCCTGCCAAAGGATATGGCCTTTAGCGAACTGAGAAACACAGCATGAAGTTTCTGTCTTCAACTGACTGTTGCATTGCTTGTTATATTTATGCAAATGTCCTCTGGCATAGCGCAAGGAACCAGGAAGGTTCACATGCAAACTCATGGGGATTATGTCGGTTCATTCCCTAAAGGAATACATACTCCCACACAAGCACAGCTTTTCCTATAATGGAGGAGTAGGAAGAATCCTTGTATCGTACTGGAATGACTTACTATCAAAAGGAAGTTACGCCTTCCACTGGCAGGGGCAATGGGGCCCTGATTGGTCCCACAAGTGGAAACTGGAATTATTCTGAGTCGTCACTCCGATTGAAACGTCTCTGTTTGGCCAAGGGTCTGTATGTGGGCACAGGAATGATAGATAGTCATATTAATTCGATCCTTAGTCTAAGCTGAGACCACCAACATTAAAATGTCACAGTGTTTTTTCTGTAGCATCTCCCCAGGCAGAGCTAAGTTTCTGTGCATCCCCTAGATGTAGGTTTCCACAATATAGCATATACTGATGTCTTTAACATGTTGCCTTGGCTCTGATTTTTCCGGGTTTATAGTATTGCTGGGCTTAGGGAAAAAGTCCCGTTAAGGAAGAAAGGTCTATAAAGAAGAAATAAAATAATGATCCCTTAAGAACCAGAAGGGAGATACAGGATCCACTGCAACCTCTAAGAAGAGATTATGCAAATCAACCTTTTTTTTTTTTTATTTTCCTGGGAAGGAGAGAGGGAGCAATGCAAGGGAGCTGGTAAAAGAGCTTCTGAGAAAGGAAGAATCCTTCTGTCATGCCAAGGGCAAGCACCTTTTCTTTCATACTATCCCCTTGGTGCTTTTCCCAACTTCCTTCCTGATATCACTGGCGTCAGCAGTAGATAAAAATTTATTGAGGGTTCGGATACACTGAGTGTCCCTTCTTTTCCCCAGTGTTTTCATGGCTCAGTGTAGCACATTCTTCCTCTTCAGCCGTTAAATCCATTTCTGCTCCCCTTCAGGAAAACCTCTGGTACTTTCAGAGGATCTCTCGTGGATTTTCCCAATCTACTTTGACTGTTTTTCTCAAAAAGTCTGCCTCTTGCATTAGTAACTCTCTCCCCAAGCTCCAGTGAGTAAACTTAAGGTGGCAGTTTATGTCCAGATAATTTTGCAAAAGAGTCTTATTTACGTGAACCTCTTCTGCCTAAGCAGCAGGACTCTAAAGCATTCCAGCAAGAGGGGAAATATTTCGGTAATGGAGATGGGATGCGCAATTTATTGTTGTTTCATATTTTTGTTTTACTAAGAATATCTGATACTTCCTGTAATAAGTCGTTGCCTGTTAAGTGGCGCGGGGACAGGGTGTGCAGGGGACAGACATGCAAACAGGGAGTGTGTCCTTCCTGTACTCCTCCTAATGCCCTTGTGCCTTAGCAGCCCTCGGGGAAGGAGCTTCCAGCAGACCTGAACTGTGATATGGAGAGTGGACACAGAGGGAGCAGAATTACTGGGTCTGGGCAAAGAAACGATGGAGAATGAGTGAAAACACAACCCGAAGGATATGGGTTGGAATTAGAGGGCAAGGAGCAGGTCTCTGGTGCACTGGAGGTGAGATGGCGATGTCTTGCACAAGGATCCAAGTTGGGAGGGACCAGGGACTGACCAGGCAAGGAGCCTGGATCAGGAGAAGAAGCAGGGAGTTGAAGAACTGGACATGGCTGATGAGTGACGGCTGGGATTGGGGCGAGCAGCCTGAAGGGAAACTGGTGTGGCAAGGGTGAGGAGAAGAGGTGAAGATGAACCATGTGGAGTGGGATGGAGAGCAAAAGGAGAACAGGGTAACGTTGGAGTGAATCAGGCTGCGGCAGGCGAAGGGAAGGGCAGATGCTTCATTGACCCTTGCATTCTTGCACTGGGCAGGAGCACAGCCTGAGTTTTCCAACCCATGTTTTCTTGTTCTCTGCACATGTGAAGGCTTCCAGCAAAGCATCTTCTCCCCTGTCTGTGCTGATCCGCATCAAAGATGACAATCAGCTCTTGCTATCAATTACTCCATGAGTTTGAACTGGTTGAAAGCTATGTGGTATACCTTTGGGATCCAGCCTGGTTTGAGCTCTATAACTGCCACCGTGTGATAAAAAAGCTTCTGGCTTTTCTGATTCTGCAGTTTGCCTGCATGTTGCAGCAAGAAATACTTTCCCCAGATTCCATTCCTTCATTTGCGCATTTCAAATTAATCTCTTGGCCATTCTTACAAGCTGAATCTAGTCTGTTTATTTAGCTGGATAAATGTCTGATGTAAAATCTCATTAGCCCAACAATTACCTTTGACACCATAGATGAACAAAGTCTTTGCCATGTAAATTAGGAAATCACACGAAGTCCCTTCCAGTTCTGAGAGGGCACGGTTTTGAAAGACATTCAAAATGCGGAACACTTAAAGTCATTAATATTTCTGCAGTGGATATGGTTCATGTTGGACAACCTGGATACCACCAGCGATAGAATTTCACTATAATTCCTCATGATAAAACTATCCCTATGCATCATATGCAGAGCAAAAGCCCAGTCGCAACATTAATCATTCCACTTGATGATTCTTTTAGTTCTTCCCATACGGCATGTCTTTGGAAAATAGCAAAAAGAATGACAAGAACAAGGAGGGATCTTCAGAGGAATGGAAAATAAGAAGGTGAGTCCATTCTTTGCAGCACTCCTATCAGAATACCTTTTATTAGCAATCCCCATTATTGACCGGTATTAAGCACTATTGATGCAAAAAATGATTTACAGTGCCAGAAATTTAGATTCGGGTCTTGATTCCCTCCTCCACTTCTCCTGTATTCTCTCTGATATGGTGAAAAGACTCTCTGTTTAGTGAGCGTGCATGAAGCTCAAGATTTCAAAGGAGCCCTAGTCCCATTCATAACCAGCACCGTTTGGGTGGCTCTGGCACTTTGCTGTTGGGAAAATTTAGCCGGAATCTTTCTGAAGTGACAGGCATTGGCATCTTCAGTGTTTGGTTTCCCAGCCCCTCACGTCCTTTGACAAATATCATCCAAACGCAGTATTGCTTGGAAGTGGGAGCTTTTTTAATGGGCTGTGTTTTTTCAGAGAACCTGTGCAAGCTGACATGAAAATGTGTGTGCATAGAAGAAAAAGAACTTTGTGTGAAGTTTTCCATTCATGGAGCTGTCTTGTAGCATTCTTTCTTAATAAATGGAGGTATGTAGGTTTTCCCACACAGCAGAAAAATAACTGGATTTCAAATAGGCATGCCAGAGCCTTGTTTACCCAGATGTACTTCCTTTATGGTACAGTATCTCCTCTAATTCTGTAGGGCTGTTCTGGCCATCCTGGTGACCAGCAACCTCGTTAAAGTGTACAGGTACGGTATGCCCAGAATGAAAACTATAAGTAGGAAAAAGAAGACATTGTAATTAACTGTAGCATGGATCTCAGTCTGCATTGATGGTTTTTAATATTTAAATTACATTTAACCACTCCAGTAAAGATGAGCAGAAAGCGGAAGCAGAGAGAAGCAATATAATGGTGTGATTAATATTCACACTATAAAGAATTCACTCTTCCCATGTGTCAGGGATCACTGTATGTTCCATACTTATCTGTCCGTAAATCATCAGCAGACTGACAATTTGTAAAAAAAATAGTCATTTATTCAGAGAACTGCACCTCTCTTCATGTTTTAGCTTGCTGTCTCTTATCTTGATTTTACAAATGTGGTTAATTGTCTGTAACTCTTTCCTGACTTTTTTGTGCAAATGTATTTTCAGCCTTGGTCAGAAAGTGTTTGTGCAAGATTGTCCTATTAAGAACACTGCATCTTGACTGTTAAGTGCATCTCTAATTTCTGCTGAAAGCCGTGGGATTTACAGCAACGAGCTTTAAAGATGGTTCTCCTGCTAGGCCTGGATCACTCGCTTAATCTCTACAAACTGTATGGCTTTTGCTAGAGTAATTTCTTTGATCACTACACAAATCTTTTTGATTAAACAAATGTGTTCTGAACCCAGAAGTCCTTTATTGCGAACATTTATACTGTTGTCCCCCTGACCCGAGCAGTTAGCATTTGGGGCCTGGCCAGGTTGCTTCCATTAAGAGGAGAAATTGATGACGGGAATCAGACAGTTTTTTTTGGTGCTGTCCTGCTTATTTACAACGAATATCCGCAAAGTTATGCTTCCCTGAACCTGGCAGAAACCACTAGAGGCAGCTTTTGAACACAGTTTAAAAATTCAATACCTCGAGTGCCTTTGACTTGGCCCTGTCTCAGGGCCACCCACACAAAAGCGTTTCATTTGTTCACCATTGGCTTTTGTCGAGCTCCTCTGTCAACAAGACGTGTGTCCTTGCAAACACTGCCCTGCTGCCTTTGGGGACAGATTTTCAGCCTACGCGCATCAGTTGTGCTGAGGTTCACTTTCGCTTCTCTTGGCCATCAGCTGCTGCTGCCACCAGGTACCTTCTTCCATAAAGGAAAGTGGTTTTCCTGAAGGTGAAAGAACAGCATTTAACTAATGCCGTGGTAAATGGCAGCTGCACATACCTTTTAATGACATAATAAATTCACTATCCCTCACACAAGTATGTTGCATGTATAAAAATTGGAGCCAAAAGAAAACAAAAGCTGTGAATCAAGATGATTGATGTATTTTGTTTCTGTTAGAATTTGCAGGTAAAGGTGATTGCAATTCTTTTTAGATGAAAAATGCTGTTTATACGGTGCCAAAATGTTATGCCTTTTTTTTTTTTTTTTTTAATCTTTTAGAAAACAAAGCCTCTTTCCCTGGCTAGGGTCGGGTAGGATTATTTTAGTTCGTGTTGGTTCAGCCCAGGTGAAAGTGTTGTGTTCCGTCGAACTGGCTCAGAAGATTTAGCTTGCTCTGTTTGGCAAATTGTTATGCTGCGTTCTCACTTTGTGCATTGGTCCATGAGGCGGCAGTTTGAGATGCTGTCATCACCCCTGGTCACCTAGAGGTCTCCAAAGGGTGGTTTTCTTCTTTCACAAGACAAAATGGATTTCCTTCTGAGCATGCTTTACGTTTCAAGGTAGAAATCATCTGACCCTGGTACGTCATAACAGATGATAAACCAATCCAAGTTGTGAACGGGAACATGGGCGTCACTCTCTTGAGATATAATGCCGGTGAGGTGTTTTAATGAAAAAGTCCTACATGTGTATTAAACTAAATCCAAACAAAACATGTGAGTTCATATCAGTAATCAACAGTGAAGCTGCTCAACTGAACTTCAGTTAAAATATTTTATTCTAGATGACAATTTCAGAAGAAAAATTTTATTTTTGTATGAAAATGTTTTTAATTCAAAATTTTTGCCAGCATACATTACAAAAAAAATGCTTGCATGCCTGTTTTTCCTTCAAGAAAAATTCCAAATTTTGTTCACCTCTAAGTGTAATCCATTATTTGCAAATACAGGCCCCTTGACTGTCCATATTGTAGCTTATTTTTATATTAAGTATTGACATAAAATGCCAGTAAAATACAGGTTTTGGATGAATCTATGAGTTGTTACCCCATTTTTTTCTTAGCCCGTGAGAGTTCTCAAATTGGAAGCTGTCTTTCAGGAAGTGTGTATGGACACTAGTTTCTCTTTAAGACTTCCGGATATTAACAATTTTATAACTTACATTATCATGCATTCCATATCTCTTTCTCTTTCATGCATCTCTCCACTCTTGTGGCTTTCAACTTCTTTCAGTTTTGAACTCCTAAGATTTTTTTCTGTGGAAGCGTAGACCCCTGTATACCATATTCTAGCCTAGTGACAAAAGCCTTTTATTTCTTCGTTATCCTCTGCAGATCCCTTAGAAATTTTCCATGGGCTGCCAGACTGAAAGACCATAGATCTGCTGTCACACCCACATCCACTGGACTGTACTTTTCTCTTTCCCTACTGCATACGCACACTTTTACTTATAGTATATATTCTTGACAAATGCAAAGTTCGTCTCTGGCCAAGGGATTTCAGAAGAAAAGCCTTTGCCACGATTACCCTTTTCAGCTTTTATTGACTTTCAGTCTTGAGAGATTTCCTGCGAAAGACTACTGAGGGCCTTGTGCTACTTAGAAAAAGAAAAAAATGCTCTTTTTTTTTTTTTTGATCAAAAGAAAAAGCAAACTTTAAACAGTCAAACATCAAAGTTTCCAAGGCAGTCTGAGCACCAGGAGACTGTACATTGCTGAGAACGGGTAGGTTCAGTTTTCAATTTTCCTTTACACTGTTGTCTTCAGTCCAAACACTCTTCCAGTACCACAATTGTTTTCTACATAGCTACAAGGTCTTTTATACTTCCATTAATATTAACAGGGATTCTTAAGCTCTTAAACCCTATGTCTTACTGTGAGGACTCTGCCTAGACACCTGTCTGAATCAAGACCACACTAAAGAAATATTGGCCTCTCTTTTGTCTCCATGTCAGGTATCTCAGCAGTAGAACTTCAAAGTGCTTGAGAGACCCCTAATGCTGCACATGGCGCTATATATTACAGAAATAACCAGAAATCAGACAAGAGAGATTGAAAATATATAGTTAGGAATGGTACGTTTGTGTATTTGTTGTAAAAAGTTATATGAGCTGTGACTGTGCCCTTGTGTCTCCTTTGCTTTGATTTTTTACTGTGCAAACAGCAAAAGATCCAAAAGACCACAAATAACCTGCCTTTTGTGCACCTCTTTTATGGAGAATCCTTTGAAATGATGTGGTATATGATGTGCAGGCTGTTTTTGTGGGGTTGTAAGGACTTCTGTTATCTCCTTTGGGTCTCTCCTCACAGAAGGGCGCTACCACACCGGCTGACAAGGTAAGCGCCTGAAATAAACTCCATATATCTCTTCCACCTATTTTAGTGGAGCAGAGGGGATACTCCCAGCTGCAATTCCAGGCTCTGTCTGAACCCTCTGTATCCCTCGTTCCGTCTATTGATGTCCTGCACAGCATGAGCTTATCAATGAACTCAATGCTCTTTCTTTCTGAATATAAGAAAGTATTAACTCTGAACTGGCTTCCCAAACAATAGCAAGAAGCTTCAAAGCAATGGCTGCAATTCATTGTAGCCATTGGGAGCAGCCCAACTGGCCCAAAGAGGACTTTAGAAAGCCATGCAACTCCCCAGGTGCAGCGAGTATCTCAAGGCACTTCTGTTCTGAAGTCTATTCGCCTTGTCCAAGCCTAGAGGGGCAATTTGAGACAAGATGGTGTTTGGAGCTTTTTAACGAGCAGGAGGAATCGTGGTTCAGGAATTTATGGTTGTGGTGGCTGTGACTCTTTGACGCAGCTAGGAATCAGGGATGTTGCATGGAGTAGCCATCAGACCCCACGGCCAGTGGCTACGAGGCAAATTCTGATCAAGAAGAGTACAGACTCAGGAATCTTCAATTTTGCAAAATGGAAATATGAAAAATTGAATGGGAAGAAATCCAGTTTTGAAGCTCTCAGAAGGGAATTGCAAAAGAACTGATCTGTTTTTAAAAGCCTTAAATCCCCTGAAGCTTCTGATTAATTTATTGAAAAAGCGTTCATAAAAGATGTAACCAAACCCAAATCTGTTGCTTCGGTAAAGAACGCATTCAGGATGAACAGCCCAGGGCTCTGCCCTGCCAGCACGGAGAGAGCGCTTCAGCTGTCATCCGAGTAGGCACCTGTCACTCCCATCAGCGCAGGAGCAGCGCGATTTCTGGCCTAATTTCTAGAACATCAGCGATATTGAATGGAGATCAGGGTGCTCAGAAACTATGCAAACCAGCACCCAATACTACAAACGCGGCTTCTTTTTCTTTTCCTCTGCCGCTGCGAAAGCCTCAAGGAACATGTAGTCATCCCTAAGTCTATTTCTGTTCCCCAGGCTTTTCTTTCTACAGCCACGGACTGATCCTCACACATTTGCATGATGGTCTGACCCACTTTGAACAAAGTTATATGCTGATCAGTGAAAAACAGAATACTCTTTCCTGGCTTTTGGATTATTATTCAAAAGGAAAGGAGACCCAGAGCAGCACGCTATGTTTGCTGCTGCATGACAACACTTGTGGGTAGCCAAGTTGTAGTAAAGCAGACACATGCAGAAACAGCAGTCTGCGGTATGGTACAAAAACTTTCTCCAGGCATCCAGCTTAGTAGCATCCAGCCCACCGTTGTGGCAAGAGCTGAGGGCCGTGAGCTCTATGTATGACAATGTAGTTTGCTTTTTAGTTTTAGTTTAGACTGTGGTTTAGCTTGGTCTCAGAGCGGCGCAAACCCAATGCATTTAGGACATTAATTCCTTGCGTGGTCCAGCAACTCCTCCTGGCTTGTCACCTGCAGGGATGAGACAACGGGCTGATTTGAGATCATGGACCGGATGAGGTAACGGCATCAGACTCGGTGATTGACTGAAACTTTATAGTTAGGTATTTGGCTGTCACAGGAGCTTTCCAGGACAATTCTAGACATTCCCCAGCTCAGGTCCTCCTGTGTCTAGTCCACTTTGCATACTTCAAGGTGTTGATTAACATCCTAAGTGGAGTGTCCCAAAGACTCCCCTAGGTGTTTCTGCTTTAGAAGTGATGAAATTTTACATAGGTAAGACATTTATGAACATTCAATGGAAACTGTTCCTGCAGAAATTGTCACAGAGGGCAGTCTTTAGGAAGTAGTCAAGATGGATTATGGGTGTTCTGGGCTGGTCACATAGGACTGTGGCCAGCTGGGTTATAAGAACTGATCAGAGCAGACGTTTGGGGTGTCTCTTTCGGTCCAACTGAAGATGTTGCTGCAGATACAAGGTACACTTGCAGTGGAGACTACTGTCACCACTGGTCAGAAACCTGCTGTCGCATTGGGAGATTTTGTTTCCTGTGCAAGTGTTGCCCTGTGCCAAGATCCCCCTGGATTATTTTTTCGCTTTTAACAAAGACCGTGTCCTGAGTGTCCGTGTGACATCTTGCTCCTTGCACTGTGGCAGGTGGGAGGGGTCCCAGCATGAGCCTGCAAGCAGCGAGAAGGGGCTTCTTTGAAGACGAGAACTGCACAGCCAAACCTCCGACGGCCACAGCAGCCTGTGGGATCTCCCTCTTATAAGCTGTCTGCTCAGGGGTCACGTACCTCATGGGCACACGTTCTGCTTGGTGACTTCTTCCCCCACTTTGTTTACGAGTAGGGATTGATCCAAGTCTGAGAACCTAAAACTTCACCAGGTAAATTGTTGAGACAAAAGAATTTCCCTGCTGGGAAATCAGTGCCAGGAAATCAGTTTGCTTCAGCGCTGAGCTTAGGGCTTGGGGCAGCAGTGATGTGCCTGGAGGTGAGAGCCTGGTGGACACCCCTCTCCTCTCCTGTCATGCCACCATGATGCCATAGTTGGCATCAGGCTGTACTACTGGAAGGGTTTGGGCTCCTTCTTCTCATGTCACTCAGTAAATTCACCCTGGATATCTAAATAACAGAGTTAGAGAAAAATGTTTTTTACTTTCTGTATAAAACAGAGATGAAATATTTGTGAGAACCTTTAGGCATCTCATAACAAGTCTAACTGAATACTAAGAACCTGAATACATGGATGATTTGGGAGTTTTGATTTTTTTACCCCTACATAAAAATCAAAATTTTCTTATTAGGGAAAGCAGATGCATTTCACAAAATTGTTCATTCAATCAAAGCCCTAGTTTCCTACTGAAAAAGAATATATTTCGATGGGGATGTTTTTGCCATCCCTTCTAAGTATGTATTTGGGAGTTTAACGTTAGGTAAGGAGATGAAATAGTAACAAAAAATGTAAAGTTTTATCCTTCATGTTCCTGCCCTTTCAAATTCCGATTCCATTTAATCAAAGGTCATTCCACATTCCCATGTGATGAAAGGAACAGCTGTATCAAGAAATCACATAATATGATTAGCCGTGTTGCTGTGAACTACCAGACACAGTGTTCAGGTAACCCCTGCCACAAGTAGCGGTGTTGTTCTGCCCTAAAAATCTCTTTCTAGTGACCTAGTCCAAACCTGCTGCTTGCGCTCTCGAGTCTTGCTGTCCTGCCCCGTTCTTCATGCATACTTAGAATTTTATTTTGGGATTTAATATCTGTTTTCTCTATCAGTTCTGTAAGGATTAAAGTAAAATTTAATTGATAAGAAACATTTTATCCTATCCTAAATTTGATTTAACTACAAAGTGAATAAGGCTCAGTAAATGTTTTTTTTTTGCTGGGACAGTGGTTAATATAGTTTAAAAGCAATATTCATAAATTACTAATCTCTTTTATGCGTCATGCAGATGATTTTGTGTTACGTTTATGTCACTGCTCTTGTGACTGTATTAATTGCAGGGACTATGCAACATTTAATGCTGAACCAATACACGAGATGGACCTGCACTTCACCAGATCCCGTGCAAAGGCCTTTTGATTGCTCTTACTTTAAAGCAAAAGCAGAGGTCCTGCATATAATGTATGTAAAAATGAGAAGATCAGCTCCATCTGGAAGGTTCAGTCCTTTAAGGATTTGCTTCACCTGGTCTCACAAGGGCTTCCTGTGTCAAAGGCTCCCACAAGCAAATTTCCTGACATTCAGAGGTCTTTGGGGAAACAAATACTTAGTCGTTGCTTTTATGGGACCCAGTCATAAAAATAATCATAGAAGCATGGTTTTCTAACATTTGTAACCTGCCAAACATTTGGCAAATCTTTTGGAAAGCTGTCTCTATTTGTGCTTTAACTAAACCAGCGCTCCTTCCTGATCGCAGGAAACCCCAGCAAAGATTACGGTAAATAAAATTTAGTTTGAGATTGTCCCAAACTAGTTTGACTTGTTAAAGGTGCCTTATTACTTTTGAGTCAACCCTTTCTGTGTAGGTTGCAGCTTCTGTACATGAAGAACATCATGAAGGGTACCACGACCAGACCGAATATTTCTATCAGTTAAACAAAATGGATGTATTAGGGTCAGTCCCACAGGCTCTGATGTAACAAGACCATTAAACGTGCATAAATTTAAGCCCGAGTATATTTTTGCAACCGTCATTGGGTATAGAGTGGAATAATTGAAAAATTGTTCACAAATAAAGCATGTCCATTGCCAAATTAAAGTTGGAAATACATAAGAAAGCTACTAGATTTCTTTCTGGGGTCATGCTACTTGGGTTCAGTATCCCCAAACACATCCTTTTAGGCTGCTACATATCTGCTGCATGCTTTGGATAATGAGGATGATTAAGAAAGGTCCCCCTCTTGTATTTACATTTGTCCTGAACTGTAAACTTTGCAATCAGTGCTATTTATGAAAAATGGACTCGTGGAAGCTGTGATACCATCCCGAGTGAACGCAAATGCTTGGAGCCGGGCAGTAAAGCGGGGAAGTGAGGCACAAGTAACCTCCTTGTTCCTTTTTCTTTCTGGTAAGTAAAATCTCAGCCTTTCTCAACTCTAAATCATACTGTTAATTTTGCACCTAAATTTAGCAGGTCCTCAAGGTGCCAAGAGCTAAGTAGGTTGAAATGGCATTTCCTCTTCTGGCTGTTTTTGAACTAAACTGTGGCTACCACATGCTTCACGCTGAAGTCAGGGCTGATCTGAGCACACCCACCAGATCAGATCTCTCAGCTTATTTTACGCAAAAAGATGCCAAGTTTTTGAACCCCAAAGGGCCCTAAGCAAGAGATGTGCTTGAACCTGAGCTGGGAGGCAGGAGTCCAAGACATGCAGCATCACAGCTTTAAGCACTTGACTGTAGGTGGGCAAAGCAGGGCTGGGGGGTTGCTCAGCTGAAGTAACATGTCAACAACCTGACATGTTTCTTTGGCTCTTGTTCCACGTGCCCAGAAATGAAGAGCTCTTGGTGTGTTTGCAAGAGGGTAGGATTTGGCCCTCTGCCTGGCCTCCTCTGGCAATGCTTCCTGGCCAAGCTGTGGTTACTGGCAAACACCAGTGACAACAGCTTCTTGTCACTGATATACAGGTGAAGTCTTGTATGTTCAGGATGTCACAGCTGTGCACATCCTTTGTGTTTTATAGTCAAACAATTCAGAATTAACCACTTCTCCATGAAAGTTCACTTAAAAGCATCACTAAGATTAGAAGTGAAAATGGCTAAGCAATGTTTTTAATGGTCATTAATTCAGATGAATGGCATCAATAAATTGCATGGCAAAAATAAATATGGTAACAATAAATTGATTTTTGTTGTAGTTTCTGCAAAGAGTAAGTACTGGTTTGGTCTCAACACCACTGCTGTGACATAGGCAAATATTTATAGCCTCATTTATAAAGTGCAATATATAGTGCAGAGATGATGTGTTCTTCACCAAGGTCAAGGAGTCAGTAGGGAAGGAGGAAGTTGCCTATAGGACCATCCTGACACCCATATGTGGGCGCTTGTGACTTCCCTATGATTTGGTCTGTGCCTCTGTTAAGTGATTTAAAAATGAGATTTTCAAGCCTCTTTCTTTGAGACGTTGGTTGTAATTAGAGCTATGCCTCCCAGTCCCTTTTGTCCATGTAGGAAACCTAAGGCATTTTATTTTTATTGGCATTGCAGCATCTGCAGTTATAGACTGGGGACAAATAAGTAAAAAAAAAAAAACCCAAACAAACAAAAAAACAAACAAAACACACAAAAAAGACAATTTCTGCTTCCAGCAGCAGCACAGAGCTAATCCCTGCAGTGTGCATTTGTCCTGGCTAGCTTTAAATAGCCAAAACAGTGAAGGCTTCCACGTCTTTTAAAACTATTTCACAACCTTTGCTGATTTCTAATGAGACTGAATTAGCACCTTCTTTATTTTCTAGGGTCTGCATCTTAGCGTCGGGGTTGTTGGAGAGTGGCTGCGAATGAAATCCCGTAGCCGTGCGTGGAGAGAGGAGCAGCCGCTGGAGCTGCGCTTGTCTGGCTGGAGTTCACAGACCATAAGCCAATTTTTGCGCCCACAGAGTAGTTCATTTCTTGGCAGCTGAATCAGAATAAAGCTCCAAGGCTACAGTGGCCCACAGCCTGCTGTGACTCGGTGACCGCAGAACCTAATTTGTGCTGGGTAAAGCCCCAAAGAGATTAACTGACTCATAACATATGCTACTTTACCTTCTACAAATGAACCTCAGATACAGCGCCATGTTTCTGATCCCTCTCTAAATTTTGCAAATACTCCACCACTTAGTCACAGATATGGGGGAACCTGAAAAAGAAAAAAACCCACCCCCTCTAGTTTATCATTCATACATATTTTGCAAGCACCTCAAAAGACTATTTGCTTTTTCTGCCAGGAATGTGACATTTCGCATTAAGGAATCTATAAAAAATGCATACGTTCATTTTAGGGAATCTCTGAGAAACAACAGTGCAGGTGCGTTACCTGCGGCACAGCCACGTCGGAGAGGGAGGTACATCCAGTGTTGACTTTAACAAGGAACAGGCCATATACAAGGCTATAAAAGTCACCAAAATCTCTTCAGTCTCCTTAGGACCATAAAGAGCTCATTGGAGGTGGTCAGCAGCTCAAAAGAGGGACCGTCAGGGGCAGGAGTGTCAGCCAACAGGGTCAGGGTGTTTCTGAAACGGCCTGATGAGTGTCTGAGCTGTGGAGCAGATACACTCTGTGTATCAGTGGTTCCTGATTCCATGCTGTGGAGCTGACCAGGATGAGTTATTCTTCCCTGGTAGCCCACACGGAACAGTATTACGCTGGGGAGGAGGTGCTGGTATTCACCCAGATCTCATCCCAACGTGGAATTTGAATGTGTGTCCAGGGAAACGCAGTATATATAGCATACAAGACAGCAAGGCTCAATTAATTTCCGTGTCGTGAAACCCTACCTTCCCCAAGGATTCAGAGAAAGGCAGCAGGATAGTAACAGGTACAGGTCATCTTCCACAAAAGCAGTGACCTGACATCATTGGTCTTATGTTTCATAAATCCTTTTGGAAACCCAACCCTGTTCTGAGCTGTTGACGTGAAAGGCATTTATTATCAGCGATTTCAAATACAGCTAACTTGATTAAATTCAAGGCATTACATCCTATCAAAATTAAAACAAATATCAGCACAAACAGCCATTATAAATGAGCTAATAAACACTGAATTAGATGAATGATATTGCTGATTAACAGCTTTACATTTTTAGCCTACTTTACTGTCATAACTTAAAGCCAAATATATCTGCAGACTTCAGGAGCAGCATCCAGATGAGGCTTACGTAGGAACGATTCTGTATTAAATGACATATTATAAATGAGTTTGGCTCTTCTGAGATAATACAGACCTCATACACCAAAACTTCTATGTGTCTACTCAGAATTGGAAACTGGTGAGGGGTCTAGAGAACAAGTCTTATGAGGAGCGTCTGAGGGACCTGGGGTTGTTTAGTCTGGAGAAAAAGAGTCCTTATGTCCTTTTATCCTGAGATTTTCCAATGGCCCTTAAAAATCAGGGCAACCAAATCCAAGTGAGAACTGAAAACCTAAATCCTTTAATGTCTCTTGAAAAGCAGTGCCTTACACTGCTGCTTTCAGCAGATATATGTCAAGAAATTGAATTATTGCAGTTTACCTTCTAGGCATACGCTCCAAAGACTGAGCAAAGTGTGTCATCTGCCATGATGCAATTGCACTCCCTTCGCTGTTTTGATCATGGTCAGTGGCTATGTTTGAGCTGATGAGGAGGAACTTGTGCTGCAGAAGATCAATTGCCAGCCATTGTGTGAAGACAGTCTAAAGTGAAGTTCTCAGTGTCGACAGATTGAAGGGGGCAAATTTGACACCGTACCCTATCAGTGTGCCGTCAGGCTGATTCAACCCCACAATTAATGTTTTCTTGTAGATCAAACTTATTTTTCAGCTCAGAGAGGCAACTAACCTGGACAGGCTGCACATTTTTATGCTTACAAAACTCTTTGATTTTTGTGTCTGGAATCTTCTTGTCTTATATCTCACCTGGCAGAAAAGGACAGCCAGCTGAATATGAGCCAGCAATGTGCCCAGGTGGCCAAGGAGGCCAACAGCATCCTGGCCCGTATCAGGAATAGTGTGGTGAGTAGGAGTAGGGAAGTGACCGTCCCCCTGTACTCGGCATTGGTGAGGCCCAACCTTGAGTACTGTGTCCAGTTTCAGGGCCCTCACCACAAAAAAGACATTGAGGTGCTGGAGCGGGTCCAGAGAAGGGCAATGAAGCTGGTGAAGGGTCTGGAGCACAAGTCTTGTGAGGAGCAGCTGAGGGAGCTGGGGTTGTTTAGGCTGGAGAAAAGGAGGCCGAGGGGAGACCTCAGAAAGGAAACGGGGGAGCTGGTGACAAGTGATATGGAGAAGGCTGAGGTTCTCAATGACTTCTTTTCCTCAGTCTTCAGTGGCAAGGGCCCTAGCCACACTCCCGGAGTCACAGAAGACAATGGCAGGGGTTGGAAAGAACTGCCCATTGTAAGTGAAGATCAGGTTCGTGACCATCTGATGAACCTAAAAGCGTACAAGTCCGTGGGACCCGGTGGGATACACCCACGGGTACTGAAGGAACTGGTGGATGAGGTTGTTAAACTGCTCTCTATTATATTCCAAAAGTCATGGCAGTCTGGTGAAGTCCCCACGGACTGAAAAAGAGGAAACATAATCCCCATTTTCAAAAAGGGAAAGAAGGAGGAACCAGGGAACTATAGGCCAGTCAGTCTCACCTCCGTGCCTGGTAAGATTATGGAGCAGATCCTCCTGGAGGCACTGCTGAGGCAGAAGAATAACGAAGAGGTGATTGGGTACAATCGACACGGCTTCCCCAAGGGCAAATCCTGCCTGACAAACGTGGTGGCCTTCTATGAGAAGGTCACAACATCAATAGACAAGGGGAGAGCAACTGACATCATTTACCTGGACCTGAGCAAAGCCTTTGACACTGTCCCGCGTGACATCCTGGTCTCCAAGCTGATAAAATATGGCTTTGATGGACTGACAATTCAGTGGATAAAGAACTGGCTTGACGGCCACACCCAAAGCGTGGCTGTCAATGGGTCCATGTCCAAGTGGAAGCCAGTGACAAGTGGAGTCCCTCAAGGATCAGTAGTGGGACGGGTCTTGTTTAACATCTTCCTCAGCGACATGGACAGTGGCATTGAGTGCAGCCTCAGCAAGTTTGCCGACGACACCAAGCTGCGTGGGGCGGCTGACACGCTGGAGGGAAGGGATGCCATCCAGAGGGACCTGGACAGGCTGGAGAGGTGGGCCCATGCCAACCTCATGAAGTTCAACACGACCAAGAACAGGGTCCTCCATCAGGGTTGGGGCAATCCCCAGCACCGATATAGGCTGGGCAGTGACTGGCTTGAGAGCAGCCCTGAAGAAAAGGACTTGGGGGTGCTGGTGGACAAGAGGCTCAACATGAGCTGTCAGTGTGCACTAGCAGCCCAGAAAGCCAATCGTATCCTGGGCTGCATCAGGAGAAGTGTGGCCAGCAGGTCGAGGGAGGTGATTCTCCCCCTCTACTCCACTCTCATGAGACCCCACCTGGAGTACTGCGTCCGGTTCTGGAGCCCCTACTACAAGAGAGATATGGATGTGCTGGAACGTGTCCAGAGAAGGGCCACGAGGATGATCAGAGAGCTGGAGCACCTCTCCTAAGAGGACAGACTGAGAGAATTGGGGTTGTTCAGTCTGGAGAAAAGCAGGCTCTGAGGAGACCTTCTAGTGGCCTACCAGTATCTTAAGGGGGCCTACAAGAAAGCTGGGGAGGGACTTTTTAGGATGTCGGGGAGTGGTAGGACTAGAGGGAATGGATTAAAACTAGAGATGGGATGATTCAGACTGGATGTTAGGAAGAAGCTCTTCACCATGAGGGTGGTGAGACACTGGAACAGGTTGCCCAGAGAGGTGGTGGAAGCCCCATCCCTGGAAGTTTTTAAGGCCAGGCTGGATGGGGCTCTGAGCAACCGGATCTAGTGGAAGGTGTCTGTTCCCATGGCATGGTTGGAACTAGATGATCGTTAAGGTCCCTTCCAACCCTAACAATTCTATGATTCTATGATTCTGTGGCCTTATCACTACAACTACCTGAAAGGCGGGTGTAGAGAGATGGGGGTCGGTCTCTTCTCCCAATTAACAGGCAACAGGACAAGAGGAAATGGCCTCAAGTTGCGCCAGGGGAGGTTTAGATTGGATATTGGGAAAAATTTCTTCAACTGAAAGGGTTATTAAGCATTGGAACAGGCTGCCCAGGGAAGTGGTTGAGTCACCATCCCTGGAGGTACTTAAAAGCCGGGTAGACATAGTGCTTAGAGATATAGCTTAGTGGTGGTTTTTTTCAGAGGTAGATTGATGGTTGGACTCGATGATCTGAAAGTTCACTTCCAACCTAGGCGATTCTATGATTCTATATATTCATTGGTCTCCTAAAGTACAAAGTGGGCTGCGCAGGTCAAGGCCTTACTGTAGCTGATTAACTGGGGATCTTCTTCCTCTACCTTTTCTTTCCAGACGTCTCTTAACATTGAAGCAAGGTCTTAGAGACACCAGAAGAACGAAGCTCAGGTGTCAAGCTGGTAAGATGTGGAAAAACAGAGTTATTTCTGCAAGTGAAACGATCTCAGAAATGAAACAAGCTCAGAAGTTTCACCACCTGAGCATAGACCCGGTGCTGCCCAGCTTGTTAAATGCATGGATTGAGTCTAGGCCCAGGTGAACAAGTCAATTCCTTAAAGACCATAAAGTTGGCATAGGCCTGTTGGACTCAGTGGAACTATGTAGCCAAGGATGCTTATTTAGCTCAAGGGCACTGTTATGATTTTAATCTAGGAGGATTTGAGTGTTATAACCTCTCCAGTAAAAACCTGGGGGAAAGAAAAAAGGGAAAAAAAAAGGAAGAAAAGACAGGAAAAAAATGAGAGAAATGCAGAAAGGGAGAGAGATTGTAAATATCATTGGCAGCAAGCAGACTAGAAGCAGCTGTCTCTGGCAGACGTGTTTCATTCAGATCAAACAGAGAGCTGTGGATGTTTGGAAATAACCCACATTTACTATATATTTAACTACAAGCTTTCCGTTTGTTTGGAGGCAATCAGGGATTTATGCTCAAACAAGAACTTTTCTCACCCAGGTTTTGTTCAGAAAGCACCATTTTCCCGTGGCACCGGTGCATGAGTGCCAGGGTGCCACATGGAGCACAGGCAACCCACGGCGGGAGGAGGGCTCCTGATTTCACAGCTTTTGGTCACACAGTCCTGGAAGTAAATGGAGCTGTTTTCAGAATGTGCCTCCCTCCAGGAACATAAATGCTCCCATTAGCAGGGGGAGAAGGTGGCGATGACCTTGTGCTTTGGGTGTGATAGTTGTTGAACCCTGGCATCTGACAGTCGTGACCACTGCTGACTCCTCGGGGCTCCTGCAAACAGAGTTTCCCACGAGGGACTCTGCCATCTGCCATATACTCACAGGGACGACAGTCAGTCTGGGGACTCAGAGTCCGTCCTCTGTCATCTGCAGAGATCCTCTGTCCTCCTTAATAAGGACACTGAAAGGCTATAATTTTTGCTTTACCAGCTCTGTCACATTTCCTGCCTATTCAATTTCTTTTCAGTTCTTCCGAATGTAAATGCTTTTTTTCTTTTTTTCTTTTTTCTTTTCTTTTTTTTTCTTTTTTTCTTTCTTTTTTTTTTTTTTCTGTGCAGATGCACTCTAGCATTTCAATGATAGTGTTTAAAGCCTTAAATAATGTAGTAGTGCTGCTGTCTACTTGCAGGACTGTCCATGGACTCTTGTTGCGTCACGGCTATTAGGATCAATTGCAAGGAGAATACAAGATGATAGAGTGTAATTACCTGTGTTGGAGCCTTGCCCAGACTGCCAGCACCTGCATTCCCTTAAAAAAAAAAAAAAGAAAAAAGAGAATGTCTTTAGAAAGTCTAAGTGGCAAGTTACCTTGGTGTGGACAGTGATCTTTGCTAGTGCTCTTGAGGCAGGTCTTGAACCTGCCTTAGGGCTCCACCTTGCAAGCCATGAAGATGCTTCCAAGATGTGCCTGCTAGTCCCAAGTCTTGCTGGAAGGAGGTTGTGTGCACCTTGCGGAACTGCTCTGCGCCACAGAGACAGTTGTCTGTGGGATCTCACAGTGAAACTAGGAGAAAATTGCGAATCTTTGTGGTGGTAAGTGGGGAAAAAGAGCCTGGTGATTAGGAGAAACAGAGTGCTATTACAGTTTGTTTGTACAAATCTCTGTATCTGGGACAGACTTTTTAGTAGGGCCTGTAGCGATAGGACAAGGGGTAATGATTTTAAACTAAAAGAGGGAAGGTTTAGACTAGATGTAAGGAAGAAATTTTTTACCATGACATTGGTGAAACACTGGCCCAGGTTGCCCAGAGAGGTGGTAGATGCCCCGTCCCTGGAAACGCTCAAGGTCAGGTTGGACGGGGCTCTGAGCAACCTGATCTAGTTGAAGATGTCCCTGATCATTGCAGGGAGGTTCGACTGGGTGGCCTTTAAAGGTCCCTTCCAACCCAAACTAGTCCATGATTCTATGATTGTAAAAGTAGCGGAAGGTGTTTCCTTTCCAAAACAGAGAACTTCACTGTTCTGTATTAGGGTGTAGCTCTACCAAAGAGCACAGGGAAAGGCAAACATCTTTTACGCTGATTTTGCCTTATGAGGAAAACTCAGCATGAAATTATGACCTGAGATACCGTAATGTCGAAGCGCACTGTCAGTCTCCTGAAGATCACCTCAGTATAATTTGAGACAGATTGTCAAAGAGGACTGAAAACATTCCCTCAGCAAAAATCACTCTTGTATTTAAATTTCGCAACAGAAAGACTGCTTCCCCAAATGATTACACACACCAGAAAACTGTGTTCCTATTAAAAAAGATCACAACTTTGTTTTCTTATTCAGAGACATACACACATATGGGCCTGCTATTTATGTGTGTAGGCACCATGATAAATCCCCATGATAAATCCCCAGATGAAAGTAACAGTTCAGAATTTGCTAAAACACTGTGGTATTATGGAACACTTTCAAAAGTGTGGATTTGTTTTCCACCTTTTTCTCCAATAATAAATATTGGACTCAGCAGTAAGGGATTATAACGGAGCCACAGTAGTACTGTAAAGTGTAGGATTTACGAGCCAGATCTGTAGAACATAAATTTTCCAACAAGGGCTGTAATTATATAAAATGCTACATGAATCCAGCAATGTGAAGAAATCTATTTTTAGGGCAAAAGTTTTCCAGTTATCAGAGTTTCAGCCTTTGGCTGGGAATTAAATACCCTGCAGGACTGAGGTGCTCAACAGCTTGTTGGAACCGGCATACGTCTCTTTCTTGCTAACTAGACACAAATCCCTCTCGAACCCTGGGAAGGGCCTCCATTACCTGAACTGGTCAGTTCTGGGGTGTGTCTGGTATCAGCGCTGGTGTTAGCACAAAAGATAGTCCAGGTCAGGGTGAGTAAAAATATAAGAGTTAGTGGAGGGAAACAGTGGTTCATAGGAAGAAGGGACTTGACTGAAGTATTTTCATATCCTAATGGTTCTGAAGGGTTATCAAGTCTACCACAAGTCTTCACAACACCTAAATAGCTGCAGGTTGTGTCCCTTGAGCAGATAGCTATTTAGCCTAAAACCAGGTCATACTTCTAGGTCAGTTCCATGGTAATGCAACGTCTCAGTTCCTATTTAATGCTTCTCAGTGGATGAATTCTTCATGAAGTATTGTTCTTCCCTTTCCATGCATTGGCTGTGTGCTGACTGCTTCACAGGGAACAGATTTTACCGTTTTTCTCTAACCCCCAAGATCACTAGTGCCAGTTTTTTTGAATATGAACATTTCGCTAATGAAATCAACTGGAAACAACCTCGGAACTGTTTTTTTTTATATATTCTCATTTAGGCCATGCTCTCTATAAAAGTGACAGTCTACTTCAGACTGTCCTGTCCCTGTGTCCATATGTAAGCCAATTAACTCATGCAATGAATTGCTCTCAGTGCTGTTCATTTCTCCCTTTTCTGCCTTTTGTTTTCGCCACATCTCACCAAATCACTTTTGAAATTAGACCCACATCCTGCAGGCCAGGTCCACAGGAGTGGAGCACTAGGCTGGTCAATTGTTTCCCCAGCTTCTTTAATCATAGAAAACATAGAAATCATTTAGGTTAGAAAGGAACTTTGAGATCTTCAAGTCCAACCAAAAACTCAGCACTGCCAAATCCACCACTAAACCAAGTCCCTCAGCACCATGTCTACCCATCTTTTAAATACCTCCAGGGATGGTGACTCAACTACTTCCCTGGGAAGCCTGTTCCAATGCTTAATAACCCTTCTGGTGAAGACATTTTTCCTAATATCCAGTCTAAAACTCCCCTGGCACAACTTGGGGCCATTTCCTCTTGTCCCATCGCCTGTTACTTGGGAGAAGAGACTGACCCCCACCTCTCTACACCCTCCTTTCAGGTAGTTGTACAGAGTGATAAGGTCTCCTCATCCGGCTTTTCTCCAGGCTAAACAACGCAGTTCCCTCAGCTACTCCTCATAAGACTTGTGCTCTAGAACCTTCATCAGCTTTGTTGTGAAGTTGTATTGGAGCCAAATGCCTAAAGAAGGTTGAGATCATGCCCAACAATATATGAAAAATTTTAAAGAAAAAATAATGTAAATCTTAAGGAAAAGTGGATGTAAGCATAACTTTAGCTTCTATAAGGTGCCTTCAGCTCTTTGTCTTTGTTTTCTTAAACCAGGGACTGCAGGATTGTCCTACCTCACAGAAAAGTCATGGCAATAAATGCATTAAAGAGTAAGATGTGGATAAAGTAGCACAACAGAAACCACTTGATACTCACATACATGAATGCATACGTACCTACAGTTTGCAGACACATAAAAGAATAAATCCAAGATGCTTACTCTTAAAAATAAATCGCTTTTTTGTACCGATTCATAGTTTTCTGAAGCCTAGTTCATGAGATCTGGAAGTGACTGCTCTATGGCTTGAAACAGTCTCCAGACATCTCCCACCAGTTCTTTACAATAGACCAACCTCTAGTGGAATCTCGCCACTGAACTTGGTTATTAAAATCTGCCTTTGTGTTCTTTTTTATAAATTTAATCTACCATTTGCCATTTGCACATTTGTCGTACTAAAAATGACTGTTTGGTGCTTTCCCCTTAGAAGCTGTGCATTTTTTCCTCCATAGATACCATTTCCAAAGCTCATATTTGTCACTCCAGCAAAGCCCATGAATGAGCTATTTAGCCATATAATAAAGTAACAATGAATGAAGCAAGAGGACCAATTGAATTGGTGCTATTATTTCAACAAAATGCTTTTAGCAATTGCCGCTCTCTTCATAGAGACCTTCACTGCCTTATTTCACTAAATGACACCATGAGTGTAATTACTTTGATTCAGAGTGTTGGAATCACACAGGTAACAAATTACACTGCCCCCTGATGAGTAATAATTCAATTATTCAGTGGCCTTATAACAGTTTGAAATAGTGTATTCTCATTCCACAAACATCATATTTACTGCTGGAAATAAACCATTTCTGCAAAGTGAAATATTAGGTCTATATATCTTAGCACATGTAAGCTCCCAAATGGATCACCGCATAACTGCATACCTTTGGTGTTTTTAATATTAAAGGGACTGCAGAGATGCTGAGCCTCTCGGGTTACTCCATCTCGGTAGATGTGTACATATGTTTTGCCTATTTACTACCTGGTGAATCAAGACGTTATTATAAATATCAAGGAGCAACTGTGCACAGAGTGAGGTTTGATCTCAGTGGGACCAGCGCTATTGGAATTCATCCTGAACTGGAAGCAGAATCTAGATGTGTGTCCAAAGAGACATTCCTCGGACATGACTCTTCTTTTCTGTGCTCCAGCACAAATGAGGCATATAACACTGCTAAAGCCAAGCCAGTGTAAAACAGGGGTGAAGAGAAGAAGAAACAGCCCTGCTTGCTCAAAGGTCGGTTCAAAGTTAAACTTTTGGGGTAAAATGCATAAAGTCCGGAGAGATTTTAAAATGCCTTAAGTGCCAAATTCCCAATTAAGCAATCTCCAAATTATATTTAGACATCTAGGAGCGGAGCTTGTGCAAATCGCGCAGACGGATGTCTATCTTCACCTTTAAGGGCCTAAATATTTTTAAAAACTTTAGGTGTCTTAATCTACCGTGGTGTGATTTGTACGAGCTGTGTCCAGCTCAGAAGGGCAGCATTCCTCCAGGCTGGCTGCAGGAGGCATCAGTGAGGAGCTGCCAGACCATTATTGCTGGGTTTGGTCCTAAATAAAAGCACCAGCAGCTGCTGCTGCAACCCCTTTTTCATCTAATACTTGTCAGCTTGGGGTTTTTCTCCAGGATGTGGCAGACATGGATTCCGTTTCTGGATTTGCCTAAAGGTGTCCAAACTTCTACTTCCTTGGGGACTGTCTTGACACTCTTCTTATCAGCAATTTGGTTGCACAGCTTTCAGTCTTTCCCATGGAAGTTGTGCTGTTATACATGAAGTATTTAAAGATGTGTTAATCTCGTAAGAGCAAGATGTGCTCCACTGGTTCTCAGTGCGCCGCGGAGAGCAGATCACAACAAAGAGGTGATTTTCCTCTCAGGTAAGGACTCAGTCCCTAGACAGTGGAATCGTTCTGTCTCTGTCAAAGAATTTCCTCAACCAGAACTAAAGTCTGGTATTGTGGTATATTTTTCCCAGCTTCGTTTAAAAGCTACGGTCATTTAGATGGTTTTGTAAAAGTCAGTGTCACAAGGTGGATGTAAAAATATCACTTTACGACTCGCAATAACTGAATTCCACTAAGGAAATGTACCAAAACTTTGCAATAAATGGCCACAAAGTTATAATAAGATGAGGGATGAATCCCTCAAGGGAAAATGAGAAAAATGAAAACAGATGAAGAAAATTAAGCTTATTATCTACCAAGTGTCAGTGCTGCTTACCAGTATTCAAACACACATCTCTCTAAGTCTAAAAAAATCTGCAAGATCATGAACATGCATAAGCACTATGGATTACTGCGCACATATAGAAATACAAACCCACAGGGAAGGATGGGTAATCAAAAGTTGGACTTATTTTTACAGGAATGACTGAGTTTCTTCCTCTCTAAGCAGAGGAGTGCTACTTAAACATCTCTATGCTAGACAGAGATCTCAGCATGGTAGATCATAGTAAAAGTTTAGTTCCTAATCTTACAAAGACATACGACACGCTTAGCTTTAAGGATGTGAAGCGCTAGAGAAATGCTGCTCATTTTGGACCGAGTTTTCCATTCTCTTCCATGCTGCTAATTGCAATGAGATGCTCTCTTGAAATCTTCATTATTCAGTTTTCTCACTTTAAAGTATGAACACAAAAAGCGTTGACTTTTCCCCACCATGTAACATCTACGACAGTTATTTCAGCTCTCAAAAAGCATAAAATGACTCCTATGGATAAAGATTTCAATTGATTGGAAGCCAGAAAAGTCAAGATAAGCTTGTCTGCTGTTGTCTCTCCTGTCCTGATTGCAGTTCGAGGATCTAAGTGTCCAATCCTGAAATGGGTTTGAAGTAGAATTCAATCCCCAAAACCTCCTGCTATGTCGCCACCCAGTTCTGAAGGTGAGTAACCCCAGCAGCTGTCTCAGTCTTTTAACTTTGATGTACCCTGACAGTTACAGAGCAGCTTGGCCTCTCTGTCCTGCTTAAGCTTGACTGTGATCCCGAGAGCAGACACTCCTGAGCCTGCCTCCCTTGAGGGATTTTCTCAGGAACAGAACAAGTCTGACACACTTGTGTAAAACTAGTCTCCATTCAGAGAGGAATGATGTTTGCTGCTCTCCTGTTTTTGATTCCTCTTAAACAATAGTATTTGGAAGCAGAAGACCCTTATCCTTTTGACAGACATCAGCTCCCCACTTGCCATCACTCAGGGAAGTTCTTTGCCTACCCAAGTGCACGTAGGAGTTAGGGGGAAACTGGAGAGAGGAATTCAGTCCCTCTTCTCAGTGCTTTTCAGAGAACAAAACAAGATTCATTGCCTTGGTGAAGCAAAGGAGCATGAACGTGGCTGTGTATTTCATTGAGTATGGTGGTTGTTCAGGGTAGTGGAGATAGGAGATCTCTCCCATGATTATTCTGATGCTTTCTCAAATGATTGTCTAATATTAAATTCCAGTCCAGAGCTAAACGCATAAAATTTAGATGTCAGAATAGTCATTGACTAAGTTTATTTTTGGAGATACTGCTAAATATAATGTGTTTGCAACCTTGTTATAGATAGATGGAGACATTTATCTACACTAGTACACTTGAAAAACAGTTTTGTGGGAAGGAATTGCCACGCTGAATACTTTGGTTTATGCTAGGTGAGAATGTCTGCTGAAAAATCTGCAAGGCTTGCCAGGATGCATTTGAGGGTCATCCTTATCAGCTTTTCCTCCCAATCAAATAAAATCAACCTCTGACTGGTTGATGACCTAAATTCCAGTTCTAGTGAGAGTTGTTGAAACTGAGGAACATGGGTTGAGGACTGAGAACTGGTTATTTACAAAGAGACGTTGCCTGGAAGTACACTGTGTATTTTGCTTATTTCTTTTTGCTATGAAAACCGGGCATTCAATAGTGGGACCCAGACAGGTTTCTGTTTTACGGGAAATCAGTTGAGGGTTGCTCATCCATATTCCAAATGAAAAATAAAATGCCAATAAACAAGAGTGTTATATAAGAAAATAAAAATAAATTCTGCTAGACCTTTTCAAAACAGAAATCTCAGCTTTTCTCTCCCATTATGCAGGTTTAGTATGTTTCAGATCAATATTTTATATGCGGTGTAATAGCCCTCCATTTTCTTTAAACAGGGTTGATTTGAGAAGGGAAGACAGAAAGATTTTATTGCTGTCTAACTGGTATTGATTCCATAACTGCTGAATTTACAGCAAAAGGGACTCCAGTGAAGGAATGAATTTTTATTTCACGTGACATATTCCCTAAGGAGAACACAGTAAAAAGAGGGCAAAGAAGGATTTGGACGAGATCATAAAAATCGAAGACATCATAGGGAGAGAATTCAAGAAGGCTGGCATGGGCACTCCAGAGGAAGGATCAGCCATATCTTTGTCTTCCCTGATTCTCTGAGCTGCTCTTAAAAATCTCCAATGACAGAGAGACTCAAATCTCCCTAGGTGATCTGTCCTCACGCTTAAATAGCCTTATAGTCAGAAAGCTTTCACTGATGTCTGGCTTAAATTTCTGTGGCTTTAATTCTACAGCTGTCTTTTCCCTTTGACTTATTTCCCACAGAGAGTTATGAATTCTCCGAGTTAGCTATTTTCTTGAAGTCCATTGTCTTTATTCTCCTCCTTTCCTTTCCTTAGACAAGAATGCCACTGTTCAAGATGGTCAGTGCCATCTTACCCTCCCTCTACTTTCACATCGTCAATTCCCTGTTGTTGCAATAAACTGTAGAAGACAATTCCGCCTCCTTCCTTTCTCCAGTTTATTTCAAGAACTAGACAGCCCGTGTTCTGCTGTATTAGCTGGCATGTCCGTTACTCCCAGCTTGTGATGATTCTTCTGATTGCTCAGACTAAACCTTTCTTCTTGATCTTTCTGTCTTGGTAGTCTAAGGCAGATTGAAACAGAAATTGTGGGTACATTCATAACATTAAACTTCTCTTGTCATCGTTATTCAGACACTTTCAGACAGCCTATTCCTTTATCTGCTGAATCTGGAACAAGTATATATATCTTTTTTTTTCCCCCTGGTCTATTCCTCGAGCTGTAATTTTCCATATTAATATTCTAGCTATGCCAGTTATCTCACTATTTATAGCACTGAAGAAGTAGTTTTTATTAGGCATTATGCTTTTAGTCCATGCTGTTTATTCCCAATATCTCTTGCACTGGAATATAGACGTGAAAATACAGATATCAAAGACATAATTTTGAGCCATAATTCTGCTGTTGACAATGGGCTTGGACATTAACTCTGTACTCTGATCAAATACGTATTGGTGTCTCCTTGTACCATGCAGGAACGCAGGAGAATAGCGAAAGGTAGGTAGTTGCATATCACCTGTTTCGGTGCCTATGAGAAAAGGGCCCTTTTGAAATACAAATAATGCTATTAGACCATACTCAAATATTATATGGAAATGCTAATTATAATAATTTATAATTTGATAAAGTTTACAATTTGTGATTTAAAACTATCAATCAAAATGTAGTTTTACTTGTTTATAGCTTAGGCTTACTTACAAATTATTCATTTCAAAGCATGGATATTCAGCTCTAAGCCAATTTCCCACAAAGCTGCAAGGGATCTAAGCTCTTATATCAATGATTCTTAAGTTTCTCTGTAATTCTCTAAGTTAGGAGGCCTACTGATACAGCAGATCCATTGACTACAGCAAATAAAAGAAATAAAATTAGTTCTTAGAATGGATGAGGTTAGATGGACTGGATTCCTCCCTAATGTGCATGCTAGTCTTTGAAAATATATATTAGGAGACCACAGGCCCTTTGGATTTCGAAGGAATTTGCGCAAGTAAGTTACCTTGAATATCCCATTCTTCGGATATAAACAGTACCATTGCTAATTTTCAGTACAAGAAACTTTATAAAAAGCTGACACCATGGTTATGGTATGTGCAAGATCCAGAATCACCTTCTTTCCCTCAGCACTCAGTATAACAGAAAGTTTTCCTTGTGTGAAGATCAACCTTTTAATCTTAAAACTTTGTATAAATATTATTTCCTTTTGTTTTCAAATGCTCAGTTTTGGGCAAGGAAGAGGTATCATCGGACAAGGCTATGTCCCACAAAATATCGGGCTCTCTACAGTACTTCTGTGGCCAGCAATACAACCATCAACAAAGAGAAAGGCAGCCTTATGCAGAGGCAGTTGCCTTTCTCAAGCAAGGGAGATATTTTGGGGTAATTCACTGCTTCCATATTGTGCATGATTGTATAATTTCAGAGTCTGATAGAAAGCTTGCTAAAACAGAGTCCTGAGGACCCCAGGTCGCTTTGGATCAAAGTAAAAACAAGGTTTCAGCTTCTTAAACTATATCAGAAGCTCAACTCTTTTAGATCCAAACGTTATGTGACAAACTAATACAGCAGTCAGTACCAGCTTGAAAATGAAAAATTCTGTCCCACAGTAATTTGTGTGATTTTGCAATTTCTTCTCAAATTAAGAGGCTTTTTTTTTTTACTCATCACATTCTAAAATATTTCATTTATACTCACTACATTGTTCTGACTTTCATAATATGTTCTATTATAAATCTTCAATGTCAGAATGATATGACAATGGTACACTCAAAATGTTTTAATTATATCAAAGTGTTAAAATTAAGATAATTACTATACTATTGCTAAAGGTTTTTATTGCATGAAATCAGCATTTTCAGATGGAAAATGGTGCCTTTGCAAGATGTTTTGATCATATTTTACTATTTTGACATGTTATTATGGGGAAACTTTTTCTCTTATACTGTTATAAAAACATTTGTATAATTGGAATGCTAACTAATTATGAAGCCTGGTATACACACCAATATTCTAAAACTTCCTATTCTCATTTTGAAGATATATACCTTGTCTATTCCTTAAGCAACATTCACAGAGAATAGGAATCTGTAAGCAAAAAAATATTCATCTATTTCATTTCTTTTTTTTGTGGAAGCTTTTAAAGATCAGTATTGGTCCTAAAATGTAGGATTCTTCCTGTGGGGACCCAATCACAAAGGACAAAATCTATCCATGATCTTATTAATAAATTTTATATTGCTTTTTAAGGGTTGATCTCAGAGCATGTTGCTATGATTTATCGAATTCTAGAAATAGGGGAACTAAGGCACATCTGAAGACAGGGACTTGGCTGTGTCATCTCTTCTTGAGCCCTTCACTCCACCTGCAACCTGAAGGACATTGGTGTGTGTTTAATGGTGTATTTTTCCTTTTTTTTCACCCATATATATATACATAAAAAAGAAAAATGTTCTTTTCTCTTCTGTGGTGAAGGTCGAGTTAAGCCAAGAGGCATAATGCCACTGAGCTTTATAAAGCTGTAGGTCCTAATGCAGACAAGTACTATTGCTATCATGCACTCTGACATAACCACACAATTAAATTTTGCACTGTCACAAGAGGATATTTGTATCTTCCTACTGTATCTATTGAAAAGCCATCCAATCCTAATGAAAAAACACCTGAAGATGGAGGTTTTTTACCTTTTTTTTTATTCTATTGCAAGTATATTTGGACGAAGAGAGATTTAGGCCAAAGACCAGGCAGACACTGTGTTATTTCTCAGAGTGCGTAAGGCGGCTATAGCATAATTTGTATAGAGGGCACAAGTGCAAATTGCTGTTTTTTAGGACTGTGTTTCAAACCTGAGTGTAAGTATGATATTTAGGCGTGTCAGAACTGAAATGTCGGATGCCTCCATTACCAGCACCTCAGGGAAGATGAAGAAGAACTTGCTCTAGCAAGTAGTCCAAAGAGGACCTGCTACAGCTCTGAACCTGACGTGCTTTCACCTCAGAAGGACAATCATCCCCTCCAAAGTGTACCTGTGTAGCTCTGTAACAAGCCATCGCTAGTCACAGCCACAGGGTTTCTACAGAGTTTGCAGGTTCTTGGGCGGGAGGCTTGTCTGCCTTCCTCTGCATGAACTTTGTTCGACCTGCCTGTAGCTTTGTTTTACTTCATTTAGTGCTGACATCAATTTCTCTTATTGACCAGGTGTCAACGGCTAAATTGCGTAACTTTATCTTTCTGTGGTGCCACTGTAGTTTTACGCAGATAGCGGTAACGAAGTGCAAATAAATATTTCATGTAAAATGAAATATTTATGACTCTAGCACAATGATGTTTGGTAGAAAAATACAGGTAAAGGCATTGAGAAGTGGAGACACTGTTTGTGGTGCAGAAGAGTACAGGCATGGGATGATAAGAATTGAGACACAAGCTGCCTCTATAAACAACTGAATAATGGTTGGTTAAAGGAAGGTAGACCTACAGATGGACAAAGCAGACTTCAGGGGTAACAAAAAGTACAAAGAAATAGTATCTAACATACCTAAAAGGCACCAAATACAGTCAATTCAGATGTAACATGGAGCTGTAAACCAAGGAAGAAAAAGCAAGGTGTCAAAGCACGTTAGCAAACAGGCAAAAATGACCCCGAGTGGATCCTAGAGGGAGGAAGAAGAAACCATCAACATGAAAATCATGTTCCTCCTGGCCAAGGACTCCAGAGGCTGAGGACTCACTGTCCACACCCTCCAGCAATCCGAGGCTCCTGATTTTAAGACCAGAGGATCAGTGGAAGGGTGAGCATAACCTCAGGAAAAAAGGGATAAAACCTAAGTGTTTTTGTTACAATTTTAATAATAATATTGCTATTATTGAGATTTCTAACTGTATTATTATGTGTTCTTTCTTTTTCTGTGTTAATTATATCTAGACTAATAATGATTCTTGAATTAGACTGTTAAGATTTCATTTATATTAAGAATAAACTTTTAGCTTTATGTATAAGGTGTGTTTCTCTTTGCCCACATACAAGATTTTGAGCATAACAAGGCAGCTTCTCTGGGGTCAGCATGTGTATTAGATTATTATTTGTGCCATAGATTTCCAGGCTGTTTGCTTCTGATAGTATATAAATCTCAGTTTACTGGCACCCTGCAGCTCTGACTTAGTTTTTAGCTGTGATTTATCCCACTAATATACTAGTAGAAATATTCCTTTATTTTAGCTTATTTTTATAGACATTTTTATAACCAATCCCTTTAATAATTCAGACCAATTGCTTATCTTCTTTCTAGGATGTTGCCAAAATAAGAAAAAACATTTTTACTGTAAGCATGATTGAAGATAGGAACAGGCTGCCTGCGAATATTATGGAGTCCCTGTCCTTGGAGATATTCAAAACCCAGCTGGACAAGGCCCTGAGCAACCTGCTCTACTTGACCTTACGCTAGACAGAGGATGTTGGACCAGATGATCTCCAGAGGTGTCTTCTTACCTCAGCTCTTCTGTGATTCTCTGATTTTGACTGGTGCTACAAGAAATGCCACAGTAATCTGTTGTGATTCTGCTTCCTTGCTGGCTGTTTCTAGACAGTGTAAACTGAGTCCTGGGTTGCCAAATTATTTTATTTTATTTGTCTGGGAGGCAAGTTTTGCAAAGAACAAGGCTCTTTCTAACAGCCTCTGGCTTCAGTCAAGGTGCAGATTACTCAGCACCTTGATGGTACCTTGCAGGATGAAATTAACTGGCAGATGACTGCATTCCTATTCCATTTGGTGTGTGACCCTAGTCATGTAAGAAGTCTGTGTTCCTTTGTATAGATCTGGTAAGACTGATACCATGAATCTTGTAGATAAGAGCTTGCAAAGGTGGCACAGGGAACACATTATTTGGGGAAGCTGGAATTTCTATTAATAGGAGCCATTAGGAACAGGTTAGACAGATGGAAATAGTTCTGATGGAACTTGGGACTAGACCGGGTAACCTCTTTAGACCCTTTCCTGTGTTTTCTGTATTTTTTCCACACAGGGAAGCTGAAGTATAGCACCTGGGGACAAAACATGTCACTTCTCTTCAAGTGGAGTTTTATTTTCCTGCAGGACTAGTCTCAGCTAGAATCACTAACATAAGTAACAGGCCTTGATTACTTCCACTCAGTTATGCCATCAGCGATTACAGACCCAGTCCTCCCCTGACTGGCAGTGGCAGAAACGAGTAGCAGATCCAGTGTGGAAGCAGTCTAATATTTTATGTGACTTCTCTTGTGTAGAAGAACACTTTACAAATTTCTTTTGAGCGGTTTTGCACTTGTGCAGCTACTAGTAGCTTCAGAAGGTGTCATCCATAGATTTCTGATGACAGGGTTTTTTTTCCTGCATACTTACAAGAAGAGATCTTGGGAAGTCTGAATTATAAAGAGAAGGGTCTAGGCTTGTCGATAATGGAAAAGTGGCTTGATCTCAAAGGAGCTGAGAAGTGTCAGTCTCACACACAGTAGAAGAAAGCCTGGATGGCCCCCTTCATGCTGAACTGCCAGCAATAGTTCTCAGTTGAAAAAGTCATGATGAACTTCTGTTGATGCGCACTGGATTTGGATGGTGGAAATAAAACTTAGCAGCCCTTCATTTCTGTTTTACTCTGTATAACATGTACGAGGAATCGTGGCAGCAATGGTGATAGGGTAAGCACTGTGGGATACTGATAATCAGGAACTTGGGTATAGCCTCAAACTTCATTTCTTAGAACCAATGGCCATGTCTTTTTGCTGGATAGTATGAAGATGTATGCTAACATGTGGCTTGTAAAAACATTAGAGAGCTGTTTGGTCTTCAGTATATGTATGAATTGGATTGCCAACTATTAGAAGAAAAGCAGCAAAAGCACATAGTCTGCCTGTGGAATACTCTATGCCAGGAGCTCAGTGAACCAAAACCTAGAGCTGGCTGTTGGAAGGAGGGGAGTGAATTTATGGCTGTTTGTAGTATTTGTGTCCATGCTCAATACCATGGTGGAGTATCAAAACCCAACTTGCCTGAGTCTTAAAAACTTACTAAGTGAGGCCACACAAGGATGAGTTATGGAAGCTGTTCTTTTCCATGGTCTTATGGTCTTCAGCAGTTATGCCAACTTCTCCAAGGCAAAGTTCACACCATCGTGAATCACCATCTAACTTTCTTGTGGTTTATGAAGAGAAAGAAATCCATTTGAAGGGTTTTGTGTAAGTATTCTCTCTGAAGAGGGCAAGAATGCTCTTTAACAACAGCAGGATATAGAACTCAGCAAGACTAAACTGTTAAGTTAGAAGCCTTAAAGATGGACAGAGTGAAAGCCACTTCTGGAAATACATCATTACCTTATGACTGACATTTCTATTGATTGCCATTGTGATATATAAACCACCTATAATGTTAACAACAAAAGAGCAGTGGCAGAAACAAACTGTATCCTTCGCACAGACACATCTCTGGCTCCTGGAATCTGTCATTCTCTGCTGTGTTAGGGCTTGACCCAAACCCTTTTGGAGCCAATGGACACACTCTCACTGTCTTCAACAAGCCTCAGTCAGTCTTGTGAAATCCAGCACGCTTTAATATCTGTAAAAATAAATACCTATTAAAAAGGGAGGTAAAAAAAGAAGCAGTTCTGGGAGAATCGGAGCTAATGAGGCTTGATTGCCCTTGAATTTGCTGTCTATGAGTTCTGTCTGAAGCAACCCATGATTGGGGTATTAACTAGTGTTCTTCCCTGTCTGCATCTTCTTGGAGTTTGCTAAGATGTGAAACTCATGTTTCAGCCTTTCTCTTCATCTGAGTACTTAAAATGCAAAAATGTACAGGGATTTAGTTATTTTAGAGAGTTCTAATCCTTTGCCACATTTGAACAATACATTGAAATGTGACTACAGAAGGACACAGACAGAGAAAATAATAACATGACCACGAGTCTCTCTTCTTAAAGAAACTGAGCTAAAAAATTTTCTTTCCCTTCCCTTGCCATGACATACGCAATAGTCTGAGTACGTGCTGGGATAACAGAAGCTATCCAAATCAGCGCGGATGTTTTTAACAGCATGCAAATGTGAGGGGAGAAACATGCTGTTTGAAATGCCACAAGCCATGTTTGATTAATCACAGAATCACAGAATGGTAGGGGTTGGAAGGGACCTCTGGAGACCACTGGAGACCATCTAGTCTAACGCCCCTGCCAGAGCAGGGTCACCTAGAGCAGGTTACACAGGAACGTGTCCAGGCAGGTTTTGAATATCTCCAGTGATGGAGAGTCCACAACCTGTCTGGGCAGCCTGATCCAGTGCTCTGTCACCCTCAAAGTAAAGAAGTTTTTCCTCATGTTCAGATGGAACGTGTTCTTGCGTTCCTGTTTGCACTCATTGCCTCTTGTCCTGTCACTGGGCACCTCTGAAAAGAGTCTGGCCCCATCCTCTTGATACCCACCCTTTAGATTTTATAAGCCCTGATGAGATCACCTCTCAGTCTTTTCTTCAGGCTAAACATACCTAGGTCTCTCAGCCTTTCCTCGTAAGAGAGGTGCTCCAGTCCCTTGATTATCTTTGTAGCCCTCTGCTGGACTCTCTCCAGTAGTTCCTTGTCCTTCTTGAACTGGGGAGCCCAGAACTGAACACAGAGGGTGGCCTCACCAGGGCAGAGTATAGGGGGAGGATGATCTCCCTCGACCTGCTGGCCATGCTCTTTTTAATGCATCCCAGAAGATCATTGGCCTTCTTGGCCACAAGGGCACATTGCTGCTTCATGGTCAGCTTGTTGTCCACCAGGACTCCCAGGTCCTTCTCCAGCAGGTCAACCCCTAACCCGTACCAGTGCATGGGCGTTATTCCTCCCTAGGTGCAGCACCCTACACTGGCCCTTAGAATCATAGAATCATAGAATTGCCTAGGTTGGAAAGGACCTTTCAGATCATCAAGACCAACCATCAACCTAACTCTTGACAAAAGCCATCACTAAACTATATCTCTAAGCACTATGTCTACCCGTCTTTTAAATACCTCCAGGGATGGTGCCTCAACTACTTCCCTGAACAGAATTGGGCCCTTGTTGAACTTCAAGAAGTTCCTCTCCATCCAGATCTCTAGCCTGTCACCTGTCCAGGTCTTGCTAAAAGGCAGCATAGCCTTCTGCTGTGTCAGCCACTCCTCGCAGTTTTGTGTCATCAGCAAACTTGCTGAGGGTAAACTCTGTCCCCTCATCCAGGTCGTTGACAAATATATTGAACAAGACTGGACCCAGTACTGACTACTGTGGAACACAGCTAGCTACATGCTTCCAACTGGATTCTACACCGCTGATCACAACCCTTTGAGCTCTGCCATTCAGCCAGTTCTCAATCCATCTCACTGTCCACTCATCTAACCCACACTTCCTAAGCTTACTTAAAGGATCTTATGGGAGGCAGTTTCAAAAGCCTTGCTGAAGTCAAGGTAGACAATGTCCACTGCTGTCCCCTCGTCCACCCAGCCAGTCATACCATCGTAGAAGGCTATCAGATAGGTGAAGCATGATTTCCCCTTGGTGAATCCATGTTGACCACTCCTGATAACCTTCTTTTCCTCCACATACTTAGAGATGACATCCAGAATGAGCTGTTCCATCACCTTTCCAGGGATGGAGGTGAGGCTGACTGGCCTGTAGTTTTCTGGATCCTCCTTCTTGCCCTTTTTGAAGACTGTCTTTCCTCCAATCCTCAGGCACATCTCCTGTTCTCCATGACCTTTCAAAGATGGCAGAGTGGCTTAGCAGTAACACCTGCCAGCTTCCTCAGCTTCTGTGGGCATCCTGTTGAGGCCCAGGGATTTGTGGGTGTGGTGTTTGCCTAAATGATCTCTAACTAGATCCTTCTCAACCAAGGAAAAGTCTTCCTTTCTCTAGATTTTCCTCTTACCTCAGGGGTCTGGGATTCCTGAGGGATGGCCTTGGCAGTAAGGACAGAAGCAAAGAAGGCTTTCAGTAACTCCACTTTCTGTGTATTCTCCATCACCAGGGCACCCACCTCATTTGTGAGCAGGACCACACTTTCCCTAGTCTTCCTTTTGCTACTGATGTACTTGAAGAAGCTCTTCTTGTTGTCCTTGACATCCTTTGCCAGATTTAATTTCAAGCGGGCCCAAGCCTTCCTTGTTGCATCTCTGCATACTCTGACAACATTCCTATATTCCTCACAAGTGGCCAGTCCCTTTTTCCACATTCTGTAAACTTCCTTCTTCCATTTGAGTTTTTCCAGAAGGTCCTTTCTCATCCATGCAGATCTTCTGTCTCCTTTGCTTGATTTCTTACTCATAGGGATACACCGATCTTGAGCTTGGAGGAAGTGGTGCTTGAACATTAACCGGCTCATTTGGACCTCCCTACCTTCTGGAGCCCTAACCCATGGGATTTCTCCAAGTAGGTCTTTGAGGAGGCCAGAGTTATCTCTCCTGATGTCCAGGGTTGTAATCCTACTTATTGCCCTGCTTCTTCCACACAGGATCCTGAACTCCATCATCTTGTGGTCACTTTTTCTTATCCAGCCATGCCAATATTCCGATACATGATATTTAAAACTAGCAAGTATTTTTAAAAGATGTTCTGCTGTTGCTTTTTTGATTACCTTTATAGTTATACCAATCTTAATATCTCCCAGTCTTTGTGTTCTCAGTGTTTTCTCTAGATGACGATTCTTCCCTCATGGTTGCTGCAGACTTCTAGTAGTTCAAAGGTTTGGACTACAATAGGCTAGTGTAGTTCAAAACCTTCCATGGTGTCTTCTAGCAATGAGTGTTTAGATTTAAACAATAAAAGCACCCCCACAAAAAACTCCAAGGTTCAATTCAATTTACAATAAGACGCTAATGACAATCCCATAACAATAAGTATTCATTTGCAGGTAATGTGTTAACTCAGCTGTCCAGCAATGTGCAGTAATCACATAAAAGTAACACATTAACTTAACCAGTCATTAATTTCAATCCATTCATAGTTTCCCTTCAAACCAGGTCATATGACTGGTTGTGGCAACTCAGCAGAGTGGTCATGAAATGCTATTTTATCCCAAGAAGAAAAAAAAGTTTGAGTAACTAGAGCTACTCTCTCTGTCTCCATTCCCCTTTTTTTCTAAGATGCCTCAATTTAAGCGCATCCTAGAAAATCTTCTTGGCCTGAAATTACATGAATGTGAAGGTTATTAAAAGACATTCTCTTACAGTAACTGATCCAAATCTCTGGGAATTTCCAAGGGATAAAAAAGGCAAACAAGAAACAGGAAAAAGGCAATCATATTCTTGTGGAGGTGAATTTCTATGAGTCATTCCCCTGGCATGATCCAGATGTTACCTAAGGTTATAATTTTTCGGATATTTTCGTGTTAGTTCATCTCCCCAGTCCTAAACCAGGAATGACCCAGCAGGATCACAAAGGACTGTGCACGATTTCCTAGGGAAAAAATCTTCCTTAGATAAAATTTGATCAGAATCTAAAGACTCATGCTTGGTGAGTGTAAGATTTGTCTAAGCAGCAGTAAATGCAAAATCTATGTGGTTCTGCATCTTCTTCCTAGCAGCACACACTCGGAGCAAAAAGGCAAAAGCCTCTTTGCCTGCTCTGGCATCATGAAAAGGACAAACATCCATCCAACTTTCTCCTCTCACAGGTTATTATGTTGTTTGAGGGAGATCTCGTTGCTGAAAATCACTTCAAAATCAGATGTGGAAGCTGGTCCAATTTCAATTATGAGTAAATTTGCCTTTTTCTGTTTCCTAGCCATTTAGCATATGTTATCTTGCACAACCTTGCTTGAGAAACCTTCACAGTTTGGAGCTAAGCCTCTGAAGCAGGTATATTCCTGCTTTTTGTGTCAGCAAACCAGCTGTATTCTCCTAGTGGCTTCAAGTACTATGTAAGAAAAAGCAGGGAATGTTTTTGATATCCTGGAAAAATTCTTCAGGCAGAAACTTTAACCTGTCTTCCCTTAAATGATTCTGCACCTACACCTGTTGCTAGCAAGAAATGCTCTCAAGTCCTCTGCTTTTGCCTAACCAGTATCTATAGGTACATTTGTATATCTTTTGTATCTCTTATGTGCACGGAGATCACCTCATAGTAGAAATTCTGTGTGCAGCTGCCATAGCAGTCATGAGCTTGGCTTACTTGTGGGACTTACCACAACAGTATTTGATAATCATTGATTGATATGAGAATATATAAAAATGTATTTTTATTAAGGCAAAGGTAGCTCCTACTGGTGTTGCCTTGTGTGGTGTAAACACCTATGGAACAGCCAGATCCAGCTGCTGGATAAAATTATACACAGGAAAATAATGTCTCATCATTCCTTTTGAGTAATAAAAAATATGAATGATTGAAATCAAAAAGGACCTCTAATGGTGTGTTTCTAGAAGGTGGTGATGCAGAACCATAACTCATATGTCCTCGTGACAAGGATGCCCTTAAGGTGTACACTGAGTATTTCAAAGAGGCAGCAGTTTACACCATGATTAAAATAGTCTGTTTGCCTGGAACATCCATTTAAGCAGTGCAATATCCATTTCTGTCTCCAAAAGTGATTTCTAGCATAAGTCTTTTGTAATTTCTATTAATATTGCAGAATGGAGAAGATTGATACTGATTCACTCACCAGCTCACTTAATTTTTCTTCAAGTATGGATTCCTATTAGGAATGTGCCCATGTAATGTAATAAAACTTGCTCATACCATTTGCAATCAGGTCTCAGCGCATATATTTTCCCCAGCGTCTCCCCCTTAATAATAATTGTCAGAAGAAGTGGAGGACATAAATGAATACTGGATGATTCACTGGCCTCCTGATAATTCGGTCCATTGTGATACAGGAAAGCCTGAAAGCTCAAGAGCAATGGTTACTGATAAGAGGGGAGTGAATTCATTGATATTGTAGGATCAGTTTTGCTTTCTAATAAGTAGAAAAGGAGAAGTAAGAAAGAAGCTTAAAAAGTCTCTTTTACTGCCGTGTAGATTTGTTCCTGTGAGCCCTTGCCACATGTCTCTTGCTTGCTAGACTGATCTCCATCTGTGTACTCCAGTTGTTTAGATACTTTAACTTTTTCTATGATAAGTAATACATAGAAGAATTCAACAGAACCCCTCCAAAATGTGACGCTTTTCTATTATCATGTTCCCTCTCCTGTGAAAATAGTTTTTCCTATGCTTTTCTCTGGTATTTATGACAAAGACCATTATAAAGTCAGTGTCTACTGGTCAACTCCATGGAACAGAAAAGAAAACAGAGGGTCATAGCTGCTCCTGTGTGATTTGCATTGGCAAACATTCAGCTTTTGCAACTGTATCGTTTTGCCCCTTTGGATTTATTTTAATAACCATCTCTACCGAAAGATTCATTCCAACATGCTTATGGCTACAGAAGCCAAATTTTCTGGTCTATTACTCTCATCTCTTCATTCTTAACACTGGCACCACACTTAGATTTCCTCTGGTCTTCTGGTGACACCTCTGATTTTAATGACTTTTTGATCTGTGCCAGAGAATATGCTGACTCCCGGTTTTGCATCCCATAGTGAATCCCATCAGGTCCTGCAGATGCTGATTTGATGTTTGCTTGTTCCACTAATAAGCCTTGTAGTTTGGATTTGATCCTGGCCTTCTATTCCCAGAGCAGTAGTTGCCTTCTGCTCTGTCTGATCTGTTATGCTAATGTAGCTTGTGACTAGCACAAACCCAAAGAGTGGTGATTTCCCCTTCAGGGGACATAATAGATTCATCAAGCCCTGTTCTGCGCTCAGCAGCGTCTGATACAGATACATCTGTTCAATAAATCATATATCCAGAACTATCAGTAGGACAGAGGCATTTTTCCTGGAAGCATGAGATTTAATTACCTTAGCATATGTAATTCTAGCTTTTATTACCAGCAATAAAAAATGTATCACCTAAAAAACCGAACCTCGGTGCTTGACTCTGTGACTACCGATAAGAGCAAACTCTCTGCCTTGCATGTGTTTTACTGGGATTTTGTTGAATACAGGAAAAGTCCAAGAGCATCATCAGATTAACAAAAGGAACAGTTTGAAAGGACACCCCTCCTCAGCTGAGATGTGATAATAGGTCACGAGTGTGCAGCTGAAGCACCACAACGTGCAGCAGATTAACTTAAACCAGGGAATGTGGAAAGGCCGACGTGCTGCTGTTACGGGCATGTGTGTGAGCCCCAGGAGGTTATTTCTTTAGTGCTCTGCATCCCGTGGCCTTTCCAGGTCAATAGAAAGCCCCGGTGGATATTCTGTCCATAAATGGTTTAGCTCGTAATGATATCTGCAGAGCCATGATGGCATTCAGAAACCTTCATATCCTTGTCTAATAGATTAAAAAAGTTTTATTTTCCTGCTGGGAAGAGCAGAAAGTCTCTTCCTGTGTCGTTGCAGTTAACACTGTTGTCTCCACTATAATTTTTGGCTGCCGCTGCCCTCAAGACAAGCATGAAACAACTGATGGGAAAAGCACCTCACTTAGGAAAACTTTCCAATCATAGGAAATGCATGGTGTATGGTACCCACTGGGAATTAGCTATTCCCCTGTGTGGCGTGAATACAGTCCATGCAGTGTGGGTCGTGAGGCCTGGGAGCAGCTGCCCTTATGCAAGGCAGCAGTTCCTCTCCCTCAGGAACTTGGTAGGAATGAAAAGCCACGCGACCGTGGGCCATGGAAGCAATCGGTTAAACAGCCTATCGGTGTGTTGGTTCGGTGGGAGGCAGTGGTGTACTAATTTAAGAGAAAAAGTGTTATAAATTGGTGGTGAGGATGATTACTGGTCAAAAAGTGATATCAGTGTAATTGATGTTTTTTTTTCTTCTGAAACTGCAACATGTTCCCCGTCATGACCTTGATCAACAGCTTTGACGTGCTGCTGGAAAGGGATTGCAGCACAGAGATGGTGGTCTGAGAGATGAAGGAGGTGGAATCTCCCTTACAGCTCCAAAAGGACCCAGCAGTGATATTACTAAATACAAAATTCAAGGTGACCACATGTGCTTTTTCATTAAAAATCAACGCTTGCCGTGGAAAGCAAATACAAATATTTTGTTTTCCAAAATATTAAAGGTTGCAGGTCTCCTGTGGTAATCTGAAATCTCCAACAGGTGTGAGATGTTCCTAGCAGATGTAGTATTAATTAAGTTAATTTGAATAGAGGATTAGGTGTTTGCAAGGAAGGGTTGATTATACCCTGATTCTGAATTTGGACTGCTGTTGTAAATATGCGTGGACTCAGTCTAATTTACTTCTGTTGCTTCTGACACTTTGTCAGTCAGGGATATGTCTGACCATTCATTGCAGGCTTTGCTAATTAGGTTGCAAGACATCTTAGGTCAGGTTCACGCTGGAGTAAATCTATAACTTCTGAACTGGAGCTGAATTATATCTGATTGGTTCAGAAAGTGAACCAAGGGATGGCGGAGTTCATTTATTGTTGCCTGGGATGAATCAGGCAGACATTGTGTGAGCGTCTTGTGTAAAATGGAAAAACAAAGAAGAAGTTGTAAAAATGAGCAGAGGCCTGTGCAGTAAATTTAAGAGCTCCTCCTCTGACTGCCTCAAATATTTGAACAAGAGGGCATACAGTGAAATCAAAATGAGGAACAGTCAAAGCTGATAAAATACAAAATTATCTACAATTATAATTATCTACAAAATGTACAATTAGCCTGAAGAACTCATTGCCACGGGAAATTACACATCTCCACTACAGAAAAAGGGGTGTACTAGGGTTGCAATAACATACAGAGTTATTCTAATTAATGCTAACAGTATAGCTGACATAATTAATGTCCCAGGCTACAAGACTAAAGCCAGTCACTGATACAAGGGGAATACGTTATCTAAAGTGAAGGGTACTTTATTTTACAACTGCCTTAAAAATTTCATTTTTTCCAAAGTATCTGCTCCTGATGTAGGAAACAAGATATTAGGAGAACCTTACATCTGATTATATAGGGCAGAAGCCACATTCATGTAAGAAGATCTCTGAAAACTAAGAAAAAACCCACCTAAGATAATTGGGTGCTTGATGCTCCCTTGTCCACTTTCAGTTAAATACCAAGAACAAAAATATATATATATATGTATTTTAAGATCAGTCTTCAATGTTATTTTTTGTGCATATCTTTTTTAGGCCAGGAACTCTCTTTACAAAGGACTCTAAGACATCATTCAAAATTTATGTGACCAAAACAGTAAGTAAACCAACAGTATTTACTAGCCTGGATATAATATCCTCTGTTGTCTGACAGCAGTTCTCTTGATTGAGTTACTCATTAGTACATTCTCATTAGTACCTACTTTTGCTGAAAGCAAATAAGGTCATGAAGCCATAGGTAAAAATGCTGAGGCTTTGAAAATAAGATATGTATTATATCGCTTTGTAGAGTAATATCCTTAATCACCTCTATCATTTGTGGCAATAAGCCAACAGAGTTGTTCAAGAGTGGTGTTTTAATTTCAGAGACCTCGTGTGAGATTTTTATTATCAGTTCCCAGACCTGCCAACTTATCTGGAGCTTACCTGTGTAGCATATTTGTTGGAGTTCATAGAATAGGCCACTTAGCATCAAGTGAACCATGAAGACATTTGGAATTAGCAAACTATAATGATTGTGAAGCAAGTACACTTGTAGTTTGACCTTTCTATACATAACCAGCAATGACTGGGAGAAATAAAGTGGACATTAAGAAAGAACAACCAAGAGGCAGAAAAAAAGGCTCTAAATAAAGCCAGTTGGAGGAAAGGTGCAACCGCAAAAAGCAGGTACCTTGATCTTGATGTGTCCTTATTGTCTCTCTGTGGTGTGTTGACCCTGGCTGGACTCCAGGTGCCCACGAAAGCCTCTCAGTTTGAGGTCCTCCACGGGCTGCAGGTGGATCTCTGCTCCCCATGGACCTCCATGGGATGCAGGGGGACAGCCTGTCTCACTGTGGTCTTCACCACGGGCTGCAGGGGAATCTCTGCTGCAGCGCCTGAACCACCTCCTCCCCCTCCTTCTTCACTGACCTTGGTGTCTGCAGAGCTGTTGCTCTCACGTATTCTCACTCCTCTCTTCTGGCTGCTACTGCACAGGTTTTTTTATTCCCCCTTCTTAACTATGTTATCCCAGAGGCGCTACCACCATTGCTTATGGGCTCAGCCTTGGCCAGCAGTGGGTCCGTCTTGCAGCTGGCTGACATTGGCTGTGTTGGACCTGGGGGAAGCTTCTAGCAGCTTCTCACAGAAGCCACCCCTGTAGCCCCCCTGCTACCAAAACCTTGCCACACAAACCCAATAGGGTCTCCTTTGTCATTTTGCTAGTCTGGGCAGATCTTCAGGCTGTTTAAAGATAACTAACTGGAGCTTGAAGCAAAGTGGGTTATTTATGCTCAAGACAATGGCTCTACTCTGATTTTACATGAGTGGAGAATCTAGTTACTTTATTTCTAGGGTCTGGGATACATAAATTGTTAATTGAAAATGTGGGATTATTCAGTAGAATTGAGCAAAGCTTGGAGAACACATCTGGAAGCAGCTTCTCTCACGAGCTCTGAAAATCCTAATGTGAGAAGACACAAGAAGATCTGCGGCAGCATAAAGAATCAGGTGCTGGATTTCCAAGGAGTGACACAGCTAAAATAAAATTCAGTCAGAGCAGTCAAAGCAAGACAATGTTCCTCTTTTTCGCAGTTTTTTTCATGGAGAATGACCACCTTATCTCACAGCCTTATGTAATTCAACACCCAACACAAAACGCAATGTAGCTTCCTTTTCCCAGGTTATAACATTTCTTTGCATGCACGAAAAATTGTAATCAGATGACCCCTGATGCAACAGACAGATCTAGTGACATTGTCACCCGTGGAGGCCTTTACATACAAGTTGGACAACAATTCAGGCATCTCTAACTGCTTAGGAATTGCCCCTGTCTTGAGGCAGGAAGACGGACTTTACAAGTTTTGAGGGTTCTTTATGTATTTCTTTGTTGCTTTCAGCAATTTTTTAAAACAAAAATTAATGTCTCCAGGATGCTGCACAGACGTTCACCAATTATCATTAGACAGTTCTTGCTAAAATTAATAACTTAATAGTTCTATACAAAAATTGTGTTTGGAGTTTGGGATTTCTTATGGATGTATTACTTTCTGCAGACTAGCGTGATTCTTGAGTGGCAGTATGGTTTTATTATAATTCATTAGCTGTAGAGCTACAGCTTTTTTTCTTAATGATATTAGTAATATCATTAATAACAATATTGATACAAATAGGTGGAATTTATTTGTGATAAAAATAACATTACATACTTCAAACAATTTGGGAGTATTGGGATTATTTTTGACAATTGAAAAGGTAAAGTTTGTTGACTGGTTGCATCCAGAACATATTATTTGCTGAATTACTGACAAATGTGCTCTACTGGCACATGGAAAATTTCACAAGTAAAAATAGTCACAGAAGCATGATTAAAAACTTAAGGAGATTGTCTAGTAGGGTGATTTTTGAATTCTTTGTTGGCCTCCAACAGACAAAGAAAAGTTCCTAAATACTCTATTGTCGTTTAAATTGGTTGTGAGTATAGTCAATAGCTGTTCATCTAAAAGCAGGAATGGAAAAAAGAAAGGCTGAAATAAAGCAGGTGACTGCCCTTTGTCATCTGATTGAAGTGTGTGGAAAGGGAAAAGGTATCTTTTCTTCTAGAGCTGGGGCAAAGTCAGTTTATGCCGCTGGAATGCCCCTGGAATGTAACAATAAAAAGGACCAGCTGAGAGTGGGAAAACACTAAATTTAGTTGAGCCACAACTCCAGGTTTGAATTTGGCTCACAGAGCATTTATTAATTATGACTGATAATTTTACATATATAGAAGTAGCATCAGAGCACAATTGTGTGTAAGTAAATGATCTATTAACTCAATATCCAACTTTCTCTAAGTATTTACAGATAAATACCAAAATTATTTATCCTACTGAGTGAGAGTGAAAGCATAAATAATTTGATTAATTTATAGGTGATTTTATTTGGCATGTTAATTTCTGTAAATGCTGTCTGTGGAAACTCAGAGAAAATCAAGGCAAAATAATATGCTCTTAAATTTTATATCAAAATTGTTAGCTTTGTGTTGAGTTTTCTTCTGTGTCAATAATTTTAATAGCATAGGGCTAAACCTCATGAGAGGAATGGTGCTAGCCTCTCGAACAGAGCAAATTAGTTTGATCACTTATGTGTAGACCTGGTCTCTCAAATATAGAGCTGGAATTTTTTTTTAACAAATTTTATTATTTAAAAAGAGTCATATGTATGAAATTCAAAATTTTAGGTTTTATGGTTTAGCTTGTCTTTTTAGTTTGTAAAACTACTTAAAATGCAGTATAAATTATGAAACACTGTAAACACAACTTCATAGATTCTTATCAGAATATGTCCAAATGCAATGTTTGAGATGTCCAGTGCAGTGATTGGGATGCTCCATTTAAATTTTCTTCAAAAATAAGGGAATACTATTATTTTCTAGTACAGAAGCACTGCATGAAAAAATGGTTTTCTTCTGTGTCTTTTGCTACTGGTTGCCATTTGCAATGTTTCAGTGAGACACAGGCATTATAGGTGATCATGTGTATGGAGTAGAGAAGGTGTCACAAGTCACATCCAGATATCTGAAACTTGAGATCAAATTTGAACTTAGAAATCGGTGCAGAATCAGCAATTTACGTTATTCCAGATTGATTGCTCTTGCTATGGGAACGAACGGTGTTTTGTACCAATAGGGAATTTTTATGATATGTGATTTTATTTTGTGATACCGTGAACTGAACAAATGCAGACTGCAGGTCATAGTCTTGTCCAGTAAGTGTAATAGGATGGGCTTAATATCTGATTAGCTTGGATAAGAGTGAGCATATTCAACCGCTACAGCAGGATTGCTTTTCTGTTGGCATGTTTTAGGAGAGTGAAATAGGGATCACTCTTGTATACTCTTTAATTTTCTTTGAAGTGATTTGGAGCGCTTGGTTACAAGATACAAACAAAATGCATTTATAGTACATTTTAAATGATTTTTAAACAACAAAAGAAAAAATAGCGTATATAAACCTAGGGATCTATTTGGGATGTTAAAGCTGAATTTTTAATTGTCAAAGAAATGTGATACTAATAGCCTGAAAGGTTTTTTTTTCATTCTTTCCACACATGCCCAAATAGCATCCTGAGAGCAATTCACATTTCATACCAAGAGGCATGGAATGGACAAAACAGAGTCAAAAGAAGTATGATGCTTCCTGGCATAACTATGTATTACCTAAACCAACACAAAATGAGTATTTCAGGCATGGGTGCACAGTACACATTCCACCTCAGGTGTTTGTCTGCTACAGGCCAGCTTAAACCAGTACATGTCATCACTGAAGGAAAATAACCTCCCCTTTTCATACCTCTTGCTTCTCTTTCCAATTCAGTATACAGAACATCCTTTTATAACTACAATGCTCCTGCGAACAATGACACTGATCATATATACTCAAGCCCTGATTCAGCAAAGAGCTTAAATATATGACGACACGATTTATCTTGTTGAGTTTAGAATGATGCTTGAACCATATACCTTACTTTTTTTCCTGAATCAAAGTCTCCCCGTGTGAGAGAAGCAGAGCTCCTCAGCAAATCGTCACAAGTCTAATGGGGTAACAACCACATTTACCATAAACTGTGGATTACTAAACATAGGCTTTTAAAAATAAATACAATTGAAAGTGCTGAAAATTCCAGAGTTCTCCTCTCAAAGGCTTCGTCCTGCAACGCTAGTTCTGTTTTAACTAGAGCTCATGGTAAGATGTTTCGGGGTAATGGTTTCAAACTGAAGGAGGGTACATTTAGATTGGCTATCAGGAAGAAATTCTTTACCGTGAGGGTGGTGAGGCACTGGCACAGGTTGCCCAGGGAAGTTGTCAGTGCCCCATCCCTGGAGGTGTTCGAGGCCAGGCTGGATGGGGGTTTTAAGCAGCCTGGTCTAGTGGGAGGTGTCGCTGCCCATGGCAGGGGGGTTGGAACTGGATGGTCTTTAAGGTCCCTTCCAACCCAAACCATTCTATGATTCTATGATTCTATGTTTAACTGGGTGTCCTCCTAGCTGAGGGCCCCTGAGTTGGAGACCTCACCTAAACCAGCGGTCTTACCTTTGTAGTTGATGGAGAGAGAGAAGTATTGGGCACCTCCATGGTAATAGGGCAGGCCAAGGTGCGGCCAGGACATCAGCCCGTGGTGGGATCAGCATCAGGCCCAGTGAGGGGAATCAGGGTCAGACACAGCCTCATGATTGCCCGGCAGGCCCATGGGGATGGGGAGAGACCAAGGACAGGCTGGGACATCAGCCTACTCTAAAAATACTTTATACCAATATTAATCTTGTAATTTATACTGCTGATGGGTTTCTTTTACACAAAAGTCAGTTAACATTTCTATTCACGACAACAAAAATTAAGCAATCTCATTTCAGTTCTGCTAGTAACAGTTGCATTCAAAGTTGTGTCAATCTGCAGTGAGGACAGTTACTGTCGAGGCCTTGAGGCACGGAGAGACTTCCCAGCCCGACCTTGGACCTGCCCCATCACCTCCAACTTGCCTGATGCTCTGGGCTGGGGCTGCCCCCAGCTGCCCCCCTGGCCTGCCCTGATCCCTGTCTAGGGATGGTGGGATAGGCCCTGGCTGCAAGGCTCTGCCCTGCCAGCCTTCATGGGAAGCCCCCATTGCTCCTGTCTCCAGGGAGGTGCCAGCCCACGTGGTGCCCTGGCACATAGCCTTCCACTTAGTGCGAACTACCTCCATCAGCCTGGGGTGAGGTGGGAGTTACCTCCATGCCAGGCTCTTGGACCTTAATGAGTGTCCTATTGCAATTTAGCAGAAGATAACTAAAAAGTTTTCTACGGTGGCACCCTGACAAACTTCTTGTACTTAGATTTTGTATCTGAATACAAGGAATTGTTGGAGGAGACACTCTTTGTAACTGCTCTGAAGTGTAAGCATTGTCATTTATAAAATGGATGACTTTTGGAGGATCCTTGCCTCTCCTTGTCTTGCTTTTCTACTTGACTACGCTGACAAAAGAGCTAACCATTGAAATATTCTTGGCTATGAACTCTGCTCTTAGAAAACACATATGATGTTCATATATGGCCTCTTGGCTGCTTACGCTTATGCCCATCTGCTAGAATGGCAGGATGCCGGCACACACAGTGGCACGCCAGCTTTTTTGGGCAAGGAACACCAACGACGAATGGTTCCACACCAGCAAGCTGCCGAATGCTTCAAGCACCATGTCTTTTGGAAGAATGCTTTATTTTGTTATAGGATTACCACACTGTTGCCATAGGACTCTTTAAGCCACTGGTAGCTTTGTGTCCAAATACAATACTTGACTGTCGAGGAGGAACATAAGAGGCTGAAGAGCATTTGAGACTAGCAAGTATCTTTTGAAGTGTTGTCTGACTTAGATGCATATGAAACACTTATTATTTGAAATAAAATCTATGGCTATGTTAAACAGGAGCGCTGAGTGTTTCTGGTTTTATGTATCATCTTTTTAACTGATGAGAACAGAAATCCCAGCCCTGTGTGGCACAGAAGCACTTGCCAGCATGGGATGCACAGTGTGATCAATTAATCACAAAGCTTCAGTGTTCCCACAACAGTCAATAACCAAATTAAGTGATTCTGTGCACAAAGTTGTCTCAATAAAAGTGGAGGGCATATGGGGACAGGAATGACAGGTCAGATCGTAAAGACAGAGGAAATTTAACACAGGATTTGAATTTGAAAAGAAATCAGTGAACTGGAGAAAAATAGCAAGACTTTCCAAGGAGTGCAACTTGGGACAAAATGAGGGGCTTTCTGCAATAATGATCAGTTACTGATGGATGAGAAAGTGATGCTGAGTGTGTAAAGAGAAGAAAACAAAATAGAATAATGCAGTTCAGACTTAAATAATTTTATCACTTTAAATGCAAAAAAAGTTTGCTGTAAGTTGAAAAAGGGTTAATTTTACACATGTTTTCCATGATTTCTAACTGGGGAATAATTGGAGCTTCCCCTCTGCTTCATGAATGTTTTGCAATCTCAAGGCATGCCGCCTTCGGCACTGGATGAGCGCCCCAAGCCCTAGGCTAGCTGCTGTTTGGGAGTGGTAGAGCTGTCTTTCTCACCCTCACCAGAAATTTCATCCCTGTTAGTGTTAGTATATTTATTCCTGAGGAAAAGTTAATGTTTTTTGAACAAGAAACTCTTGTTCAAAATCTCTCTTGACAGGGAAAAATGTAATTGATAAATTCTCCAAAGACAGTTAGATTCAGAAGAGTGACACAGCCAGAATCAGAGAAGTGACTGAGTCTTAGCAATGCAAAGCCTACCTAGAGGTAGTAATGATGTCAACAGAGCTGCTCCATCTGCCTTCAAAATGCACTGAGGAATTCACCCATTAGGGCCGGGGACATATCCCTTTACAGTCTTCTCTGTGGCCTAGACTGTACTAAAGAAAACGCTTTTGATTATTTTCTTGTCATTTGACTCATGTCTTAAATTCCGTTTTTCCCTTTTGAAAATGATAACCTAGTTTTCTTCCTCACCAAACCACTCGCCAGGTTAAGGGGTTTCTCATAACACTGGAAACTTTTTGCTGAACTTGGGCTCTCAAACCAAATCATTTCCTTCCCTCTGTACCCCCTCAAAGCCCAGTGGCTTAGTGCTTTGCTCATTCTGCTGGTGTGTGGAAGACTTGGCTTCATGTCCTCAGCTTTGCTTACCTAGAGAATTTACAGCACCTTTAGCGAGAAACATCAAGGGACAGCCAATACTGAATGTATTATTTCTTGACAAAGACAGAACTGATGGGAGACATCTGGTTTCAAATTCTTCCTTCTAACTGGGCACTCACTAGACTTACAGAAATGTAGAGACCTCCAGGATTACATGGGACTTTCCATCTTCTAAATTTTGTATTTAAGTACATATGACTCAAAATAATTTAGCCATCTAATTCCCAGCAACTACATTAAGGGATGGGTAATACATTACCTTTGTGGATTTGGGATGTAAAGTGGTAGTTAGGTTCCCTTCCTCTTTCTAAATCTCCTTGCTTACAAGATCTATCAATATTTAATTCCTACTGGCCACAACAAAGCCAGTTAGGATGCAGGTATAGAGGGAATAATGATGCCTATTATAGCTGAGATTGTCTAATAGTTTCTATTTCACAACTTTCTGAAGCTGAAATTGTGAAGGCTCTGTCCAAGAGTGACCTTATTGCTGAAAATATACTCAATAATGGTTCAGCAATTTTACAATACGAGGAGAGAAACTATTTTGCTGTTATAAAAATTAGACCTCATAACTTTTTGAACAGTTACGCATCCAAACTATGCCTTAATAAAAGTTGGAGGTTGTCATGGAAACCGCCCTCTGAGGAGATGGGCATTTGGATTCATTTTTCTGGGCTTGTAACTTATGAAGCAATTTACCCTTCTGCAAAGCTGAAAAAATCCCACAGGTTTTAAAATAATTTTGAGCCTCAACTTGAAGGAAGAGTTAAACATGTTCACTTATTATTTTATAAGTATTTTCATTATATTTATTTAGTTGACAGAACCACAAAACGAGAAGCTGCTTCTATGCATCAAGATGAAGCATCAAACAAAATTTTTCCAAATACAATTATTTTATTCACGGGAACTGAGAACTGAATGACTGAGCACGGTAAGGGAGAAATAAGACATTACGTTGTTAATGCTGCCGCAATGGTTACTATAAAAAATGCATTTCCATACTGATTGCTGATTTGGTTGTTCACAACCATCCCTTTAATGTGCTCAGTTGCACCTTCAACTCCAAGACACATAAAAGATGGTGTTGCTTTTGTACTAAGATGAAACACGTCAGCCTTCTGCTGATAGAATTGGTATAAATTTATATAATTCCATCAAAGGCAATGGAACTACATTGACTTAAACTGGGAAACTGGTTCTACGTGAACAGCTATGCCTTCAGCATATGCTCACACCTATTCCTGAACATCACTGCTTTCCCCAAAGCTTATGTGTGGCACCCTTCATGTCTACATTTCCAGTGTCATTCATAAGAAAAGGCCCATGCATTTGACTAAGCTCTTTGAGAGACACTCAAAGGTATTTCTGAAATATGTAAAGATTGTTGAGTGGACAGAATGAGGACAAAGCATTCACGGTAAGTAGATTGGCATAGCTGCCTACAGTGCAACTCCTGAAACAAAATAAATAGTAAGTGCAGGGAAGTTGCATTGTTGGGAAGATTGAGGATGATCTCAAGAAGCTTCCAAAACTTTCCATGCAGAGACTTTCTGAAAACTTTAGCACTAGATCCTTTGAATACAGAAACTCCTATAGATATGGAGACAGAGTACTCTAAAAGCTGATTTTTATTGTCTCAGGTCAGCAGCTCCTCAGCTAGATGTTGTCAAGGCTGCTGTCCAGTTATAGTTGTGAGGCATTTGCAATGTAACCCTTAAAGCTGATTGTTGGTGCTTTGCAGAATAGGTCGTGAAATAATGACTGGCTTCTGCCGAGGCCACTGGTTCCACAATCACCTTTTAGAATAAGAGAGGAAATGCAGTAATTGCATGGAATAATCTTTGCTTCCTTTGCAAGGTACTGCAGAGATGGGTTTGTGAACACAACTAGATGTTGTTTGGGAAAAGTGGATACTGGTATTTCTCCTACAAAACTGTTTGTATATCCATGTTTCAAATGTCTTCAACATTACTGTGGATTGCTGCTCTTTGAGCAGCTGCCTGTTTGCCAGGTATTAGTCCACAGAGAGGACAAAAGGAAGTGAGGGTTTCTGAAGCAAGTGCAACCAGGGACTGTAAAGCAGGGTTGAAGCTGCCCCTGCCTCTGACTCATTTTAAAGACATATGGGAGAGGCCTTATTCCTTCAAAATGCCATTCCATCTGATGATGAAAGAATGATTTGGACCATCAGCCAGAGTGCCTTTGGGTGTTTAGATTTATATTTATTAATTCTTCAACTTCATTCTCCGTTTAAGGATGAATATATCTACTGCACTGTGCTGATGAATCCTGGCAATGGATTCAGGGAGACAGGGGTGTCCTGAATGCTAAGTTTCCATTCAAACACACTAAACTCCAAATTTGCATTCCTTCTTTGACTTGTAAATGCATGAAAAAGCTTTAGAGTTTATTTAGGAAAGCGCTCACTGTCTTTGTATTCCTAACAGTGAAAGGTTTGGGGTCCAAGTATTTCACAATGCCATAGAGCAAGCCAGACAGAGAGAGAAAAAACAATAGAGAGATGATAAAAGTCTGTAGGAGAAGGTAATTCGTATGTGAGCATTTTTACAATGCAAACAAAATATAATTTTCTAGATATTTAGGTAATAATTACCTCATTATCTTTCAACAATGCATTCTTTATTCCTGTTCTTTTTGGTACCTGACACTAATTTTTGTAACCACACTAACATAGAAATTACTGTACGCACATTGTTACAGCTTGAGCCTGTTTAATTAGTTGCCTGGAAAAGAAAGATAATGTCTTATTATTTGTCTGGGGATAGTCAATTTATCCTATATTTGGAGATAATCACCTTCACTCTGGAGTGGGAAGACATCCTGCCACAGAGCTAAATTATTACATTATTATTGAAATATTATATTAATATTAATATTATAAATTATTACATTACCACAGAGCTAAACCCAGTCCTTTCTTCCAGGGAAGGCGGTGATTCCTAAAGGCAATGACACCTTCCAAGCCTTGGCTATCATTAAAGTCTTTTCAGCACTGTAAGACTCCTTTTTTATGGAGGTTATCCTTTAACATATTTTCAGAACGGTAACAACTGCCTTCTCCATTCATGTGTTTCATGGTGCAGGCTTAAAATTCCACTTGTCTGCAGGATTCATTAGCGATGTCTTTTTTATGTACACACATGTGCAGGCTTTGTGTGTGGTCTCCTAGAAAGTATAAACCGCCTTCCTATCTGATTGAGAATCGGGCACGCTCAGCCCATTAACTTGACTCCTATACTCCTCTGCTAAAATCTTGTGCAATGTTGAATACCCCTACGCTGAGAAATACCGAGCCCGTTTCTTATCTTCGGGGATAAATAATAGGTTAAAACTTTACCGTTAAACTTCCTTAACCTGTTCCCATAACTATAGGACAGTCCTGCAGAACTGGCTCTTGACTGCAAGAAATGTTTTAAACTGTAGGTCTGGACAAGTCACCCCGTGTGCTGCTTACTGTATTTCACTCCAGCCTTATTGAAACTGTACAGCACTGTCTGTAGCATCTACCTACTGCAGTGGCGCTCCAATTGTTGTTGATAAAAATGCATATGAATAAACATTTATTTTTTTCTTAGAATGTTTAGGCCTGATTTTTCAGTCACTTTTATGTCTGTAAATTTTAGTACTTTGGGGAGATCAATTGCTTTGAATAAGCTGCCCCAGCTTTTTCAGGCTCGCGGTTGGAATACGGTCACAAGTTGCAACATAATAAGCAAGGTGTTGTGGAGACACTGAGACAAGGCTTCCAAGGTGGCACCACTCCATACAGCAAAATGTCCATCCTGGATGTTTCCTGGTGAATCTCCTCACCAACATCTGGCAGTCATTATTGGTACAAAACAGCTATTAATCTATAAATAGGAATCCTGTTTCTGTCAGGAGAGGAGAATGTCAAGGCCATGGTCTGTCAAGGGAATTTAAAAAAAAAAACATTCAGGGAATAGTTGGAAGTCCATTACCGTTAGTAATGTAGCTGAAGATCCCTCCCAGACATTTGATTCTGTGATTCTGTGAATCATAAAAAAAAATCCTTATTTCTTTCCTACTGGAATTTGTTCATTCATCAGAATTGAATTGCTTTGTGGAAACCATTTGGTTTTGAGCAGACAGGTCTTGTGAAACCCTGCCTGCTAGGCAGTTGTTGAAGCCTGTTTGGTTTTCTTTCGCATCTGGCTCTACACCAGCTGCATAATGAGCTGCTGGAAAATCTGCTTCCGGGCTTCAAGCTTCCCACTAAATTAAGCTCCTATTTACTATAACCTCTGGGGAATTCCACCAGGCAGATCATCCCAGAGCTGGTGCTCCATTCCCTTTCACAGTAAATTTAAAAATGCTATTTTCCTTCTGCCTTAGAAAGCAAGCTAATAATGAAGTCCTGAGATTCTCTGTGAAGCAGGACTCTGTCCAGCGTGGTCTTTACAAGCCACAGTCTATACTCTGTTTAAAGAGAACATCTGAGGGTATGCTTTGTTTTGTGTTGTGCCTTGGTTCTGCCCAGACAATGCCCTTTACAGTGCGCCAGTTTGATCCATAATACAGGTACCATGTGCAACAGTTCACAGTCGTCTTGACCCAGACCAGATTTCTTTGGTAACTCTGGGAAGTTAAAATTAAAGCACCTGCAGGTAGAGTGGATGAGATGCAACAGACACATGTTATTCTCATTGGACATTGAAAAAACCCACAAACACTTGAAAGAGGTTGGCTGGAACACCCTTGGACTCTCTAACCTTAGACCTTTTCAAAGCTTGACTGGACAAGGCTCTGAGCAACCTGATCAATGAGGGGTCTCTTTTGAGCAGATGACCTTCACCGGACCTTTCTGGTCTAAATTGTTCCATGATTCAATGAATTAACAATTATGGGTGGAGTACAATTCTCACATGAAATCCTGAGTGCTCCATTTAAAGGTTTAGATGCACCCAGGTGGACTAAGGAGGAATAATGCATCATTTCAGCAAGGCATTTTCTCATCAACACTCACCAGTTATTGACTTTAGCCCTCGTTATAGGCCAAAAGAGCTGCAAGCTCCACTTTCACATTCTGTGGTTGACCCTGTATGTACCCCTTAGAAAGGTATTTAATTTCTCCATAAATCAGGACAGAATGTCACTGGAGGGATGGAAGAACCGATGGATGAATCATTGTAAAACATTCTGCACAACTAAAGAAGTATTTCAAAGCAAAATAAAATGAAAATTTATTCTGCCAAGCTCTGTTCCACCCCATGAAAACAGACAGGAGAATTTTTTTCTGTAAGTGGAAAGTATTACGCTTTTGCTTTGGTATGTGTATATACAGTTCTGGATAGATAAATAGATTATAGTTAGGTATATATTTACTCCATTCTCCAGAGTTAATATGCTTATAACTTGGATAGATCTGGCAGATTGCCGCACGTTCTTTTCATGTATATAGAAGCCCTGATAATGATAAAGGCATACAAAATCCAAAGTATTTGTTGTTTCTAACTAGAGATCTTAATAATTGCAGTCCAGCTTTACTGCAAGAACATTAGCAGTGAATGTTATAAATCTGAGATCTTGACCAAGGCACAGTAGTAGCTCATTCCACAGATTTTATTGAAGTACTCTCCATGTAGGAGAGGTTGAACACATTAACTGGAAAATTAATGATATTTTTGAATTTCAAATTTTAATATATGCCTGAAAACGGTACCGCAAATGTAGTAGGAAAGATGTTTATTGCTGCTGGAAATGGGCCATAGTTGGGATAGACTGCTACTTTCCAGTTAAAGATAAGCAATCATATTTTAGTTAATAATCCTGGGGAGTCAGCCAACCTAATCCTTTTTTATTAATAAACTTGATTATCAGTAAGTCATATATGTTGTTATCCCAGCACTGTTGGAGGGTTTTTGGTTGTATATACAGCAGAAATTATTCAATCTTGGGAGCAAAGGCTTCTGTGTTCTAAGAATATACATAATGCTTTCCAAAAGGAAAGATATCTCAGTGTTAAAATCAGCTCAAGGAATTGTGGTATAATTCTTCACTTTAACAAGTGAGATAAACTGTGAAGTGAAAGAGTTTAACACTTTAAGAAGTCATGGGAGAATTTTGGGTGCTACTATGAAAAGTGATTCTACAAGAAGCGCCTTTATGTGGCTCTGTCTGTTGAAAAGGCTTCTCGCATGTGCCTACTTGATTTATGGTATTTATACATGCCAGGATTGTAAGGAGATGACTGACCTGTCTCTGGTATTGGAATCATCCTGAATATGTCTGTGCAGTAGTCCTCCTGATCTAATTGCCTTGAGGGGATGTCTGGAGCAATTAATCATAATGACTGTACCTTGATATGTGCATCTTTGAGATGTGTTAATGTGGCTGTTCAAAACTCCGGAGAGCCAGCATGTTCCAAATGTCCACAGGAGGCAAGGGTATGCTGCATGGCAAATTCCCAAGTATAATGAAGCTAGCTTTGGGCTGGAGGCTTAGAAAGCAGGGGAGGCTCCCAAAGACAGAAAGCCTAGGTTAAAAAGGAAGATTCTTTGTGTGTGAGAAAGGAAGAAATGGACAAGTTTCTGTTGTAATAGTGGGCTAGCTGGACTTCAGAAGGCAAGCTATGAAAGGCAGGAGAAGGAAAGTCCAGTTGTGACCTTGACCTGAGTCTAAAAGTTAAATTTGATAGCAATTATAGGTTTGACTGTTTTTGGCTTGTTCTGTGGAATTATTCTACTAAAGAAAATCAAAATAATGTTTCAAAATGTTGTGTGGAGTCATTTCATGTTTGTCTTAAGTACGAACAGAAGCGTTCTGGCAAATTGTACTAATACAGTTTAATGCGTTGCTGCCCCAAGTTGCCTATCTTGCCTCTCTGCTGCTGCTTATCATGCTTGCAGCAAGGTCAGCAGAATGCTATATCCTCGCTGATCCAATTTACCATCTTCTGCAACTGTCACAAGTCTCAAGTGAACAATAGAAAAGAATTTTCTATTCTACAGATTTTGTGAAACAGGGCACCATTAAGAAATCAGGATCTTCTGGTACACGTGGTCTGAGAAGCAGCACTCTCAGCAGTGCATACATTAAAGAGGAAGAACACAGATGGTGCCAGAGCTGTGTGTGCCACAAACTGGCTCATTATCCACATCTGCTTTTTGATGGGTCATTTGCCCCTTCCTACAAGCATCCTGCACTACTGGCCAGTGTCAGAGTCAGGATATTGGAGGAGAAGGATCCAAAACAGTGAAACTAGATGAGGTCCAGCCTGAATATGGCTGTACTCAAACATGCTCTGAACAAAACAATCAGATGAGCTCAAGATCTCACTAGTTAAGGTTGATAACAACCTCCATTTAAACTGATAATTCCTCCATACAGCTGTTACTTAAAATCAACATAAAGCTTCTTGGTGGTTTGCCTGAGGAATCAGCCATATAAAAGTTATTCCCCAGTTAGTCTTAATTATTTGCTGAATATACACTTTTCTGCGTGCTTCAATCAGCTTCCAACTCAACACTCTGAGGAAATGTGAAACTGTTGAGACCAAATCCAATTCACTTGGTTGAGGTCAATCATCTCAGTGGTAAAAAAGAAGTTTTTAAGTGAGCAGGATTTGGTGCTCTGCATAAAATCTGCTTCCTTCAAATAATGCACGTGTCTGTCTCAGAGCCATATTTTTTTCTCAGTATGAGAATATCTGACTGTCTCTCTGCCTACCTAGTTCCTCTGATCTTTTATATAGAATCATAGAATCATAGAATGGTTTGCGTTAGAAGGGTGCTCATTGCGGCATTATGCACGTTTGAACAGTTCCTTGAGAAACTTTGTCTGCAGGGTGAAGTCTTAACAATTAAAAAGCGTACATATTATTCATTTACTAGAAACGGTTTGTAAGAAATATTAGAAGAAAATAGTTTTTTTTTTTTCAAAGATGTGGAAATATGTTTAATGGAGTGCACTTAAGTGACAGTAGGGCAAGCATTGGAGATGTTTTGATGTATCTTCCATTCTGTTAAAGTTTCTGCTTCCTGAATATTATGGACCTGAGAACACTATTAACTTTGAAGATGGTTTGTACTCAGGTTTTTTGCATCCTAAGAAAGCTCAGGTAACGGTTTGAAAATGGTTGGCCTGAGGAGTCTATTGTGTCAGGCTGTCAAAGAAGGAATCATATTCCAACGCAATACTCCATTGTACATAAGGGTCATCACAGCTACACTGAAACTGGGGGAGCTGGGGAACAGCTTTCATATTATTCAGGCTCGCCCACTCCTTACAAAGGAATTAGCATCTATCTGCCACCTTTATTAAATTAACTTCTGGTAAAGCAAGCTTTTATATGCAAAGTTTATGCTGTGAAAGGCAGCAGAACTCTATAAGGAAGGGAAGTAGGTGTCTTAAGAGACGCATAAACACCACTGACCAAGTCATGTCTGCTGTCACTCTGCTGAATCCAGTCATGGATGAAATCAGACTATTTACCGTTTCCACACATTAGATTCACTGTTTCAGTATTATTTTTTCAATTATTCATTTAAGTGAAAGCAAATTTTTTCCATGTGCCGTGGAAAGAAAATTGCTATTATTTTGAGGGAAGGTTGTTCTCTGCCCAATTTGACTGAAGGCAAAACTGCATTGAAAAAAAAATGAATTGTGTGCAGATATGTATGAGACAGTCCTGAGGTACTCTAATGTGAGTGTCTCATGAAATGTATAAGAGAGGTCAGTTTTATCAGAGGCCCTAAGGGCCTAATCGGAGTACCTCCTCTGGTACCTCAGGCCATCTGCTATGGCATCTAATAACCTCGAGAGAGCAATGAACAGCTCAGAGTGTGATTTAGGGCTGCGGTCTGACTGCCTATTCTGGCTGCTCTATGAAATGAAACTCCAATTACAGTGTCTAAATTCAGAAGAGAAATGAGCAATTCAGACCTCTGGTTATTAAGGGCTGGCGTCCCATACTGCCCGCGGAGCAAGGCGGAGGCATTATTTAGACCACCAGCAAGGGCTGCCCAAGTTAACTGTGGTGACTCTTCCTTTCCTGTGATGCTAAAGGGACTGAGGGCCTGACAGTCCCAAGCACAGCACAAGATATGGATTGCTCATTTTGAACTTAGGTGCCGTGACTGTCTCTTAGTCCATCTTAAGTGTCATAACAGGCAGGCTGAACGCAGCCCTCCTCCTCCCTCTGCTGCTCTGCTGGGATTGTGGAAGGAGGGAGGGAGAAAGAGCAAAAGCCATCTGTGCATCCCATCAAATGGTGAAACGGCGGGGAAAAGATCCTGCTGCTTTCAGCTCTGTTTCCATGAGTGCAGAAGTGCTGACTGGGATAAGACCGAGAAAGAGTGATGGAGAGTGAAATTGAAAAGGAGAGAGAGAGATCCATGGAAGTCAGTGGGAGTTTTGCCACCGACCATAATGGGATTATGATTTAGGCCAGTCTGTGGAGATTTTAATGAGTCAAATGAAGACAGCTAAATAGTTTAACCAAGCTATGTGCGGGCTCCTTTTTCAGTATCCAGCATGCTAAGTAAGCATACCAAATCACATCCAGTGTCCATTATCCAAACGATATCATTATCCCCCAAAGAGCACTTCTCTCCTGGCAGGGCTATGTGACAGGCTGCCGCCCAAAGCACTCTGCAGCTCATGGCAGAGGGGAGATTATGATTAGGCTGAAGTACAGGAACTCTTGCAATTCACTCGAAAACTGGTATTAATACATATGCAAATGCATTTGGACAGTGTGAAAATCAGACTGTACATTTCCAGTCTTACCACGTAACACTAGATTTCCTTTTCCTTCCTCCGTGACTCAGATATTTGAGAGTTGCGCAAGCTGGGCATACAGGCTCTTCGGTTTATCATCGCACAGCGCTCGCTGCACTCAGCGTTGAGCACATTTACAATTGGCGTAAACATGTTGCCCAAACTGATAAGTTTGTCCACGTGGGCCAATGCAGTACTTTGTTGGAACGCTGACCTGGGCTTTGAAACAGTAGAGGCAAGTGCTGTATCCCAGCACAGATCCTCTCAGGGAGACTGTTTACTGATCCCATCGTAGAATCATAGAATCGCCTAGGTTGGAAGGGAACTTTCAGGTCATCAAGTCCAACCATCTACTGTTGCGTGAAACGGGGCCAAGTGGTTTTGGCAGAAGATAAACCCCCTTGTGTTCTAACACTCCTCACCGAGGTGGGAGGCCAGGTGCGGCTAGGTTTAAATTCTGAGTGATGGCCAATTCAGCACTATCAGTCCAATCGCGTTTAATATGTATTAAACTATTACGATTTGGATACACTAATAGTGGACTGCACCTTCAGTCTAGTCGTGCTCCTGAACTAGCACGGCCTCTCTCAAGTTTTGGTCGCGTTCAGTGAGAAAGCGAAACGACTAGCTACTTAAACAGTGCAGTTTATTTAAACAACAGATATACAGGTTCTTTAGGATTGCTGGTGATAAATACACTGTCTGCAAAGCACGTGCAAATAAAGATATTGCTAAGTATACAAACGCGTGACAAAATTATAAACGATACAGCCTGGCTATAAACGTAGGGTAGAGAGTCTCTAGAGAAATTTCTAAGTCCCCGAGAAAGCGCTCGGTGTAATCGAAGTCTTACCCAAAGGCGTCCCTATGGGGGGGAAGAAAGGCTCAGCCCGTCGACTGATCCCGGAAATCAGCGGTGGAATTCTTTGCGATGGTGTCTTCCCTGACATCCCCTCTCTCTTGGGCTATTTTTATATTATTTTTTTATCTTCAAAGTGGAGTTTGAGTGACTTTAGTCGTACGTACTTTTATTATGATTAATGTATTCAAGGAGGAGTGTTCACACCTCGGGGGCGGATAGCCTCCGGGATGGAGGTGTGTTTTGGTACATTGTGGTGAGCAAAGTTCGCACAAAGGACAGCGTTTCATCAACATTTGACGAAATGTTGGCTCGGGTAGCGTGTAGGCCACTTATCTGTTCCGTAGTACCATCTCGTCCCCATATCTGCTATTCATCACAAGGGAAGGCCACGGAACAAACGCGTTCCGTTCCATCCCTCGTGTAGTTTCGCAAACAACCTTGTACAGGGAATCACAGATGTTGCATTCTTCGTGTGCTGGCTGCGGCTGTATTCTACCTCAGAAGCCTCTTGATTTTATGACTTTCCTTAATGTGTGAACAATGCTGTATTTTTGTATTCTTGGCCAATTTAGTAATTATTCCACATCTACCTAAGTCCTGACAAAAACCACCACGAAACCATGTCACTAAGCACTACGTCTACCCATCTTTTTACTTAAAAAGTAAAAAGTAAAAAGTAAAAATTGTCTTACCTCTAGGGAAGACAATTCCACCACTTCCCTGGGCAGCGTGTTCCAATGCTTGACAATCCTTTCAGTGTAAAAATTTTTTCTCATGTCTAATCTAAACCTCCCCTGGCACAACTTGAGGCCATTTCCTCTTGTTCTATCACCTGGGAGAAGAGACAGACTGGCCCCCGCCTCTCTACAACCTCCTTTCAGGTAGTTGTAGATCATCCATCACACTGATGGTTCGTATCACCTGGGTTACACAGGTCAGACAGCGCAAACAGATCTCTACTCAGTAAGAAGCATGAAGTCTTCAGTCCTGGGTTTTAGGAATCCTCAGTCCCGAATCATTCCCAAGATCCTGCTGCAGCAACCTCCCTGTTCTAGCCACAGGTACAAGTGCCTCCTCAGTTTGTCTCAATCGTTCTGGTTCCTTAATTATCCGTGTTATGTAATGTGCTTTCAGGTGCCCAGGGAATCCAGAAAGATGAAGGGAAAATAGGCATTGTTAAGGCAGCCTTATTAAGAGCACAAAGGTTCCAGCAGTCTGAATAAGCATTATTGACCCCTAACATAGGTGCCATTACCCTAACTTACTCTAATAGTTAGACTTTTATATCTGAGCTTGTCACTCTAGTTTTATAGTACATGCACAGAAGTAGACAATTTCAGAGAACGATTGCTTTCTTCCTAAAACCGATTTCTAATACAAAATAGATGAATTGCCCTCCAGAGCTGCCTATTTCTCTGCCTTGATTATAAAGAGAACCTGGGATACCGATCTTGTCAGCAAATGTCTAGCTTCTAAGTACCTTAATTAGGTGAGGTGAGATGGGAGATGTTCAGAAGATCTCTGACCCTGGCAGTCTCCATTTAGGACGGCTGCCCAAACTGGAAGAGTCATCCCTCAGAACGGATTGTTTTTGAAAATAGAGGCCACATGGGATTTTATCCATGAGAAACAATAACAAATAGGAATGAAAGAACAAAAATGAATAAACCCATACATTTTATAAAACTTATTTCCTCTGTACTTGCCAGGGAAGCCTAGCATTCAGGATTCTGTATTTATTCTGCAAAATCAGAGGCACAGTCCCAGGACTGACACAGTGTATTGGATTCATGTGTCAAGGTTTTGGTAGTGGGGGGGGGCTACAGGGGTGGCTTCTGTGAGAAGATGTGAGAAATCTCCCCCGTGTCCGATAGAGGCAATGCCAGCTGGCTCCAAGACTGACACACCCCTGGCCAAGGCCGAGACCACCAGCGATCATTGTAGCGCCTCTGGGATAACATAGTTAAGAAGGGGCAAAAAAAACCCCCTGCATGTCAGCAGCCAGAAGAAAGGAGTGAGAATGTGTGAGAGCAACAAGTCTGCAGACACCAAGGTCAGTGAAGAAGGAGGAGGGGAGGTGCTCCAGGTGCCGGAGCACAGATTTCCCCCGCAGCCTTTGGTGAAGACGATGGTGGGGCAGGCTGTCCCCTTGCAGCTCATGGAGGTCCATGGTGGTGCAAATATCCACCTGCAGCCCATGGAAGACCCCACACTGGAGCAGGTGGATGTGTCCGAAGGAGGTTGTTACCTCGTGGGAAGCCCATGCTGGAGCAGGCTCCTGGGAGGACCTGTGGAGAGTGGAGCCCGCGCTGGAGCAGGTTTGCTGGCAGGACTCCTGACCCCGCAGGGGACCCACGCTGTAGCAGTCTGTTTCTGAAGGACTGCACCCTGTGGAGGGACTCATGTTGGAGAGTTTTGTGGAGAATTGTCTCCTGTGGAGCAGGGGAAGAGTGTGAGGAGTCCTCCCCCGAGGAGGAAGGAGCAGCAGAGGCAACGTGCGATGAACTGACCACAACCCCCATTTTGGTCCCTGCACTGCTCGAGGGGAGGAGGTAGAGAATTTAGGAGTGAAGTTGAGCCCTGGAAAAAGGGAGGGGTGGGGGAAGGTGTTTTAAGATTTAGTTTTTATTTCTCATTACCCTACTCTGGTTGGATTAATAATAAATTAAATCGATTTTCCCCAAGTTGAGTCTGTTTTGCCATGACAGTAATTGGTGAGTGGTCTCCCTGTCCTTATCTCGACCCATGAGCCTTTCATTGTATTTTCTCTCCCCTGTCCTGCTGAGAAGGGGGGTGATGGAGTGGCTTTGGTGGGCACCTGGTGCCCACCCAGGGTCAACCCACCACACAGGCCATTCCCTACCTCACCGTAGACAATTAGGAAATCATCCAACTGCGTGGTGGAAAAAATAGAGATGTTTTATCAGACAACTCCTATGGGCAAGGCGACAGAAAGCTTGCTGCCTTCTCTACCAGAGTGGCACTCCACAGTCCTCAACGTGCCTGGCATTCAGTCCTGCACAACCACTGCATGGCTCTTTTCCTCACTTAAAGTCTGTCTAAATGTAGGAAATAGAGACTTGTGCAGGCCATAAAGCCTATGCTTGCACCCTGCCTTGGTGAAGGTCCTTCTTCCATTGTTTTATTACCTTTTCTTGCCTTCATGCTAGGAAATCCAGGGAGCTGGTACACAGTATCCCACATTAAGATTCATTCCAGTGATAAATTATTTTTTAATAACATATTTTGAAATGGCAACAGCAGGCCAACACTAAGTCCATGAATACAACTGAAATACCTGATGCATCAGTCTGACAGGGAGATCATGACAGCCAGGGGGGTCAGCTGCTCCCTGGTACTTTTGGGGAAGAGGAGTGTCTCTTGCCAGTGCAACAGGAAAAAAAAATAGCACCTGAATAGCAGCTGGCATCAACACATTCAGACGTACACGGTGCTGACCCTGGATGTTGTCAACACAGCGGATGGGAAGGGGGTCGCTAACAGCTACGTTCGTACTCTGTCTCTTCGAGGAGGTTATATCTTTTTAAGTATGTACTTAGCCCTCTGATGACCCTAAAAGAAAATGCAGGTGATAATTGGACAATCTGTATCTGTCAGAAACTGAGATTTTAAACTAAAGTTTGTTTGGCGTTCTTTCTTTCTCCCCTCACTTGATATATGTTGTGTGCATATTTATTAGGTAGCCTTTAAAATCGCTTTTCCTCTCCCAATAATTACACACGTAATAAAAATGATAATCACAGTGGGTGGAGATTGGATTTCCCTTCCTTTTAACAGAAAGAACAGCCTGGTAAAAAAATAAATGGAGTTAATTAGTTGAATATAATTGCAAATTCCTTGGAGTTAGAACGTGCTGCATACCAGCAGAAAATGCTATTTGCCATATGGTATTGGAACACTCTGGAATGATGTCTTTTCCTCTACTATTTTCTGCAGACTGAGTATGGACTTGGATTATTTGTGGCTTCCCAAGTATTTGAGTTATGCAAGCCAGCTCACTGAGTGCCCCAAAGCAGCAGAGAACCACACTTGTTCAGTTCATAATACGTACTAAAAGTAAACAAACAAAAAAAATCTCAGTTTTGCAAAGGTTTTAGTGAAAGCCTAAAGTTTCACTTTTCAGTGGTTTTGGGAAACTTTCAGAAACTTTATTCTTCTATACAAGGTCCATACAAGGTCCCCTGAACAGTGTTATTAAGAGCAGTGGAAGGTCTTTGAGGGAAGTTATCAAATACTAGTAGGAAATCATAGAATCATAGGGTAGTTGGGGTTGGAAGGGACCTTTAAAAGTCAACTAGTCCAACTTCCCCTACAATGAGTGAGGACATCTTCAACTAGATTGGGTTGCTCAGAGCCCTGAAAAGCCTCAACAAGGTCTCCCCAGAGCCTTCTCTTCTCTAGGCTGAACAAACCCAACTCTCTCAGCCTTTACCTACAGCAAAGGTGCTCCAGACCTGTGATCATCTTCGTGGCCTCCTCTGGACCCACTCCAACAGGCCCATGTCTTTCCCGTGCTGAGGACTCCAGAGCTGGATGCAGTACTTCATGTGGGGTCTCACCAGAGCAGAGTAGAGGGGCAGAATCACCTCCCTCGACCTGCTGGCCATGCTGCTTTTGATGCAGCCCAGGATGTGGTTGGCCTTCTGGGCTGCGAGCGCTTATTGCCAGCTCATGTCCAGCTTTTCATTCACCAGTACCCCCAAGTCCTTCTCCTCCAGGCTGCTCTCAATCCCTTCATCCCCCAGCCTGTATTGATACCGGGTGTTGTCTCGACCTGGGTGCAGGACCCTGCAGTACACAAATGGTTGTTAAGCACACAAATGGTTGTGTACTTAACATGGAAATCTTTTAGAACAAGAAAGCGGTTAAAAAAAGAGGAAGACATATGCAGTTGAGTCTTTATTTAGCACCACTTTCAGATTGAAAAAATAATAATAAAAAATGAGAGTTTGCTATACAACTATGCACACTTATTTATCCAAACTTTCCAATCTAAAATTTTAAGTTTGACAGCTTTGGTACAAAGAAAAGAGAAATGATGGACAACAAAGGCATTTACTGTACTTAAAAAATGTTTTCACACGCAGAACCCAAGGCAAGTTACCATGCCGCCTTCTTAAAAAATAGTTCCTCTGCCGATTTCTGGCAGTGATTTTCCACTGCTCATTTTTAAGATACACATAAACATCCACCCCCCAAAAAAGAAAACCCCAAATCTGCTAAGAAATAGCCATTCTGATATCTTAGATTTATACTTCCTTGGGAAATTGCTCTCCAAGCTCCTAAGCTTCTTTTCTTGTGAAGGACATATATGGGAACTCACACATAGCTGCTTACAAACTCTGACTTAGAAGTGAAATAAAAGTTCATTTTCAAGCTATAAAAGTATACTTGGATCTTACAACAGCAGCATTGCCTTAATTACACTGGTTGCTCTGTTTTTTGGTCTTTTCTTCAGTTTTACGGCCCTGTTAATGCTATCAGGTCAATAAAGTAAGCAGCTTTAACTGAAAAATTGGCAGTGAATGTTTTCAAGCTTCATTGCTCAGATAGGATGATTATTGTGATGTGTAGATTTTTCCTTCTTGAAAGTAAACACTTATATCACACAAATAAGTAGGCCACTGCTTTAGTTGTTAAATCTGTCAGATGGGCAAGTTGTTTTTTTCTCCATACAGTGTGTAAATGGAAGGTGAATTATACATATGAGAAAAGCCAGGATGAGGAATCCTAAATTGCTCCAAAAAAACCCCCAACCCAGACATGGGAAAGCTCACAGAAGTACTGCTGGTAGCTTCAGGGGCTTTGTGATTCAAACCAGTAGGAATTTACAACATATAGTACAATAAAATTTATAATTTACAAATCAGGGTTGGTCATGCAGATTGGCTTTTGCTGCTCAAAACTTTTGAAGTTTTAGCACCTTTTTACTGAGGTTTTCCATGATGTTCACAAAATGCTGTATGTTTTTCCCCCACAGTTCTAATATATGCCACTAGCAACTTCAAGGCAAAATTCAACTGAATGTGAATAAAACTACTTACGATCTTTGAAAGCATTTAATATATATTTCTCATCCTGTTTTCTTTTGTGAGGCTTGTCAGTGGCAGGTTTCCTTTAAAACAGGTAGTCAACGTGATTAAAAAATACGGAGAAAATCTGTTCACATGCCTCTGCTATTCTGATTTCATTAAAGTCAAATTTTTGCTTATTTTTAGAACAGTCAGTTCTGTCTTAGTGAACAAGTGGCATTATTCTTAGGACTTGTCTGAAGTCTTAGGGAATTGAGAAATTATTGGGAGGTAGAACCTGTCAGAGGGGCTTTCCTAGCAGAGGCAGACTTTAAGAATATGATCCTAATTTTCCATTTTCCATTAAGAAAATCACAGATGATTTCTCTCTGGCTGCCCCTTGAAGTCAGCAACCTGCAGATTAAGCTGGCGATTCTTGCTAAAGCAGATTTTTTCAAGAATTGTCAAAAATGTTGGCATTTATTCCAAAGAAGATCAAATTAAAAACTGGACAACCCTCAATAGTGTCCACAGGGTAGAAATTTCCTGCTTGCCTCAGAGCTTACCTAGCCTCTTGGTCCGTTCCTTACGAAGTGTAAGACACCATCTTTTGACACCTCATTGCTACTTGATGTGGCACTACATAAAGGGACATGAACCGTATCACAAAATTTGCAGTTTCTGGAAGCATTACCCAGGTACTGGGCTTAGCGCAATTAGATCTGCTTCTTAATTTTTCTAATTAGCCAACGTGCAGCTAAAATGTATTTGCTGTAGGAGCTGTCTGGGGCAGTTTCTTGGGGACGTTTCATCTCTTCATATTGCAAAGTGCAGACGTTTGACTCTCTGGTTCTTTCCTGTCTCCAGTCATGCTCTGCTCACGATTCCGCCAGACTAGAGACCAGCCTGCTGAAATATTTTGATACCATTGGCCTGATTCTCTGTTTCTTTGCACACAAGTTGTCATTGCCTTGTAAGATGTTGCTCTGACAAATTACAACATAGATTTAATTTACTGTAAAGCAGAGCAGTTAGTTTCCATTTCCAGTAAACTTTTGTGTGAGGATCCTACAGTGGATGCAAATGGATTTTAAACTTATCTGAAGACTCTTAACAGTACCGTGTTGGTGTGTATGCCGTCCTGATCTTTGTACTAATTCAGCTAAGGATATTTTATTTTTTCTTTTAACTCACACAATGACACTCCAGTTCTATCTATATGAGAGAATTCTATATCAAACATTCTCACATGAAGGAAAATTTTCCTTTTATGTCTTCTTAAGCAAATGAAAATCCCATGCCCTGGAGCACTGTGTCTGCTGAAAGACCCAGTCCAAGCACTGCAAATTCAGGAATCCACCCATGCCACTTACTCTGCTCAAATCTGTCAACCTGGAATATGTTTAGTTGCTATTACTTTTATTATTGATTATTGCCTGACACTAAGTGATTATAGAATTTCCCATCCCTGCCCACAGGATACTCATGAATTAATTAAATCACAGTAATTCTATTACTAATTTGCAGTTTCCTGAGGCCCCAATTCAGAATGTGGAACTGGCAATGAACAAAGATACAATAAAAGACAAGCTCTGAAAAACACTAATGTAGTTTAAGGTGAAGACAGGTAAAGGGAGAAGATCAGCATCAGTTTGCGTCATGCAGAATTTACCCACTTATCTCAGTTCAACCTTGAATACCGAACAGCTGAGTTTATTTGCTTATAGCCTTATCAACCCAAAAAGATGGGAGAAAAGTGTTCATCACCATTTAACAGATGGTGAAGAGAGGCACAAAACGTTAACATTAGATTTTAAAAGCCATTTAGAAGCCTAAAGAGGCAGATGAAGATGAAATGTTATTTCTGAGGTTAAAGTTAGTGCCTATGTGCATCATGAAACGTCTACCCTCTTTTAGAATTACAGCTTTAAGAAATTTGCCCAAGGTCATTGAGAAAGTCAGTCACAGAGTGTGTGGTAGGACTAGTTTCTACGCATGACCTGTAAGCACAAGCATATCTTTGCTGCCTTGAAAACAAAATACCTAATATTCTCCAGAAGTCCAGTAGTGGTTCTCCACCCTCACTTCAGCATCGCAGACAGGCCTGAGTTGGTGCTGTGTCTCTGTCCCGGGGAGAGTCTCTTCCATTGTTCTCATATGGCAAAGAGACGGGTTGCCACAGGTAAGTCATGCTTTAAAAACATGTTTATTTGATTAGCATATCTGTCCACCAGCAGTGGCAATGAAATCTCTACTTCAGTTTTGTTTCAGCAATGAATGGAGCCATTACAGTGATAAAATAGGTAAAATTCATGAAGAAAAAAGCCCAATATTGGTTAAGCACTTTCAATATCTACAAATCCTGCTGTAGTGGGATTGTAAAAGGAGACGAGCCAGACAATAATTTCACTGTTCCCGTGACTAGGTATGCATTCCTGCTCATAAAGACACCAGAAATGCTTTCAAAGTGGCCTAAATATTCCAGAGACAGTACAGCATCATCCATGTCATTGAGCCCATGACCCACCCATCACAAGAAATGGGGATCGTCTACCTGATGTTTTCTGCAGTGAAAGCACATCTGGAGTCAGATAAAAGAAATGAAGAGAAGATTTTAGGGTGGGGGCTGGAGAAGAATTTGTTTTACCAAAGTATGTAAGCCAATTTTTGTGATTCAGATGTCTCTGAGTAGACTACATTGTGAAAGCTGGCATAGCACGCTTTGAATTCCTACGCAAGGGACTATGTACAGGAATCTCATCTGCTGCCTTTTTGTGATTCTTTTTATTAGTATTTGAATCAGTGAGATTGCTAATTACACAATATGATGCGACTAAGGCACAGACTTAGCATACTGTCTAGATGAGACTCTGAGCCTTAAACTTGTTGGAAATCTAACATCTAAGCTGTTGTTTCCTCTACTCCTGCTCTGATTTTTTGAGCCAGACCTGTCCCAGAAATGTCAACGGATATAAAGGAAGTTCATAAAACTCATGTTTTGCAAAGTCGAACGTGACATTTTCATGTTAATCAGAAAGTGTTGAGAAAAATACTGATCTATGGTATTATAAAAAGATATGTCATGATAAATGTTAGTCCTCCTGCAACACATGTCACTTGGTGGGGTTGAAGTAACACCAGGACAGGTGCAGTGTAGGAGTCACTGCATTAGACTGGACTCAGCTAGACGGAAAGTTGCCTTTTCGCAGCCTGTTGCCCAAGGATACAAAGAGTAAAGAGTTTTGAATTCAGTTTGAAACAAAGTCCTTCCTCAGAGTTGAAGCCTGATTCAAATCCATTCAGTTCAAGGTTAAGGTACCTCTCATGAGCGATTATTTTATGACCTATGATGCAAACCCAGTAAGTAATATTTTGACTTATTAATTTTTAAAAAACATGAGAACAAGTCACTTGATCACACTAGAAGTGCCTGATCATTCTGTTTTGGGTTCTTTCCAGCCCTAAATTCTTGAAACATTTATTCTTTTCTCCTAGCTGAATAATTTACTGCTTCTTTATCAAAGTGGTGATGGTCCTGGAATGACAGTAATACAGTAGGGGCAAAATGGCTCATCTCTGTAATTGCTAAATTCCTAAACAAAAGGCTGTATGTAACATGCAAAGGCTTTTATTAAGGTCATGATCTCAAACTTTTCTAAGTCAATTGGAGGCTGACATCAGAGGTCTTCAGGTTTGGTTATATTATAATTCTCGTCACATGCATAAAACAATTTAGATTAACAATGCTCTGAGGATTGTTCAGAGCTATTTTTTTTTGTATTCACTTCTGATTTATCTTCGTCTAAAAATTAGCAATAAAACAAGTCTCCATCCCCCAACAAATATGTTCCATATGTACAGAGAGTCTTAAATAGCGTCTGCACAAATTAAAACAGTTGCTAAATAAAAACTTACTGTTTTGTAGATCAGGAACAAAAGATCCGTGTTATCCTATGATTGGTGGCAGACAATGAGTCATTTACTTATAATTATATTCAGTTGGTAGCTCAAGAAAATAATGAGGCACATTAGAAAATGAAATAACAACTTTATTGTTGAAGCTATCTCAGAAAGATAGTTAAATAACAGAGGAAATCCAACTCCTGCACCAGAATCAGGTATTACCTTCTTCTTGAGAGATGGCTGAAGAGGGAAGATCTTAATTGTCCGACAGAGATAATACCACTGTTAAATTCTTCCAACAGCTGATGATTCTTACTTTGAGTTTATTGCTGGGCTTTACACTAGGAATTCAACGAATGTTCTCCTCTGCAAGTTCTTTAAATTGTACTCAGTCACACGCTCACCCCCCTATTGTACTTTTCGCGTAGGGTCACAGTGGAAAATTCTTTGTATAACTTCTAACTTTGAAAAAGACAGACTCAGAGGCAAGTCTGAAAGCCTTATGGTCTTTTTTTGCTCAGGTTAGCAAAGTTAGAAAATCTGAGATAGTAATTACAATCTTCTTTAAAATATTTCAACTCTCCTGTAATCTTAATCTTCCTCCCCCTTTTCCTTTCTTTCTTTTTTTTTTTTTTGGTATTTTGTTTTCTCTTATCCTCTAGTGTTAGTCGATACAACATGATGAAAACGTTTGGATGATTGTGAGCAGCAAAACAAAGTGATTTATATGTTAAACACTGAAGAAACTACCATGGGTGCCAGTCTGCCATCAGCTCTGCTGGGTTCGAATTAAGGTATTGCCAGCGAAGAAGTGAGAGAAGCTCAGACTTTCCCGTGTTTCCGCGTTCAGGAAATGGTTTCGATTTAACTTGATCTTTCCAGGCTTCTAATTTCACAGGCATCAAATCACAGATTTGTTTGGTAACTTCTGAACTTTTCTTGCACTTACTGACTTTTGGTTTATAAAGCTCGGTTTCAGTTGTGTCCTAGAGGATAAGAATTGAAGCATGAAAGCTGAATGAAATGACAAAAAAATCCATTAGTGGTTTAAATGTGCAGTGGGACAACAAGTTCTGCTTAAATTGGAATAAACTTTAGATCAAGTGCCGCTACATGCCAGAGATGCTCTGTGCTAAGAGGTATTTTGACCAAGTTCAGTAACAGCAGAAAAACCAAAGATCCAGTAAGCTTAGTGAGTGCAATGACACGGTTATAAATAAGAAGGGGAAGTGGAAGTAATCTTCTATATAAGGCCTTAATGATCAAATCCAGACACTGAGGTAAAGCAGATTCAGAGAGTGACAATGGAGAAAGTTCCCAGAATTCTCCTTTCCAAGGTTACTTAAGAAAAGACAAGTATATTGAACAATATCCACTGTGCCAAGAGATACAAATTTGGTTATGCATCACTGTCAGGAATCCAAAATAAAAAATTACACGTACTTGACCACTTGAAAATATCACACCAGATTTATACCTAATGGAAGTCATTGGAATAATACTGGGAATAATAAATTTGGCTCACACTCTGGATGAGACACTGATCAAAATGACTGTGTCACCCACATTTCTTTAGCTTTTATAGTTCTCAATGAAAATTAGAATCATGCTATGATGAACTACATCCCAAGGTATTTAAACTCTGTTGTTCAAGTTAAGTTCAATTTCAGAGTGTAATACCAGAAAAATCCCGCTGGGAGTTATTTAATTTTTTATACAGGTTCAACATGTATGAGAACACTTATGCAGCCATTTAAAATCAATCTAGTGAATACAGTGCTCATCAGAGGTGAGCAATTTGCATTCCACATCTCTGAGCTTTCACTTCCTTTCATGGGTTTTACACAACTAACTCTGTGGCGATGTTTCAGATTTACAGCGGGATACATCACTCGTAGGGTTGAGTGAATGGTTCATCATTTCCGTCAGTTGAATTCAAACCTGATGTGAAAAGTTACATATCCCATTTGAGAGTTTATTATAATCCCTGCTAGTGGAAATCATGTATATTTTAGTCCCTTTTCAGGTGAGACCCTAACATCACATTTATTTCTGCATCTTGCCTGTTCCATTTTCATGAGATGGGTTGTGGGGTAAAGATCATGGCAAGAAATCTGGCATGATATGAAAACTGGCAAGACAGAGATATGTGCCTCCACAGGTCAGATACTGAGCAAAGTGCATACTTGCTGGAGGGGCGGGAAAATTTGAATTAGGCTTTGCTTCCGCATTAGTCGTAAGTAAATGGGCTGTACAGTTGCTAAGCAAGTAGTGTTTGTCATTCTGTGTACTGCAAGTACCATCAGCTCAACTCTGCTGTCAGTTCCAACAACAGACTCCGGGGAAGTTGCTGTGACAGTAAGGCTGTGCAATGTTATTTCCCAGTCACAGATGGATTTCAGCTCTCCCCCAAACTAAAATATTTGCTTTATTCCTCTCCAGACTAGGAAAATATAGAACAAATCATAATGTGAAAACTGAGCTTCTGAAATCTCTGTTCCCAGTATTTAGGCTATGACTTTGAAATGAAAAAAATAATGACAGCTGTCTTCACTCTGCACATGTGTTTACACATGCATTAGTTTAGACATATGAATAATTACAGTAGTTAGGGGGATTATATGCATATTGCTAAATGTGTTAAATCTTGCAGGAGGGGGCCCATCGGCCTGTAATGCTGGATACCATGTGAGTGTTGAAATTAGTAAAAAAATGGTATCAACAGTAAAAGATGCTAATTTTTCTTAGGCTAGTGGTTCTGATATGTACTTAAAGTGTCTGACATATCCACATGGGTCAAAATCAAATGTTGTTTTGAGTTCTGTAGAAAATCTCTTCTCTCACTCCTACCCATACAATACTGTGGAAACGGCATATGTGGAAATGTGAACAGAACAGATGATTCCTAACGCAGGGGACAGTAATTGAGAAACAATTACTTATTCAGTCAAACAGCTGAAAACATTTTCTGACCAGAAATGTATCTTGTGGACAGCTTTCATTGTTTCTTTTCTTGCAAAATATGCCTATTTATATAACTAGTCCCTTGGACTATTTTTATCTTAGTGCTAATGGACTGTAGGTGCCTTTGAGATTTTATTGCTCTATATCTTGTGAAGAACGCTCTAGCAATTTTAGCATCAAACTGTAAACTTACAACCCCTGCTGAGGTTTTCCCCTTTGTCTTCACACATTTTTTGTCCACTTGCACTTCATTTTGATAACAGTGATTGCATCCATTTTATTTCCATTTGTAAAATCCAAGGCATTTTCAGCGTTCTTTTTTTCTGTAAGATGGTAGCTCCCAAGGTTTTGAGGTCATAAGTGCTGCGGTTTGGACTTTCAACTTGATTTCCATTTACACCTCAGGGCTTGTCCTCCCCATCCTTTGAGGTCTGTAACTGCCTGTTTGGCAGCTTTGGGCATGGTGAAAAATAAAAGATAGGAAAGAACAATCAAATTGAGACAAGGAAAAAAGTTTCCATGTGAGATAGAATAGAATCATATCATAGAATTTTCTAGGTTGGAAGAGAACCTTCAGATCATAGAGTCCCACCATGACCCTAGCACTGACAAAACCACCACTAAATCATGTCCGTCAGCACCTCGTCTACCTGTCTTTTAAATACCTCCAAGGATGGCAATTCCACCACTTCCCTGGGCAGCCTGTTCCAATGGTTGATAACCCTTTTGGTGTAGAATTTTTTCCTAATATCCAGTCTAAACCCACCCAGCTGCCACTTGAGGTCGTTTCCTCTTGTTTTATTGCCTGTTACTTGGGAGAAGAGACCAACCCCCCCCGCCCGGCTACACCCTCCTTTCAAGTAGTTGTAAAGAGTGATATGGTCTCCCCTCAACCTCCTTTTCTTCAGGCTAAACAACCCCAGTTCCCTCGGCTGCTCCTCATAAGACTTGTTCTCTAGACCTCTCACCAGCTTCGTTGCCCTTCTCTGGACTCGCTCCAGAATCTCAATGTCTTTCTTGTAGTGAGATCATCTATCTCTTCCATTGCAAGTCACAAAGACTGAACAACTGTAGCTGTGGGTACAAACAGCTCAATTCTGTTTTGCAAGCCCTTGGACCATTGCGTGCGGTGCTTTTCCCCTCATCCTGAAGGGGGATAGGAATGAGCTGAGAGAAAGGCAACAAGGGTTAAAATACATAGAAGGCTTTTCTAGACGTAGCAGCTGAGTAGGTGAGGATTTCTTAGTCCTCAAAGCAGAAAACTTCAGAGGAGATATGATAAGCTTCTATAAAATTATGAGTGTCATGGAGAGGGTAGATATGACTTAATTATTTATCATTGTCTTTAAAGACACTATGGATCCCCAAATAATGGTATTAGAAGTTATTTTCAAACAAACAAAAAAGCAGTGGTTTTACACAGAACATGTGCTAACACTGTGGATGTTCCTATGAAAGAATGCTGTGTGCAGCCAAAATTTACATTGCTTTAAGAGCCAAATAGACAAGAACATGGAAATGAAATTCTTGAAAGATTATCAAATACGCAGAATGACATCCAGTTCAGAAACTTGCCTGAGCTAAAAATAGTTGGAAGATGAGACAATATTAGAGTAGCAATCAGATACACATGCTGTTTTCTTACAGATCTCTAGACATTCATTTAGGGTCATTGCTCCTGCTGGTTATCTTCTTTTGGAAAGGCATCACCTCCTCCCAAACAAGATCAAAAGAAAGGGGCTACAGAAAAGAATCTGAGCAAAACAAAATAATTCTGAGGAGCAGTGAATGACGGTGGTGAAGGTCAAAGGATCAAAAGTGAAAAAAAACCCAGTTGGGGGACACAAAGAGTGGGATGCCCTGACAACATCTCCTTCTCTCTAAAGGCACCCAAGGAGATGGTAGAAGTTCCCTGGTCATGTTCTGCCTGGAAACATGGCAAGACACTGGAACAGAAATGTGCCATATGCCTCTGTCATCCCCTCAGCCTTCCTTTTCCTTGAGCAATGGATGTCTGGTTGAATAAGGCCAGGAGGGGTGGGCTGAGGAGAGCCAGAGATTAAACAGAGCTTTTGACGAAAGGTGAGAGGAAAAGCACAGCCAGAACCTCAAGAGATTTTGGTGAAGCTGAAAAGTGGACTTTAGCCTGGCAGACTCAATGTACATAGGCGCAGGATTGTCTGTTGCTACAGGAAAGAGAAGTAAGGGAATCCCATGGCCCGTTCCACGAACATTCCTCTACACACTGTTCCATGGAGACAGTAATCCATCATGGGCACAGTTAATGAAATCTTGATATAAGCCAGAGCCTTTACGTTGTTAATGGATAATATTCAGAAATGCACAGTTAAGAACTTCAGAAATAGTAAGTGATTTTTGAAGTTATCTTTGCATGTCTTTATTTTGCAGTGTTGAATTCTTAGCTCCTTATAGTACCGTATTTTCTATAAGGATGTCACATATCATGAGTGCTCTTTGCACGGGTGAAGCCTTATCATGGTATGTGACTGGATATAGAAAGTGTCAATGGAAATGAGTTTGAGACATGTCACCTTCATTTACTCCACAAGAGGCTTTTCTTTTGAATCCAGCTGAAATATGGTGGTGTGAGATGTGATTGAAGTTAAATTTTTGTGCGAACCTATACAGGACAATGCCAGATTACTTTTACTCTGTGAACATGTCAATTTGTTGTTTTCTCCTAGTCTCCACTGTGATTAGTAGGACTGGTTTGCTTTGTGGGCTTTTTTTCTTTTCATCATTTTTCATCTTGGAGGTATGGAAAATGGATTGGGGAATTTAAGTATCCCTGGAAATAGGAGAAATTCCCACTGTGGCTTACAAGATAAAAGTAGCAGCTACTGCAATGTAAACAACATGGTGATGGTTTTGCATGGCCTTGTTTACATCACCTTTGAAGATACACTGAGCATGATCCAGGTTTCAGACAGAGAAGAGGCACCGTGATTTCAGAGGGCATCTTCAAAAAATGTGTGTGAAGACTACTGCAGCAAATCCTGCACAGCTGTCAGTCTCATAGATCTGGATTTTTTAACATTCAGGCCACCGCAATTAGCTCAAGATATGAACAGGTTCCCCGTGTCAATTCAAAATGCAACTTTCAAACAGAGGAATGTTTACCTGTTGGTGCTGAGGCTTTACCACCATGCCAATTTCCCCACTCACCACATAACTGTAGGTTAAAAGTTCAGCGGGGCAACATCTCCAGCTCTAGACTGTTTCAAAATCTGCTGGACCTCAGCACGTGTAGTTTCTGATCTGTCACACGACGGAGCTGTCTCTATGTGGCCAGGCACCAGCAACACAGTGAAAGAAATATTGATCTGTCATATACTCAGGGGACACAGTTAGTGTGACAAATCACAAGGAGGTGAGGCTGTGCTCAATGTAAAGAACATAGCAACAAATAAGAACTCTTACACCAGTGGGTTGTACATCCCTTGGGTGCAGGATAAAGGATACTCCTCTGCATCTTGCGTGGTAAACAGAGATGGGGAATAACTGCATCACTGGACTGATGTGACCTCTCACCCAAGTTGTAGAAAGACACCAGGGGGTCAGCTGCATGGGCCAGCAACCAGTGTTGGCGTTTGATGGACTTACTGGCGACTAACACAGGAATAGACATTCCTTGCCCATGAGTTTTAAGTAATTTAATTAGACTGAGAGAGATTATTTGTTCTGGAGAAAAAGGATGGCAATAAATAAAGTGTTCAGCATTTTTGTTGTCATTGTGTCTTGAGCAAGAAAAAATCTCATCTCGTTCCCCCTGAATTTTAAGAGAGCAAGAAAAAGTGACTTTAGTCAAATGCACATAGAGTGCACAGTTGTCCTTCTTTAAATATCCAGATTCTCTCATATAGGGACACTATTTTTAGTTAACAAAGAAAATAGTGGTGAGGGTTGGAAGAGGCTTTCCAAAATAACAGAAAAACTAAGGATATGAGAAGGAATGTGTTCCAGAGAGTACCCTTCAACTGAAGAAACTCTAGGCTGTGCAGGATGTGTTAATTCAGTTCCTAAAATTTCTTTTTTTGCACCAATTTATGCTTTTCTAGCCCTAGTGCAAATTTGTACTGTAGCTCAGTAAATCCTAAAAGCTGACATAACTGCTTGCTGCCACGGCGGAGGAGAAGGAGGCCTGTTCCTCTCAGTTACCTTCTCCACTGGTGCTCTTGGTCAAGACTATATTGTGCTAGCTCTGTCACTTGTCAGATCTTCAGAAAGTCAACAGAATACAAACACAGTGCAAAATGGATGGCTATTCTTTCTGGATGAAGGCGTTAAACTGGCTTACAGAAGAGCACCGAGGTGACTGTAGGGAAAGGGAAAGACTGCATGAGGAGCAAAACGGGAAAGAGATGTGAGAGAGGAACAAGAGTGAAGGGGCAGAAGCGAGACCTAGCATATTTGATAGCAGGGCTCTGGACTGCATCTCAAGGAATCTATAATTTCACACTAAAGGCAATCCTTACTAAATGTAATTTAAAAGTAAGTATGCGGATATATCAATAAACTTCAGCAAAACCCAGTAATTTCTCTAGCACTGTCCATGATCAGTGGATTCTAATTTCAAAATTCTGCACCTAATTTGGCTCTGGATATGGGATAATCTTTACTGTAACACAGCACTTGCAGAAAGACTAAAGATAAGCCAGCGTTGTCAACAGAGACCAACCTCAGTTTGTATCAATGGTCAATAGAGGATCCAGAAATAGTTTCGTATTATCATCTCTTTTATTTCTAAACCTTTTAACAACAACCCTACAGAGCAGACTATAACAAACTGAGAACAGCCAGGGGACTAAACGGCCAGGTGACTAATACTTGCAGAATAAACCCAGTTGAAACGAGAGGCCTCAGCTAAAACAAGTCATCGAGGCCTGTGAAAGGAGTTTCAACTATGCAAATACACTCACCTTCAATCTTTGTTTCCAAACTTTAAGAAAAAGCTGTAAATTTAAAGTGAGACTAGCCTTTATTCCAGGTTTATTTTTTGGTTGGATACAGCTATTTTTAACTTACATCCTAACCGCAACAGGTTCAATCCTTCAATATTTCTTTTTCAGTCCTTCTCAAATACTGACCTTTAAAAGTTCTAACTATACTTTTGCAAGGCCTGCACTTTCAGGAAACAAAGCTCACTCTGTTCTCTGCTGGAAATATCAGATCCAGGCCTAATATCAGCAACCCAGTTCCTTTTCTTATAAGCTTTAACTCTACCATTAACCACAGACAGGTGTCCAATACCTATTGAAAAACCTCATATAAATTATGGACCTCAGCAGAAATCAATCTACAGTCTAGTCTAGTGGGCTGCACAGTATCCAAGAAAAACAAAATAAGCCCAGAACATGTTGGCAGGTAAGCTCTTCTTTATATTTTATACTACCTACAGGTAACTATAGAATCAATACAAAATATTTTCAGTTGCTATGAGCTGGACTTCTGCTGACACTTCAGAAGTCACCAGTAAAAGATACAGATCCTTATTTTCCCATCTCTAACTCTATTCTTAGTCTCAAAATTAACAGTATTCAAAGGAATATTATGCAGACATGGGTTGTTGTCTCTTGGAAAACATATTCCCCATCCTTGCCTTCTGGGCTGTATGGGAGACTACTATAAATTTAACTTAGTAAAGTGACTTACTGTCCTGGTTTTGGCTGGGATAGAGTTAATTTTCTTACTAGCAGCTGGTATAGTGCTATGGTTTGGGTTTAGGGGATAGTGTTGATAACACACTAATGTTTTTTGTTGTTGCTAAGCAGTCAAGGACTTTTTCAGATGAAGGAGCTGAGAGGGAGCATAGACAGGACAACTGACCCAAGCTGGCCAAAAGAATGTTTCATACCATAGGCATCATGCTCAGTACCTAAATGAGGGTTGCCTAGGAGGCAGGGACTCGTCAATCACTGCTTTGGACAGGCTGAACAATCAATCACCATGTGGTAAGCATTGCATCACTCATTTTGTATATTCTTTTACCATTGTTATTATTATCATTATTTTTCTTCCATTACCGTTCTATTAAACTGTCTTTATCTCAACCCACAAAGTTTCTTTTTCTCCCTTTTCTCCCTGTTCCACAGGGTGGGGCGATGAGTGAACGACTGTGTGGTCCTAGTTACCGGCTGGGGTTAGACCACGACACCTGCCTGCACTTGGCTCATAATCTTTCAAGAACTGCCAGCGTCCTCCCTGACCCAACCCACTGCACACGCACATTTGAGAAGATTTAGGTCCTGTACTTCAGTTCTGACATGTCAAGCTCTGTCCCTTAGTTGCTGTTCGAACGTGCACATCAGGGGTGGAGGTAGATGAAGTAGCCTTACTTTGCAGGAATATGCAACTGCCACAGGGCACAAGAAAAAAAAAATCCCTGAGGTCTTTCAAAGGTAGTATGGGTATCCAGGTTTCAGTCGCTCCTACCTTGTGCTCGGAAAAACACATCGGCTTTTCATCTGACCTCTGTCCTGGGCTAATCCTATAACAACTGTGGTTTATCCACACACCAGTTTGTTGGGAAATTTATGGTCTGGAGGGTTGGTCCACCAAAGGACGATTCTACAGGTTCTGAGAAAGGGACTCAGTGCTGTATTGGAAGGGCTTCCTCATAGTTTGCTTTTCCGTGTTGGAGAGAGAGAGAAAAATCTAAGTTGGGAGATGTCTTCTCTTGCTGACATTTAATTGTTCTAATGGGCTTTGTTTCCTGGCTATCTTCAAGACAAGGATTAGATATAAAGCATGCTAAATGAAAAATTTTCTTTTTTTAACCTAGATAATGCATCTGATAAATATAATCCTTCACACTGCTTTGTCAATCCCCCCAAACTATCCATAAACTTAGCCGTGATTAACCATAGTCATCAAGCCAGTAACACCATTAATTATCCAGTGGTGATGTCTCTGCACCATGACATCTGTAAGTAAATGCCTGCAATCTAGATAATCCTACAAGAGATAACTGACAATTAATTGTGTGTTGTGTCTTTCACCCTTTACTACAGCTCTGACTGTGAAGGAATCACAGAAGCACTGCAGGATCAAAATAAGTAGGTTTACAAAAGATATGTGATCCTCATTCCAGAATTATCCATTAAATTACATGTTCCCTTCCTTTCCCAATGCTTATTCCTCTCACAATACCCAAACATTATGCACTCGACTGCTAAGTATACGTAAAGGCGCTCATTTTTTAAGTAGAGTTACATTTTGCTTCTATTTGCTTTTATGAAAGTCTTAAGAGTTATTATGTTACTATAAAAAAAAAAAAAAAGAAGAGGATTTAGAATAGTTTACCACAGCGAGAGGCTGAAATCAATATTGTTTATACGGGCATGAATGTTATTGACTGTATATTTACAATAACCTCCAGAAAGTAACTCTTAAAGCATTAAACCTCCTGGTAAAGTATACACTTCCATAAATCTGACTAAACATTTTACAATAATAATTAAATTAATTACTAGGTGAAAACAACACATTTGATGGATTTTATCCTTAGGAAAAAATGAGACATTTCGCTATTGACTTAATTCAAAGTGCCTGTTTTGTGCAGTTTGGTATTTGCAACTGGAGAAATACCTTTTCTTTGGAAGAAAAGACTTCACAATGAAGCATAACCCAAACAGGATTAGTTTGAAGACAATTGGTTTAACTTGCACAGAATATTGTTTACAATGTTGTTGATAAAAGGCAGCTCAGAAAAATGCACCCAGATGTCATTGTTTGGATGTAGAACATTTACACGTGACTAAGTAATTAATTACTCCATCCCCTTTAAACCAAGGTTCACCGGGAAATTTGGGATGAAAATGAGTACTCAAGAGCTCCCAGAAACAAGATAACTGAGGAGCACTTTTCATTAGTTCGTTATGTTACACATAAGTGCCCACTAGAGATCATTGTCTGCATACATAAGGCATTTCCAGTAGATCACTGCTGCAGGCAGTTTTCAGTTTTGCACAGAAGACAGACTAATAAAAATGAAAAACAAGTTCAGAGACATGAGGTCACGATTCTGAAGATTCACAGTTTGTCAGTGGCAGAACTGGGGACCAGAACTCAGATCTGCCGAGTCCCTAGTCCCGTGTCTTAAAGAGAATACATTACAGTCTTACATTTTGTGTGAGAGTTGTTTCAGCAGAAAATCGTCATTAGGAGAGATCTAAATCTGTGAGAACTCTATTGAATTCTTTCGAGTTTGGGTTATTTACGAAATATTAAAGAATTCAATGGTTTCATGGCCACCTAAGAATTGAGAAGATTGATTTCGTGCCATTTTGCAACTGAAATCTGTTTCCCTTACACCACAGAATTCCTGTGGTCTTCTCTGGCCAGATCCCATCTGCTATCATTCAATGGACCTATGGATTTTCATGATGTTTACAAGTATCTAAAGGGTGGGTTTAAGGAGGACGGAGCCAGGCTCTTTTCAATGGTTCCCAGTGACAGGACAAGGGGCAATGGGCACAAGCTAGAACATAGGAAGTTCCGTTCAAATACACGGAAAAACTTCTTTACAGTGAGGGTGAGAGAGCACTGGAACAGGCTGCCCAGGGAGGTTGTGGAGTCCCCTTCTCCGGAGATTTTCAAGACCCACCTGGATGCAGCCCTGAGGGATGTGCTTTAGGCAATCCTGCTCTAGCAGGGGAGTTGGACTAGATGATCTCTAGAGGTCCCTTCCAACTCTGAAGATTCCGTGATTCCGTGATTCCGTGATGCAAGATGACTGGAAAAGAAAAGAGATCATGGAGGTTCGTGGTAATCTGACTTTGTTGATGAATAGCTTCCTTCCCTTTCTTTTTCTTTTTTCCCCAACCAACTCCACAACCAATAAAGTAGTGAGAGAGATTAATTTAGCAGCAATATTTTGGTACTGGGAGCAGTAAAGCTACAGGTCATGAAGCTAAAATAAGGCACAAGCAGAATTTTGGTATTATCAGTACAGAAAAATTAAGGTTTTGGGAAGTATTATACAGAGAATTGCAGGCAGCTTTCGCTTAGGTTAGTAGGGCAAAAGACAGAGCCAAATTAAAGATTATCCTAAAAGTGAGTATGTGACTGAACCCTGATCTCATTTTAGTACTTAATCCACAGAAATGTTTTCCTTGTGTCTTACCCAGTGTCTCTCATTTTATCTTTTCTGATGTTACACTGGGCAGATTACTCTTAGTCCCCTCCAGACACATCACCTGCAGCTGGAGCTTCACCCTTCCTCCTTCACCCCTTTAACTTTTTGTACTTGACACTAAACCAGAAAAAGACTATAATACAGATTCGTAAGGGAAAGCTGATATGAAGGGCAGAGCCTAACTAAAGGTAATGAAAAATTCCCAGCATTCATGCTCTCTAAAGACACACAGACACCTAGACATCTTGTCTGGCATCACATGAGAGGCAACAAAAGTAGTCCACAGTGTTAAGATGCAGAATTCCCGGAATTCTGAGTGACTCTTGACCAAGCAACGTACAAACACGACAGAGCAACAGCATCTTGAAAAAAATATAATTTTACTAAACGGCAAAGAGAAGGAGTAGGTCATTTTCCAGTAATGTCAGAGACAAAGTTTTTAATTAGCAAGACTGTGGATAAATGTGGAATATACAATTTATCATGAGGTTGATCTCATGCACAGTTTTGATCCCAAGAGCTTATATTGTTAAAAATCCTTCTCTTGCACTGTTGGAAAGCTGCTCATCCTCTGTGCTTTCCATTTGCAATTTTACTGTCCTGCTGAATCACCCAATGTTCACCTTCGTATTCTTGGCAGGCTTTAATGTGTTTGCTTACAGTATAATTAAATGCTCTGTATTCATTACTTCCCAGCTCTGACTTACGTTTAGTCTCTTCAATGTAATTACTCCACCGTGTACATTCAGTCAAATGTGCTATTCTGTGCCTGTCCAAATTTTATTAAACAGGGGTAAATGTGTGGTCAATTACACTGTTACACATACAATTGTATCTGTCCTTAAAAGAAGCTCTTGAGCCTCTAGTGTGCTTTCAATGACATGAATTACAGGCATATAAATCCCCTTTCACACTCTTTTCTATCCGTTCTTGTGTTCCGCCCGCTATTAGTGGTGAATTAATTGACTATGGGAAAAAAATAAACAAGCTCTGTGTTAAATCGATGATTTCAGATGGTGATAAAAGTAATAGAGAGAGGATCTGTAGTCTTCCCGAATTGACTAGATTGCCAGGGTTAATTATCCAACGCAATCTCACTTTCTCATTATTCTGTGCAGTTGTGTTCCAGCAAAACAAAAGAGAAAGACTGGGTGAATCCCCCAACATCTCGCTACTAGAAATATTGTGGTTCAAAGCTGTTATCCTGTCAATCCCACATGTTAATCCTATTGAAAATCCTCTTTTGAAAATCAAGCTCCAGAGAGCAAAACCAAATTAACTGTAAGACTAACTTAGAAATCTTGAGGCTTTTTAAAAGATATTCTCATTTGCTTTCTAAAATAAATTAACTGTTGGACTGACTTTGAAATCTTGAGAGTCTTTTTTAAGGTCTTTTAATTTGATTTCTAGTGTCTGAGCTTTGCAGTCACATGCGTGCCACTTAAAGTAGAGATCATTTTTTTTCTCTTCCAGATGAGTTTCGTGTTTCTGATGTAATCTCCAACTGCTGCATACTGCAAGTTCAGGGGGAAAAAAAGTATTAACAATTGCATTAATCTCACTTGACTTTAGTTAGATGTGGAGTCTAAACTGCTTGTTTAGGCACGCAGTGCAGAGAAACAGACACCTCTAGCAGGCAGTACAGCCCCTCCTGAAAAAAACCCAACATTTAAGGCAGGGCCAGTCAGCATCGTTAGGAGATACTCGTCCCTCTCTCTGGTGAAGGAAGGGAGTCTAAAGCTTAGCTGTGTAGAAGTTACAGTCCTAGTCTAAAACTAGATACGAAGCATCCAACCTCCGAACAAGCGCATTCAAAGATAATTTGACTTAATACGAGAGTTTGTGTTGAACTGAACAAAGAGTGGGTTGGAATAATTTTGCATTTGATACCATATTCTCAGAGAACGAATGAGCATTTATGCCATTTCTTGCTGTTTCTTAAACTTGCTTTGCAGAGTATCCTTTGCTGGAGTGTGACAGACTTGACTTTCTTGTCTTGCTCTAAATGAATAGCTTTTAGAGTAGCTATCCATATTAAAGTGAAATTTTCTAAAATAAGCAATAAACCACAAAGAGATAAAAAGTAATTTATAAATAGTTCATATCAGGTTGAAATAGCATCTAATGAGTTTCATCCTGAACTAAATTCATATTGTCAAGTTTAACAGCCTTTCATAAACTGGATTTACACTCAGTGGGCTAAATTCTCCTTTCAATTAATTTTCATGAATGCAGTTTGCTGTGGTGTAAATGAGAAGAGAATATGTCTCCAAATGCCTGGAGGCCTTTATTGGGAGTTTGCTGATGATGCATACAAGGATACTAAAACAATGTTATCTTCATCTCAGCATAGCCTTAAAATTAGATAGCAGTTAAGATATGTCCTCTTTTATTCTGCTGATTTGGAAAATGGAATACATTTATTGGAAGAAAGGATGCAGATTAAAAGTCAATGAGATTTTATTGCATCATGGATAATTATTTCCCATTGTTTTACCATTATTTCTTCATTTAGGAAAAGAAGATGATTCAAATCATTTTATCAGCTCAGTGGGTTTATGTTCCACATCTAATGCAAGAAATTGGAGTAAATAAAGGATTTTCAATAATGGACCTTTCATTTTTAATTTAATTTTCTTAAAAAAAATATACTATATACATACATAGGAATATAGTATGTACTTATATCTTTATTAATGGTGTATATATATATTTCAACATAAATATGCCATTGATAGACCTCACCATTGATATTGTGGCAGTAGATGAAAGTTGTTTGAAAGAAAGTTAGTTAATTTGAAAGTTGTTGTACAGTTAGAAAAATTCCCTAATGTTTTATTTTTCAGCACCCAAGAAGGAGTATATACAATAGAGAATATAAAGGAAATAAGTTATAGCTAAGAAAAGATTAGTTAAAAAGATCTAATGCAATCAAATGCAACCTATTGGTCACGTAACTCCATAAGGTTCCCTGGTAATTGCAGGATGAATGTGTAAAGGGATATGATTTCAAAATTATAGTTACCAGTAATTACTTTGGGGTTAGGAAGAAATTTCCCTTGTATAGGTCTGATTTATCTTCATATTCAAGGTACCTGAATTGGACATCAGGTCAGGATAAAATACGGGAGACAAGTATTAATGCTATCTACTATGTCATTTCCTATGTTGTAGTAAAACCCCAAACTTCATTCCACCCAGAGGCTTTTAGTCATCTGTAAGTGATTATGAAAAGCTTTAACGATATTAATAAATATTTCCTTCTACTTTCCTGAGCTCCCTTAAGCTTCTGACTAGAAAAAAAATCCTACCTGTATTTCCCTAATTAAGCTATATCCATTGCAACTCATATTATAATTGTTCTTCTCTAGAGGTGCAGGTAATATTTCCTAATATATAAATCAATGCACATCAATCCAAAAGAAAATCCGTGATTTGTGACTGCCCCAGTTTTCTGCACTCATTTATTTCAAAAGCTTTTTCTCATTATAATCTTTTTTGCCCTCTCTAACTTCATATTCAGGTCTATAACAAGTGACCATTCATGCCTATATACGTTTCTTTTTTTGGTGCCAGAAGGCAGTCTTTAAATAAAATGAAACTGTTAGAGAAGCTCTATTTTGCGGTATTTAACTCTTCTGTAGAATAAAAAAAAGGCTTGCAAGAACTTAGGAAGACAGTTAAGCATTATCCATTTTTGAAACAAAGAATGCAGAAAAAAATTATAATTAACTTTTTGTTTTCACAATGTTATTTAACTTCTAATTTTCTTAGTAATAGCTCAAAATACCAATAATACTTCTGCAGTAGGAACTGCAGTAGGAAATCTGAGAGCATCAGATTTCCGCACCGGTCCCACCCCCCCAAGATCAATGCCACAGCTACAATGATAGTGAGAATAATCTAAGAATTGAAGAGGGGAGTGTCTTCTATATTTCTCTTTTTTCATGGATTCTGTTAAACACATTAGTTTCTTAAAGTTTTGCTGGAGCTAAGTTATATACCACTTATAGGCATTTTTTTTCAAATAGCCTGGCAAATGAGGCTACTTTTATTAAGCAACAATTTACAGATAAAAGACCAAAAGGTTCACAGTCCAATTCAGCTTAGCAACACAGCCACAACAGCATGGCATTTCATACCACTTGATTTCCTTGCTTCATGACTCGAGTGTTTCCTCCTTGGCAATCTCTTTTTAGCATTAGAATTTGTGGCACCCAAGACTCCAGAGATGGAAAATTATTTCTCCAGTGACAAATAACATATGCAGGGTCAGGAACTGTATCTACTGCATCCTATTCTAGAATGTCCGATGAGCTTTTCCTTTCAGCTTTCCTGTGCTGTGCATCTGAAAAACTGGTAAGAACACAGTGAAATACAGAAAAAACCCCCATGATTCCACTTGCTTTGGATCAATATCCATGCATGCACTGGTATGCATGACTAGTACTGTTATAGAATCATAGAATCACAGAATGGTTTGGGTTGGAAGGAACCTTAAAGACCATCTAGTTCCAACCCCCCTGCCCTGGGCAGGGACACCTCCCACCAGACCAGGTTGCTCAGAGCCCCATCCAACCTGACCTTGAACGCTTCCAGGGATGGGGCAGCCACAGCTCCTCTGGACAACCTGGGCCAGTGTCTCACGACCCTCATATTACTGCGTTGACCTTCAGAGAAGGATCTCCAAACACTTTTGAAAAGCCTTTGAGAAAACATTTGCTACATTTCTGCAGGAGATAGATAGACAGTCTGCTGTGCTCAGCTCCCTGTGCGGGGGCTGCCAGCTTGGTCCTATCCCTCCATGTCCTAGTGAAATACGAGGGGAATTGGCTAACCTTAATGTAGCTTTCTTAGTGTTAGCATATGACCCGGGGTAGGTTGCATCCACAGCATGAGGAGAGTAGCGGGTCCTTCCAGCGGGTAATTCACCCTGGGTAAGAAAAGTGCTTCAAGACATGGTTTCACAGCACTCTCATCTTATTTTGTCTCCAACAGGTCTCAGTACCAGATCCAGTACTTACCATGCATTTCCAATTTAATGGAAAAAATAAAGATCAACGTAAGTACAAGACCAGTGCCAAGAAAAAGGCATAACCACATGTCTGGGATGGGGATGAAAAGCAATGGGACCATGGGCTTTCCTCAGCAACGAACTGCTCATCACATCTTGTACAATCATGCCCTTAAATGGAAGGCACTACGATATCAAAGCGTCTCTCTCACTTCTCTGTCAAGAAAGCTTAGGTGTCTGGCTCGGGACACTGCATCTGGAGGGCTGGAATCAGCTGAGATGATTCCTATCTATCTCAGGTGTTTATTGCACAGTACACCACTCATCAGGTGCGCCGCTGAGTGGGGCTGGCTGGTAACAGGCCAGTTAAGTGCCCATTCAGCAGAGCAGTAGCAGGAGATTCTCAGAAGTCTCTGGGTTTCTCTCCAGGCAAGTCTGCAGGTTTTGTTTAGTAGGACATTTCAGAATCCCAATGTCTGTGTAGATGAGAGTTCTAAAGAATCCCACTTCTCCCATTTCTGAATTTCACTGCAGGTAAAACGGGCTGCTTGGAGAAAGAAGCGCCTTGCTTTTTGTGGTTGTTGTTGTTCACAAAGGTCTGTCTCAAAAAAGCAACCTGAAAGAGCTGCTTCCAGAAGTTTTGAGGTGTCCATACAGAACTTTAGCATTAAAGGCATGAGTTAGGACTGTCAATCCTGATGTGGTCACTCCATGGCTGTGCAAAAGGACTGGAATGACATCAAGGACCCCTACAGATTTGTCAGTACTGTAAGTTACGTGTGGGTCTGAGTAGGTTCTGAAGTCTGCCTCTGAAAAACATCCATGTTATTTATGAGCAGAGACATAAGCAGGACTAGATTTTGAACTGTGAAACTCTTGGCAGGGAAAAGCCTGAATACACAGGACAAGTTCTTATTCATATAATATGGGTGGAAGCGGATGGGGAGGCCTGAACGCCCTACAGCTTCGCGCACAAGCAGGAACCCAAAATTCAGCTTTCCTCAGCTGAAGCACTGGCAATAGAAAACTCACCAGGGACTGGGTAAGACACATCTACCGTAGGATCGCACCCCTTATCTCAAGCGTTGCTACTGCTAGAAGTCCTAGGCCTAGCAGGGAAGGACTCTGCTGATGCAGGCAGCTCTAAATTCCTTAAAAATATGTTTTGATGTGGATGGTACCGCAGGACAGCCTTAAATTATACTACTCTGCAACTTAGAAGTGGTATTCTGAAAGATGGCCTGGAGCCACTACAGCATTCTCAGCTGTGAGATTTGTGTTATGCCTCTAAGACATCTCAGCTGTGACATTTAAGAAAAAGCTAACAGAAAAGGACAGAACTTTTCCCTTTTTTTTTTGGTTAGACCTTTTCTGCAATAAACTGGGAGATAACACAAAGCCAATGTGTCCTCACCAATCACCCTCAATTTAGTCCACAGATTATTCAAAAACTTCATGTCATATGCCAGGTATGCCCTGGCTCAGGTATAAGTTACATTATCTGAAAAATTAATCACTCTTTTTTTCCCCCAAACACTGTGTATAATACTGAATTGCTTTGCATCCTAGCACCTAGACTATTTTTATCACACCATTATTTATCTATGACAAACCGTGAAATAAATAACTAGTACTTTTCTCTGTTTCACAGAGCTGGGGTATTGTGCCTGACTGTGATTTCAGCTCAGGTAATTTGAACCAGAGATAAATGTTTTGAAGGCCACGGTGGTTTAAAGCTACATTTACCACAGTGCAGGTTACAAACCTAGATATAATTCTCTTGTGTCAGGGGATTGCAATCCAGCCTCAAATTACGTCCTTGTTAGGCTGTACGTATTATGTCTGATTTGCTCACCTACGCACTTTCTTTATTTTCCCCTCTCCCTTTTTGGAGCTTTATGCACTGCTGAGGTCTGCTGTGCAAAAGGGACCCAACTACAAATAGTCTGTCCATAAAACTACCCAAAAAAAAAAAAAAAAAAAGTGGAAGTGAAATGCAGATCCAGGTCAATAAAAGGGCAAGGGGATTTATGCATATAAACACAGTAGTCCTGTTTCTGACATCACGCATACCAGGGCAAAACTGGGGTAACTTCATTGCCTTAGAGGAGTTATTCTGGATTTGCATTTGAATGAGCAGATAGATAACTGGGCCTGGTAAATCAGTCTGGCTCATTCTAATCCAGGACATACTGGCTTTTAGCCATGTGTTGAAACCCCCCAATACATACCGTTTCACTGGCCAGCTTCTTAAAAAAAGAAAAATAACAAATGAAACAGTATTAAGATTTAAAACCCTCTTATTTCCAAATCTGGATACTGCTATTTATTTTTAGAACATAAAGAAACTGTGGTTCACACTTTTGTACAAAGTTGGTCTCAAGAGTTAAGCTACTTTTAAGTAAACTACATGAATAAACAACACAGATTTCAGCAGGCATTTGCACTACAGTCTCGCAAGAGCAAAGCTTCAGATGGCTTAATAGTTCAGCTGTATTTATCAACTCCTATTTTGCTGAGCACGTCTGCATTTCAAGCCCCAGTGATCGGGGGTATCATCATATGAAAACACTTTATGCCTCCCTCTACTTACTATCATAAGATTAACTGTGGATAGCTAATAGAGATTACACAGTATATTTCCCCATCAGCATTTATGCTTTCCAGGGTCAGCCTTATCCTTCTAAAGAGACACCACAATGGAAGAGGCAGCACTATATCAACCGGAAAGAATACAAATCTCAGCTGATCAATGGGTCACATTAGCTGTTTGGAGATTGATGGCAGCTCCAGCAATTCAGAAGCTTTAAAATATATATCCATAAGGTCAAAATATAATTTAGTGCTTGTTTTCTTGCAGGGGTGCTGGTGGGAAATGCCATTTCTACCACTCTGATTTGTTTCTTTAGAGGGCATGCCTTAATGCAGAAAATTTGTTGCTGTTGTTGCTGAAGCTTCTGCTAAAGCTTCCCTATAAAAATGCACTTAATCTGAAAGCTGCAGTATTTCATCTGCTTTCAGCCTTTAATAGAGTGGAGGAATTCATTAAGTCATCTGAAAGCAATTTTCAATTATGAAAATACAATTTAAATAAGGGGAAGAGGAGTCTTTGAAGATGACAAAAGTGGGAAGTGATTGACACACTCTGTTGTCAGCTGGAATCAATTTCACACTTGGGGAAAAATACCTTCACTAGGGAAAGATCATCCGTCAGCAGGAGGCAAACTGCAGGGAACCGGGAAACGAGAGAGAAAGTAAATCCCATCTTAAGCAAAATATTCAGCAGCCTGAACACCCTTCACCTTGACAAAATGAAACCTCCTTAATATAAGTACTGAACCTCATAGCATGGGCACTCAGGGCAAACACTAAAGAATTGTAGGAATATAACTATCTCTCCAAATTTGAGTCTTATTCAGGCACAATGCCATTTGGCTTCAAAACCAGCTTTGTCTCAGCAAGCACCGCAAGATATCCCTAAAGGTTTTTACAGCTGCTGAATAACACAGTATTCTATATAATAATGTAAGGAGTGGTAATACTTAAACATGCAAAGTCTCAAGTTCTGCTTTGCAGTCTGTTGTGGGTCTGAGAATCAGCTGTTACTTCCCCACAGAGCCAGTGGTTCATAGGGTGCCAGTTCTTTCTGTCTCTAAGTTAAGATTGAAAACGCGATTAGAAATACTCCTTTTGATTCCCTGATATGGCATGCGTATTTTGCACAGTTGCCGAAGTGCTAATGGGATGTCAGCCGATAGAAAATATCTCTGTAAAAAAACAGACAAGAAAAGCTGTGACGACAAGTTTGTGCTACCTCAAATGAGGGGCCGGTTCCTAATAAAAATCACCATAGGGCTGAAATCTCAAAAAAAGCCCTGAAGTCAGTTTGCAGAGGCAGTGACTGACAATGAGAGGTTCTAAGGGCAGGATTTCATTCCAAGTAAATACTGTGGAGTGACGCATAGGAAAAATGACAGATAGCCAGAGCAAGCAGGTTACACACGTAGGTAGACGGGGGACATTCCCCTGACAGTCCTGCTACCACATCTCTCCCTCCGCTGTGCTACCTTGGCTCATCCATCTCTTTCAAGCAGATGCTGCCACATGTATGTTCATGCACCAGGGCAGGATAATATTTTTGAAGAACCCTTTCAGTGATTTTTTTTAAGCGAAGGCAAAGAAACCCAAACTGTTTAAACCACAATCGTACTGATTATAGACACTATTTAGAGCATTGAAACACGCATGAGTACTTGAGAGACACAGATACTAAGAAAAAGAAATACATTAAAATCCATGTAGCTTTGAAAATATATAAATGCAATAGAGAGAACTTAACGGTGAAGTTAATAATGATGGGGTAAGTTGGAACAGTCCCTCTCCCTCCCTCTGCTGTCTCTCCTCAAAATAGCCCAGGCCAAATCTTTGGTGCTTGGCTTTATACATGTAGTGTGACTATGCTTGTTTTCATCATAGGCTTGAAATGTGGGTTGTTCTTATTTAGTTATCTCAGTATTCTTACTGATTTCTCTCAGTCAGCAGCATTCAAAGCTGTGCTTAAACCCTGTGACATGAAGTTGCCTTGCCAGTTAAGGACGTAGGTTGAGGGAAACCATCACAAGGACTAGGCTCTCCTCTGGTCCACAGAGCTCCTCTTTGGGACAGAGGCAATTCTGCAGCTGTTTAAGGTTTTTTTTGAAGACTAGCATTTTTATATTTGTCCAGGTCCTGAGAATACTACCTGAAAAACCACTTACCTCAGTTTGTTTACATGATGGCATTGAGAATATGTGCTGCCTGCAGAAGGGCCTGTGATAAGGCTACGTGAAGCCGCATACTCTGCTAGGATAATGCTGGAAGAGGGACTCTGTCAGGGGAAATGAGTTACAGCCTGTCCCACTTCTGTTTCCCACTGCTGTGCTCTCCAACCAACCAGAAGATCCCTGTTTACTGGGAAAATCCCACTCCAGAAAGGACAGACTCTGGACTGCAACAGGAAGCTCTTTACTCTCGTGAAATCAGTGGCATTTAGGTCCTCAAATAACTTTGAAACATCTCATATAAATTGTTCTTAACAAGAGAATTTGAGTGTTTTTGAAAACTATTATCATGGGCTTAAAACCTCGTTTCAGTTTCTGTGGCAGTTAGGAGTGATTTGTACAAGAAATACCATTGCTTTAGGGACCATTTTTAAGTAAAGATGTTGCCTACTCTAATAGACTTTTGCAAAGATGAACTTCACGTATAAATCCTTATAATAGAGGGGTTAAGCATTTATATAAATTCTTTCTCAGATGTCTAGGTGGTTAATAAATCTAACCCTGTGGTATTAACATCAGAGTGTATTTATCGATTCTTCTACTTTTTGGAGGCTATACATTTGTGTTAATTTTCCGTTTTGCCCTTTTTTGTTTGTTCACTTGTATCTCTAGCTAGGTGGATCTGTTTGATTATCATATAACAGTTTTCAAGTAAAAATTTGAATCCAGAGTCTGTCCAAGTTGCATAATGTTTTCTTTTTAGAATATTAATTAGATTCTATAAATTGTTCTTCCTTGCAGTGACAAGAATTACCTGGCATAAATTTCTTACTGAATTGTATTTGTTTCTTCCTTAAGTATTGTACATAACTGTGAAAAAATGCAGTAGGAACATCTTGTCTACTAAAAGGTAGGCAAAATGATGACCCAATCAGTATGCCCTACTTTTCACTCCATTTTTCCACCTTGATAACCATGTGCTACATGATAATAAGTCTTTCTGGGAAATAATGGATCAATTGGACTTTTTTTTTCCTATGGAAACAGGTTTATATGTATGATATAGGCTCTGGGAACGATTATCACAGCAGTGAAAGTTATGCCACTTATGCAGATGATGTACTGCTACGATCCTAAGCATTGCCGTTGTGTCATGTAGCTCCAGGCTAATATAAATGACTTTGAAATGATAAAATCACTGTTCTGGTTTGTTACAGGAACTAAAATGAGACCCCAGTGGTTTCCATGCAAATCATCTCTTGTGAGACATTTGTCAGTGTCAAAGTTAAGTCTGTTGAATTCAATGTCCTCCAAATGAAAGTTTCATTAAATGCTTTTTATTACACATAATGGCCTATTTTACAAGTGTCTAATCTAAAGATATAAGGAGCACTAAGTTATAAGAAAATATTTCTGGTCATAAACGGCCTGCTGATAACCACATTTTCTAATATATTCATTTTTAAGGAAATCCAGAGTAAAAGTTCTGTTCCCATGTCACACTATGGATTGAATTACTAATACTCTGTCATTTTTAGAAGCAGAGATCTGCCGTTGCCTCAAGACGAATTCTTTTCACCCCATACAAGCAAAAAGGATTTAGAAGATTCAACAGACAGACAAGGACAAAATTTTATGCTGAGCAGATCTTGTGTTAAGAAATGTGTTTAAGAGTGCTCCAGGATAGGAAGGTGAGATTTATGGGATGAGATTACAAATCTGTTCCCCTCCCTACTCCCCCAGCAATCAGATGTACCCTATTCTGAAATATATTTAACCGCAAACTACACAAACTGGCTAATTTATGTTGGGTTCATGCAGCTGGATTACAGTTAACTACAGGTAACCTGAAGTGTGACTGACATTTATGGTATATAATTAGGGAACACAGTGAAGAATTACCTTGTGTTGCTAAGGGGCTGTGTGCTGTCTCACTCGACCTTCCCTCTCCCATTAAACAATGAATACAAGCATTGTTTCTCTACACTATTCCTCTTTGGAGAATGATTAACTTCCATAGGATAAGATGTTACTCAAAATCTTCTGACTACTCATCACCTTCAGACAGTCCTTTTGGCTATAACAGGCTACAGGGTCCACATAAATTTTCATCTAGTCTCAAAGGCTTTCCAGACTTTACAAGAGCTCCTCCACCCTGGTAGCTGTCGCCTAGATACAGTATACCTGAACTATTACCACATCTGAAGTTTCTCATCTTTTTTGTCTTCCAGATCCTTCAGTTTAGGGAAGCCCTCAGCGTACCTCTTTTCTTCTTGTTTCCTAGACTCCACTCTGAGTGGCTGTTCCCAAGAAGATACTTTGCAAATGCCTTTCAGGATGATTTCTGGTCATCCCTATGCCTGGGATGGCCCTCCAATAACGTGGCATCCAGTATTGTTTCATTTGTTTGGTTTAGAAGAAGCTATCAGATGATCCCCCAGCTCTTACGGGACCAACTGACTCAGGAGGAGGAAATCACTGATCTTGTGACAGAGACTGTAGAAGAGGAGATCAATAAGAATACATCAACACAAATTTTAAAACCACTGCTAAGATTTGCACATGCTGTTGATATTGGCTGGATGTCTTTTTGACTGATATGCAAAAATAACTTCTTGGATTCAGTAAAGCATAACAGATTGAAATGTTGTGTCCTTTGATATCCTGAAGGCCAAACAGATGATCCAATGGTTCAGTCGTGTCTTAAAATATATGTAAAGGGGGGATCTGACTTGATAAAACAGTCTGTCGTCTCCAAACGATGCTTTATATATATTTTATATATATAATCACACATATATTTAAACCCATCATTTTTATTTGTTTATATATATTATACACCGCAAGTTTCACCTCAAAGAGCAAGCTGAAAATAACGTGTCTACCCGCTTGTTCTCCTGGTTGCTGTAGCTTATAATGGAGCTCTTCACCTGTGTCCACATCAGTAACTGAGATGATAAAAGACATCTCAGTTCAGTGAGACGCAGAGGTCTCATTAGCCAAAGCATCATTTATATGTCTGGTGACATCCATTTATTTTAGCAGCCTTATCTATTGCTCACTGAAATGAAGGAAAAGACCTTAAAAAAATAAAAATTAGTGGCACTCGTTCTTTAAAAAAATCCTGCCTCAGCCAGCAAGAAGTACAGTAGGAATCAACTTTGTAGTACATCCTCTGGTCCCAACACAATTCAAAACCAAGTACCTGATTTCCAAGGGTGTACGCAGTAGCTATTCCCTCATTCAATAAATTCAAGAGGAGTACTAACGTAAAATTTTAGTGTGATCGTCATTAACGGCCCTTCTTATTTCACTATCTATCTCATTCAATCAATTATATTATTCAAGTAATGTGAGCATTATCTTTTATGAGCAGTATTTATTAAATACAAATAAAAATAGCATAGTAAATCTTATCCATTCACCTTGCCTATGCTTATGTTTACACTGATGTGTGAAAATGTTGAAAGCTGTTTTGTATCAACATTTTCTGCTTTTGAAACTTTAAGGAGAAAATAACTATTTCTTGAAGCCATATTCTTAAGAGGAAACACATGCACAAAGACAGATTGTTGTACAGAAACCAGAGACTATGGACAAACCCACCTGGCAGGCAGAAAGAAGCTGGCTGAACGAGCGTATCAGATGATATGAGTTTGTTGAGCAGTTCACATGCACTGAGTGCTTTTTGGAAACTCTACACATACACAGTGTCATCCTGCCACTGGCTGCTACACAGCTGAGCCTTACGCCTATTATCGCTTCTAAATTCCCTCTTCTGATTCACCCTTTGAGCCCTTATACCTACTAGCAAGCTAACGATAGGTCTGTATGACTCGATTTGGGGGGAATGTGTACCATCCTCATACTTTTCCTTAAGTCAACGCACGAGGACAGCAATATTTCAAATGGCACCTTTTTATTGAGCTTGGCATTAAATGCTGTTCAGCTCTTAAAATGTAACTGCGAAAATGGCGCTATGGGATTCCATGTTTAGCATCTCTTGATGGCTTCCATATCTGATGAGATCAGATGGCTGTTGTAAATGCCAATTCTGCAAACTCCACCTGGGAACCAAAAGTCAAGCTGTGTTTTGCATTTTCTTTCTGGCTCATGCATTATGATCTAAGCTACAGTTTATTACAAAGTTTTCTTAGTAGTTCTCTCAAAGGTAAGAACAAAGAACTTGAAGGACTGCCCACAACCGCTGCCCAACAGCCTCTGGTATTGACTGGAAGGGGTGTCGTACAACCTCTTCCATAAATGGATTTTCCAGAATCCCACTTCTATGCTCGTGAGAAGTATTGTGGAAAGAATTGCAGCCAAAACGTATTTATGGCCAGGTTAAAACAATTTGTTCTTGTGCTAACCTTGTCCTCTGCTTCATATAAGCATTTCATTTTCCAGGTGCTAAACAGCGCAAGCACGACTTCCCTGTATCATGGGCCAAGATCCAAACCAAGTCTTTGGCTCTTTGACCCTTCTTACCAATGCTTGTTGGGTCCAATTAACACACAGTCAAGCACAGGCCCAGTTGGGAGGCAACAGCTAACAGCTGAGAAACAATAAGGAACAGATTTTTAAATTACCACATGGAACTCATTTACCTCCTCCCAGCTGAGATCAGTGTCTGATTCGATGAGCCCTTCTCTCTTACTGTTATAGCTTAAATTAACTCTTGTGACTTTGTCCTGAAACAAAGGAGAAATGCTCATGTTATCAGTATTAGCCGGAAGGAGGCAAAGCACAGCTCCACCCGTTATACAGAATCCAGTCTTAACAGCCGGCACAGTAAGGAAATGGGGAACAAGGACATGGCCATGCGTCTGGTGAAGCCACCAAAAAAAATTCCCCCAAGAGGAAAGGATTTGCAGTGCCCATAGTGTCATCTGCAGCATTCTGTGCTCACCTTTCTTGTCCTTGTGAATGTAATTGTGCATAGCATACAATGCAGACTTGTTAGAGCATTCCACAATAATATAGCTGTGTTTGAAATTAGGAGGGTGTTTTCCTTGCTGTATTACATTTGTGTGTCACTTTCATCCTGGAATTAGGTAACGCACCTAGGTTTTTCTGATTTGTATTTCCTATTGATAATGGTCAACTGCTAGGAAAAAGTTATTTTTCTAGACCTCAGGTTCCTTGTGCCTTGTCTCTCTTTAATTTAGAGGTCTTCCTTCTCTTTCTGTCCTGCATCTTGATTATTCTTTTGTGGTATAACTATATAACCCTTTGTGGACTTGGTTTAACCACAGCCTAAGGCAGCCGAATGTGAGCCAGATCCTTTGCAAATGTCTTGCGGTTGTGCTCAGGGGTAAAAGTCTCTCATTCCCTCATTTACGATATCAGACCTGCAGTTGTTTGGTATATGGCTTTGGATCAGATGTGGCTTACGCTCTATCAGCCTGGACTGAGGGCAGAGCAAGCTCTTATTTTACTGTAAAAGATGATGCAGAGAGACCCTGTGCTCATCAGGTTTGTTATGTCAACAAATTTCACCTGTACAACTGCTTCCAAAACTACTGTCTGTGGGAGTCCACAGGTAGCCTCTCTGCAGGCTGTTAATTCCCTCTTGAAACAACCTATTAGGTTGTCTCCTTTATGCCAGCTATATCCCACCTTCTAGTGGGGAACTAATTCCCATTTTATCTAGCCTAACTAATAACGTCCCATGTGGGACTATATTAAATGCTTTACTGAACTTCAGGTAGATTAGATCTACTGCATTTCTTTTGTCTGGAAGATCAGTTAGCTTATCAAGGAAAGCTGTCACGTTAGTCTGGTACAGCCTATGTTTGCTAAATTGTCATATTTACTTGCTGCTAGACTTCTAACACTGGGCCAGATGCAGGTTTTCTGGTCCTTCAAGATGTGATAGTATTGCATTTTTTAAGTATTGCTTCTACCTCTGGCATGCTTATTTATTATTTCCACAGCCTCAAAGGCCATCCTGCCTTTGTCCTCTGTATTCAAGAACATTATTTTTATTGAAAATTGAAGTGGTTCAGTTTTGGCGCCACCACAAGTTTGTCTGAATCTCTACCAAACTAGATTGCAGACGGCTGCAACATTTTAGGACTGCTGTCCTTTTATTCAAGTGGCTGAAGAAATTTTTTCCCATTTGTTCCAATTTCATTACAGATATGTGAATCCAGATCTGCAAAGCTAGCAGGAGTTCACAGGGCTGAGGATGATATTCTTGTGAGTAAAGAAAAAAAAAAGCTGAAATCTTGATACCTGCAGGGAGAAGATTCCTCACAGAAAAATGTGCTATTTTTGCAGTCACTTCTCATTATTGCATTTAAGCTGATGTCTTTGAGCTGTGAGCAGATACGGAGTCAGCTGTATATCAGAGGCAGATACGGAGTCAGCAGCAGAATGAAGTTGATTAGAACATGATGAAAGGCACTAGAGAGAAAAGCAGCGCGCAAAGTTTGCATAAGAAACCATTCATATAATTCTATATATGATCATAAAGTGAGCCCATGGCAAAACCAGCGGTAGAGCTCGGGCTGCCAATACACGTTCATGTTCACCACTTCACATTACTGCTTCTTTTGACCCTGTTACATTGGTCTTGGTTAAAATTTATAACGGAGCCATGCATGAGAGGGTATGCGTAGAGGCCTGGCTGTCGGAGCAGCTGTCCGGATTTGTACACCATGCAATGGTATGTCCTGAGGGCTTTGCATGAGCCTGTCACAGTACTCACAGTGGTGTGAGGGGATGATTCTCTCCTGAACAGAGCAGGACCGGATAAAAAGCTTTCCCTCCTTACTTTCATAGTCATTTCCGCTCACTTTCCTGCCCCTGTCCTCTCCCCTATTGAAGCACAGAGCACAAAGACATGAACATTTGGTTTATGGATAGCTTCCAGAATCATAGAGTTGTGTGGATTGGAAAAGACCTTTGAGATTATCAGGTCCAACCACTTCCACGTTACCACTAGACCATGTCCCTCAGCCATGCTCAGACCTTCTTGGTTTCTTTGCACCCTTATCAAAGCTAACTGAGAGCACCCTTCTAAGTTTCAGGCTTTTGTTGTGGCCCTGGGATGTCATTTGCAGATGTGGGTTTTTTTTGGTTGGTTTGTTTGTTTCCTACAAAGCTAATTCTGCCGGTATCGTTGCTGCTGACCCGACCCCCTCCGTACTGCCAGGAATCCCCCAGTGGCTTCAGCTCAGCCCAGAGCTCTCTGATCTTCCTCAGAGGGCTTGTAGTTCTCTTATGAAATGATGCGCTTACTAATAAACATGAGACTTAATTTGAACTTCAAATACTAGGAAAAGAAACCGTTCCCAGACTGTAAAAGCAAGAGGGGATTAAACGGGGCAGTATCCTAATGGAGCAGAGGCAGCCCTCAATAATTAGAGAGACGTGAGGCCTCGGGTGTCACAGCACAACAGAACAGCGTCTCCAGAGGTTGTTTCCCCCATACAAAATAGGATGCAGTGTTAATAATAAATGTGAGGCTTAATTAGGATCACAAATACTGGGAGAAGAAATCAACTCCCAGGCTGTATAATTATAAAAATATTAGAAGCTCGAATACTTAAAAAGTAACAGAAATGGAGGGGTTTTTTCCCTGACGCACATAGACAAAACATACTCTGTCACTGAGTGTGGGAGTCCTAATGATTTTTGGCTTATTTGACATTGTCTCGGCTGGGGTTAAATGAAGAGCTTTCAATTACGATCATGCTCCTCTTCAGCTCAAATGACAGAACAAGGCTCCTGCCACAGATGCTGTAACCCACTCATCAGCGAGTGCATGTCAGTGGTGAGCAATAACCTCTCCAGCAAGGTCAGCCTTCCAGAAAAGTGGAAAATAAGGTGTATAAAAAAAAAGCCAACCCTGCCTAAGTCTCAGGGTTTTATCATAAAATATCTTCTCGTATTTTCACCAGTTTCCAACAGTCTGGGAGAAAATCCAAGCAAATTTGCAGAGATTTTTGGTGACCTGGAAAACTTCAAAGAAAAGAGTACATGGGAAATTTAGAAGAGAAGAATTTTATGAGGCAAATTTCAAGGCTGATACTTGCAATGAGCAAATGCACATTTTAAATTATGCAGGCATTGATCTACATGTCAGTAACAGTTATGTTTGTTTCTGAGAAAGGGCTTGTATTTCTGCCCCACAAGTGTATTCAAAGCAGTTTTAAAGCAATTCTGCTGTTTTTCTCCATCTGCATCTGAACAGCCATGGGATGACAAGGAAGGCTTTTGCATACAGAGGCGGCAAAAGCTTCATGTGTCATCAGCATACAAAGCAGTCACACTGGGTCAGACCAGAGGTTCATTGAGCTTGTATCTTTTTTTCTGATAACAGATCTATTAAGACCATCTCACAGTGGATACAAAAAGAAAAGATACAAAAACATAGTAGGTAGAGGACGATCCTGCCTCAGTAAAGTCTACCAGTCCTGATGATCATTAAACTAAGGGCATTTTGAGCTGGCAGTTGTACCTGGCTCATGATTTGTTTAAAAAAAACCCCCATACTTGGACTTCCCCTAGGAGAAATTGTCTAATAATTTTTTTAGCTATTTTATTTTAGCCTTCACAATATCCCATGGCAGTGAGTTTGACATTTTAACAGTGCCTTATAAAGCAAAAAAATCACATTTTGTTTAAACCTGTTGTCTCACCACTTCTTTGGATGGCCGCCTTCTTGTACTCAAGGAAATAAACGCTAATCATTCCCTAGTTACAATAATCATTCCCTAGTTACCTTCAGAATTCTATTCTATTTAGAGACTTTACAATTGCATCATCCATCTTTTATATTTTTGTACGTTGTAATGTACTTATTCTGTCCTAACATGGGATAACCAGATCTGCGCCAACATACCAAAATCTCTTCAAAGGGATCAGATAAACAGCAACTTCTGCTTAGGTGCTGACATATTGCCAGCGACGTTGGAAATGTTGGCAAGGTTGGAAACTGAGTAGTGGACAAGAGCTGGGGCTTTAAGAAGTGCTTAGTATGGCCTATCCCACCTGAGATCGGTAATGATTCCTCCCTCCCTTTTGTGTCAGCAAAGGGGAGAAATTGACCTGTAATATCTGAAAATCCAACTCCTCCCCTAAGGTTTTTAAGGGAAGCCAATGAGATAAATGAATCATCCTAAAGGTAGCCATAATTTTAATTTCCTACATGAGGCAGTTATTGAGTCTGAATGCACAGTTCATTCCTCATTCTAGTGCTAGCCTCACAGGATATTGAGAAAATTTTCACAAAAGGGGTAAATTTATTGCCTGGAGAGTTAAAAAAGTTCTTGAACTGGAACTGGTTACCAAACAAGAGAAATACATTGAGAACATGGGAGAATTCTGCGAGAAATCTCTGCGGGATGCCTAGTGCAATGCTGTGATGCTGACATTTTTCAGAGCTGCTCAGATGGCTGCCATCAAAAAAGGTCATAAATATTTGTTGTTGCCTACTGTAGGGCTTTAGCAACCCAAGGCACATCAGTGTGCTTCCTGAGTGTGATTTTAGAGAAATCTCCAACTGTGGATGCTTCAAAAGTGATCAAAGTTTTTGGCAAGGACTGCACAAAATATTTTGCCTCCCTGGTTATTCCACTGGGCTGAATTCACGGTGAATTCATACCCTTGGCTGTCCAAAAGCATGGCAAAGGGTTAGCTATGTGTTGCAAGTCAGCAGCTCATTGTTTCAAATGTGAATGAAGAAAATGTTCTGCAGCCCATCCCTAGTTTTGTAGTTGTAATTGCAAAGACACGTAGAGTTGATGTGACCAAAGCACAGGCCAGTGTTGTCTTGAAGCACTGCTATTGTAGGATCTTCCCAGAGAAAAGCAAGTAAAAATGTGGGGAGTCTGTCATGTTTAGAAGCAGCAAATATCCTTTTTTTTCCTTTTGTTTTCTTTTTTTCTCTTTTTTTCTTTCTGGTGGTGAACATTTTCCATCAAATTACCCTTAAATGAAGCAAAATTAGTGGAAGTGAGATCCTTAAGTGAATCTATTTGCAGTAAATTTTATAAGACAGAAAATATCGCAAACAATATAAGAAGTGTCATATAGAGGCATAAGCTGAAACATTGGCCAAAATCGGTTTTAAATTAGCGATAGAATTGATCCTTATATTTCAGATTTTTATTGAGGTAAAAGTTCCAAAAGTGCCCCACTTCAACATTTTTGGGGGCGTCTTGGAGGCAGGAGCATCCTGGAAGTGAACTAGGCATTTTTAAGGGTTTGTTATGGAACAACTATGTTTAAAAAATACGGACCTAAATTACTTTGCTTCTTATATCCCTCCACACTCTGTGCTCTCTGTGGAAGTGGGAGGGGGGTAGTCATGCTTTATCTTATCTCCTTTTGTTGATTCATGCAAAATAAGGCTTTAGTGAGAGCAAGGCACTGGTGAAGTTTTAAAATAGCACATTAGCTGAGGTAACGCCCAATAGGGTTTGTTTGACTATTTAATACATGTGAAAACTGCAGTCTGTTTTCTGTTCTCAGGAACTTTATCTCAGTGCTAATTTGTCTGCTGATATAAGTTATTAAAAATTTTCCTCTTAGTGAAAATACACAGAGACTCTGCCATGAAAGGCAAAGACCCAAAAAGGATTTGATGCTTGATGACCCCGATAAGCACCTAAATCCTTTAAAAACTAACCTTGAAAGTGCTGAAACCTAGACAAAGTCAAGAGAGGTGTCTGCCTGCCTGGCTTGTCTCCAGGTACAGTATCTTGTACCTGTCCTCTGCTGGGCCTCCCAGTTATCAAAGGCCCTTACCATCATCTTTGTGGTTTAGAGAATGCACGTGGGATGCTCAGGTCTCTCTTCTGCTTGCAAGGACTTGGAAAGCTTCTGGTTTTGCAGAGTGACCCAACAAATGGCTGAAGTTCCTCAACGGGAGTTGTGCCTACTTCCTTAGACACATAAGAACTTTTTGGAGAAGGCAGTTCTGCATACCGCTATTGTCACCTCGTTGTCAGTATTGTTTTAACTCCATCAGCTAATTTCGCACGAGGCAGATGAGTGCCGTCACCTCCAGGTAAAGCTGCTCTGAAGGTGGCAGGTCTTGCACACTGGCTGTGTTGGCTGACTAGAGCAACTGGCTCCAGCAAGCTTATGGCTATGAATCCAGACAGTAATGGATGCTTTCCTACAAAGAACAGAGCTAAAAGTGCCTTTAAAATACTAACATTAGCCTCATTTGGTCTCCTTGTAGCAAAAAAGGCTGGGCTTCTCTAGGAAGATGATTCAAAACACCTACATTTAAACTTTTTGATAAAACTGTCCCCTGCACAGCACTCCACAGCTGTAAAGGCAGTCCAGAGCAATGATTCTCCCTATGTTCAGCTAATCTTTGTCTTTAGGTGCAGGTTAGGTTTGTCTATCAGAAATTTCAAGCCCCTTGCTGCTAAGCAAGTGTGCTATGCTTCTCTGTCAGGAGAGGATCCCAGTTTAACGATCCAGAGTGGAGGGAAATTAAATTTCTCTCTATTTCTATTAATAGTACTGTGTTTCAAACATGGTGAAATGTAAAGAAACGTAAACAATTTATTCCTTTTCACTTGAAATTAATATAAATCTAGAAGCCATTGAATTATTAAGAGCTGTGCATAACTCATGTGAATTATAATGAGGGCAGTGCTTTGTACTTACTTTTTATTGCCCAGATACCACATACACAGGCAAAGATTAGCAGTTGGAGCTGAACATTTATAGGTGTTAATACTGTAACGAATGGAATCACAGGTGATTCCTTTTCATCTTTTCAACGGCTATCCATAAATATGTTGGAATTGATGCTCTAAATGGAAAATGGTTTATTCTGTCACATTATGTGTGCCCACTCTGTGGACCAAAATGATGAAATTTAGTTTCTTTATCCAGAAAAATTGGCTAAGTAGATGAAGAAGTGAAGATAGGATCATTTTAACCAGCTGCTTTGCAGCGTGAAAAGCTGTGTGCAGAGGGCCTTGGCAGAAGCACTGGGATGGAAACAGAGAGAAGCAGTTTAATAAGATTGCCTACTGGAGACATATAATTACAACAATGCAGAGACTTTTGGAAAACAAGGAGGCCAAAACCTGAGCTCTGCAGTCATATCAAGAAGCAGTTAAAAATAACAGCGTGATCACCTCTAAATATAGCAAGCAAAACTCTGTTTCTTTGGGACATAGCCATGCATTTGGCTTTTGTATAGCAAAAACGATTCTGAAAAAGCCATGAACTTGAGAGACCATATGTACTGTGGATTAGCTGTAACTCTACCTTATTACAAAGAAAGCCAAAGGTGGTGTTTTTAAAACCATGCTTTGTTGAAATCAACAGGAACTTTGCCACTCATTTCTGTAGGAACTGAGAATGTTTAGGCCAATGCTGAGCACTTTCAAAATGCCCCACTTGCTGTTTATGTTTTGAACAAAATGAATAACATTTCAGATATCTTTTTGTTGTATCCTCCCCTCCACGTACACCCCCTCAGCTGGGGGAGAACAAGATGAATAAAAACCTGACATTATTTTAGTGTAGCCTCCAAACCATGGAGTTTCCCAATATTCTACAGCCATAAAAGTCTAGATCAAGGACATACAATTTCTTTTATGCACTGCAGGGCTGGGAAATGAGCATTTTGGTAGTAGGGTTTTTAATCAATGAGTAAAATAAAATTAAAACCTCCAAATTTTTCCTTACCTATCAATAAATGAAATTCAATTGACATGTTAATGAATAGAAAACCTACACAGACAGTAGTCATCAGCCAGCCCAGATTAAGAAAAAAAGAAAAAGAAAAAATACATTTAAATCTCACTTCTATCTCCTCTCTAGCAATGTTGTACTAGTGGTTTAGACTGCTTTTCAAATGCTGACATGAAGAAAAAGATTAAATACTTGAATGAGAGACTGCACTTATCAATTTGTAAATAGCAAATAAAGTAAAATATTATTACACATAAGAAATTATATAGATTTGCAGAAATTCCTATACACACTAAATACAGTGGGCTTTACTGTATCACACACATACTCTAAATGCTCAGAATGGTTTGCACTAGAAAAGCTGTCCTAGTAAACCACATACAGATATGGCTAGGTGAACAGGGTTGCCTCCTTTAAGACAATGATTTTCGATCTGTGGTACCTGACACCTTTGGAAATCTGTGACTTCCAAAAAGCCTTCAGAGAACAGCAAAGAAATGTGAGACCGTAAATGCTATTCAGTATTTATCACAAAGGTGGTATTTCTGAAGACGCTACAAGTGACAGAGGCTGGGAATCACTGATTTAAGAACTTGCATAAACGCTTTTCTGGGCCGGAACCAACTTGCTTAACGTCTTACCGAATTAAACCTCATCTGCCAAAAACTGATACAGCACACTTGTTATTTGCATTGTTTTCATAAGCTGTTCTATGTTATCATGTGGCCAGTATAGCAGACATGGGCTAGACACGTTCGTTTCCATAGCAAACACGCAAGGAGTGGTAGTAACAGGCTATTACAGAAGTTTTGCATTTACTGGGAGTATAAAACAAAATGACCATTTAGAGGGCTACGAAGAGTATTCACATAAATTATAAGATTTTTTTAGAACTAGTTGAAAAGCTTCTGAACCTCTGAGAAGCCTCAAACTTAAAAGTGAAATTAAGTCAAATTACCATTAGGAAATTCTTTGGTTTGTCTTTTACAGTTGTCAGATGCTTGATTGTTTTAATCGTTTCCCAGAAGCGCCTGGACCGGGCTACCACTGGAGCCAGAGACCCGGCCTAATTCCAAGTAATCTAATTCTTAAGTAGAATCGCTGTGTTTCAATGAACAACTTTAAGTGGCTGGGCAGACAGAGCAGAGCCACCAGTTAGCCATTTTTAATGTACTGGCATTTATGCAGACATTTGGATAGAGTAGGCAAAGTTCATTGTCAAAAGAAATAATATTCATCTGAGAAAGTGTAGATATTTAGGGTGTAAGGGTCTATCTCTGCACGTACCATTTAAAGTAATTTTAATCAATGGAGAAAAAGGCAATTCTGTAGAAAAAATTGCCATCCCCTGCTCTACGTGCTTAAAGTAGGGCAGAGGCATCGCCCTCTAATGAGCCTACTACTCACTATGAGGTTAAAAGGGTGCCAGGGTGACTCTCTCAAATGCACCCCATCCGTGTTGGACTGTGGCTTACACAGAAAGCAAAGAGGAAATGGAAAATTATATGCAACTGTATAAGTAATTCCAATTGTAGTTACTAATATCCAACAATAAAGAGAACTAGAAGCGCAGACCTCAGTGCCTCAGTCAGTCTTCATCAATGACTAAGAGACTGTTATATGTACCAGATTCTCACACACCTCCTTTCAATATGATTTTGTGCATTTTTAAAAAACTTCAATTATGGTCTCTGCAGGACGCAGGCATCAGGAGTAAACAGTCTTTGGGTGTGACCTGCTCTAGTCATTTCCACACCAGGGGTGTGAAGACAAATAATCTCTGACTTGTCATTACCTTTACTGCCAACAAGGAAAGTTCAAAGTGTGACTTTCTCATACAATCACAAAATAAGAAACATGCTTTCATTTTCATTACAATATACAGAGATCAAACCCACTGTAACCTCCTTCTTCACACATACACCTGCAAACAGATAATCCGCAGCAGCTTGCAAATTCAGCCATCTGTTTAGGGGTTAGAGTACGCCTGTAGGCACTAGCAGCACAGGAGGCTGCATTGCACGAAGACTAGTTCCAGAAGGCAGCTGATCACAGAAACAATTCATCTCTGTTTTCCTCTTGCCTCTGGAGTGGTTGTTTGCTGCTGACCTACAGCTGTAGTGAATTACCACCAAACGTCATGCTGGCTCAGCGGTCCTGATGGGCACAGGGAGAATACAGAGTCGGTGCTCGGCAGTGATGCTCTTCCTTTGCTGTAGGGAAAGAAAGAAAGAAAAAAGGTAGGGAAGAGCAGCTGGAAGGCCCTGCTTGTCAGAAGTCACAGACAAGATATAGCAGAAGTTCACACTGGTTGTTTCTTTGGCTGAATTTGGGTTTGCTAAGACATTGAGCACTGGACTTTGCCTCAGTCTTCAGCAGTAGGACCAGTTGTTCCCTGAGTACCCAGACGCCTGAGCTATAAGACAGGGATGGGGAGCAGAATGAAGCCCCTGTAATCCAAAGGGAAACGGTGAGGGACCTGCTTCAGCACCTGGAGGTGCACAAATCTATGGGGCCGGATGGGATCCACCCAAGGGTACTGAAAGAGCTGGCGGAAGTGCTCGCCAGGCCACTTTGCATCATTTATGAGCAGTCCTGGACAACCGGGGAGGTCCCAGCTGACTGGAGGTTAGCAAATGTGACACCCATCCACAAGAAGGGCCGGAAGGAGGATCCGGGGAACTACAGGCCAGTCAGTCTGACCTCGGTGCCTGGGAAGGTCATGGAACAGATCCTCCTCAGTGCCATTGCACGGCACATGCAGGAGAACAGGGTGATCAGGCCCAGTCAGCATGGGTTTGTGAAGGGCAGGTCATGCCTATCAAACCTAATATCCTTCTATGATAAGGTGACCCACTTAGTGGATGAGGGAAAAGCTGTGGATGTTATCTACTTGGATTTTTGCAAAGCTTTTGACACTGTTTCCCACAGCATTCTCCTGGAGAAACTGGCTGCTCATGGCCTGGACAGGTGTACTCTTCGCTGGGTAAAAAACTGGCTGGACGGCCGTGCCCAGAGAGTGGTGGTAAATGGAGTTAAATCCAGTTGGTGTCCGGTCACAAGTGGTGTCCCCCAGGGCTCGGTGCTGGGGCCGGTTCTCTTTAATATCTTTATCAATGATCTGGATGAGGGTATCAAATTCACCCTCAGTAAGTTTGCAGATGACACTAAACTGGGCGGGCGTGTTGATCTGCTTGAGGGTAGGTTGGCTCTGCAGAGGGATCTGGACAGGCTGGACCGATGGGCTGAGGCCAATGGTATGAGGTTCAACAAGGCCAAGTGCCAGGTCCTGCACTTGGGTCACAACAACCCCATGCAGCGCTACAGGATTGGGGCAGAGTGGCTCGAAAGCTGCCTGGCAGAAAAGGACCTGGGGGTGTTAGTTGACAGCTGGCTGAATATGAGCCAGCAGTGTGCTCAGGTGGCCAAGAAGGCCAACAGCATCCTAGCCTGTATCAGGAATAATGTGGTGAGCTGGACCAGGGAAGTGATCATCCCCCTGTACTCAGCACTGGTGAGGCCCCACCTTGAGTACTGCATTCAGTTTTGGGCCCCTCGCTACAAGAGGGACATTGAGGTGTTGGAGCGTGTCCAGAGAAGGGCTACAAAGCTGGTGAGGGGTCTGGAGGACAAACCTTATGAAGAACGACTGAGGGAGCTGGGGTTGTTTAGCCTGGAGAAGAGGAGGCTGAGGGGAGACCTTATTGTTCTCCACAACTACCTGAAAGGAGGTTGTAGAGAGATGGGGGCTGACCTCTTCTCCCTGGTGACAAGTGATAGGACAAGAAGAAACGGGTTCAAGTTACGTCAGGGGAGGTTTAGATTGGATATTAGGAAACATTTTTCACTGAAAGGGCTATTAAATATTGGAATAGGCTGCCCAGGGAGGTGGTGGATTTACCATCCCTGGAGGTGTTTAAAAAAAGGGTAGATGTGGTACTTAGGGACATGGTTTTTGTCAGGGTAGTTAATGGTTGGACTTGATGATCTTAAAGGTCCCTTCCAACCTCAGCGATTCTATGATTCTATGATTCTATGACATTTGTTTGTATGGAAATCAGAAGGCCAATATGGACCTATGCACGCACTTTCAATTCATGCCATAGCAGTTTGAATTGAATTCTATTAGAGTTTGGGTCCCAAAGCTTTTCTTATTCATATCTGAACCCTAGACAAAATTTAGTCTTTTCTCCTGTGAGCAACCATCTAAATTCCTAGCATTCCGTAAATCCTATAAGCAATGAGAAAAGTCAAGCTGATGTGTCTTTGGAGCACTGGGGGCTTAAGGTGAAGAAGTTCATATTTTTAGAGTAATCCTCCCCAGCCAGCGCCCTGCTGTATCTGGGTTTTGTTGAAATGGGAGTGTGGGGGAAGCATATAAATTTATTACTCATTCATATCCTAAGGAAAACAGTCCCTTTGTCATATGTTCTGTTAAGAAATATTTTCAGATTATGACACTCTTCCCCACTGTTGTAACCAGTCTAAAGTATTCCCATTCAGCTGTGAATGGTATTTCACTCAAACCCTCACGTTTTACTGTGCCAGTTAATTTTTCCCAGCACAGTTGCCTGCAGAGATGACCCTTGATTTCAAACATTGCTCCCAAATGCAAACACAGCTGGATGTCAAAAGAAATCAGCCCAAAACAATATCTAACGCATATTTGAAACCCCTACATATTTTGACTTGCATTTTCATGCCAGTCTCCACATCAGACCCAACAACATTTTAAGAAAATAGCAGTACTGAATGATGGAAACAAATTTCTCTCACAGTGGGATATGCTGGTCTTTCCCCTCCCCCTTTAAGTATATTCTCTAACCCTCTGTATATAGGATTTGCTAAACTGCTAAAAATAGTTTCCAAGGGATAGGACTATTGTTTAATTCAAGAACTAAACAATGCAGCTTCTCTCAATTTATTTCTTTGGGTAATTAACTTCAGCAAAGTCATTGAGCTAACTTATTTCATTCTCTTTTCTGTTATAATAGGACAATTTCTACAGATTTTTCTGTCTTTTGAATCTGTACCCAAACTCTAATGTAAGCTCTTTCAAGCCAGATACTAAAAGACAAGGCTGCATAGTGAGTTAGATTGAATGGGTATCTCTCCAGAGAGAGATTTTACAGATTTTAAAAGGCCACAGGAGCATTGGTTGGACTCAGAGAAGCCTATATTTAATCTTGGAATTGTACTCAGAACAGAGGATGAAATACAGGAATACAATAAGCAAGTTCGGATTCCACCATCCACTGTGTGTGTTCGACTCCCCTGACCTTATTCCCAAGAGAGTAAACTAAGAAAATGCATAAATCTCTTTTTTTTTTTTTGGTTTTTTTTTTGTTGTACTGTGGGAATATGCTCATCTCTTCCAATTTACCACCTACCGCTGGAATTACTTGATGGCTGCCATTGTAGCCTGACAAGTTTTCCTGTTTTCCTTAATTTTTTTCTATAATTAAGAGCTCTTCTGAATCATCAGCGCCATCTCCATGATGTGGTGAGCAGACACGGGATGTGATCTCTCGTCAGGACCCCCTTTTGCCTCAGTGAAGTCCCATGTCCCCATTGCTCTGACAAAAGACCGTCCCAGAACACAATGCTTAGAATCCTTCTGTTTTCAGGCATATTCAAGGCCTGTTTATTCCTGCTTTCTCTTGAACTGATTGTTCTGTCCCTTCACTTATATTTACATCCGTGGTCAGCTTTTTGTGTGCTAAGGTGAACAAAATTAGGTCCTTTAATCTCCTGTCATGAGAAGGAGGTCTCCCTACTTTCAATGAATTTATTAGCCCTGATCCCATATCATCAAAAGTAATTGCATTTTCTTGGATGCTAGATGAGTTCTCAGCAAGCGCTTTTTCAATGGTATAAACGTACTTTCTCTACAGGCAATTCTTCAGGTGATTCACTCTTGGATGCCCTCTGTCTGGTTGTACGGTAACATCACACCAGCAATTCACAGCCGCAGCTGTGTCCTTTGCCTCGTGTGATAACCCCTCAGCTCACAGCAAAAGTTCTGATCAGTTCAGTTCTTTGCAGCATTCAGGTTCTCTTTCTGTGAGATATGCTTTTGCTCTGAACAAAAGATGTCTTCCAGCTCTGAGCTATTATCACATTCCCACTTTTATGCTATGATCAATAATGATCATTTTAAGGAGGGCTCAAGTTTAAACTGTAATGAACTCTACTGGTAACCTTCCTCCAGATGAACAGTTCCCCTTTCATGGACAACTAATTGCCATTTACACAACTAATTGTTATTTGCACTTTCACCTGTACTCTAACCTCTTTACAATTTCTACCTTCTCCAGCGAAAATAATATTTCTTGCTGTACTAAATCAAAGGATTCACCAAAGTCCAAATCTTCATAGGCACTCTTTTTTTGCTTAGAAAAGCAAAAGAATCTAGCAGGCTAATCTGACACAATCTTCTTTTAGCAATGTTTAATCTTCCATGTTACCTCTGTGCCTTATTTCTGTTCTTCATCCAAGATTTGGTCAACACCCTCTGTATATTATAGTCAAGAGATCATCTGGCCAAACTTCTGCTTTATTTGCAGCTCTGCCATAGTAACATGGAAAGGAGTCAATAAGCAGTAGAAGTCTGGGAAGCTTTGATCCCCTCCCATGTGTCCTTCATTCGTATCCTATTCAGAATCACAGGAGTGGTGAGGAAGACTACGGCAGCATGATGTCTTCAAGATTTTCCCTCCTTATGGACCGTCCTTTTTTCTAAATCAGAAAGCAAGGAGCAAATGCTGAAATGCAGTCCGAAATAGAGAAAGCTTTAAGCAAATGTTTAAGCTTGGTACTTTCAAAATAAATTCTTGCATCGTGAAAAATGAGGACTCTTTTGCAAACAGATGCACTTCTCAGCTTTTATCATGAATTATGAACAACTTTCACCAGATCCATGTTCAGGTAAATGCGAAGAAGTTCCTGCTACATCTGAATTCTGCATTATAATTTTTTGAGTTATCTTGGAATCTTCTTGTTACATATTTTATTGTTATTTTTATTTTACTCTTTATTTATATGGTATGAAAAACCTGGAAAAAGCATTTTATTGAGGCAGGAGTAGGCTATGATTTAGGGAAACAGATAATAAAATATTAATAGTTCACAAATTTACTCCATGCCTGAGTGAACATCTTCATTGGTCACAAGCATTACAATAAGACTTTGTATATAAAATACATGCATCAAAGAGTGCTATTGTGCCTGGCAAACCTTAAATTGTAGTAGACTTTTTCAGGAACCGTGTGGTTTTTTATTAAAAGGTAATACAATATGATAAAGATCAAAACAAACAGTTTAGCTTTGTGTAGCTTTTAGTGTGTATAAAACGTAGGCATCAAACAAAGAAACATCTTTGTAAAAATATACATAGAAAATAAGACTAGAAAACCAGGGATGTTTTACCTGTGATACATCATGCTGATGAGAGACTCCTGTTTCAATAACCACATCTCAGTGTAAAAAACAGCTTTAATTTATTTTTCCACTACCCTAAGAAGGCCTCACTGAATTTCTGGCCTTCATTTGTATTCCAGACACATACTTTCAGAATTTTTGAGATGTCTGAATGCTGTTTGATTTGCATCCAACTTGCTGACACAGCCCTAGTTTTGTTGCAGATCAAATAATCTAGCTTTTTGGAGGCGAGTGATTAGGAATTCTTATTGATGATTTATACAGTCCTGAATAAACTCATTTTATTTGGCTTGTCATAACCAGCTTTAATTTTCTGTTCTGCTAGTAAAAAGCTTAGTGGTTTGTTTATTGTACTGCTGTAATGTCAACAACCTAATCTACTTTAAAGAGCAAAGTCAATATTGTATTTTATTAAAGCAAATGTGAACTTTAATTATATGTTTCAGTTAACCTTGGCTTTGTGTTAGCTTTTATTATTTTCCATAAGTAAATCTTTATTCGAAGTTCATATGTCCTTCTTCTGCCCAGATCTAAGAGCTAGCAAGTAGTGTCTCTTGCAGGGCTTGTTTGCAAGGAGTAGATATATTTTTCCGCTCAGGCACTGTGGTCTTTGTGGGTGCAGTAGCTGTCCTAGAACTAATAACCATTTCAGTTAGTAAAAAGATGTACGTGACTTTGAGCCATTAGCCTTGCTGAAGCCTGGGGTGCAAACTGGTTCTTGTTCTCTCTCTGAAACACTTAGTTTTGTGTCTCTGCTGGGATTTGGGAGTCCACAGGCTACCCACAGCACCCACATGGGGTTGACAGGGATGACACAGGACCTACAGGGAGACACATATGATAGCTGAAGGCTGAGATGGATGTGCTACATGTAGGCAAATAAACCAAATCCTCCCTGCAAGATGCAGTTTACCTCTCTAATCTGGAAGCCACATTAAATACACAAATAATTATTTGAATATTGGTCACAAGATGAAATAATCACAAACCAAATGTGTCCTACCAAGTTTTGGCCTCCAGGCTACTGAGTCTGGCTGTAATGTAAGAACGGATGAGTTACATATGTTCCAGGTTTTACTCTCTTACCATATGAACCTGGAGTTGAGTTTAGTCCTTCCACAGACGCATAACAGGAATGTCAGAATCAAGACCCATGCAGTGAGGCTTTATTGCTGCAACTATAGAATATTCAGTGGCGCAGAGAAATTAACAGTTTAGTCTTTGTTGAAGGCAAGCCTTCTCTCATTAGGCTTTTTTTTTTTTCTTTTAAAAATGAATTTAAATTAATTTCTATCATCTTAAATAAACACATTTAAAAAGGGAACTGGAAAATAGCCTTTTGCTCTTGTAAATTCACCGTCTACGCTTTAGATGTAAGCACTTCAAAAATTTGAATTTTTGGAAACCAGTTCCTTCCATCTCAAATTATCAAACTTCAAAAATAAACAGACTGTCAGCTACAGGTCCAAAAAAATTACAGAAAATTTAAAAAAAATTACAGGTTTCACATTAGCTTAATTGCCAAGAAATGATAAGGCCAGAATTCTACTAACCACAGATTATACTGAATCAGCAGTAATAAAGCAAGGATTTGATATAAAACTCCTTGTATTATAAAGTAGGAGGGACTCAGAAAGGGGTGGTGAAATATTTAACACCACCTCTTCCTCAACTTCCATGTTTTCACTTCTTCACAGTTCCTGAGGTGCTGCCATCAAACATGTTATCAAAATAATGCCTTAAGCTTTTGCCAGTTCAAATTATCTTTCCACCATCAAACTCTGATTGTCAGTAAGATATTGATTCAATACAAATTTCTCCTGTCCAATTAAGGTGATCCTCCTGAAGGAACAGAAACTGATCAATACTGTCTACAGATAGTCCCCCAGCCCCACGCAGACCCTGAGACCCATTTAGTCTGTTAAATGAATGCATACAGACAAGGTATTAGCTACTCTGCTAAATTAATTTGGTGATACCCTTTTATTCGTTCTTTGATTTACAGTAAAAGAACCTCCCTCACCTCCAGAAGAAGGGTTTACACTCTAGCAGGATAAGACTCACTCAACCAAGCATCACCCCTGCACAGCCTAATAAGGTCTCTTTGAAGCAGCAAGAATTGACCTATGTGGGTTGGAAGATACTTCACTAGACTGACTAGGAAAAACAAATGAGAAAAGTCATACTAGACACCTAATAGCTAGGAAAAAAAATTCCCTGATCCCCACAGGTGATAACTTTATGCTCCATAGCATGAGAGTTGATTATCCTTATCATAATGGCAACATAGATAATGACAAATGTTATTAGTGGTCATAAAATTATCCAACCCTTTAGAATTTCTGCCACAGTATTTAAATCAAATACCTCCTTCAACGATAAAACCCAAATTGCTGAATACGGATTGCATACAGATGTATATTCTTTTCACTCTAAACTCACTTCCAATTTAATTTAACAGTGGTATTCCCTGTGCACCATGTCCTTTGTAATTTTCACAGTAAGGCTCCTAATTTCCTCTTCTCATCAAGCTAAGCAATTCCAACCTTTGTGACACCTCTATTTATGCTCTGTCTATTGCCATTTATTTTGCCCCATGGTAAATTTTGTAATTTCACATATGTTTTTACTAATTTTGGGTGACCGCATTTGGATTAAGGACCACAGAAGTATACTGTTCATTAATACCTTTTAGTGTGGCTGATTTTTTTTGGTTTTACAGATTTTAATCTGTTTTAGCACACTTGCCAATTTATTCACAGTAATCTCGGGTTATTTTCCTCAGAAAATCCCGTATGAATAAAATCCACATATGAAAAGCTTTGACTATTTTGTCCATTATTACTGGTCTCACTCCTGTGTTTCTATACTAAAATTAAAAAAATAATCCTTACTCAGTTGTCAGGAGATTGGATTTTTGTCAAATTATTTACACTATTTCCCCCCCCCCATTTTAGTTTAAGAGAGTGAAGTGATCCCAGATTCATTTTGGGGTTTTGTTTTTTTTTTTTTCTTCCTTTGCATATGAGTGCTTTTGGTTCTTCTGTTGTAGTACTTTTGATATTTCTTTTGTGGTTAATGCTGCTGACAACAATAATATAGGCCAAAACGCTGCTCTTTCTGTGTTATGAAATGAAGATGATTACTTCATGTGTAATTTGGTCACAAGCAAAAAGATAATTTTCCTTCTCTTCAGGTAATAAAATTCACTGCAGTGATCCAGAATTTTGATTGCATGACTTGGTGCAGGTCCACCAAGGTCAGTGTTGCTCTACTCATAAGTCCAGTAGGGAATAGATCCCAGTAGGTCCTCTGATGACTGTGGAGAAAAAGGTGATCAGAATTCAAAGCATTGCATTTCATCAATAAGACATGACAGGTCGATTGCTTGTCCATCTGTCCTCTCATAGGGCTATCATGGTCATATATTTTCTGGAATACTGTTATGTCTTTCACTAAGGTTTGCCGAAAGGGCATCTGTTGAGAAGTCACAAATAATGGATGGAATCACACAATGGAGTGAGTCTGCAGATGGAAAGCAGCTAATCTGTGGCACTATGCTTAGGTAAAAGTATGTCCCATTTAATTTCCAGTTTTGAGTGTTCCTCCCTGTGTTCCGGAAGAGTTTAGACTTTTTTCCAGTTCTTCAGGTCAAGCGTTAGCTGTTGAAACCAGCTCCTTCGGACTGATGTCCCCAGAGGTTGGGCAGTTATTCAGGTATCACTAATATGAATTCTTTTTTGAATTGTAAGATAAGTGGTGAAATGCAATCAGATAAAATCTATTCAGATTTTCATGACTGTGATTCCCATTTCTTGCATTTATTGGGAAAATACTTACAAGGCACCGTTTGTAGTTTGAGATGCCGCGGCTGATTGGAACGAACCAGAACACAAAGCATGTCTAAAATGCGTGTGCTGAAAAGTGAGTCTGCAGAGAAGGGAATAGCACTGCAGGGTGCCCTGCTTACTTTGTCTTATTGACGTTATGTCAGATCTGGTCAACAGACAAGCAAAATGATCATTTTTCTAACCACTGCCACTGTAGACTCACTGTGGAAGCTAAGACCCAAAATATGATGTTCCTGGCTCATGAGTCAATAACAGCAATAAAACATTTACAGGTCATACTCTTCTCTCAGTCGCACCTGCATAATTCAATTGCGAGAAACATTCAGCCTTCGTTTACATCTGAGGAGCACTGCTGGACTGCTGCTACTGTTTCACCGAAATAATTGGAATTCAAAGGCATTATACTAACTTACCTCATGGAGTACAAATCCCTTGTCTTTCATGGGAAGGCTCAAAGGCTGCGTTGAGTGCTTTTTCCCAGTTCGTCAGGATAACCTATTTTTTTTTAGACCTTGTTCTAAGCTGTTGCCTGATGTTGCGTTGTTCTTTCATGTTCCTTGCTTTCCCCAGCATATGCTTGTGTCCTGTATAAATCCCTCACTGATCTCACAGGCCTGGCCAGAGCCAGCTGGTTCTTTGAAGTTTCTGAAGAAAAGATGCTGGAGAAGCACATGGTATTAATAGGTGTTACTGTGAGGCTGCATCAAACCCTATGGAGATGAACTGTCTGTTGGTATTTTACTGTCATCTGAGACATTTGCAGGAGCAGTAGCTAAAAGGTTTTATGCACACAAGTCTGGCATGAAAATTAATGGATAACAAATCAGTCGCTCCAAAAGACCCCATTTTATTTTAATGTCCACACTCTAGAAGAAACCCAGTGTTAGAGAAACTTCAGGAAATCCTCTAATCAATACGTATAGCAGCTACCTTCCATTTGTGAGCAACAAGGGAAAAGGGATTTGCTGAAAATGTGTTCCTCTTTCATTGGCTCTGTAAGACCTCTGTTCTGTGATAATGGGATGAACCAAATTTCAGAGTTATAATTAGATTTTGATTCTGTAGAAGTGAACTTTAGCATATGGATTGCAGTTAACTCCTCCTGACAGTTAGAACAAAGCGCAGAGATGAACGGTGTCATACCTGTTAAATAAAAGGTCAGATTCAAACCGCAATTCAGGTACCAGAAATAAGGCTTCCAAGCAGTATTCAGCTGTGTATGTTCCAAATTTCAATCCTGGGAAGCCCATTCAGCTGCCTCCTGACACTGGCAGCTGAACTCTGATGTCCCGCTGGGTACCCCGAGTCACACCGAAGGATCTCAGATGGGTACCTGACTCACTAACCCTCTGGATAAGGCACCCCTGGGAGAGACATTGGGCTTTTGTCTCGGGTTTTTCATTGTACTGATGTTAACTGTTCCTGACTGAATCACAGGGCGAGTCTCTAGACCAAGGACCTGGCAGGTAGCTCAGGATTTCCAGTGCTCTCCTGGATGATGATTTCAACAGCCTCAGGCAGAAGTTGACATTAAACCCAAATCTTCTATTTCCAGAGGAGGTTCTCTAACTGTTGGCTGCTGTCTTAGGAAGGGATGCTACAGTCACCTCTAAGTCCTGTGTTTTGAAATGAAACTGAGCCATGGCCTGCACTGGGAAAGACAGCAGAAAAGCTTCTTCCTTAAGAGTGACCCCTACATCTCTTGTGAGAAATGCAGCCTTACCTACCCGAGAGAAGGATGCTACAATAAATCCCTGCCCTCCGCAATCCACTTTGGTCTTGTCTGGGCAGCCCTCTGCCCAGGTTGTGTCCCTGTTTGGGCAACACTATAATGTGTCAGGAGCTGGGGACTTCAATTCTAACAATTCAATAAGTTTAATGGAACACTTTTCCCATCCTGTCTTTGATTTTTGCTATCTGGAAAATGGGTACAATGATGCTACTCCGCTATTTAAGTGCAATGAGGACAACTACTGGAGAGATTTTTCTGAGAGCTAGGTGGTATTATATATATGTACATTATATATATGTACATTATATATGTACGGTACTATGTACATGTAATGTTTTACAAAACACTTCACAATGTAATGTTTTACAAAACACTTCACAATTAAGTTCTGTTCTGGGTGGGATTCTAGTGTTTTTATACGTATTGCTTTCTATTAGTAACATACGTGTGGCTGGAAAAAGGGCATCTGAATTTATTATCTTATTGGTTTTCATGTAAAGCACACTCATTTTCTAGAAGAAAAATAAAAGACATCTGTACTTGATAGTCAGACTGTCAGATAGGCAATTCCTCCCAAGTTATGTTTTTCTTCCTCTCTTCTGCAGTTTTGATTGTAATTCAAATTGTCAATCTCCAAAGAGAAACTCCACTTTTTGCAATATTTGCTCCTGACCACACTGAAAGCAGGAAGTATTAAAAACTTCATGAGAAAGAATATTATGATGCTCCAAACTGGCTTGTCTGGACAAAAGATTTCCAAAGAGAACAGTTATGCCTCAAATAAAATTTGAACATTTTCTTTGTGAGTTAAAACCAAACCTTGGGATGATCCTTGGTTGATATAAACTGGGATTATTGTGCATAGCAACTTGTACCAGGTGAAGATTACACTCTGTGACTCTCCTATTGATTTGTACATGCAAGAGACATTTCAAACCAATGTGTTGCCTCCTAGCAGAAATGCATTTAAAAGTAAAAAATAGGTATTATGTTTTTTAAAATTATTTTTAACTGTCCTCAACTTGTCTCAAAGGAATTTCATACAAGAATCTGTATTTTTTTACAGCTTGTTAGGATTATAAAATGGTGTTTAATTACATGTAACACGTGTACTGGTGCTTTAGGTATAACAATGGATTAGACAATATTTATGTTCTCTCACATTATGGATTTTCAGTAGATTCGCTATTTTAATGTTATTTTCCCTTTGATTTTTTTCTTTTGTATACACAAATAGAATTATCCTCAACATATAAGAATGGTAATACTCTTAGTTATACATTTATTATAGCAATTAGTTGTAATAACTACTGCTATTTCTGTTTATCAGGAGGCTTTGCACTAAACCAGCAACATTTGTCTCAGAAAAAAGAAAATTGCATGGAGAATCTAATTATTTTTTAATTGGTAGAATGATTTCTGTGTCTGTCACGTCTGCTTTTGAGGCTAGATTATTCCAGTTTCCTGTTTTATTCCCTCCTCCTCACTCTCCTCACATCTCCTTTTTAAATATACTTCTTGCTTTCCTGCAACAGTTTCTTTCCTTGTGCTATCTTTCTCTATTTGTTTGTATTCTTGTTTCTTGTCTGCTTAGCTAGAAGACCTGAAGAAATCACAATATGGTACAGTCTGGCTGCAGCCCCTACTTAGATCTTTTAAATAGACCTTTCTTTACAGAACTGAGAAGAGAAATTTAATGAAACTTCTGCAGTTTTCCTTAATATGGAGTATCGCACAGGTGTCACACCAACCCTTGAGCCTCCGATAGGCAGAACATTTTTGCTTTCCACAGAGAAGGAGCTAATAATTTAATCACTTCCCTTCCCCCCCCCCTTTTTTTTCTTTCTCTCACTTTCTATGCATTCTCTTGTCTGTTCAGAAATATTGATAAATCAAGATTTCTGCTGGAATTTTTCATGGACTACTTTCCAGTGAAAAATAAGCCTAAGTATGCACATCAAAGTGGTATGAGATGCATCTCATCTCACTTTTAACATACAAATATTAGTCCATTTAGACTAAACATGGCTCTAGGCTTCTTCCGTAGCTAATGAAGAGATATAGGCACCTCCATAATGTGTCATTCTTCTTCCTTACTGGACCTTCCTTTTCATGACTATTGCTCACTAGGATCACATCTGAATATGTGGTCAGGGCATAGATGTTGTGTTCACCACTCTCTGGTCATCCTATAAGACTAAGTTAATGGGAAATCTATGAATACCATTGAAGAACAAAGTCAAAAACGGATAACCTGAGAAGCTTTAATTTTTGTAGGTGCTATAGATCCAGAATCACCTAAAGTCTGTCATCCATTCAAAGCCATGGGTCTGTAACATCGGGGCATTATCCTCAATGGCTACGTGGGTACTAGCAGCCAGGGTCAAGATCATGCTCTGACCCTCCAGTCAGCTGCCTCGGCCTGATTTGTTTCCATGTGGATGAATCTCTTTCCCTCCAAAACAAGGTGGTCTTGACCAAACTGCCAGTTGGGAATGGTCTCTCTGCTATTCCCTGACCATTCCTATGTATTGTCTACAGGAAAGTTATGTAGCTTGAGTCAAAACAAAAATGCTAGAAGCACCCTGACATTTAAGCTTTATGGATGATCCCAGGTCAATGTTTGAGCCATATCCTAATCTTGTCTTGTTTGATATTGCTTATTTAACTTTGAGGACTATGCAGGTAAAATTTAGTTCATATACTTGCATCGTGCAATCTTTCCTTATGTACAAGTTGGCATTTTCAAAGGCGCAGGATAGGGAAAGATGATTTGGACTGCATTTACTGTGACCAGAACTCAGTCAAAACAAGAAGAAAGAGTGACAGACACAGAAGGCCGAGATGTGTTCTCTCTGTGGGCAGGAAATATGGTTTCACATTTGCATACAACTGTTCTGAAACAGAAACATAAAAATATAACTGCTCCTGATTGTGTGCTTTCCCTGATGGCAAAGACCAGGCTGTAAAAGTCTTTCAACTGCATACCCAAAATGTTTGTACCACTAAATGGAAAGTCTGTTGCTGCTATTACCGGAGCTATTTTTATCAATTGTTTGACGTCTCTGGGGTTCATTCTGACATTCTCTATTGCGTAGCTGAGATACATCTGTTAACATTCCTGATGCCTTTCCTTAGCTGAATTTTGACCATCCTTTCCACCCTTTTGTTTGCAGTTTTGTAAATTAAGAGTTTTCTGAATTTTTTGGTTATGTAGGTCGAATAAATATCCTTCTCATCCAAGCAGCTCTCTTTCCATCTTTCCTAGTTGGTCTATGACACAATGTAATGAGGGGAAAAAACCTCTTATCAGCTGTAACCATAGGGACAATGCGCTAATTTGTCAACCATTTTGTTTTGAAGAGGAAGCAATTTGCAGTCCAGGTGATAACAGAAGACAGGTGATAATGGGCAGTAGCTTATAAGTAGAGAATTGTGGGGGTTTCTGAGGTCCTGTGGTCTAGCACTTCTCCTGTCCATTTAAATGATCTTCTTACATCATGGTACTCAATCATTGCCAACCTTAGGGACACCTACCTACAAAACCATGCTGTGAAGGAGGTGGCAGCTGGCAAGCCACAAAACCATAAGGACCTCACTTTCTGCAGCATGCCATGCTTTTTCCTTAGTTAGCTCCAAAATTTGGAAGGTGTATTAGTAAAATGGTTCACTTGGGCTACACAGCTTCACTGGGAGATCAGCTTACTTAGTGGAAGTGTACAGTCACTGCTGTCCTTTCACCACTCAGGCTACTGCCTTTGCATGGAATTGGTCTGGACACACAAGCTTGTTCAGAGCTGGTTCATCTACATATGGCATGACAGTGTGCTATGAGTCTTAACTATTTCTGGAGTGATTTGCTCAATATCACGTGAAAATCCTCTGCCTGGCGTGGGAACCGAGCTCACAGTCTCTGGCTCCCACATCGGCACCACAAGTGTGAGTCTATCTATTCTAGGCTTTTAGGTGCTGAGTGCGAAAAAAAAAATCAAATGCATTTGAAGGTTTTATATAATTAATATTTTATATTCTGATTTCTGCCGCGTTGTATCTAATTTCTTCCAAACACAAACAAATGAATTTCCTGCTATTAAAACCTGGGAGTGTGTCTGATGTTCTGGCTGATGGCCTTTAAACAAGACAGATATGCGATCAATAAAAGGTTTCTTCCCTCTAAGTGAGGCTAGGATAAAGTGTCACTACAATGCACAAATCTTCACAACCTTTTCAGCTCAGACATGTCCCATTAGTAGTAAACCAAAAGCAAACGGAACAGAAGCATCTACTTTCCTGAGAGATCACCAAGTTGCTTATGTAGTCATTTAGACATTTCACCCGAAAAGATAAAGGTCTCTGTACTTTTTTTCACTTATCTGTCAGTAAATTAGAGGTGGAAGGACTGGTAATGATAAATTTACTCCAGTATAAATCCTGGATGTCCCTGAAGAGGATCCGTGTTATATTCTGATCTTGTTTAGTTTTTCATCCTATTTTTTTATTTAGCTATGTCTGAAATTTCAACTTTTAGGCTTTAGAACAAAACAATTAAAGCCCCTTCCCCATGGATGACTTACAGGCACATTTTCATATTTACTGTTACTGAGAAGAAACTATTCCCTTTTTCATTATGCAAACAGATCCAGAAATAATTACAAAGTGTGGCAATGATGTATGCAAATCTCAGCGCTAACAATTTGTGAGATGTTCCCATTATATGTCATAGCAAAGAGCCTTTGACTTTCAAAGCACACAAATACAGTGTGCTCTGTAGAGTTAGGAGGAAACAACCCCAAATTGTACACTCAGTTACCCTCCGAAAAAAATACAAGCAAGGAAAGATGTCTTACTATTCTCTCAATTTTATTTTTTAATGATATCAGTAACAGACAAGAATAGATCTTCTAGGTCATCTTCTCTTATTTCCTGGAACCACAGGCTGCCATGCCATGTCAAATATTCCTTTTCTAGAAGTGGTGGACAGTGAGCTTTTGCTTTCACATCTTCTTTTGAAAGGTTCCTCATAAATTCTTCATACTACAATCTTCATACCTACTACATCTTCACAATTTTTGGCAAAAGTTGGTTCCAGTCAGGTGGACAACTTCCATTTGGCATAAAAAATTCTTTGTTTCTTTTCTGATTTATTTATGGAAGGAAAGCCATCAAAAATCCCTAAACTTCTGTTTTTCCGTGATGAACAAGGTAAGCTGTTTTTATCTAGCAGTTAGGTTTTTTTTTCTGAATGTCTTGACTTCTCTTCCAGTCCTTCTTGAATATGGAGGGATGAAAATTTTGTCCAGAATCCCAGCAGGAGTTTTTTTTTAGTGCCTTGTTGATTGGCTGTAGCAGTTTCAGGAAATACTGATCTAACATAACTTGCAGTCATTACCTTCTTGTTATAATGACATTAGTGTGTCTGAACCTCATCTTTAACTGCACAAAGGTCTTTTTTATATCTCATAGAGAGTCTTAAAACAGAGTGGTACACGCTGGGTGCCAAGCTCTGGATGAAGAAGGTGTCTGTTATGCATATCTCATGGGAGATGTCCAGAGGATGTGATTCCAACATCAGGGGCTGACTGGGACCATGGCCATGTGAGGTCCCTCTATAACTAAGTTTGGTGCATGGAATGCACAGTAAAGTAAATGCCCCAAGATCAGAGATTCAGTAAGAGCCACTGAGGAATCGGAAAAGATGTTATGGAAATGCTAGCTGGAAAGATGTTGCTTTCACGTGAATCTCTCATATGTAGGCCTGAAATGTAGGGAGCAAAATGGTGGTTTAGAGTCACCCTCTCCACTTTTCCCTCCATTTGTGTGTGAAGTGGAGTGAAAGAATAAATAAAAATCAGGCTCACACTGTTCACACGCTCAAGACCTATCAGGATCGGGGTCCTTATCAGCATTGCTTTTTCTGAGCATACATCATTCATACAATTTTTTTGTCAAATCCAGAGTCTCTGAAGGATTATTGTTCACTTTTTAAAAACTTACATGAACTGGAATTTGCATTTCCCATTTCATTCTTCCTCTCTAAGTACAATGTAATTCAGACCCATTTGAGTGATATAAATTACATTTTAGAACTAGCTAGTAAATTATGCTAGAGACAGGCATCTCAAAAAAGAAAAAAAGATGGAGGAAAAAGTGACTTAGATTTGTCTCACTAGCATGTAGTCCCTATATTACAAAGGAGCTGTAATTTTTAAACAATCTTTAATAATAAAGTCACCCCTACTGAAGTAGCTCAGTTTAATGTCAAATAAAGCACAGTGAAATAATGTTTTTCATGTTTGGTGAAATGAAAAATTGGAGTGGGGAAATACTACGTACGGCTGAGTCAAAAAATGTTTTTCAGATTGTTTGGCAACACTGCTAAATAAAAACAAATGAAAAATACATTTTGCTGTTAGGCGAACCTGACATGCTTTGCTTTGTGTTGAATTTTTAACCTATTTGTCTAACCTCAATTTTCTTTCGATTTCAATCACTGATGGTTTGAGATGTATTTTTCTGAAATAAGGTGTAGAAATTTCACATGACCACCAAGCAGCGCCTCCCCTTTTTCTTCAGAACATCCAAGTAAGGTTCGCCTCAGCCTTGGCAAATACCTTTTCCCCATCTTTTAATGGGTGTGAGATCACCTGCTCAAGCAGCACATGTAACCTGGCTCTCATGCTTACAGCTAGAGAAAAGCCTTTCAAGCTCAACTGCTGACAGTGCCACTTACTGAATGTGTGATCCTGGGGCATTTACTTAACTGTGTATTTCAAGCAGTTTGTACCTAAAAGGGTGAGTGCTAGTTGTCATCACTGAGGCCTTGTTACGATTGCAAATGAGATTTCCACATTCCCACAAGGAGTTTAACTGCTTACTCCAGTTGATTTCAAGGGAAGCCCGGGATTTAATTCCTTTAGACACTTCTGAAAATTCTGTCTTACTTAATTAATGTCGGTTCCGTTCTTTGAACGTGTATAAAATGTGTATAAATGTGAAGTATTCTTGCTGTTCGTGAAATATCCATGCAGCAGCTTGAAAGGTATTCATGTGAACCATACAGCTAAGACTTGTGAAGAAGGGATCAGATGCTTGCAAGTGAGGTATTTTTTTTTACAAACAGTTCACAGACCGCAATAAAAGTAGAAATCACAATAAATACAGACTGATACACATAGTTCAAGCAGCTATGGTTGCACTAGTACTTAAAGGCAGTGAGAGTTTAGCTGATATGGGAAAAGTAGTCATTTGGACTTAATGGAATTCAGCTTTAAGATTATGTAAAAAAAATCAGAGAAGAAAAATTTGAATTCCTAAATTCCTCTGTAGTGATTGTTGGTGAATTAGTGAATGGTTTTAGTTTCTCATTAGTTTTAGTTCAATGGTTTTAGTTTTTCATTCAAAACTAAAACCATTAGTAAATTGTTTTAGTTTTTCTCAAAAGTGCTGCATCACCCTCATTTCCCAAGTACATCAGTAGATAGTGATAGCACTGCTGAAAAATCGGGTCAGCTTTTTAGAAGACTGTGAGCTGGAGCTTCAAAAGAGCTTAACATGAAGTTGTGAAAGCATACAGAGGGCAGAAAAATTCAGAGGGTGGAAGCAAGGACAGGTAACCTGGAAGGAATACAGAAACATTGTCCGATCGTCCAGGTATGGACTAGGAAAGCTAAAGCCCATCTGGAACTGAATCAAGCCAGGGATGTCAAAGACAACAAGTAGAGCTTCTGTAAGTACATAACTGACAAAAGGAAGACTAGGGAAAATGTGGGCCTATTGCTCAACAAGATGGGGGACCTGGTTACACAGGACATGGCAAAGGCTGAATACCTTCTTGAATACCTCCCAAGTCATATGAGGAGAGGCTGAGGGAGCTGGGCATGTTTAGCTTGGAGAAGAGGAGGCTGAGGGGAGACCTCATTGTCCTCTACAACTCCCTGAAAGGAGGTTGGAGAGAGGTGGGTGTTGGCCTCTTCTCCCAGGTGGATAATGACAGGACCAGAGGAAATGGTCTGAAGCTGCAGCAGGGGAGGTTTAGATTAGATATTAGGAAGAATGACTTTACTGAAAGAGTGGTCAGGCACTGCAATGGCCTGCCCAGGGAGGTGGTTGAGTGACCATCCCTAGAGGTGTTTAAGAAACGTCTAGATTTGGCACTTCAGGGCATGCTCCAGTGGCAGAGATTGTAGGTTGTTTATTTGTGGGGTTTTCTTTGGGGATTTTTTGGGGTTTTTTTGGGGTGTGTATGGTTGGACTTGATGATCTCAAAGGTCCTTTCCAACCATGAAGATTCTATGATTCTTTGCCTCATTTTTTACTGGCAAGACTGGACTTCAGGAATCCCAGGTCCTAAAGACCAGAGGGAAAGGCTGGAGAAAGGAAAAAGCTCAGTGGAAAAGAACCAGGCCAGGGAATACTCAGGGAAATTGGACTTACATAAGGACCTGACATGGTGCACCCAAGAGTGCAAGAGGGAGCTGTCATTGCAAAGCCACTCTCGATAATCTTTGGTCAATCATGATGACTAGAAGAAATGACCAAAGTCTGGAGGAAAGCCTATCTTCAGGAAGAGAAAGAAGGAGGACCCAGGGAAGTATAGGATGGTCATCCCTGGGAAGGTGAAGGCTGGAAAACCATTTCCAGGCACATGAAGGACAAGAAAGTCATCAGGAATAATCAGCGTGCATTCACTCAGGGGAAGTCATGCTTGACAAACATGATAAACTTGTAGGAAAAAAATGTCTGGCCTGGTAGATGAGGGGAGGGCAGTGGGTATATTCTACCTGGACTTCAGTAAGGCATTTGATACTGTCCCCGGTAAGATCCTCATAGACAAGGCATTCATGTACAGGATGGTTGAGCAGACAGTGGGGTGGACTGAAAATTGGCTGAATGGCCAGGCCCTGAGGGTGGTGATTGGTAGCACCACCAAGTCTAGTTGGAGACCAGTAACTAGCAGGGTACCCCAGTGGTCAATACTGCATCCGGTCCTATTTAACATGATGGGACGACTGTATCCTTAGCAAGTTTGCTGATGATAAAAAACTAGGATGAGTGGCAGATACACCAGAAGGTTGTGCTGCCATCCATAGAGACCTTGTCAGGCTGGAAGAATGGGCTGACAGGAACCTCATGAAGTTCAACAAGGAGAAGTGCAAAGTCTTGCACCTTGGGAGGAACAACCCCAGTCACTGTGGAATTTCCATTCCTGGAGATATTCAGAAGCTGTCTGGACATGGTCCTGGGCAACTGGCTCTAGGTGGTCCTGCTTGACCAGGGGGGGTTGGACGAATTGACCTCCAGACGTCCCTTGCAACCTTGACTATTCTGTGATTCCATGATTTTGTGATTCTGTGAAACCATGGCTCTCTGTATAAGGAAGAGGAGATTTCATAAAAAAAATAAATTGCCTTATCACTAGAATTGCGCAAGCAACTGGTTTAATATTTGATGTTGAACCAAAATCTAAACATATAAATATAGTGTTTTGAGTACAGCAAAACATCACTTTGATATAATATTTTAACCATTATAAAAATAAACACATCCATATTAAATACTGAAATGTCTCAAAATGAGCAATTCCAATATTTATTGTCTCAGATTTTTTTTTTTTACTTATTTCAGTTCAAAAGAGTTGCAGGGTTATTTTTAAAAAACCAGAATGGACTTAACCATTATTTCTTGCACGTGTTTGCTTATCAGAGTCTTTTTTAGCCATATTTTGAAAATCTGAATCCAGGTAAGAAATCCACAGTTGCTCTTAATTTTGGAATACATAATTCTTACCAAGACACTTAAGAAAGAGAAATATCAGCTAATAGAACCCTTTTGAAATGACAGAGTAATATTCAATTAGGATTATTCCAGCAGCTGTTAGATGTCAGTATTGTTCCATTGAAGTCCAATAGGAAGTAGATTTTTCCGGCTGTAAGCAAGATAGCTCTTCAACTGTGAAGTTTGGAAGAGCTAGCTGTTGGTGTTCAGCACCTCGTCTATTAACAGGAGACTTTAAATTACATACTCAGTGGAGCAGTAATCATTAGAGCAGACTCAAGATGCACAATAGAGATTTAATTTCACTGGAACTGTTCCTAATGAAATTCTGCGTGGTGCAGAGTATTTGAATTACATTTTTGGGTGGGTCAGAAAAAAAGGTATAAGGAAAAAAGTCGTGCTGTCTAAAAATATTCATTAAGATCCATTTCAAAAATTCAAATCAGGTATGATATGTAGGTTGAGCAGCCTGATTTTTTTTTTCAACAGCATAATGTATTTAACCTTTATGTTTCTTTCATGTATTTGATTTTCTACTGTCTGTATATAATGAAATGTCTTTTTTTTCTAAGCTTCGAACACTGCTGCATAATACCCTGGGGAGTTCTCCAAGGTTATTAAATCCATTGCTTTGTCACAAGTTACTAGAGGCTACACTAACTCTCTCCTCTGTTTGGAAAGCTGCTATAATATTTCTGGTCCTCAGCAATGAATAATGCGATTAGTACCTTAGGGAATACAAACAAAAACATTAGCAAAGTACATTTTCCAATATTTAAGAGGGTAAGCCAATCCTCAAAACAAAAGTTGCATGTTCTTGAAGACTGTCTAATAACATTAACCTGAAATCACTTGATTTAATTGCCCTGTTAAGCAGTTTATTGCATTACTTATGGGATAATAGAATGAGTTCAAAGTGGGTTCATTGCATTATCTTATAAACAATGTAGCACATCATTAAACAGGATGATAGAAATCAACGTATTTTATAAGAAACAATTATGAAGGCTCATGTAAAGCTGCTAATGTGAATAGTAGAAAGACCCGACTGTGACAAGGGAAAAAAGGCCTTTGCAAAGATAGAAAGACAAAGCAATGTCAAACCATAACTCCCCCGAATCAGATTAGAAGCACAATTCTCCAGAATTGTTAGTTTCCCTCTAGTCTTGTATGCTGCCCTTTTAAGCCTACACTCAGAAGCATACTGAAATCTCTTGCTTGGCTTACAGATAATAATTTCAAACAGGTATCTTGTCCGTTCTGTTCTTGGTGCATTTAGCACAGACATGTGACAATCTTCCAAGCACCTAACTTGCAAACTTGCAATGATCTATTTTGACTTGTGTGTCCCCAGGGAGTGCAAACAGAAATGTTCTGGAGACGCTGAAGAGAGAGGAAAGCTGATCCAATCTACTCTGGAAGAACTAATTTCATGTTGTCTGAGGGAACTGACGGTGCAGAGAGAAATACTGGCTCAATATCACCTTAGTGCTGTGTCTGCCCTTGCTTGCCATGACATCCTCACACTCCTTTTGCTGCAGCCCCAGGAATTTATAGGCATGCTTGTGAATGAGGGGCCCAATTTTGTTCTCCATCCCTTCAGAAATGAGAATAGACCAAAATACTGGAACATCCTTCCAGAGATCGGATCTGAAGTGAGAGTGGTTCAGTGAACCTACCATATTTACCTGCTGAGCTCCAGAGCCTGAAGGTGATGGGGGTAGAGAGCCCAGATGTCAGACCTCCCCGACTGAATGCCGGTCCTGTAGTAGGAACATTTCATGCTTCACTTTTCAATAACTGCCGCAATGTTGCCCATCTCACTCACACTGTGTGCACTGGCATTTCCGTGTACACTTGAGGGGGTTTTAATTAATCAAAGCAATTTTCAGAGTGGGGAACTAGCGGAGAAGTGATTAGCTCCATGTATCTGCCCCTTTCCTGGTTCGCAGCTCGACTGAGCAATGCAGAAAGTTCGGGACCTAACTTGGGTGAATACCATTTTAGCATTTTCGTCTGGCAAAAGTCAGGTCCTGAAAGTAAAAAATGGCAGCAGGGAGTTGGTGCCTCATGGCTTGCAGTGAAAATACAGTCTGGGTTCCTCCCAGAAAACTATAAATTTGTTCCCTCAGAACTCTTAGGCACATTTCAAGAAATGATAATAAAACCTCCCTAGAACACGAGTTGGTGTTTTTTTTGTTGTTTGGGGTTTTTTTTGGGGTAGAAAATTCTTATGTGGGAGAAACAAGTTCCAATCAAAAACATTTGACCAGAAACAATTAAGATTCAACTCTATAAAAAAGACTGTTCTTTGAGCTACTGTTATCTGCAGTGGGAGGACACAGTGACAAGACACCCTTCCTGTAGTTAAAAAGGTGTGTAAATGCCTTTTGCATCCTCTCTGGCAATAAAGTGCCCAAAGATTTTTATTAGCTGTCTCCAATCAGTCTCTGATACACTCATTTAAATGTTTTTCACTTAGCTATTATCATTTGTTACAGCTTCTCTAAACATCTTGAATTATAACCTTGTCTTAGCAGGACCACATTCTTGCCTGACAGGGAATAAAAACTTCTGGACAGGTATTCACTCACACATCCGCTTTAATTTTCGATTTTAGTGGACACGCTTTGATTTACACTGTCTAAAACTAAAGGAAAACTAGACTCTGATAGAGAACAGGAACATGTTTATCCCTTGACTGTAGTATTCATGGGTAAAATCCTTTATCATATTTCCTAGCCAGCAACAGTTAGGGAGCTTTGCTGTCTTCCAGCTCAGCCCAAAAAAAGCCATTGCAATTACTCCTGGGAGCTACTTAGGGCAAGTTTTTTGATTGATGAAGCCAGAGTGACAATAATAGGATGGAACCTGTTCTACCTGTCATTTCAGCAGCAATTTTTGAGGCTACTATGTGTTGTTTACATGCCAGGGAACCGTGGACCTTGCTGGCGGGGATTGTAACCCATGTGCCTAGGTGCTATGCAGGCAGTTCACACAAAAGGTAAAGGGTAGGTTGCACAAAGGCTCTATGTCAAGCAATTCAGATCAAAAAATGTGACTAACATGGTGAGAGTTGTAGGGAAAGCAATCATAAGGGTTCAGTAGGGAGGCAGAAAGGTTTTAGGGGGCTGAGAATCCTCTGTCTATGCCCTGCGGCGTGCACATCCCCTGGCCTTGGGCCTGCTTTTTAGCTGAGTGGCAACGGATAAGCACCAGCAACAGGAGGGAAATGGAGGTGGGAGAGGTCCATGCCATGGAGCTGACGGACTGGCAAATAATCTGAAATTAGAGCCTAAAATTGATGATGGACATGGATTTGCTAATAAGAAGATATTGTTATTTAACATCATTGCATTTGTACAGTTCTATAGCTCCTCATCAGCATGTGGGCAGCCCTGCTTTAAATACAAAACTATCTTTCAAAAAACAGGATTATGTGCCCCTCAATATAAGAACACGATTTTATTCTATGGTGTCCATATACTCCTTGCTTGGAACTCTTTCATCACAGTTTCTGTAGGCTGCCACATCAGATGCCCTAAGTCTTATTACTCTCATCTACTCTTTCTAGCCTAGTTCTGGAGCTTGACACAGCAACCTAAGAGAAATCAATTTTAGTGCCCTGAGAGAAGAAAAAGTGATATGGAAGGTCATTATATCTACCCACTGCTCTGCTGCCCTCCAGTCTTGAAAGGAAATTTGATAAAAATGATAGATCTTTGGTGCAGAACATTTCTCTGCTCTCCATCAATACCACAGGATACTGAGAGGCACGGAGAGGTGTTGTGGTAGGCTATTTTTTGCCTTTGCATTTTTGTTCATAATAAGAAGCATTTAAAATAAAAAAATATATCATCTTACCTATTATATCTGCTGGAAAATCCAACTTTAACAGCTACCTGAAAATGTCCTTGGTGCTCCCTCTGAATGACCTCTGTTCCACGCCTCGGCATGGGGAGCTACGTGCAATTTCTCTGCACCTTCGCTTTTGCTGGAACACTCCCATGGGAACTCATTTTTGACTCAAACATGTTCTTGAATGTCTAGCCTGCACATACTACTGGGTCAAACTTTAGCTTAGGATGACCGAGACACCTTAAAGCCACCAGCCTAAATCTAAGTCAAGCTGAAGTGGTTTGTCTCTGATGGAGGGATTAATTTCCCCCATCTTTAGGAATCTGGCAGTTAGTCCTTAACTCTGAAGAAGTCTTTTTCTCTAGTGTCAGTGAAGAGACAGACATCTACAAATACTGATTCATTCATCCTAAGGCAAGTATGGAACACGTGAGAAAAGTTTCCACCTGGAAGTGCCTGTTTTTCTTCAGTTGCTGCAGAGGAATCCTAGTTAAGCCTCAGTGACTAAGTTTAGGGCAGCTGCAGGTAGGGGAGAGGAGCACCCCATTTATCCCTGGCGTGTTGAAGGCATTAAAGTTGCAGTTCTTTTCAGATTTCCAGGGTTTCAAAGGAGTCTTTGTGTATACCCTAGGAGAGTCTACTATAAGAACATGAAGAATAACAGATCCAAAATTTGCTGTTCCAGTAACTTTGTCGCAGACTAGAAGAACTCAGGAATTAGCAACTAGATTGCTTGTTGATTAACTGTGTTAATACCACAGAATCATAGAACAGTTTAGGTTGGAAGAGACCTTAAAGATCACCTAGTTCCAACCTCCCTGCCATGGGAGGTTGCTCAAACCTTCCACTAGACCAGGCTGCTCAAAGCCCCATCCAGCCAGGTCTTGAACACTTCCAGGGATGGGGCATCCACAGCTTCTCTGGGCGACCTGTTCCAGTGTCTCACCACCCTCACAGTAAAGAATTTCTTCCTAATATCTAATCTAAATCTCCCCTCCTTCAGTTTAAAACAGTTGTCCTTCATCCTGTCGCTATCTTTCCTGCAGGTACTCCCCATCTTTCCTGTAGGTACTGGAAAGCTGCTATAACGTCTCCCTGGAGCTATTTCTTCTCCAGTCTGAACAACCCAACCTCTCTCAGCCTGTCTTCATGCGAGAGGTGCTCCAGCACTCTGATCATCTTTGTGACCTCCTCTGGACCTACTCCAACAGGTCCATGTCCTTCTTATGTTGGGGGCTCCAGGCTGGGGTCTCATGAAAGGAGAGTAGAGGGACAGAATCACCTCCTTCGACCTGCTGGTCACACTTCTTTTGATGCAGCCTAGGGTGTGGTTGGCTTTCTAGGCTGTGAGTGTCCATTGCCGGGTCATGTTGAGCTTCTAATCCACCAACACCCCTGAGTCCTTCTCCTCAGGGCTGCTCTCAATGCATTCTCTGTTCAACCTGTATTTGTGCTTGGGATTGCCATGGCCTAGGTGCAGGACCTTGCACTTGGCCTGGTTGAACATGAGTTTTGCATGGGCCCACTTTTCAAGCCTGTCCAGGTGTCTCTGGATGGTGTCCCTTCTCTCCAGGGTGTTGACTGCACCACACAGATGGTGTCATTGGCAAACTCGCTGAGCGTGCGTTCAATTCCACTGTCCATGTTGCCAACAAAGATGTTAAACAACATTGATCCCAGTACTGACCCCTGAGGAACACCACTTTTCACTGGTCATCACTTGGACATCGAGCTGTTGACCACAAGTCTTTGAGCACGACTATCCAGCCAATTCCTTATCCACTGGGTGGTCCATCCATCAAATCCATGTCTCTTCAATTTAGAAACAAGGATGTCATGTGGGACAGTATCAAATGCTTTGCACAAGTCCAGGTAGATGATGTCAGTTGCTCTTCCCTTATCCATCAATGCCGTAATGCTGTTGTAGAAGGCCACCAAATTTGTCTGGCATGACTTGCTCTTGGTGAAGCCATGTTGTCTGTCACCAGTCACCTCCTTATTTTCCATGTGCCTTAGTATGGTTTCCAGGATGATCTGATGTGTGTTATACGAGGTTAATATCCAATTTATTTAGGATGTTTGCATATTTGATTTTCTTTCAAAACAGACATCCAATATCTCTGTATTCTCAGATTTGCTATATATAAGCATATAAAAAAGCATAAAAAACTTTATTAAACTATACAAATATCTAACCAAAGGTCAGGGAACTTGTTACTATAAATGACTGCCGTAAATTTTCATCAATATCAATTTAATTGATACACAGTTACATACATAGAAAAACTCTTTCTGTTTCATTGCCATTAAGGGAAGTTTCACAAAGTTTCCTGTCAGTCTCCCATACTTCCCAGCCCACCCAGAATATGTTCTCCGTTGGATGAAAGTGCAAGATCCTCAGAAGAGCCACTCTGCTGTCATCTCTTACACCAAAAAGAACCCAATGAAAAAATATATGGCAGTGTGATGTGGGAAAAAGGCAGGCTAGTTTCATGCCCTGTATGGCTTTATAGCTTATATCACGTCAAAGCCAAATAATGTACATGGCAGATCCCAGAATCACATTTTGCACACTCTTTTGGATTATAATATTTACGGGAATTCACTCAGGGCCAGCTTGGACAGCCTGGCAGTTCCAGTCTCCTGGGTTGGAAGGGCCCATGTTAATTTCATAACACAGGATCAATGTGGGAAATCAGGAGTCTCTGGGACCAGCGTCCCAAATGGCTGATGGGTTTTAGTTTTTTGTAATACTTTTGTATTACTATTACTTTGTAATACTGTAGGAATCAGACTTGTGGTAACTCATTGTCAGTTTCCCTAACAATTTTTAAACCTTTTGGCTAATTTCCATCAAAGTTCTCAGAGGTGAAGGTCTCAAGGTTATTAAGCTCCTGTAAGGTTTATGACTATAAGTGACTGTGTAGAGAGGCTGTATTTAGGATTCAGGTACCTTCCATGCCAGGCTGGCCAGTCATCCCGTGTAACGTGTGTGCCTGCCAGTGGGCACGTGCACTGCTCTGATCAGGTGAGAAAACAGGCTGTGGCTTGCTCAGCTGAGAGAAGTGTGTACGGACATGGGAAAATTTGGGATTGATGTGGTGGAGGAAACTTGAAGATGAGGAAGAGAGCTGGAGCTATTGCAAGGGTAGAGAAGGCACATGAAATGCTGACCGGAACCCATCGCTTTTTCTTCTCATGGAACACCTTTAGAGAAACGTTTAATGAATAGAGGGTTCATTGTGCAGAATGAAGCATCTGCCAGCAGTATTTGTCTGAAGGTTGGATATGGTATGAGCAACAAAATCTCTCTACATCATAGAAGTTTTCCAGAAAAGATCATCTCTAATGGTGAGAGCTGCACAATCTTGTTGACTGAAGCCATGGTTTGTTGACTATAAACGTTTATGAGAGTGTTCAGTGTGAGGAAACTGATTGGTTTCACATATACTACTCATGGGACTATCAGATAACAGCTTTTATTTACTACTTCAATAAAGTAACCTTAAACAAAGTGTCCTGATCTCCTGTGACTAATCTACCCTGCTTTGTATCTCCCTCGGAGATTTATCCTCTGAACAGATTTATAGTTTTAGTTAGCCACAGTTTCAAGAGTCATCTATCCTGATCCGGCAGTGGAGGTAAATGGGATCTCCTCCGTTCTCTTGCCATGGGTGTTGGAAGCAGCCCCTATGATCCCGTTAGGGTTCAAAAAGAGCCATGCCACTCTTTGGGAATTGTTAGTGCAACAGAGATAAATGGTGTTACTGCTGTTCACATTTCTTCTGAGGTGTTCAGGCTATTCCATGGCCTGAAAAATTAAACAACAGGAAAAAGGGGTACTATGCACATCTGTATACATATAAATGATCCATATGTGCATGGCAAGTCCAATTCTCTTGGATTTTTCATATTTTCTGTCCCTGTGATAGATGGAGGATTTGGGCATAACAGGAAGCATGACACGGGACATACCGTGTTTTTTTCAGATTTACCAACATTGGAAATCCTGACATTATGTTACCAAAATGTCAAATTTTCAAGTGGAGTATAAGCTCAAAACAGATACTATCCTGATCATTAAATATCTTCTAATTTTAAGAGAAGAGATGTTATTGTGGTCACTGAGTAGGAAAATATATCATGACTACTTCCACTCCTGTGGGCATTCAGTTTGGAAGCAACCCTTTTGTGAACCAGGAGGCTTTCCCTCCTTATCTTTACCCTTCCTGCCCCCCAAAAACCACAATGTTCAGAAGCAGGGCACTGAAACAAGGAGACCATGACATAGTTGCTTTTGAAAGAGTCTTCTGTTTAAACTTTAGTTGCAAACCTCCCTTGGAGAGTTCTTCTGTGAAAGCGATATTAAATTGATAGGGAAGCCTGGCCTCAGAGGAGCTAATAGCACAGTGCCCTTTACTAGAGTGGGACAAAGATTTTACTCTCTGTAGTAATCATCAAAACCTCTGTAGTGACACTTTTATGGCTCAAAAAGATATGGACTATTACTGTACTATATTTTACCACTTATTTAGAATGAGCTAGTAGTTGCTTGAAAAAAAGTAGCATTAGTCTTACTTTGCTTCTTTGAAGTCAGTGATTTGACTTGAGCTTTGCCAATGGGGAATACTCTGGAAAGGTCTGACATGCTCCCAGAGAAAGAAAATTCTAGTAGCAGCAGGTTAAAAAATAACAGCAGCATCAATCCCAAGCAACCCACTTTGGCTTTGAAATTGCTCTTCTTCTCTGCTGTTGTCTGGAAGGAATAATCAGAAAAATGCAATACCTTTCCTTTTATTGATATAATTTATTTTTCTATTTTTATTTTTAGACCACAATTTCGTTACTTGAATCAGGCTTCCATCGTCTGATTTTAGCCTCCATATTGGGCAGGACATATTAAATAAAGTTTTCAAAGCATTTCAGCATTAAAAGACTAACACAATAGTATGGTTGTTAGAGCATCCAAAAAATTAAACAATTGTAAATAGACAAAATTGGCATCAGATTCTACTGTTCCATTTTCATGCAAATCTGCTGGAGGATTTCTGAGGAGCTTTTCATGAGATCAGGCTGTAAGAGCTGCCATAGTGGGTCAGACAATTTTTCTAGCTGTATCTCGTCTCAGATGGTGGTCAGCAATGGATGCTCAGGAGAATAATATAAGGATATTAATTCATTAAACAGAAATGTCTGGAGCTGTCTTATCTGTGTGTCATATAATAAGGCCATGAAGCTGCTCCTGAGCTGCCATTGTGTACGGCTTGGAATCATAATATAAAGCAATACTTATTTCAGCTTGTCATAACCGAGTTGCAGTCCTCAAGAGGAGCTCAGTGGAAATGCCTTTCAGGTATAGCCTAGCACTGGGACAACTTGAGGAGGGGGAGACAGCGAACACTTCAGTCCTTCAAATCTGCCTTTGCAATACGCTAAAACCTGGGCAAACTTATAGTGATCCTTCACTGACAGATGCCCAGCCAGCTCCCGGGAGTCACCGCCACCCTGGGCTGGAGATTACAGGTGGAGCTGCAATCTGTCAGTTCAAGCTTTTATCACCACAAAAGCCCTGCTTATTCATCGTATAATAATTCAAAGGGAATATTGGCTTATGGTCCACCTGAATACATTGAGGACTGAATGCCACAGTTTATCTTTAGAACAGAGAGAGCTGTATTAGCCCCAGGGAGGCCAAGGCACAGGGAAGAACTAATTGGAGTAAGATAGTGCCAGTAGTTTTCTCATTATTCTTTGTGAGCAGGAATGGAATTACGCAACATGTCCATGCGCTAAAACCCAATGAATATTTTTTTCTGAAGAGCATCTTTCATCCAAATTCCACCTTTCCACATTTTACAGGAGATAAACTTGCTACATTTCTATAATTTGTGCCAGCCAGCACAATTAAAGCACCTTACAAGCCTTAATGAATTAAGCTTTTTGCATTTCAGCATGAAGAGGAAGATGACAGAGGAAAATTAGCATAGTTACATAAATGAAGCACCTCTGTGAACGTTGCAGCGGGCATTTTAACAGGCAGCAGAGGTGAAAAATGACATTTTTAAGCATTTATACTACTGATAGTCCGTATTCTGTGGAAAAAAGAATTTCTAAAAGTGGAGATTATCTCAAGGGCATCAAATAGAGAAATCTCTCTTGTCCTGTGTATGTTAGATAGTATGTTGTAAAAACTGTGCTTAAAGCACAAACAGCAAATTGGAAAATTACTTGATATCTGAAAAAAGCCCCCAACATATTATCACCGGAGTTCTGAAACTCAGCCTTCCACAGAACAGCCAGTTGCTTTATCCAGTTCAGTGGCTTATGAAAAACGGATACATAAGCTTCATAACAGACTTAATATTTTTAAGGTTGCCTGATCTCACATGGTTTGTGCAGGAAGACAGCAGAGTAGGAGCTTACAGTGCCCAACACTACTCCCATTCACAAAGCGCAAATGAAAAGGGATTTGCATGGAGGCAGTAGGCAGGTTAAGAGAGAGGGTGAATCTTCCTTTCAACTTGCAAGCAGGGAGTGAGGTAATTTGCAGGTTCTAACCGTAATCTATGAATTATTCTGCAACAGCCCTGCTAATACAGGCACACATCCTGTGAGAGTGTGGGTCCGCAGTTCATTCTAGCATCATGAGCAACAAATTCTTGTGGATACAGCATCTTTCCCCTTATTCCCTAACCCAGATGAGCTGCTGAAATGCTGCGTTTCTCGTGCCTTTCCTCCCGGCTCCCCTTGGTCATGCAGAGAGCTGCAGGAGCTGGGTAACAAGCTTTGAGAATGCCAGCTGTGAAATGAAGGAGAGAGAGCAGGGATTGCTTCACGCTATCTGTTTCCCCTCTTTCTTTTTTTTTTTTTATCAAATGATTGCTTTCACACTGTGACTGTAGCATGTGAAGAGTGAGATAATTGAGCATCTTGACCTCCCACAAGCTTTTATACAATGAATATTTACATACACATAAAGATACATAGATATGCACGCAGATATGTATGTGCATGTAGTTAAACGCACGTGTGCAGACCCATGTATTCATTCACATAAGAAAACACCCAAAAGGATGCTGGGAAAGAGCCGTCCTGTCCCACTGCATCAGACACTCCTGTCGCAGAAAATCACTGACATAGATATAAAAACATATGGTCCCTGCTCAATGTTCAGGCCCTTGTGTTAAGTCCCTGTCACCCAGTGACTGGATAATTCATGTGCATAAAACAAGGAATTAGCATAGACAAGCATCAAATCCGCCGTACATGCAGGTAGCTGCAGGTTTTTTCTTGTCTGGTAGTAACACAGATAATCCAGAACCTCTGGAAGGAAACGGTTTCAAAGTTTTATGTGAGAAAAGGACTGCTGTCCTGCACATTCACTCCAAGCCCATCCTGTGGCATTTGAAAGGCTTCTTAGTTTTATCGGCAGTAACACGTGCAGCTGTATAAACCTGAATTAGCAGGTTCCTCGTTAGCCCACAACAGCTCCGTTTTCAAATGATCCCTACTTCCTCAGGAAGTGGATTGGAAACTAATGTACTTAAAAATTTACTCAAATGGGAAAAAAAGATGTTTCTTTGCTAAAACAATGGTGCAAGCAGAGAGAGGCCTTGTCTTCGAATTTTTGCACATGCTGGAAAGTTTGGGGCTGGATCCCATTAGACGGTCAACTGGGAGCTGATACAGCCTAATATTTCCCATCAGTCTGGCTCTCCTGGCTCCTCAGGCATCTGCTCCCTGGAGCTTCAGGTAGAGAGTTTGCAGATTCAAACAGACAGGACATGCTGGAAAATTACCTTTTAATTCTCAAAAAATGTAAATCCTTTGAATATTTGCTTTCAGGAAAGGATTGTCCCTGCTCTTCAGGAGCACATGTTGTTTCTGGAAAACTCCCTGTATGACCCAAGCAATAAATATTTTTTTAAGGGAAGAAAATGATGTGTTCAAGTCATTTTTAGCCCTTTACTATTCCCTAGAGTTTCTATGTGACACGAAGAACAAAATCATCTGAAGAGACTGGAAAGTCTGAAAAGTCTTGGCTACTTGTGCTAGGGGAAAAGTCTGGTGGGGAAGAAAATCATAGTCCTTCCCAGTTCTGCTCACATCTCCGTGAATCAAGGGAATTTTGAAACATGGAATTTTTTCAACAACTTCTTTCAAACCATGCTTGTTGCTATTCTTCTCACTATAACATGGGGATGACACACCATTTTGTTTTTTTTTAATTGGTGAGAAGAGCACTGCAGGTATCAAGGTGGTTTTAGATCTTGGGCTATTAGATGGAAAATGAACATCTTTTCTTAGTGAAAATGAATGTGCAAGTGTAGGTTTTGGACGAGGATTTATGCACGAGGATTTGTGTGTGAAAAAGAAAGGGACAGAGAAGAGGTGGGAAAAGGGTGAGAAATCTGGGAGGCAAACCCTTAGCAGTCAGATTTCAACTGAAAAGAAAATGGGTTATCCTATCATGTATGCACATGCACGTTCATTTGAATGGGAGTTATGCGCAAGTCAGTCACGACATGGCCGGGCACTTTCGGCTAAACCTTAAGTAAACCCGGACTTTGCTTTAAGTTAGAAATGTCTGGCCAGATAGTTCATATTCCTCTCTGGGTTGAAGTCTACAGGATGTCATCAGACTTTGAGGCCAAAAAGGAACATCTGAACATCCAACAACCTCATGCATAATTTAGAACTCATGGCTGTACTATTTTAAATCCTATGGTTTTTTGTTTTTGTTTTTGGTTTTGGTTTTGTTTTTTTTTTTTGCTTTTGAGCAAGTTAATGTCTTTTAGAGAAGAAACCAGTCCTGATTTTAATATTTGTCATGGTAAACCTATAGAACCTTAGGTGAATTGTCTTAGTGAATCTGAAGACACATGTGTTTGCTAGCTGCCTGGTTTTGATCTCAGCTGCTATCTTCCAGGCCAATGGTGCCTTCTGATATTATGTATTCCTGAGTTTCTCCTTTAAAGATCCAGAGTTCACTGTATTTCATGAGATATGAAAAGATCTAAAAGTTTGGCTTGGGGCCAGATGGAGGGAAAGACGTTGCTTGGCTTCTTGGAGTTCCAGGATATGCAGAGAAGTGTGTGATGACGGTTTTCTTGCAAAATTTTGGTTAAAAAATTGAAATTTAGCAACATCAGAATGTGCTGTGAATAGTATCATTTCATAAGACACAACAGAACAACAATTTTTAAAAAATATTTTTGGCATTTCCTAAACATTTCAATTTTTCAGTTGGAAATGCATTTTGTTTTTCAGGATTTCACAATGTTTAGCTTTAGAAAATCAAAAAATCTCAAAATCAAAATAACAGTTTTAAATTTTAGTGATTTAAAATAATTTCATACATAGTGGAAGACTGTGAGTTTTGTTAGGCTGATTGTTTTATGTCCTTCAATTGCAAGTGTCATGGATATAATTTATTTGCCCAGAACCCCATCATGACACAGTTGGACACCTCATCACCCTGAACAGTATTTGGGTCTATGGAAAGAGTAAAGCTCTTTCACACGATGTTTCAGATTGTAGGGGGCTGAACAACTCTCTCATAAACATGTGTCTTTCCCCACTGGCTATAGAGAGACTGCAAAGCATTTACACTTCTAACAGAGCTGTCTCAAAGGTTAGGTGAAATGAAGCCGATCTGAAAGTGCTTATGAGCAGATCATAGAACCATAGAATGGTTCGGGCTGGAAGGGACCTTAAAGATCTTCTAGTTCCAACCTCCTGCCATGGGCTGGGGGACCTTCCACTAGACCAGGCTGCTCAAAGCCTCATCCAGCCTGGCCTTGAACACTTCCAGGGATGGGGCATCCACAGCTTCTCTGGGCAACCTGTTCCAGTGCCTCACCACCCGCACAGTAAAGAATTTCTAACTAATATCTCATCTAAATCTGCCCTTTTTCAGTTTTAACCGTTACCCCTTGTCCTATCATTACACCCCCCTCATGAAGCATCCCTCCACATCTCTCCTGTAGGCCCCCTTTAGGTATTGGAAGGCCACTATAAGGTCTCTCCAGAACCTTCTCTTCCCAGGCTGAACAACCCCAACTCTCTCAGCCTGTCCTCATAGCAGAGGTGCTCCAGCCCTCTGATCATCTTCATGGCCCTCCTTTGGACCCGCTCCAGCAGGTCCATGTCCTTCTTGTGCTGAGGACTCCAGAGCTGGACACAGTACTCCAGGTGGGGTCTCATGAGAGCAGAATAAAGGGGTAGAATCACCTCCCTTGACCTGCTGGCCATGCTTCTTTTGATGCAGCTTTCTGGGCTCTGAGCGCACATTGCTGGCTCATGTTGAGCTTTTCATTCACCAACACCCCCAAGTCCTTCTCCTCAGGGCTGCTCTCAACCCATTCTCTGCCCAGCCTATATTTGTGCTTGGGATTGCTGTGACCCAGGTGCAGGACCTTGCCCTTGGCCTTGTTGAACTTCATAAGGTTGGATGGATGAGGTCCCCAGATGTGTGCACCTCCGTCCTTTCCGAGTTGGAGATAGATAGGCAGTAGCTGCACATTTGTGGTCAAGCAGCCACATTAGCACAGGCTGTTTCCAATCTAATGAGCCTACCTTTCAGCAGAGTTTATTAGCTGGATGCCAGCCATCACACTAATGGCTTTGGATAGGAGCTTGCTCACATCTGGCTGTCTCTATGCAGGCAGAAAATGTCTGCCCTCCTCCTGCCCATATAGAAATGCTCTGAGATACCCAAGTCACTTTCACCATGTTTATCATTTTCCCCACTTTTTTTTTTTTGGGGGGGGGGGGGGGGGCGATTAGTTATTTATGCACTTATTTAAAACAAATGCAGGATTCTGTCTTCTCCAAATGGCTGCAAGGCTCCTGGAGGAAAACCCGTAACAGGGGGAGTGACTGGTACAACTGATGCTTCAAATTACAAATCTCTCACTAACATGAACTAGGATGTGCTTTGTTTGAACTGGGAGCCTGAACTAGCTGTACTATGAGCAGTGACTAGATAATGAGTAAGTAACAACTTTTACACCCTTCCCAAACTCATTTGCTTCGAATCAGTTCAGGCTGTTTAAAAAATGCAGTAAGTCCTGTGAGTCAGAAGGCCATGCTGAGAAAAGATCCATGAGGAATGCTGATTAGGACGGAAAATGGCTCAGAACTAGCCCGGCTTTCTAATGAACTCGTGTTCAGGGCAAGCAGAGCAGAATCACGGCTGCCACAAACCATTAGGACCATTCCTAAAGACAGATAGGCTGGGGTAACTGGACACATGTGTTGCAGTTCCAGTAGTGATGAACTTCTTTAATTTAATTCATTAGATGAATGTTTACAGCGCTAAGTTAAAACTGCTACAGCTTCCCTGGGATGCTTACTATCCAAGTGATACTTTTTAATCAATAACAGAAAAAAAGGCTGATTTCTCACTATGACGCCATTTCAAAAAAGTGAAACCACTTTGACCCAAAGTAATCATAAAGGAAGAAAGAAAATAATCCTTAAATGACTTAGAAGACGTGCTAAAATTGAGGTTTTATGATAGGAGAGAAAGTGGACTATATTAATCCCACTGTTAGTCCTTTATCTTTAAAAATCAATGCAGATTGCATCCTTCCTTTGGCTAGAAAGGCTGCAGTTACTGCTCATGATTTGATTCAGCCAGCAGTAACACTGCCCTCAGCAGAGGGCATGCGATACCTACTTAGCTAGCATCAACAAAATCAGTAGGATGATCATTTGATGTTCACAGAACTTCCTGGAAACCATACCCTACAAATCATTAATAGACATGTTCCTTCTTCAGGTCTACACATCCGTGGCACTGATTTTCAACAGAACCTGTCCAGATGCGCCTAATTGCAAAATGTGACCTTCTTTTAGCTTTTTTTTTTTTTCATTTAACGTTGTAAGAATAATATGAGAAAAGGGGGTTAAGAGGTGACATGATCACATTTACAAGTATCTACAGAGGGAGACAGCTTCTAACAGTGCAAGGCTCTTTAATCTGCCAGACAACCGTATGGTAGAATTCAGTGCCTGAAATTTGAAGCTCAACAAAATTAAACTAGAAATGTACGGTAAAAGTTTAGCACCAAAGGTTAGGACAACATGCCTAGAATGCATTTTCCATCACTTGAAACCTCTGACCCAAGAAAAGCCTTTGAGTCTTTCTAAGACATATGTTTCAGGTCAACCAGAAATTGCCTGGACCATCACAGGAATTAGTGGATATAATTCCGTGGCCTGTGTTAAGCAGAAGATCTGTGTAGATACTTAGGTTGGCCTCAAGATCTTAACCATCAGAAGTTGCGTTTATTGATTGTTTGGGTTGCTGTGACTGTATAATATTAAATTTTATACATTCCTTTTCTCAGCTATCTGGGGTACTAGCACTGCAATCCCACAGGTGAAACAAGCGGCCTGTCCAGGACAGAGGCGATGCCTTTGCCTGGATCAGTAACTCCATTCTTGTGGGTACTGATCTCATAAGAGCGCAAGAGACCATCCCTGTTGTTCTCCCTCCCTTCTTACAACTTTATTGTTGCATTAGAATTGCCATATTGACAATGACATTGCCAATGGATATGGAAGAAAGGCAGAGAAGTCTTCACAGTACTGCAGTAGATCTTTTTATACTGCATAAGAAGTCATCTTCCCTATCTGTGAAGCAAGAAACTTAGTGAGTTTGCAAACACCTGAGACAAAATTGAAGCTTTCGTGTTATCTTAAAGCTTGGATATGGATTTTAAAATCTTCTAAGAATGATATTCTTGGGGGGGGAGGCAGGGAGGGGATGTTGTACAGCATCTTAATTCCATTTAACTTCAAAATATTTGATTCTGTTGTTCTGAAATCATATGCTGTGTTGGATAGAATCAAGAATGACACTCAGAGGAGGAAGCGCTTCATAGGATGTAGATATCTCCATCTGCAGTGGCCCCAGTAGGCTTTCTTTATAAGTCAGTGAAGAGAAATAGCTACTTTGAGGTCATGATTCATCTCCTCCTAACATCTCCGCATTAAACAGTTCAGACAGACTGTACACTAAATGTACTTCTGTTTTCCCAATGATTATATGATTATAGAAGTAGGCATCCAGACAAGTAGACTTAGATGTCTAAATTCAAATGAGGTGGTTTCCAGCCTTACAGTACAAAATACACAGGCATCACAATTTAGATTCATTTTGGTTTTCACAAAAAGGATTAGGTGTCTTGTCATTTCTTTTAATGCATTTCCTTATTCTGTTTCATAGATTTGGTCTCCTCGAGAGTCAGAGGAGAAGATGGGAAATTCTCCTAAACTTACTTAAACTTTCTGATATCACCAGCTGCAAAATGCAAGAATACTATTGCAAAAAAGGTTATTTGAGCAACAAAAAAGAGGCTAATAGACTTTTATTAGAATAGCTATATGTGTGCTCTGGGCCTAAAACAAAGACGACCAAAGGCAAAGGGAAACTTCAGAGTTTGAACTACAATTTCTATTATCTCCTGAAATGACTGAAGAAAAAAAAAAGATAATTAGTAAGCTGTAAAGGATCAGAGCTAAATTAGGATTCTTGAAGTTTTCTGATGTTCTAAACTAGATAGTTTCCATCACTCAATTCCTTAATTTTCTTCCAGTTCCTGCCCACTTTTAAAAAAAATAATCAATAACAGTGCATGTTTGGAAAGATTAAAGAAATTATTGAGTCCTTCTGGCTTATTGGATTGCTCTGCTAAAGAGGATAAATGGACTATAGAGTGGTAACCTAGTTACAATTGTTATTTATGGAAGCTTCTGATTCAGTCAAATTAACTTGCCAGTAAGGTAAAGAAACCGATCACAATTCCAAGATGTTATGTATGGAAAGTAAAAGTTGTAGGAAAAGCAGGCTTGATAGGCTGTTGCCTTTTTATGAAAGAGTAGATGAATGTGTCACTAATGATGGCTTCATAATGAACATTCACATAAGCACTCAGTTAAAGTTTCATATGGAAATATAACTTTGGCATCATTTTTAGTTTTGACCATTTAGTTTTGTGACTTGATGTACTTTTAGCATAACATTCCTGAAATAATTTATACTTACCACTAATGGCCTACTCTGGCATGTCAATACTGCTGGATTAATGAGTAATATTTAAAAATGTTGCCTGAAGCTCAGACTTGTGTGCAAGCTGGTAGGTGGTGATAGTTTTGACCAGCAGGTCCTCTGTAGCAGCTCACTCCTCTCTCTGCTTCAGCTGATGTCCTGGCTTGAGGACCAAACCATGACAGCTAACCATGGATGCTGGGGGGCTACAAGATGCATAGCCAAATCCCTATCAATTCCTCATTCTGTTACATGCTTCCCTTTTGTATAGAAGAGTAAAATCAAAGCAAGGTCTTCTCTTCTTCCTCTAGTAATGCTGGTAGCTTTTGTTTGGGCTGAAGGGGAAGAATATTTACTGGGCAAAACCGAAAGTGATCAAGGCCTCTGAGCAGTGCTCCTCATTAAGGCTCCTGCCCATTACACCCTGGGCAGGAGTGACCAGAATTCATAGAGAAAGGCAATTTCAGTACGATTTCTAACTATAGTCTGTAAATTTGTGAGGACCTCTAATATCAGGATGCTTAGATGTCATGTTTTTTCCAAATTCGAAAGGACGTCATTCTAAACTGACAAAAAGTGAGACAGGGCCATTTATCTGTCAATTGGACTACAAAGCTTGATACCACCCAAAGAACCTGGACCTTGAACACTGACAGGGAAATTGGAGGAGGAAGAGAGGAGAGTAGAAATTTCTTTCCAGCTGAACTAGATGATAATGGAGAAAAATATATGTGGGGTTCATATAGACCATATGTATGGTGTAGATTTTCTTTCATAGGGTAGATATATTTCCAAAAGAAATATTATTCACCATTTCTTCATAGATATCATTCATTGAACTCCAAACTGCGAATGAATAATGTCAGAAGCTGCATCTTCCACTCAAAGTTCTCCCTTAAGCTAACCTTGCAAATAAGAGCTCATTTATATTGTCAAACACCTGATCTCCACATCTCTGTGTATCTCCTGAAGCCAAAGCAAGAGAAAAATATTTTTCTGCTTATGGAAGACTTTGAGCAGAATTTTGATTGTCCAGAATGCTTTACAGGTAGAGATCAACATTATCATTAGCCTGAAAAAAGTAAAATCATCAACATATACTAGACCCAGGGCAGCAGGCATGGCAAGATGCAGACTTCTTGTGACAGAGAAGCGGAGAGCTAGGGGAACTGTGGACACCTTTATTATCAGGATACGGTGAAACACAGATTTCTGTGCACCTGACACAAAGCGATGACACGATTGCATGCCCCCCCTCTGAGATGAAGGCTCTACCCCTCCTTTTGCACAAGGGGTATGCAAGGGATTGTTAGTCCAGTGAGACTGATCTCTTGCAAGCTCCTGAGACAGTTAATGGAGAAGGCAATTTAGAGCAGGCACTTAATTCAACTGCTTGGCAATAGTCTCCAGAGGATCCTATTTCATTCCATTGACTATACTGGGAGACACAAGGCCAGATTTAGCCTTTGTGACTACCTTGCTCCAACCTGAAAATCTAGTGTCACTGAAAACTAAGATTCCTAAGATCCTGGCATTACTAAGATATTTTGGGCCTTCTATGTAACACTGTGAGAACATATTTAACATTCAAAAAGCCCACAGTAGGCATCTGCCATAGCACTTCTCTTGCCTCCATTGGTAGAGTAGTTGATTTTTATTGTTCACCGCTGTTTTGATAGTAAACTCCATAGTAGACTTTACAGCTTAATTAGGCACATAATGTTTTGATTTAAATACGACCCATTTATCTGCATTTATTTCATGTGGGACTCATCTCACCTAATTATAACTACAAAAGCGTTGTCAACTTAGTGCAAGGGGTTCTCTGCAAAGTTGATGGCAAAGATCAAGCATCTCCAGAGGGCAACAAAAATGAGTTTTGTAAGGGATAAGTGTTTATAGTACATGGGATGAATTGTCCTCTGGAGGTTTTGAAGATTAGATAAACATTTATTATACAACTTTACAGCAGCTGTCACGAGAAGTCCTAATTCCATTTTCGGAACTTTGGAATCCACTTGGATATGTTATAAAACAACAACTACCGACAGTAATAATAAATTAGACTGCAGTGGATACTTGATAATTAAACCACTTATTTGTATCTATCTACGCTACTGCTTCATGGTTCCCGCTGTGTGTTATGCTGCAGAAATGTTTTGACCTAATTCTTGGTGCCTACATTTGAAAAAATGCTATATGCCACCCTTCTATCGTAGAATGACGAGAGAACCTCAGATTATAAATAAAGGATTTGTAGAAATGGGAAGATTTAAAAACTGTGATTCTTTTACAAGTATTTCTATCACAAGCAACAGGGTTTGAATCCAGAAATCAAGTCATCTTTTACTCTGGGGAAACTTTCAAGTCAATCGCAGCCCCATGAATAGGAATGTGATCGGAATAGATGCCTTTTTTATTTTTTTTTAATTATGCATTGCAGCAGTAGAGTAGGCGTTTGTATTCTAGTTAATAATTCAAAATCAAACGGGGGAGAAAAGAGAGACAGAGAAACAGCAGTAGGGAGAGGGGAAGTGAGTATGGAATGTCCAGAAAAATATTGAGCAAGTTTGTTACTTTTGCATGGAAAGCAAGATAAAAAAAAAAATAAATTACAAAGCAATAAAATACATAGGTCTTTATGTTTGAATAATCAGTTTCTTGTATGAGCTATGTCAAGGTCAATACAGATATAAAGACCTCATTTGGTGAAGTTATGCTGCATTATAGGAAAAAAGGAATAATAAAAAGGAAGGGTACTTTCACCAACTGGTTTGTACCCTGAAGCCCCTTGAGTCTGCATTGCAAAGCAGTCTAAAAAATGTGTTCACAAGCTTCTTTGTGAAACACCTGCTGCCAACAGAAGGTATATGGATACTTGAAAATTCAGGTACTACTGTGAAGTAAAGTTCCAAAGATATGGTCCACCTATCAAAAATAATACAAAGCTAATTGGATCTACAATTGGCTTCCCCATCAATGAGATAGGAACACAGTGAAGGAAAAATAGATCCCTGATTATTCCTTATGATTTTACAGTTTAAACTGTCTGCATATTGCAACACAAAACTCTTAACACATATAAACAGGGGTTTGCACATAATCCCATTTCTTTATCATTTTGACACAACGTCGTAAGCATTTCTTGGAAGAAAAATAATCTGTAAGCATCTGGCATCTAAAGAGCTGGAGTTTTTGCTGATATTTTTGATTGTTTTTTTGTTTTGTTAAACACAGAAAGAATTTAATAAAATCTTTCTCAGTTGTAGAATTGCCTGCTGGTATAAATATGAAAAAATTATGGCAGCAGCTTGATGCTTCTTTAAAAATTAAAATCTGATACCATCTACAAAATCATTTTGACTGCTTCTTAGGCAAGATCTTCAGATGACTGCATACTAGTTTAGAAAAGGCAGGAGCCCTGGCCTTTTAATAGCAACAGATCTACAGAAGAGCTAAAGGAGTCTTCGTCTAGAACTGCAACTTGCTATTTACCTCTTCCTCCATTATATTTCTCTGGGGAATATTATGAACGAAGAAGAAATTTAAGATGCTCTAAAAATATTCTGCCACAATTAGCAAACAATATATGTTGCTGCTATAAAAATGCCAAAGATAAGGTTGTTACACTGCATTATCGTAACTCCTGCCCTCTACAGGTTTCTACAAGGAGGAAAAAGGGAAAAATGCCTGCAGCATTTAATTAAAAATACTTTTTACAGACAAAATAAAAATTACTAAATATTTATGCCCTCAGTGTGCACCAGGGTTGTTTTCCTTTCTGTGTTGCTGCAAACAGGGCTGATACATAGTAGTTATTCTTGAAGAAAGACTTTAATGCCATGCAGCTGGTGATAGTCTCTGCACAAAACTTTCAAAGCTTCCAGTTGTGTTTTGAGTGACCCTGAACAATGTTAAACAGAACAGGAGTCTACTGAGACCAATGAGGCTCTCAGCGTACAGCAACAGCAAGAAATATTAAAAAGAGAAATAATACGGAAGTCTTGCTGGACTACAACCTTATTTAGAATTATGTCATGAAATAGACAGTGGAAATAAAGAAGAAAACTCAGAGAAAAGAGATAAACTGGCCCAGAAACTCTAATGATGTTTAAGGTGCTTGAAAATTAAGAGTTTTGCATTAGACGGGAAGCAACTAAAAAAAAATTTAAAATTATGATAAATGCACTATGGGCTAGTTTACACAGTGGAGAGATCAAACCTTACTCTCCAGATCATTGTCTGTCATACAAGAATTCAGAGATACGCTGTGAAACTGAAATAAAACAAAAATAGAACTGGTCTTTCTGTATGAGCACCTGAAGAGCAGTAGGAGTGCAAGGATCACCATCTAGGGCTCAGAGCTACTTTGCGTGTAGTTCATCAACTGTAAAATCTGCACTTACCTGTTAGAACTTGTTTCAGTAGTTTAAGTTACCTTGAGCAAAATGTTTAGGGAACAAATTCCTTGAGATGAGTTTCTATTGCCTGTTCAGAGAAGATTTCAGTGTTGTCTTCTGTTCTGCCCTTGAGAAAGAACTGATAATGCCTTATGGAGGCTACAGTCAGTACAGACCTCTAGTAGGAAACACAAATACAAGCAAGCTATCTCTCTGATGAAACATGTCACGTGATATTTCAGTTTGATTTACTTTTTTTTTTTTTTTTAGTTTCTGGTTAAGATATTTTAATATTGAATCATAAAAATGTGAATATTTCTGTGGAAAAGTGAGATTATTGTTTTAGTTGTAGAAGAAAAAAAAAAGAAAAAACAAGCAAAGGACACATACTGTCTAGACAGAACATTCTGTCATATAATCCTGAACTCGAGAACCAGGCTGCTTTTAGATGTTCATTGCACAGGACTCTTCTCTCCAAATACAGATGCCTATAATTGATCTTTGCCTTCCCAAATATCTATAGAATTACTGATATATATATGTATGTATTTATATGTGTGTGTGTATACATTTACATTCTGTATATCTTGGGTTCCCTTCAGAACCCAAAGAGGAAAAGAAGCATATTAGGACATGAGTAATTTTATCCTAAATTTAATGTCTAAAACTGACATATCAGTTGAATTGCTCCCTGAAGGTGCCTGCCACTAGATGGCTCAGACGTAGACATCAGCATTGTGGTGAGATGGATTCTGCCCATGGCTTCCAAGAATAATTCAATTGAAATAAACCCATAAAAGCCAAGCTGGCAAGAAAGTTCACAGAAGGAATTTTAAAAAGTAATTTCCTCTTGCCTTAGCTTTCTTCTAAAGGAAACTGATAGCAACAGAGAGAAAGTAAATCTCATCTAGCTGAGACATCATCAATAAGACAGATGGACACATATGGAAAGATGAGTGGCAATAATGTGCAGACAGCTGAAAGTCTAAGCTGCAGAAAATGCAGAATTTGGGACACAGCCCTAGGTGGATATCGTTATGGACTCGTACTCTTCTTTGAGTTGCATGTTTCTACTGCCTGGTGGCAGAGAGAAGGGACCCATTCTGCATGTTCTTATGTCAGCACCAGAATTTCACAACATTTTAAAAGGGAATTTATCATCTGCTTCACACCATAATTCAATTTGTTTTAGACAATGTAACGACTGTTGAGTCTCTGCTTTTAGCAAAGGTGTCCTGAGGTTTCCTTAACTTTACCAGACGTTGGAGAAAAGATGCAACATCCAAGGTGCCCCAAAAACAATACAGTGACCCTTATGTTGCAATGGATCTCAAATCTGACATTTCTGAATCACTATTAAACTTTTTTTAGGCCAGCCTAACTTCTTCCCATTCTTTTGCTACAATGCAGTAAATGGGTGCTAGATTCACTCTGTTTGCTTCTTGAGAACAGAGTGTAGAAAGACATAAGAACCAATTCTCTGATGAAACTTGTTTCACTAGATATTAATTGTACAATGCAATAATATTTGTTTTTGGTAGGAGTCACAGTCCCTTCTAACCACTTAGGATTGTTATAATTGAAATCCGAAGTTCGAATGACAGGATCAAAAGCTAAAAATTGGTATTTGCTTCCATGCCTAACCATGGTGACAATCACTTTCCTGAGAAACACTTTAACTCTTGGCACTGTTAGTTTAGTCAGCAATAAAATAAATAAATAAATAAATAAAAAATAAAAAGTCCTGTGATCCCAGTGGCATCTATCATTTTTGGCCTCTAATAAAAGTGATTTTTCCCTTTGGGGAAAGACAACTAGATGGATTCTGCTAGGAATAGCTTGTGTCATCAAACCAGCTTGCCAAGCTAGTGGCATACAATGGAGATGGCAAATTTCCACACTGCTGATGAGTACAGGGAACTCTTTGTTCTCAACCAGTGGGAGTCGCTGGTTCAAGTCCAGTAAGCCGTGGGCCAAAAAGAAGGGGGTGAAGAAATATAGTGAATCAACCCACAAAATAAAGAAGAAGTAGCACCAACTTTTAATGACAATGTGACCTACTACTGAGCAGATTAGAGGTACCTTTCTTTTTAACTTAACCTCAGCTAGACCTTTGAATCTTGAAATTCTAAAATTGCTAGTGCAAGTTTTAGCAGTGCCAGTTCATTCCAGTTTCTTTAATGTTACATTGACATCTGTGAGGCTTGATGATGTACAAAAATCCAAATAACCTATGTTTCAGATTCAAATTGTAATGTAATTGCTATTTAAGTGGGTAAAAAGAGAAATTTAAAAGCAAGAATCAGTAACCACTACCTGTCTCTCTTTCTTAGTAAAAGAAGGGAGCATGGTAATAGAAATTCTTTGCATACAGTGTTGTTAGATGTAAGTATTTATTTAGTATTTGGATAAAACACTATGAAATTTCACAGACAAGGTCTGGCTTATGTGTCTCATGTAAAGCATCAGGTTAGAAATGTAAGACCAAACACTGATGAAAGACAATATTTGAGACAATGTTTGTGAATGCACAAAGTTCCAAAGAAATCAGCAGAATTTTTTTGTGGATAATGGACTTTTTGCCTATGGAAAACAGCCAGCAGGAAAAAAAATGCTAGAAAAAATGATAGGTCTAAGAAATAAAGAGTGTCGAGTTTTCTTGCCTTTCAGCAAGAGTTACACTCAGAGGTAGATACTTCACTTCTGAAACTGCAAATCAAAGCCACAAGTCCAGAGCTGCTTTTGAAAGTTTATTCTAGTCTAAACTTTGCTTTTTATTTATTTTTCACTTTGAAAACAGAATTCAACAATGTCTCCTTAAATGTGTGAAGATAGCTTTGGTTTTGAAAAATTAGGAAGGAGCTGGATTTATTGTGCCGTTTCATTCTGGCAATTGCTATTCGTGCTGCTTATCCTGTCAAAAAAGACAGCAGCAAAGGGTCATCCGTTCAAAGAAGACCATGACTTATATTTACATTTATATGGCAGCTCTTATCCCATAGGATTTGCAAACACTGCACACAGACACGCATACAGACACGAACACGTAGATCATGGACTTTTACTGCATCATCTTTCGTTGTCAGGATTGTTATGGTCAGAGAGAAGACAAAGCAATATTTCATACATGCACAGGGAGGAACTCAAAGGAAAATGGACATTCTTGGAAAATGGTAAATACCTGGGTATCCAAAACAACCAGCTCAGCTACAATTAACTTGGCTTTATATACTTGCAAAATAGTTTAAAAGAGCAAAACTTCTGCATTACTTTCTTCAAAATCCAAGCTTATGAAACTGCCTTGTTTACTCTACTCAAACAGAGAGCCTCTGTTTGCTTTGCATATTTACTTTGATCTAAGACAAGAAGATATAAAGAAGGAGAAATTTTGGGTTCACTCAGACCAGTTCAGCTTTTCACCCAAAACTGTCAACTGACTGAAGTAGGAGTTTGCATTGAAATGTATTTTAATGTAGTTACCTTTTAATGATGAATAATTTATACTTTGTTTTTCTGAAATGCAGCAGTGAAGTCAGGTACTGCAAAAGCCATAACTCTTTGTATAGCAAGGACATTATCGTCTTATGTACTTAAATTTATCATACAACTGCGACTCATGACACCAACATTATTTAGACAGGTACAGTATGCACCTGAACAACTTTAGGTCCTGGGGTCTGACAGAGAAATGTAGGACATGCCAACTACCAGGCATAAATACCTAATACCTTTTTTTTTCTTGGACTGAAACAACTTGGTTGCAACATGAACAGCACTATGAAAAACACTCTTTGATATATGAGAAGCCACTAACATTAAGGACAACAAAAAAAGCTTTTATAAATACATCAACAAAAAGAGAGCCAGGAAGAATCTCCATCCCTTACTGGATGCAGGGGGGAAAGCTGCAACCAAGGACGAGGAGAAGGCTGAGATACTTAATGCCTTCTTTGCCTCCGTCTTCAATAGTCACACCAGCTATTCCCAGGGTGTTTGGCCTCCTGAGCTGGAAGATAAGGATGGAGAGCAGAACAACCCACCCATAATCCAGGAGGAAGTAGTCGATGATCTGCTTCTGCACCGAGACGTACATAAGTCTAGGGGGCCGGATGGGATTCACCCAAGAGTACTCAGGGAGCTGGCGGGAGAGCTCACCAAGCCTCTCTCCATCATTTATCAACAATCCTGGTCAACAGGGCAGGTACCAGATGACTGGAGGGTGGCTAATGTGACGCCCATCTACAAGAAGGGTCGGAAGGAGGATCTGGGAAACTACAGGCCTGTCAGCCTGACCTCGGTACCAGGGAAGATCATGGAGAGGATCATCTTGAGTGAGCTCTCACGGCAAGTGCAGGGCAGCCAAGGGATCAGGGCCAGCCAGCATGGGTTTAGGAAAGGGAGGTCCTGCTTAACCAACCTGATCTCTTTCTATGACCATGTGAGCCGCCTGCTGGATGCGGGGAAGGCTGTGGACGTTGTCTCTCTGGACTTTGGTAAGGCCTTTGACACCGTCCCCCACAGCATTCTCCTGGAGAAGCTGGTGAATCGTGGCATAGACAAGTGCACTCTTTGCTGGGTTAAAAACTGGCTGGATGGCCATGCCCAGAGAGTTGTGATGAATGGGGTGAAATCCTCTTGGCGGCCGGTCACCAGTGGTGTCCCTCAGGGCTCAGTTTTGGGGCCAGTTTTGTTTAATATCTTTATCAATGATGTGGATGAGGGGATTGAGTGCACCCTCGGTAAGTTCGCAGATGACACCAAGCTAGGTGGGAGTGTTGATCTGCTTGAGGGTAGGTTAGCTCTACAGAGGGAACTGGACAGGCTGGATGGATGGGCCAAGGTCAACTATATGAGGTTTAATAAGGCCAAGGGCTGGGTCCTGCATTTCGGTCACGACAAGCCCAAGCAACGCTAGGGGCTTGGGGAAGAGTGGCTGGAAAGCTGCCCCACAGAAAAGGACCTGGGGGTGCTGGTGGCCGGCCAGCTTAACATGAGCCAGCAGCGTGCCCAGGTGGCCAAGAAGGCCAACAGCATTCTGGCTTGTATCAGGAATAGCGTGGCCAGCAGGAGCAGGGAAGTGATCGTGCCTCTGTACTCGGCACTGGTGAGGCCTCGCCTGGAGTACGGTGTTCAGTTCTGGGCCCCTCTGTACAAGAGGGACCTTGAAGTGCTGGAGCGTGTCCAGAGGAGAGCTACCAGGCTGGGGAGGGGTCTGGAGACCAGGTCATATGAGGAGAGGCTGAGGGAGCTGGGCATGTTTAGTTTGGAGAAGAGGAGGCTGAGGGGAGACCTCATTGCCCTCTACAGCTCCCTGAAAGGAGGTTGGAGAGAGGTGGGTGTTGGCCTCTTCTCCCAGGTGAATAATGACAGGACCAGAGGAAATGGTCTGAAGCTGCAGCAGGGGAGGTTTAGATTAGATAGTAGGAAGAATTACTTCACTGAAAGAGTGGTCAGGCACTGGAACAGCCTGCCCAGGGAGGTGGTTGAGTCACCATCCCTAGAGGTGTTTAAGAAACGTCCAGATGTGGCACTTCAGGGCATGCTCTAGTGGCAGAGATTGTAGGTTGTCTGGTTGGACTTGATGATCTCAAAGGTCCCTTCCAACCATGAAGATTCTATGATTCTATGATTATAAGCGCTCAGTATTTAGCTGAACTTCAAGACTGCCAAAAAAGCTTCAGTCAGGATCTGCTCATCTTCTCACCAGCAGACTAGTTACATGGGCTAGCTGCTTTGGAAATGCAACCCAAACTTCAGAAATCCCTCTGGAAGAAAATGCAATGAAAATATACTACTACAAGACAGATGCAAACTCACACTCATCAGCACTGACCACTTAACCAGACACTGGAGGGCATTAAATTTTTACACATCCACCACATTCCCTATTGCCTTCCAAGGTTAAAATGATGTGACTTTTTTTACTACCTTAGTTTATAGATAATATAAAACTTAGTATTGCAGTACACTAATTCATAAAAAGCATCTCCTTTCTTTAGCAAAAAGAGAAAAATGCTACATGCTATGTCAGCTGAAAAGAAGTTTTGTTCAGGCAATTGCAGTTTTTACTAACGCAGATACAGTAAACATAATAAATCCTTATAAAAATTCAAATTCCCATGCTCTCTGAGCCATTGCAGTCCATTTGTTACTTCCTCTTTAATCTATAATTTATTCAACTCCGGTCTCTTCTTTCCCCTCCAAATCAGAAGATTTCCTGCTGCAATGGATCTATAATTATATTGCAACATAGTATAGTGTAGAATAAATACAGCGTAGTATAATAATGCAATATAATACATATAAGTATATTCATTAAACTATACATATTAATATTATAGAATCATAGAATGGTTTGGGTTGGAAGGGACCTTAAAGACCATCCAGCTCCAACCCCCTGCCCTGGGAAGGGACACCTCCCACTAGACCAGGCTGCTCAAAGCCCCATCCAGCCTGGCCTTGAACCCCTCCAGGGATGGGGCATCCACAGCTTCTCTGGGCAACCTGTTCCAGTGCCTCGCCACCCTCACAGTAAAGAATTTCTTCCTAGTATATAGTGGCATATAGTAGCGTTTATACGAGATTAGATTAGACTTGATTAGAATAGATTTTATCTATCGTCAATGGAAACTTTTGGCCCACAGGTCGCACCGGGGTGTCACGGGAGCACCACTGACAGACACTGTGGGATGGGACAGGTGAAGGAGGTGTAACCCCCTGGGTCCACCTTCTTAGTAGAGATAAGAACAACATAAAATGAGTGTTAAGAGGTGTCTCAAATTCTGCTGAAGGTATCTGTCCTTGTGCAGCTGCGAGCAGTATAAAGAGCTCTGGACAGAAAAGAGATGAGCTGCACTGGGCAGATACAGGCTTGGCCAAAAGACAGCACAGGAAAAGCGAGAGCAGAGGAGCAAGAGTGACGCTGTTGAATTCTGCTTTGAGAAGCAGGGGCAGAGCCTTCTTGTATCCAACCAGGAGCAGCAGTAAGAGCAAAATCACTGATGCTTGGCCAGGAATATGCTCAGAGCAGCGTGCCAGGGCTCATGTAAAAGATCCGTGTAAGTACAGGCATGGCAAGGTCACGCACTCATCTCCGAGAGCCACTTCGTCTTGCAGGGGTCTCAGTTGGGCGTGCTGCTTCTCCTAGCCACAGCAGGCAGAGCCACAGCGTGGGCAGCACCATGCCCGCGCAACTTTGTGTTTGCTCACGCTGAGATGGATTCTCACTTCAGTGAGGGCCCAGAGACAGGTTTGAATTCTTCCCCCAGGATTTGTAATTAGGCACCATCGAAATGTTCTGCTGCAGATGCTTCACCCCCAAAATAGATGCATTGACCCCATTTCTCCCTAGGCCACTATCTCTGAGAGAAAACCCTTACCATTTCCAGTAGTTCCTAGATTTTAAAGACGGACTGTAATAACCTAATATGATATTTGGTATAACGCACACACATAGTTTATCCCTGAATTAATGACTGTTTGAAATATTGCTGTAGATTGTAAAATAGCATCCAGTCTTGATTAGTAAACTCCCTAGCGTGCAAGAACTTTTTCTCCAGGTAAATAACATTGGAAATTACTTTTTCTGGACCTTATTTCTAGTCTAAATTTGTTTAGTTTACACTTTTTAAGTATTGAAGTGTTGTATCTCTTTCTGCTAAACTAAAGAGCTCCCTGTTGTCACACTTCTCTATGTAAAGTCTAATAAATAAAAGTTGCCCATCGCCTTCTCTTCATTGAGCTAACGAGGCTGAGGTCCCTGAGCACAGCAGTTTTTGGTGTTGTCACTGAGGGCTCGAGGATGTTTAAAGGTAGAGATAGGTGAGCCAGAAGAAACAGCCCTAACAATAGCATCAGAATTGTGTTTACAGAAGGATGGATTATCTTTTTCTGCATGGAGGGACGTTTACTGTGCTCGTATAACAAAACAGAACCTGCGCTAGGAATGCGCTGGGGTCTGTAATGCAGAGGTGCCTCCCCTGAGAGCACTGGGAAACCAGTGACCCTAAGGAAAGAGCGTGGTCCTACAGCCATGAGCCACGGCCTCTTTCCCTTTAGCATCACCATTTTCCTTCAGAATGACCTTGAATAATGCACTTCATCGCTTTTTTACCTTTTATCAAAGAAAGCTTCCTTTAAGAGTTCGCTGCATATATGGCTTTGCTTCAGGCGATACCCTTGATCTCTGTGAAGCTCTAATGCCTCAATATTTCTGATTGGAACTAACAAACCGTCAGCCCAGACAGCCTCAAAGTGACCACTGTGGAATACAGAACCTTGAAAGGAGCTTTGAGGTACCTGCATTGCTGTGCAGAAATCACCCCTACTTTACGTCTGGGACTAAAGAGTGAGTGTGATTGATTGACTTTGTCTCCTTAATGGCAATCAGGCTTATACCAAAGCAATAGGATACCCCAGCTGGTGTAAGATGATGTGAGTACTTAGAGGGTGTTCAGCCCATGGAAATAATAGTTGAGGATAACTTTTAGTTTTCTAGATGCAGGTTCTCTCCAACTAACATTGTGTCGTGCCTGATTTGGAAGAGTGTAAAGAAAGTTCAACTTTCTGCAATATTTCTTTTTGAGGAAAATGGCTCATTAACCTTTCGTTGTTTCCAAGGAGAATTCTGTGGAAGCTCGGTTCTCAGAAGTGCCCCAAACATACTCAAATCTCTTTGACCTCCAAGGCTTTCAGAATTGGTCATCATTCATGGACAATTCTGTGAGTGATTTTCAATTTCTTTGGCTGAATCTAAGAGGTAAAAGAAGCACAGAAGCTGTCCTTGTAATGAGAGATGACAGATCTTTAAGCCAAACTGCAAGTTTAGATGAGCTTTAAAATGGTTACATTTTTTAAAGTACTGAAAAAAAAAAATCCAGTTTGTTCCACTTGTACTTTGTGGAATAAAAAAATAATAAAAAAAAGAGTTTAATTCATTCTTCATTTTATATTTGGACATTTTTCCACAGCAGGTAGATTCACATCAGTGGGCAGGTAGATTCACATCATTCTGGTGTTCATCTGTGAAATTGATATTATATGAAAGAGGCAGTGACAGGGGAGAAATGTCCCTTTCCAGAGGAAGCATTTCCAAGGACTGCTTTACTGCTCTTGCTGATTCAGTGCTTGCCTTGAAACTCAGGTGACTTGTTGCTTCTTGTGTGGCAGCTGGGCTCTGACACGGGAGCTTGGCTGAGGAGCCAGATGTTCATCAGGAGAGGATGCGGCTCAAAAGGGCAGACCTGGTGATGAAAAGCTGCGATTAAATAGCCTACGGTTAGATAATTGCAAATGATGTAAATCAATTCCTCAGTAATTGATGAATTACTGATAATCTTGTCCAGCCTTTTAACTCTGGGTTTTTGCAGTCACGAGGTTAGCATAGATCACCTGTAACACTAGAGGCTCTAAAATAGAAGAGTTAGTGTGTAGGATGGAGGAAGTCTATAGATAAAGTTATGTGTTACTAAATCTGTCCCCACACTGTTGACACGACATGCATGCACTCCATACCAGCTTGGTAAAATAGCCGAACAGCTAAATTTAATAGAAGAAACACATGATACATGATAAAACTATAGAAGGTTTTATTAACATGTCCTAAGTAGTGGAACAGTGGAATGTATTCTTACATGTACTCTACATGTCCTTTTTAAAACTCCCCAGAAAGCTCAGGTAGAATTAAGCAAACAAACAAACAAAAGACATCCCACAAGAGAAGTGAGATATATGAGAAATGTTTTGACCAGCAAAGTAACAACTGTTTATGCTGTTCACTTGCTTCAATACCTCCTTTGCCTTAAAAATAAGTTAGAAGCCCAGCTGATATAATTGAGAGTCCAGTGCTATGGCAAATGTTTCAGACCTGGGGACATAATCCAAAAAGCAGGATACTTCTCTGTCTTCATAATGGGTTCCTAATAATATCTTAGGAATCCAAAGGTAATAAAATCTAATAAAAGCTAAGCAACTGGAAAAATATTCAACTGTTAAATTTACTTGAAGGTTGCAGTTACATTCCTTTGATTGTAACCTGTTTGCAGCTTTGCAGGTAACAACCTGACCATAAATCTTGTTTAATAAAGCTGGTTTATTTTATCATCGGGTTTGTCCTGTGCAGGACTGAAGGTGAGTGGGGTTGAGGATGAAAACGCGTAAGCTATGTCATTTGATGGGAGTGATCTGGATGACATAAGGAGTAATGGCTATCCTACAGCACACTAGAGCCTGCCATACCTTGGTGTGAAATTCCCTCTGCCTGATAAAAGCTAAGGCACCTCTTCCTAAAGCAGTAGGCAGAAAAAACAACCAACCAACCAACCGACTGACCAACCGACTGACCAACTGACCGACTGACCGACCAACCAACCAACCAACAACTCTGCCCTGTTCTTAGTAGACCTCCACAGGGTTCAAATATTCCAAAAAATATATTCTTCAAAATTGGGACCAGATTGTCGTCCATATGGCCTGTAGTCACATGTGTGATATTTTAAACTAGTAAGTTATGTAAACTCTCTCAATTTGCCTTTACTCCAAGAGAAAAATGAGGCAAAGAAACCCATGTAATCCCACTGTACAGCCATGTGTACAACGGCTGCCACGTAACCAGGAGCTGGTGGTTGGGTACCGGCTGACATTAGCACCTGGATTGGCATGCAGTTGATGCTAAGATTTGACAAAACTAGTCTCAGGACTCCTGACTTTAAAGAAAGGAACATTACTGTCACCCCTTCCCACAGGTAGGTTAAGAAGAACGATGTGCGAGGAAGGGACAAAAGGAAGGCAAAAGAGTGACTTTGTGAAATTCGAGCAGAGTTTCTGCCAAGCAGGGGCACTATAAAATAATACAGAAAAAAAATATTCATAACCTTTCACATCCATAAAGATCAAACACTTGAAGAACTCTGCCTTGTTCCCTTAACCTACAGGCAAAACCAATTGTCCCCCCTCAGCCATCTCAGAGTTATTTGTTTCTCTCCCCAAAGATTAAATATCAGTTCCCTGTGCCTATGTGCTGATATGTCAGTATTTAAGACAACATGTTATATAGGATAATATTGTGGATGTATCTTTAGTGAACCTAAAAACTAAGAAAAGCCGATTTCCCTACTGGAAAAGATTAATTGCCTGAGACATCTTTAAAGACACATTTTTAAGGTCTACCTTTTTACTTTCATTTCCTGGAATGCTGGGTTCATTAAATTTCAGAGGTGACACATACTGTACCTTACTGTGACTATAAAAATAAAGAAGCTATTCATAGGTACTGCACAGACATAACATACTGTGCCAGTGTCTATCATGAGCAACTCCTGGGTCTTTTTCAATCTGATTTTCTTTTTTGTTGCTCATACTGCTTCATGAAGTCTTTTTTTCCATTAAAATAAAAAATAATCCAAACCGCTATGCACTTTAAGTTTGAGTGACAGCTCAGGTCAGATCAGACTAAAGGTGCAAATGGCCTGATATGGAACAGACAGTAATGGATGATTAAGAAATTACTTTAAAAATGGAGAATGAAATTATCGGAGATTTGCTGACTTCCTGAGCTGCAGCCTACTTCTGGATCATCCTCTTTAATAGTCCCTACTGGACTCATCCTTCAGGAAGATCCCTGTACTTTCCAAAGCCTATTTATACCTCTTATCTCCACAGCATCCTGTGCCAATGGGTTTCTCATTTAATTTTGCAATAGGAGGAGTGAGGAGGGGAGTTTCTTCTGGCTTGTTTTTAGCCTGTGGCCTAACAATTTTGCTGGAACCTTCCCAGTTCTCATATTACAAGAAGCAGCAATAAATCCTCTTTAGCCTGTTGCTGAAGGGACCCGGCCTACCTACTTTCTCTGCAGAAGGAGATGCTTCATGCATAGGTATATATTGACATAGGTACAGGGAGCGTATTTGCAGTGGATGACTCAATTTTTCTGCTATGGCATTAAAATAACACTTCATCCTTTATTAAAAATTAATTTTCCTCTCACTGGGCTCAAAGCGTTACTATTACTACTGCTACTATTACTACTGCTTCTACTAAGCAGTACTATTACTACTGCTACTATTACTACTGCTTCTACTGTTGCTATTATTTTTATCATTAGTATTTTTTCAGATGCTGTGCTCATTAGTGTTCTTGTCTGGGCAGAGAGAAAACCTTAGCATGCGGCACAATTTGATGGTCCTTATTTTCCCAAATATTTTAATGGTATCAAATCCAAATGGGTTGATATACAGCTACTCATCTATCACAGCCTGAATAAAATGCAGTGTTAGAAGAGACTAGCAGCTTGGTGTCATAGGGGAAGAAGGACTGGGTGTTGTCTGGGTCAAAGCTTTTCTCCCTGAACTCTAGAGAAAGTGTTCCAGCCTGTGACATTCTTATCCTGGTGTAGGTCTTTTAGATATTCGGTTTTTCTATTTTACTATTCCTATGATATTCACCTTCTTTGATTATTTAGTAAGTAGATTGCCTAGGAGGCCTTCGAAAATCCTCCCTAAAACTTTTAAAATATGTGTGGACATCCTGAAGTCTTTTCTACTTGGGATCATCTACCTCTTTTTTGATGTGCTCTAATTATTTTCATCCCTTCAGTTTCTGTCTTCCAGAAACTGTGCTCTCCTTTGGCAAACCTTGCTCCTGTCTGAGGCCCTTTAACTGTGTTCCATTTGTGCTGCAAAATCTCTGGAGAGGCTGAGAGCAGATGAATGCCTTGCCCTTCTCCTCTACACATCTCAAAACATTTAACAAAGAAGGTCAGCATCATTTATTCCCTCTCTGTAGATAAGGAAAGAAATAGAGAGAGGGCAAATGACTAGCCTCACTCACCAAGCAAATCAATGGCACAGCCAATGCCAGATCTCTTAGACCCAGACGCGAGTTTTAGTTGCTGAGTCTGTGCTGGCTGGGGGAATGTAATCCTGAATAGCAGCACCGCAATTGCAGACAATGGCTGTTGGGTTTTGCAAACGGTTTTAGGATTTTGATGTTTGGCTTTCTTCCAAATTGGAACACATTTGAAAGTTCTCCAAGGAAGAAAAAAAAAAAAACAAAAACAAGAGACATTTTTCCTTCTGTTTTGAAATGTTTCATGACAACAGAACTGAAGGGCTTTTTGTTTTGATAGGGACTGTGAAAAGCTACATTTTATTGCAATACATGATAACCTCAAGTAATAAAACAAAGGCAAGTGGAAGGGGGTAATTTCAAAATGAAATACCTAAACGCACGGTTAATTAGGATGTCCTGACTGTTCTGCCTCCTTCAGAAAAATTTCCATTGAGAGATGTAAAAATAAAATTGGGCAAAATGAGCTGACATCATATGCTGCTTGGGTTTCAATGGCACCGTGCATTGGTTGCCATATGATCCCACTGTCATTTATCACTTGGTCTTTGGCTGTTGTACTTAGGTATGGAAAAAAGTGTGAAATTACACAGTGGACAGATGTAATTACAGATTCTCTTTCCTGCTCTCCTAGCAAGCCACGTTGCCATGACCAGGAGCAACAGAGCATTGCTGGGCAAACAGGGGTCTCTCATTGCCGGCCCTATGAAATGGGAAGACGTGTGCTTTCCGGAGTGCAACATGCCAGTAGCTGGCACTACAAGTTGCAGTTGCAGCTTTCTAACCTGATTCCAGGAAGGAGGGAAGACTGCTAACTTTCCAAAGTCATATGCTACTCATCCACGGCCACCCCTCTGCATTCGGGTAACTTTTCCCAGCTAGGCTGCTTTACTTTGTGCTCATTACAATTCCAAGTTGGTCTGATATCCAAATGCTAACAAACCAATCTTTTCACAATTCCTGTCTCAAATACAATTGAAACTGAACTGAAGGAGTGTGCTTTATCTGGTTAATTTAGCCAGAGAGATATTGCATTTCATAATACAGCATCCCTAAGGACATGCGATTTGGTTTAAATTTCACCTGGTGTTTATCACTTTGTATACTCCAAATTTTGTTAGTATCTATAAACGTAACAGCAGGTACTTGGACCTTACAAAGATTTCTGGAGCCAGATCCAGACAGAGACGCAGAGTAATGGAGTGGCAGAAATCCAGGTTCTAAAATAAATGTAATCTGTCTACTGCTAATGAGAAACAAAACACCAGCTTCAAACTCTTCCAGAGGATGAAACCATCACTTGAATGTTTGATTGCATGAGGAATTTAAGTCCACACAATTGCGTTTGGAATAAGTTAACATTTCTGAATGACATGTATTGAAATGAAGGCACTTACAGTCTGCTCACATAGTTTTATTTGTACTACGCTAGCAACCAGGGAGCCCAGTGAGATCAGAGCCCTGTCGCACCAGTGCTGCACAGACAGTCCTTCCCCTGACACACTTGCTTTCAGAAAAATAACAAGGGAGGGGGGAAAAGTGATGAAAAATTTGCATTTAGCGATGAAAAATCGATTAAATGTTAGTGGCAAGCCAGGGTAAAAACTAAGAACTCCTGGATCTCTGCAGAGTAGATGCTGCTACTTCCTCCAGCGTGGTGCAATATTTGCACTGAAAATCAGCCTATAATAGATAATTGGGTCTCTTGTAAATGGCTCTTTCTCTTCTGTCTCAGTGGGGATACCAAGACAAGCAAAAAAAACCCCAAGGATTAAGTTGTTTCTGTTTTGAGAAGTAGCATTGGAAGATCCCACTCGTTTCCTTTTGAGACTAAAATTGTTATTGCAGCCTGGGTTTGGTTTGGATGAAATCCGAAAGGACAGCATTCCAAGAGCAAATAAACCTCACAGGGAAAAGACACCCTGGCAGGTCACTTTGTCCGTGCAAGGTATCAGCCTTACTGCAATGCTGAGTAACAGGAACACGCAAAAGACCCTTAAAAGGAAAACTTAACTTGTTTAAGAAGTATCAGTTTCCCTGGATTGGACAGAACTGGTTGTGGAATTAATGTTAATTCCAGTGAGAAGAACATTTTTTTGGGGATTCAGGCGTAACATTCATGCTACAGAAGTGTATATCTGCAATCTATAGAAGGTGCTAGTGCACAAAGGAAAACCCCAACGAAGCAGGAAGAAGATAAAGCAGCATCCGGTATGGATGTTGTTACCAAAATAGCTGTTAATAGGAAAAATGCATTATTGTTATTATAAATTAACATAATCAGGAAGCAATAAGTAAGGGGAATTCTTCTAAAAATGTGATACTGAACATCCCGGAAACAAGTGTCCTGTCTTATTTCCCCTTACACTTCCATATGTCAGGCCTGAATCTGACGAATTAAAGAATAAATAGTTTTAAGCCATTTATGATTCTTGCATCCTTGACTAGATTTATCTTGCCTTGGTTGAGGCACTGAACAGAATTGCCTAATTTAGGAGCTCATCCCTTGGTCAGTGGAAGATGCTATGCATCTTTAGAGGTCTCTTCAGCCATGAAGACATCAGCTATCCTAGGGAATTTCTTATTCCTTGATAAAAAATCTCTTGACTGAATTTGGGAAAACATGAAAGCATCCACGGTCCTAACTCATCTTAGTCTCTAGAGTTAGGAAAGGTGCATTCTCTTACTTTACTTACCAGTGGCTCCCCCAGGCAGCAAATTGTCTGAACTTTCTTAATGTCTCTTACACCCAAACCCACTGAGGCTCTCAGCCCTTTAGATAAGAAGTCCAGTCTTAGACATGTAATTTTTAGACACTTAGTTAATTTTATTCTATTGTTGGGATTATATGAAAAATGTAGTTTTAGAGAGAAAATAGTCTAGCGTAGAGCATTTTTAAGATAACTGTAAAACAGTTGGTGTGTTGGGCAACAGCTTGAAACCAAGGCTCGACTGAAATTGTTATTACTTAGACTAAGTCAGTGGAGACAGAAAGGAGACGTTGAAGGGCAAATCCAGGATAACTTTAGGTGCTCTGACTTGGCCTGTATATTATGAAACACTTCATAGATGGTAATTAAAATCAGTCAGTTGAATCTGGTGCATATCCATAGAAATCCAGGAATGGAAAGCCAAAGGTAAGAGGGACTGCCTGTGATAGTGGCAACTGCACTGGTTGACCTTAGAACTCATAGTTCCTTTCAAGTATCTGCAATACCTAATATCATAGTTACTTGCAACTTGAATTGAGTACAAAAAACACATTCTTGGCTCATAAACCCCCAAAGACTTCATTTGTAGTAAGCGTAAGCGAAACCTCGGTGACTGCTTTGGGTGTAGATGCCTCCACTGTAGGAATATGTACTTGGTTAGATGAATCTCATTCAGATAGTCATAGCTGCAGACCTGGATCCTATTTTTCCATGTGCTGTGCAAACACATGACAATGTCCCCATCCAAAAGCATGTGCAAACAAAGATTGGGCTAGATAAGTGTAGGAGACAAGAGAAGGAACTCGGGTGAAGGAAATGACAAGAAGACCACTGCTGTAAACAATAAGTGTACCTCAGGACTAGTTCTTGTCCTGTTTGGAGATATTTTGTGGGCTGCACAGCAAAGAAAAAGATTGAAACTCAGTAACGAAGCAGTTGTGCAGATGCTTCAAACATCCTTCCCAAAGGTTTTAAACATTATGGAAAAAAGTTTGGAGTTCTATTCTGAGAATTTGTAAGTAATGGAAGTTTTTATGTATCATCCAATGAAAGGTCCATATCTAACTAGGAGAGATTTCAGAGAGTATAGCAATGGACACTGTCTATCTCTGAAAGTAAACCTGCAGTTGTATTGGTGTCAGTGTAAAAGCAATGTATCTTAGCTTCTAATCAATGTAATTTATTGAAGAATAACCCAAGATAAGTAGGAAGGAAGAGGAAATTTCTGGTTTGATTTTTGTTATATATTTTTTGCTTGCTTTTATGTGACTGTGCTTTAATAGCTTGAAGATGGCCCTGTGGAGATGGGCAATGCTGTCATTTGGCCCACACTGGCTTTTTTTGGAGCGAAGACGAATTCATTGTGCAAGGCGCTGTGCAAACAGACCAAAAAGATGATCTCTGACAAAGAAGTTACTGATCACATAAAAGCCTCATTATGCTTTGATTGAATACTATTTGCATACATTATAATAAAGCTGTGACCATTAACACTGGGTGAAGTTTAGTGTGCATATTTTAACTGAGCCTTTGGATATCTTCATTACTTTTTCCTATCCTTTATGGTTTTAATGCAAACCAGCTTGTTCAATTTAAATTAAACAGATTTTAACAGATGGCTAAGCAGACCCCACATTTCTTCAGGATTTCATGAAGAATATAGGTGCAGAAATGGTGTGCATGGGCATGCCTGTGTTAAATTGAGGTAAACTCATTAAAAATTGTTCTATTAAGCTAGTCAGATTTTCACAACAAGCCAATGTGAGAAAAACAATTTTAAGTGATGAAGTGATGCTACGTGGATCTTGAAATGTGCTGTGTCCTTCAGGAGGCGGTCAAAGCACATGGAAGACCAAAGAAAATTGAGGGATCCTATATTTAGATTTCTCACTTGAATTAGAAGATACCCAGATCTGTATTAACTTAGGCGAGGAAATCTAAAGCACTCATATTTACAGTTCATGTTCCCTTTAATAACAATACTGATAGTCACAGTGAAGTTTTCAAAAGCAGTGGAGTTAACTGTGCTCACACAGAAATTACTATTTTCGAACAGGATCTAGCCATGGGCTAATAGACAGTGGAAGCCATATCATTTTCTGTCAAGAAAATGAAGACGTTATACACATACACAAACATAACCTGCCTGCTGTCTACAGTGATATCGCAGTAGAATATGCAAGAATTGATTTTGAGGTAGCTTCAAATGGATTGTAGTCTCCTATTTTAAAAATAGAGGAGGTCTCACTCCACTGCTCTGATACTTCTGCTTTCCCTGACACTGAAATACAATTTATCTTTCAGAAAGTAGAAAAAGTGTTTAACTAAATTCACTAATTAGCAGCCAGAAACATGAGCTAGTTATGTAAATAGAAAATTACTCAAGGATGTCCACAAAATCAAATTAAAATTAAAAAAAAAAAAAGAAAATTAAGAAGTTGCTACATTTGCCCAGAGCTTTTGCCATTAAGCTGCTTGGTCATTAAATCTGAAGTCAGCCTCCAAATGCCAAAGCAGTGCTTAAATGTAAGGAAGGAAAGAGGTTAAAAAAAAAAAAAAAGGCAGGAAAGAGGTTTAGGTAATTATAATAAATGGAGATATAACCTCGGTTCTAAACCTTGGCATTAAGTTCAGGATTTGACTTATCTGTGTCATCCACCCAACCTATTTTTCCTCTCTCCTCCTTTATCTGCCATCTTCCACATGATGTCTTAATGGACCAGTATTTTAAAACTCCCAGTTTTCTCAGTAGATTGTTAAAAAAGCACAAAACTTGTTAACTGTAAATAGCCAGGTGTCATTTTCCTCCCACTTCCAAGTTCACCACTGTGTAATATACAGGCTGATTTGCAGACTCTATTGTGGGGTCTCAGTAACCACAGTGATTACTGCAAATTGAAGATATGTAAGAAGAACTCTGATTTCTTCTGTTAAGTTACCTTAAGAAGAAAGAACTGCTAAGTGAATCGATTGTACAAAACGTGAAATAACCAAATGCCTTTTTTTTTTTTTTTTTTTTTTTTAGAATGTGAAAGGAGTAAATATTGCTGTTGTGTTTAATTCTTATTCATATGTGGCTTCCCACTCCCCTCCCTAGTTCTCTTCAGGCTGGAAGCTGTTTTGGTCAGAGAAAATCCCTTCTAATGGTATATTTCCAGTCAGAGGGAAACATGACATCTACTGAAATTCTCACAAATGAACTTGATCTCATAAACGTCCTAGCCCAGCTGATTGCCCATTAGGAATAAAGTATGGTCTCGCAAGCTGCTATTTCATGGACAGCTTGAAATCCATAACCCCCTCCATCGTTGTGCTGCTGGGCTCATGTTCGACTTTCCTTTGACGCAGACAGGAATAAGCAACGTTTAAATTGCAATTGTATGTGAGGACCACTACATCTGTTATGGATACAGCAGCAGCTTCCTACGTTTCTCACTGTTTCCATTTCTGGGATTGTTTCCATCCTGGAAAGGGAGGCAAAGCGGTTTCCTGCCCTCGCACCGAGAAAGTGCCACTTAGGGATGAGGCCAGAAGAGAATCAACTTCACTGCTGCAGAACCAAGATACTCACTGAGATGCCACTGCACAGCAACAGGCAATTAATCTAATTCAGAGAGAGCAGATCCATCGATAGCTATTAAACACCCAATGGTCTGGTCACGTAATTCCAGTTTAGGAAGTCTCTAATCAGACCTTCAGTTTACCTAAAGCTTTTATTGTGAGTCACTGTCTGTATTCTGATATGGGGTAGTTACATCCCAGTCACAGTCACCCCATGGTGATGGAAGATGGGACCTGCAGAAGGGGACAGAGGCAGGTCTGTGCGTAGCACACTGGTTACCAAACAGTTACCATCATGAACAGTTTTGATTTTTCACTTGTCATCATGCTTGCCTTGGCGGCTGGCGAGCTTGCATTGAGACAGCACTGCTGCACAGCCGCAGCCTGGGATGAAAGCCGTCCTCGCACTGTTTGATTCCCCCCATTTCTGCGAGGCAGCCCGGGGCAGGGTAGCAGCACCACTTGCACTGTAAGGGAATCATCCCTCAGTTTCAAGCCTTTATATGTCTTCTGTAAGCTCTTCTAAGCAGAGTGTGTCATACAGAGTAATCTTAAAGCCTCTTTCCCCTTTTTCCTTAGATGCTGAAAATACAACAGAAGAAAAAAAGACAGAAAGAGAGCAAGAGAAACAGCTGGAAAACGCATTAGCGAGCCCTGATGACTCATCCAGCATTTTCACGCTGCTGGTATTACGGCTTGCCATAATAATACCAGAATGCCATTACATGTTAAGGGAACGATGATATCACCAGCTATCTCGCTGCAGCATAATCACAGTAATGAAATCCATATATACTTGGTGAAAGTTCCCAAAGCATTAAAAAGGCTGCAATTTCTTATTCTTTAGGGGAAAAAGAACAGTGGTCATCCTTCAGCCAAAGCGATGCAATGCCAGAGGGGTTAAGGCGTCAGCCTCAGACACCAAAGTCCAGGTTGCATCTCTATTTGCACCAAAAGCTGTCCCAGCAGTGATTTGAGCTGTGAACAGAAGAAATACTGCTCCTTCAGCTGCAAACTAGAGATCATTGGACATAAATTTTGGCTACCTTTGTCCCACGTGCCACCAGCTGCAATAGTTGTCATGACTTATCTAGACAAGCCCAGGGGGTCTCCTCTGCTCAAGGAGAACATGGTGGGATTTAGTGTAGTACAGAACTTCACCACCACTTCTAAGAGGGGTGAAAGAACTAACTGCCAGTGCGATGGCTGAGGATGTGCAGTACGGGGAGCATCTGATGTAGCGACTACAAGACCAAGCCACTGCACTACATGGAAATTCATTCCAGTCCCATGCTCCTTTCAGCATTACCGTAAATAATCTAAAAACAATAACAATGTTAATGTCCTGCCTACATTATCTTCTGGCTGCTTTTCAATGAGAAAATTCAGAGCACTTTTTTCACTGCTGCCTTCTTCACTTCGCTGTCATTTGGAGACAAGAGAAAAAGGTAATATACTTTTTTCATGAATTTTTGTTTGTAGAAAAGTCAAAACAATTTGTTAGCCTTTGTTGGATGGAACTGTGATGATTTCATCTTAATCAGTTAAAAAATAAGTTTCTAGACCCCCTAACATAGTGGTGCTTCAGGGGTGATGCAGTTTGGATACCTCATGCTCCGATTCTGAGATACGGACTCAGCTGTCATCCCATGGTACATCTGAAATCCTGCAGCACCCACAGTGTATCATGGAGGTTTGTTATGAGAGAGGCACCAGTGGAAACACAGGGAAGAGTAAGGAATGTGAGAATCAGACCTCCACAAGTAACCTCGGCCAATGGCTAAGTTAATTGCAGACTAAATATTTTGATTTTGGTTAAAGTGGCACTAATGAAAGATTTTTTCTTTTTTGAGAATCATCATGTATTTTTTTTATTTGTTAGATATTCTTTTATACTGAAACTTTACTCCCAAATCTATGAATTATTTACTGATAAAATATGGAAACCCTTAAAGACTCCGACTCCTTGACCAAAGGTGGCTTTTATGATTCTTTCTTTTTTTTTTTTCTAATTTTATCTTTTTATTCTTTAACTTTACCCCCTGTTTAGCATTGACTTTTATCCTGTGTTCGGATCAAAGCCAGCTGCAATTATTTGGGCAGCTTTTCATACACTTCAGCGGGCTCAAGATCTGCTGGGGAGCCCCTGCTGCTCAGTGGCTGCTCGGTGGCCAAAGTGAAGTGCAGAGCTGGTTTCAGGCCTTTTCCCCAAGACTGTGTCGTTTCTCAGGCAGCTCTCAGTGCTTCTCAGGAGCACAGCTAGACAGAAAAACTTCATCAGACCTCTTCTAATATTTTTTTCCAATCTATTCCTAGCTGGTGCTTTGGATTTTTTTTTTTATAAATATCTAAAAGTCACTAGAAAGTGACTGTAAAGTATTGGTTATGAAAATCAGCAACTTCGTCTTTTGACTTTTTCATATTTTATTTTGATTCAAAAATAAGCTTCTAAAGTTTTAAAGATAAACTATTTATCTTTTATTGGGAGAAAACCTTTGCTCCTGAGAATGCCTTTTTTATTTTTTTCCCCAATAAATGAATTTCTGTTTCTCTTTTCTTTTTCTATTTTGGAGCAAAAGAGAATGGGGAACCACTGAAGCAAGTCTGCTTATTCTTATGCACACCAACACACACAAAGGTCGTACCTCGAAAGCTAGCTAAAACCCCATTCCCAACAGTAACTGAGATTTAATTGGAAAACGTTGTTGTTGAAATGCAGTTTTCTCATTCATTAATGGGCAAATGTAGTAGAACCACATACATTAGGAATTCAAAAAATGAGTGTATGCCACAAGCCTTGCAGAACCGAGCTATTTATTCCAGTCTGTGCTGCGTGTAGTGCTGTGGTTTCTTTCCTCATCAGGTGCACACTCAATAACCACCGTTGGGACTGCGCAGGAGATGTGGCGAGGGACCTGGTTCAGGCTGTATGAGTAATGTCTGTGTGGATCAAAACAGAAAAGGTGAAGGAGAAAAGGATGATTGATAGAAGACCTGGGATGTTTTATAATTAGAATTGCTTTATAATACTTGATGCAACACCATCAACTATACATGTCCTGATAATCATCCTCTTCATCCTTATTTAGGCCTTAATGAGCGTTATACTCAGTTTCCATTACTGGCATATACAACCACTTTGTAACAACTTCTCCCTAGAAATGCAGGAGCATTAAAAACAGAGAAAGAAACATTTAAAATGGCAGGTCCTGAACAATTATTCTGCGTTGCCTCTCCCAGAGTCAACATACATTTTCTTTGGCCTTAATAACTCTCCTCTGAATGATTTTCAATCAAGAGGGAGAAGGGGAAGATGGATGATGTAGCCTGAGGATCAGTGATCGATAGCACGGAGATGGCTCCAATGGCATCTGGGAGCCACCCAGCGTGTCCTTCCTGATCTCTGCTTCATCTGCACTGAGATACCCGTCAGAGTGTGCTGGAGACATCCTTGCCCATACACCTTGCTTTTATTCCTGTGGGATTCCTGTGACTCATCCCAGTTGGCTGTCTAGATGTGGCTGAGGTGGACACCAAAATGCTGGGACCATGCGAGAGCCAAAGCGTGCACCCACCTGTGACACTTCTGCCTCGTACAGAAGAAAAATAGAGCCGGCAAAGCAAATATAGCAGGATCTTTGAGTGGCAGCATCCTACTCCCACTGATTTTTTTCCTGATGTGCTGAGTTCTATCTTGAGGAAGGAAATGGAGGATGTAACACAACCTTTGAATGCAAGAATGTACTTGCATTTCACGTGGCATGGCATATTGGGACCGTGTGACAGTGGGCAAGAAACTTCATCCTCTGAATCTCAGCTGCACACCCAGAAAAGAAGACAGAGCTTCCTACTGCACTGCTGCAAAAGAAAAATTAATTAAAGATCGCTTTTCATTTGGTACGATTTCATCAAAATGCTGGTGAAAAGAAACAATAATGAAAGACCTTTATTGGTTTCTGAAGATTTAGAAAAGAAAAAAAAGGAAAAGCGGCAATTGACCAGCTGAATAACTGATAATTACAATCTTGTGTGTGTTTTTCTGTCCAAATTTAAAATGATAATTGTTTTGGACAAGCAGTACCCAGACAAGGAGCGGAAGGCATCATTTTTGAGTTCTGCATTTTGCAGGAAGACACAAAAAAAGATTTTTTTTTTCTACGGACAGAAAAGCTCCATTTTGGGTTATTTGTTTTGTGGTGCGTTGTTCCTTCCCTGCCACCTGACAATTACCTTGAAGGAATGGCAAACAAAAAGCCTTAACTGCATGTAGAAATCTCACTGACATTAGTGATACCTTGTTTGCCAAATTTAGGCTAATTAATTTATCCATGTAATACATGAAGCTTCTGAACATTGGGGCACATACAATAAAAAGAAAACTATTGACATTACCTAATATTGCGAGGTGAAATCACCTGAGTCCCTGACAGTGATGGCAACTACACTCATCCTCGACTCACCTGTTGCACTGAAGGAAGGCTGTCGATGGCCAATAGACCCATCCATGCGTCCTAAAACAGACTCTGATGGCTAATAGAGACCTACAGTGTTGCGAAGAGAAATAATCTGGTATCTGTGAGATTCCTGAAACGCAAATCTCTTTTACTGAGGGTTTGCATAAATGACCCCACTGGTTGATAGAGTTGGACAGCCTCCAGCCTATATTGATGTTCAACTGATGTGTGGTAGCTCCTTGCAGAGCAGAACTTGATTATGTGTCTGTTTTTATTAATTGTCACACATTTCTTCATTCAAATTTAACACTGCACTGCCACAGATCCTGATTTCTTTGATATTTTTAAATGAGCACATCCTGAATTTAAAAAAAAAAAAGCAAACTTTCGTTGTGGAAGTTTTGTGTTTTCCATTTAAGATTTCCCATACAGAAACAGAAGAAAGTGCATATTACCAGAGATTAAATAAGGCCATTTTTATGTAGAGGTAAATTGCACTGAGACAGAGAGTCTCTGATTATCCTTTTGTATGGGAAGCTTAATGCTGCTCAGAGAAAATAACAGTGAAGGGCTATGATAACTGCCGACAAGAAAATATATTCAGAGGAAATAACTTGAAAGAGCGGGGGGAGGGAATATTTAAAGTGGTTAAACCAGGAGTAATGGTCTAAAACTAGGAAACGAAAGAAATTAAAAGTGAGCATTAGGAAAAATGTTCTAACATCTATGCCAATTAGGGGGAACATTAAGTGAGGTCAATGAAGCAGTGATGAAGCAGCTATTAAAGAGAAGGTGGGTGTTCAGAGGACTAATGTAGTACCTATGGATACATTGAAAAAGGGACCAGAAGGCCCCTGCTTTTCATCTCCAGCTAGTCTGTCACCTCAAACAAGTAGAATTCTTCACCACCTACCTTAAACAACATAGAAGTAGAGAGGAAAATAGCTATGGCAGCCCCTATATCTCTTTTTTCCTCACTTGAGGACATTTCCTCAATGCAAACTTGTTATGTACCTTCAGGTCTTTGGAATGGCTGAGGGGACTCCAGCAGAAAAGGCTGGACAAGGGCTGTCGCCTACAGGGCCAGGTGTAGGACAGGGATGGATCGCCAGCTCTTCCTGCCCCAACCTGTCCCACCAGCCCTTGCAGCGATGCTCCTCCCAGAGCAAGCAGGTCCCAGCTCTGCCCCGTGCAGATGAGGACAGGATTTAAGGTCACCCTCAAAGGGGACTACGGGTAATCAAGTCATTGGCAACCTGGCACAGGCAGCAATCCGGAAATGCAAGAAGTGGTCAGGGAGTGCTCTGGATTTAAGCTAGTTTCTGACCTAACACATTAAGTGAACAATTAAGTACAGCTTTCAATATACAGCTCTCCAGCAAAAGGGCATTCTTTGAGGGGCAATAGGCAATACCTTATCAAAGAATAAAAAAAAAAATAAAAAATGTATTCTTACTTTCCAAAACGCCAGATAAATTTCTCCCATTGTCTGGGAGACATTTTTAGAGAGAAGTAATTAAAAAACTGAAAAATGATGGTCCCCTAATTTACGAAGAATCACGCATCAAAGACACTTCTGTTCCTTGGGAATTAAGAATAAGAGACAAACAGGACATTCCTTCAACTCCAACAGCCCATTTTAGGGTTTTTTTAGATAACAAGATAAAAATAATAAAACATCTTTAATCCATAGTTATTCTTAAAAACCTTTCCCCCAAACTGGAAGATTTCCCTTAAATAAAGGAGGTGTCCTGTGGGAAGGCAATTGTGTGCTAATTCATTTTTTCAATTTCTTCATCCATATTTCTCATTTCAAGCTTTTTCATATCTTCTAATTCTTTTATTATTATCAACAAAGCCGGCAATGAGAGAGAAAAAAAAAGTGTTTCTTTTCTTTAAATATTTGCTGTAGCTTGTGTAATTACTGCACTTGGCAAGAGACATGAAGCACTGTTGAATTTTCCGACCTATTTCTTTTGAAGAGTAAAATACTTTTGCCTCTCTCTTAAGAAACCTCCAGAGGAAAGCAGTAATAAATATTGTTTAAAAAAATAAGGAAATAAAAGTAAGAGTATATAAATGGGAAAATGCAGCTGAGTTTTGAGAATCCAGATTTTACAAGACGTTCGCACAAAGAAGCCACTTCAAGGGCCAGAGTGTCTCAGCTGACCCAGATTCCCCGAGCTTCCAAGCGCATTTGTTTGGAAAATGTGGACAGCAAACAACGTGTATAAAAGCTTCGGCTTTGCTGGAAGGACTTTTACCACTGAGAAACAAGAGAGAGGCAATGGAAAAATCTCTCTGTTGCTTTCTCTTCACTACTGAAATTACAAATAAATAACTACAGTAATAAGATCAAGCCCCCTGTTTAATTCAGAGCTTGATTAAGATGTAGATGAGTCTGCAGCAGCTTGTCCTTTTTCTGTCTATCACAGTACGTAAGACTTTGTTCTAGACTAAAGCTTTGGATCTCTCATATTTTCAGCTAAGTGTGTGTTAGTGACGTGGACGTGCTGTTTGAACTAATCAGTATGATAACCACATGGCAGTTATAGATCAGCCATCTAGTTGTGTTGCTGTCTGTTGGAATATTGACTTTTGTGGCCCTTTTTCTTTCCTGCATTGCTAATGCTAAGTACGGGTGACACTTGCCCCCATTTTGCTGAATTTCTCTGTTCATGGAACTGACACATCTTGGAAAAAACTGTCGGCACGGAAGCATGGAGCAGCCTGAATAGCGGCACAGCAGCCTCTGCACATCCAAGGGACCAGCTCAAAAGGAGCAAGAGGTCAACCCGCTTCCACGCTGTCTCAGGGCTTCACAGCCGCGCCGCTACAAAGGCTGCTGGGCTCTCGCTGGTGCACTGATTTCAGACACATATCAGAGATCCTTTGTATTTAAGCTGGCAAATGTGTAAAAATCAATCGGATGCTTCTCTGACACAGGCTGTTTTCAAGCTGTATTGAAATTCATTCCTTCTACTGGGAGCAGGTTTGGGCATGCAGGTTAAAAAGTTCAAAAGTGCCCAAAAGAGTTAAGTATCTATGTCCCAGACGCTTGCTATGAGAATTGATGGTCTTGTCCCTCCCTTGAAGGAGTTTGACTCTCCTTCCACCCTCACAAAGGAGGAAGTTCATCCATTTCATGCCATAACTGCTAAATCAGTGTAATTTACAGTGCTGATTGGGGGTTAGCTTTGCGTGCTGTGCTGCAAACCATGTAGCAGCTCCGCAGCTGCTGCAGGAACATCTGGGGCACAAGCTGGAAGAGGGATCCTGTGGGCATCCTTGGGGGCAGTGGGAAGATCATTGAGTGTAACCTTTCCATGCCAAGTCCCGTTACCCCATCCCTCAGCACTTCCATGGCCACCACAGAAAGGTCTAACAACAAAACCATGAAACCACGTCAGTCAGAGGTGTAGAAGAAGCCCCGCAGCCTAAAACCCTTTTAGTTATCCTGTCAAAACCCTGGGTGCACATTGACAGACACCTGCTTTTGCTGGCTCATGCTGTTTCCAGCCATGGTAGAAGGGTACTGATGAAAAAGGTTTGGCTGAATTACACAGCTTCTACAGGAAAGGGCTCTGCCAAGGTTGTGCCATGCTGAGAAGATGCCCTTCAGAGCCTAAATCCAGTGTGAAAAGGGAAATTGAAAGTGATTTCAAAGCTTGGCCCCAAACACATATTCCTGCCAATCAGTCAAATAATAAGCTAGAGAAAGAATTTTTGACATTTTTTGTCCTCAATTGAAGAAAAGAGGTTGACAGGTTTCCTCATCTTCCTGGCCTTGCAAAGTTTACTCTAACTCTCAGACAGACAGGCTCCTCCGAGCCTGGCTGAGTAGACTGAAAGTTGTTCAAGAAAGGCATTGCAGAATTCCTCATTAATCTCTTTAAACCATAGTTTGGGTTGTTCTGGGGCAGCCACTGGAGGTGGCCAGAGCTGACTTGGCTGATAACTTTTCCGCAGTGGGAGTGCTCAGAGGAGAAGCTGTCACCTGCGGCAGGAGGGGGATAACGGTGTTGTCCTGTGCCACAGAGGCAAAAGGGTGTTTCTTTCTGCAGCTTCCCTGTTACGTAAACTCATTGTCCAGGTTTTCAATCAATTTAAGCTTGAAATGCATATGCTGGCTCTTAACATATATTATTCCTATGTCCAGGTGAAACGAGCTGCCTTAAAGGTTCCTGCTTCCAACCCCAAGGATATAATTTTTGCATCAGACCAACAAAATGAGAGCACTCACCTGAGACATATTTTAAAGAAGATTGCATGCATTATTGATATTGCTGGTTATATTTCATCCAAATATCAAAATCCCGGAATATATAACATGTCAACCTCAAAGAGAATTATAAGGAGAAAATAACTTCCTTCTGCATCTTTCCTGATTCTGATCTAGAAGTGCCGGTCAGACCTCCAAGGAACTGTAGTGTGATGCCTAATTCACTGGTTCCTTCATTAAAATTTGTGCTTTGGTCTACAGCTGGAACTTTCTGAGCTGTTTGGGTTTTTCTTGTTTGTTTGTTTTTGATAAATCACTGAAACTTTATGTGCTTACGTGAAAGAGTCATTCGGGTTAAATTTTTCAACTGTTTGAACACATCCTGCTTCAACACTTCCTGATGAAAATGTAATTTGAATCATTTTCTTCAAGCTTTGACTAACTCCTCATGCAGAAATAGATAATTTCTGTTGTCTTGAACTGTTGATAACAGCAGTGATACAGAAGGGGGTAAGGGTTACAAACCCAGGACTTGGGCAGTGGGGTGTGTGGATGCGTAGGTGGCTGCACATTACCTGGGTGTGTGCCGTGACAGAGAAGGAAGGGTTTTAGTTGGAGATATTTACCCATTGGAGTCATGAAATGCCTGGAGGGAAGGAATTCCATGGTTAAAGCCACCTGCACCCAGCTGTGCGCGAAACATCAGCCCTACATCTACTGCGTGTGGGACTAACGGAGTGTAGCCCTCCAGAAAAATAACGATAAACGTGACGCTTCATTTCAGCGCTAGGCAAGAAAGTGCTAAGGATGAGTGCTGTGCGAGTGACGTGACACTTTGAAGCACTGACAGCAATCGTCAGTAATTTTTTGACAAATTTCCTAATGAGGTGTGTAGGCTTCTTTTAGGAGAAACAAGAGCCATGGTGCCTCATTCTGAAGACTGAAAGGTACGAGTTTTTCAACAAGATTCTAATGATCTAAAATATTTTATGGAGGTATATTGATTTTGACAACAGTTTTGATGCAAAGGTTTTCTGATATCTACTCAGTTCCAGAAAGAAAGCAAGACTGAGAAACGGAGAGAGAAAGGCACAGGATAAAAAATAGTAAAATAAATAAAAAAATTATGATCTTTCCAATTGAGTCTTCTCTAAACTCAGTTAAGAAGTTGTCTTTCTTTTTAGGGAATGGTAGAAAAGAAGTTTCCAATTCATTCATGATTTATGGATTTCAGATATAAGCAGGCCTACTTCTTCCATTATCCATTCCCCCAGTCTGTTAAAAAACATGCTTTATCGGCTTGGGAAACATTTTCTCTTTAAGTGGGATTTGACATCAAACCCCTTTACTTACCTGCAGAAATGTGTGAGGTGGGGGGAGGGAATTTTTATTTTTTATTTTTTTTAGGAGAATTTGGGCTCATTTCATGCAGGAATCATGAGTTACAGCCCCAAGATTTTTTCCCTTCCTGTGATCATGGCCCAGATGGACTGAACACACCCATATATTTCCAAGAATGTCTGGACACTTATTGTCCCTTTGAGAAAGCCACACTGAAAGGGGCATTTGGGAAAAAAAAAAAAAAAAGAAAAAAAAAGAAAAAAGTGAGAAGTGAGAGGAGTGGAGGGAAGGAAAGGGAAGGCGAGGTGAGGCGAGGCGAGGCGAGGTGAGGCAGAGAGGAGAGGAGAGGAGAGGAGAGGAGAGGAGAGGAGAGGAGAGGAGAGGAGAGGAGAGGAGAGGAGAGGAGAGGAGAGGAGAGGAGAGGAGAGGAGAGGAGAGGAGAGGAGAGGCAAGGGAAAGAAAGGGAAGGGAAGGTCAGGCAAGGCAAGGCAAGGAAAGACAAGGGAAGGCAAGGCAAGAAAAGGCAAGGGAAGGCAAGGCAAGGCAAGGGAAAGGAAGGGAAGGCCAGGCCAGGCAAGGCAAGGAAAGGCAAGGAAAGGCAAGGCAAGGCAAGGAACGGAAAGGCAAGGCAAGGGAAGGTTATACACGTTTCTAAATTGACTTAAGGCAGTTTATTCCCACATCCCACAACACACATGGTGCATTAGCTAACTCCTGCCGCTCTCTTGCATGGGTCACCCACACTCAGATAAGGAGCAGGCTTCTCAAATTGCTGCTGCACACATCCAGCAAGTTGGTTGCTTCAAAGCTGTGCCAGACCATTTGCCTACTGCTCCAGACTGCAGTTCCTCTGCATGTTTCCTGCAGATTATTTAATTAGCAATGGTGCTCAGGGTTAGCTGTGAAGAGGGAAGGGGAAGCGAAAAATGTGTTAGCATTGTGTCAAAATGAGGGAATTCAGGAAGAGGCGGATGATTTAGAGCAAACAGGGCTGGTTCAAGTCTTCTCAGAATTGGTTCTCCTGCAGGAGGTGGGAAGCAGAGACAAGGGTCTGAGAGAAGACAGAGCGAGGTGCGGAGCTCTGAGGGCAGGTAGCCTTGCTGTTCATTTTGCTACCAACCAACAAGCTGTGATAAAAGGAGATAGGTGAAAGATGCCTTCTTCTCTTTTCCCATCTCCTCTTCCACTGGAGGAGCTACACGGGTGCCCATCTCTCAGCAGCAGCAATTCACCTGGCCCTTCAGGGCTCTAAAACAGGCAAAGCACATGGTGCCATTTTACCATAGATGGGATATCAAACACTCAGTTTGACTGGAGAGACTGTCAGATGATGACTGGAAAAGGACATTCCACAAACAGTGTGTTCTCCTCTTCCATGTATCTACTATCCCTCTGAATAGTTTAGGATGTCACCCTCACCTCATTTCAGGGAACCTCCAAACATCCCAGTTTCTTGGGATGTGGCTGTGATCTCTCACTCTTTCCATGCCTTTGTGCTCAAGCCACAAGGAGAAGTCAAAACTGCTTCTCTAAGTGCATCTTCTCTGCCCTTCTCATGCGAGTCCAAATCAGAGTTGGACTCATGGTTGGACTAGATGATCTGAAAGGTCCCTTCCAACCCAGGTGATTCTATGATTGATTCTATGATTCAGAGGAGGCTCCATCCCCAGGCTTGCAGGCTGGATTCAAAGCCACAGAACTGTACTTGATCAACTCAGTGCCCTCCTGTTCTCCCTGTTACATGTCTCCAAGTAGCTAAATTAAAATTAAAGACCTCTGTCTTCAGATAAGTCTTTCAGTGCTTTCTCACATTATGCAACACTGTTCTGGCTGTTTAATCTGTCACCAATATTTCTATTCCCTCTCTTTCATTCTCTGGGACTTTGTGATGTGTTTTGCACAGAAAGTGCCTCCTAAACGGAAAATGGCTTGGTGGATGTTCAGTGGAGAATTCCATATGGACAAAAAGGCCAGATGGTGACAGCTAAAGCCTTGGCCTCATATCTGAATTGCAAGGTGCCATCTTCAGTGTTGCTGTGTGTCCACTACATAGAAAGAATAAACTGAGAATGATTCACTGATCTGTTGCTCCCATATCTGGGATATTGACATTAGACACTCCTTTTTCCTTGTACTTTTACAAACACTTTTGCATTAATGTCCTGTTTCATTTACAATATTCTTTGTTAAGCAAAAATTTTACTTGAATTTGAGTGTCAGTAAAAGTATCATGTAGGTTTACATTTGCTCTGAAAGTAAGTGGTATTTATTTTTCGTTATTGTTCAAATAAGTGCTTTGACAGAGAAAATAAAGAAATCTATTTTCAAGAGTAAAAATGTTTTTTTCAACAGTAAAATCGACTCTCGTTGTTGATCTAATGGGCTATCAGTCAAGCCACTCTTGCTCTGAAGAGATAGCACAGGAGGTTTTGAAGAGCTGACGATAATAAGGATCAGAAGTTCTTCCATCAAACTTAAAGGGAAGAACAAGCTAAAAAAGAACAAAAAAAAGCGCTGGTTAATATCTTTCCTTGTAGACCCAATGTACTTTCACTTGCGGAATTATACAATACAATTGATAAAATCGTTTAAATTAAACCCAAGCAAGTAAACAAAGTAGTTCTTGGGTAGCATAATAGATGCGATGGGAAGATGAATTCCGTGAGTTCCATGAGGATGAGTCCATGAGTTTCTCCCTCTCTCCACTGGATGCAGATGATTATCTTAAGCAAAAACCCAGCCTTAGACAGCAAATGAGATGCAATGAATCCCTCACTCCTATAGGTTCTTTTTAAAATCCGACCGTCACTGGGTAGACTGAAATAAACTAAGGCTAAGTTTAATAAACTAAGGTCAAGTGCTTCTGCTACATGGCTCACATTTTAAGAAAAAAACAGTTCACATATAGCTATTAAATCATCTGACTACCTTTGGCACTCTAGCCTCTTTTTCTGGAGAGACCTTCTTCTGCATTTTAGTGATGTTACATCGACATGTTATCTTCCTTCTGTATCAACATCTAACAAAACTGACGAAAAAAGCCATTGGTTTACTGGTTTTGCGGATAAGGCACCCGCTAAATGGTGTGAAGTTGCACCCTGCTGACTTGTGAACAGCAGCTAGACTTGATTCCAGCCCTGCCATCCTTTTGTGTGAGCAAGAGAGATCAGTGCAGTGGTGCAGGGCCACAGGACCGTGTCATGTTTAGTAGTGCTGCACAGCTCAGTTTTAACTAGAGCTGCACGTCTTTGAAACCTTGTGGCAATGGCTAAGCCCAAGTCTCCTGGATGAAAACTTTGACCACCGTCAAAATGTGTTAAAGTGACTGACAAGGGAAGAAAAAGAAGAGAATAATTGCTCTTTTGACAGGTTTTCCACTGTGCTGTTTCTCTTTGTACCATTTTGGAAGGAAAATAAATGTCCTTTGGCCTCATTGTTTCTTATGTATTCAGTCCTAGGGTAACAGATCCTGGTGAGGACCGTCCAGAGAGTTTTCAGCACCATTCAGATACAGAGGAAAATATAGTCTCAAAAAACTACACATGGAATTTTAATTTCACGATAGCTCTGTCACTGCATGAAGGATACCGTTCGATTCTGAGGGCAAATTTCATGTTAGTGAAACAAACAAAGAAAGGAAAACAAAAATCAAAGAGGAAGAGAGAGGCTTTCAGAAAATACTCCTATAATCTCCAGAAATAGGAAGGAAGAAAACAAATCTCACTCCTAACTGCTGTTAAAATCCCCATCTATTTTTCTGCTATTATTGTTGAGTAAGGTCATAAGCCTAACAGAGAAGGCAGTTTAGAAGGAAGCTAGCAAACTTAAAATGATATAATAGAGAGTTTCCACAGTCAAACTGAGGATTCAGAGCCAACATGCCAATATGTCAGACCCCAATTTATCTCCTTTTCCATCTTGCTTTTTAGGATAACTACATCAGTTTGGACAATTCAGTTCTCCAGGCTGCACACAGCATGCATCTCTCAGAGAGCCAAGAATAGAATTGTGATTCTTTATGATCAGCTCCCTACTGTGTACTAACAAGCAGGCGTGTAACACATTGGGAAGGTGGGTGCATGTCGAGCTCTTTCCCCAGCTGGATAGAAAGAGAGGAAATGAGCACCAAGACAAAAGCATAACAAAGATATCAGCAACAGTGGCATAGACCAGTTTGTCAAAGGCGTGGGATACGTGATACTTGCAGGACTGCTCTGCTGGTATGAAGGTACTGTGGAGACACTTGAACTGGGAAGTAAGTCTGATTCCTTGACTGCAAGGTGTTAGAAATGGTGTGAAGCGTTATCGTGGGACTGAACGTCTCATCTATTATGCTTCTAGCATTAAGAAGATGGAGAGTCTTTTCCCTCGTTTCTTATTTCCATTCTTTCAGGCAAGGGGTAGTTGGCACGTCTTCTATGTTATTTGCAGCCATTAATTATAATTTTTTATTTGCTGATTTTATCCCCTTATATCGTATTCAGATCTATTCGTATTTATCAGAATGGTTCCAGGGAAAAGATTATAGTTCTGACATTGTTTTTTTGGTTTTTTTTTTTTTTTTGATACTTCTGCATGAATATTTTGAAGCGGAGAATGTATTTTGTGCTCTTTGAGACTTTGAAATAAAGCTTTTACATTGGTCAGATGTATTTGTCAGAGAGTTTTCATGAACATTTTTACCATATCTGCCACATGTTCTTTGTGACTGTTCTTTGTGACGTTTGGGTGGATAGATGCACTGGACATGAGACTCAACTTTGGTCCCTGACAGGAACAATGCGAACCTTCCAGCTCTGTCTGCTGTGGATGCTTCTGACACCGCATTTGAATTTCACTTGCTTTGAATACTCTACAAATAATCTCTCTGTAGTAAACTTGCTTCATAGAGCCTCAAATAAAATGCAGAGCAGAAGGATTTCCAATATGGAGAGAGAAAATTCATTTAAGAGGTCAAGATGTATTTAGCACAGTTACTTTGTTATTTCACTTAACTTTGGGAATTAAATGGGAGTTGTAGTGTATAGCAGTGGGAAAAATCTGTTAGTATTCATGGTTGAGTTGCAACCACTCTTTTTGAAATGAAAGCACAGCATTTTCCTCTAAAGCATTATTTAGTTAACCCATAATCTGTGAAACGCAGAGTTTCTCCAACAGTCCTACACAATCTTTTTCATTAGATATATAGAAGAGATGTCTAGAATAGATTTGGTCCTGAAAAGAAAGCCTCAAGTTAGTTTCATTGGATAGTTTTTATCATAGATATTGTGAACATTATAGAAATATCTGACCCCTAATTCTCCTTAAAGAAAGAAATATCAGCTCCTTGGGACATCATTGTTATCTCATATCTCTGCAAAGAAAAGAAGATGAAAAGCATCAGAAAAAACTGTGCCTCTACTGGAGCAGAAATTTTCCTGCTGAATTTCAAGCCATTTCCTAGCATCCAAGAAGCTGAAAGCACACTTCACAACTCCGATGTCCTTGTGACCTTGGTGGACTATAAAGACTTGGATGTCAGACTTTCGGCTGTGGAATGTAAAACTAAGCTGTTCGACAAACCACATCAGTCAGTGCCTCTGAACAGTGGCTCAAGAATCAGGACTTACCCTTTCCCTATTGAATGATTTATCAGAGTGGTAGAAAATATTGAGCTACTGCTTAAGAAATGCCAGAGGACACTGGACCCAGGAGGGATACATGCATAATTCATGACTGATCAACAATATTCATAGGGAACAGTAACTACTTACTTTTCCCACTTTTTTAGTAGACTTACATTTTATAAAAGGAAATTGCACAGTCACTCATCTTTATTCATAAATTCTAGGGCAGACAGTTTCTCAAACCCATCAGAAAAAAATATATGTGCAAAGGTATGTTGTGTATGTATTAGTTTCCAAGGCCACGTGTATCCTGAACCATGAGGAATAACTGGGACATGGGAAACAAAGGACAGAATCTGCCAGTTCACACAAGCACCTTGCACCTGTAAAACCCAGTATCTGCCACCTTGAATCAGGAGTAGATTTGTTTCTGCTTTCAGCTGTCAGGTTTGCAATACAAAAACCAAATCCCGTGTTACTTAAAACAGAAAGAAACTCTAAATGAGCTGAACTAAATGATGGAGTGGTTATCCTCTACCATACATGAGTGCTAGCCATGGTCATCAGATGCTGTTTGTTTTGTTTGGCAAGGTGGAGACATAGACCAGATTTAGAGTGATGGGTTATAGCAGGTTACATCTGAGGTTCTCCTGTTACTAACTTCTCTCTGTCACTAGCTACAAAGGGTGAGCTGGTTACCCTACTTCTGCTCATTTCTGGGAAGTTTTCATGCAGATTGACTTCCCACACTAGTTAAACTGAAATACTTTCCCCTGCTGCAAGGAAAGACCACGCACGCCCACAACGAGTTACTGTGCATCAGCTGATATAAATGTGGTCATTTGACTACGTGGGAGCAAATAACGTGTTTAAACACATGTTTGTAGTGCCAATGCAGAGATTGTGGGATACCTCAGATGATGTGCAGAAAGATTTGTCTCTCCTGGAGATTCTATGTCACATTAACTGCTCTTGTGTTGACGCCTTGGACAGCTGAAGATGTCTGAGAAAGTACTAGACACCTAGATTTAGGTATCTGAACTGCTTGTTTTTATTTTTGCATCAGTTCCTTGCTTGTAGCGTGAATAACAGCTGTGCCTCGAGGGCATGAAGTACTGAAATATCAGATTACTGAAGAAAATGCATGTGCCTTAGCTCGTGTCATATGCAGCTCTTAAAAAATCTTCTCTGCACTTAGAAAAAATATCTCAGCTATACTTAAAAAAAGAGACTAATGTTAAAGCTTCGGTAATTCATCAAATTTCAGTTTAAATAAATAATAAACCATATAACTAAACACCTAATCACCCAGCTCCTGATTCGTGTGACTCACTGTTTATTAGCTTCTCAATAAATTAATTTGTGTGACTTACCAAGCTAAATGCTTAAGAATAAAAAGGTTAATTGAAGGTTGGAGTAGGATACATTATTGAGTAGTTGACATATTGTCTTGATGTTATGAATAATCTGGAAGTAGTTCAATAGAGTTGCAGTTCCTTTTCCCAAGTCTGAACTTGACCTGCAGTCTTTCTTCTGGAAGCATTGTCACTTCTTTATGTCTAACAGGGCTTTGAGTAATTTCTTCTTTTTTTTTTTTTTTTTCCCACCCTTCTTAAGAATATGAATTATTAATAGCATGAAGAATACATTCAGGGAAGAAAAAGCCAGAGCATATCACAGGTCCCCAAACCTATAAGATTTTGAAAAAAGGGAGAACAAAAAAAGTTAAACATCCATACCTGAGGTTGCTCGTTTGCATGCCAACAAAAGATAGTGAAGGAACTACAAAGAAGCTTTGAAATGAGAGGATTATTAGAACAAGAAGAATTTTGAATTAATCAGGACAAGCTTGTATAAGCAGATCCAAGATGCCAGAGGGTCTGGAAACTCTTTTTCTGTAAATCACTTCCTATCACAGACACTCTTTGTGAAAGGAGGATGGGGAGGTGAGCTTACGGGGGCAGGTAGGGAGGAGATAGTCCTATCTCTGACATGCTCTGAATTAATGACGATGTCAGGCAGGAGCTGAGTGTGTGGAAATAGGACTGTATACCAAACTAAAGATTTTGCAGCTACTGTGCTAATGATGAGGGGCAGATCCTCGGCAGGTTTTATTTGTCAGAGGTCCAACGGAGGTAATGGAAATCATAGCAACTGAGTATCTATCTCTCCGTTTTGTGCTATTTCTCCTCCTCACCCAGCCTCATCTCCTTTCATTTTTATGATAAACAGGACTTGAACTCTGCTGAGCCTCACAATTCTGCATCTCGTTGATGACTCATTAAGATTTTATCATTCCAGTGACATGTTATTGAACCCAGTTTCCTTAGGGGGTTGGTCTGGTGATTACAGGAGTAACCAGTGACTGCTTAATCACCCACTTCATTATATTCATATTAATAATAAATACCAAGAGGTAGACAGTTATAATTACATTGCTAGTTTAGGAAGACATGAGCCCATAAAAGTTGGCAACACTGAAATACAAATTCAGCCGTAAATATCGCATGAATAGATGTGACTTGGAAGGTGCAGAGAAGGGTAAGAGAGCATAAACATTGTTATTTTAAAGAGAGTTATTGTCTCAGAAATCATGATGCTGTTAAATTAAGCAGAAGAAAAATACTTCCTCGAGCACGAGCACCTTAGAAGAGATGAGGCAATACGATATTCTCATGTCTTGTTTGGAAGCATTTTCCATCAGGGAAAGAGGCCCCAAGGAACCCTCCATAGCAGCCTTGCTGTGGTTATAATTGAGCAAGAGGTCATAATTTTGTATATCCTTAATGTCCATAAGGTATGGCCTGTGCCTCTGGGGTTGAACACTTCCACCTTTGATCAGCAGGTACGTTGCAGAGTAGGGACTTTCAGCATTGTGGGAGTCTCACAACACAGCAGCTCCCCAGACGTACCAATGGTGCTGAGCAGATGGCCTGTTCTAACTCTAATGAATTGTGGCAAACAAACTGAAGATTTGTTACAATATGATCCATCACGAAGCGGCAAACACAAACAGAAGAGGGCTTTTTTCTGGTTTACCATATATGCCTATTTTAAGATCAGATGAACTGCCATCCAGAGGTGCTTGCTTGTAACAGAAGCGTAGGGTGACTATCTAAATTTTGACACCTAAATTAATGCAGATGTTGAGTGAGGGCTTGTGAGGGAACACATTGGACCAGGGAGTCATGAATAGCAATAGTATTTCTCCCAAAGCAAGATAATGCTTTCATAACTGAGGATTTCTGAAAGCTACAGGTTTCCAATGAAACCTGATTTTTCTGAAAATCCAGAAGAGTATCTGTCCATTCCTCGTTACTTTTAAAATGAGGTTTGGCTTTATTTTGTCTTGAACAGATCAAGCTTTTGTTGCAGAGATATATTTTCACATAACGGAAAATGTTTTCTGCACAGTGAAGCTAAAGTAGTTGTCAAAAGTAAAGTAAAGGCAGAGTTGCATCCAGAATAGGACTGAGAAAAATCTAGCTGAAGTTCAGAAGGGGGATGTTCAGGCAGCTCATCACTCAACTTAATTCATTACCTAGCACTGCACATATTTATGTATCACATTAAAAGTCAGACAGCTGAAATGAGCAGAAGCTGGAAATGTTAGTTCAACTTTCTTCAGGTAAGGGATTTAGTGCTCCCAACTGCTAGCTATTTTGTAAAACAGGAGGTTCATAATTGTGCCAAGCCTTGCAGACAATTAAACGTGGTTTGAGCAATCTGTGAGTTTGGCCTGTAAGGAAAATAAGCAGAGTGTATCCTAACAGGGCTTAGGCTAACAAATACTGTCAACAACTCAGCGACTGGTTGTTTGAAGTGTCTCTGGGAATTCGACACTGAATGTTCAGGTGCTAGGCTAGTTTGACATCTAGAGGACTGAAGAAAAGGGGTTGCAATGCCAGCAGTCCCTAAATACTTTGGTCTTTTGACGTATCTTAGTACTTCAGCTCTCCTTACCAAGCTATCCCTCCAAGTCTGTGCATCCAGGGGTAATTTGACTGTGCACAGCTTCTGGCTGGTGTGATGCCTCCAAATTCATCATTACTTGCAAGGGTCATATTTCTTCCAGGGAAGAAACTTTCTACTAAGCTATTAAGCTTCAATAGTTTCCTTAAAATGACAGAACTTCATGGTAGGGAGAGATGTGGGGAAGTGGATCCAGCTGAAATAAGGACAATAGCTAGGAAAAATAGACTCGATGATTTGTGGAAAAAGGTCATGTATATATTGGACTCCTTGAGAGATTAACACTGAAAACCACTGAAGGGTTGAGGAAACCAAGACTGGGAGATAAAGGAGTGTTTTCATAGTTGGTCAATCTTTAGGTCAACAGAAGCCCATGGGGGTGGTTTTGAGCAATCTCATTCATTTGTGCACATGTGCACAAATGCATACACGAAGAAAAGAACTGCCAGCTCATTGTCCACCAGAAAAGGTGGGGGATACTACAGGAAAACGGGGACACGAGGCTCCATCTTTATTGTAATGGAACAGCTGAAGGGTCTGGCACCAGAGTATATATTAAGTAGATCAAGAAAAGAAACACAGCTATAATCCAGCAATTTAAAATTTACAATATGTTTATAATAATAGAGTCGAAGTTGGCTAATATGCATTTTGATTGACTATACGTTTTCATCTCACTTCCATTGCTCCCTCAGGCTCCACATCCCTAGTTGGGCAAATAGTTGGCCTTTACCAGATGACATTACATTGAATTCACTCTCTGAGTTACAATTAGATAAAGCGCTCAGTTTTGATCCTCTATTCTTCTGAGTTACTGGAAAGAAGAGATAAAACCCCTACAGTCTTGGTTCCTGAGGCTTCACACACACCACAGTGAAATATGCATAATTGGTTAGACTCTTCTCTAAAGACACAATTAGTACCTCGAATGCTGAGCTCTTTTGTTGCAAACAGCAATAGAGATTCCAAAAGCTTGCCTCACTGTTTTCCATCTAGTTTCAACAACGCTTTGGTTTGAACAGCAGGAAGCATGAGAAATACCTGCCTATAAACAGGCAAAGCAAAGAGGCAACATCAGCCTGGACAAGAAGAAAGTGCAGGGAATTTTGTAGTGCTCAGCTGAACTATCTGCTGAAGAGACACTGGGTGGAGAGATTTCCAAGGACATGAAACAAAACATACTTCATAAACCGGTATTTTGAATAGGCAGAATAAAAGCAATCCTAATCTCAACAAGGGTCAAATTTTACCTGTACGCTCATTAGCCTCCTTTCTCATAGCTTCTGCCTTTTTTTTGGGTGCGTATCTATTCTGGCTTCTAGTTCACCCACCGGCAGAAGAAGGGATTATCTTTCCCTTATCTGTCTTCACTGCACCTGCCACAGAGGATCCCAAAATAAGGACAATGATGGTCTAGTTAAAAATTACTACTTAAGATCTCTGAACTGGGGTATGTTATTTGGTGTTAGTATTTGCTCTAAGAAGATTAACTAAGGAACGTATGTACTCTGCTACACCATTCAATTCATAAATAAGATCATTTTGTAGGATGCTATTTTGTATTAAAGCTCCTAAACAAGCATGCAATTACAGGAAAGTCCCAATTCAAGCAACAATGTGCCACTTCCGATGTGACTGTGTACTCAGGTTGGTACATCTACGTGTATCCTGGGTGTTTAAATGACCTCCCTAACCCCTATGAAGTCCAGGTTGCTTTTCCATTAGCAAACTGATCTTTGGGCACTGAGTTACCAAAGCAGAACACAGAAGTTTTTCAGTTCAGTGGGAGTCACTCGGGCGAAATCCCACACGCAGCTTTAGCAGATAAACCTCTTAGCACCGCAGAAATGAGGAGACGGTAGAAATGATGCAGGATTTGGTGATCAGATTTCAAGTTGTCATTATACAATTACTTCATGCTTCAAATGCCTCTCCCCTCTTGCTTGCAGAAGCTGTAATCATTGCCTTTAAAGCAGCGCAGAACCAGAGGAGCTTTGCTGGTGAGTGGCAGTATCCTAAATGTACAACATTCTTCCCCGTTGTCAAATCCAAGCCTGCTCTTTCAGTGCCATGTATGAATTCATCCTTATTAAACAGGGCTTTCTATGCAGCTTAACAAGCAGTCATTTTTTTTCCTGCAGTTTTGGCACTGTAGTAAGGAATGGAAGTAAAGTCCACAGAAATCTTTTACTCCACATGTAGAATTAAACTGCCTTTTGAGGTTGCTGCAGCATACACCGAGCATTTCAGAGCATTAATGTTACAGGGTAGTAAGTTATCTCCGCCAAATCAAGGAGAAGTCCCAGGGAGACTGGTAATTACCTCTCACCAAATTCCAAAGATGTTGGATATCCTTTGGATATGCTTTGAAGGACCAGACTAGAAGGGGCTCACTTGTGAGTTTCATGTAGGCAATATTGATTTGGAACGTTTTAGATTTTCCCTTCACTGCAAAACCTCAGCATTGCAATTTGAGCCTGCTGACTCTTGGTTTGATAAGTTATCTTAGAAAACTTCTGTGGAGAGACCAGAAGTGGAAAAACCATTGGCAGAGAGTACGGAGGGGAAAAATCCACCATGTATGCTCTGGCAGCATCAATTTGACACCGTAGCTTCACTTGGTATTTCGCTATTTCCGTCAAAGTGCTACCATGTGCTTCCCAGACAGCGCTGTGCATGTGAAATCTTCCCAACAGCCCAGTGTATCTAAATGTCTTCACTTCTCCCTTGCACCTTTGAGATGACAGCCCTTCCAGGTAGCTGTACTTCGGTGGCATCAGCTTAAGATATTGCTTTGGGTTCCTCTGCAGTTCCCTGTGGGATTTGACAGGTGATTAAGCCGATCTAATGGACACCTGCTTCTGGAAACAGTTTCACTCCTACTGCTTCCCTTGACTTATTGCTGTGCTCATAAAAACCTTACCAGTTTTCTGCCAGTTTATTAATCAAGTATCACGTGTGGTGCAGAGTTGGTAGAACAGCCCTTTTGGCTGTTGAATAGCCTTTCCTTAGCCTAATCTGTGTCATTAGACTTAACTCACAGAGGACAATAATTCTACTGCATGGTGGCAACTGCGGTAAAGACTTCTTTTCTAGTTAAACTTCATTCTGTGACTTCTCTGTAATCATGACCTATAGCCTCTCTTCCCTGAACTTTGCTTTCTTTCCTGCTGCCTGTACAAATCTTTCATCCATTTTCTTTATCACAGAGAAAATGCACGCGTCTACCAGTATTAATGAGAGAGGGACAGGACTTGGCTGTCAGAGACGGATCCTTCATTTTCAAATTTTCTTTACTTAAATACTTTAACCAGCAAATTTCTGACTTTTGCTGACAAGTATTTAGCTCTTCATTTAATGCCGTCGCAGTTGTTGTGAGCGATTTGTTTCCTGTGTCAAAATTAGAGCAAGCCCATTGCCTGACATCAGCAACTGCAGTCATCTGTTCCAAGTTTCCCCTGTAATATTTAGTTTTTATGACCTAAAAACAACAGCGCAATTTGCAACTGTCTCTTTTGTGTCCAAAGTGGATACTGAAGAATTATATTAAGATATATGTTGCTGATCAGCCATTGATATAAAGAATTGCAGGTTCACAGAGATAAGTTCAAATACACTAATATACAGCTGAGAAGCTGTCAATTTTCCGGTGAGTTTTCTAGACAATATGGTATTTCCAAGCTCAGTACAATGATGGATTTAAAAGGAGCTAGACCAGAATAAATCTCTGACGTGAATCTGCTATGTCAAAACTTCCACACACTTCGATTTACTCTAGACTTTAACTTTTTTCAAGTCCCATTTTATTCAGATACAGTATATCTGCATTGGAGATTGGCATTGGGCCAATACTAAACAAAAAATCCCCCCAAAACCCCGATAAAAATTGGTTCCATCAATTGTTAATCATTTGCCTTATTTTCTTTCAGTTATGGATCTGAAAGAGTTTTGCATATATGAATTCCTTCTTCTTTGTTTTGTACATTCGTATGAGCTCTCATGACCTTTTATAAATATCCTGAGTATGACAACACACCGGTGATGAAGGTGGGGTGGGGGGTTGGGGTATGTGCTGTACCCTCAATTTCAAGAAAAAATCATACACAGCAGAAGTATATGGTCACTCCTAAGGTCATGCCAGATGAGGGTACCCAAATCTATTGATCCCCACAGTCAATGTTCAGTACAGACTTTCTCTAGAATTCTACTAAAAGTGAAGGTGTTTGGTCATCTTCTGTATAGCAGTTCAATTCATTTGCCGGGATTAATTGACTCAGATTATACAGTAAAGATTTGGAAAGGGCATCCTCACTTCATGCCCCTGCCCTCCCCATCCCTCCCTTCTTGTATGTTTTTAGCATTTACCTTTTAAAAACGGCAGTTATCACAGCTTCAGAAGATAATCAGGAGCAATCCATGTAAAAGAACAAATCCCTGCCTTTATCTTTATGCATCTGTATAGCATAGACCAAATGAGAGACTGTTTTGAGCTCTGGTTTGGATTTACCCACCAGTTCAGAGGGAATGAGTGGACTAGGAAGTCGTGAGGAATAAGAAGAGAAGAAAAGAGAATGGGTATATATTCTTGTCTTCAGTGTACTCCGTTGTGCCAGCATCATCTTGAACATTTACTGACCTCTGAATGCCCAAGACAGGAGCTACACCTGCCAGGCTACACAAACCCTTCTTCAGGAAGAAAAGCAGCCCTTTCAGTACCTTCTGAAACAGTGAATTTTCAAGGAAGTCAGTCAGTATAAAAAGCAGCTCAGGATGACAAAGTGGGAAACATAGCTTGGTATTTTAAGTTTATTTTACATACAACAATAAAGTTCTGCCATGAAGAAGATGCACGGAGAGGAATGGTCAGTTGTTACTGAAGTCTCCTGATCTCCGTGGGGTAGGAATTCATCCACATGCTTGGAGTGAAAGGGGCCTGTCAGCATCATACCATTGTCATCCATCTTAAGCGTGTGTCTCTCTTGACCTAGCTGTCTGGGCTCTCTCAAAGCAGTGAGGGAGACAGGCACCTCCAGAGGATGATTTGTCTAATCGCAGGTGTTTATGAGAGACTGGATAAATCGCCTTCTCAAAGAGCCTGTCTCCTTCCATTTACTCTACGTAGGGAACGGAAATCTTCAGATCTACTTTGGATTAAATGGATAAATTAATTCAGAGGAATATTACTCTATAGAATTCAAAGCAGAATCCATCCCACCCTTTTTTCTTCACTGCCGATTAGTTTATAGTGTAAGGTAGGGCTATTCTGCTATTTCTATGTAACCAAAGGATTTTGAGACTGGTTCAATGTTTCATCTTTGTTTTGGTTATTAATCAATCTCAAAAGCTGTTTATTGCATTTTATAGCATAAAGCAAACAAAAGTTTTCCTTTAATTGATCCTTTAATGATGTGATATTTTATAAACTATCAAACACAAAATAAAAAAAAATATTCCGTACTAAGAATGTGTTTATTTTCATTTTTTTTATATTGGCATTCTGAGTATCTCTAAATGGCAACAGATTTTTATTATTGCACAAATGGAAATCTGTTTTGCTTTCCAAACTTTGTTTACTACTATTGAAAATTAAGAAAGCAATTACTGGATATGGGAGAAATAAGCTTGCCTGATTGTATTTTTAAATTGTAAAATACAGTGATCTCTTACAAGCATGAGCTTTTTGGTAGAAGTAAAAATTGTTTCAAAGCCTTTCTCGTATTATATATTACTATCTTCACTGGCTTTTTTTCCCCACTGTAAAGCAGAACACCATAACAGTTTTTATTTCAGACCACATTTACAACATTTCAGTTGAAGGCCTTGTTTCTAGTCCTTGCACTGGTTTCTAGCTGATCTTTTGCAACTTTTGTATCATATCTTTAGCACAACGGCAATTTCACTCTGGAAATTTTACTATCCTGACCTGGAAAAATTTTCAATATCTTCATCTGAAATTTCCCATACTTGCTTCAGATCTTTTGGCAATTGTATTTCTACAGCTGCAATTGTAAGGCAATTGTATTTCTACAATTTCTCATAAATGTCATTCATCAAGAAGCACCCAAGAAGCATCTCCAGGATGACTGTGTCAGCCCACAGAAGATGCCTGGCAATGTTAAGGCACAGCTGATCATCAGCATTATTTTTTTTTCAGATCATTGAGAAAAAAAATGAGAGGGCAAGATAATAAAGATGAAGACATGACTAATTAGTTGATTAAATGAAGACAGTTCAGGGATATTCAACTAGTTAGAGGTATTCACAGAAAGAATATGCTTTCTTCAGCCTCATGCCTCAGGAGAGCACTGTCTGGATAAGGCCATTGAGACCCATTAAAAAAGCTTTAAAGTAGGGATAAGAAAAGTTTGAAAGATGTTATATTTCCACACTTGATCTCAGGAAAATTAGCCAAGTGCAGGTGCCACAGTAATAGATAAAGAAGCACCATAAGTGAGACTAGATGCCTGAAATGAAGCAAAAAAAATAGTATAAGTCAAGACTGTAGCAGAGTTGCTGAAGTGGTTAGGAAAAGGATTATGTCAATTTTCAGCAGAGATTTGAAGTGATTTGTATACTGCTGCACAGAGCCTGTGAAACAAAAGGGAAGAACTTGAGTTACTCTAATCTTGGATTTTGATAAGGGCAGAGATCTCCCTCATGTTATTAGGAAGGTAAACACTGCAGAAAGAGTATCATTAGGAAGACTTTGTTGTTTTGGGGTTTTCTTTCCAGAAAGAGGTCAGAAATTACTGCAGTGACTGTGTTATTGTTCCTGGAGATGACAACCAACAGAGTTTTCCAGGAAATGGCAAGAGAAATGCACAGAATACTATTGCTTCAGACGCAGTTTTGAAAGGAAATGAGGACATTACAGCAGACTGTTTTGTTTTGTTTTGTTTTGTTTTGTTTTGTTTTGTTTTTTTCCAGGTGATCATAATTTGGTTTCAGTTACATTTAGAAATTCACAATGTCTGCAACAGAGGACCTTGCTTTTGAAACTTGCTGAGCAGTGAACTGGAAGAAGACTAGGTTTGTAGAAGCCAAAACCATCTGAATTGTTTTCGTGGTCACAGGACTGTACTGTCAAGAACCTGTCCGTAACAAGGGGAGGAAATCTTGTTGGAAGGGACTTCATTCCTAAACGGATGGCTAATCAATCAAGAAAGATGCTAGCAAATAAGTAAGATACTTACACAAAACAGAAAAAGAAAGGTGTCATCAATAAAGGAGATTATGTCCTAGATATTAAGAAGTATAGAGGTGAAGAGAGAATTGTCAAAATGTGGGCTGCACTCATCTTTGCAAGGCATATTAAAGGAAATAGACAAGTACCATTCAACAAAATTAAAAGTTAGTCTGCTAATGAAATTTTCTCGTGACTCGATTTCATTGTGCATTATTAATATATAGGGCAGTGAGAATGTCACATCAAAAGATGGAGGTGAACTCCAAGACTAGAAAAAGGAGGAAAAAAATAGTATAGCGAGGAAGGTCATGCACGTTACTATCAACTGTGAGATTATCAGTTGCCAACAGCTGAGGAAGAGGAGAAAGTAAATATTTTAAATGATTATAGGATGGTAATAAATCACCAAGTTTTTTCTGTAAAGAAAAGAGATTATTCATAGTATTCTGCAAGGAACTGAGATCTCCTCCATTATAATCCCAATCTCTCATGTTCAGAAAATATTCATTGAAACTGAAAAAGGAGTATAGGGGGCCTTCTAAAAGTGGCCAATAAATGGGAGAAAAATTAGAGAACTTTGTTTGCTCAAACCCATAAAGCAAAAGCTTGAAAGGTGGTAACATATTTCCTTGAAAATGTTTCTGGAGAATGAACAGCAGGAGGAGGAAGAGCTACACAGTCTACAGGACAAAACCAGTGTGCAAATACCTAGGTATAACATGGATACGAGTAAATGTAGGCAGGTAATTACAGAGGTTTATGAATAATAGTAGTAATGGAGACAAAAACATGGAGGATTTTTGGAGAACAACTTGCTAGATGTATTAGCCAGGCTGTCTGAGATGGTTATCATCAATAAGAGCAGGCAGGGCTGGCTCGATGACTTAGGATCTTATTTTTCTTCCTGTGTTTCTAATCATTACATCATTGTGTCAGTTATGCTACTGGTTTTAGTCTGTTTCTAGGAATTGTGATGGTTTTGATATACCAGCTGTCCCAAAGGTCACTTATGCGCTTGTAAATATTTTAAACTGTACCTTTCTGAGCCTAAGGAAAACAGAAGTACTACTGGCTTTTAAAAGTGGATTTGCTAGTACCAAGACCATGCAAACTGTAGTCTTCACTGTTAGTTAAACATAAATTTGAATACCAGAATCAAAGGTTTCTTAACAAAAATGAGAAGGAAATTTGGGATGCAAGTTAGAAATGAAATGGCTCATCAGCAGCCTTTTTGTTCTTTTGTGAGGATAAGTACCTTCCACAAACATAAGCAATTGCCTGAACACACCTGAGGGATTATTTTGAAGCAGAGTATGCAGAGAGTCTTTCATAAATAATAATAATAAAAAAAAAAAATCTATCCAAATTCTTGGATGTTCCCAGTGCTTTCAAAATGCCACCAATTTAATTTAACTTCTTAAATTGTGCATTTATTTTGTACCAGTATAATCACCAGCACTTAAGTTATTAGCGCTATTTTTGGCTCCTGAGCTGATACAAAATCTTAGTAAATCTAACCCGAAGAGCTGTATTTTTATAGCTGTTAGGAGTTATCAGACATGCCAGCATAAGTCATTTCAGACAGCTCCACTCTGTGATCACACACAGAGCCATTTTGAATATTTTACTAATTCATTTATCAAGTACTAAGTTCGCAGCAGTAAGAAACTGAGCAATTGTCTAGGCGTCTCTCTGGGTGTCTTGTCATTTTGTTTTCTATGCCAAATAAATGATTGCTGTCTTTTGATTATGAATTCATGAAAGCTCAGAGGAAACTTAATTATAATCTGTACTTAGGAGGCTAGCATGTAACCTGTTTATCTGATTTAGTAGAATTACATACAATATTGATCCTGGAGAATAAAGCACTTCCACAGAAAGAAGATATCACTATATTCAGTGACATCGCTACGTTGCTGTTGTCCTTCAGGGATGTTTTCTATTTGGGAAGCCTATAGGCTGCTGCAGAAACCTGTTACTCTGTCTTTCCTTTCCTGACTCTATTTTGTTCTCTGCCAAAATTAATCCACTCCCCAGTAATGGCAAAACACTTCTGTTCATGTGTTATTTAATAAAGGCACTTCTTTGGTGCCAGAAAATTAGGTTTGAAGAGTGACACCGGCTGCCAAAGGCTGGGAGAACAGTGCATTGTATGCTGCGCTGAATTTTTTCTTTGCTCGTTACTCCCAGCAATGACTGTGGGAGCCAAGGAGGTTCAGTAACAATACTTTGCTTTGGTATCGGTTATTGCTTATTGTCATAATTTGCCATTATTGTTTATCAGCAGAACTTCAGGGAAGCCAGCCCAGCAAAGTCGCTGTGCACCAGAGGGTGTTTCTCAAGGACATGCAGAGCATGCCCTTTTTTTCTCCATAAGGGTGGTGAGATGCTGAAACAGGTTGCCCAGAGAAGCTGTGGCTGCCCCATCCCTGGAAATATTCAAGGCTGGGTTGGATGGGGCTTGGAGCAACCTGGTCTGGTGGGAGGTGTCCCTGCCCATGGCAGGGGGCTTGGAACTGGATGATCTTTAAAGGTCCCTTCCAACCCAAACCATTCTATGATTCTGTGGTTCTACGAGGGAGCATGCAGGTGTAGGCAGCCACGCTGAGTCCATGCTCCAAGTAGGTGGCATCAGCCACCACTGGTCCAGAGCTGAGCTGTTGTGCTATCACGATGCTCAGGGCGGGTAAAGAGCCCTAAAAAGAGGCCAGGAAGAGTATCTCAGAGCATGAGTGAAGCAGGTACATGATTTCCTGCATCTGACTGACTGCAGAACATGAGCAATAGAGAACGGATTAAATTCCGACTCCTTTGCCTGTTTTGCAGGAAGGGCTGTAAGCTACCTCATAGAAACGGGGCTAAGTCTCTACTCCACCACACCAACATTATCGAAGTATAATGCTATTAAAATAGATGAAATTACCTTAGATTAAAATGGGTGTCATGCACTGGAGAATCAGATCCAGAGGAATGAAAGGCTTTCTTTGTGTAAGGGACAGGTTCTGAGGCATAACAGATTAGTAAATGCAATTGATGTACTTTCTTGTCACATATTATAATAGCTTCTTATTATTTGTGCTATTTTTAAACAAGCACGGAATTAGACTTGTAATTTTTTTCCAATGAACTGAGAATCTCAGTGAGCAAGACGTATTATAAACTTCTAATCCTGTGCATTACAGGCTGGCATATGCCAGACACCATGCAGAAATGTAGCAACAGCAAATTATGGCTGTTTGGCATTGCTTTTTGTTTCATAAAATTATATTTTGTCTGCTACAGATTATTTTTTTTTTTAAATCTGTAGATCTCTACAGGCTATCAAAAGTGGCTAGGGTGAAAAACAAAACTACTTCTAAAGGTTTCCTTCTACCTACCATATGTTGTTAGAAAATTGCTTACATATACAGGTAGCACATATTAGAACTCTGCAAAACTGCCAAATATGCTTCAGGTAATCTTCCCGCACACACATAAAAAGTGCCAGATTTTGAAACGGGGTAAATACCTCATACATGAATTTTTCATCTCATAAGCCAGTGGGACTGCCTGAGTAGCCTCTAGCAACGATTGTCCAAGAAAGAGAAAGAAAGCATGTGTTTTTGCAGAGTAAGGGCTATATGAACAAATGAGGGAACCACAGGGCAGAAAATATGTTTCGATACAATATGTATGAAATTTGGTGAGCCTTGGCCAAGCTCCTGGAAAACGTGTGCTGTAGATTAGACTAATAACTACGTTCAAGTGACATCGTCAAAAGCACCAAAATATGATGCTTTATTTAAAGCTGATAAGTTTTAAGGTCCTCGCTTACTGAGGAACTTGTGAGAATTAAACATTATGCTTGTTAGAAGACCGTCTTCCGAGCTCAGCAAGAAGACGAGAAGCTTTTTAGGGAATGAAAAATGGTGCACATTGGTTGATCTAATCTGTCTTTTCCTTCCCCTTTCTCCCAGCATTGCAAATATGGATTGTATTTCTCCCTTCCCCAAGATATCAACTGTTAATAATTCACTATGATGATTTTGGACATTTTATATTTAAAGTCTGCATACAATCTACTGATTAAATTGCATTATGAATAGTTGGATGAATATCTTATTTAACAAATTACTTTCTTCTGCCACCACAAATCGTATTTTTGCAGCAAATGACTGGCCATTTTAATAAGAATGAATGTAATTATTTTGCAGTCTATGCTCTTTACAGGCTGGCGTACTTCATTTTCATGTAAGAAGTCGGTAAGTATTATTGGAAAGGAGGATTCTTAAAGTTGCCATTTGTGCCTATAATTTACAGAAAATGACCTTGCCTGGAAAATAAATAAGACATGTGGGGGGCTTCAGTGTAATCATTGAACCCAAAAAGACATGAACCACTGAGTATCCTTTTTCTTTGTCACAAACCCCATGGTGATATTTTCTCTTGTTATTTTATCAGCTAAACCAAGGAAGAAAAAAAAAGAAAAGCCAATAGGGGCAAAGAAGCCCTAAAGCAAAGCCAGCAAAGTGGACTTCATTCTTTCTCAAAACATGTGAAATCAGACTAGCAAAGAAAGACCTTTATTTTGCAACTTTTTCTCAGGTTTAGTCTCAAATAAATTTCATTTTTTTTAATAGCAATTTATTTTGAGTTGCTATAAGTCATCCAGGCTGCGTGGGTTGCTTGAGATGCAGTCTTCAGTCACTGCAGCTGCAAAGAATGGGAATCAACTGATGTACCTTTCACCTTGCATTTGCCATGTGGCTGTTATTGATAATTATCAGAACTCAGATGATGCCTAATAAAATATTGCATCGGGGTAATGATAGATAACAATTTAAGTGACATGTACAGATGTCAAAATGCCAAAGAAAAGCAAGAGGGTGTAGGTATCTGTCACTGAAGCACTGGAAAAGTCTCCTCCTTCAGCTACTGTGTGCTCAGGCCTTTGTGAAAATGGAACTCAGATTCCAAAGTTAGATATTTTTGAAATAAATATCTCCGATCTGCTTTGATCACAAAACCAGGCAGGTATAATCAATGGGCTCTGTCCTCTGTATGTGACTATACTAGTGACTCGGAAAATCGCTGAAAAAAGAGAACTTGCTGTAGTTCTGTGGATCATATTGGCTTCAGCCTATAAACCCATCGAGCTACATGGAAGAGAGTTACTGTATCCCTGCAAACACACAAATTCAGAGTGCAAAAGCAAGGAAGCACAGAAACTGCAGCAGCTGCTTAGGAGTCTCTACTTCATCATCATTTAACCCGATCCTGCTATGCTCTGATTTAGTTCCTTAATCACATAATCGTGATCTATATCCTCAGTCTCTTCTTTTTACCTGTTCCACAACGTCCAATCAAATAAGGATTTCCTGAGACAGAGAACCGGTGCCAGAACCCAGAAGTTAGATACACCCTTGACTTACAGAGCTAGAAGGTCAGAGTCTCCCTCAATGAGAGCAGGGGTAGACTGTGGGTTACCCACATCTGGCATCACTGTTGCAGGGATGTGAACAAGGCTGGGGATGGGTGGGAGGGGTGGAGCTTCAGCAATTCTGTTTTTGAGTGGGAAATCCACCTTTCTAAAAAGATTTTAATGAAACAGAAACATTCCTATTATGGAAGCACATATATTTGTGTATGTATGTGTACATAAATTTGTGTATATATATGTAAACATATTTGCGTATGTATGTGTGTGTGTGTGTATATATATGTATGTTTATATAGAACCATGATTCTGTTTTGCAGCACAATTTGCTTGAAGTGGAAGCAGGTGAAGATCCTCAGATCAATTTTGCCCACGTTGCTAATCCTGTTCACTAAAAAAATAAACTCCTCTAGGAAAAAATAGTGATGTCAGGAAAAGGTGCTTAGACGGGCTCCAACCTGAAGTACAATGAGATCTTGGAGACAGAAGCTACTTGAAAGGAGCAGCCACACTCACACGGCTGCTCAGTTATGGCTCTTCCTCCTTCCCTCCCTCCTCCTATATATACTTCAGGCATTCCTTAGCTCAATGTCCTAAAAAGTACTGATGCATTTGATGTGACCTATTGACAACGTGTTGCTGATCTGTGTTAATTAGCTCAGAAGAGCCCCGTGAAGGCGCTGATTCCATCTGTTCCAGCAGGTTATCTTTTTACACCTCAGTATTTGGAATATCGACAAAATGCTTGGTATTAGATTTCCAGGTGACTCAGTGTGCTTCAATAGACTGACTCCCCATCAACCCAGTTTCACCCAGTGTTTGACTGAAATTGTTCTTAGGTTATGACCTTATTGAGTAAGTTTCAATCAAGAGTGAAATTTTATGAAATTTTGTAAAGCTCTGAAAATGAGTATTTATAATTGGAAGCATGAAAGCTCTTTAACTATAGCTACACTGCTAGGAGCTGAAACAGAAAAAGAGGATACTCTGTTCCATTTCACATTGTATAAGCTGTTAGACTGAGGAGGTAGAAGTACAATTTAATTCCTCTATCCCAGTACGTTAAAGGTGTATTTGTTTTTAGCTCCTTTCACTGGTGCTGTTTTACATTTTACCCTTTAGCATCCAATAAAAACAAAATAAAAGAGAAAAAGACAGAAGAAGGGAGAAATTAAACTGCTGTAGAAAATAACCTCAGAGAATAAGACAACTTCGTTTACAATCTAATAAAATATTTTTCATGAGTGTGGAGGGGTGGAAACCACTCCGTAATACCAAGTAACTCAAATCTGTTGTGTTGGGAGGAAATGAAAAAGTCAGCAGTCACCGTGTGAGGGGCCACACTTCACACAGCTGAGCTGTACCCAGCGACTACAAAACGTAATTAACAGATAATTAGGAGACGAAGGCACAGTAGCCACTATATTTGATCTGCAAATCAATAAACTCTACTAGGAGCTTCCGTGTTGACTTTTTATTAGTCTTTTTCTCTCTTTTTTTTTTAGCTGACAGCTCTCCTGAGAACTGCGGTTCCTACTCTGCTCTGATCCAAGTCTGATGTCAGCCTGCCTCACAGCACTGATTCACCCAGATAGTCCTAAAAGCCAAGAATTGTTTTCCCTGCCCTATAAAGGTTCTTTCACTTTCTTCTGCACCCTCAAGAAGTGAACTCTGGTGCACTTAAAACTCATTTACTTCACAGCAGTTTCTTGGGTGCAGCTGAATTCTTCTTGGACAATATAATGGCTTCTAATCAAAAAGCAGCCTCTAAGAGATGGAAGTGGTGGAAATTTCTGACTGTTCAGTCGTTTGTGGCACACTTGAGATTTCGTACACAAAGAGTTTCCAAAGGCAATTCAGTATTTCTGTGTATACTGCTTAAACTGAAAGTCAACAGTAAAATGAATTGACATGCAGAATGTGTCATTTGTGATGAAGATGGTGATTACAAATTGTTGCTAATCTTCTCATCTGTTGCAAAGTTGGGGTTTCCCTTTCATCCCTGCCCTCCGCTGCAGGCCTCATTCTTTCCGCAAAATAACTACATCAAGAGGTAAAGGGAGACTGAGAGTGTTATTCTCTTTAATTTGAAGTTTAATACTCAAAGAAAAGGTAAAAACAGCATTTTATTTTTTTTGTTGTATTCAGGACTATGTGCCCTTCTTTGTCAACTAACTTGGTTGCTAATCTCTTTCTACCCTTGTGAGGGTCTCAGGGGCGATGTACTGCGGGTGAGGATACATGCTCCCACTCGAGCATGGAACAACCCAAACACAAAATCTTTATTCCTAGCATAGGAATGAGAAGAAACACAGTTTGACTTTCAGGAACTAATTTTTTGAGGTTTGCCTGAGAATTCTTTTTCTTGTAGACAGTGGAGATTTAATCAAAAGATGCGATGGTTACAGACTCGCATCTCTTTCAGCAGTTCTGTGAGTCACTGAAATAATTTCCAATGAAATGCAGCTCAGCTGTTCTCCCTGTGTTTGTACACTTGCAGACATGTGCGTATGCCTTTGCAAAGACCAATATAATGTGACCTTCTCTGCTGTGTACAGCCAGTAAGTAATAATGTAGAAGAAATAAGTCATAAGAGTTGATTGTATCACACAAGTCTTCAAGGTTTATGTTATATGCAAAACCATTCCTATCACTGCAGTAGTGTGGGAGCTGCTCTTCCTACAGTGCTGCTGTTCAAGTGAATTTGAAGAAATCGGTCCCTTTCCTTATAGGTGGTTTTCCATATCTGGACAATTTAGCAGGGCCAACCAACAGGCTTAATGTTGGGGCACTGTCTTCAGTGACAGATGAAGAGTGCCATGGACCCTGAGCTTGCTGGGACACTCCAGCTGCTTGCTTTCTGTCTGTCCTCGCTGCTTATTCTCAACGTGGTGGGATTAAAGTTCAGGGAATTACATTCTGATGTTGAGTTTGGGAAAGTCAGTGCTGCCTGTTTCTTTCCAACCAGTCTTGTCTCAAACAAGACAAGATCCAAACAAAAGCTGAGGACAGTGGCAGGAAACCTAGTACACTCAGCTTTCCAGTAGAGTTTGCTATTTAGCAGAGTTTATTCCGGGTCATGTCTTTACAAGAAAGCAATCTGGGTAGTACAGAGGTTTGCAGCTGAGAACAAGCTGAGACCCACTTTTCACCAACAGTACGCACCCACCAGTGAGTATTGATCACCTGTGGCTATCATTTACCTTTTCCTTATTTCCTTTCCATGTCCTTTTTATTATTTACAGCTGTCAGATCTTTCCCACCTCTCCAATGTCCCTGGTAAGTACAGCGATGGGAACAAGTGCATGTGTGTCTTTCCTCATAGCTTTCCGGAGGCAGAGCTTGGCTTCTTCTTGGCAGCTGCAAGAGCCTTGGGGAAAAAGGTTTGAGGCCACCCAGCTGAGCAGATGTGCGGCAGCAGCTGGGGAGTGATGTTCCCAGCAGCTCCTCCAGCTGCAATCATTACCCATTAGTGAGCAGCGGCGGCGTTGCTCCATCACTGTGGTGGATCCAACAGCAGGACTTCTGCTCCCTTCCCCGGAACAATTCCTTATCTCCCGCTGGCCAGCCACACTCTTCTACATTATTAATTACAGGCTCAGCTGTGAGTCCTTCCACATGCCCGCTCTGGGAGTAATGGTCCATGAGAAGTCTGATTAGTCTCCCGCGTGGGCTGCCCGCACTGCCAGATCCCCCAGAGGGAAGAGAGCAACTGTTAGCTAAATGTTGTCTCCTTTCCCACACAGGTGAGAGATGACAGGGTGAATAAACGTGGAGGAATGGGAAGAACTGACCCTATCTCTTCACAGGGCAGTCTTTGCAGACCCAAGCATGGAGGGAGGCAATAAACAGCAGCAGCATGGTCTTCTTTGAGCACCAGGTCTATGTCTTTCCCTGGCTGTTTTCCTCCTCAGCATCCCAAGCAACACTAGAAAGCCCCATTCAGTTCTCCTGGATGTGGTATGAAGCTACACTAAGTCTCAGCTCCCTGCTTCTAACACTGAGAAGTTTAGGAGCTAAATCACTAATCCTGAAAAGGTGCGGATGCTGTGTTGCTTTTGGCACATGGTGAATCAATTGGAAATGAATCTGTTGGCAGTGTCAATCTACATCAGATAAATTTGGTTCATACCTCTTTCAGGGCCCACAAGCTTGTTCACAATGACACGTGGATCTGGGGTGAATGGCCGGCACAGTAACACTGATAACAGTGCAGGACTGCCATGAAAATAACTCCTTTTCTGCCTGCACATTAGCCTTGTTTCTGACATGGCTGTGAACACACACAAACATACACACATAGCACACAAACATACACACATAGCACACACACATGCCCAATGCCCCAGGCAGAAAAATGGGGCAGAATAGCACCATATGAGGATATTTTTTTTCCTTCTCTCCCATGTTTTGTATATCCACGCTGAAATTTCCAAATTTCCATTTTAATTATTTTATCTCTGAAGACATACACTTGTACACATTCAGGGGTGGCGTTATCCAAGACTGAAAACGACAGTGACAAGCTGTGCAATCCTGGGGGTGGTGACTTGGAGTTATTTTCACGGTATTATGTGAAATCGCTACAATAAAACAGTCCATACAATGCACTCTAATAGCCTCCTTACCACACTATTAAACCTTATAACTGAAACTTCTTGCATTTCTGCTGAGAAGTAATGCAGCATGAAGATTGAATTATCTCGTGTCCATTTACAGATAATTCTTTAGGTCACTAAAGTGGGATAAGTGACAATAAAACAGCTGCACCACGTTTAGCTTGGAAAGAAAGCACATGTGGCCACAACATGAAGACACCCCGTTTCTCCTTCACCCTGAAACCCACGGAGCCATACACACATGGAGACACGCATGCACACGTGCACACCGTGGTGCACAGGTGGCGTGGTTTTGGCCAATCAGAATGACAGATGGTCCTTTCCCCCACGTCCCTCCAAAAAGAGGAGAGGAAGAGATAAAGAGATTTAAGAGTTTACAAAAAGAACTAAACTACTTTAATGAAACTGTTAATAAATAATAAAATAATAAATAATAATAAAATAAAATAACAGTAATTTAAAAAAGTATACAATATATACAAAACTGTATCCAGCTCCCAGGATGACGATCACGTCACCAGCAGACACGGGGAAAGTCCCAGACTGCAGTCAGTGACGGACAGGACCTGGATTCCAGATCTGGAGTCAGGAATGCTTGGATCAGGATCAAAAGTGGACAAACGGACAGGGTCGTCCTCGGATATCATCCACTGAAGAAAGAGAGTTGACCCTTTGATCCCTCAGCTTTTCTACTGAGCATGATGCAGATGGGATGGAATATGCTGTTGGTCAGTTTTGGGTCACCTGTCCTGCCCGCTCCTCCCTGCAGGTGTGACCCCTCTATGCTTTTCTGTTTCCAACCCTCTAACGGGGCAAATAACGAAGTTAGGTGACCTTGGTTGTTATAGCAATAAGTATAACCAAGAGCCTCTGTGCATACTGTTCCTTGGTATAATCAGGTCTTATCACTCTGAGAATGAACAGTTTCTGAACAATACGCTGTTAATTTCAGAGTTTAGTCAGTTAGAAGAGGCCCAGCCAAAAAGTAAAATTACAAAACAGAAAATTGGTTGTGTTTTACCTCAAACCAGGACAACAGGCAGAGCCATGAAGTTGACAGAGCCAGGAGTACGCGACGCTGTGATGCGCGTGGTGTACGAAGGCACAGAACCACACGTGCAGGAACGCTGAGCCACGTGCACAGAGGTGTAGTCCTGCACCCAGCCATGCACGCCCAGAACACTGCACACACAGGAAAGCAGGAAATTAAAAAAAAGGGTAGCAGTCACTCCTGAATTTAATACGAATTACCTGTTCTCTTACATCTACTAGGAATTAATTTTATGTGCTGGACATAACTGAACCTAATCATTTTTATTTTTTTTAAATTGAGGTCAAGCCAGATGGAGGGAAATGACAAGCATCCTAAGATGACACCGAAGATACAAGATGTTGAAAGGATGAAATTTTGAATTCATTAATTTCAACAAGAATTTAATCCGTGACATCGTTAGGTTTAAAATTTCCCTATGGGAAATTATGAGAATAGAATCCCTGAGGGCTGGTTCCTACGCCTAAATATTCTCCATTGATCTCTTCCCATTCTGCATTTCCTAAAAGAATAATCACACCGACATAGACTCTGCAAGAGGAGCTGAGAGAAGAGGAATGTATTAAAAATACTGGTTCTGCCACATAGCATTTCCCTCACCGATCTTGATTGTTGAACGGTGCCAGCCTCCAGCCATTCTTTGTTTATTAGTCGGTGACTTGAAGTCAAATCAGAGTCTTTGAAATACTTCACAGTGAATCTTTCTACTGAGGGACAGATCCTTCATGATAAATCTGTTTCATCATATTGCCAATGGTTATATGGAATGCGTAATTATTAATGCATAATTCCCCTATCTGTCCATCTAGATGCAATATAATTGGGTGAATAATTTATAGCAAACAATTTAAAATTTGTGCCCATTTTCTATTAGCATAGTATCCACAAATACATTATAATTCTCTGAGATTAATTCCTCATTCAGTATGACTTACTATAGTTATGAAAACCCAATATAAAGTCAGTAGAAAATATTTCATTGAATTCTATGAACTCTGGATTAGGCCTATAATTATTAGTCTGTAGATAAATCAGAAGTAGTTCAATAAAAGTACCCATGGTCATAATTTTCTTTCTAATTCTTTTGATTGGAAATCTTTCATTGCTCTGATTGGATATGCACCTAGGAAAACAGATATACTGTGGATATCATATCCAGCCTCGCATTTAACTTTTCATGACTCAAGTGCTTTTAAAGATCCCATCAGGCAATTATTCATCTTTTTAGGCATCTAAATCTCTCTCTTACATAATTCTTAAGATAACTGTTCATGCTACCGCACTGTGTGTGGGAGCTCCATGTCCAGGTTTCACAAGCTGCCACTTCTATTGCCTTAAGCATTGGACTGGTTTTTGTTCCCAAACTAAGGTATTAAATGTCCTGCAATAAAAGACCAAGCAATATAAGACAACTAAAGGGACATTCCTCATTAAAAGCCTCATATGTTATGATTTTTAGCTAATTCCAATCCAAAACCAGGACAAAGAGATTAATGGAACAGACAATTAATGGTTGACAATCTACTTCACCCCCAGTAGTGAAAGTCTTAAGTTCTTATCTTGCCAGTACAAATTGCTTGTTTCCAAACCAGCAAAGAAAAAGCAAAAAATAAAATTCGAAGCTGCCTTTTCTCTGTATGGTTTCTTACCTAGATTGGGTTTCATATTTCTTTGAATTAATAATTCTGCTTTCTTTTTTATTGTGCCTTAAGCAGTCATCTGACTTCAAAGAACTGCTGTGTTTGCTTTAACTCCTCTGCAGTAGAAAATGCCTTATTAAAGTAATGATCTAATGGTTTAAAACAGGGCACTTCTGGGCTTAATGGAGGCTCATTAAGTATTCATTCATTAGAGAATGCTGCTTGTGATAAATATACCATTAAGTCACTATAATGCATACTGTCAACTACTAGCATGAATTCAAAGGCACGTGGTCCAGTATCCCTGCGTACCACATCGTCTTGAACAGTTATGCTTCAAAACATTGCTGTCCTACAATTTAATGCATCGAAAGCCATGATTTGTAACCTCTAGGGTGATGATGTTTGGTTTCCAACCCAGGTCTGTGGTGGTTACTACACTGCTGTGAAAAAGTTGTCCTAGTTATCCCGAATGGGGGTTATCAACACATTTCCTTACATAAAGCCAGGCCCTCGAATGAGCTGGTCGCAGGTCTGTAGAGAGGGAGATTAGAAGTTACTGCTAAAGGAAATCTTGAGACCAGTGGAAACTGGGATGATTTGATTGATCTCCTTTGGGTCTGTGTATTCCAGACTCTGGTTTTGGTAGTTCCAATTAAGGTCTCCACAGAGGAAACCACGTCCAGTGTGCATCTGTGTAGGCCTGTAATAGAGTTTTGCTGTTATACACTTTTTACTAATATTTCAAGGCCTTAGGAGAGAGGCTTGCCAGGCTTGCTCTGCCTGAACTTGGCCAGCCTGCAGCTTTGTTTTAATTGGTTTAGCTGTGACAGCAATTTGTTTAATTGACAGGTGTCTGTGGCTAATTTGTTTTGCTTTTGTCATCTTTATAAGGTATAAACATAGTTTTATATAGATAACAGTAAGAAGCAATTATCCTGTGTAGCATGAGATATTTATGACTCTTACACAATGATGGTGTTTAGAGAAATACAGGCCTGGTACGACAGCGGAGGTCTTGGAAGCGGAGACACGGGATGAGGCACAGAGGAGTGCAGGCGTGGGGTAAGAAGAGATGGGCACAGCCTGGCACTGTGGATCCCATGGCTATCAACAACTCACAAATGGTCAGTCAAGGAAATGCAGTCCTGGAGTTGGACAAAAATAGGCTTTAGGGGTAGCAGAGTAATACAATATAGAATACTATATAATGCCTGGAAAAGGAACCTTATATAGTAAATTCAGATGTAACATGGAATTGCAGAAAAATGTAGAAAGAAAGAGAAATGTAAAGGCATGTTAACAAACATAAAAATAACACAAAATGGATTCTAGAGTGAAGAAGAAACATGAACATGAAACATGAATGTCATATTTCTCCTGGTGAAGGAATCCAGGTGCTGACAACTTACCTCGACACCCTCACCCCACCCCAGAATGGAATCACTGAGATTAGGACTCAGAGGAACAGCAGAAAGATGAGCATAACACCAGGAAAAAGGGTGTGTATTAAAGTTTTTAATAATAATAACAACAACAACAATAATGTTGAAACATTTTCTGTATTTCTTCTCTCTATATAATATTTACATCTGACCTAGTAATAATATTTTGATTAAACTGTTAAGATTTCAATTATACTAGCAATGAATTATTGTCTTATGGTACATTTCCTCCTTGCCTATAAAAAAGAGTTTGAGCATGACCAGGCCATTACTACCATGAATGACAGTGGTATGTCAGTGCCTTGGTTGTCTTTTTCTACATCACGTCTCCCAGCACCTCTCATCTGGTTGGGAAGTACCACCTTCCATGCACACAGGTATTTGTTTTCTTACAGCCAAAGGGCATGGGACTTTCACAGCTACAAACAAGGGCTAAGTCAATATTTCTTTATTGTGTCCAGTGTGCCAGCAAGGTGTGCATTGTTCTCAAACATAAAGTCAGTAAATAGCTAACTGTTCACTGGGACATCATTCAATACTGAAGTCATGCATTATCAAAATCAATCATGTAATTGAGAAAAAGATTGACCTCTTTTTAGCATGAGTTATATAGAGTCTGTCTGGATAGAAACGCGCTTATTTCTTCTAGGGGCTGTAATGCGTTTTTGATGTTGTGTCAGCTTAAAGCTGGATCTCATTCTTGATGACTAACTCCTACATCATCCATCATGCACTCGGGCCAGCTCACATTCTGGCTAAAGCCTGGAGATAGACAGCTGGCTCCCAGAAGAGACATATCTGAATTCAACACGCTCCCCTCCTGTCAGTGTGGACACAATTAGCTGGAGCCAAGCAAAGCGGAGAAGTTAAACCCTTGCTTGGACACTGCATACGTGTAAGCTGGGTTCTTTGTATGCCATGGCAAAAGGTCTAACAGTAAATTCTCTTGCCTTGCCTTACCTCTGCCTTGTTCTTAGCCTCCAGTGCACCCAGACCACCCTTACAGCTCATTTCCACCTATCACACAGCCTCCTGCCTGAAGGCTCTTGTAAGGCACTGTGACTTGCATAGCCTCTGCTCTCTCCTAGAAGGACCCTAGTAGACAGAGCCATGGGGTTGGTATGCACCGCACATGGTCTTCTTTAGCTCACAGGCACGGGGGGGTAATTCTCCTGGGATCAAAGGGCTCAGAGTTTTATCCCTTCTGTCTCCGTACAGCTCCCAATGGTTTAAACAGAACATATCTGGCAATTCCAGAGGAATTACACTGTTTTAATTTGCATAACATCTATTTCTTTGGAACTGAAGCACAGATTTTCAAAGACATGTATGAAGGATGAAATTGCTGAGTAACAGGGATAAATTTGTTCTAATGCTGCTTGAAATTCTTTGAAGTTCAGGCAAGCAAAAGTCAGACAGGCAAAGCACGGTGCTACAGAATTAATCAAAATTAATCTGGAATTCTTTCTTGTTGTTGATTTCTTACAAATTCTTGTTAACTTAGTTGTGTTCTTGGTTCTTGGCTAAATGGCTTCTGTTAGGAAATATGGATGAACCACTTCTATGATCAGCCGAGCAGGTACCTCAGTCTTATTGGCGTGAGCAAAAAGATTTCACAAGCAGATGTTTTTCTCCTTTTCTTTAGCCTTTAGTCTTTCTCTAGCCCTGTGAAATATATAGCAGGGCCTTGCACTAACATAGAAGGGATTGGGGAACAGAGTAGGTAATGACCGATTTTGTCTTTTCTGGATGCTCTCTCACTGGAGCCAAGAAGCATTTTACCAGGGGCAAATTAATTCTTACCTCAGACCCTCTTGGGTGCATTCCAGACTAACTGCATCTCCTTCTGTACCTGCCTCTTATCCGTCAGCCAGCTGTAACTTTAATTGATCCAAACTGCAGAAGAAAATGAATGTATTCCAAATTTGTTGCCGTATTGTCCTAAAATACCCTGAGAAATCTCCAATGTGTACGCTTTTTCTGAGATATGATTCTGCAACTGTCTGATACAATATTTGATCAAAATTGAGGATCTCTGCTAATGCCCATAATACAAAGCCCACCTCATGAGATTAATTACATAACTGAAGCTGGTTTTTCCCCCCTGATTTCCCTTCTTTTTGTGTAACTATGGTTCTTGATTTTACGCATCTTTCCTTTTTTTTTTTTTAAATAATATTAAATTCACCCAACTTCTTGCAACTGATCGATTTCCCAAATGTCTGTTTTGTGGATAACATATTGATATATTTTGAAAATCAATAGAAAGAGAATTAAACAGAAAACAGATCAGGCACCTCAATCATATAAGTCTGCTGCTGCATAATCTTTTATTTCAACCCATATATTTCATGGGCCTAAGGCCACAAAACAGACTTCTCACTTTATTTCCCTGCCTTTCATCTCAGTACATGGATTATAACACGCACGGAGCCTTCTATTTATATAAAATTATATGATATATGGAGTCTTATGATAAAGGACTCAAGTGAAATAATTACACCTATGTCAATTAAGACTAATGCCGAATCCAAACCAATATCCCAAAAGCTAGGGGCCTGCTAAAAATGAAGAAAGAGAAACTGTTCTCTATAAAACAGTCTTAAGTAAAACCAAATCCAATATAATCCTCTTATTAAGTAATATTAGGCAGTTCAGTCATGTGCATTTTTCCTGAAAGAAGAGACTTGCTTATTTTAAGCTCCCTGAGAGACAATTTGCATAATTATGATCTTCTCATAGAACTAGATTGATTTACCATTTTTAAACAAGTATCTCTATAACCAGTGTTTGAAACAGGTGTTTACATACTTGTTTCCAGAGTCAGCTGAGACTTACAGAAGGACAAACTCCTCCCCTAAATAGGTTTTTGCCCCAACTCATATGGTCTTACTCTCAAGCCACAGTGGTAGTTTGATATGTTTTTGGCTGGCCAACACTCACATAACACCTGTTGCTGTGGATCTCTAGCGACGAGGACAAGACAGCAAGATTATGAGTAACCAGAGAAAATGGTGAACTTTCCTTATAAAAGAATCGCAGGAGCCTTGCTCTACTTCTGCAGAAATATTCATTCAATCTTAATATAATGGTGGCTATAAGCTTTAAATGTTATTTAACTGATACTTCATCCATAAAGGAAATGAGATTAAAGAGAAGAGATGGTGGTAGGAAAATAAAGAAAGAAGATTAAAGCTTTGAGGACACAGTCATAGAAATTACACATGGAAAGACCAATTATATCTAATTACACATCATCTTTCCAGTATTCACTGGTTTATATGTTATAATTCTCTATTCAGGCTCTGTAGGAGCCTGTGACTATGCTGACTTGTAAACTACAGCTAGTTTTAGAGCAACCACCATGAAGGCTTCTCAGCAAGGCTTCCCTAACTCTGTAGCCATGTGCATTTGAGCACACTAGAGGTGATTCATCACCCTATTAGAGCGGCTTTGCATGACTCTGTCTCAACAAGGGGTGGTAAAAGTTCTGTGGTTAACATGCTAGTTTTGTGGTCCCTACCCCTTGGCCTTCAAACCAGAAGACATTCTTGTCAGATGGAGAAGGGAAGAAGGGGGAGCAGAGCTGCTTCAAAACTTTCTCCATCAGCCCGTGGTCATCTCACTTAGCCTGGTGTCAATTTGTTTAGGACTTTTCTCCATTCCCTCAGTTTCCACTGGCATAGACATGAAAGGGCCATCCTGGGATCTAGTTTATTAGACGCACAGCAGAGTTGAGCGGCAAATAAATTTTAAGTCACATTTGTTGACCTGGCTTAAATCTTAAATCCTCAGCTCCCAATCTCTTCCAGAGTCTCTCGTCCTTCTTAAGTAATTTTTCATAAAGTACCTTTCTACTACAAAAGAGGGTTTCTGCCAATTGTGCTTCCATCACTGGCATGGAGATATGCTTTCCAGGTCTTCTCCAATCTTGAATCTTTACTGTTGCCTTCTCTGGTCAAACACATCTCTCTTGTTGCTGTTGGGATTTTTTATGAACAATCATTCATCCCACAAGTATACCATGAACTGTTGTCCTCAGACTTACTGCTGGTGAGGCAAACAACTGGTATTATTTCATTAATGCTGAGACTAGTTCTAATTCATGGGAAGAGCCTTTTTGCCTTCTGAAAGGGTCTATGACTGCCCTTAGAGCTGCTGAAACCCGAGCAGCTCCCCTTGGCATTCCCTTCAGATCCAATGCTGAAGTAATTAATTTGCTGGGGTTCCCAAGTCATATACTTGAGGTTGGAAGAGTAGATTCAGTCTCCATCTAAATAAGGATAGGACTGAGCAGCTGCACAATTGTCCCCATTGTCAGATACACAAACATGTGTGGTTTGTAACAGGCAATACCCACGTAAATTTGTGTCTGGAATCAGATGTCTTTGGCAAGACCCCTAACGATAGCTCCCACGGATTGAGGTGGCTGTGTCATTTGTGCTAGTGACTTCATGTGCATCAGTGACTGTTTCTGGAATTTAGTAGCTACTATTGTGGGCACTTGGGACAGATAAAGGATCATGGCGATTTTTATCTTGCACCAGAGCATGAAGTAAAAATGTTAAAACTGTCAATGTGCATGATTCCAATAACGTGCCTTGTTGAGGAATTACAGCAATTTTTGTTGGCTCTCAATTGAGATCGTTCTGTGTTGACCTCCTTGTTCTGTGCTACTTAACTATGCCACTGGGGATGACTATTGTCTTCACCATTCTTCCCTGTGCTCAAGGAAGTTGTTACCTTTATGATTTGGAAAAAAACAAAAACAAAAAGAAGGTGTTTACAGTTGCTTTCATTTGTTAACATTGAAGACATTATCGTTTAGCAACAGCACGTCTGTGTGTGCATATGGGTGTGCACGCACATTTCAGCTGCCTGTGCGGGTACAGCGCTTGGCACAATAAGGTCTTTCCAGTCCATTTTCTAGAGCTGCCTTAGCGACGCTTACATACATGAGGAAATAATTTCAGAAATGAAACTTTGGGAATAAGAAATGTTGTGTCTGTACAGAAAATTATACTTTCTCGCTCAATACATTTCAGTGGCACTTAACATAGATGGCCATATTGTAGACCTGATGGGAAGAATTAGGACTCCACCGTGACATGGGCAGTGATGCCTATATCATTGCCAACCTCTGCTAAGAACTCTCAAACTGCCTAAGAGGATGCCTTACTGCCAGGATATTGTCTTCCCTTGACAGTTCAAAACCACTCCAAAGTGAGAACTTTTATTTTTTGGGGGAAAAAATTGATCCTTATGAATAAGATCTAGTCTAGTTATGTCATACATTCCGTCAGCTTATATTTAACAGCATGACATGCATGTTAGCAGCAAAGTGAGTCTGACAAAATTGCTCTACTTGACATGGAAAGAATTATTTGGTTCTGCACATAAACTACCAGTTTGCTTTAGAATTGTTATTTTGAAAAATAAATATGGCAAAGAAAATCGATTTCTTATTTCTTCTCCTAGAAGAGTACAAGGACATAATCTCTATAGTACTTCATAAACTTGATTTGATTTTTCAAAAGCTCTCTCCAGTGTATACCTCTTAGCTAGGAAAGGAGTTTAGCTTTTTTGATTGCAATATATTTTCTGCTTAAAAAACAAAAAGAAAAATAAATATCTAATGTATAGCAGGAGATGACAATGTAGTATCTTCTTATCAGAAAAAACATGAAAATATATTAGCAATTTCCAGCTGGGAAAAACATTAAAAAATTGTCAATAGCTTAGCTTACTTCTCTTAGACACATTTACATATCGATCAAAAAAAAGGCATAGCAGTTTTAAAAAGTGCCATTTAGTGGGGAGAATTAGTAAGTAATGTTGAGTTGGAAGATAGATACTTTGTGGAGCTGATCTGTTATTGATATGTTATTAAAAGGGTCTGAAAGTTTCCACTTAGTTTTATATTGCCAGGCATGGATAAACTATTCTAAAAGCCTTGCCTATTTTGGAAAGCTTCTCTCTCTGTGTCCTATTTCAAAGTTCCTACCCAGATACGTGAAAAAGATTGGTTTACTTTTCGCAATCACACTGTCACTTTCACTCATGTCTGCTCTGCTCTCAGTTCACTCCCTGTCTGGCTATAGTAGGAAAGTATGACGAACCTCCCAAATGAGACTTTTCATGAGATTATGATTTCTATAATCAGCAATGGATCAGCTCCAACAAAGGACATATAAATCCTAAAAACAGTCAACCTGTATATACTGTTTATATGACTCTTTAGAAACAGAGAAGACTTAGATTCATCACACGAACTTTAAGTACCTAAGCAAGCCATAAGATTATAAATATCACAGGCATCGGTACAACATGGCAGATATCACTATAGACAAGGGCAAGAGTGCAGTACCTTCAGAGGGTGAATCATTCCTCACAATATATGAGTTGCTTTCTGAGTGCATGCATCTAATATGGTTTATCTGATATGCACGCTTCTTGCTCAACCGACTATATAGTGAGCACAGGGCAACTGCTCCCCCAGATTCATCATCTCCATCAGCCACATAAAGGAAATGTGATAGAATCATAGAATCGTCTAGGTTGGAAGGAACCTTTCAGATCATTTAGTCCAGCCATCAACCTAACACTGACAAAATCAACACTAAACTATGTAGCTGAGCTACACATCTACTCAGCTTTTAAATACCTCCAGGGATGGCGATTCCATCATGTTCCTGGGCAGCCAGTCCAGGCCTTGATGTTTCAGAAGGTACATCTAAAAAGACTGCCTAAGCAGGCAGCTGCTTAATGGGAAGCGCTAGAAATAGGCATGTGGAGGCATCTGAGCATCTCTAACTTAGAAACCATGTCTGAAGAAATTCCCTATAAGAACGTCTTGGAAAAACCAAGTAGCATTCATTCCCCTCCAGACACAAGATGAGAAGTCATGGACTTGTCCTGGGTGCTAAAAAAGATCTCATTATTTTTTGTTTGTTAAGAACACAGGAGATTGTTGACACTGAAGGACTTACAAAGCAAGCAGAAGGCAGAAATCTTTATTTTTAACAGAGAAGGTGAGAAGGCATAGTATACTTTATTTACCACACAATAGTTATATGGAAATAATGCATATCTTATGTTTCTGAGTCTTTTTTATTACTGCTTGTCAAAATTCTTATTTAAACATTGAAAATTAAATTGTAATTGAAATCTTCTTAATGATGATAATGACTGAACTCATGTATGAACATAAATATCATAGAATCATAGAATCATAGGGTTGGAAGGGACCTCTGGAGATCATCCTATCCAACCCCCCTGCCAGAGCAGGGTCACCCAGAGCAGGTTACACAGGAACACGTCTAGGCGGGTTTGGAATGTCTCCAGAGTTGGAGACTCCACCACCTCTCTGGGCAGCCTGTGCCAGTGCTCTGCCACCCTCAAAGAAGTTCCTCCTCATGTTTAGGTGGAACTTCCTATGCTCAAGTTTGTGCCCATTGCCTCTTGTCCTGTCCCCGGGCACCACTGAGAAGAGCCTGGCCCCATCCTCCTGACACCCACCCTTTCAGTATTTATAAGTGTTGATAAGATCCCCCCTCAGCCATCTTTTTTCCAGACTTAAGAGACCCAAATCCCTCAGCCTTTCTTCATCAGAGAGGTGTTCCAGTCCCCTCATCATCTTGGTAGCTCTCTGCTGCACCCTTTCCAGCAGTTCCCTGTGCTTCTTGAACCGGGGAGCCCAGAACTGGACACAATACTCCAGATGCGGCCTCACCAAGGCAGAGTAGAGGGGGAGGATGACCTCCCTTGACCTGCTGGCCACACTCTTCTTGATGCACCCCAGGATGCCATTGGCCTTCTTGGCCACAAGGGCCCATGGCTGGCTCATGGTCATCCTGTTGCCCACCAGGACTCCCAGGTCTTTTTCCACTGAGCTGCTCTCCAGCAGATCAGCCCCCAACCTGGACTGGTGCAGGGGGTTATTCCTCCCCAGGTGCCGCACCCTACGCTTGCCCTTATTGAATTTCATAAGGTTCCTCTTTGCCCAGATCTCCAAGCTGTCCAGGTCTCTCTGTATGGCGGCACAGCCTTCTGGTGTGTCAGCCACCCACCCCCCCAGCTTTGTGTCATCAGCAAACTTGCTGAGGGTGCACTCTATCCCTTCGTCCAGGTCATTGATGAATATATTGAAGAGGACTGGACCCAGTACTGACCCCTGGGGAACACCACTCGTCACTGACCTCCAACTAGACTCTGTGCCCCTGATCACTACCCTCTGAGCTCTGTCTTTCAACCAGTTATCTATCCACCTTACTGTCCATTCATCTAACCCACTCTTCCTAAGCTTCCCTATGAGGATGCTGTGGGAGACTGTGTCGAACGCCTTGCTTAAGTCAAGGTAGACCACATCTACTGCCCACCCCTCATCTATCCATCCAGTCATGCCATCACAGAAGGCTATCAGATTAGTCAGACCTGATTTCCCCTTGGTGAATCCATGTTGAGTACTTCTGATAGCTTTCTTTTCCGCCACATGCCTTGAGATGACACCCAGAACGAGCTGTTCCATCATCTCTCCAGGGATGGAGGTGAGGCTGACCGGCCTGTAGTTCCCTGGCTCCTCCTTCTTGCCCATTCAGAAGACTGGAGTGACATTGGCTTTCCTCCAGTCCTCAGACACCTCGCCTGTTCTCCAGGACCTTTCAAAGATGATGGAGAGCGGCCCAGCAATGACTTCCGCCAGCTCCCTCAACACTCTCGGTTGCATCTCATCGGGGCCCATGGACTTGTGAATATCTAATTGATCTAATTGACCCCTCACTTGATCCTCCTCAACCCAAGGGAAGTCTACTTCTTTCCCCGTTACTTCCCCCAATGCCTGGGACTCCTGAGGGCAGGGCCGAGCAGTAAAGACTGAAGCAAAGAAGGCATTCAGTGACTCCACTTTCTCTGCATCCTCCATCACCATGGCTCCTGTCTCATTCAACTGTGGGCCCACAACTTCTCTGGTCTTCCTTTTGCTTCCAATATACTTGTAGAAGCCCTTCCTGTTGAGCTTGACGTCCCTGGCCAGGTTCAATTCCAAGGCGGCCTTGGCTTTCCTCGTCCCTGATTGCTCTGGCAGCATTCTTGTAATCCTCCCAAGGGGTCAGTCCCTTCTTCCACTTATTGTATACTTCCTTCTTCCACTTGAGCTTTTTCTGAAGCTCCCTGCTCAACCATGCAAGTCTCCTGTGTCCCTTGGGCAATTTCTTTCTCTTAGGGATGCACCAATCTTGAGCTTGGAGGAAGTGGTCTCTGAATGTCAATCAGCTTTCTTGAGCCCCTTTGCCTTCCAGAGCCCTAGCCCACAGGATCTCTCCAAGCAGTTTCTTGAAGAGGTCAAAGTTAACTCTCCTGAAATCCAAGGTTGTAATTTTACTTCTTGTTGGCTCCTGTACCACCTGTGTCAAAAAGTTGTCATCAATGCACTGGAGGAGCCTCCTGGACTGTGCAAAATATACACACGTTGCTGCATGGCAGAAGTCCTTTCAAAGTTAAGGCCAAGAAAATAATGTAGCTCTGGGTTTATAGAAAATACTACTGAAGCAGAAATAAAAAAAACATCTGTTGCAACAGACCTCAAGGAGAAAATGAAGAACTTACAGGTGAGGCAGCAGAAGACAGAGAGCCAGAGGAAGAAATTTTAGAAGTGGTTGAAACAGGAGACTTAGAAGATGATGTTAGGATAGTGGTCTAGACAAGTGTCTAGGAAAACATCGGGTAGAGCCAAAGGACAGATGTGCACTTATGACCCTTGCAGGGTGGTTATGATGGCGTGAGTGATATCATATGGGAAAAAAGTGATGAAATCTAGTGAGAGGCTCAAAGCGAACAGGGAGAACTAAGATCTGACACAGCATGCATGACAGGGCAGCCAGGATGCAAGGGTTATCAGTAGGGTTTCATGTCAGAGGAAGGCACAAGGGTGAGGAAGTAAACCTGAGGAGTAAATCTTCACACAGTGAAGATGTTTACATACAGCTTAATTAGCACAAGGACTTCAATGAATCTGAAGGAAAAACTTCACCTCTGGGCTTGTTCTCATACCAAGGTTATCACACTGTGACGTGCTACATAAAATTAGCTGGAAAGAGTAAGCTTGCCTGAGGTCCTTTTCTGCTCTTTCCCAGCAGAGTTTCTGTTACTCTTGTCACAAACTGACTAAATATAGTTTATCCTATTTTCCCTAAGGTTTTCTTTGTCTTTTCTTATCCTAGCCTTTCATAATCCCAGGGTTGTGCAGGTGCTGTACATAATCTTCTGTGTTATCAGGAAACAGCACTGCAGGGTTCCATTTAACCAGCACAAGCTGTCGTCTTCCATTGCTGCAGTTTTATAACTATAAAAAGACAATTATACATACTGTGAGAATGCTGATGACTGCATCTTGGAAGGCTGAAAAAATGAATTGTGACTTCAGTTGTGTTGGAGTTATGGCAGCTTGAAGGTGAAAGTTTGAAGATCAGTGCCTAAGACGTAGCCATGCTTCCCAAATGAATCATTCTGTTACAGATACATTTTCTGTAAGAAATCAAAGTGTTGTTTTCTTCTTCTTGGTAAATTACTTTCATCCCAAGATATTTAATTATTTTGACTTTGCTATTACTCTCCTTAAAAAGTATATGTGTTCCTTATGGCATCACTCGGCATTATACATCAGTAAACCATCAGTCACTGCTGGACCACTTCAGTGTAATCTGCCCACAGAGTTTTGCAGATATGTGCCTTTGTTTTAGGATGCAAGTCAGATGAAAGACCACAGTATCTATCCTGGTAATGGGACTGATCAGGTGGCTACAACTGAGGACAAAACTGGAAATATAAGCCATTAGCTGCATTATCTCTCAGAACTGTTGTTGCTACTGTTCTTGTTATAAACTACACAGAAACACCAGCTGTATTTAAATAAAATCACTGGCATAATCAGAAAACAGTGTGTCTTCACAACATTGATTGATACATTTACTGTATGAAATTTTCAGATCAACTTCACACATGCTGCACCATCACAAGTGCGTGGTCACAATCATAGAATCATAGAATGGTTTAGGTTGGAAGGGACCTTAGAGATCTTCTAGTTCCAACCCAACTGCTGTGGGCAGGGACACCAACCACCAGACCAGGTTGCTCAAAGCCCCATCCAGCCTGGCCTTGAACACTTCCAGGGATGGGGCCTCCCCAGCTTTTTTGGGCAACCTGTTCCAGTGTCTCACCACCTTCACGGTGAAAAATTAATAATGTGAAGTGAAAATTTGATATCAGTTTCACACTATGTCCTCACATGTCTTCATACAAATATTAAATTTAATTTGTCAAGGAAGTAGTGAGACCTCATTCACCCTTTCAATAACTGATAAATAACATATAAGATATGTTACACATTGTGCCATGTTTTCAAGAGAAACCGAAGCCAGAGTAAACAAATAAATAAAAAATCACACCAATCAACTGATGATGAAAACCCCACTTCAGGTTAATGGGTGCTCAGAGGTCATGGGCTTGAGTCCTACCTCTTCATTCTTCTAATGCCACTGGAAGTTGCACGTACTATTTATCATATCAGATAGTGCATACCACACTGGCAGTATATAGTACCTACTTCAGTCCCTGACAGGGGACAGGCAGTGGTCCAACATGAACATCCTGATGTTGATTTCAGAAAGAATCTAAATGCTGCTTTAGCATCTGCTTCAGGTCTTTATGCTGCGGGAGACGCTTAGGGGAGAAGGGTCACACACCAGACTTCTTCAGGACAGGATAAAGGATCTCAGTTTCAATCCCCAAAAGCTCAAACCAAAGGTGTGAATTAATCATTATTACCACTTGGATTTTTGGAAGTGTAAGTGAAAATCCTACTGAAAGATTTGTGTTCTTTGTAACTCAATTCTGTATTCCCTTGAGACTCTCATACTCTAAAACTAAGGATTTTTATTTTCCTTTCATGGGCTATAACAACCATGTATTTCCCCCAGTAAAATACATGCAGGATGTTGAATAGGTACATGGGCACGTAAGATTTTTTTTTCATCAGCACTTCCTCCAATATAAATCAAAATAAAATGGATGAAGGGCATTCTTATGTTAACATTGCCCTGTTTCATACTGGCAAGGTCAGTATTTGTATGTTTTATCTATTTCATGAATGCTATGAATGTCAATTAAAACTGCCTCTAGGCAGCTTTAGCCTGTGCATCTAACAGAAAAACAGAATTATTTGCATTGCACCAATGAATTGATGCATTTTTCTTGATTTTTATTAACTATTTCCTCTTCCGGATGTCTCCCCAGAGCTTACCAAGCAAAAGTTTCCCCGTGTCTACTGCATCCCAAAATTAAAGGATATTGATTTCTGCTGGATTACACATTGTATTCATGCATGTTCAGAGCAACCTCTGAAGAAGAAGATTCATTCATGGTCTTCTGTAGTTTTGATCCTGAGGCTATGCTCTTATATATGCAAAATTTTGCAATTTGAGGAAAGAGTGATTTCATACAGTCTATAGGCATCCAATCGTCTCAGATAGAGGAATAAATACCAATACATCGTCTAAAGTCAGCAGAGCGCAGCACATTTCGCTACAGCTCAGAGTAGAAATATAATTTTGATTTATCTTCTAGAAGACCAGTGTCTCCCTGTTGGCTACAGAGGGAACTTAGTAAGACCAGCTTTCTAATTTTGGCACCCAATTTATACACCTAAAATAAGGTGATGTGATTACCCTCCAAAGCCCAAATTCATCTACCACAAATTAGCCATCTGGAGGTTTAAATCATGATCAATCCGTGATTCATCGTGCCAATCCTCAGCCCTCAGTCAACATCAGCATCTGCTATTTGTCCAGATATAGGCAAGTAAAAGTCCATAGCTGTTTAAACTGCCTATTTTGCTCAGCTGCAGAGCCCTCCCACCTCTGCCCAAATTAGACATCTAGCCCTTACTAAAGTCCAGTCGTGATTAATCCCCCTAAGGGCAGCTGTCAAAATCCTAAAACTCTCTGAATGCTAGACAGCTCTTAATTCTTGGTGAATCTCAGACCCACGTAAGTGTTTCCAGACTGAAACGCTTACCTTCTTATACTCAACCCTGGCGTCCTCCAGCTCATCTCGACCTTGGAGTTAATAGGTAGTGAAATCAGAGGAGCAGAAGAGGTAGTGAGACAAAAGAGGGATTTTTTCCCCTAGGACCTTTTAACATTCTCTGGGCATTCTGGCCAACTGTCCTTGTAATGGATGGTCTTTCTGTTTTAATTAGCTCTGTGATTTCCTGATCCTCCTATGGGCCTTGGGATAGCTCCACTTTGCAACTAACAGTGTCAAAGTGCAGAACTCATTTCACGTTGGCAGTGTCTAGTCATCCAGTGATAGACTCTGGCAAGTAGCAAGTGACTTGCCTTTTTTGATGCCCAGTCTGAAATACCAAAGATGTTGGGTGAGAGATGTGTCATGGCTTGCAATAGCCTTGGCTAAAGGAGGAGAGGGAAACATTGGAATTCACAAAACCGTTTTGCTGGTCTGCAACAACCATCTGCACAGGTCAGGCGAAAAGCCAGATGCATCATTCAGGATGAAATTCTATCAATGCAAAGTATTGCAGTGGCTGTAGTAGGGAATTGGCTGTTTGGCCCGGGGAAGTGGCAACACAACAAAAAGCAGCTACCTGCCTTCAGGAGATGATTTATTCCCCTTCGGTCATTTGACTTAGGAGAAATGAATCTAGCCTTGCATTCATATGAAATTTTCCCCGATGATTCCTGGATCAATCAATCCCAACCTATAAAAATGTAATAAGACAAGTCTCAGAAATGCATGGTCGTTATACCACACAGCCTTTTAGCAGTTCACATGACATCAGTTGGAGGGATCCAATCAAATAATAAAATGCAGATGCCCGGTAAAGCAGGACACACTCCAGCACATTTCTGTGAAACGCATTCATATGGAAATGAATAGGGAGCTTCATAACTCATCTACAGTAAAAAAAAAAAAAAAAAAGCTTAAAAAGTATGTCACAAATGAAGATCCTGGAAAATAACTTTGTTCTCATGCCATATCCTTAGAGTATACTTATGATAAGGGATTTCAAGTTATGAGGTGACTGTGTGTTGAGCTTGTTACATTATGTTTACCATGCAAATAATGTGAGCACAGCTCTGTTACTAGGCAAAAAACCAGATGTGTATTTTCAAAACAATACATTTATGAACACTATTATCCCGACAGAAACAACAGTTGCTAAGACAAAATAAAAGTTGTGAGATACCTTGATTTTGATGTGAACAACGGATTATTTCAGGAAGAGATGCAGCCATACAGTATTCAGTCAGTATCATCTAGATGTAAAGGGACAGATGGGGAGAATAAAGGTATAACAGCAAAGCTCTTCATGCTGAAGCCTGTAATACGACCTGAATACACTCTTTCTGTAAAAAATGTCTTGGTGGTAAAACGCTGCACTGATCTTTCTGAACCCTTGAGACTTTTCTCTGGATATTGCCACTTTAAAAGATGGTAATGTTTAGGCAAAAAGTGACCTAAAACATTGCTTGCACTCCTATTCTCTTTTGTGTTGTTTTATTGGTTAGATGGTTTTCTTCCATGAGATAAAAAGCCGAGTTCGTGGGCACCATCCTTGGAGGAATAACACTATCATCTTACAGTCAGAACCATCAGGTTTAAGTTATTCATTTATGCAATCTTATTTTTTTCTGTATAAATATTATGTTTAATTTAAAATATAATTTTTCCCTCATCAGGTTTACCTTCATTTACTGTCACTGACCAGACAAAAGTTATCCCTTTCTGAAAAACGTCTTTAAGAAACAGAGTTCCCACTAGTTAAAATCACACCCTAAGGAGAAGATCAACAAACTGTTGTGCTTGAGCTCTCACTGAAACAAAATGCTGTGAGGACTGCTATTTTACCTACAAGATATGCAACATTTTTCGAAATTAGTGTCTGTTTAAGCTTGTCCCTTAACAGATTTAAATTCAATGACCTTCATTTTTTATTATTCCTTAGTTTGTCTATGAGTAAAAAGAAATATGATAAATTGCCTCTGGGCATTAAACTATCCTAGATGGAATCAAAGTAGTATCAGTGTTTGTCATCTTAAGATTAAAACACATGGAAAGATGAGTTTACCTTTCAGAGAAGAGTTATTTGTTTCATTTTCTTTGACTCACACGTTTTTGCTTACTGTTTTAAAGTAGTGCAAAAAAGGAAGTGTTTGACTGTGGTGTATTGTATATAAGGCTAGAAAGCTTTAAAATAGTAGTTCAAATTAAAAAAAAATATTAGTATATATAAAATAAAGATTTTTTGTAATTCATATTTGTTATTATTTGAAGTTCATCAAATCATGAACCATGAAAACTTAATGAAATGCCTTTTTCTGAATAGTGGAACTAAAATGAGAACACAACAGGAAACAATACTCAGTGGTCTAGCGAGCACTAATACATCCTTGAGTCAAGTGAAACGTGCTTTATGGTGGGAACTAAAAGAAGCAGTTCCAAAGCTAGTTAGACATTTATTAAGACTGAAGACTATGCAATTCATCCAAACTTAAACAGTTAGTGACAAAAGACTGAAGGGAAACTTCAGAGTTAAATCCCTTTGCTTTGCTCTGGCTGCTAGGCAAATTCCTAGAGAATTATGCTGGAGATTTGCAGCCCAGAATCCAAAGTGAAAGCACAGCCGATTAGATAAGCAATATAAAAATGCTCGTATGACTAAATTATGTCTTGATCATGCTGTGAAACCTATAACAGTGTTAATTTCCATTTTAAATAATATACATAGTTGAGCTCTCCTAGTTTTGTTGGACGGAGATACCCAAATTGTAGGGAAATGAGATAAAGAAAGGGAGCCTGTACTGTTGGCATGGCAAAGTAATTGGCTACAGTAAACCTCAAATTTCATCACAAATTTATAGTGTCAACAAGTCATCCAGATGATTAGATCCAAACATGTACAAGACCGTCTAATAAACAGAGTATTCTCAACACAATGCAGTCTCTCAAAGTTACACAATGCAGGTTCTTAACTACACGGCAGCGTGTGTGAAAGGCTTTTCAGTGAGTCAGAAATCTGGCAAGAGTCTTTGATTCCATTAGATGAGAAACAGAGGAGACATAGGAAACCTTGCGAATAGCAGAAGAATGGATTTAAATATAGTCTGCAATATAAAGCACAAAGCCTCAAAAAGTTTAGCAATAATGAAATGGTCTCTGTCTTCTTATGATATTTGTAGACACGCAAAAACATATTTTATTTTGGTTTCTTTCATTCCAACAGGTATCTAACATTCTAAGGTTTAAAAAAGAGGTCTACACTTATATTTATCTCCAAGGGTTGTGAAACAATGCCTCTCTTTTGCAGCTGCCAAGCGCTGGGAAGTTAGATTTCTCAGACCCATTAAGCATTGAAATCTGTACCCAGTTTCTCCCAGTTTCTGCCAAAGATTAATCAGAGATGCCAGGTGCTTATTGCACTGAAATGAAACCATGTGACAACCCAGAACAGATGAGCTCACCACAGCAGCGGAGAAGTGAACAGGCACTAGGTTTTCATTTGCTGTGTCTGGATGGCCCAGGGGATTGCACCAAGCTGCAAAATAATTTGTTTTGAGGCCATGGGCTCTGGTTGGTCCTGTCTGCATAGAAATAATTTGTATTTTTCTGAGTATATCATGCTGTATGTTGCTATGCATCCCCAAATCATCAGGCAGTAGGAATCAACAGCAGGAACAGTTTTTGCAATGTAGCTCTCATGTTAACAAGAGCCAGTAATTAATGTCACACCTACATATGGATATGGATAATTTTTTGAGTGTATCATTTGAGCGCTCAGATAGGAACCAGGTCTAACTGGAGCAGAAGGCATGGTACCACAGAGGTCTGCCCCAGCTAAGATGGATGTGGAGAGAGAGACTTTTCCTTGTATCCTTGTATCCTAAACTGTTCATACCAAGATCATGACTTGGAAAAGTGTGGAGAAAATCACGTTCCTTTCTCCAGTATTTAGTGCTCTGAAGCTAGGAAGAAGATTCTGCCTTCCAAGACTATCAGTCTGGCAGGTCTCACTGACACTTTATAAAGAATTAAACTTGACACAACTAAGTAATGTCTAGACACGAGAAATTGTACATCGACATCTTTAAAAGTGTCCTGAGGGTATGGAACAAAAGTTAGGAGTTTTATGCCCCTTGAAATTTTTTATGGGAAAGTAAGATCACAGAGCTGAGAGACAAGAAACGAACATTCGTCTAACATATAAGTAGAAAATTGCAAAAAATCCTCCAATAAACATTATCACCTTACTAGGAATTCAAGAGTGCATTTGGGAAAAATTCCTTGATCTAAATTTAGCCAGATGCATAAACTCCAGGTTTTACTCTGTGCATAGGTCAGAACGCAAGCAGAAAACTTTCAACACAGGTAATTTCCACAGAAGCATTATGTGAGGCTGTCTTTCCTTAACATTCTCCAAATATCCTACATAAAAAATAAGTAATTCACACAATGCATTTTTAACCTTCCCTTCCCTTCCCTTCCCTTCCCTTCCCTTCCCTTCCCTTCCCTTCCCTTCCCTTCCCTTCCCTTCCCTTCCCTTCCCTTCCCTTCCCTTCCCTTCCCTTCCCTTCCCTTCCCTTCCCTTCCCTTCCCTTCCCTTCCCTTCCCTTCCCTTCCCCTTTCTTTGTTTACTTTTTTTTTTCAGGTGGTGTCTTCATTTAATACAGCAATCAGAATGAGCTAAAGCCCGCCGATACCCAGTTAAACGAACAGCTAACAATGCTGCTAATTAAGCCAGAGGCATCATGGGCAGCTTCCTATTGATCATATGCTTGCATGTTGGTTTTGGGCTCAGAGCCACGTCTACGCTTTCCATTACTGAAATGAGTGAAAAAGCTACTGTGAAGAAAAATGCCGTAAAGGGAGACAGAAGGTCTCCGTGGTAATTAAAGAAGTTCTGTGGGATTAGAGACCCACAAAGCCAAGGATGCAGAGCTGACACACTATTTTGTCCCTCCCTCCAGGAGCCGGTGGTGAGCTCACCTGGGGTACCTTTAATCGGAAGAACAGCTGCATCTTTGCTACCTTTTCGTTTACAACTTTGTTTCCTCTGCCATTAAGAGCTTTCATCCTGAGGAGTCTCACTGCAGAAAACCATTTTGGTATCACGCCTCACTACAATTAACAGGAATTTAATAGACGCTTAATTTTTATAGTAATCTTCTCTGGTTTACTGACCAGAGCCTTCTGTGTCTGGGAAGAAAACCCACTGTAATACTCTTGTTATTTTTTTTTAATTTGCTGTTGTTATGAAAATAGTTGGAGAACTAATAAAAAAGGGTAGAAACCCTCTGAGCCAGAGATTTATTGCTTACACAGTCTGTGGCAGAGCAAGGCTTCCAGCTAAGTCACTGGACGCTTCAACTTCAAAGGATGCTGAGCACACTCGTCTCCTTCCAGGGCCCAGCTGGAGACACGGCACACTCGTACACACTCACCCCTTTAAAACAGGAACATACAGTTAGTAAACCAGGTGCTGTGTTAAGGGAGGGAGGGAGGAGAGAGGGAGAGAACCGGAGTACTGGGGGATGGAAAGCAGGGACGCATCTGGCTACCCAGGGGAGCACGGTCCAGCCAGCTACCAGTGGTTTCACCAGCAGGAACTTCTCCAATCCAGGGACCATCTCTTTACGGTACAAATTCCTCCGCAGAGTCTGGCTGGCTCTTCGTGCCCTGTGTCCCCTCTTCACTCAGATATTCCCAGTGTGTGCAAAGCCCATGCTGTCACCAGCACCGATATTCAAAGGAGATGAGCAAGGCAAAGTCTGTAAAAAGAAGCAAGATTTTTATTAGACCAACTAATGTAGTCGGAAACGCAACCAAACAGAAAGGCTTTGAGGCATACGGAGCCTTGAAGAACAGCTTGCTTGCCCAAAAGTTGTCTGCTTTTTTCCCAGCTACATCGGTTGATTTAACAAGAAGTATTACTTCCCAGCACAAAATGGTTCTTCTCTTAGATATGGCACTGAAGAGTCAGGGAAGTCTAACACACAGAGACATTGTCTGAGATCCAGAAATGAACTCATAATCACAGGACAGGACATACTTGTGAAGTCTTATATTTCATTTGCTTTGTAGAAGAACATTTGTGATTACAAGCCTTCTACAACCTCATGATAATGTGAAGTCTGATAATAAGGAAAAAACCCCAACAGTTTTCATTCTGAATCTCAGAATAAAAGGTGAATAACTTTATGGAAAATTTATTCCACCTATAACATGCTGTTATTATCAATTTAGTTCAGAGAACTTCCTGAAAATTAATGAACATCACTGAAATTATTTTCTTGCTGACTTGGTGTCTAGGGGATTACCAGGCTGACAGAAAGAGGAAAAATATATATACACGGACTTCTGGGTACAGAAATAATTTTCTTTTTATCATGTATAAACAAAAACCAGCAATATTTTTTACTCCAGTAATTTATGAGCAAATATCTCCACCGACACAGTAATTTTGCAGCTACCCAATCCAGGAATGATCGCATGATGGGATTTTATTTGTGAAGTGTAAATTAGAATTTCATCATAAACCCAGTATATTCAGCAAGGCTCTCTATCTTTACTTGGATTCTTTCATATGTATTAAAACAAAACAAAAAATCCCATGAAGATCTAAATGCGTACATAGGAAAACAAGGATTTTCAAGTATGGTTGTCTGGCATTTCAACATAACTAAATTAATGTAAAAATGAGTACAATAACAGTACCACATCATTTTGTGCCATGGGAGCCTTCTAAGTAAAACTACGAAAAGCAAGAACACAGCATGTATCTGTGGAGTTTAAAAATTACGTCAATGCTGTATGAAGTGCTGAATACATCTTCAAGTTCTGGATTTTGGACCCTAGGCTTAATCATGTAAACCAAAACATGTTTCTTTGTCCATATTTTTACAGAGCAGAAAACACAGGCCTCAGCCAAGAGATGGATACTGAAAAAATATAATGAGAAGCAGATCTTGACCAAAACAGATTTCAGTTTAACTACACAAAACAAATAATAGAAGTTTCCACCAGGAAGGTCTTGAGATGGAGATTAAGTGGTTTTCCCTCACTGACAATGGAAAGCTCTCCAAACAGAGGATGAGAACCTGGGGATCTTCAGTTTGACCACTGAATTAGCCACAAGATGTAGACAGATTTCAGGTTAGTTTCTGATTTGGACATCAGCAGCATCTTGGGGAGGTTTCTGATTTTAGTTTCAATCTGCCAGACTTTGCACTATAAATATCTACATCTGATCCGTATCTTCAGCTGCCCATTTTGTCAACAGGGAGAACCAAGCTCTTTTAGAGCATGATTCATCTGATGTACTGTAGATATCTGCCTCAGGCTAAATTGAATTGCCCTGGCAATGACTCCGTCTCTCTGGGATTGCAAAGGGAGTCCAGGGTGACCAACTCGGGTGAAGCGATTTACAGAGGAGCCATCTCAGTTTGAACGAATGAATCTTCCTCCATGTGTCAAAGGTGTGAAATGTCCCCAGTGAAGCAAGAAGCAGACACAAAGTGGAAAGTGATAATTTTTTTCTACAGTTTCTGTTTGCACGTGTGTCAGTGAAATGTTAATAACGTAAAACATAATTTAGAGCACAGGTTTGGCCTGAATGAATTTTCTCCCGTTTCTTCTGCTAAGGAGTCTTAGCAGTCCATACAACAGCATAAAAATGAGTTAATAAAGTCAAGATGCAGGCTGCCCTCTTGATTCTCTTCTGCAAAGAAACTGAATTTACTGTACACAAAAAGGACTGGCACTAAATGTGATCCCTTTGCATGAATTTGAGGAAGATGCTTATTCTTACAAGATGGTCTGATTATTTTTTTTTCTTGCAGAGCAAATGACAAGCCTGTTGACTACTATAAATTATTAACTTGAGGCTAATTGCATAGGTTATATGCTTAGTGGATAAATCAGAGAAGAAATTATCTTCTCAAAGGGCAGAAATAAAAGCAGCAGTGAAAACTATTTACGAGACCATTGGCTACTCTGATCTAGTTCATCGTGGGAATAAGAGTAGGACTAAACAAATATATGAAATAGGAAGGAATTTGAAAATCAAAGTGAACTTGTAAAAGTTGTAAAAATCAATAATGCTGTAATGAAAGATGTTAAAACTTGGGGAAAATATTAGCAGTATGTTATACTTCTGTGTTGGTTGTCAGTTGGCAGTTCTTCAGTTACATACTTGTATTAATCTTCTTATGACTCCTGTATTTTTCTTTTTTCTTCTTTGAGACTATTTGCAGGTTCACCAAATAAGTTTCTTTGATAGAAAATAAAAGTGAAGCTACAGCTTGCATGGTAACAGGCTTGCCAAATCCGCGTGAGAGCACAAAAGGCATGATAATGTTCAAAATATGTCACCCTATGTTTTTCCACATGAAGCATTTATCTATGTCTAGAAGAGACCATCTACAGTCATCTTAACTACACTAGAGGCCAATTTTACACAGAAAAAGTCACTCTCCTAGCTCAATTTGTTTTCATACTTCTAGCTTCATCACTATTGCAATCATTGGCTACACCTACCAAAACAGGAAGCAAAAAGCTGTCCAAATAAAATGTACTAAAACAGATACATCCCACAGTGAGGATTTGTAGGGCATTACTTTCATAGCTTCCACATGGGTACACCACAGCCCATTCTCTTCTTGCTGTGTTCATGGGGAAAAAATATTAATAGGAAAAGTGGAGAACATTTTGAAAAGCAGACACGTAAGATGCATTAGGAGTCAACACAAAAAGAAAAATATTTTTAGTCAGAAACATAACAAAACTAGTTGATGGGGATAAAAGCAGAAATCACATTAACCAGCAGGCATGCCAGGAGATGATGAAGCACTGGGGATTGGAAATTGCAAGAAAATATTTCGGGCTGACAGTTCTACTTGTGGAGCAGAAGATCCACTGCTTCCAACAGCTTTAAGTGTTCAGTAGAGGAAGTTGCTCGTGAGCTGGCTGTGCCTATGAAAGGATCTGTTAAAGGATCTCATGAAAACATCTCATGAGAGAGAGAAATCCACCGCGAATTGTGTTATTGTGCCCATTAAATGCAAGAGCCTCTCCATGTGGATACTGTCCCACCACTATCCCGGCTCTCCCCATGGAGCAGAACCATATGGAGAAAGTGTCAGATGTGAAAAAGTTTACTTCAGGTACGAGGTGATGCAAGAAGGGGGAAAAAATCACAAATTCATAAAAGTCTATGACTATCCTCCTTACCAGTTTCTAAAATTGCCCTTACTTTTTTACAGGTAGGAAAAACATAATGAAGAATCTTCATTTCCTCAGAAATATCTTACCCACAGTAGCTATTTTACACTGAAGATATTTGACATGCTTTTGCATTTGCTTTTGCCATGTTGCTTAATGTGTTCCTGAAAAGCATTTAGTATTACTTCACTGAGGACGAAATAAAAATCTGAATAGAGTAATATATGCATTACTTTTCCATGTCTGGAGACCCAGATTCAGCCTCTAATGGGATTTCTGCAAAAAAAGAGATACAGTATTTGACTACAATGATATTTCAGGTCATGATTAAATGACTTATTTAGATGTTTTGGGACCTATTCAATATGCTTGATACTCTTTGTTACATTTTTTCATAACACTGAAATCTTTCTGTTAAGGATTTCATCAAACTAGTGCAATATACAACGCCAGACCAAAGTGAAATACAGTGACTCTGTCATAGATTGTCATCTCTGGAATGGACACGCAAAGCAGCCTTTTTGTCCTTTTTTCTTGTGAGATTTGGAATGACTAAAATCCAAGTCATTAGCATTCAGGTTGTTTATGACATTACAAAATGATGAAAGTAGTTTGAAACGAGTAGTAGTTTAAAGTGTGAGACATTTTGTGAAATTATGCATCTGTTTCTTCAGTGGAAAATTTGTATGCTAGCCAAGGCGTAGCAAGGCAGAGAGACTGCGATTAAACCAGAGAAAATTTTATTACAGTGTCCAGTTCAGGGTCTCAGTAGTCCAGGTAAGGGACTTTTAGCATTCCCAGGATATCTAAAATACACTTCAAAAATAAAAATAGAGTATAAAAGCTCTAACGATAAGCTTCCCATACTTTCTTAAAATAACTTAAATTTCTAAATTGACAGACCTTCAAAGATATTTAGAAAAGGCTCTAAATATCTAATCTCACGACCATGTCAATAATCCAACGATTATAAAACTTACAAGACAAATATTTACCTAAGAGTTCATAACAGCTTAGTTAAACACAAAAAGGCAGCCATGCAAAAATACAAGTAATACCCAGTAAGAGATCCTAGTCACAATTTTGATGAATTAAATACAGACTGCAGTCAAAGAGAGAGCCATTTGCAAACCACTCGTAAAATGCTCTGAATTCAAACTGAAATAAACATTTAATTGCCAAGCTGAGAGTATTCATACTAGCAGTTTGTCATCTTGTTGGGTCCAGCTTCATAAATTGGTTCCCAATGAAGGAAAATATGCATATACTTAAATTTAATTTCAGAGGCGTGTTTGCATATACTTAAAATAAAGCATGTGCTCAGTTAATAATGCGTCTTCAAGGGCCAGAGTCCAAAGTCCTGTTTTGTGGATCAGATTCAGAGTTGCCTAGACACACTGATTTTATTAAATATTATCATTGGGTTTTGTTCAGCTTCTTTTCATTACTATGTCCACATTTTTTACATACAGTTCAAGTAGCTTATTTTGTGTCAGTAATGCATCATTAAAAAGCTGGTTTTGTTTCTAATTTTTGTGTGATCTCTATAAAAATATTAACTATCTGAACATTGGAAAATAAATAAATTGATACATTAAATTACTTAAAAATAGAGCAGTGCTTAAAGCAGGCTGTTATGATAAATGGAGCCGTATAGTAAATTTTAGAAAGTGTTAGTGGAGACTTCTGTTTTTCTATCAAAAGTCTGAAGGATGTTATTTACTGCTGATAAAACATATATACTACAGCTGTTTGGAAAAGAGCCTGGAAGGTTCATACAGATGGAGAGAAACATTGATCAAGAAAGAGTGAAAGATATTGCTGCATTTTGTGTATTCAATGGCCAGAGGGAAATCAAAAGGCTGAATTTAGTCATGTACCCAAAGGACAGACAACAGTATAAAAACAACAATCCCCAAAACTCATAATTCAGTCACATTAACTGAGCAAAGAGGTCAACGGTAAACCAGGCTCACATCCTTAGCTAAGGGCTAGATCCTGTAAGGTGGATCCAATACGTTGTCACTCCCTTATGTAGACCTCAAAAATATTTGAGGGCTGTGATATTCAACTCAGGAGTGACTGACAGCACAAACATCCACCCCCAGTAACGACAGCTCACTTTGCTGAGTTGGTTATTTCCTAAGCATGGAAGGGGAGGGAGGTTTGAATTCAAGACTGGGATTGACAGGGGTTGAGATGATGAGTGCTGGAACATGGAAAACAGATGGGGAACACCAAGTTGTGGCTGCAGTAGTATCTCCAATACGAGCTCAGGCACCTGTGGGAGGTTACAAATCGACACCTGCTGTTTTGTGACCTGGAGTACCAGCAACTAGTACAATATTGGAGAGGGGTAAGGTCGGGATGCCTTCTTACTGCTCCTTGGGTCATTTCTAAGTCGTGGCTGATTTTTCTACAGAAAAATACATAAACATAACAAACTTCACCTTTCTGCATACCCAGCCAGCAGGCTAGAGCTTCTTGCCTTCCTGGCTATGCACTCATTCAGATTCAGCAGACAGTAAGTTGTCTGTAGCCTGCTGTCCTGGATAGTCATGTGAGAAATCAGAGCTGTGGGTTTATCTCCTGTTAATCTGAGGTAGATGACTGCTGTAAGTGCTAGGGGAAAAGGTCTACCACCACTGTTTTTATTGTATGTGTTATAGCTCAAGTGAGTTAAGATCTAAGAATTTAATTGGACTTTTCCAGAAACTCAGATAGCTGTTTTCTTAGCCAGCCTTAGGCTGTGTTTATTTATTTTTGGTTTAGGCAATCAGTTCCATTAAGAATGAGGTGTGTGGTAACATACTTTTCAGGGCAGGTAGCTACCTACTCCTTTCAGTTTTCAGAGAGGATTTGGGCTGGACTGTCCAATACTTAGCACATTTCAGGCATCTAACCAGCTTGGACAGGTTTTCCTGATGTTATCTCCCCTATTTAGGCACTTACATATCACACTGTATATCTAAGCAGCCTGGTAAATGCGAGTTTTAAAACCCCTGGGTCCGAGTCTCCACTTGTCCCCTCTGTTTACCTTACATGCATCACATTTTGGAATCTGTTTAGCTATGAGAAGATACAGGAGACTGTTTTTCCCTTCATGTTCGTATTCAGTGATTCTGTCCTAGCCACATCCTCACGGTTAATCCTTGAGGTTTTATGATAGCCTGGGAACCACACTCCTTGTAGGGAGTCACAGCAATACATCTTTCCCCATATCAGTCCCAGAGAAAAGCAGCTAAAGTAATTTTACTTCATCCAAAGGCAATTCAGCCCCAAGGTAGACAGCAGCTCAACAGCCATCAAAAAGGGCTTCACAGATGTTTTGTGAAAGCGGAAGACCTCTTTTCTTTAATGGTATAGATGGGTGGATGCTGTGCTTCAAGTCTCTGCAGGAGTTCAGCTCTTTGGGCTTGATGGGCAACATTACAGCTGCCTTTAAGTTGGATTTTAATTTGGAAATGAAAGGTAAATTATGAAGTAATCACTAGCAGCAATGAGGGTTTAGTCTCAGTTCTAATGTTTATATGTCCGTTTCATCAGAATCAGTTAAAAAATTAAGACAGAGTATCAGCATGTACCAGTGACTCCCATTGTACCATCATCAGCAGCAAACAAAATACGAGGGGGAAAAAGGTAGAACTCTGTGTCTCTTTTTGCAGAACTGCCACATTTGGTTCTTGGGTGCTGCAGCTTCCCCAAAAATGTCAGAATAACTCTAAAATTTGGAAGGAAGTTGCCTAGAAATTTTTCTACTTTCCTTCCTCGTTTCCCCTGGATGAGGAAGAGATTCACAGCATGCCGCTTTCTGCATTTGTTACAAGCCTCCACATAAGACTCCATCAGAATGTGATTATTCAGTCAAGTGTGTGAAAAATGTAATAATGCATTCAATTTTTCCATCTTTTGGCAGTATTTCTTCATTTTAATGATTGTCCAGTCCTGCTAATGGCAATGAGCCTCACCAATCTGTAGGGCAGGGGAGACACCAACAGCCCTGAGCAAAACAACCTACAGAAAAGCTGAGACAGGAGAACAGGAGGGTGCTTTTTGCAAGCTCAGCATTAACGTTCCCTTGTTTCACTGTCATGACAAGGATGGTAACAAGAAGTGGCACAACATAAATAGGGTGCTTTCAGAGTGACAGAAATGTGAATAGGAAATGGTACAAGAAGTCCTCACCCTTTCTCATTACATCGTCAACATGGTAACCTCTGTTCTTTCCTCAAGTTCTTTCCTCACCCACCCTTGAAATATTCCCAGTTCTTCTCTTCTCTTCTCTTCTCTTCTCTTCTCTTCTCTTCTCTTCTCTTCTCTTCTCTTCTCTTCTTCTCTTCTCTTCTCTTCTCTTCTCTTCTCTTCTCTTCTCTTCTCTTCTCTTCTCTCTTCTCTTCTCTTCTCTCTTTCTCTTCTCTTCTCTTCTCTTCTCTTCTCTTCTCTTCTCTTCTCTTCTCTTCTCTTCTCTTCTCTTCTCTTCTCTTCTCTTCTCTTCTCTTCTCTTCTCTTCTCTTCTCTTCTCTTCTTCTCTTCTCTTCTCCTTTCTCACAAAAGGCAATCCTGTAATACCTAGGTTTTCTAGGCTTTTCCATTTCCACGGGAGATACTTGAATGTGCCTGACCCCATTTTGATGTGGCATTGAATAGCATGGCATCAAGAACAGAAGAAAAAAGAAAAGGACAAACATTACACAATAAAAACCTTAATCATGTAGTTATAAGTTTAAAAAAGGTTTGAAAGTCTGGTGCTTTGTCTTTCCTATTTCATGTGGTCCTGCTGCTAAAAAAATTTCCCTGAGGTTCCTGCTGCATCTCTCCTATAAATGATTCTCTTTGATCAGAATCCAGTGCAAGCAGGGCTTTTTTTTCACTCTTACAGAGGCAATGATTCTATATCACAGCATTGAAACTCTTGACAGCTCAGTGGGGGTGAGAAGAAGAAGCAGGATTATCTAAAAAAGAGAGAAAAAAGAGGAAGCAATTCAAAGTCAGGCCAAAGATGACAGGAGAATCAGGATAGCAGCTGTATAAAATCGTACTTGATCTCTGCCAGAGATGTGGTATGTAGGGGTGAATGACAACTTCTAATTAAAATTGTGACTGATTACCATGTAAGAAATGACACAATTTGTTGAAGACCTGGAGTCGAAGATGAATCACTTTTATTTGTGGAAAATGCTAATTTAAAGTTATGCGTTTTTAGAGGAACATCTGTGGCATATTTTTGATAAAATTCACTCCATAATTAAACCCTCCTTTTTTTTTGCTAAAACTTTTAAATTGTGTTTTATCCAAGCAGTGACTTTGCATTACAGTAAATAATGAGGAAGGAATACTGAAAAGAAAATTTGGAAGAGACCCTTACTGTAATTCAACAGCCCTCATTTGAAATGTCAGGAATGAAAGAGTTTAAAAATACAGTATCTATTGTAGTGTAATAGATTCACAGATGTGCATCAGGTGACTCAGGACATTATTTTTCAGAGTTTTTAGATTGTTTACTTTTATATATATATATGTGAACTGGCTTCATATCCTTTTTCAAAGGGTTACATGAATATGAGCATTTTCAGGAAGAAATTCTTTACAGTAAGGGTGATGAGGCACTGGAACAGGTTGCCCAGAGAAGTTGTGGATGCCCCATCCCTGGAAGTGTTCAAGGCCAGACTGGATGGGGCTTTGAGCACCCTGGTCTAGTGGGAGGTGTCCCTGCCCATGGCAGGGGGGTTGGAACTGGATGATCTTTGAGTTCCCTTCCAACCCAAACCATTCTGTGATTCTGTGATTATTCAAGCACATGTGCTGACTCACCTGAAAGTAAATTTTGAATCTGGATTCACACTGAGATTGGACAGCTTCTGTGCTGTTGTCTCTTGAGATCTGTCTCAATTATTGTCCAAGTTGATATTTTCCAATACAGAAGACTAAATCAATGTCACCTTCTATCAGTTGCTTCACATTTCTCAGGCAGGGCGAAACCCCTGGGAAACTACCTGGTGCAGTGTTTGCTTAGCATGAAGTCTTCGGGTGGTCATATCCTGGTTTGTCACCCATTCTCAGAGTTGATTTCACACGGAAATTTGCAGGAATAGCAAAGGAAGGATGGGATTGCTGTGTTCTCCCCTCAAGTCTCCCTGGGCACAGCCTAGGATGGTGAGAGGTGGCCTGGGCAAAACCCACATCAGGGACCGCGCTAATAGTTACGCAGCATGGATGGTCACCAAAACCAAGCCTCTGGGGACTCATTTTGACATATAGGCAATTCTTAAGTCCCAGCTGATATCAAGATGGTTCTCCTTACTCCATGCTCTTCTCTACACTTGATTAGCTATGCTCTCTGTGCTGTTCCTGTGGCTCTAAGAAGCTCCTTATCTGTCATATTAACCCTATGATTGTTAGGATAATTATAAGCAGGTTCCAAGTAGGAGTGTCACCTAAAGCATGGAAATAAACATGAAGTCTCATTTTAGGGTAAGTAATAGTTGTATACAAAGCAATGTTTCCTACCATCAGAAGAAAACATCCCATGGATTTCAGTGAGACCTGGATCACTATTTCTTTCACTATTTCATTGGACAACCCCATGAATCTTTTTGGCCATTTAGCAGGATAGATATAACACAGAGACTGAAATACTGAACTGAAGGTGATGTGGCACATATGAAGGCTGAAGTAGAGAGATTTAGATTTCATAAGGATGGTTATTTTGGCTTTGAGAGGAAACCAATTCTTTAACAGAATCTTTTGATTGTTTTAGGGAATTTATCAATTTCTCTGATTAAAAAGAATCAGATGTATTTCTCCACAGCATTTTTGATATCTAAATATCTAAAACGTAGCGCATAATGTTTTCATAAGATTAGTATCTTAAAATACAGTCACGTAGGTATAATATTTTCCATGCAACTTTCTTTTGCTGGCTTGCTCCAGAGTTCAATTGACTTTTTACAATTACAGGTAAATCTGAATTCTGAGATTATTATTATCATCATATTTTTCAATACAGAGTTATTATATACCTCTAGTCTATTGCTAGATGATCTTAGTTTTAAAAATGTGGGAGTGGAGAGCAAAGATTTTGCATGTTTTTGTATGATATTGTTTATGCCTTTAGTTAGCTTTACAGAGCAGGACGTGAAATTGTGCATTTTTTTTTTACAGCTCTTTTATACTTTTTCCTTATGTAAATCACATTTTGAGAACAGGCATACAACTGTCAAAGTCAAATTTTAACTCTATATTCCTGTTTTTTCTGAAATTACACATCATTATTATGAGTTACTAGTTAAGTTACATATGCAAACACCATCTCTCCCTGTGAGAATAAGGAAACAAGATAAAAACACATAAAATTAACTCACAAATATGAATGCACTTCTGCCCAATGCTTCTCTTTCCATCAAGCTTAGGAAACACGGCCTTGGAGCAGTTAAAGTAGGGTCTTTTCTATATTGGTAGATTTCAGAGTTATGGCAATAAGGGGTCTTGAGCACTGTTGTTACTTCACCAAAAGTGAAGTTACTCTACTGCACTATATTATCCACGATGCTGAAGGAAACTACAGGGAAAAAAAAAAAGAGTTCAGAAAACTTCCCGAAATAAAATAAAAAGCTGGTCAGAAGAGCAAAGTGCTTTTTCTCTTGTGGCTACCATTACAGTCAATGCTGGAAAATAAGCAAAGTTTGAGAATCCCTGGAATATAGAAGTGAATCACCAAATCCATTCCTTATGTTTCAGGGGGAACCCAGACATAACTTCATCCTAAAGAGTGATCATATAATCTTATGTTAAAATTCCTATTGGAAGGATTTGTACTTTGGAGAGAGATAAAAAATTTATAAATTTGTATATGCATTTGCTGTTGTGCCAAAGTCAGGCTGGATTTATCTCACTATATTTAGGCACCTCACTGAAGCGCTTAAAATTAATGTCTAGGTCTTTGTTGACTCTCTCTTCCAGAGTTTAGATGAGATTAATCACTCTCTGGGAATGCTTATCTTTATTCTTTACTAACTTTATTTACCAGAAAATATCTTTGAACCATTTTATCTAGAAGTAGAGGATTTTCTCACTTCCTGTTTGCACACTGGTGGACTCAGAAACAACAAATTTTTGTCTTTATTAACGTTCAGTTGTATTTTGCTAGGTTAAATCAAATTTTTCCAACTTCATTCCATATATAGGTTGATAAATGAGCAGAGTTTCCTGCACCTATTTCAGCACCTCTTTCTTAGATATGGGTGACTAGAAAAATATAGTCTTGCAGATTAGTGCTCACCAGGGCCGTGTATAGTAGTACTAGTACTTCCCCCTCTCCCTGTATCTGCATCTTTATATAGCAATATCTTGCTGGTTTTGGACTTACTATGAGATAATGTTATTTTTGGAATTTTGGAATGTCCACAGGAATCTCCTTCACGCAGCATATAAATTTGACCTAAGTTCACTGCAAATTTGAAACTGCCTGTGTTTATGATTTTACAGCTCTCAAGTACTGGTCTGATTTTTACTTTGAACGTATAAAAGCCGAGCGGTAAGTGAAACCTACAGGGGAGAGAGGACAAGAAATACTTTGTATTCTTAACTGACAGCTCTGCTAATTCAACCTGAATGCCAACCACTAAGTTCAGTTATACCCTTTTAAATCTCATCACCCATATAGAAGCTTCTGTAGATGAGTTAAGATACCAAACCCCCCTCACGCAGTCCCCACTTTTCCGTAAGTTTACACAGGTGCCATTGGTTAGTCCTGCGTTTTTAACTTTGCCAGGCAGTTTTGGTAATGGTGATGAATGCACACAAATACATGTCTAACAGTCCAGCATTTTAATTAATGTATGGGCTTTTGTGCTTAATCTGCACAGGAAGGGTCATTTCCCAGTAATCCCAGGGACAAACTCTGCTCATTACTTTGGTGCAAGTTTTAGAGAAGACCTGCCCTTTAAAGAGGACATGTTGTTTTGCTTATTGTTTAGCATTAGACTTGTTCTAATACTTCAATCAAAGATCAAAAGGCATCGCTGTGAAAAAAGACATTATTTAAAAAAAATAGTGAATATGTTTCTGGATAAATATTGAAAAGATTATTTTTAAAAGGATAATATTCTCTAAAAGCTGTAAAATATTCACTCTTCCAAGCATTATATGCTTCTTTTTGGCTTTCCCCATATCATACATTTAAATAAAATATGTAAAGCTGACACTTTATGTCATCTCTCTATAAAATAGGGCAAACTCATAAACCAGTCTGAATGCAGATGATAACAATATACAACTTTGGTTCAGAGAGCACATATTCACAAATCCAAGTGCCTTTTGAAGTTCAATCCCTTATACTTGTCACAGCCTTCTGCCCTCTCAGGATAGAGGTCTCTCCTCAGTTCTATGAAAACGAGAGTTGGTGGGAAACGCACTTTTGACAGCTACCGATTTGGATTAGCAAAGAGCTGGAGAGTATCTGTGCAAAGGCCATTGCCTTGTGCAAGGTAAGCTGAAGAGTACAGACAAACCCCCTTTGTAGCATTGTATTAGGCTGTCTCCAGACCAAAGAGAGAAAAGAACTCATCAGATGCATTCGTTAATGAACAGTGCCTTCAGTGGGCAATGCTTTGGGTGTCATTATCCTGTTACAAGTTTCAATTTCATACCACAGTGCCAGTCTACTTCAGGTTTCTCACAAATGCTCTTCTGACTTTGTTTCCCACTGATGGAGAGGATCCTTGTTGAGAGGAAGGATACAGTGAACCACACAGCCCACAGTCAGACTTGAAAATGGGGAACGTGAGAGGGTGGAGGCTGATGGCACAGCTGCATCAACTACAGATATCCTCAGAGGAAGCCACACATGAATCCATTACACAGACATGACTCACATCCAGACCAACCGGCTGATTAGCAAGCCGGCTGGCTCAAGTGCTGCTGCAGCAGAAACAATAACCTCCGGAAGAGAGTGTGAATGGTCGGCCATCTGTCAGTGTCACTGTCAGTGGCTGCCAGGACCCGTTTTGATCATTAACGTCTTCCAAGCAGGTTAGACATGAACAAGGAATAGTTTGATATCCTCCGTGGGCCCAGATAATACTTTGCAGCTGAAATAGTCCTGAAGAGGCCCACCAAGAGGTGAGACTAAGCAGTAGTTTTATATCCCAAACAGCGCTGGGGAAGTTCCCATATGTCGTGAAGAATTATTATGGTTCTAAATGACCACACACAGGGGTTTTCTACCCCTTCATTCAGAACCGCTCTGTAGTTGGTGTTCTCTGTAACAGCAGAGGTAAGGGGGAATCTCCTTTAGTACAAGTGCTCAGGACACTAGCAAAGAACTTCAGTTGTTATAAACCCAACTGGAAAATAGCAATTCGCAGCATATTCTCAGTATGTGCAAGGCAAACAGAAAGGTTTGCAGTGAGATATCCAGCTGGTAAAACCTGGAGTGCCTCCTGTGGTCTGCATTCCCAGCTGGTGTAAATCAAGCACTGCCTTTAGCAGAGGTGCATCAGTTTCCACTGGCTGAGAGTCTGACACAAAGGCTTCAGTAATGCAGTATTGATTTTCACTAGCTGATGACTTCCAACCACAGGTTTTCAGATCATAAGAAGTTAAGGTCTTTCTAATTATTATTATTATGGCCAGACTGCACATGGCAGTGATAACCTGGGAATTTAACTACATACTCCGTTGTTGTTGTGTTTATAAGAAGTGGGTTACATTTGTTTGTGAGGTCTGTTTTCACACAGGCCTTCAAGTTTTAAAAGAATATCATCTACATGCAGAATTAAGGTAATGATATTATTTTCCTTAGCTTGGGAAGCCAAGTTAATTAACAGTTATAAAGGATTTTGACATGTCCAGATAGAAGGCAGGTACGACCAGAATGTGTCTTTGTTTTCACCAGCATGGTCTAGCCCCAGAACTTGTAATTATTCCAACATGCACATTATTAAAACCGCATGTTTTATTTTTGTCCATTTTTATGTCTTCAGTTTAAATTTTATAAATATTCTAACAGGTCATTCTAACTTTAAGGATCTAACAAGGGTGGTAAATCTTTAAATCAAATTGACTGTATCAGGGAACTGTATACAGGTGAGAAAATATCAGTTACAGCAACTATAGGGTACAGATGTTTATAGAGAAAATGGAGAAAGAGGTAGATCTTTAAAGAGGGTTTAGCTCATACTCTATGACTCTTTTGGAAAAGTTCAAGCACTACAGCTAGAGATTTGCTCTGTAAGGCACTTGATTTTAACAAATACACAGAATGTGTATTATTACAGAATTGCAGAATGACAAGCAAACAATTGTTCCAAAGCCACCAAACATTATTACCAGATTAGCACTGGATTAAGGAATAACACAAAAAAAAAAAAAGACATGAATGCATGTTTTAAGGGAGTATAAGGAGAATATTATAGAACAAATCATAGAATCTTCATGGTTGGAAAGGACCTTTGAGATCATCAAGTCCAACCATACACACACACAAAAACCTCCTACAATCTCTGTCACTAGAGCATGCCCTGAAGTGCCAAATCTAGGCATTTCTTAAACACCTCCAGGGATGGTGACTCAACCACCTCCCTGGGCAGGCCGTTCCAGTGCCTGACCACTCTTTCAGTGAAGTAATTCTTCCTAATATCTAATCTAAACCTCCCCTGCCGCAGCTTCAGACCATTTCCTCTGGTCCTGTCGTTATTCACCTGGGAGAAGAGGCCAACACCCACCTCTCTCCAACCTCCTTTCAGGGAGTTGTGGAGGGCAATGAGGTCTCCCCTCAGCCTCCTCTTCTCCAAGCTAAACATGCCCAGCTCCCTCAGCCTCTCCTCATAGGACTTGGTCTCCAGACCCCTCCCCAGCCTGGTAGCTCTCCTCTGGACACGCTCCAGCACTTCAAGGTCCCTCTTGTACAGAGGGGCCCAGAACTGAACACAGTACTCCAGGTGAGGCCTCACCAGTGCTGAGTACAGAGGGACGATCCCTTCCCTGCTCCTGCTGGCCACGCTATTCCTCATACAAGCCAGAATGCTGTTGGCCTTCTTGGCCACCTGGGCACACTGCTGGCTCATGTTAAGCTGGCCATCCACCAGCACCCCCAGGTCCTTTTCTGCTGGGGGCAATTGGCCTTGGCCCATCAATCCAGCCTGTCCAGGTCCCCTCTTTATAATATCAATGAAAAAATCCATAGGTTTAAAAATGCATCATAAGCAATGGACTTTGTTTCTAACTACAATCTGGAGAGCTTCATGAGGAAAAAAAATCTCTTTTCCCCTTTAACATTCTTACTAGAAATAAGGAAATTTACCCTGGCCATGCTGATTATAGGCCTACTACAGTCGTTATCAGTAGTTACAATACTGAGCAAAACAGAACAGAGTTAAGCAAAGATCACCTACTAACAAATATGATCCACACTAATATCCTTGATCCAACAAATAATTTTCAGGAAATCCCAGAACTGCAATGTCATCGGTGGCCGTGTACATGAATAGATGAAGGACAGACAGATGTTCTCATTTCTCTGTACTTCTATGAAACATTTCAATTCATAGGAACCACAACATATTACAATCTCACCTGTAAGAGGTGTTCCAAAGGAATGTGCACATGATTTAAAGGAGCGTGCTGAAATAGCCTTTCCTAAAAGAAGCACGTTTAATAAAGAGCAATGAGAAACTGCACTTCTATGACTGCCTGCCTGTAATCCTGCAGGAAAGACCTGCTGTCTTTCCAGCCTTAGTCAGAATCCATACGCAGCTGCAAGGGAAAATGTTCAGAGGTCATGGATTTAAGTGTTAGCTACACGATGCTAATTGTTTTTCACTGTGTGTGACCACATCATCACCACCAACGCAGCTCAAAGCTTGAGCCTGTTCAGCTCATGGGTGGAGTTGAAGAAGAACCAGTGTGAAAGATGGTGTGCTCTTTGGCTAGAAAATACTGTGATCCACCAACTAGTATTCATGAACAGGACTGCTTACCAACATCAGCTGGTTAGAAGAAACTGTTTTATCTTGACAAACACCTTAGTATCTCATACATTTATACCATCTACTTTGGAATATAGAAGTATAAGTGGGGAGGAAACCTTCCAGACTCAGCAACTTCCATCTGGCCCAGAGCACTGAAGCATGACTCCTCAGGAGTACTGACCACAAGAAAAACACCACAGCATGGTCTCGACATAGTATACCACTTGCCCAAAGTTATGAAATTAGATTCATGGTCTCCATCCTTATCTTCAAGGCCCACGATATCCCAGAGGTACCATTCAAACACCAGGTACTCAGTATTCTTACCATAATATATGTACAAAATGCATGCATCCTCATAAACAAAATTCAAAACAAACCTCTGTTCACAGTCTGATTATGAGAGAAATGTGGCAAATTTAGTCAATTTATTTAATGCTGTCTTTATAGGCAGCCAGATAGTCTGCTGAACACTGTAAAGCCTGTGTAAAACAAATGACATTTACTATAAGACTGGCTTCACAAGCACTTGAAAAGAATATGGTCCCTTAAGGTTTCCTTACAAACATGATAATAGCAGGGCATCTTGTCATATTCCCATGCTCTTCTCTTGCAAACATTATTTTGTAATTCTTGAAAGAAACAGAGAAAATAAACCCAAGATGAGAATTTGACTACTGTTGATGGTGGAATACAATCGTATTTTACTAAGGTGCTTTAGAAATGCAAAAAAAAAGGAAAATCTGTAGTACAATAATTAATATGCTAGCTATTAAAGGAAGCATGGAGTAATTAATGAGACAGAACTTCCATCATGGAAAAGGGACAATAATGACTACATCTGTTCTACAGGAAAGATGTTGTAAACTAACCCAATGGAGCTTAAAGTTCCTGAATTAGTTTTCCTTGTTTGTTTGTTTATTTTCATACAGAGTGTCATTTATAAGAAGTCACACATTCAGTACTGCTTCATACAAATTTCCTGCAAGGCAACACTTATTTTCAAGCATGGCTTGCACTAGGTACACAGGGCAACAGTAAAGAAGATTCCACATTATTTCTTAATCAAAGCTTTACTAGGTCTACTGAAGCTCTCTTTTCTTAGAAACTGGGCTGTCTACAACTCAGCGTCTAGAGTGCCCTGTTGAGAAAGAGACTAGAAATGGAGATGCAACTCAAAGTCCCTGAAATACAAGAGTACCCTTGAATAATAATAATTAAAACTGTGTGATACCTGGGATGTTAGAATTTCCTCTCCCAGGTGAAAGATTAACTAATAGGCTGGATTCCTTCTGTAGTTAACGGAGGGAGGTACTGTTCCTGCAGACTAGAAAAACTTGTCATTCCTCTGGAGGTCATTGGAGGCATCTATTCTGTTGCCACATGGATTGTTGTTGCCCAATGGGCAGCATCCCTCTCTCTAAGGTTCCAGTACTTACATTTCAGTAAGGTAATAACAAAGTTAGGCAGCTAAACTTGGACTGCCTGGATTCTACTATCAGCTGGTAGAGAAATAGCAGTTCACCCTGACAGCAGCTTATTTTGACTGCATGGCTAGAAAAACTGTATTGCCCTCAGAAACATCCTAGTTTGGATAGGTGTTTATATACCTACGGTATACCATTTGATAAATCTGAACTAAGATCTGACGGAAGTTATGGTTAGGAAAACAATAGCAGCAGCTACAATTTATTATGATAGCATCATACTTCAGCATGCGGATGTAAATCCATCCTTCCCTGATAGACAGTTCTTCCTGAATTTCTCATCCACCACTATAACGCCACTGTCTGAAGCAATACTAGCCAGATCCAAGAGGGACTCTTACTATCAGCTCTCTACAACTCAGTCTTATGCGCTTGGATGAAAGATGCAAGAAAACATAGAGGAAAGATTTAAACCAATAGTCATCTAACTCTATATATCAATGGGCTGCTGTGAAACGTTAGCATTTCTCACAGAGAGCAATGCAACTTTAGCATCAAACTTCTAATTGAAAATCCGCTAAAGGATATATACATTTAACTAACATGCTTGAAGTGACTTATCATGGACTTCAGTAGAACTATGTCCTAAGCTACTGCTGTGGTATCTCAAATGAGAAATGAGTGACAGCAAATTCATGTGACATGCATACAAGAACTAGATGATTATATATAAAACATTAATTACTGCTACATTGATCGAAGACCTTCTCTAAAATTAAAGCAGCAACAAATTTTCTCCAGTTGTACTTCTGTTACCCTGAACAGATTTCTATTGCAGAGATAGGCAGCTCTGCTGGCTCCAGGAGCTGTGTGCTGAACTTCTCACACAGCCGAGTGCCACAAAGCCACCAAATACCACATAACTGGGGAGATGAAGCATCGGGTGGGCCAGGAGAAGTTCACAGACGAGAAATGACTACCCATCCGTGGGAATCCTGGCATTCAAATTATCTGACAGGAACAGTGTAGGCACGTGTGATGGAGCAAGCCAACCATGCCAGCCCAAATAACCCCTGCTCGCTCCCTTCTCACAGCCAGGCAGCCCCTGGACCTGCTGCCCCATCAGCACATGGGGCACACCTTTAGAGACCTCATCATAGGTCTCTGTGTTACTCAAAAACCATAGCTTGGTCATTGTTTTGCTTTTTTTTTGCCTTTTTTTCCAGCCTTTCTAAATACAGAAAGATTTACTGAGTATGCAGACGCATTGCCTTGCAGCTCGACAGTGAATCAGTAGTCACAGTATACCTGTCGATCTGCCCCAAGGTGTGACGGTTCAGCCATTTTTTGTAGTCTGAGGGTCTCTACCTATTAGCACCAGGACATGACAATGATTAGGAGATCAAAGCTCAACTCTGTTAAAAAAAATCTCTCTCTTGTACTGCCAAAGGTAACAGGTATGGAATTACCATGCATATTTTTTGTCATCCTGATGTTTTCCCCCCGTAAATAATTATATCTTCTGTTCAGTTATTCATATCTTTTAAAAATTCACTGTTTTATTTATCATCTCTGAATTTATTTGCATGCACTGCGCCCTCTCATCAACTCAAGTGCTAATAAATATTCTGTTTACCATTTGCAATAATAATCATATTTTCATTCTTCCATCTTTATTGTAGAGCCTGCTTTGTCTGCTAGATTATACATATAATTCTCCTCTAGGTTCACCAGTAAGAAACTACGGTATGATGAAAATAATGTTTACGAAAATGTAATTTACACTCATTGTGTTAGGGAAAGTCAGTCACACTGAGTAATACCTATTTTAGGGGACTTATTAGATACCAGGAATGCTACTCATGACTGAAAACTCCCCACTGATGAGGTGTGAAAGATTGTCTTGTATCACTTGCAGAATGCCGATGGCTGGGACTGGGATCTCATTTCTGTTGTATCTAACATCATTTAAATTACGGTGAAGGAAGAAAGGAAGTGATGGTTGGTGTGGAGGAATGGGACCAGCTGTGGCTGATTTATTATGATAATGTCAGAGATTTGGCTTGACTGTGATCTTTTAAAATAGCTTTTCTATGGAAAAGTAGTAGGTATTAATGTACTTTACTTATCTGCTACATGCGATGAGATTGGCAGCATGTTTTCCGTGTTGAACAGCAATGCTCCCTTCAATCAAAGGATCAGAGGAGTTTCCATCTCCATTTTAGTTAGACCTGCCACTGTATTCTGACTGTAACGCTTGTGTGGTGAACTGGTTATACAGACAGCAAAAATGATGAAATTGAGATGAAAATTCCTCTTCTTTTCATAATAATAGTATATTTCTATTAAATAAGATAGAGGATTGGAAGGTGCTCCCCTGTCTGACCATGAACGGATCATAAGTGCTGGGAAGCTTGTTACCAGGTTGTGTCATTCTCTGGCCCGTGGGAATGTGTCTCCTTTACCATATCTCTTGTAGAAAACTGAGATAGACTTTGGCTATTCAGGCTATGTGTATCGTGGGTGCGATGGGTGGAAATTTCGGTTGATGTTTAAAATACAAAAGCATAAATATGTCACATAAATAATATTTTTCTAAAGATGGAATGATAAAAACAGTGCCCCCAAATAGGAAATAAATATTTATTCTTTACCTCCTAGCGTATTTTCTGGGTGGGAAAATGGGTGAAGGGATTTATTTTCCAGATATAAAAGTTATTCTTTCTAAAAGAATGGCTGTTCTTCTTTTCTCAAATTGAGACAAAGGAAACTGAAGAATGAAAAAAAAGAAAAAGGAAGCTAGCAGGTCATCCCCAGTCAGAGGAGTGGCTAAAAAGATGTAGGAAGAAGTCTATGAATAAGAATATATGATCTATATGTTATCTTGAAACTTATAATGTGCCTACATCGACTCACATGCACAGGAATAATACCTGTATGCATGTTTTCAGAATTGCCATTGGTTAAAATTCCCAAGCTACTAATACTGGCTACAACAAGAAAGACGTGGCCATTGGTCTTGATGGAAATGGCAGCAGTTCCTACCTCTGTGACAGGCTTCATATACATTTAGGGGCACTCTATTTCACCCCTTTCCTACCATAATACACGCCTCTTACATCTCCCTTCAAACAAGATTCCAACTCCATCTCCTCACTTATCTCTACCCTCTCTGTACCCTGTTCATCTTACACCACTCTCCTGCTACGTATCCCTCCACTGGGGTGCCAATAGACTTTCCTCAACCCTAAAACTGGTGGCAGTAGAGGTAGCAAGAAAAGTGAGCTGACAGGAAGGCATGGGATGGGATTGGGCAAAGTGCAGATGACAGAGCTTCTGAGCACTGAAGTAATACGAGCTCCAGCTCCCTACACCCACTCACTCGTCAGCAGGATGAGGTCAGTAAGTCTGCGAGAGCCCATGTTAACGATTCCTAACTCCCACCATCTGCAGCTCACTAGGAATTTGCACAACTTGGAGGATATGAAGCACCTCTGCTTGGGCAGAACAGGAGGGTGGTTCATTTCACAAACCAGAGGGAAGATTTGGAACTCATTCAGATGTTCACCTTTCCTGAAATAGAGTTGTTTTGAACATCTAATGGGCAACAATGAAAAAGGAAAAAAATAAATAATAATAAAAAAGGACATTTAAAACTGAGAAATCCGTTTGTTGTGCAAGGGACAAGAGTCAGCACCAGAAGCCTTGGTTCAGTCCCGAGGCATAGCTGGGAGAGTACAACAGTCCTGAGGTGTTGATATGCAAAATGAACAGAAGGCAGCAAGTGAAGGATGCCTTTACTTTAATTTATGACCAATACCTAGGCCCAGAGGCTTTGATTCAATCTAAAATCCACCTAAGCCTTGGTACCTCTTGTTAGCTCTGGACTTCCAGAGGCAGCCAGTCAATAGGAAATGCTCGGATCAGAGACATAAGTGGAATTTAGGCTGGGGGAAAATTGGCTGAAGTATGGTTTTCATGGATTTGTTTTTCCTTGATATGAAGATAATTTTAAAAATATATCTGCTTGGGCATTTAGAATAATATTTCACAAGTTTTCTCTACAGCCAACTCAAAAATATTTTCAGTCCTTTTTCTTTATTATAAAAATCAGGCAATACCACTGATAATGACTAAGCCATCCAATTTATTTGTGTGTGTTTTGAAAAGATACCTTCAAGGTAGCAAGAAAGAAGGGGCTAGATTGTTTTTGATTTAGCTTCTAATAACATTTCAATGTGTAATAGAAGTTCCCAGGTGATTTTTATGAATTTACAACCAGGCCGATGAAAAACCTGCTCAACAATAAATAATTAAATGCCATTTGCACTGTACACACTTACAAGATACCATGGCTGTGGGAGTCTACTGAGTGCCCAGTTTCAGCTTGTCCAGTGTATTGCAGTTTTGAACATCAAAAAAAAAAATTACCCCTCCAATACCACCCTAATTCCACTACCACTCCAATTTAATGGAAAGTACACCTGTGAAGAATTTGCAGATGGAATTTTTACTGCAAATTTAGTGAATTCAAACATCAAAAAAATAGGAATTCTTTCTGATCTCACTAAATTGTTCAGGATGTGGTAAAAAAATAAAAAAAGAGCATAATTCATCCAGCTTTGCTTCTGTAAAATGAGTTTTCATTTAGTGATTCCATATAAGCTAGTGACAATTAGAAATATCTCAAATTGTTCAGCCTCCAAATAGTCTTTTATTTTTTAAATAATTGAAAATTTTGAGGTTTATCCAAAATACCTTTTTTTGTCAAGGAACAATGAAAAGAAATCATTATTCACTGAGCCCTATTCTCAGGAGGAAGAGATAGCAGGGCCCTATCATCAAATATTCTAATGAGTGCAAAAGATACTGTTTAAAAATGGTAAAATATGATGAAAGTAGCAATGTAGCTAAAATGTAATGATCCAGACGAAACCAGCGTCTGATTCTGTGACCACTGAGCAATGCCTGAGGACTAAAATTCTAAAATCACTTTAAAAGCTTTCAGACTCTGCTCTCGGTTACAAAAGCATGTTTGAGAAGAGCATGATGCAGAGGGGAGAACAATAAAAGGTCACATTTCTCTGAAGCCACAGACAGTGTGTTTATCAATAGCTGAGCCTCCAAGGATGTTCGTCTTTCATTTCAGGATATCACAACAGTAGAGTAAAAGCGAAAATGTAGGAAATGGTTTACCCAGAACGGGATAATTTCTTGTTAGTAATTGTCTGTGTATTGTAATTACCTGCTTTTAAACAGTGGACAAGGATTTATGAACAGTTATGTGCATACTCTTCTTAGGGCTAGAAAGCCACTACAACACACTTTTCCCAGGCATCCACAGAGGGGTGGATGTCCACAGTATGTTCAGGAAAAGCGTGCTTGAATTCTGTGTCACCATGAGCCATGGAGAGTGAACACAGATGCTGAAGCCCCAGAGTGGGGTATTGAATCATTGAACCATAGAATAGTTTGGGTTGGAAAGGATATTTAGTCCAACCCCCCCGCAACGAGCAGGGACTTTTTCAACTAGATCAGGTTGCTCAGAGCCTCGTCCAACCTGACCTTGCATGTTTCCAGGGATGGGGCATCCACCACCGCCCTCACCCTTGACTCTCCCAGGAGTGATTTGACGACTTGGCAGGAGCATGCTCTAATCCCAATGGGATAACAAATGAGCCCTTTTTAAATTTTTATTTTTGCATAAAATTACGACCCTAAATACTGATAAATTAATCATATGAAGGAGGCCAGAGGCAAATCCTTGAAGCAAAGTTAATCATATTGGAGCAACTGGAAGATTTCAGCCTTGTGAGAAGGTGGAAAATCTCTGTGTCACTGCTGTGTATGGGTCATGCATGACTCTGTACTTTAGACCAGACTATTTTTAATCCATGATCCAGGCATCTTCCTGCATTTTATTTAATTCAGAAAAGCTTGGTTGGCCATTCTCTCTGCCACAGTGGACTTTGCAGTATTCAGTGGAATCAGAGGCAGGTAAACAGGAAGGTGAGTAGCGAAATTGTACCCAGACAACACATTTCAGGACAGTGTTTACCTCACATGAACGGATGCTTTCTTCTGAGTAGTCATTCCTAGCAGTATTCCTTCCCAAATGACCCGCAATCAGTCTCAAGTGGATACTTGAAGCACTACTACATTGTGGACTGAAGGATTATACCTCCAAAAGGTGCTTGATCTAATGCATTCTGGCCTAAGAGGCTTTTTGGACATCAGTGGGCCACCCAAAGCACTTCAAAACCAAGCCAGAATAGCAAGACAAGCATTACTCAAGTGTTCTGTAATAGCAAATAAGTCTTGATATTTGCTGCAAAACAAAGATTTGAAAAATCCCTGTGTTAAAAACAGAACTATCTTTCTTTCTTTTAAGTATGAGAAGATTTTGTAGCTACAGCTCCTTGGATTGCGAGGCACTGTCATGTGCATCTCATCTCATTCGCATGAAGAACTTACCAAATATTTGCCATCCTTTCTGAGGGCTGTGAATTGCTCTGTGTTTTCTGGTGAGTTTGTCAGTAAGATCAATTATGGGAATATAGTTACATTTCAGTGTGACTTCAAATATGCTAATATTCAATGTGAAATAGTAAACTTGCTGATGAGTAACTTTTCCTTCCAAAGAGGTTTAATTATTCAGCCTCCCCTTTCTCTTTGATTGATGCATATTCCTTTTATTGGCTACTGTGACAATGAAGAAATTCAGGATGGGATGTGAATAAAAACTGTCTGTTCCCTCAGGTATAAACTTTTCTCTAAGTTTACTTTGAAGTAGCTGAAGCAGCAGCAGGAGTCGGCTGAACTACTTAAGTCAATTGCAGAAGGATATTGTTAATAAGTATAATTTCATTGAATTGTGGGGAGTATCTGCTAAACTGATGTAGAATTCGCTGTCCTCCTTCTAGTGTTGTTTTAAATTGCCTGTGTTGATCACTATGTTATTTCCCATAAACTTTAAAATAGGCAGAGTGAAGACAAAATGTTGCTGTTGTGTGTGTTTGTGAAAAATTGGGCTGAGCTGATTCTTCCTGTTCAGGATGACCTCGATTTTCAGAGGCTGATCTCCTAACTCCAGTGCCAGTTTTTCTTTGAGTAAACATTTTGGTGTGTGTGATGTGCTGTGAGCATTTTAGAAACTTGAGATGATCTATTATATTCTAACGCAGGAGTTTCCTCTCTCTCAGAGTATACAGAGTGCCAAGTCTTATATCTTGCATGATGAAATACATCTTTTCTGGATGAGTTAACGGGAAATGAGTCCTGGGCACCTTCAAATGCTCAGTAAAGCAAACAAAAACCAAGTAACTTGTTAAATGAAAGTAACAACTTTCAGTTTTTGTCATTCTGGTACTGCATATCAGGTCATTTAAGATTTCTATCCAGAGTAGTGTCAGGAGCAATAATACCTGGAAGATCCTGCTAAGCATGATGTCTGAACCATTTACATGTATTGTCATCACAGATTTAAGCCCTTCCAGCTTTATTCCTGCCCTTTCTATTTCTGAGCAGGACATGTCATGTTTCATGTAATTCCATGTGTAGGAAGTGCCTCTGTACTCGGCACTGGTGAGGCCTCACCTGGAGTACTGTGTTCAGTTCTGGGCCCCTCTGTACAAGAGGGACCTTGAAGTGCTGGAGCGTGTCCAGAGGAGAGCTACCAGGCTGGTGAGGGGTCTGGAGACCAGGTCATATGAGGAGAGGCTGAGGGAGCTGGGCATGTTTAGTTTGGAGAGGAGGAGGCTGAGGGGAGACCTCATTGCCCTCCACAAGTCCCTGAAAGGAGGTTGGAGAGAGGTGGGTGTTGGCCTCTTCTCCCAGGTGAATAATGACAGGACCAGAGCAAATGGTCTGAAGCTGCGGCAGGGGAGGTTGAGATTAGATATTAGGAAGAATTACTTCACTGCAAGAGTGGTCAGGCACTGGAACAGCCTGCCCAGGGAGGTGGTTGAGTCACCATCCCTAGAGGTGTTTAAGAAACGCCTAGATGTGGCACTTCAGGGCATGCTCTAGTGACAGAGATTGTAGGTTGTTGGGTTTTTTTTGGTTGGTTTGGTTTGGTTTGGTTTGGGGTTTTTTTGTTTGTTTGTTTGGTTGGTTGGTTTTGGGTTGGTTTTGTTTGTTGGTTTTTTTTTGTGTGTCTGGTTGGACTCGATGATCTCAAAGGTCCTTTCCAACCATGAAGATTCTATGATTCTGTGATTATCTAATTCTAAAGTGTTCAGCTGAGATCTTAAACCCTACATCAAACCATCTCAGCATGATAGGATGAGGTAAGAGCTTTCTCATTTTTAGTTTTCATGGTTAAAGTGGGCTAATAGATGAGTTTTTGTGGTCAGGTACAGCTGCAAGGAAGAGGATTTCGTTTCACATAATTCTGGTTGTGTTCAGTTTATCCCAAAACACTTTGCAGAGTGTCACGCTTTTGTGCAGTGCAATGCCGTATGTGAAGGTGAATATGGCAGCTCAGTAAAAGCTGGTGATTACTGTTAGTTTAGCCCTAGAAATGTCTGGATTATGCTCAGTCCTGAATGCATTTGTTTCTCAAGCACATTCAGAGCTTTCAAGCAGCCGAATCTCCTAGTTTGCAAGTAGGCTTTGCCCGTTTGAGCTCTGAGGACAAAAATTTGCACTTAGCAAAGGACAACACAGGTTAGAGTGATAGATGTTGGCTCATACCTAAAGAGTGGTCTAAGCAATGGAATACACAGAAAAACCCATGTGTTTCACCCTGTCACCTTGTGGCATTACGTGCCAAGAGACTGTTGCCAACACAAGAAAGTAAAATAATCCTTAAATGACCAGTTTTCCCTGCTTAGCACTTCATTCACAGGTTTTAAATGACGCCCGACTTCACAACAAGTTGCAAAGGGAATTTCCCTGAAGGGTTATATCTGTATCAGGAACTTAAAGAAAATAATTAGATTCTTGAATGTTTGAACTCCCCTTTGACTCATAACTTGGCATTTGTAAGAAAAGCTAATGCAGAGTGGTTTACATTATTCCACTAAGAGATATTCCTTGTCAAATCGAAAAATTTCAGTTGAGAGGGGTTTTTTTTAATTAATTTCTCCTTTTGACAAAAATATATTTTTTTCTGTCAAAATTTCCTGTTAGACATTTTGACATGCAATATTTTAATTTTTCTGTTTCAAATTACTTTTTCTCTCAAATGTGTAATTTACTATGGAACAAAAAATATTTTTCAAAAGCTCAAGTAAAATGAATTATTTAGATATTATAAAAAATAGATGCAATGAATGATGCAGACTGGAGGGAGGGCCTAAGATGCTAGGACTGCACCCTTTTTGAGATTTTTGCTTTCTTTTTGTGTGCTGAAAATATCTGTCCTCCCACCTCTGCTTATTTGAGAATGAACTCATATGAACAAGCATGCAGAGAACATCTCAATAACTGGAATTTGCAAATGGTTTGTACTGCAAGAAATGTTATTCTTAATGCACTAAAATGCCATCTGGGCCCTACTGTGCTGCTTTCATTTCTTTATGTGTCAGAACTCAGCCAGTTTCTAAGATGCTGACAGATTACTTGGTAAAACTAATATATAATGATGCTTATTAAAAGTGTGTCTTTGACACCAGATCAAATTCTAATGTTGTATTTAAAGCATTCAGCCTCGTTTTATTGGTGATAGCTAGACAATTTCCTGTGCTCTCCACTGGAATCACATAATGAAGGCTATTGACATGCCTGATGGATCTACAAAGGAGTTGTTTTCCCTCCAAGATAATAGATGTCTGCAATGTGCTTGAAGCATTCTGCACCTAGACCCATAACTCAGCGCCTGGTTTTTGCCATTCACTCCCATTCCACAGGCTGGAAGTAACACTGAAGAACTGGGTTTCCCACCGAGATGAAAGTGTGTCACACGCTCCTATGCGGACAACTCTCCCCGCTGTCATCTCTCAACAAAACATTTCCAGGAGGAAGATACAGTCTAAGTGGCATTCTTTATTCTCTTTAGATATCACATAAAAATAATGAAGTCAGATAAAGGACTGTAAAGAAAAAAAAGTCTGGTTTTAGGAAGAAATTGCTTCTACTGAGGCAGCCTTTCAGGATTCAGTTCCCCAAAACCAGATGGAGTGGGTAGTATTCCCAACCTCATTTTCTCCAGGAAGTTTATTTATACACTTCTAAAGATGTTTGCTGACAAAACAGTATTAGAACAGTGTTAGATTAATTAAAGTCATTCTGTATTCCAGCTTTTCCAGAAAAAAAATAGCCACAAATTCTACAGCAACGCTTAACCTCTAAAAGCAGCAAATATCATCTGATCATTTTGGGGCTAACAAGATCCCTAAGCATAGGGCTCTTTACTGTTCTCAAATTTCAATGGTATTGCTTTTTTCTAAACTACGTAACAGAAGAGACAGAGCTTGGTACAGAAGTATCAGATCTCCATCAAAGTCCCTGGAGGGACGGATGCCTGTAGTAGGCAGTCTGAAAATGGCTCAGTTCTCCTTTCTTCTTCTGCTTCTCTTGTGCTACATCTGCAGGACAGAGAGCTCGGCTCATGAGGACTGCGGTGGGACAGCTGAAGAAAACGTTGCCCTGAGCTGCTAATTACTGCTCGTCAGGCAAAAGGTGGTCTGCTGACCTAGTTTGTGTTTGCACTGAGGTATACTAAGCGTGCTCATAGAACCATCTTTCACATCTCAGCTCTTGGGGCTGTCACCTCCGCCTGCAGGATAATAGGCAATGACTGAGAGCTCTCCACTGTTGACGTATAAGCACCCTTATGGAGCAGGCCCTGGTGGAATATCTTTTGCTGACTGTTTGAATTACACAAACTGGTGACAAAATAGGATACTTTGGTCAGCAGTGAAGCCCAGTGGCAGAGACGCTTTCGTGCCTCAGCATCAGTAGTGCTCTGGGCCTGTAATTTGCAGTTTTGTACCCTTTCACCTAAGGTGCTGTAACAGGGGTTTCCCAGAGTCTCTATGGCACGTTCCCCTTGTTTTTTCCATGCTAGAATTCAGGTGCTATTGCCCTCACAGCCTTGTTCCTGCCAAAGCCTGACGTTGGTGTTATGACAGGTTCTCAAGGGAAGTGACTGCTGCTAGCATAAGGAACACCTCGCTTCGCTTCTTGTTTTGCAGATTTTAGTTTATACAAAAGAAAAACAAGAAAAGCAGCACAGTGGATAATAGTCAGTTATATACTTGACAAATACTATCCAGAACTACATGTGCAGAGTCTTAACAGCCAATCAATGTGCCTAACAGCCAAACATCTGTGCCTAATTAGCACGCTCTAACCGCTGCTAATAGCTTCACAAGCAGAAACAAGGAATAGGAAGCTTGAGCGTTTCCTGATAAAAAGTACATAAAGCTAGGGGAAAAGCATGGTAAAATTTGCCATCGTTGTCATCATCATCACCATCATCATCTTTGTTGTTGCTTCTTGCTGGACTGGAGAGAGACCCCACAGGAGGACACTCATCCTGGACATCCATCACTGTTCCTCCTGCCCAGCCACGAGAGTTTCCCCTTTCCTGTTCCCTTTCCCACTCCCTTTCCTGTTGCCTTCTCTCTCCGTCTTGTTGTCTCTCCTTCGTTTTCCCCAAATGTAACTTTCAGCATTGGAGTCGATGTGTGTCATCTGCCATGGACCCTGCTCATACACCTTCATGCATGTGGGCCTATCTCACCCTCCCTTGTGCAACAAATGCCCCAGCAATTAATCATGGACCTGTCAGCATGATATCAGCTTAGAATCTATGGCTGAAAAATCACAAGCTTCCACCTCACTTACAAAACACGATGATTTATCAGTGTTAGAGAGTGAGTATGGAAGATTTTACTATGCCACAGACCATACTGATTTCCAGTCTGTAAATCAAAGCCATCCTGTGAGCACCAAATTCACCTAATGTATTAAGGTTAAAGTGCAGTACTTGATCATTTATAAGCTGCATTTTACAAGACTTTTATTAAAATATCTCTGCTATGTCCTTGCTATTTTTACGATACTTTCAGCTATATCTCTTTTGTTAATTCAACAAAATCCCAAGATGCTTTTAAAAATAATTGGAATGATTAACCTCCAGCTTCTCAAGGTTACAAAGTCTTTTATTATACAACCCTTTGCACTTGGTGTTCAGTGTGAACTCTGATCAAAACCAACTAGTTTAAGAATATATTTTGCAGTTTCTGTAACTCAAGTTTCATTGGGCTCAGAAAACTTGCAACTTAAAACAGGAGGTACGGGAAGCAGGATTAAGAAGTAATGGTGTGCATTGCTTTCAACACAAACATTCCACTGAGTTTTGTGTAGCTTTGGCTGCATTTCACTCTTGAACGAAGTGATAATGATTAGAAAAGTATCTGCAGGGTCCTGTTCCAGCTGTAGTGTGCACTACAGTGGGAGATTACTACTTAGGTATTTACTTCAGGTTTTTTACTAATTTGTCATTACACTGAGCCGTGGCATGACCAAAATTCTAAATAAACATCCCTTGGATTCTCTCACCTCCTTATTGCACCCCCTCTTCCCAATCTTTACCCTAGATCACCACAGGATCAACCTTGCTATTTGGGAAACCTATGAAGTTAAACTTGATCTCCATGTCCTTGGGGATAAATAGGTTCTGATCCCGCTACTTGAGAGTTTTATTAGTTTCTCATTGGCCAAATAAGCTTTCTGAAATATAAGAACAGGGCCTAGGGCTTTGCTACCACATTGGAACTGAAAGTTCATCTTAAATTTGAAAGATATTTACAGTTCTTTACTGATTCTTTCGCATATTTCTCTAGATATTTTCACTAGTCATTTCTACCTCTCACTAGCAGAACACTAGTGCAGAAAAATAACATCCATCTGATGATTCACAGGCATTTTTTGTACCAGAAATCTCAAATCATAATCTAGCTCTATTCTCAACTCTTCTGTTGACACTTTGATGCTTAAAAAGTGGGAGGCACTTTGGTGAAGTTCCAGGAAAGTCTCCTCAGTTCCTATTAGTGGGATCTTTCTTCAGTAACAGGCTGTTTCTTGTCCTTTGAAATACATATGTCCTAAAAGTATAGAAGATGGTAGACAGAAAGAAGGCCCTCATTTGCTTTAAATTTAATTTTGTGCCTTTTTTTTTTTTTCCCTGGGAAACGTTTGCAACATTTAGCAGGCCCATTACAGTATAACTCTGGACAGCATGACATATTCCCTTTATCTTAACAAATCCAGGGGTATAGTTGTTGCTGCCCCTGGCAGCGAATTGTCTGAGGTACTTGATGCTTTGCAGAAAGTCTGGAAGAAATCCTCTTTGGCAGTTCCAAAGTGAGTCATGTATTCTGCACAAGGTATTATTGCGCCATTTACTTCATTTTGCACGTTAGAAAAGAGCATTTCCAAGTGATAGTACGTGTATTGTGAATTAGTAAAGATACCATTTATGTCAATACAGCAAGAATCTGCACTAGATCTTTTAGGTTTGACTTTTGTCTCCTTGGTATCTGTTCCACACTGGTGTGTTTCCATTAATCTCAGCAACCTACACTATCAGTGAAAGGCAAGATATGTCCCATGTGTGTATCATGCTAAAGGACACCTGCCATCAACAAGGGGCTACTGGAGGCTTTTTGGGGTACACCTTGCATCCCTGGCTAAAATGGAAGCAAGGACACCTGTAGTACTGGTGACACCTTCATGCAGATGCCTAACTTCAGATATCTTAGCCTGAAGTTGGTTTCACCATTTCTTATGGTGATATCAGGCACCAAAGCACCTAACAAGAATGGACAGCAAAGTCAATTAAATTGTTTTATTGTTTCATCAGACTTCTTTCTCTCTCAGCTCTTGCTTTATGCTGAGATTGTTACTTCTGTGGAGTAGGAACCACTTTATTTTGTAAATGAACAGCACCAATACTAAGTCCCTGTGTAGGGCTCCCAAGTGTGGTAATAATACAATTATATTCTCTACTTTTCAGTGTTGCTACAAAGTACAAGAAGGTAGTGCCATTCAGACAACTGAACATAATGACTAGAACAGAGGCTAGGATGCTGGGATGAATAAAACCCAGGGTTGTTCTCATGCTTTTTATGCACTTCCATTAATTTTCTAGCAAAGTATACAGTAACAGAGATTATAGCAGACATTGCTAAATGTAAGTAAATCACGGAAAGTATTCACAGAAAATATTTCTAATCCCATTTTATCGAGGAAAGTAAAGCGTACAGAATTGAGGGTTTTATGCAAACTCACCAATGGAGCCTATAGCAGAATTGAGAACTGAGTCAAAGCCTCTTTCCCAAAGCAACTTTAAGGTTTATTTCACCATTTATATTCGGTATTTGTCCAAGTGCTGATGGACACCTAATTGACAAAAGTCATGTTGAGCACAGAGTCTCAGATAACCAAGAAAGCAAAACAGCACAGAAGTAATTTTTTCCACCAAAAAGGGAAGTGTCTTCATGTGCCCCTCTTCAAATTCCTCATCTCTGAGTAACTACAACTGCAGATACCTCTCCCTGTAAAAACTTGAGCAACAGCCCAGAAAATTGATTTGTTTGCACCACAAATCTCACAGATAGATGAAAGGAATGGAAATTGCTGAAACAAAGCAAGAAGACCAACTCAGAAAATATGGTAATAGAGCTAATAAAGTTCAAAGTCAAAGTGCAATTCTATGAGTACCTGGCAAAGAGAATAGTATATTAAATGCAGCATGCAAATGAAAAATCTTTTGGAGCCTGTGGATCTTAGATCAGTCCCACTGGCACAAGAAGAACAGCGATTTCTAAGTCCACATTCTGGTCATGATTTTTATAACCAGAAAATGCAGTACCGAACTAAGAATTAAGACTTAGTGATTCTAAAATCAATATGAATCTCAGAAGGAGCTGGTCTTTACATATCCCAAGATGTAGAGTTTTGTCCTGAAATTCCTATAGTTAGCCCACTGTTTTCAAGTTTCAGTATATTTTGAGCAAAGCATACAAATCAGTGTTTGAGAACTGAAGTACGGAAGAGTAGATCATATTGATATTTAGCTATAATTTATTGTGCCCAGTGACAAAAATTGCTTGGAATTTTTAGTGTGAATTCCTCTTTGTTTTCCATTGCTGCAGCTTTCTACTAGTTTGTTTTTCTATCGATATAACAGCCTTCAGTCTTACAAATTAATGTAGGTAGCTATGAAATTTGATTAGAAAAAGTATTTAACTCCTCCATGGATAAGCAACAATTCAAGTATGTTAGAAGGCAGGTTTCCCAAATATCAGGCAATTCTTATAACTCTTTTATGTTTTCCAATTTTTTTGAAATATTGTCCATGAAATTTGGGAACCAAATCTGGATATGGCTTTCTGGGAATCATCTGAGTAGCTTTGTCTATCCATTTTGTACAGAAGAGAACTTAGAAAATGTCTGTTTTTTATTCCCCCCCTCTCCCCCAATACTGTGATTTCCACTATCTAGAAGGACGCATTAATCCAGCTTCCCTCCAACTGAGGGTTGTTATTTACTTATTCAAAGTAGTCAGCTTGTGGGACACCAAAATCAACACAGTTCTAGCTAGATTTGTGAATGAAAAAAACCCAACCCAACTCTCAAACACAGACTTCTGCATGGAATTATTACAATATTGTGGCTTTGGTCTCCTCTTTAACTTTGTATCCTTGTCCCTTTCATAGTTTATGAATCAGTTGTGCGTCAAAAAGAGAATCCAGAAATGATGCATCAGCAGCAAGTTTTCAAACTTCAGGTCAAAGCTCTAACAACGCCTCAGGAAAAGAAGAAAAAGTCCCATAAAAACAAATTCTTCTCCTGTTTGAGTGTAGCCAATTTAGTCTTCTTATTTCATTTTTTGTTGTTTCATAGAATAAACAAAGAGTTTACTGTGTCAAAATCTTACAGCCTGCATACTCAATTTTTGGCACAAAAAAAAAATTCTGAGATCATTACCTATTTTCACCACTTCTGAGTTTGATCCAACCTCTAACCTGGATTGTACACATTTTAATTATAAACCCCCTAAAACATGCAGCTTTAGAGATTTCAGGTTCTGGTTTAGTTTGATCTCTTGTAATGATGGAATTTCTGGACATTGGATTGCGGTGGAATTTGATCCAGTCTTTAATCAATTGTAAATGCTATGTATTGTGTCATATATTCCACTGCTATATTAGCCCTTAGACAGATGAAACAATGGGATTTAATTTCCCTCCAATGTGTCATGGTGAAAACAAAGTCAGCTGTTTAAGATAAGAATTAGGGAAGATTAATGCCAAGAATGAAACAAGACTAGGGATTATTAATCACTGCTTTTTATAGCCCCATTTCATGATGCTTTCAAGAGCCAATGGGAGATGATCTCCAAGTGTCAGAATTAGCAGCCATAACGCGCTCTGTCAGAAAGAAAATAATAAAAAAAATATATCACTTGGGGCACTATACTGCAATAATACATGCTTGCAATGCCATATAGGGTAGACATGTTTGAACAGTGTTATCTTGCATTAGTGTGAGTAGTGGACATGCAGATATATGAGTGATGCTGAGGAAGTCTAACTTCAGGCTCCTGAACTTGGTCTGAAACTCTGCTTCCGAATGTGGATAGGCTCAACTTCCATTTTCTAATACGCACAGATACACTCTGAGTTGCCTCAGGACATTTTTTACAGGCACCATCTGAGCATGAGGTGGTTCTTCCTCTTTCTTTGGATTTTTTTTTTTTTGTTTTTCAGTGAATATGAGGATATCTTGTCTCTACTCAAATTACCTCCTCAGTTTGAATTTTCCATCACTAGAATTCATGTATGCTTATGAAAATGAACTCAGAAGATCAGCAAGTAGAACATGCCTTTAATCCACTGAACTCAGTGACATAAAGGTTTTGGCCCCAGATTTTTGTTCTGTTTCATCTTTGTACAGCTTGGCTCGGCGCCTTTTCCCTAGATGAGTCCCATAGAGTCTTCCTCCTCCAGCCATCTATCAAGTTCTTTTCTGGGGTCTATGCAACCAATAGCCTAGCTCAAATGCCTCTTGTCACCGTAATTCATCCTGTGTCCCCTGTTGCATGTCCTCTCTGTCCTCTCCGTTACAATTTTCATTACATTACAAAGGAAGCGAACAGTCACTTTATGAGAAAGCCATGCCGCAAGAACCTTGTCTTGAGGGTCTTTTTTGAAAGATCCCATTTTCCTGTAGGCTTCCAGTGTTATGTTTGGATATCATCAGCCTTGGAAATTAGGACATTTTCCCAGCTCTCGGATTAAAGGAAAATAGCCACCTGACAAACGTTTTTAATTCAAACGCGATTATAAGAAAAACTGTCATGGGAAGTAGGGGTTGGCTTTCTGTTCTTCATTTTTATGTTGTACCTTTCTGAACAGGCTGCACCCACTAAGCCATGTGAATCATATAATTATGATTAGCCCTCCCAATAGTCCCATCAGAAATGAAGGTTTATATAGGCAGTGTGTGATAACCATTTATTATTTTCCTCCAGCTCACTTAGCTGTGAATCTTTATGGGAAGTATTTAAATAAGTGTTCCACTTGGTGGAGACGAGTGGCTGAAAAAAACCCCAAAAATGGAGGAAGCTCAGAGGGATTTATTAGAACAAAAATTCTAACCATTGTACTGCAAACACATCAGTATTTTATACTCTTGTACAGCATCTTGTCTTTAATCAAGATCAGACTCTACAAACTGTAGCATAGACAGGACTTGACAGGTAATTTGAGGCAACGATACAATGTATATACCTAATAACCACATTAATAAAATATAAAATTAGCAATCAATGTTTCCTTCCTTCTGTGGGGCTGGGTTTCATATCTTCCCCTCTGTCTGCATCCTTTAGGTTAAAAGGCCTCTGAGGGAGAGATTTTTTCCCCCTGTATCTATAAAATAATAGCACAGCCAAGCGCAACTTCAGTTCCCATTGGGACTCCTGAGTGTTCTTTAACATTTTAGAGTTGGTTGAAAATATTGTTATTGATTCTTTTTCCACTATTTTCTTTTTAGAAAGTTGAGAATTTTATGCACTTTTCATTGTAGTTTGTAAAGGTTACAGTTTTAACACTGATCATTTTTATTTTACATTTTATTTGTATTAAAGGTAAAAAATAAATCTAATTTTTGTATCCCATCATGAGTTTCAAGGAAAGAAGTGAGATATTTATTTCTTTCACCCAAATAAAGTAAACTGAAGTTTAAAATTAAGGTATTGGAATTTCTCTAGTATGAAACAAAAAAACAGTTGGGAAAATATAGATGTTCTTTCTCAAACATTAATAACTTCTTAAAAAAATTGTCTTTCTCCTTCATCCCATGCTCTACCATTTTTAACAGTGATAAACAGGGTCATTTTTTTTTCCTGCAGATTAAAAATTCTGATTTTTTTGGTTTTGTTTAGACACAGATTGAAATAAAAAAATCAAAATTTTATGTGACACAATATTTCAGAAAATCTTTTGGGGCTAATCAAAACATTCATGTTTTGATTTTGCTCCTCTAAGACATTTTGAAATGAAAAATCAAAACATTTCTCTAAAAACACCAAAATGGGACTTTTCAGCACTTCTGAAGCCTGTCATTGCTGGTTTTGATTCTCCAAATTAGTTTCACCAACCCACAGTCACAAGAATTGCTGAATCGGTGCACATTCGTGCCCACAGGAGGGAGCAGTATGTGTAAGGATGGTTTTCATTAGCATGTTTCTCCTGTAGTTTCACTCACATCCAATTGGACCAAGTTTCTAAGCACCGATTTAACTTTAAATTCATGTTTAAACATCCCTGTGAAGCAAATATTTAAGTATGTACTTACCCTCTTTTGACCTCAGGAATACATAAATATGTGCTTCAATGCTTTGCTGAATAGGGATACACTTAAATTACTCAATAGTATGTTGCAGAGCTGAGGCCTCAAGCTTTTAATGAGGAATGCATGGATATAAGACGAAAGAGAATCAACCACCATCAAAAGCTCAGACTTTTCATTTCATTGCTAACACACGAAATAACATGCTTGAGAAAGATCTATATCGGGTTAACTGCTTCACCAGTGAGATGATACTGATGTAGCACTATCTATCCTCATCAGTTACAGAAGGCCTGAATTGATTTATAATATACTGCATGGATTCTTTTACAAACCATCAGCTCTTTGACAAGGATTTAAAAACTGGGTCAGTTCCAAAAGGAACAAAAAAAAAAAAAAAAAAGATAGGAAAAGATTAAAAAGAAAAGGAAAAAGGGGGATTCACTAAGAATAATGTTTAAAACAGAGTAGGTCAGATGTTTAGCAACAGACATTTCCTAGGCAAATCCTTATGATCAGCTTAGCCGTAGTTTTTTATTCTTTTTCTGTGAAACCCTTTGTTTATAAAAAAAAAGGAAATAAGGTTTTCTTTAAAAAAGGAACATGCATCCATCAAATAAGATGGTATGTCAGTGTTGTTACATGCTTGCCTTACTCCTATACTCTTCTCTAGAAATCCAATACTGGTCACTTAAACTGATAGGATATTGGGTCAGAAGAACCGTTGATCCAACCTGATATGGCCAGTTTCATGTTCTTATTGGATAAGACACAGGGGACAGGAGACATCTGATGTTTCTTTAACAAATCTGTTCTTTAACTTTATTTTCATGTTTGAGCCATTTTGCAAGTTCTTTCGTTGCTTTTTGTTGGGTTTTCTTTTTTTTTTTTTTTTAATGAAAACCTTGAAAACCTGTATTTTCCTTGTGTACACACAAAAAGAGGCTGCAATAATTAGGTGAAGGCTCCACTAAGGTGCCCTTTCTACCTCCTTTGTCCTGCACTGTCGGTGAGCCGCGTCCAACCGGTGTGATTTAACCAACCCGAAGGGTCGGGAACAGCAGCTGAAGGGCTGTCTGTACAGAAGAAAGACTTTGGCACAAAGATACTTCCCATATTGCCAGTAGTTTGGGAAGGTATCTAGTTTAACCACTGGAAATGTCTTTTGACACTAGGGGAATGGATGGATGTGGAGCTTCTATTCAAAATCTGAAAACGCTGTGATGATGTTTCTGTTAGCACCTTACACGAGCAGGCAGGCACTGCAAAAGATAGGTATGATCATTTATAAGGCCTGATGAAATGTTGGGAATCTCTGAGAAAAACAAGCACTGAAGAAACCAGAGACAGCCAAGAATTTTTTGATGGCACTTTTGCCAAAAATATCGAGTGATCAAAAATAATGATCCTTTCCTGTAAGGAGGGTCATTTTAAGTGACCTTCTTTATATGAAGAAACACTAGAATAAAAGTTTTGAGTTCTCAGTGTCTTGTTTAACTGGCAAGTTAAATGACAAGTCTTATGTAGACTACAGAGATAATGGAAAACTCCACCAAATACTGTTGTTTTTTTCATATTTTTGTGCATTGTTTGGAGCTCAACTCATGCTTTCTGCTCCTTTTCGTTTCAATTCCTTTCCATTCAATTTCTTCAGGGGGATATTATGTCACAAACACACCTATAGGAACAAAGACATCACTATACTGAACCAGCCAGTCCCACCCCCAGTTTCTAACCAGAGCTGGTCAATACCAGAAGATTCAGAGGAAGCTTTAAATAACCTGCGTTGTACAAGACGTGATAATCTGGCCCACATTTCCATCACACTCTAATAAGTTTTGGTTGTTTTAAACACTGAATAACAAGATTTAACAGAATTTTTTGTTCTGGTTATTCTTGTTATGCAAGTATATTTCCAAACTATTTTTGAAATTTGTGAAATTCTTTGTGTCAACAGCTTATTTTGACAATGACTGCATAGTCTGTGCCTGTGAGAAAAACATTTCCTATATTCATTTTGAATTTGCCTGGGATGGCATTTATTTCTTCATGTTGTCTCTCTTCTTATGAGCTATTTTGTCAGTGTCTGATTCTTTCCATCAGCAAAGACCATAAAGCTTTAAGAATGGCTGTAAATCAGGACAGAGGTGTCTCTAGTAGTGGACAATATAGAATATGAGATATTTCTGCAGCGTTTAGAAATCTTCAGATTTCTAAACTGCAGAAATCTTCACCTCATGGAAGCCTCTTTTCTGTCTTTTCTTTCTGTTTTTTGTTGATTCGTTTGTTGTTGGGTTTTTTTCTGGTGTTTTTCTTCCAGGTATTTGGTCCATTCTTTTTTAACTCACACACATTTTTATCATGCACAATGCTCTGAGTTTCACAAGTTATGTGAAGTACCCCATTGTTTTGATTTTCCAGGCCTGCCACCTGTTAGTTCCATTTAAACCCTCTTAGTTCTTGTATTGGAAGAGACAGTAAATAATGATTCCCTTCTGGCCTGCTCCTTGACTCTCATCATTTTATAGACTTCTGGCACATCTCCCTTGGTGCCATGTCAAGGCTTGTGCAGACCTGTAAGGAGGAAGCACTCCTGCCCTGACAGTTAAACACAGACTCCTGGACCATCTGAGCTCCCACACAGGATGTCACAGAGCCACCAGAAAACCAGGAAAAAAATAGGTATGTTAGCGCGTGCTTCCTTTGTGCCAGTTAGCTTTGCCAAGGCTCAGGATATATTTGCTTCTTTAGAGAACTGTGCACCGCATTCAAAGCTAAATGAAGGATCTTCCCACAGAAGCATAACCCAAAGGCAATCTCTCTGAGGAAAGGACAAGCCTTCCTCTCTGAGGAGAGGACAATCATCCGTCATGACATTATTTTGGACAAATTCTTTCTAAAGAAAGAAAAAAAGTATCTGTTTCTCTGGACATTTTTTAACCCCCCAAATGTCTCTTGTAACTGGAGATGTTTTGGGAAGGCACACAGGAATTATTTTCTTTTCCAGCAGATAAATAAATGTCATTGCTATTCTGTAAATATGCAAATTGCATCATAGTCAATGGAAAAAAAAAAATAGTCTGCTTTTTTCTCGTCTGGACGCTCTGACTTAGTAAACAAAACTGCTGGCCAAAGAACTGAGTTGTGCTCCTGTCTGACAGACTGGTTGACTTTGGGCTACCTTGTGTCTCACTTTTCCTGTCTGTAATGTGGTACACCCTCTCTAAAAGACAGTCCCTTCTTCATGGATTTCTCATACTCAACTTCAGTAACATTTAGAGTTTGCAGATGTGATGGGTCTCTCCAATAAGTGGATTGGTGAACCTGACATGCTGACACACTTTTAACTCCAATATTTAACTTTTTTTTCTGTTCTACCTCATAGTAAAAGTTGAATTTTGAGGTCAAAATAGCAATAGGGAAGAAAATGCAAAGAAAACAAAATTCCCTATTTTTGGTTAAGCTGAGGAATTTTTTAGTTTTTTTTCAATTAAAAGAGAAATTCAATATGAATTTTATTTTGCTTAAAAATAAAATTACCTGCTTGATTTAATATCAATCCTTTTATTTCCATTTTCTTTATATTTTAACAAGCATAAAAAGCCAAAAAATATTGGTTTGATACCAAATAATTGACAGATTTTCCCTAAATCTTGAAAGTAACATTTTAATGTTTCCATGATGAAATATTTCACTTAATATTAGATACTTAAAAATGTAAAAATTAAATGATTCAGCATTTTAATTTCCCTCCCTCTTTATTTTTCAGTTGAAATCTGATTCATTTCCAGCTACTCTCACTTCAAATCCCTCTTACTGTTAAATTCTCTGTTCCTCAAATGCGTGCTGATTGCACTAGATAGAATGGGTTGATCCAGCCCTGCCATCAGGCTCTATATTACAACAATCATCCTGGTACTCTGAATGCCTCAGACTGAGAATCCACGAAGTTGGTAGAGCAGTTTTAGTGCCATACCACGTAGAGCCCTCAAAAAATCGCGAAACCCAAGGAACTCTTTGGCCTTGGTTATCTTTATCAGCTTCAGTTGCCGCGAACACCAAAAATCGTCCCTTCTATCTCCGGTTTGGTGAACGAGCAGATAGTTTCTTCAGTTGAGAAATCCAATTTAAAACTCATATGGGAATATTGTTATCCTGTGAGCCACATACAAGTGAGAAAGAAAGCAAGAAAAAGCTGCTCAACCAGGGACAAAATAAGTGCATTATTCTTCAAGTAATCCATTCACTGATCAATTTTAGTGAGAGTTCTGTCTAAATCAGGACAGAAGGAGAAGTGCAGAATAGGTCTAAAAGACCACCATCTGCATAGCAATGTTTCTGAAACAACCATTTCCTACGCTTTTTCCAGCAGCTGGACGAAATCCATGCGAGTCATTTCTCAAGGGATTTGTTCCAGAAATACTGCTTTTAGTATGTATCATTCCAGTTACTACTTTCTGACCTTGCATATTTTGGGATCTCTGACATATCCTATAGCATAAAATAAATATTTTCCTCACTAAAATTGCTGTCAGCTTTAGATTTTGTGTTTTATTTGAAAAAGTGTGCAGTAAGTGATTTTTCCGTCCCAATTTTAATTTAACAACCTCTGGTTTCTTGGTGTATTTCTTGTAATACAACTCCATCCAGTTTCTGTTGGTTCAGGTAAATTCCTATTTTTGCTTGTTCTTAATAGGGTCATTCAGGTCTTTTGCATTCCAAGGAGGCTTTATGCCATTCATTTAAGGGGTCATTAAATCTTATGATTTCTCCTGTTCTTTTTCTTTTATGACTTTTAAAATGACTGGTCTCTAAGTTTCCTTTATTTGTTGTAACCACTTTATCAGAACTCCTTACTCTTTCCAGTAGTTAAACTATTTGCTTTTGGTTCAGCTTCCATCCCTGACTCCTGATTCCAGAGAATCAAAATTCTCAAAGGAAATCTCCTTCAATTTTCCTTTTGGACAGTTAAGCACTATTTTTTTTTTTCCTTTCTTCTTTTTTAATGTAAAGATGTGGTACAGCTTTGTTCTGTCTCTAGCTTCTTAAAGAAAATGAAGAGTTTAAATTGTCTTTTTTTTTTTCTTTTTTTTTAATGTTCCACATATTGTATGCCCTCATCTTGAAACACCTCATGGGTTTGATTCTCCTCAGCATTAAGTGAAAATCATTCTAGAAATGGTGCAGCCTGGGTGCAAACTTGACCTCTCGGTATAGCAATATTGCACAGTGGACTACCATTCAGAGCAGCCTCTCCTGCCCTTGAGCAGGCTGGTGCATCCACATGATGGTCTGGGTCTGAGCCTGGAGGAGCCTGCTCTGGCACCAGATACAGGTAGCTGCACCCTGGCTAATCCTTCAACTGTTCAGTTCACAGCTCCACATCTGCAGGTTGCTAACGTATCCTCGAATCCAAGCTTTTATCCATCAGCTTTTGATACAGACGTTCATCCAAACATAAGAGATATTACCTTGCATTGATCTCTCCATTTTGAACTTGACACAGAAGCAAATTCTACTTTGGCCATGGATATAACTCTTATTTAGTCCCTGTTCCAGCTTCCTCTTCTCTGCCATGTCAAATCAAAGCTACTTTGCAAAGCCTTCACAACACACTATTCCTTGTTTCATATTCAAACATCTCCCTCTATTTTGCTAACCCTTACTGTCTATGAACAGGCAATTTTTTTCTTCCCTCATTCTGCTCCGCAAGTGCTATCATACCTCAGGAACTGTTATCGTATGTCTTTTTTGTCTTCGTTCCCGTCCTCCTTAAGAATCCCCTATGTTACAAAACTCGACAGGGGTTATGCCTCTCGGATACAAATACCACAGACTTCTACACCCCCCACAGTACTGTGTTCCCTTTCTCTCTGCATGTAGTGTCCTACAGGTAGATGACATCTCTTTGCAGTGTTGTCATGGAGATCTCAGCCCCCAAAAGCCACATTTAGGGACTATTTAAAACTAGACTAATGTTAAGTCAGGATTCATCCTGTTGAATCTCCATGAGAAATTAATTAGTTAATGAATCACAGCTCTTGTTCTTAGTTAAGTGGTTGTGTAAATAGTATTTTATGAAAAACTTTGTACATGAACTCATGTATACTCAGAAATTATGTAAATTGGTATGTGGATTGGTCTGCCAGGAAGAGGCATGCTCATGAACTTGTACATAGAATGCATTTGCTCATAACATGAAAATCATTAAGACAGGGAACATTCATTCAGCTGGATATGATATAATTTTCTTTTTTTTTTTTTTTTCTTTTTAAAAGAAAGATGTGTCAGACAATTACTAGTTTAGATGCCAGGAATTAAAAGGTGAGGCATTCTCCTAATTAAATCAGTAATCAAGAACATGGGGTTGAAGATTTTATACTCAACACAAATGTGATTGGAGGAGTCAGCAGTGTGACCTTGGAGCAAAGAAGTCTAATAGCACCCTGGCCTTCATTAGCATGATCATAGACAGCAGGTCAAGGGGAGTGATTATTATCATCTCTCTAGCACTTCTGAAGTCACGTTCAGAGTACTGTGCCTGTATTTTAACCCCTTGGTACTAGAGAAAAAAATGTTGAATTGCAGCAAGTCCAGTGGAGGACAAATCTGGTGGGTAGAGTATGAGACACCCAGGAAGAGACTGAGGGATCTGGGTTTGTTCAGTTTGAAGAGGTGAAAGCTGAGTAGGTACCTAACTGCTGTCTTCACTACCTCATGGTGGAGTTATAAGATAGACAGACTCTTCCCAGAGATGCCCAGTGAAAGAAGAAAAGGTAGGAGTCAAAAGCTGCAGCAAGGGAAATACCAGCTAGGCACAAAGAAAATACCATTCACGATGAAACTCATCAAGCACTGGAACAGGTTGTCTAGAGAGGCTGCGGGAACTCCATGTGGTGATTTTCAAAGCTCATTTGGGGAAGGCTCTGAGCAACCTATTCTAAATTTGAAGTTAGGCCTGTTCTGTGCTTGTTGGACTAGCTGACCTCTAAAGATTTCTTCCAACCAAAGTGATTCCGTGAATAAGAAAAAATTGAGGGGATTCACTCCAAATCAGGATTCACTCCAAATCAGAATTCACTTTGGGAAAAAGTGAGGTTTGTTAGAAACCCAATTCTGTCTATGGAAGCGACATATGATACCCTGAAACTTAGTTTGACTGGATCTCCTAAAATGAAAGCACGCAGATGGAAAAGCAAAACCAAAGCTAATTATAGCTTATTAATGTTTGATTTGTCAAATACAATAACTTGTTACTTACACCTGGCAATTTAGCATGAGAAATTAATTTGCTTTTACCTTACCTCTCCCTATCTTGCGATAAGAGATAATCAAACCCCAGAATTAGTGATCTTAAAGACACCTACTGTTCCCACATTGTGATCAGGAAGACCAGGGAATAGCAGGGTGCTGCTCCACTAAGTTGTGGAGGTAAAAGGTTTTTCAGACTTGGTGATGGAGAGTCATCCCCCGGGGCAGGCTCTGGCTCCCTATCCCAACCTCACAGCAGCATGGTGGGAAGAATACCTGTGCCATAAGGGACTCCTCAGAAAATAACAATTGTCTTTTATTATTCACGGTGTAAGGGCCTTGTGAATCTTGGCCCATAAAGGGGCCTCCTCTGTGCTACAGCAGTAAAATTCACGATAAAAAGAAGATTTCTCAGCATCAAAAAAAAAAAAGGACATTTGTTGAATAAGCTGCTCTACCAACATAAATAATGATGTCACGGTCTAGCTCTCTGTCTCTCTTTCTGTTCATTTTTAATTACTTTTGTCTATTTTCCTTCTTAGTTATGAAAATTAATTTTTCCTCTCTCTGTATCCGTTTCAACTGTTTTTTGTTTTGTTTTGTTTTTTTTTTGTTTTGCTTTATAGTACCAGGTGGCACTAACATCTGATGTCAATGTGTGTTTGCTGAGAAGAGCAGACAGGAGTCTGCTCGCACTCAGCAGGGAAGCAACCCTCCAGACAGTTTTGTCCTCTTCCATTTATTTCTCCTTTTATTTAGCAACTTTCCTGGATTAAACGTGGTTTATCGGAAAAGATCTCAGCTGCTATCAGCTCATCAAAGATGCCAATGTTGGAAACATAAGACAGTTCCACCTTGCGGGAATCTATACAAATCTAAACGTATACATGTGTATGCATAGGATCAGATACTTTCAGATCAAGGAGGCAGTTTTCAAGAAATAAAATTGGGAATGTATTATACCTAAAGCACACTCTTTGTTCTCTGCACATAGAAAGAGAGAAATGGAAGGGACAGCATCCCTGCCCTTGCCCTGACAATGCCATATTCTTCACTTTCATGAGAATGTCTTGTATTCAGGTTCTTGAATAAGAGCTAATTTTTTTCCTGAAAATGTCTAATACCGTGGAGAAATTCTGTCCCTGAGCTAAATTGGATATCTGATCCTCAAGTGTGCAAACCAGCATATACTCACTATAACAAATTTTTCTTTCAGTGAGCAAAATGCTAAATGATCCTTACATCTGCTAACCATAAACAAAGGACCTTCACTCCTTAGTAGCAGAATAATAATCTCCTGACACCTGATAATGAACAAAACCTGCCAAATGTCTCTTTCTGCAAAGACTGAGTCACAGCACTCAGAAATATTTTTTCTTCTAGCTAAAAGGCTAGCAATTCCCATCTGGTTTTTTCATTAAGTTTCAGCAAAGAAATGTGAGAGTCCCATACATTTTCCTCTCTTATTTCCACTCTTAGACCTCATGAAAAATTGAATAATGTCTGTAGCTAAAAAAACAGTTTTGGATGATTTGTTGATCTATGGAAATTAATTGTAAAATATCTTGACTTCTTCCTGCAAGGGAGCACAAATCAAGTTTCCTTCATGTCAGAAAAATCTTAATTCTTTAAAACAAATGGTAAGGGATGAACTCTATGATTTTGACTGATTAATCGGACAGATTCTTTCCTTACCAATGTTTGCATAAAATTAGAATAAATCCTTTAGCTTCGTTGGTTTTTCTTGAGTTTTACTCTGACTTGAAGAAATGCAGAGTCTCAGTGAGAAGTTGATATCAGTCTGGCATGACACAATTTAACTCAGTTTATTTCAGTAGAACTACATCTGGTGAATATGGGCTTGAAAATAGACTCAAGCCCAGACTGTTAATTAGGTATAAAAACTAAAAAAGAAGGTTTACCTTGCTAGGCTATAATGTTCCCTTCCTTTTAAATTAGATCTCAGAAAGATTAAATGCTTCAGAAGATTTTAATAAGACTTCAACATACTTACTCTATTGTTATTAATAATTTATTACTAATTAACTGCAATAATTCGGTATCTTTTTTTGTTTTAATTTTGAGATCTATATATTTTTAAATCGTCAAATAAAAAAAAGAAAGGGTTTCTGTTAAAACCCAGTATCTTTCAAGTAAATGATAAATATAGTTACTATGTATGTGTTTTATATTAAATTACTGTGTTCAACCATGTCACAGATGGGACTGATTTGGAGTTTTAAGAGGTACAGGTTCCTGGCTGTCTTTACGTTTTGTTTTATGTTCTCTTTTGTTTCCTGACAGAGTATTTTTGGGGAAGACGCAGACTATAGGATTAAGTTTTGGGAGACTGAGGATTAGATACCTATGTGAGAATAAATCTGTGATTTGCAAGCAAGACAAGATGTAATATTTTGTAAATGAAAATACCTAGGGAGACAATTACTTGTATACAGGGTGCTGACCTCTTGAGTGTTGGGAGAGCCAAACTGCTGACTTTGAGAGTCAATTTGTTGTAGTGCTATATAATATTTACAAGCCTGAGGCAATGAGTTTCTTTCAGTCCAGAAAGAGCATTACCATGGATAAATGCCTTTGTCTGGGCAAGGTGGAGCATTGGCTGGGAGCTGGCATCTGAACGAGCAGGCCAGACAAATGTTTTAGTCTCTGAGAAACTAGGGGTTCAAGGACTTTTATTATTTGGGGCACAGTGCTAGAGAGGCTGATAAACAGCCTGCAGAAATGCAAGGTAAATCCCAAGAAACCTATAGCCCAGAGGTGAAGTTTGGAGATCCTGCCTAGATATAGAAGTTCCCATATTGCATTTTTGGCCATGAATATATAGTGCCCAGGCAGTCTGCATGAGTGTCCCCTCATGGACACTCTTAACATGCAACTAATGCCAGGTGGTCTAATTCAGTTTCAAATCAAAATTTGCCCCTGTCTTCCCTGTCCAGACAAACTCTGAATGACCAGTCTTCCTCTGGCAGTGAAATGACCTGCCCTATACACCCCCGAGGAATTTGAATGGGGGACGTTCCCCGACACTCACTGGCTCAGCTGTGCTGCCCATGAGCACAAGACTCAGTCCCTTTTCTTCTCTCTGGAGCAGGAGCACTGAAGTAGAGCACGCTGGCACCCATCCCGGTACAGCTATTGTGTCCTGTAAGAAAGTCCTTGGGAGACAGCCTAAAGGAAACCTGTAGACATCTCTGAAGGAGGAATATACCCATCCAGATATGTCTTTTATGATTGGTGGGGTGTGGGGGCTGAGCCATGGTGAGACACCTACTTGAGAATTTCTGCTGCATCCTGTCTACTTTAATTTGTCAAAGATGTCTCTAGCTGCCCATCCTTAAATTTAGGAATACAACACCCAAACCCATTTTAAACTGCCTATGGACATGCCAGACCAAAGACAACCTCTGTCAGAACAATTAAGGGTCAGGGGTTATCTAGATTAATTGTGAGGAGTGTAATGGAGAGGGACATACAGAAGTCATCAAGGATTCATCTGAGCAGAGAAGACATTTTTTTGTGCTTCTTGTGAGCCAAACCAGTTTACTGCAAGTAACAGGGCACACAGTTACAACCTTTGGTTCTCACTGTTAACAGGTCAAACCAATGGACACAGGAGGAAAGGCATATGTGTTCAAACAGGTTGCATTGTAGTCAGTGGCAAAACTCTCAAAGTTGACAACTAAATGGAATTGGAGGACAGACAAAAGGCACATGGTGTGAGCAGACAAAGCGAGTGAAAAATGCGCATTGCTGAGAAAAGAGAAGGCTTCTTGAGAGAACAAAAAGCAAAAAGTGTAAGGAATTTTTTTATATATATATATGAAGTAGAAGAATAGAAGGAAAAAGAAACTTTCATGAATGTCCTTTGGTTAGCTGCTCTAGACAGCACGCAAATGCACGAAGCAGGGGAAGTAGAGGAATAATCTAATTACATTTCTAACAACGGAGAAAACAAGCCTATACAAGAGAAAAAATATGGGTGTTCAATTTCAGCAGAGCAAGCTTTGTTAGAATTGAAAGTGTTGGTTAAAATTGAAAGAAATAGAATGACGAAAGAAAGGGGCGAGTGAGAGAAATTGGAAGGTGTTCAAAGTAAAATTCATGTTTGCCTCAGGGAATGTTGTGTATGTGTATGCTACCTACCCAGTAAATATACTGTAAAGGAAAAGAGGTGCCAATGTGAATGAGAAATGCTTTGTACGAAGTAATCAAGGTTAGGAAGGGACCAAATGTGAGGGATAAAATGTGGATTATGGAAGGGAGAGATGAGAAAACGTAAAGAGGGGAATTCAGCAAAAAGACTAAAAGCAAAGTAGCACAAGGGGAGAAAAGAGAAGCAATAGAAATGTGTTAGGGCAGGAAGGTCATCCAAGGAGATTATAGGCTAGGATATTGTAAATGTAAGATATTATTAACCAAAGAAATAGATATGGCTACAATATGAAATTAATTCCCTGCCTCAGTTTTCACAAAATAAAAATAAAGGACAAATGTTAAAAGCAGACATAAAATTTCCCCAGGGAGGAAAAAGAAATATTAGAAATATTACAGGAAATCTCGGTCATGCCAGAACAGGTAATCAAAAATAATGGTCAAAACCATATACACCAAGAATATATATAGAAAAAAACCTCAAACTACCTCTACTCAAGTCTCAAGTATACTTTACAACTTTCTTTGTAAGAAAAAAAAAAGAAAAAAGAGGTTAGAGGAGCGAAGAATAAAAATTTCAACTCATAGCTCTCTTTTAAAGCATATCGATGACAAGCTAAAAGCTATATTTAAAATACCCAGCCCACCAATTCTTCGCTCTTCTGATAAAATAAATGTCTTTGGAAAAGAACACAATAAAACCACTCTTCAAAACCTGTACATTTCACTCTTTTGTAATTCATATACCCATTAAGGACATAATCTGCTACCACTGAAGCCAATGGAAGCACGTAGTGCTGATTTCACAGGGCATTGGGTCAGGTCCCAGCTAAGAGAATAGTTTACGTGCCTATGCTGGAGAAATGATATGGATCTTCACAGCCCTGTGTGCTGAGAGTGCCTCCACCACCAAATTCATGCATGTTCATCACTGCATCCTGTCTCGGTCTTCCCAGGCAGAAAATGGGACATGCAACTGGTGCTGAAGTGTTTTGAGATCAGTCAGTGAAAACTTTTGGATTTTACACATGCAAAGACCACTCACAAAGCTACGTCTTGGGACATATAGGAGAAGAAATTACTGTTAGGCACCTCTTTAATTCTCTGCTTTGCCTGCTCACCGAGTATAAAACAACAGGACAGAAGAGCAGTTGCATCTGGGCTTCTATGCTTTTCTGGTGATTCATGTCCCCTTGTCCATACCGAGGTGCAGATCAACAGGAGGAAAAAGGGCTACTTCTGTCCTAAAGTTGCTCTTTTAATTCCTTCTCTACTACCAGACACATGTAATTACATGCTTCCCCTTTGTTAGGGAAGACTGCACCACTTTGTTTTCAAGTAGTGCTGAGCTAAGATATCTAAGACCCTTCAACATGGTAGTCTTAGAAGGATCAGCCTTGAGGAGTCAAATCTCTGATGCTCCATCTGAGGTCAGCGGTTCAAAAGCTACAGGGAGCTTTTTCTACCCCTTTTTATAAATGTTTAGCAGCAGTAGGGCATCTTATAACAAAACTACAGCTGGGTGAGCTGAATCCTTCTCCAAGTTGCTTTGGAATTCTTTCAGAGAAATTCCCTTGACTTCTGCATGCGTGTAGAGCTGCCATCTTGCAGCAGCAAGGAAGGTATTTTCCTCAGCCCATCACACTGATGCAGGCATCTGATGGTTACTTCCCCCTCCCCCCCCCCCCCCCCAGTTAAAATCTCTTAAAACCCATTTTAAGAGTCTTTAAATGCTAGTGAATATCTTAGTCACACAGTGACTCTTAGTTTCCTGGATAAGATGCCATGCAGGATGTCGCGGAAGCACAGGCCTGTATATTTTGCTTGGTTCTATCTTAAGTATAAATGGTGTTTCACATCTTGCTGGAAGAGAGAAAAGAAATGGGACATGGACAGCAGCGGGGATATTACTACTTTGAGTACATGAACTTAAAATTTCTACTGAATCCAGAGGAATGGTTGTCTTCCATCTTCTTTGTATCAAAAAGTGATCTCTGATCCATCTAAGAATTTAACCCTGTGTGCATATCTGTGGATATTTTCAGAGGTGTGAATCTCAGCTGGTGAATTGACGCTGGTTATACTGAAGTTAGACTGACTTACACTGGATGTGAAAGGTTAAGAAGCAAATCAGGAAACCAAAAGCAGAATCCAGACTCTCTTGAATCACATTCCCGCGTGTATCTTGAAGAACCTTAGCCTTCCCAAGTGCTCAGTTATATTGATTAGACCTTCTGGTGTATTTATTTATTTGTGTCCCATATTTGAAATTATGTTTAAGCTCTACCGTATCAGTAGAGAAATTCCAACTTCACAGTAGGAAGGAGCTGTACAAATGAACCAGCCCTCATTTCAAGCAGAACAGCCAGAAGAAAGTGTCATTCTAGAAATAAGTGACATTTTCAGTTAGGTTTACAAACAGTCAAACATCCAAGCTTTTGTAGCGGAGGCATCGTTACAAGAACCTTTTGAAACATAAACTGAAGCTATAACTCTACAAGTGCTCAACACATAAAACGCTAGTAGATGGCAGAAAAAGAACATCTGAGCTGCATTCAATAGACAAGTGAAGAAGGTGCAAGCAATTGATAGAGCAAAGGGCCACAGTGCGCAAGAATGCTATTGAACATGCTATGCTGCTTGGGAGGAATCCAGATCAGCATCAGAGGAGCTGCTGCATATTCTGGACAATCTGTTGATGATTAATGAAGAGGGGACACCAGTTGCAATCATCCCAGCCCAGTGTTATGAATGCATAGCATAAATCAGGTTTTCATCATCTTTTGTAAAGAGCCTCTGTGAAACACACAGAGTAACTCTCAGGTGGCAGCTAGCACACTGTGGAAACTCATCTTCAATATCTTCATCTTCTTTCACCTTCAGTAAGCAGGCATATTGTTCTACTGGCTCTTTAGGAAGAGTTAACTAAACAAAAAGATATAACCATATGCTACTGAACAAAAAGCTGAAGAATGTTAGAGCAAATGACTGAGGCCATTCATCAGCTCAGGAGGTCAGCGTCTGCATGGGCAGAATTTAAGCCATTTAGACATCTTCAGTGTAAGTGTCCTTTTCTGACATTCAGGGTTTCCCTTATTTTTACAGGAAAAAAGAAGGCAATCCTAGGATGGGCTTTTCTCACCTGTTCTAGTTGTCTACACTAGGATGAGTTCAACTGTACCTAGAAATGCCCCCTTCTCTCTTTTTGCATAAAGGGGGCTTACAGTAAAACTACCTCAGATATAGATGGCTGCATGAAAATGTCACATTTAGTCAGATTAATCCCCCCTCTTCTAAAAGTATGAAAAGCTTGCATTGGGCATTAGGATTTTGGTGTTAAACCTTGGAACTGAATTTAGAGATATTTGGGATGGCAAAGGTTGGCTGAGTTTCTCTGTTTGTCTTGAAGGTTTGGTGGTTCCCTCTACACTGAGCTATGGAGTGTGATCAAGCTATCAGCAACCCTTGTGTGTGCATATGTTCCCACAGTAAAGCTTCTTCCTTAGCCCAGCATCTTCAGAAGTGGTATAATCATGTTGTCAGAGCCAAGGAACAATATGAACAGGAAAATACTGTTTTCAAAACATGTTTCATAGCTCAGCAGCATGCTTCCTAGTGCGTTGGATTTCAGGACATGAAGAGCCAGTTTGAGTTTCTCTGCATGCATGGTGCAAAATACACTGTCGTCCTTCATTTGTTACTGAAACAATCTCAATGTGATCTCCAGTTTCTTATTTTCTTCAGTATTGTCTTAGTCTACAAGGATAGAGGGAAAGGTATGGATTATATTGTATGTTATAGGGCTTTTTTCTTCAACTAAAGGAGATATTTTAGCTATACATTTTAGTGGCTGAGAACTGGAATAGGAAGAAAGGAAATATGTCAGGATTAAGTTTAATTTACCAAACAGTTCAGCTGAAGTGAATGAAAACAAACGTAAATTTCTTAAAAATCTTCTTAAAGGAAGAGTCTGCTTTAATGTAAGGTTTTAAATAAAAATTTTTCTGTTCCTAAATTTACAGTGCAATTTGCAGATATTTTAAAAAATAAAAAGCAAGCTAAATATTTTCAAAAGTAAACATTTAATCTGAAGTAACACCTTTTCAAATTATTTTAATTTCAGATTGACACAATTATATTCTTAATATTACTAGCCGCTGTCAAGAATGAAAATTGGAGTGCCAGAGGCATCGGAGAAGGGGATGGTTTATGAACTTATTTCTATAGTTTAGTCTAACACAAAACCCCATCTCTTATGGTAGTGTTCTGATCCATTATTTCATCTGTGGAGGTTCATGCAGTACTCCAGGTGGGGTGTCACCAGAGCAGAGTAGAGGGACAGAATCACCTCCTTTGACCTGCTGGCCATGCTTCTTTTGACGCAGCCCAGGATACAGTTGGCTTTCTGGGCTGCAATAGCGCATTGCTGGCTCATGTCCAGCTTCTCATCCACCAACACACTTTCTCCTCAGGGCTGCTCTCAATCCATTCTCCACCCAGCCTGTATTTGTCCTTGGGATTGTCCCGACCCACGTGGAGGGCCTTGCACTTGGCCTTGTTGAACTTCATGATGTTTGCATGGGCCCACCTCTCCAGCCTGTCCAGGTCCCCCTGGATGACATCCCTTCCCTCCAGCATGTCGACCACTCCACACAGCTTGGTGTCGTCAGCAATCTTCCTGAGGGTGCACTCAATCCCAACATCCACGTCACCAACAAAGATGGCAAATATTACCAGTCCTAATACCGACCCCTGAGGAATGCCACTCGTCACTGCTTGTCACTTGGACATCGAGCTGTTGACCGCAACTCTTTGACTGCGACCATCCAGCCAGTTCCTTATCCACCGAGTGGTCCATCAGTTAAATCCATGTCTCTCTGATTTAGAGACAAGGATGTCATGTGCGACAGTGCCAAGTACTTTGCACAGGTCCAGGCAGATGATGTCAGTTGCTCTTCATCGTAAAAGGCCACCAAATTTGTCAGGTACAATTTACCCTTAGTGGAGCGATGTTGGCTGTCACCGATCACCTCCTAGTGTTATGTGTGTATGTTCCAAAGCACTTCTCTTGGCAAAGAAAAAAAGCAGATGCTAACACTGGTGTGTTACCACCACATTCTGTTCTCATCCACCAGCTGTCACCTGTTGATCTGTGTCAGAATGCCCGGTGAGTAATAACACGGTTGTCCCTGAGCCCCTTTCTCTGATCTTGCACCTACCAGAGCTACAGTGTGCCTCCAGAAACCTGGACCCGTCTCACATGATACATATACTAAAGCCATATCCAAAACACAGCTCATCTGCCGACACGGAGCTTCCACACACCCCTTCACAACTTGGGCAGTCTCTCACCAGGCGTACGCACAAAACTTGTCAGAAGAGGATTCTGAACCTAAACTAGGACCTTTAGGTGCTACAATCAGGGTTAAAAGTAGAAGCATAATCTAATTTTTCCAATGCCTCACTGGTTTTAGCATATTACTTCTGCCCATGTGTTGGAGGCTGAAATGCAACATTTGCAACACACTACTTTTGCTTTTTTATTTGCCATATGGCCTGAAGTTCCCTAGACCTGAATCTTCATGAAACAATACTTGGTTCTCTCTCTGCACTCAAAAGCCATTTTTGTTTGAAATGGGCAGGATTTGTTACTATTAAGATCATGATGGAATAAAAAATGATGGTGTTGCTGAACAGGAAGCTCATAAAATCACAATTTTTAGATTTGTAATATGTTTACATTTGGGGAGCCCAAAATGGTCATATTGGAACTAGTCTACAAAAAAGTCTTCAGGCTCAGGTTATGATCATCCAAATCTTGTCTTGCTGCTTGGGCTGAAATTAAGTGTTCACAAACATTCTGATATGGATGGATACAGCCGCCTTAGAATACTTTCTACAATACAATAGAATGCTTAGAGAGAAGCTGCCTAAACTAGCAAAGAGAAAATCCCTACATCTCTGCTCACTATGTTTTTAGGTTGGGTTTTTGTTTTTTTTTTTCCATTCTGATGACAAAGGTGAACTACTGTACATATCTACAAATCTGCCTGGTTAGGCCATACAAATACGACAGGCAATGATATGTCTGAGAATGACTTTGGCGTTCAGCTACTGATATTCTCAGATGTTGTATAATTGTGCATTTTACCAGTGTCAGAAACATATGCTCTGATGGGATTTAGATGCTGCAAGTACAAGGCGGACACAGGAAAGGATCTGTGAATACCTACAGATGCGTATTGAGGCACCTTCAGGTACAACTCATTACTAAGAGGTAAAAAGAACGTCTTTCTCATGCAAAGTTTTGACAGCTCACAGTGCAGAACAATTGGAAGGTAGATCTAAAAAAGCTATGCAGCTGGCTTTGCAGCCATAACATTAAGTTTAAATGAGAAAAAGGCCACTATTTGTCTTCTGATTTCTGTGTAGGGTTCACTTGGTTCACATTTTCAAGCTTTCTGTACACCTGTGACCAAAGAAATTTAATTTTCTTAAATAAAAAGAACGATGAAACTCACACTTAACCACATCATTTTGCAAGTTAGATATGGAACACGTAATCCTTTCCTTTTAAGTACTTTCATAGGCTTTTACATGATGGTCCTTATTCTTAGCACAATCTCCTGTAGTTTTTGACTGTAATACCGACTGTAATTGACCTAGACCACCTTATATGTGATCCCAAATCTAATCTTCAAAGCAAACTTTTTTGTTTAATCTTGCCTCACTGATTTTCTGACTGACCATTCTAGTCTGATGACATGTACTTTAACTGTTTGCTTTCTTTCTTTTCAGGATGAATTATTCAACACTTGGACACACTCCAAAATGCATAGACACTTTTTAAAGACTGAAGATAGTTCATACCATTAAAGGTAACCATCTCTGGGAAACGTGCTTTCCTTTTCTGACCCTGCCTCCTGCTCTCCTGCAGAAAATGCTTTCAGCTTTCAGAGTCTTTTCCCTGAATATGGTCTTCATTCTTCATGAAATTACCCAGTCATTGCTCCCCACAAGCATGTGGTCCCACGTTGGTCTGGAACATATAGAGGGTTATTGTATTACATGGTTATTTGTGACCTGTAAAATTGATACCAAGTTTATTATAGTGCAGCTGACTTGGTTTCAGATTTCAGACGTTATTAATCATAATAGCAAAGAGTGTAACAGCAGGAGCATGTCTGATGGAGGAGACTTCAGACTGAGATTCGTTCTACACATAGGTTGAAAAACAATTAAAACTGTTCGTATTTTAAGCTAAATTCCTAACTTGTGAGATCTCTAGTTCCTTACTTTTGCTTTTTGGGCTCCTAAACGCATAAGGAGACTTATGTCATTGGAAGATTAACATTGTTTTTATGTGGGGAAAAAATAAAAATAAAAAGCTAAATAAAGCTCAAGACAGACAGACAAGCAAAAATCCCAGTTCAGGACTTCCTCCTTTGCACTAATTGTTGAAATAGCTTTGCAAAATGGCGATTTATGAAATACTACAGGATAGATTCTGGCTAAAATTGCTATGGGGTAAACTGGAATTATTCCCACGACATGAACAAACCTATGTATATGAAAACAGAATCAGAGTTTAGGTGAAATTTGTTGCCTAGAGATGGTTGATTTCCATCTCATTGAAAGTCATTAGTATAAATGTAACACTTGAGCAGGAAAAGGCAAAGACACACAAAGAGAGGGACCCATGGTTAGCTTCTCTTCCAACACAATTATAGAAGCAGTTAAAAAACCCACAAAATTAAAAAGTATACTACAACAAGAAATGTTTTTTCTTATAAGCAAAATATATATTCCTATGACTCCTGAGTAAATTCATTGGGCAGGAAGCGTTTAAGGAGCTGTGGCTCACACAAGAGCCCCATTAATGCCATGTTGTGGGGCACCAGCTGTACTGTCGCTGCAACAGCACTGAGGTGCAGCAGTGAAATTCCTTGCTGCATATTGACGTTAAGGCCAGAAATCAGGGAAAGGCTCACCAGACACTTAGATAGTCCTCCAGCTTCTAATTTCGAGACTAAAGACTAAGATTTTGAGGGGAGACGACCTTTTATGCCTCAAAGGCATAGGCTAGCAGAAAGCCAGAAAAACTTTGCCAGTGGGCAGATACCCTTACAGCTGCTTTCTTGACCCTTGGTTTGAAATACACAATACTCACCATGTCATTCCCAGGATCTTTGCAGAGACAAACCACAGCATACTCATTACTATGCTGCTATGCCTTCATTTAGTTAGGGTCACTATAAGGGGCACCTGCATAGTGCGGAGGGGGGTGGGTGGTCTGCCACATCAAAGGTTTGGTGTGGTGCTTTAAACTCATGCTTAATTTCAAATTTGGGATTAGCCTTATTGAAGGCAGGAGGCACCCTTTTACAGAGTACTGAAACACTTTGTTGAAGAGACCTGAGCTTTGCAGCCTACCTGCAAACACAAACATTAGGCAAAATTTATGGAGTGAATCATTAAAAATTATTCGCCCAAATCTCTTCAAGAGCTCAAAGACCATGTGTTGACACTACAAACACAGGAGTGAAGGAGAACAAAACACAACCATTTATATTGTGTTTCTTTACTCTGTCAGATCCTCCAGACTGCAGAAGCTCTTAGAAACTGCCAATTTATTTTAGGGGTGTGCAGGGATATTCAGCACTGATAGCAAATAATTTTGCATAAAGCTTAAAATTCTAGTACATACAGTAAGAATAAATCCCCAGAGTACCTCTCATCTTTGAACAGTGCTGCTTAGGAAAAGAAGCGATTGTATATGCAAGAGAAAATCAGAAATAAAACCCATCTATGCTGAAAAATGGAATACCAAATGGGGAGATAAATAATATGCCGCTTCAAAGTAAGTCTTGCCACACAAATCCTATAATCACTGTGAGAAAAAGGGATTATGTAAATATATTTGGTGATTAGCAAAATTACATATTCAAAATTATTTAATTTCATTATCCACTGAAAGTTACACAAATAAATACCTACTGTACCTGCATTTCTCCCATCTGCCTCTTTGTCATTTTTGACAATGATTATCTACAAGCTAGACAATGTATGACCCAGGTGATGAGCTAGATTTTGTTTAACAAACATTTATCATGTCCGTACCACGAATGATTTTATAGCAAAAAGGACAGACTGATGGTTAAAGTGTATGAAGGAGAACTGAGAAATCTTCGCACTGCCTTCACTTTCTTGTCACAGAAAGACAATTATTTTTATGTCTCAATTTTGAGGTACGCAAAATGTGCTGACTGCCTGGCCACAGCTCCCCTTGGTCAAAATGTCCTGTGTCATACATGGGAGTAGGGCATCAGGAAGAGGTAGGAGCAGATGGAGAAGAGGAGGAAGGGTATGAGGTATGGCAGTAATGACGGTTGTTATTAGCCAGGTAGCCAAGGCCAGAAGGTAAAAGGGACACCTTTGTACCCTCCCTCCATCCCAAGAAAAGGAAGGGGAGTCTAAATATTGAAATGCATTCTGTCAGCCTCTGGTGAAGCTATAGGGAGAGAAATAAAAAGGGAATGGTAGACAGGCCTAAACATCTTGGATTGCATGGGTCAATTTGGGTAAGATTATTTTCTGTTAAGAAGGGAGTTCCAAACTGGAGAAAATAGTGTAGTACTAAGTGTGTATAAAAATCCAGGTCAGATAACTCTGTCTAGATATGCATGTGTTGAGTCGTGACTCAGGGATGAGGGCAAAAATCTCCAGTACTCAGATGAAAATTACATGTGATGCTAAAATGAAGAACAGGAGACATTATATAAGAGTCCTCCCTGAGAAGGCAGAAGATAGAAGAAGCTACTTGGAATCTGTGACATGAGAAACTGTCTTAATTCACAGCTGTATTTCTCTAAGGTGCAAAATAACAAAAACTACTCTCAGATCTGATAGAGGGAGCCAGAGCAGCTACCAAAGCAAGGTAAAGGATGCTGCAAGACAGATCTCGCAGCAAAAAGGCCAGCCTAAAACTGCAGGGAACAGTATGTGGCTAAGGGAGAGGAGGCACCTAAGCCCTCACTAAATGATGAGCTCTGGCTTTGCTACCTAGAGACACTGAACAATCTTCAAGTGCAGCTGAAAAGGATGTGGGAAGGGAAAGTAACCCAGAGCTTAGATATTGCCTCTCCAGAGGAAAAGATAATAAAGTTATTATGGTTATAGCTTTACTTTAAGCATTAACTATCATTATTGTTCTTACCTCCCTGTTAGGAATGCATTGTCTCCCTTGACTACAAGCATTGTTCGTTAACCATTCTCTTTGATTTTTTTGTCTGAGTACCAGAGAATGTATTACAACAACCTGAGATTACGTAAAGTCTTGGGCTAGGGATTTGCAAGTGGAGCTTTACAATTTGAATCTGATCCTTGATGCTGCCAAGTAAGTCACACTGAAGGTTAAATGTGGGTGTCCAACACCTATGAAGTCCCATACTCAGCAACGTCTGAACACCAGTCTTTACTGAACATGTCTTTATGACAGGTCCACAAGGCAGCAAAGTATCATGTTGTGGTAACAGGAGCATGGAGAGACAGGCAAATTCAGGGAGAGGTCATCGTGGTGCCAGGAAATCAAACAGTACTGCATTGTCTTCAGTAAGTACTCCCATCACTGAAAGAACCTTCATCTCCAGCCAAAACTCCTATGAAAATAAATCATGGGAATAGTCAAACAGAGAGGATATGGAACTTGGAGGGACCGTGAATGAGTTTTGATTCATCCAGAGGATATCTGTGGTATTTTACACTGCACATAATCCAGTGGCACTTCAGGTCATTGCCAGGAGACCTCCTCTCCTTTCTCCTCACTCCACACCATCAACTGTGAATTATATCTCCCTCCCCATGTGAGATCGAATAAAACCCTTAAGGATTTAGATCTACAAGGAAGTTTCATGGAAATCTGTTTTGTTCATTTGTTTGTGTGTGTGGTTGGTTAGTTTTCTATAGATCAGCTGGACCAGCTGACTCACACTTCAGTTTCAGCTCTAGTAGATAGGAAACAGTAGAAATGCATAGCTGGGGACAAAAAAAGAAGGAAACACCACTTTGGGCTGCACTGACAAGCCATGTGAGTTTAAAATGTTCATCAAGTTACAGATCACGTCTCTCCTATTTACAATTTCTTCTTAGTAGGAGAGAATTAGTGGTTTTTTCCTTCTGTATAAGACAATGGGCAAAACATAACTCAGTAATGATTATGGACCACTAAGCATTGAATATAAAAGCAAGTAGAAAGTAGATAGTACCCTTCCTCAAGGCCTTTCAGTTTAGCAGTGCTCTTGTTTGACTTTTTGACTCATGACTTCTCACAGATGAGTTATGAGCAAAACCTTTTTTTTTTTCCCCAGAAAGAAGCTTGAGAAATAATTTCTCATCTGTCAGCAGTATTGATATTTAGGGAGAGTTAAAAAAAAAAAAAGAGAACAAGGAATTATCCTGAATCAAGATGAAAACTCTAACACAGTACAAGAGGTCTAAAAGAAACCAAGTAAGAGAACTCTTACTTGGTTAAGAGAGACAACTCTTCTCCCAGGTGAATAATGACAGGACCAGAGGAAATGGTCTGAAGCTGCGGCAGGGGAGGTTTAGATTAGATATTAGGAAGAATTACTTCACTGAAAGAGTGGTCAGGCACTGGAACAGCCTGCCCAGGGAGGTGGTTGACTCACCATCCCTAGAGGTGTTTAAGAAACGCCTAGATTTGGCACTTCAGGGCATGCTCTAGTGACAGAGATTGTAGGGTTTTTTGTGTGTGTGCGTATGGTTGGACTCGATGATCTCAAAGGTCCCTTCCAACCATGAAGATTCTATGATTCTAACTTTTGAATTATTGCATCTCACTTGAGTTTAGTGTTGGCAAACGGGATGTCTATCAGCCAGCCACACTGAACTCTCTTTTATCACCAGAGAGGAAGAGGCTATCTAGAGGCTGTGTCAAGGTCAAACACTTGTCCTGAGAGGAAAAGCTCACTCTTCATTGTATTGACTATCTCAAATTTAGAAATCTAAGCATCCAAGTCTAAATATTCAAGTTCAAGTACACATTTTTCTAATCAGTTACTAAATATTTAATGTGCATATTCTCATATATAACACAAAACTAGCATAACATTAATATTGATGACTAGATTTAGTCTAAAAGTTAGAACAGAATGAAACAAGAGGAAAGAAATCAAGTTTCCTCCACCTCCAATACCATCGAGGATTACGCTACATTCAGTGTAATCTGATTCTCTGACTCTTGCCACAGTTTTGCTTTCCCATCAGAGCTACCACAGAAGCCTTTCACACAGGGTTCGGGTCACTTTGCCTGCTGCTGCAATGATTATTGACTAATTTGTCATTTCCTCAGAGCACCAGCACGTGAATCCCTTAGCTGAGGTACCATGCTGTCACTTGCCCATCTTCACCCCCAGTACCCTAAATAGTCTTTGTCCTTCTCCTGCTTTCTAGCACTTATTCAGAATTGAAAGTTTTGGAGAGAACTGTGGCACCACACTTCAAAGGAACCATAATGTCCTTTGTCCACTTCCTTCTTCTTCTGTAAATATCACTGTAAGACCTTAGTTTGCTGTGGTGCCCACAAAATGTCAGCAGTTATGCCACAATGTGTTTTCTATACAACTTACTATGTCCTGATCATGACGGTAAGTATTATTTCAGTACTTCTTGGTGCCGTCCAGTGTTTATGGGCACCTGCCCTTGTCTTTTCCATAGACTTTAAGCACTGGGACTGTGCTTTTTGTTCTCAGCTGCATCTCACCCTGGACAATGGAGTGGAAACACATAATAAACACAAAATTCTGAGTTCCATTTCCTTCAAATAAAAATTTATAGGTCCTGATTCATCAGTCATGTGTCTTATGCTAATAAAACATTGCACCATTATGTTGTGTGGAAAGTTGGCATTTTGAATGGGCCGCCATCTGGAATTTAATTTTTATATATGGTCTATATTGATGCCTGAACTTAATATCGCACCTACATTTCCATTCCTAAAGCTCATTATGACAAGCTTATAAATTTAACCTTTACAAATGAAGTAATCTGTTCTTAGACAGCTGTAAAATGGCTATCAAAACCTGAATGTAAACAGTTGTTACTTTTAGGGATGCAAAACCTGTGTTTTATTATTACAGGATTTTTGCAAACCTTCTAAAATACTTCTGATGGCTCAACAGAAGAGAAGGAGAAGGAGAAGGAGACTTGAAATTTGGACAGTGAAGCATGACTTGCCACCATGGCTTCACGTAATCCCAAGGAAACCTGTTTTAAATTGGCTGTTTTCTAGAGGTTTAAAACATCTTTTCCACATACAGTTCTCTTCATATTTGACCTGTAAAGGACCTGCCAAAGCTCCACTGGCATAGAACATGTGTGGAAGTTGATTAGAAATTTCCACTAAGTTGTCAATCCCTGTGCAGTACTGGTATTTTGCAAAGAAAAAGAAATGAAAAATATCTTTTAAATATATATACTTGTGTGGAAAATGGATCTGAAATACCTACATACTTATGCATGTTTAAAGAGCTATTTACATAAAAAACCACAAAGCCTCGAGAGGAAGTATTTCCAGATTACATATGAAAGAGACAGCTGCAATTTATAAAACTGCCAAAATATGTATTGATGCAATCAGAATTAATTAAAGTGAACTTTTCTCTCAAAGAAGAGAACTTTCTTCTGTAAAGTTCTCCATTGTCTTAAAGTAAGATTCTTATAGTTCATTTACCATTAAATAACTTTTATAGTTTTCTTAATTACTTTGTATCATATCATATTTCATAGTTTTTCATTCTTACAATATCTAATCATGTAACTTGTATAAGTTATAGTTTATAAGATTTTGAGGCCAGGAAGAATCAATAGTGTAATTTAATCTGAACACTGAATAACCCATGCCATGGAATTTTGTCCAGTTGTTTCTGTAACAGGTCTTCTGTAACTATTTTGATTAAACTTTTCTGAAGTAACATCCCAGCTTGTTTTAAAGTACTATGGAGAATCTACTGGATTAATTAGCAATTTCTTCTGACCGTCAGGGTGGTATTCAAGCCTAGATTAAAGCACATAATTTTAGGTCTCCACTGGTGCACATCTGCACAAGGGAGGAATATAGTCATAAGAGACTAGGTTTGTTTAGATTGGACATAAGAAAGAAATTTTTAAGATGAGACACTAGAACTAGTTTCCCAAAGAGGTTGTGGATGCCCATCCCTGGAAGTGTTCAAGGTCAGGTTGGACGGGTCTTCGAACAACTTGATGTAGTGGAAGATGTCCCTGTCCATGACAGGAGGGTTGGACTAGATGATCTTTAAAGGTCCCTTCCAACCCAAACCATTCCGTGATTCTATGGTAATATGAAGGAACAGCTAAAAATGAGAATGAGCTTTTAAGATGACAGTTTATTCTTTGTTAGGTGAGTTTATTTGACAAGAATGTATATCATAATCCTTAACAACTCACAGGAATGTAGAAAATACTTAGCATGTAAGTGGAGAACAGGCCTATAGAAGGGAGAAGACCTCTAGTTTTCTTCAGAAAAATCTAATCTGATTTATCTGCTTAAAAGCATGGCAAAAATGTGTATAACGGAAGCCATATTCTGCCCTCAGATGGCCAACCATAAATGCCACTAGAACATTAAAGAAATATCACTGTGAATTAAACTTTAAACTGTGAAATATTGGGAGTAGGAAGAATACAGATTTTTTTTCTATTGTACTTTCATATTTTACTGCCCTCCCAATCCCTTCTATCCATGCTTTGCCTGATTTTCATCAGTATATTTTTCATAAATAAAGCTTTGAAAGTACAAACACCAAAAAATTCACTTTTTATCTTACTTTTTATATTTCTCATCCTTTTTGTCTCCCTTCTCACCTTGCAACTCATCCATAATATTTATGAGACATTCAGTTAATCAAATACAATATCTCACATACAAAAAGGCACTGTCCTTTACAAGCCAGTCACTGGTTATGTAGAATGTGTCATCATTTAACACAAGTGACTAGAGGATATGTATGACTGTCCATTGAAAGTAAAAGGAATATACACTCCCGGGTTTAAGCACTGAGAATTAAATTAGGGTGGATGCATGAAGAACTTTAAATTTAGTGATAAAAATCATACCCATAGTGGTATTTGTGCATTTGGTGAAGCAGATACCAAGATGACTTCTATTTTGTGCAAGGGTCCAACAGTGTACAATGAGCATTCTCAGAATTAAAGGAAAACAGAACCCCACTATGACCATCTCCCTTGAATGACCGGAATGCTATGTGCACACAGGTGCCTGTTATGGCACAAAGAAGTTTTAAAAGTGCGTCAGTTACAGTCACTCAAAGTCAAAGTCCTGACATGCTGACACCAAACTCCAAAGAATGGAAAACTACAAACTAACAGAAGCCTCAGCTATGAAAACCAAAAAATTTGGAAATGTTGAGAGAGCTGATTGAGAGAGAGGAGACTATCAGTTCTACAGCCTAGATTCCACAGGGATTTAAAGGCAATTCATAGAATTAAGATGCACTGATCATGGCATGTCACGTGCCTAAGGTGAAGAAAGTCCTCTCTTTGCATAAATACTTTAAAATAAATTGGTGCAAGTGCTGGAATCCAATATAGACCCTTAATGCTTGTGCACTTCTAGACAACAAGCTATGAAACTGTTCCCAGTCTAGCTTTCAATTTTACCCACAAGCAAATATGTTTCTTGCACAATGATGTTGCATAGCACACAGAGAGACAACACACGCACACCTGAAACAGCACCACTGTCACCCCGCATGTAGAGCTGAAACAAAGATATTTCCAGCAAATTCAGTAAATTAAACCAGCCCTAGTGCAGTCAATTTAGCTGGATTTTGATTAGGGCATGAGGGCAAACACCCTTTTTTCTTCTAAGAGCTCAGGTGCAACTTTATTTATATGTTTTAAATATTGTATTACATAGGCTTACCCTCACAGCATTAACAGCCTGAAGTATTAAGACATTCTAGAGTTCTAAAATGTGTTATAATAATAAAAGTGACCCACCAAGGTTTAGTAACTCTCAGAGCAGATTTCAGAGGGAAAACAGTAACTCCATGCCATAGGCACTTTTCAGACTCTTTATCCTTTAACAAGGCCTGGGTTTATTTGATGGCTAACATGACAGTCATTGTTTGGTTCTTCTGCAAGAAAAATATCATAAATAAAGTTTGACAGTCAGTAAAATGTGAGTGAAAATCACCTTGTAAGCATCATTTGAATCCTAAGGAAATTTCCTTTCCTATTCTTGACATTACAGACAAAAATTTAACTGTAATGAGAATGCCCTTGAGAATACATAAAAAATTGGCAACTTCTGAAATGAAGTGTGAAATATTTTAAGAAAACAGATGTGTCTTTTTCTGATGCACTGAATGATACTCGAATATCATCAAGCTGTAGACTGATAATTAGCTTAGTATAGAATTATAATATTTTAATAGATAACATAAACAGGTGAGCTGAAGAGCAAAATACACATGCTGCGCAATAGCCTGCCTCCAGTCTGCTAGTTTGTCTTCAGTTCAGACAGACACATGCATGGTCTCTGATTCAGTGATCCAAACCCATCTCTCTTCAATGTGCCCGTTTCATCCTCCTGCATGTTCACTCTGAAGCAGCTGCAGCTGAAGGAGAAATAGCGCGAATGATGCCCAGCTTCCAAACCATTCCTCTTCAAACAATGACTTTAGTCTGACTGTTTTCTCATCTATTCAGATTTCCATTCATATTTCACAAACTCCTCTTGAACCTGTTTCTTAGTGTAAATCAGATGTTCTCCAACTATTTTACAGCATATAAAATTCAGTAGAAAGTCCAGTGGAAAGCTCCCTGCCCTATTCACAGGACGTGCCTTCTCACCCTGTCTTCCCATTTGATTCATATTGTAGTAACTACAGAATTTGCAGGTACCCAGAAATATTGTTCAGTGAGCCTTAAATGCCTTTTTTATCTGTCTAGATTTGATTTAAAGGCTGCAAACAAGGAGAAACATTAGATTATGGCCAGATATTTTCAAGAGATTGAGTTAATGTTATTTTAGTAAATTACTGCCCCTCAAATTGAGACAGCGCAATTGACTTTGAGTATTCTATAAATGCTTGGCTTCATTTAAAACACTTTAGTGCTTCTCTGGGTCTGTATGAGTGATGATTCAAATCAAACTCTTCAACTTTGAATTGCATCAAACCAGGAAAGCAGACATAGATGAATAGTGGTGTCGGTTTTTCTCTTCATATTTTCCACCTTTAGCCATTACCATGCCTAACCCCTGCACATCCACCCTGAACATCTGAACATCCCCAGAAAAGATCAGATCAGATCTGATCTGTTTACTTTAAAATTTGAGCTCCAAAAATCTTTTTGTGGATAAAGACCAAACTCATATTAAAAATCCCACCCCCTTTCTATACCAATATCTACAAATTTGGTTTTAGGGGCACAGTTTCAACCTGAAGAAAAATGATGAATCTTTTTTTTCTTGGACTCAATAGAGAAAGTTTGGAATCTCTTCCCCAGGGCACTAAAGCTAGCTTTTCTTCTTTGAAAACCTTACAACCAGATTCAACTTCCCAGCCACCAGTTATTTTCATTATCTTCAAGTGTAGAACTGAATTAAAATAGCTGCTGTGCTGGGAATCCCTGATGTGTGCTTCATCTGATTTGGAAGTGTTTGGCATCTCTAGAAAACTTGAGGAGACGAACATATTTTCAAAATTAAATAAATAAATAAATAAATGGATAAATAAATAGATAAAATGCTTTAAAAATAAAGTTATTTAAGAATGAAATTAGAACTTGCCACAGATCTTAAAAAGAAAAAGTCACCAATGAATGTGAAAACCTTACTCAAGAGATGACGTGCAGCCTGTTGTACCCTACAGCCACTTCTGAGACTCTGTGTTGTGCCCCAGAGGAGCCCAGCATTGTCTGGGCACAGGTCTTTCACACATTTTCATCTCAACACCATGGCCCTTCTCCCTCTCCGGAACTCAACATGGCAGATGTAGCTGCTTGGTCAAGCTGTGGTGTGTCAGCTGGAGCCTCCCGACATCTTCTGGCAAAGTTAGCACCATCCCAGAGTCCAACAGGCAGCATCTCCGATACTGGATCAGAAAACATTGAGAGGGATGCTTCCTCATGAGGGTTAGAAGTGGTCAAGAGAAAGCAAAGTAAAACAGAAATGGACGCCCAGGCAATATTTTAAAAACAAGGCAAAAAAGGAAATATCTCCCTAAATATAGCTTCCCAGTCTCCGCCAATTTTCATCTCAAGATTTTTACAAAACAGAGGCAGTGCCTCTGGTTTCCTATACCTTCAGTTAATTGTTTAACCCCATGTTGAACTCATTAAATCTTGCAGCATCCATGACACCCTTTGACAAGGAGTTCTACAGCTTAACAACATGTTTTATCTGCAGGTTTCCCTTTGATGCCCCCTAAATCTCATATTGGAAAAGCAAATGATCACACACTATGTTTATCTATTTCGTAACACTCATGTTTTTGTAGATATCTAACAAAACTTGTCTTAGATGTCTCTCTCTCCAGGTGGATGAGAATTAGTCCATGTCTCATTTTGAGCCAACATACGTATCTCTCTCTCCCTTCCAGACAGACACTAACTCTCCTAGTACATTGTAATAGGACCCTTGGTGCCTTCTGTAGAGCTGGGGACCACACTGGCAGCTAGATATGCCAAAGCAAAGTCTTTCAGCACTAGCAAGAGGTTCAGTGTTCCTGCACTTGTGTTGTTTAGTATGTCCAGCCTAACAGGAGCATTAAGTGTTGATAAATGCCTCTTTATAGCAAGTCTAGTCTTTACCTTCAGAGAGTCCAGAAGTGACTCTGTTGATGGAGAACAGGTGTCTGCCTTCCACAGCTGACAAGTTTTCAAGACCAACTCTGTAAAAGTATTTATGGCTGAAGCACAGTTTCTCCCTGCCTATCTCTCTGAATCATAGAATCATAGAATCATAGAATTGTTGAGGTTGGAAGGGACCTTTAAGACCTTTAATCAGCTTCATGAAGCCTCCCGAGACACAAAGGCCTTGTGTCCAGCAGAGATCAGGTTGTTTGAAAACTGGATGCATGTCTGATCTCAGGACTGCAGAGCTGCAGACAGGCAGCGTGCACAAGACATTCAGTTCTGAGCACCAGTATCATGAGACTTTACCATTCTCTACAACTACCTGAACAGAAGTTGTAGGGAGGTGGGGGTCAGTCGCTTCTGCCAAGTAACAAGTTATAGAACAAGAGGAAACAGCCTCAAATTGTGCCAGGGGAGGTTTAAAGTGGATACTAGGAAAAAATTCTACACTGAAAGGGTTATCAAGCATTGGAACAGGTTGCCCAGGGAAGCGGTGGAATCGTCATCCCGGGAGGTATTTAAAAGATGGGTAGACGTAACGCTTAGCGACATGGTTTAGTGATGGTTTTCGTCACAGTTAGGTTGATGATTGGACTCGATGATCTGAAAGGTCTCTTCCAACCTAGGCAATTCTATGACTCTATGGACACCCGTCTCTGTGAAGTGGATATTTCTTATTGCCACAAATCTCGATAGGACAAGGCTCTCCAAAGCTCCCGAGTTCATGCTTCCTGCTGACACTAGCTCATTTAATAATTCTCCTTGACTTGTCCATTCCCGAGGTGCAAAAGAAAGGGCAGCATCTTTTGCAGACCTGGCTAGCAGTAATACACAGCGCAACCACAGCCTTTTCATCCATCCTTCTAGCCCCTGTCATCACTTCTCCTGCAGGCTGATGCTTCTTTCACAGTGAGTATGCTATTTCTTGCCTCAGCCTGAGAGGGTTAACCAAAGTTTATTGAGAGTGTCTAATATTGTAAAGAGGCTCCTGAAATCTGAATTCATGTTTATTCAGAACCTCTTCAAATGCGAATCACTTATGTAAAGCCCTGCAGCCTTCAGACTCAATTCGGATTACTTACAATTACCTGAAATTATTTGAACAGAATAAAGCTCCCTCTTTTCAAGCTTTTTAAGATCAAAGTGACAGTCTTTACCCCTTACAGCTTGTCACTTTAAAACCCTGAAGTAACAATCAAAGGGCACCTTTTCCCAAGCATTTCTATTATACCCAGACTACAGAACTGTGCTGCAATAGAAATAGATGTGGAAAGATATTTGCTTTTTTGTTATATTTCATTAGGTGTCTTTAACGTCTAAGAATATGAGTCAAGTTTACCAAAAAGCAACTCTCCCTCTTTCTTCAGAGAGTTCCATTTTCACATGTCCAAACAGGCGTTTCCTCCAAAGTTGCAAAACCAGCCTTAAAAACTCTGCATTCCTGGGGTCATCCCAGTTGCGGAGGTCAAAAATGGAGGCAACCCAAAATCTGAAGTCTGTTTAACGCATCTTTATTTTTTGCTGTGACCCAACAAAGTAGCGATCTCTCTTGTGCTTCCAGCGTAGCACACCGGTCTCTTTCTGTTGGACAGTAATTCTTTGTAATCTTGCTCCTCAGGACCCCTTCCCTCCCTTTCTCCTCTCCCTCTCCAGAAGTATGTGATTACAGTTCTCATTTTCCTCCTGCAAAACAACTCTTAACTGAAAACAACCATCTTTGTGCAGCAGGTAGGGTTGGCAGCAGTTACTGCTGGGTTTGAATTTACTGTTTTCTGATAAAAATAGAGAAAAATGCCTATTGCCTGCTCTGACAAGCTGGGGACAGTAAGGCAGTGTGAGCCCTCATGTCAGACTTCATAAAACCCGTTTGCAACTGGAACCTGGATTTTTTGACAATAGCTGTCGGTGTCCTCTGAAGCTCAGTTTGTGCAATCAGATAGATTTGGTACAACAGAAAGGATCAGAAGACACCGGTCACTGAGACAGAGGAGCAGGAGATGGCAGTCCCAGGCAGAGGCTACACTTCTAATACGAGAATCATAGTGATAAAAAACTAAGGAAATGTTTCATATTTTTGCACTATCATTCTTTCTATAGCATAAACTGGACTTGAACTGGATGACTTATAAGCAGAAAATAAATTATAATAATATACACTGAGGACAAAACAGGTATTTGGTGAGAGCAGGAGAAAGGCAAAACAAGCGGCGTCCTATCAGCTTTTGATTTCGTGTGTGTCCTTTTTAAAAATAAGCTAAGGAATGCAAGTCATCTGTCAGGCAGTGAAAAAGTTAGTCTAAAATTCATCAGCTTCCCCACATTATGAATGCTGTGAAACAACTGAAATGCAGATTGCCTTTCAGCCCAGTCTGCCTAATTACACTGGGCATATTTATACGATTTTAGACTCGTTAGATAGACTTCATCTCCAGGAGGAGAAATATACTCTGTTAGATAATGGTAGTAGTCGTCGTGTACAGCAATGCTCCACTATGGTTGCATATGTAAGCACCTAGCATTTAAGAAGCACTAATTAACGCTGAATATTCTCTCTACTTTTATTTTCCCCACTTGTGTACGTACATTACAACCCAGCCACTAATTATGTGACATACAGTATATTAACCACAAAATACAAAAAATCAATGCAGACTATTTTCCGTCACGTTTAAAGACGTAGGGTAATTTTGTAAGATTCTGTCAGGCAAGTCTCAGAGCATTTCTGGGATTTATTCAGCTGAAGGCCTGTACAAAAGCTACTGACAGAGAGCCTGGGATATTTCTCATTGGTGGTCCCACAGGGCTCCATTCTCCGTCTGCTCTGCATGTCTCTACACCACCCTCCCCTCCTGCTGCCAGGCACCCCCTCTGCCTTAGGCCAGTCACGGGATTATGAATATGGACCTCAACTTCTCTCCTGCTTACACCGCAAGGTAAAATACTGCTAGCTTCAGAAACTTGCCTGCTGGCTAACACCACTCATTAGTCAGAGATAGGACAGCACTGGCCCAAAGACAACAGACTAGAACACACGTGGATGCTACTACCTGAGAGCTCCAGAGCCAGAAACGATCCAACAGAGGCGTTTGTGCTAAGCCTGTCACTCCAGGGTTAGCGGCAGAGGCCCGTGCTTTGATGGCAGGCAGGTTTCCATGCTCTCCCTGCTCTTCCCAAATAGTTTCCAGGTGGATGCGATTTGTGGTGAAACTGTGACATTTCTAAGCAGCAATATTTTGCTAGAGGACTGTTATCCTTTTTTACGGGTATGCTGGAACTGAGGCTCATAACAGCCAGGAAACTAAATCTTTATTTAGGCAACTAAAGCAGTGGCCTGATTTTCTACAGCTTCGACTCCCCTGAAGAAAACAGGAGCTCTGGGCACTCAGCGGGGCTGAAAAACTACCCATTAACTTCTAAATCTGTAGCCATTTCACAGCTGTATCTCTGTTTCACACCATGCTGCTCAGTTTTCCTCGGCAGCAGAGAAGAGCCTCTCACACAAAAAAAAATACAGAGGGCTGCTCGGTGCTCTGATATCTGGTCTCCTGCTTCAGAAAACGCAGCCCACATGGCTTGGTCGAGGTTAGTCACAGATTTCCTGCTGCATCTTCCCCATCTCCCACTCCTGGATCTCACCCATTCGGCTGCTAATCCTTCCCTAATGCTGTTCTTGCATGTACGACAAAAAAAGAGACCGTTCTCTTCATTTACATAGAGAGTATAGAGTAAAACATAATTAAACCACATACTACAGATGCACTATAATAAAAAAGAGAAATAGTAAAAACAATTATAGGCTGGCATACTTACTGCTTCACATTTAAATAATAATGTGAACTATTAAGTAAACTAGGGCATAATCAGCTGAGGTTCATTAACTTATCTCACTGTAGAAATAGTACTACAATTCAATACAATTAGGTACATACTAGTAGGAAACAGTGGTTTTTTCTGCACCATGCTGGGCCCAGTCGTAGAGATGCTGAGGTCTTTCACCTCCCACTGACTTCTCAGAGCATGTTTGCTCCCTTTCGGGAAGCACCCAGCACCGCTCTTAATCCAGCCCCTTGCAAAGAAATGGGCGTTAAGTATGTCAGTTCACTCTGGTGCTGTTGATAGCCATGGAATCCCCCCAAAATTGCTAAGAATAGGCCACATTCATGGACCACATTCAGCTGGGGTTGCATGACCTGTCCGTGTTTAAGGAGAGCAGCAATGGAGGCACGTTCACAGGAAACACATATGACATTAGCCTGCCAACAGCAGGGGCTCCAGCCTGAGCAGACCCATAACTGCTTCAAGTAGAAGCAAGTATGCTCAGCATCCAGGCCACTGTGGGCTCCTGAAAGCCCTGGGAGAAATCAATTCTGGATCATTTTAAATCATCCAGGAAAAATGAGAATAAGACAGACAATCTATTTCAGGCTCTCTACGGCACTCCTTCACACATGGTCCATCCCACAGTAGATTCGCCCCCACCTCCAAGTGGTCTCAGAAGACTTTCCTTCCTGCAGAATGGGGAGTTAAGGCATAGAGACCCTGAAAGGGTGTCCATAAAATCTCATTGCATTGCAAATTAGCCCCTTCACTACACATATGGCCTTCCTGGCTGTGTCTGCAGCAGAAAAGCAGACAGGGCCAGGGCCTGAGCTCTGACCCTGAGGGCAAGTGCCTGCACAGCTGATGTCCAACCAGCTGAATTTCATTACCCTTCACAACAGGATGGGCTTGGAAAAACTGTCTATCTGGTACGGCCCCTGGCCTGTCCAAACATGATCCGGTACACTGGGAGGGGGCACAGGCAAAACCGCACCATGCAAATTCAAGCATTTAAACAATATGGAAAATCACATGTCACTGTTTGACTCAATGCCTTCACCCCATTTATTTGTCTTTGCTTTCCGAAGAGCTAGCCAAGTCAGGATTTTGATGAAAGGGATTTGGCTTGAGTTAACAGGGGATGCTGATAGACTGGAGTGAGCATCTGGAGAATAGTTTGTGATAAATGTCTGAAGAATTTCCCTAATCTTTCTTGAAGGGCTCCTTACTATCTGAATGCTTTCAAATCTCTTGTTTCCTCAGCCTTCATATGAGTTTGATCAGTAGAAACTCTTTTCCCTCTTCCATCTGTGTTGGGCAAGGAGATACAATATTGTACCAGATGGAGATGCTGTAGATCTCCCTGAGACCTCCAGATGGAGAGTGGCCACAAACCTATGCGAAAGGACATCATTCTCTTTGGACAGCATTTTAATCACAACTTCTGTAGGTGAAAATAACAGCATATGGCACAAGAGAGTAAAACACACAGCTGCTGAAGGAAAAAAACCCCAGTCATTACGAGCTAAGGTCCATAAATATTACCTATTAAATTAATTTATAATGTAATCTTAAGGTCACAGTCCTTATGTATCCCTAAAATGCTTTCAGTGATTTCTCCCAGTTATATGAAGAGATTATGAGTTACAGCTGCCAATTTCTCCAAGCAAAGGGACTTGGAGAGAGATGTTCCATGGCATGAGGTGTCACACAGAAAACTGAGTTTAGGATGGGGATGGTTTTAAACCTGGGGACTGTGAGTAAGGCCAAGCAGAAAGTGTGTTACGAAGAGCTCAGACGAACAATTCTCAAAGAAGTCCTGAGCAAAGATCTGTTCAATAAAAATATGGGTCAAACAACAGGTCACACAATTACTAGCACTGAAGGAACTCATGTTTAAATTAAACCCCTCTGTGTGTGTGTGCAATTAGAGATCAGAAAATGAAGCTTAATTGTCTGAATACATTCACTCCAAATTTCTCACTTGGATGCCTATACCAGGGAGCTAATAGGCTGGAGCTTTAACTTCATGGAAAATTCCACAAGTCTTCTATGCAATTTTCTTCCAGATTGGGGAAAAAAAACAAACAAACAAAGGAAAAAAAAAAAGTTAATTTTATAATACTCCACAAAAGGAAATTTTAAGAGACGAGATGCTATTTTCGACCTACTGGAATATAGTTTCAACAAAATCAATACTTTTTTTTTTTGCTTTGTTTTCAACTTTTTGAGTTTCCAAATTAAATGTACAATAATAAAACCAGGCTGAGATTAAGAAAAAATAAAAATAAAAAAAAGAAAAAGCTTTTGAAAAAGAATAACAGGCAAACCCTATTCCCAAATGAAAAGTGACATAGCATTTCCCAGCATAAAAATGTTCCTTTGGAAAACATGTGACCGGAATACAAGGCACTTCTCTAAGGCATATCTGTGACAGAGTGTGTTTCTGTGATTCCAGTGCTTCAGACAAAGTTTCTGCACTATATGTTCCATAGACATACACCATACCTCTGTGGGTAAACATAGGAAATCTTAGGTCAAACTGAAAAAATCTAAGTATATTTCAGGAAACAGAAAATAAGCAGTCCCTCTGGATTGCCATTCTCCAAAGTTTTTCTCCAATGCTGCTTCCGTGATGTCTTGCAAATGGATTTACCAGGACTCCACATGCCCCAGGTGAATAAACTACTGAAAACAGGGCAGAATATTCCATTGCACATGTGTGAAGTCAATTGCTTAATCATATACAACCTCATAACTTTTAGAAGTACGTTATAGGCAATTTAAAGCTGGGCAAAGCCCAACTGCTCCTTTTTTATTCGCTGCAGTTTACCGTATCCACATAAAACCAGAGCATTTTCTTTTTTTCATCTTTTCCTTTCTTTGTTAGGCCTGCAAAACATTTCAGCTCCCATTATTCACTTTCTACACCCCAATAAATAAGTTAAATTACTGACCCACCTGCACACACAACTATCTGCCTGATCATACAGCCCTGCACATAATGCAAATTAGCAAAACTAATTTGGTTTTCATTATGATGCTAATGAATACTTTCTTTATAAAGTGCTTTGAGATCTACTGACGTAAGGCATTATATCAGAGTTGGCATTAACATTTACTATGTATTTATGATTATTATACCTCTTATAAATATAATTGATTTGCCATGTTATTAAAATCCTCCGTACACTTGTGAAAATTCACACTCAAGCATCTCAAAATCAGATGCATTGTTTCTGTTTTTTGGACATTCTAATTAATCTGTTACATTGTTGTGATTAAAGCTTTTCAGAGTCCTGGTTCTTGTGATATAATCACCATCATTTTTATTCATTAGTTGTTGATCGTAGTGACCGCAGAGTGCTCAGCAATTTCCAGACATTCACGAGGGGAAATAACTGCCCTAAGGAGCTGAGAGTCCAAAAAAGAGCTCATTAAAACAGTATTTATTTTTTTGGACTCACTGAAAATCTGTATTAGACCCATTCATCTTCTGCTTTAAAGGTTTAGCTCTGCAGAAGCCACAATATGGAGCTTAGTGAAGAAAGAAGCCTGTAAAGGAAGAGGGGGTGTATGGATGCATGCTGGGAAACGGGCTGCAGCCTGTATCTCGTACTTAAAATCCCAATTTTCTGTGTCTGGCTAAGGTGGAGCAGACAGAGTCACAGCAAGAAGGTGCGGGTCTTGTGTCACAGGCAGGTTTTGCCTGCTGCCGGTCCCCAAGGGCCCTTTCCAAACTACGGGTGCTTAAGCAGCGCCTTTATCTGGAAGAGCACAAAAATAATCACATCCTGTAACCCTAGGTCAGATGCCTGACCTAGGAAAGGATTTTCTCTGGCTTTATGTGCGTATAATGAAATCCCTGCATAAAACACTTCTTAAAAATCAGCTGCCCACACCTGACCTGCTCTCTCCAGAGACTGTAGCCCCTCAACCACAAGCTTTCAAGATCATCAAGGACTAGAAAGATGTGTGCGTGTGGGTGGGGGGCATTTTATGATTCTAAAATAGCTGAAGGGATTTTCCTCTGGTTTTACAAATCTATCGATTTAGTAGCCCAACAAAAGATCTCGACCAGAAAGTTTTTCAGTCTAAGCATGGAACAATGAAGAGAGGAAACTGAGCTTTTGTTAGAAATGGAAATTGTTTGTCACTGGCAACCAGTTTATAGCTGCAATTCAAACCAAAGGACAAAGCACATGTTTTGGGGTTTTCTTTTAACATTTTCTGTTGTTTGATTAACATAGTTTTTATTAACCTAGTGGCAGCTGGGTTTTGATTCTGTTTGTGCAGCAGCTCAGAAAACAAATGGTGCTTCTGAGCAAGCTCAGGTCTCTCAAAGTGGTTTTGGGACATGGTAATAGAAATGCCCCAAGTCCATCTTCTCACTCTTCCTCCCTCTGCATCTTTGCTATGCTTAATAAAAATGCATAGCCTAAAAAATGTGGATTATCTCAGAAAAACAGATTGAATAGCTTTGTCTTTTATATTTAGTTGATAGAAATCAGCAGCACAAGCCCCAAATCTTAATATTCTTTTTTTATCCTTTGAAATCAGGCTGCAGTTCTCTAGGCTACTACTATCCCCTGCTCTGTTCTTCTTTAATGCTGATTTTAATGTACCTGTTTTGAGCAACATTATCAAATTTCCTAGAAGTACATGCAATACCAATTTGTAATATGTTAAAAGAAGATTTTGGAAACAGTTACTTAATTTAAGGCTGGAATTACAAAATATATAAATTCCCGTATGTGCCACGTCCACCCAATTTGACATATTTAATTTATAAAGTAAATTTTTTTTTTTTAGATAATTTAGATAATATTTCTAGAAGTGTTTTAATCAGGTGCTGAATCTAGTGTGTACTCTTCCTAATGGGATTTAGAGAGCAGGGCTTGCAGTAAACAAAGAAGCAAATGAAATAAACCCCATTAATTAGGGTGAAACAGTAACGGAGCAGTTCTGGTTTTACAGATGGGCAAGATGTCTGATTGAATTTCCCAGCCCATGCAGATTGGCTGCAGATGGTGTGGAAAGTGGTCCAGAACTCAGAATTCATATAATCAAAAACACGCTTATATCCAAACAAGAATGTTTTCCCATGTGATGCTGTATAGCTTGCAACCTTATCACAAGCATTTGGTAACTTTTCAAATCAAACCATAACATAAACCTCACACAACACAGCATTCAGCAAGGGCTCTCATTAATTGTGCTATTATATCTAATAATTCAATAACAGCACAGCTCCTGGAGGCAAGTTAATTTGGCCCCAAGTTATAATTCCCTATTGAAGAAGCCGAGTTGTAAGTGCACGGGCCAACTGAAGATCTCAAGAGAAGAGCATTCACTGAGTAGGCAGCATATGAGCAACACCTGTTATCATTAAAAAAACAACACTGGAAGAACTTATTGCCAGTGAAAATATCTTGAAGAATTCAGCAAAATATTCATACATTGTACACCTAAAACTCTTCAGATCTGAGTCTAAACTTTGGCCTACTTAATTGGTCTAGAAATTAAAATGAATTCCTGAAATTTTGTTTGCCATGTCAACACATTAGAGAACAAAAGTCTTTTGCAAAGGAAACTATGTAATTATGGTGACCTCTTACCCTCTGCAAGGACACTGAGACTCTTCGGCCGACTTCAGAAATAGATGATTGCCCCCTTCAACCCTGTCCAGCTTGCAAGGTCATAATCCTTTTTACAACGGCATTGCTTAGGTTTTAATTTGAACATAATAACCCCTTTTTGAACATCTACTACAGGTCCCTTGATGTTATTTTTGTGTTGTAAAAAGACAAAAAATACGTGCAACCCTGACTTCTGCTCTCATCTGACATAAAAACTCCTCGCTTCGCTATCCTCCTCAGGAAGAACAAGAAAGTCTGCTGAATGCCTGGAGGCAAGCACTGCATTGGATATAATCCTTTTGTGCTCTTTTCTTACACCTGCACCTAAATCTGACCTCACCTTAACTCACACTGTAACAGCAGATATGGCATTTCTTCAATGAATTTAACTCACCTCATGCAGCCTTCACCTCTGCACCAAATCAACTTAATCTAATGGACTAAAGATTGGGATTAGCTGAGAACTGAAAGCTCAATGGCTTTGCGTAGGCGCACCTAAGGCTTTAGCTGTGCCTTTGGGCATTTTTTCCCCTCCCTCCTTTTTCTTCTAAGAATAAATGAGAGATGCAGTCTTCAAATTCTACAATCTTTGAGATAAATATCAATCAGAAAAATTAGCACACTAAGTTATGTAAGACATTAGATCATGATAAGAAAATACACAGCAAGACCGAGGTAATTAGCTGATATAATGAGAGTTGTTAATTTTTGCAGGAACAATTTATAAAGTTACTCAAGTCCAAGAATTTGTCATTGAGACTATTCTAATAGACTGGTACTGTTTGAAAGTAGCTAGACGTCTAGAAGTAGAGCTAGAAAGGAAAAAAAAATGAATCTCATATATTAATTTGTACACTCAATTTCAGAGAAGAATCACATTTTATGTAAAGGCAGTGAGCCTTGGCAGAGAGTTTCACAAAGAATGAGGTATCAGTGGAAGTTTAATTTTTATATTCCTCTCAAAAGGTCTTAATTAGCAGGGAAGGATGAAAGTGAGCTTGAAAGAAAATCACCAAAGACACTCTGGGAAAAGAAATGTCATTAAACAAATCCCCATCTCTTGGCACTTTAAAATTGAACTTGATAAATGATGGCCTAAAATACAATTGATAGAAATTCTACACTAAGGCTTCTCCATTCAGGCCTTACCAGAGCTTACAGACGGGAGACAAGGAAGACAGAAAGTCTTTCAGGGGAAAAAAAGAAAGGAAAAGGAAAAGGAAAGGGAAAGGCAAAGGGAAAGGGAAAATTTTCATATTGTAAGGAAAATTCACAAGTGAGAAATACCTTGTGAAGGTATTTCCAGGGGAGAGGGAAAAATCTGTTTCAGAAGTAGCTGTCAGCTGCCAACCACCAGCTGAAAAGCTCTTGACAATTTCCATTTCCAGTAGAAACTGAGTTTCTGGCAGAAGATGAAATTTGACGAATTTCCCTCCAGCTGGGCTGCAGGGCTGAGGCACCTGGGGAGCCGCGCTGCCTTTGCAACAGCTCTGCTTTTCTTCCTCCACTGTTTTTGGCAGATTCAGATAAATTTTGCTTTCTTCCTAAAAGCAGAGGTGAATATGACAACAGCCTTTACAGTCAAAAACTACAGAAATATTAATTTGTTTTTCTTGAATCACAACTAACATTTTCAGCAGAATTGAAAATTAAATTTTGAACAGCTCTAGGTTCCTCTGGTTTTGTGGAATTAGAGGAGTCTGCAAACTATTTCTATAAACAACGTATAAATCTCTGGATAAGAGACAGCATCTGTGGCATATGATATAGTGCTAGAAAGTAATGAAGAATGAAGAAACAGCAGTCACTGCATCGGATAATCAGGCAGCAGGTTAAAAAAGGCAAACAAATGGAAATACATTTTTTGTGCTAGAAGTATTAAACTGTGAAAGTTGTTAACACAGTTCAGAAAAGCCAATGGATTCAAACCAGGATTCCTTATAGTGATGGAGAGGAGTTCCTATTTAACAGGATGGACCACATGAAACTTCTTAGTTCAGGAAGTCCTTAAAGTAATTAATGCCAAAAGCCAGAACAGTTCATGCAACATTGATCTTATTCTGCTTCTCTAAGCATCTAACACTGGCTACTGTCAGGAAGAAGATACCAGGACAACCGACTATTGGGCTGAACTGGTTTGGCAGTTTCTATGTTCATACAAAGCAACAGAAAGTGGTCTGCCAGCTCAGATACACTGGCCATTGAAGGCTGCTCCATGTAGTAATACTGGAAAGACATGCAGAAACCAAAGCCTTAACTCATTTTTAGCAGAGGCTTATCTTCAACTTGTTAAGGAGAGCTTACATATATGAATCATCACATGTTAAGGGGAAAGTGAACATTCCCAGAAGACAAGTCTGCCTGCTATGTTAATTTTCCCAATCTCTCAGCTCAAATATCACTAATTTTCTCATTTGTTATTAAAACTTATGAAGACTAAAAAGTCTTTTGAATAAAAAGATTCTTGCTTACCACATATCCTTTCCCCTTTTGGTTTACCATAGTTTCTTCTAAGACTAAAAATGCACCAGTCTTCCAAATTAAAAATATAAATTGCATCTGAAAGTTCTTGATTTGAATCTGGTTAAGATCAAGTGTTTTGAGTTGTCTCACTCTCTTCTTGAGACCCACAAAGAGAAAGAGAAATACTTAATAAACCCTTTTCCTTTTCAAAGTGATATCATAAAAAAATCATAGAATCATAGAATGGTTCAGGTTGGAAGGGACCTTAAAGATCATCTAGTTCCAACCCCCCTGTGATGGGCAGGGACACCTCCCACTACATAATATATTAAATAATATATAAACTAAATAATAGGTTGAACAGTACCCCAGAATACTGAAAATTGGATGCTAATTTTGACCTCAGTTACAAAAACTTCCTTTTTGGCTTTGGCTGACTTAATTCAACTGTGTTCCACTTCTTCATTTATAAAATGACACAACAGTTTCCTGGATTACTGTAAAATTCTGTATTTGCAATGTCTTCTGAGAGCCATACAGTCAGCAATGCAGACAGAAAGAAAGAAAAAAAAATAAATTGCTTCTATTTCTCAGGAAAGTGACACAATTACTAAAAAGTGTGGGTGGGTGTACTTACCTTGAATTCACTTAATAATAAATTCTTACAAAATTTTGGCATCAGTGGGAACCTTTTTTAAAAAAACCCCACTGTGTTATCTGTGCACTGTACACTTTCAAACTCTATGCTGTTATATAACAGCATTTCATGGGGATGATCCAGGCTTTCATTTTCTTTAAAATAAAAATTTTGGACAAAGATATGTGCATGAGAAAAAGAAGACTTTCTGAATATTACACATTTCATTTTTATTGCGTGTTTTGGAAGAAGACCCTTGAGATGAATGCCAAATAGCTAGTCAAACTTATACTTAAAAGAGAGTGTGCTAAGTTCAAACTAGCTGATAATAAATGCTAATGATGATCATTGCTTGTTTGCTTTTCCAAGCAAAGATCTGTCTGCTCAGGCACAAGAGAAGGAATGCTTAGATTGGGTTTTGCAATAACCATGTGCAAAGTCCTCAGAAGTCTTTTATGTGTAGAAACCTTATTAAAAAGCTCAGGTTCTTAAGTGCATCACACTACAGATGATCTCATAATTTACATGCACAGCTCCTGGCTTCTCCACTCAGAAGATAATAACCTTCTGGTGGCCTGACTATGCCATTGCTATGATTCAGATTATAAAAGTCAATAAAATGAAATCTGAAACCCAACATTGTAAATGTTGTTAAAAAAACCTGTATAGGTAGACATAAAGGTTAAGTCTCCATGTCAAGATATATAATCTAAAACAATGATAATGTTACAGCACAAAGAAATAAAGGACATTAAAAAAAATAATAATTCACAAACCTGGGAATTATACTTGGGTCTCCTAAGTCCCACAGTAGACTTTGACTTAGTTCTTCCATTGCAAAAATGCTTCTGTCCAAGGTGGCCTAAAGTCCCAGTAACTATCATGTTTTACATCCCTAAAGTTCATGCTCCTTCAAGTACTGGAATGCATTTTGCTTATGCTAGCACCTTTCCCTGGCATCCACACTAAGGAACACATTCATTTATCCTAACTGAGCACACCCAAGTGAGATGCTTAAATTAGCCGTAGAGTGTTTTTAAAGAGAAGCTCATTTCATCTGCCTTTAGTCATCTGAAATCTTGACACTTAGTCCAACATGGTCATCTCTAAAGTTGGTGGTGGCAGACATCTCTAGAAGGAGATTCATCCCATCCTAGGCAAGTATCTAAAACAGATAAACTGAGTCACTCCTGGTAATGTCTCTCTCTATTGAATACAGAAGGAATTTATTTTTCAGGATGAAACTTAGATAACTTTCATAGCTAATATGAATGAGATGAATGAATCCCTACCTTCTTTTGTAGTCAAGGGACAAAGGCATTGCCAGTAGTGCCTGCTGGTGACTTCATCCTGGGAGCTTGATACAGTTTTGTATCTATTTTATTATTTCTTATTTTATTCTATTTTATTATTAATATTCCATTAGAGTATTTTCATTACTTCTAAACTCATAAATCTCTTTATCTTTCCTCCTCCTCTCCTTGGAACGAGAGGTGGGGGAGAGCATCTGTTGTCATTGGCCAATCCAGCCTAAACCATGACAAGATGAAACACTTGCAAACTGAATCACCCTCTTGGACATGGCATTCTCTCTTCAGTGAAATTTATTTCTGATAGATAGCTTCTGTTGTCAAATTGCTCTTTACTTTTTTTTTTTTTAATCAAAAATACAGCTTGAAATGATTTTTCTTTCTGGATTAAAAAATCTCAAGCAAAACCTCACTTTCTTCCCCATTTTTATGATTGGTCAAAACATTTTTGCAAAGAATCACATGGCTTCTACTCAGAATATTTATGGTTTTATTTAAAGATGAATTTTCAAAAACCTGAAAAATATACCTTCAATCATCTTTAATCCAATCATCTTTAATTTGAAAATCCTTCCGAAGTATACTACTGTAGTCATTAAAAAACTGCAGTTGCTTTTGTAAGAACATGGCTAGTACCCTGTCCATGGTGTTTTGGCCAAATTCCAAGGCAAGTAATTACATTTACATACCTAAATTCACCCTGGTTGTTTCATCTGGATACTGCTATATTCTGTAAGCTCGTTTAGCTAATTTAGAGCCCACATGAACAGCATAGGTTCAAAAGTTCAACTCAAACTTTATTAGGCTTGCGGTCCGCTTAATAATACTTAGCACTTAATTAATCTGCACAACACCCTTGTGAGCTACTTAAGTTAGTATTACCAGGAGAGTCTGTGAAAAAGGAACTAAAAGAGAGTCAGGAAGAAAAATGTCCATCCTGTAATGCCATCTCTCATATTCAGTGGGTGTTCAGGTGCCTATAGTATTCATTTTTAGTTCAATGTTATTTAGTCTTGAAAAGCCATTAAATCAAAGAAAAGCACACAAAAAGCAATGTGACAGTCTACCTCATTTTATAACTTCAGTGCACCTATGCACGTGTGCAACAGGAGTCCGAAAGAAATGAACACATTCTCATTCTCCTTTTCATATGTGGAAGCAGTGGGTGCACACATAGATTAGCGGAATCTCTGCAACAGGAAAAATGTCAATAACAGCAATAAGGTAATACTCCAATAATGTGAGTACCTGATTGATGTGCTCATCATACCACTCATCAGTTGTATGATGTGGGGTATCCTACAGGGACCCAAAACACCAAACATATTTGGTAACAAAACAGTCCCATCCTCTGAAACATGAGAAATCCTCTGTGCTCAAATTCCCATGCTTTCTATGTCAGCACCATGACAGTACACAGACTGGTGTAATAGTAGGCATGTCCAAATGCAAAAGTAAGCAGTGCATTTGCAGGTTATCTGAGAAGCAGCCGTGTGAAAAAGAAGCAGGTGGAGGAGGGCTCATAGGCACTTCTGAGATTGCACTACCCTTCTACCTAATCCCTTCATCGCTTAGAGAAGAATTGACGTTGCCTAAAAGTTCTTGCTTTCTGTTTGTGTCTCCTGTCCTCTGGGAATTCTCCTGTGAACGGTTTCTCAAGATCCTACTGTTTGATCCAGTTCCATTTATTAGAATTTAGTACAGGTCCTTAAATCCTGTTTTCCACCTAACAGTTTCCACCACCTTCTCTGTGTCATTTGTAGGAACAAACCCTTTCTATGCAGCAGGGAAGTCAGTAAAAGAAAACCATAGAAGCCTAAATCTAAGCTGTTAGGGGAACTGTGGATATGCATAATATGTAAAAGAGACTGAAAGAAAGAAGACACAAAGATTTCCTTTGCTTCTGTAGATTATGACTTTAATCAGAGTTAATGACAGACACACACCACAGTCTGTATAGATGTACAATTAGGTTTACATATGGTCCCTATCACAGTAGGAACTTCTCACACTTTCAATAACTTTATTGTCACATCATTCTTAACAAAGGAAAGTACTGTCTTCTCACTTAGGGTGAACTGATACGCAAAAAGTTAAAATTGTTTGCCAAAGAAAACATACAGGATGATTGTGAGGGGTGTGAAACTAAGTCTCAAGTGCCCAGTGAGACCTCTAGTTACTACACATCTTTCCTCTCCACTGGACTCTTGATTTTCACTGATTCATATAAGCATGACTGTTATAACATGATTGGATCACCCATGGCACAACAGGAGAAACCCAAGACATGATCCTGCTAGCAGATCCGTGCAGGCAGAATTGTATGCTTGAGGGACTCTCTGACTTCAGGTGGGTCCTGCACAGACATGAGGGACAAACCTTTGCTGAACATAAGCAGTAGACATAAATATTTCTCTGGTAGAGGCTTTATGAAGTGTCAGGTATGTATTAAATAGGATAACAGCAAAGCCATATACTGACATGGTATTGTGATTACATCTTGATTTTAGTGGTTCAGTTTTGCCTGCCCCTTTATTGTTCCTCTTCTTCATTGATCTTCGGAAATTAATTTCTTCCTTTTCTTAAATTATTTGCTCTAGGACAATCAAGTCAAGAACATGAGAAGACGGTCACAAAAGCTGTTTCCTCAAACATCTATAAGCATCATAAGCCAAGCTGTCTGAGGGAAACTTGTGTGATCCACGATCCTCTTGGGACCAGGGAGAGAAAGAGGTGCTCTTGTCAAATAATACCATCTTCAAAGATAATGAAGAGCAAGGACAAACAGGGTAGTCAAGCCTTTTCCTTCCTGAAGATGTATATTGTCATCGGAACACATTGATCCAGTCTTTCTTCCACCCACTTAATTCAGTTTGTAAAACCCACCTTTCTTACCTTAGCATTAATTTCTTCATTGAAGGGTAAAAGAAAGGTAGGGTTACAGCTTTTGATCCTCAAGACATTCAGCCCTTCAGCAAGCTTTCCTGGCAGAAGTGAAGAGTTCTCATCTTTATACTACTTCAACAACATCCTAGCAATAAAGGGTTTTTTCATGCCAGTGGCACTTGAAACTGAAATGAATTGCAAAACAGAGCAATTAAAATACCAGGAAAAGTGCATTGAGAGAGACTTTATAGCCATTCAGGATACATGAAGGCATGATAAATCTTCTATCTGTATGTAAAAATGTATCCCACTATTCACTCAAACCCACAGCAAGAAACTACAGCTGCAGCATAAGTTTTAGGGAAAGTCCTAAAGCAAAACCTTCCGGTACTTTGAAGCAAGTACCACTGAGCTTATACAGGGTTAGGAGAGGAGCTTAAGTCTTCCCATAGAGTGCTCCTGAAATGCCCCTATTTTTCTGGGTGGAATCAGGTTGTTCCAGACAGGCTTAATAGCTCAGACTCCCTGAAAAGTCTGCTGGAGAAGAGAGAGACAAAAATTATATTTCCAAAACAGAGGGACTACAATTTCCTTTCCCACCTAAAAACTCTGTCTTCTCTATCCTTCACACTTGGTTGAAGACCACACCTCTCCATCAGTAGCAGATAGACAAGGCTGAGACAAAATAGGTGCATGAGAAAATTTGATGAAATCTCAGGGACTCAGGGACTGAAAAGTGACAGGGATAAAAGACACAAATGGAGACAACTCATGAGAAGAGGGAAATTGGAATGAAGATTTTTTTAAGAGGGAACAGATGGTGGGGATTCATCAAACTTCAAGTTACAGGAAGAGTCAGAAGAACTACCATACACCATGGATGCCTACTACTCTCCCCCTTTCCTCCTATCAAAGGGCTGCCTGTGCCTCAACCTTTTTTATGCTGTTGATTTCAGGACACCAGCTCTGCAACTGGGATGACTACACAGCTAGCTGTTGTTGACTTTGCCGTGTAATTATCTTTGTACCGTCTTCTCATTTGTTGTACCTAAGTCCTGGTACTGTCTAGCTGGTCCTCAATGATACGAGAGGGGTTTACTTGCTTGGTTTCTATAGGTCACCTCTGTTGCAATATATCTGTATTTCACTCGAGAGAATTGTGCTCCACCAGTAACTTGTGTCTCATCAGCTAAGAACTGCTACTCTGCGGTCTATCAGTGATGCATTGCATAATTAGGAAATGGATACCGTTTTCTGTGAAGAATATAGTGAAAAAAAATAGTCCTTGATTTCACTGGACTTGATCTAGCCATGGCAAGTTACTGCCTAAAATAGCACCACATTTCCTCTTAAAAGTGCTGGTGGCTCATGAGCAAAAAATTCTCCAAAGCTTCAGCCTTTGATATCATAAACTGGCCAGACAAAAATTGCTAGAATTTTCACAGGAATACAGTCCAGGAATTTATAATATGACAGGAAACAAGAAAAACTTCTGTGTTTTGTTGTGAAATTTCCAGTTTGTACATTACATTCAGCCTATGAGCCCTTCTCTGAGGCTTTACTTGACATTCTTTTTAATTTTTTCCAAATGGTTTTGTCTTTCTTCTGGATGATATGGTTTGCCTTACTTCTACTAAACCCCATAGTGTCCCCAGCTCACACAGGACACAGGAGACTTCCAGCAGATCACACAGACCCCATCACCCAGCAGATCCAACCAGCGGGGTCAGGCAGTGACTCCAGTTTGGCCTTTGCTGCGTTCTGACACCTAGTGTGTCCTTACGACCATCTCTGCTCTTCCAGATCAAGTTCCTTCTGGAGCTTCCTCCCTACCTTCAGGCCTTTCTTTCCAAGGGAACCAGAACTCAAGGGAAGGAGTGTCCATCAATCCCCACCTCCATGTGCAGCTAGGATGCCCCCAACCCACACACATGAGACCAAGACTACAGTTATACCCCATGGTAAATACCCAGTTTCATGGTGCCACACCACCATTACCATTCCCAGCTTAGAAAACCCTGCACTCTTCTACCCTTGGTCCCCCCACTACACACACACACAGACTCGCTGAGCTTTTTCACATTTTGGGGCTGCAAATTCTCTCATTATTGCCTATTTACTTTTCTCTGACTGCTGCACACAACCTGATCTCTGCTCTCAGGTGAAGGTCCAGCTGGAAAAAATAAGCTTCCTCTTCAGGTCCATCCTGTTTTTAATCTGCTGCTGTCGCACAAAATTCCCCATGGGTGTTTTCTTACTTCCTATTGCTTTCCCTCTTCTGCTATAAACCTCACAAATATTAATCTCTTTTGGTCCTGATTTTCCCTTGCCTCCCATCTTTTATTTGTCTAAAATGCCTGCCAGGACTTTTCACACTTCATCATGTCTCCAGCAATACCGGCCCTGGGCCAATGCCAGAGACTGCAACTTGACAAAATGTGTTGCAAGGTGGCTTTCCTTCCACACCGTCTGCAGCTGTCATCTTCTCTCAGGGCCTGATACTACAAATTAGCCAGAGTTGGCGGGAGACCATAAGTTTTTACCTCACGAAAGTTAGATTGGGAACAGAATTGCCAGGGAATTTTCCTTTTAGCTCCTTGCATGTGGGATAAGGAGCCTGGGCACCCTGTCTGTGCTTTATCCTGACATTCTCCTCTCCTTTTGTTTATTGTGCTGTGCCAACTCTTACTGCACTATTACAACGCAAAGCCTAGTCAGTTCGCAGGCATCACCTCATGCCATATTAGTCTGGAATGTGAAATCAATTAAACGGTGGACTAATCTCAGAGGGAAAATTCTAGAAGACCAGCAGTTTCATGCTACAATGAGCACAAGAGTAAATAATTTGGGGGCTCTTGGAGGTTTTGGTTCATTGGTTTGCAAAGACTGGTTCCATATGAGCAGTGAGATAGGTGTTTGTATATCCTAGGAATTCCTAATTCAAACATATCAAGTAGACTCTGTTTTTTGTTGCTCTATTTTTTGGATCAATGGCTAAAAATGATGTGCTATGTTTATTTTGAGTTGGGAAGTACCACAATTTCTTCTTGACCTTTGATAGACTCCATATATGCTGAGGGCAATCAATCAAGCTGGATTAGTGAGAGAATGAAAAAAAACAAGAAATCTTTTTCTGTTACTTAAAAGTTTTTCTGTCTTTAAATCAAGGTTAGAAATCAGGGAATATGTAAGGGAAGGCAAAAAAAAAAAAAAACAGTGAGCTAAAAACAGCTATGTTTCAGAACTTTGGCTGGTCCAAAACCGAGGAGGAAAGTTTCCTGCATAAAAAGCTCTCACGGTACTTTCCACCAGCATGAAGAAGGTGAGTTGCACTGCCTGCTGAAGACTTGCCAACTGGAGGCTCTCGGGTTGTTGGACTGCAGCCCTGTGGTCTATACTTTGATCCTTAGAAGTCCCCAGAGAACAGTGATAATAAAGCAAAGTGTCAGAGGCGTATAACTGAAGCTGATGATATAGCAGAGGGCTGGTAACTCAGCACGAGACACTGGAACAATTAAAGAAAAAAGATACTTGCTCTGTGACGGTATCAAACATCTGAAACAAAGGAAGCCGTTCTTCAGCGTTTGAGATTCCCATGGGATGAGTGGCATCTGGCAGGGCTGATTTCGCAGTATTTGGAAAAGTGATGAGCAATCACTGAGAGCAGAATCAATTGGGTAGCAAAATGTTAACAAAGGCCCCTTGAGGCTCTGGGTACCCCCTTTGAGCTCATTTCATCAGTCACAGCTTATTTTAAATCAGAACTCCAATTTGTTCTATGCTTTCTTAGAATATTTTTCTTTTTAATTGCTATTATACTGCTATTTCATTATGATTATTGTGTTCTTTTTAAATTCCAATTTCCTTAAGCTCAATTCAAGAATCCTGATGACAAACCCTATAGCAAATTCTACGTATAGGTGGTATAATTAAATGCATCTCTGTTGACTTCAGTGTAGTTCAGCTAATTTATGCCAGCTGTTAGATTGGACAGATTATCTTCATTTATACCCAATGAGGATAGGAAGACATCATTCCTTGGACTGGTTCAACAGCCTGGGCCAAAGGAAATCAACCATCCTGGATTTCCCCAGCAGTTCTGATTCCGATCTGTCGTGTGACCTTCAGCAAGTTACTTCACTTCCCTGAGCTGTTACTTCCTATCCTGTAGGAGAGACTATTTTGCTGTGTAATCTTCTACTGCCTACAATAATGGCAGCCTCACCCACCCTACACAATACTGTAATACAAATAAGCAATAGCAATGTCTGGTTCCAATGCAACATTGTCAGTCTGAGAAGTAAATTTCTCCCAGGATGCTTTTCCAGCTAATGTATGCCTATATTTATTTGAAGAAAGCAAAGCATATCCTCATGGGACCATTACCCACCTCCAGCCAGCACATGTACCAGTCCCAATGGAACGCCAGTTACGAAAATTACAAAAATAATCCAAAGGGTAAAGGCATTTAAATTTCCAGTTTGAAAGATCTAAACATTTTTGCTGGCATGAAAGTCTCTCTTTAATGCAGACTCATGCCATTTGATAGTTTGAAAGGGAAAAAAACACCTAAGACGAAAATATAAATATTTGAAAAGCTGCTACTGTTCTGTGCGTGTTCCTGAGCACTTTTCATCTTAGTATCTATTGGCTACATAGTTAGATCAAATAGTTTGTTGAAATTGAAATGAATACATCAACATGATATAGACTATTTGTTTTTCCATTTGTATCCCTTTGTTTCATTTTTTTATGATATCTAAAGAAATCAGCCTTGATGTCCAGTCAAATTAACTCACATTACCAGTCACCATTTCCAACCCAGAAGTGCGTTGTTCTTTGTTCCCAGAACCTCCCGCAAATGTGTAAGGCACATCTAATACCGCTTTGCTGAAGATCAACATAGTCATACTTTATTATCTTATTTTGTACATTATACCAATTCTACCCTAAGACAAGGGCTGCACTGCATATCTCTATTCAGCAGAGCTAAAGAACAAAAGGAACTATTGCATCACCTAGTCCTTTACTATATGGTGTCTTCTCCATGAAAACATGCTACACGCTAAGTTTCTGCTCAATTTGTCTTTTTACTAAGTTAAATTGATCTCTGAGTCTTTTGCTAGAAGACATCGACTCTGGTATTTGAATCGGAATATTGTTACTCTGTATCGTCTCTGATTTTTTCAGCATGCCGTTGAAAATGGTAAAAATTAGACTCATTAATATTCCCATGCCTATCCCACTAGTGTTTTATACAGAGGCAAAGAGATCCTTACATGTATCTTCTATTCATTGGCTTGTGACTTATGAAGCTACGAATAACACTAGTCTTTGGGTCCCTAGTTTTGCATGAGAACCTGTATTTAATTGTTAGTTGACTGCGATCCTTCAAGCTTTTCAGCATATTTTTTCTTTTTCACAAGAATGAGAAAAAAAGGAAGGAAAGTTCAGAAAAAAGGCTGAAAAAAAAGCAAGAACTGTAAGGACACAGCCACAGCAGTGCAAGGCAGGTCTTTCTCCTGGCTCTGAACACGTTCTTATTGTGTTCTCACCCCACCCAAGGCAGATAGTTTAAAAAGTTTAGATTCATCTTTATTGCCAAGAGTGTAGAACAGGCATTTTCAGAAGATGATTCATTCTGTGCTGGGATGGGTCTGTAGCAGAGATACGTGAACTGTCCCCTGAAGATGAATGTCTCTCCCTTGTTTTCACAGGGAACTACTACATTTTCAGACAGTTAAATTTTGGTGAAATTAATCTGTGTCAGGCTTGTACTTCCATCTGCCTCTTCTTTGTAAATTCTGTAGATGTATCTTTCAATTTCTTGGCCCTTGATATGCAATCTTGTACCTGCCTATATTAAAGAACAGTTTATTTTAACAAGCTCAGCTTACCAAATATATGTCTGTAGGGCTATCTCGTTAACTGATATAGGCCATTTTCCCAAATTTTGTGCTACCTGCCAAGGTTAAAAGTACTGATGCCATATTTATTTTGAGATAACAGGTTAAATTATTAAAAAAAAGTTGGGCCTAGTCCATATGACTGCAGGACACAGTTAGAAACATTTCCACTTGATAATGATTTATTGCTGAGATCTAAATTTGGAATACACCAGTTATCCAGTTTCTATTTTATTTCATGTTTTGTTTTTTCGTACATTATAGTCTTACTCTTTCCAGGTCCATCGAAATCAGAGGTAAGGCTTGACAGATCACTTTTAATAATGTCATTTAATTGGTATAATTAAAGGCAATTCAGATTTGGCTTTTCAAGGGCCCTCTGAGGGGTTTACTACCTAATTTCCTTAATCTCTCTCGAAAATGTTGGGCTGTATTAAATTAGCATTTTAATCCTAGTCTCCTGCAAATGTGTTTACAAGCCACAGGTAAATGCAAAACATATTTCTACACACACGCTTTCCTCCTCCCCTCACATACAGTGTGACCGTGTGTCAACAGACCTATGATTTGCCTGTGCAGAACTTTTCACACGTAGGCTGGGATGTTTGTTAGCTATAAAGCACTCATTCATCTTCACCCATGTGATGGAAACAGAGCAAGAGACAGCTGAAGCTGTCATTCCTTCACTGTGATTTTCACCAAATACTAGACAAAGGGTAAACTTTTGTACCAGATGTACATACATTTATGGTGCTAGGAGGCCAGAGAAAAAAAATGAAAGTTTTTCACCGTCTTATTCTAAGCTCCAAGTTCTCTGCAGTAGTAGTATTCATATGTTAACATTTTGGACTGATTAAAATCTCTCTGGAATATTTCAGGAGGGAAGGTTGTTCCTACTGAGTGTGTGGGGGTTTTCATTCCTTTCTCTTTTTCCTTTAAATAATAAGGAAAAAAACACAGTTATTTTGATTAATTGAGTAGTTTCCATAGCAGCTGTGAGCCAGGTGGTTGGAACCAGTTACTTAGGATGCTAAATTCTGGGTAATTAGTTTATTTTTAATCTCTTAATTCTGTGGGAGTGAAGTTTGGTGTGTTAATGGGTGAGGTTCTGTGCAGAAGTGTCTTGACTAATGTGTTATTATCATTTAGTTTTATTGATGAAGCTCGGCCTTACACGAAAAGAAAGTGAGTGGAAAAATCTGAGGCAGGACAAGCTACAGTTTTCATTCTGACTTAAATGTCCCTAAAGGGCTTTTTTGTATTTTATTTTTATCAGGAGTTTTTTTATAACTGAAAACCTGAGGGATTTGGTTCAAAGAGCAGCTTGTGTTCACGCAGAAGGACCCACTCTAACATAGAAAAAAGGCATTAATTGCAGAAGGCATGGAAAACATATTAACTGTGACATTCTTTTACCAGCTCCTATTGTTGAGGGAGGACTGATTTTGATTATTTTACAATGTGTACATTTGCTGAGCAAAAAAACTTTTTTACTACTTAATAGTCATGTTTTTTAACTTGACTTCCCAACCCCCCCTTTTTTTAAAATTCTCCCACTAACTTCTGGTTTTAGTTTTTAAAGCTACTTGTTCAATTACCTAGTTTTCCAGGTTAAAGCAGTTCATTTTTTGGCTTAAAACATGAAAATGGATCGATGTATCATTTCAGTATTTTCCATGTTCTATGAAGTCTTTCTTTTCTGTGGATTAAGGCCAATTAGCAGATGGAGATTTGTGAGCTGGAGAGAGTCCAAGGGGGAGGAGGCACTTGCTTTCAACTAGAGGCCCACTAACTTTACATCTACTATCAGCTAAATACTTTATTAGAAAAAAAATCCCTTCTCAGGGATATTTTTACTGCCACTTTTCCCCAGCATGTTCTAAAGCTACATAAACCACTGAAACATACCTGTTTCACAGAGCCGTGTTATGTTGGATGAAGAAGAAAGGGGCCAAATTCAGACCACCTACCACACTTCCCGATTTAGGCATAGTTATTTCTTTCCTGCAACAATGGAGTCACAGGTGTGCAGGTAAGTTTAGCAAAGGTTTAGAGCTGCTCCTGGCCATCTTGACTTCACTTATCTGAATTAGAAAACTAAGTTAGGTAACCAGGAGATGATTTGACTTCACCTGTGGTCTGCTTCCCCTGTACGTTGGCTGTGCAGGCTGTGGGTGCATTTACATCAGCTTTCTAATTCAGATCTGGAGCACATTTCTGGAGTGAATCTCTCAGTAGTCTTCGTTTACTGAGCTTTATTTCATGACACAGAGCAGTCTCAAGGCACCTAAACCAGATGTGCTCCAGAAGCACACCTATTGCATTCTCACCTCTAAAAAGTGGTCAGTCCAAGGGAAAAGAACCCAAAATATGTACAGTGGTCATACCAGGTCCTCAGGACCAACTACTTCTCTGTTGGGCCTCACTTCCTACTAACACAGACAGAGCTTACCACAGAATGAATCCCAGTCCCAACAATAAAATGTACAACTCAACACATTTCTATGCAACTAAACTTCCTTTTCTGCAACAAAAGGTTTATCTCATCTTGGCTAACTGCTTATGCCAAGACTATCTCCCTCAGCTCTGCCAAGCTTTTTCAAGGAAAGTGCTCGTTCTTACACACCTAAGCTGTGCCATGGAGTATGACAAGACCAACCACAGGTTTCAAAGCATTGCCTTAACAGGGCAGAAAAGGATTCTTTGCATGTTCCAGACACTGAAGGAGGTGGAAAGGCACATTCACCCTTTTGAGAGCCTTGATCACTTTGCTGGAGATAAAGCTGTGAGAGAATTTTCTGTCATCTACTTGATGTTGTGTCTGTGCACCAAAGAGGTAAGAAAATAATAAAGCAAAAAAGGATCCTGATTCTGGCTCCAGAGCTTTAGTAGAAATGGGATATCTTGGTCATATATTGCAAATATTGAATAAATTGCATAAATAATTTTAAGTGCCTTTTAAACCTAAGGAGTAGGAGTCAGCACACATTAGACACATACTAGACATTGCCACATGACCCTACCTCCACTGTCACTTCACTGCTGAAATACGGGACATTTTTGTAACTAGGCATCTAATTCTGCAAGAATTATGTACATACAGCCAGGATTTGCATATGTTCAATAAAGTTTTCATTTGCACTTGGGATTACTTATTTTGGATCTTTGCATTTCAATGTATTGAGACACTTACGCACTGGTTTAAAAAGGTCTGAAGAAGCAACACATACCATCTCAGGCTGTGCTCCCAAGGCTGCCTCCTTCCTCCTTTGTTGTTCTCTCTGTGAGTGCTCTTCCCACACCCACCAACTTCCCTGTCTGCTCACACCTGCTGCTCAGGGAACAGCTTCATTTGCAGAGCTCTTTTTTATAACCCACATCCTCCCCTCACTGACCAATTCTGTTCCAGTCACTTTAGTAAGCACGTTGATAGCCCTTCTTTTAATAAAAGCTGCACTAAAGCGAACAATTCTACACCAAAGAATAGAAACATTTAAAGCTGAAATGTTTTCTTTCCTTCTTTGTTCACTAGCAGGCATTAAAAAGCTCTTGTAATCTTATCAAAATGTTACCAGCTTGGTTTTGTCTCATTGCGTTATATTGATATAACCTTAATTTTTTTCAAATACAGCTCTGAAAGTAGCAAGTGTTATAGATTCCAGGGTGAGGGAAAGGGCAAGAAGGGGAAGGCTTGCTGGGCTGCCTAAAAAATCCCATACAAACACACAAAAAAAACCAACACACAAAAAAAAAAACAAAACCAAAAAAAAGAAAGCAAGCTTTGGTGGCTATTAGGACATCAAGGAGTTTTTTTTACCCTGAAGAACCCATCTGTGCTTCCAAACACAAACATGTGAAGGTGAGAGGTCTCCTTATTATGCAGGCAGCACAGAATGAGGCTGAATCCTGTCCAGCTGAGCTGGTTCTGTTGCTTTGAACCCTCTGGAAACATAAAGATCACAGTGCTCACTGTGTAACTGCAGCATTTCTCGGTTTGTTCCATCAGTCAGCTTTCTCTTCTCTTGGAGTATTTTTGAACTGCATCTTCAGAGAGTATTTGCTCTGCCTCATTCACACTGTAAAGGGTGTTAATGGAATGCTTTTTTTTTTAAACTCTACCAAAATCTGTGAAAATTAATTTAAGCTGTCTGCTGTAACAATTTTTTAACCTTATCAGTATTTACAAAATATTGCATGTAGTGGGAGGCTGAAATTCTTTAAATACTTCTACCTCCAAAGAATAAAATAGTTATGGAATACACGTAAAGGGGTGCCTAAAAGGGGTCTCTTTGTTGAAAACTTTAGATTTAGGTTTGGGCTGGAGAGGTGAAAAAAGACAGTACCATAAACACTACCTAGATTACAAAATTTATTCCTATTACTACCTGAGTTAAGATTCTAAATAAAAATATAATGTGACACCTCCCTCATCTCTGTGAAGCTGTTTTATTCCTTACTATAGTCCTCAAGCTGGGGTGGGGAAATAATTTAAAAAATGCAATTCACTCCATTTCTTGCCCTCTTAGCCCCCATTCTCCGGGAGCTGTGTTATTGTCTTGCCTTGCTTACTTATTGATACTGAGGATATGACTGTGGAAAGGCTGGAGGGGCACAGAAGTCAATGAAACCACCGTAATTTTCCACAGCTGAGGACCTGGCTCCTGAGTCACCCTTTTATCCATCCTGTGATGTACTCCCCTCCCTCTCCGTTCCTGCCATCTGCAGCCTTTTCCAAGGTAATTCTTGGAATCCGTTCAAGGAATGATAGTCCACCATGACTACAGTATATTATACCCATTTCTACATTGCTATTAATAATTAAATGAACAAACATACGCATGTATGTTTCTATATACACCCAAGAGAGGATGGCAACGGAACAGCTGTTGGCATTGACAAATAGGCATGGATTCTTGGGCTGATCCATATCTCCGGTGCTTAGGACAAAAATTTCATTAAAAATAGTCACCTATGGATGGTTATAGGTAGTTGTAATTAGGTCAGTATAAGTCCCATATCTCAGCGATGGATCATTTCTGTTCTTACTAAATCTTGTCTTGTTCTCCTTTGGGAAAAGCCACTCTGTAAAGCTACTGGATTTTGGGATTCAAAATGAACTTGCACCACTTTCAGTTTTCATCAGGTGCAATACATTTCACGGTTTACCGTTACATCTTTGGAACATAATCTAAATGAATAGTAGAGAAGAAAATGGTAAAATAATGAACAATCATATCAAGAAAAAGTTGTAGGTTTAATGTCATTATTATTTAAGCAAAAGCCTCCTGTCCTACTAAAATAATGTGAGCAGTGGCAGCTGCCTATTTATTCTTTGGAGGCATCAGTAGACATTGCCATTCACTTTGAATTAGAATCAGAGCACACGTGAACCTATACTCCTCCTATAGCTTGATGACAGTAGAAGTACGTCTGGCAGATGCTAATTATTTTATAGGTATAAATTAGCAATTCTGCTCAGTGAAGACGTATTAATGAAGCAGCAATGCTTGAACAGTAGGTATCACTTTTTTTTTTTTTTTAAGATCTCATTTCTTGTAGATACTGACAGTTTTCAAGCTGAGGTGTATATTTCAGAGAGCAAGGTCTTGATGATATGAGCATATTGTACTATATAAATAATAGCTTCTGTGAGTGGGTCTTGGCACGTTCTTTCCGGTGCCAGATTCTTTTGCTCAAAATGTTCATGTGGTGAGGAAAAAAGGGACTTGCATTTTTCAAACAGGCTTTGTTCTTGTCAGACTGTCAACATTAAAACAAACATAATCATCTGTTTTGTCATCATTCTTGAGTTCAAATAACTTCTGAGGAAAGGTTTGCCTCATTTTAAAAAGGAAAAAAGAAAGACGTACGGGCCTGAAACCCCAGGGCCCTGCTTAGCAGTCCTTGCAACTTGAAAAAAAACCTGTTTTATTAAAGACAGGGAATTGGTTTCATGGTGCCATTCTTCTTTTATTGAGGCCCTCATTACTGTTGGATAATGCATCATTAATGACTGAGGAGAGGAATCCACATTGTTTTCCCTGCTCATCTGGGGTGGTAGAAAATTTGCTGCTACAGCTTCTTGCTAAAGTGCATCATCTCCCCTCAGCTTGAGGAAGCCACCTTTGCATGCAGAGCTCCTTCTGGGCTTGGTTTCTGAACTGTTATGGAAATGGATTAGCCTGGTTTTCTTAACTAAATTAAATAAGCTTAACAACTCTGATCGATTTCAGCCTGGGATGGGTTAGGGAGCCGTCCCATGAGCAGTTCAGGTATCTGGGGTGGTGACTGGTGTGAGACATGCCCAGGAGTGGCCAGAGAAAGTCATCGGCTTCACCAGCACTGTCATATCTGGAGTCTGTCTGACCAAAACCCAAGCAAAACAGAGAGGAAAAAATATGTGACGCAGTAGCCAAAGGAGAAGACTGGAGCTTGCTTCATACCACTCAGCTAAGGTCCATACCTCAAAGGAAAGTGTTGTTTTGCAGTTCATGGACAGGAAATCACATTAGATTCACTGAAAAAATACTTCACAGCAGATCATTTGCCTGATTCAGTATTTACCGATCTAAATTTTCCCAGCACTCACAAACTAAAAAAAAAAATAAATTATTTCATTTTGACCAAAATGCCATTTTGCTCCATCTTATAAAGTAAAGCAAAACAAAAATAAGTTCAATTTCCCATGTTAACTTGTATGTTTTCATAGGTTTTTTCCTTCTCCTTGCATAGCTTTATCCTTTTGCTCTATTAAAAATCAGGAAAATTAATTACTAAATGTGAAAATTCTTCTTTTTCTTTATTTACTTTTTCTTACTTCCACATTTAAGGAGACTTAAAAATGTGTTTTTTCTATTTTCTCTCCACTTTAAAAATGTTTTCCCAATGTTTTTCACATGAAATAAGAAAAAAAACTGTGTGAGAAAATAAAATGGGTTACTTCTTTTTTATTTTAAACCCTCTCATTTCCCACACATATTTCATGCGAAAATAAGCCAAAGAAATAAATTAAAAAGAGGATGTAATAAAGCATAATGTTGTTTTTCCCCTTCAGTTTCCAAACAATTAAGAGCAGCTTCCCTTTTAATAAAATATTTTGTTATTTTTCCAACAAAGACAAAAATGTTCGATCTGATGTCAAGGGTTGATAGTCGTTCCACGTTTGCCACCCCAGCTTGAAGGCCGCTCTGTGGACTTCTCTATCATCCAGTGGATGAGAGCAGATCCCTCAGAGCCAGAGCTCGCAGGCCTCCTGTGCTGAACTCAGCCTCTATTGACTGTATTGAGAGCTAACAAAGACTGGCCTTTTAGCCCAGGCATGTGAGTGCCTGAGGTTAAACAGGAGAATATCCTCTTTATCTGCAAGTGAAGTGCCTTTGCAAACACCGGGAAAATATCACAAGAAGTATCTTCTTACTGTATGTTCTGCTGACAGTGCTTCTGTTTCCTCAAAGATGTCCAAAGCCTGTGCCATCATTCGTAGATAGATGGTCACCATGAACCCTCTTCTTCTTAGCATTTTCAGAACTGCTTACAAATATATTATCATATGGTAAGCATGACTGTTGCTTGACCCCCTAAGGTAGTATTTTCCTGGTGCCTTCTCCGAAGACTAGACTTTACTCAATGGGGATAATATCTTCTCAGAAGGGCACTCCTGAGAACCAGCATAAGGACATCTGTGAACTTCTTGCCCTTGTTTCAGTTATGGATAAAAAAGTCTTTTTTATCACGACTAACTAAGGTGATCTCTGTATGTAAGTCTTTCTACTACATTCAGAGAAGGAAGATCTGGTGATTGCTATAAGAGGAGCTTTGCACTCACAGGTATAGTAACAAGGGCAAACAAAGTAGCAGATTGCAAAAGCAGAAGCATGTGGTATACAGCCAAAGTTTTTATGACCAACTGTAAAGAACTGGTGAAATGCAATCCATCTGGATAGGATTATGACCCAGAAACTAGTAAAAGCTGGACAGCCATGAGGACCTAACCATGTCTGACCTCTAAGTTTTTTTGCAGAAATACTGAACTGATCCTCAGTAAGAGAAAAGGCAAGTATTTGAACTATAGTCTTGTTGTAAGTCTTTGTATCTCTACAGAAGTTTGGCAGGGGCCCAAGTGAAGGATTGTGCAGTAGAGCAAAACTTTACTACACCAGTGGCTACTCTTAGAATTTGAGTACACGTTTTGAAGTGCTTTATAATATCTTATTTCCATCCTGAACAATGTTATTGATCAGAGCACTGGGAGCTTTGTTGGATGAGAGATTTTGCCCTGAAATAGCTGGATAGAAGACAAAATATTTCCCTTTCAGTACCACTCCTTAATAGTATATTGCTAAGATATTTATAGATGTTTCCTCTATAGGCATCACATAGAAGACCATTGCAATGATTTTCTTTAAAAGGTATTTTTCAATAATAGCCATACTGGGGAGAGCAACTGACCTCTTGCCTAGTATGTGAGCTACTCCTTATATGTCTAATGTTATTATTGTCCTCAAGGCTGGTCAAAACGCTGTGTTCAGAGCAATGTATCTGTGTCTGGCTATAACAAAAATCATCAACACTAAATCCCAAGAAACAGAACCAAGACATAATACCTTGGATGTTGCGTGCAGTATGTCCATTCAATTTCCTGGAGGTTTTCAGTTTCAGGGCAATTTCCTGATAGCTTTAAGCTTTAGCACTTTCAGGTAGAGTTTCTGTTTCGAAAAAAAATAAACAGAAAAAATAAAAAGCCTAGAAAGCAAAGAAAAATGGTACTTTTTCACAAGGGAATGCTCAGTTATAACACAACAGTCTATCATGAAACAATATGGTGTGATTGCATCACAATCTGTTTTGGTATGATTTATGTGTTCCTGAACTACTCAGTACCATGCTGTAGGAAATATAATGTATTATTTCCAGGCAAAACACTTTATTAACTCGCAGCTAAGGTTAAAAACAACTAGTGCTTATTTGGTCAAGGATCTCTTTAGAAAACACTGAAATACGGCCATGAGAAAGTCTAGGATTTTAAATTTAGGTTCCATTTTACAGAAGAAAAATACTAAAATAACTCAAAATACTAGAAAAAATAGCTCAGCTTGTGCAGTTTATTTATTGTGGTCTTGATCCTGTTCTTCAAATAAATGGAAAAGGTCACTTAAGAGTAGGAAGAAATTCTTTGAAAGCAAACAGAAACCCTGCAGTATTGGCTATCTTGCTGATTCATCATACCATTGATCTTAAAGAGCAGAATATTTTGTTCTTAGAATGCTTAATAGTTCTACAGCCTCCACAGGCTCCTGTAGTCTTTCCTCAAAGCTAGAAATGGGTCCTAAACCCCATGGAAGGTTGCATGTTCCAGTATATCAATAGGCCTTGTCAATTTTATTGTGAACTTAGGTCTCATGTTGAGCTCCATATCAGGGTGTGGGGGTGAGGTGAGACAGCTAACAAATTGCTATTGATTAACACAATAAATTATGAATGTGCAGTTCCCAGACCAAGTCACTTGTCAGTGATAAACAACCCCCCCAAAAGTATGTTTGGATTTAAAAACCTTTGTGTTCTAGACACTTGTCCAAATTACCCTTAAAAAGAAATAATCCAATTTTGTCTATGAAATGCTGGGTATTTTGGTTCAGTTCAGATGAAGTTATTGGGTGGTGAGAAAAAAAAAGTTATAATAAAAAGGAATCTGTCTTCATCCAAAAGCTATAGCAAAATTGGAGTCTTTCCACAATGTAATTTTTCACTGTCCTCTGTATCACGCTTTCTGCTATAAGGGATTTTGCAGTCAAATAAGGTAGTTCAATTACTTTAGAGAGAATGCATTATTTATTGACCAAAAGGTCAAAGGGGACCATGTGATCCAGGGAATTTTCAGGAGGAATGGTGATCGTTTGTCAAGAAAGAAGAAATGTACATTGATATGTGAAGTTATTATGCTTCTCCTGATCACAATTTGACCTTTCTCTTGCTAGAACTATACATCACCCTAAGGGAGAGGAAAGCAGGACACAACCCACGAACAGGCAGGAGACTTAAGGTGATGATTAGAAAGCTAAAATGAATGGATAACCAAGAAAAAATGGGCCATTTGTACACACAAGCACACGTGCTTTAAAGGATACAGGGCAGTTTTATTACATAGACTGGGTAGTATTTAGTCTTTTCAAAATTTGAAGATTTATATTTAGAAAAAGAAATGCACTTTTTTTTTATTAATCTCAAAACAGACATTTGAAAGTATGGCAATTCACAGACAACATCTTAATAAAATTAACCGTTCTACTAAGCCCAGCTTCTGTTATGTAGTTTATTCCTTTCTACCTATGTTTCAAGATGTGCTGTTCATAGCTATATGTCAGTAATGGAGGAAGAAAAAGGATGAGAAATCCTAGCATACCATGGAGATGGAAGGTTTGTGAAAGGTTAAATAATCCACAGATGGAGAAAAGCAATTCTGTTTTGTGACCTAATGGAATAGAGATTCTACATGTGGCAAAGGGAAGAACAAAATACATCCTCTGTTATAATCAAACTTGCAGCACACTATTCCAATGACAGGTTGTGGAACCTGACACAAAAACATGTAGTTGCTGTGCAGAAAAGCAGGCAGAATTTGTCAATTTGGAAACTGTATTTTTTTTTTCATTTTCTTATCAGTTTCAAGTCACTTAGGAGATGTGCTTACTTTTTAAGTCATGTAGAGATGCCTAAAGTAGCCAGTGTTGCAAAATAAATATTGAAGTTTAATTTTTAAATCCTCCCTTTAGGTTATGCAAATTTGTAGTAACAGGAATCATGGGAGGCAGAGATCAAAACCATCTACCCATGTATGTGTACATAGTGCATAAGTTACTTCATAAAACTTTTACATTTTTCTGGTGGATTGACCCCGGCTGGCAGCTAAGCCCCACACAGCTGCTCACTCCCCCCCCACCCCCCATCCCAGCAACCTTAACCTAATGCTCACACACACAGAGTTATAGATACAGACTATCCTGCAGTACAGATGGAGTTTATCCAACTCTATACCTAAATCTGCCATTCTTTCTCTCCTGCTCAGGTACTCTGGCAAAGTGATAGGTGTTTTATGAAATTAGCAATGAGTGAAATACAGCATTGGGGAGTATTCAAGTACGTCATTAAAGGACAGCAATTGGGATGGTGTACTGGAGTTATTTTCCCTATTAGTTGGTTCTGTTTTCAAAGTCAAAATTCCACAGAAAACCACTCTTTTGCATCAAGCATTTTATTTCTAATCTGAGATCCTAACCCAACCAAGTCAGTGGACAGTGTAACTTTTGTGTAATGTATTCAAATTACACTTTAGAACCTTATCAAGCAATGTAAAGATCTGATTTATTCATGTTAAAAAAGTTACTCACCTGCAGACTGAAGAACAGCCTCTCTGCTTAACATGCTGCCAAGCCTATTGGTGGTTAAACATGGATACTGTACAGAATCCTTTATTTCACTGGAGTTGTTGATGATTAAACTTCTATTAAACTCTAGCGATAATCACTTTCAACGTTGATTTCAATTCCATTGCAAAGCCATCTTAGGAAAAAAAACAAAGAAACTACTTAGGCGTTTTATAGCCAAAGGAAGGCATCAAACTTAGTATACAGAACCTCCCAGCATCAATTATTGCTGAGGATGAGTGCCATTCAAAGATTACTTAGGCAAAACTTTGGATTTATTTGGAGACATTCCACAACATATCCCTGACAAAAGCTAAGCTTTTCTAAAAGAGGCAAGTCAAAACAGATCTTTGACCACTGAGGAGAAAGCATATTCATCATTTTGCGTGTGCTGAATCCAATTAATAAACCTTTAGTTTGTGAAACTGTTGTCCAAAAAGTCTGAGGACTTGAAATCTGTGTACCAGATGCATCCTTTATGTCAAGAATATGACTTTTACTGTCCTTACGATAACCAAAGTTTCAATGCATATTTTATTATTAAAGCCTTAGGCCCAGATGAGCTTAGAGAGTTAGCAGTGCTGAGTCTGCACTGTATGAGAGTAAGCAACCTTTCTTTTCCATTCTCCCAGCATTTGCTCTTCTGGGCCCAAGAAATGGGGAAACCTGATTTAAATACAGAAAGCCAGACCTGTAAAAAATAAGGAGGCAGATTCATATACATAGGCTGTTGGGGAATAAAGGATGTTGGCAATGGAAAAAGACAACATTATATTAGCTGGACCAGGATACATGAAATGCAGAGAAGGCTGGGACTGGAGAGACTGGAATTAGGTGGAGACCAGTCAAGGGTGGTGCCTGTCAGCCACCAGGTAAATGGAAGCTAGTATGATGAGTAGTTGGTAGAGGGAATACTAGGTCTGGGAGGTGTTTGGGAGTGAAATGCGAAGCCTGAACCACAGAGAGAGAGGGATGGGAGTGAAGATAAGGTGGAACTAGCCAGGCTGTAGAAATTCTATCAGAAAATATCACACTTAAGCCAATACATTGAATATTTCCTGGACAAACAGTTCTTTTTCTGAGGTTGAGAATTAACCTAAGCATCTCATCATTTTTATGCTATACGAGTGGTGGATTTTTGTTTGCTCTGTTTTTGTATTTTTTTTTCTTTCTGGATATTCTCTGGCGAAAAGTCTCACCCATTAACGTTCACCTCCAAAGACTTGAACAAAGAAACCCTCAGAGTCCAGTAGCTGCAAGAGAAGGGATTTTGTGAAGTAGATTAGTAGACTCCATCCCTTTGGAATAATCTGCTGGGAAAGTGCACCATCTCAATTAAAGAAAAACAATAAAGAGCTTTAAATTTGCTTTTGTGTCAAACTGTGAAGACCAGAAATTGTTAAAAGAATGTTTCTGATATTGCAATGAAGAGATAAGCAGTATAACAGGTATCACAAATCTATGAAAAGTGTCACTTGGCATTGATATTAGGATGCACGGATATTTCCTTCATCACTAGTTTGCAGTCATTCTTCGGTTTCAAAGTTGCCTCAGGAAACTGCCAAAGCGCTTCCAAGCTTCGCCAGAATTCAGCAAAGACCAGAAGAACTTGGCAACACCTAGACTCGAGAGGCAACTTTAATGAAGCAAAATGATTATCAGTACACCCTATCTCATTAACTTTCATAGTGAATGAGGTACAGACAGCAGAACTCAGCTGGAGAAGCTCTGTATTTTTCCTTAATCCAAAGGTCAGAATTGCCTGAACTAAAATGAACTGTAAAACTATCATTTGCCCCTTTTAACATGAATGAACTTTTGATTGCAGAAGACCCCTGTCTCATTCAATGTAAGAAATTATACACTGTTGACAGTATCTTTATATTGGAAGAGATATTAAGGAAATGTTTGTAGGATTCACTACATAATTTTTAAAGAGATTCATACATAACAGAGCAAAAAAGTAGAATATTTCATCCGAATAATTTATTAATGATTTAAGTTTTTGAATAAAATCATGACAGTTGACTTCATTTCTTTTTTAAATTAAATAAAAATTCTAAATTAATTGATCCAGAGCAGATGAAGATTTAGAAAAAGTCAAAATGACGTGTTTTGGTATTTCCAAATGGGAAATTAAGCAAAAATCAGTTTGTTTTAATTAGCTGACTTCATTTATTTTCACTTTCAGTCAAATTCAATACAAAATTATGTTTTTTTAATGTTACCCCAAAACTTTGGAGCTTGATGGCTGCCTGGCGTTATGGTCCAGGATCCATCATGAAGGATTGTATTCCCCTTACTTATCCAAGCACACTGGAGGAAAAACAACACTAATTGTGTGATATTTTCTTCTAGGTATTTCGCCTGATGTGGGAGGACAGAACCCCGAATATAATACTTAAAAAAGGCAATAAGCTGATGGGGAAACTCAATTACATTTTTTCTGGAAGATAAATGACATAAAATATTTCAAAATATTCTAATTTGGCTTAAGCAGATGGAAAGTCATTTTAATTTTTTTTTTCAGGTACCTTTTCTATCAGAAAATGATACTAGTTAAAAATTTCCAACCGGCTTATATGTGTCCTAAGTAAAATAGGAAATTTAGTCTGCATTTTTGACTGCATTCCAATGTGAAAATGTAAAAATGGTTGGATCAAGAGAGAAAGGAGATAGCATAGATTCTCCAAAGAGAACATCTTCAAAGTATTAATGAGGTTGTCTGGGAGGGCTGAACACAGGGTTACACTCTTTTGGTGGGAATTTGTGCCTTTTCCCATGGTTACATGGTATATTTAATAGACTAATAGCTCTTTAACAGTGTGTACAACTAATGCACATAATTTTTTATCAGTGAAAAAAGTAGTGAATATACAAAAGAAATTACACGAGGAATATCAGTAAGGAAGAATTTAGCAGTAGTTTTCATCCCACACTACGAGGAGTTCATGCAATTCCAGTTCGAAGAGTTTCTGGCCGCTCATTTGTAATCCCACATTACATGTTTTAGTCATGTCTCTGCCATTTGGGGAGGTTGTGCCATGCATTAGATAAGTCTAATGAATCACATCTGTTGCAAAAAGGCAGATTCAATGCTGTTGTGCTGGGGATATCTAAACATGGTACAGCCTCTGAATTTCTTCCAGCCATAGAAAATGCAGGTTCTGTAATTCAAATAAATCCAAGTGGAATTCATGCAGAATGTTAAAGAATCCACAAGTGAAATAAACACAATGGGTAAAAAATAAAACGCAGAACTGATGATTGCCACATATGACAAAACACAGCGATAAGAGTCCTTATGCTCCCTCTGTAGGTGAAGAATGACTCTATGAGAAAAGATAAAGGGTGTCTGGAAAAAATAATTAACCATATGTTCCCCCATCCCATCTATATCACTTGTAATTTGTATAAAATATGAGCAGAGTCACATACAGCAAATGGATAAGGTGACTGCAGCATACTGCTCCCACCCGTAAGTAGGCACCATTAATAAATTGAACTCTTAGAATCACAGGTGTGGCTTAACATATCTGTATAATAGATAACTGTGTCATAATAGTCTGTACAGGAAAACAGGCAAGAGAAAATGGTTACAAAGGAGTAAGATGGACTCCGGAGTCAAAACATTCCAGATTTGGTTCAGTTATGGTTCAGTTATGGTGTCCTATATTGCATAGTCATGTCATTTCATGTACGTGTTCTTCACTGATTTTCCTATAAAATGGAATAGTATTTCCTAGCTTTATGGAAACTGTGTTCAGGAAAGAAATCAATTACAGATTTTAATCTTGTCAGCTGCACAAGTCATAAAACTAGACAAAAGGAGGCCCTCCAAACGGATAGTTACAACGCACAGAGGACATAATTTCAAATTTCACAAATTGCCTTGCCTTTATTCATTTCCACTTACGCTTTTTTTTTCCCTGAGTACCCAGACCCCTGAGCTAGAAGACAGGGATGGGGAGCAGAATGAAGCCCCTGTAATCCAAAGGGAAATGGTGAGGGACCTGCTTCAGCACCTGGAGGTGCACAAATCTATGGGGCCGGATGGGATCCACCCAAGGGTATTGAAAGAGCTGGCGGAGGTGCTCGCCAGGCCACTTGGTATCATTTATGAGCAGTCCTGGACAACCGGGGAGGTCCCAGCTGACTGGAGGTTAGCAAATGTGACACCCATCCACAAGAAGGGCCGGAAGGAGGATCCGGGGAACTACAGGCCAGTCAGTCTGACCTCGGTGCCTGGGAAGGTCATGGAACAGATCCTCCTCAGTGCCATTACACGGCACATGCAGGAGAACAGGGTGATCAGGCCCAGTCAGCATGGGTTTGTGAAGGGCAGGTCATGCCTATCTATCACCTTCTATGATAAGGTGACCCACTTAGTGGATGAGGGAAAAGCTGTGGATGTTATCTACTTGGATTTTTGCAAAGCTTTTGACACTGTTTCCTACAGCATTCTCCTGGAGAAACTGGCTGCTCATGGCCTGGACAGGTGTACTCTTCGCTGGGTAAAAACCTGGCTGGATGGCCGTGCCCAGAGAGTGGTGGTAAATGGAGTTAAATCCAGTTGGTGTCCGGTCACAAGTGGTGTCCCCCAGGGCTTGGTGCTGGGGCCGGTTCTCTTTAATATCTTTATCAATGATCTGGATGAAGGGATCGAATGCACCCTCAGTAAGTTTGCAGATGACACTAAGCTGGGTGGGCGTGTTGATCTGCTTGAGGGTAGGTTGGCTCTGCAGAGGGATCTGGACAGGCTGGACCGATGGGCTGAGGCCAATGGTATGAGGTTCAACAAGGCCAAGTGCTGGGTCCTGCACTTGGGTCACAACAACCCCATGCAGCGCTACAGGATTGGGGCAGAGTGGCTCGAAAGCAGCCTGGCAGAAAAGGACCTGGGAGTGTTGGTTGACAGCCGGCTGAATATGAGCCAGCAGTGTGCCCAGGTGGCCAAGAAGGGCAACAGCATCCTAGCCTGTATCAGGAATAATGTGGTGAGACGGACCAGGGAAGTGATCATCCCCCTGTACTCGGCACTGGTGAGGCCCCACCGCGAGTACTGCGTTCAGTTTTGGGCCCCTCGCTACAAGAGGGACATTGAGGTGTTGGAGCGTGTCCAGAGAAGGGCTACAAAGCTGGTGAGGGGTCTGGAGGACAAACCTTATGAAGAACGACTGAGGGAGATGGGGTTGTTTAGCTTGGAGAAGAGGAGGCAGAGGGGAGACCTTATCACCCTCTACAACTACCTGAAAGGAGGTTGTAGAGAGATGGGGGCTGACCTCTTCTCCCTGGTGACAAGTGATAGGACAAGAGGAAACGGGTTCAAGTTATGTCAGGGGAGGTTTAGATTAGATATTAGGAAACATTTTTTCACTGAAAGGGCTATTAAATATTGGAATAGGCTGCCCAGGGAGGTGGTGGATTCACCATCCCTGGAGACGTTTAAAAAAAGGGCAGATGGGGCACTTAGGGACATGGTTTAGAAGTGGCTCTTGTCAGGGTAGGCTAAAGGTTGGACTCGATGATCTTAAAGGTCCCTCCCAACCTCAGCAATTCTATGATTCTATGATTTTTCCTTCTTCAGAATTAGAAACAATCAAGAAAGCCATTTAGGTCATTAGGCAGTTTCTGTTATGTTGTTTTTTCAATATACACTGACTCCCAGAATGGGATTGCAATGGCAAAATATTCTGAAAATTACAAAAAAATCTAAAACACATATCTGTATGTGGGGATTTCCATGAGCTTGACAATCCAGAGATACTTTGTCCTCCTTAGAGTCAGTGGGAAAAATCACTTCATCTGGCTTTTATACAAATACCATCATATAATTGATGCTTTCTGTGGAAACAGAAGTGGTATATTTTTGAAAGTTTCAACAAATGTTAATGTGTTATAGGTTTCAAAATGTTAGATTATAGTATGCAAAATTATCTTTGTTTTCCAGAGATTCAAATCACATTATTTTAGATGCTATGTTAAAAAGTAATAGTTAGCAAAAAAAACCCACAAAAAAAGGGAGGAACTGTTATTAAGGTAACAATAAAGTAGTATGATTTATTCTACAGCTGTACATTAAAATGGCTTTCTCATCAGACATAATTTGGCCTGAAGTCTAATGAGCAGCTCAAGAGAATTATGACAGCGAGAGGAATTAACCCCATTGTAGAGAGTAAGGTAAACAAAAATCCTCATTCTGTTTGCAGCAGCTCCTATCATAAAGAACTAAGACACAGTTTTCCCCTTCATGTCAGAGAGTTGCTAGGAAAAATCAGTTTTTAAATTAATGACAGCAACTGGTGGGTACTATCAAATAATATATATAAAAATCTGACATTTCATTTTCCTGCACTGTCTTCTATAATTTTGGCATATCTGTATATGTGATGTGATGTGTGATCTGTATATGCGATGACATATACATATGTGTATACATTTTGACATATCTGTATCTTCATATGAATTAAAATTTCTGGACAAGAAAAGCAGGATAGATCCATAGAATACATCTATGACTGATTCATTCTTAATGTGCAGAGTGAAGTGTGACCTTCAGAAAAGTAAAAGGTTGCAAGTATAGCATCCCTGATCAAGTAAGTCAGAATAACTGAAATGCTTCCTATGCAATAGAAGACTGTGGAATTTTAATCAACTTAGACTTGCTCAAAACTTTTGAATCATTTAGTTTCATAATGCTCACCAAATTTAGAGCACTAGGCTACGGATTTGGGTGAGGGGGGATAACTACATTTTCCTGCTACTTGCAATGAAACATGGGAGCAGGGTTTTAGAATCATAGAATCATAAAATTGCCTAGGTTGGAAGAAACCTTCCAGATCATCTAGTGCAACCACCTACCAGTTTTCTCTGTCAATTTTATGGTTTCAGATGCTTGCATCATAAAAATCCTCCAGGGAGTACTGAGGAGAGTATGACACATTAAGCAATTTATAACCACTTGATGTATTTGTAGAATCTATTGTTAGAGTTGGTCCTCTGTAAGTGTTCTACTAATACCAGCTTGAAGTAAGCAAGGTGCATCTGAGGAAGACCTCATTTAGCTATTTTGGGGTTTGGTTGTTGACATCTCAAAATTATTTAATGCATTTATCTACCAAGTCCACCCAACTTCAACCAGGTGGCAAAGGTTCACAATCTGGGACCTTTGTCATACTGCCAAGAGTTTCAGGAAAGTTTGGCTGGAGAGGAAAAAGTGCGTGGGACTGCAGGTCCTGATACACAGAAGAAAGACTTGGGGTCTGAAAAAGGATGAGAAACGTAGGAGACATAGGTGATATATGCTAGTTCTAAGATGCAAATTTCTATGTTCTGAAATTATGTGACCTTTGAGGTTCTTTTATTGTTGTATTGTGAAAAGACCACCTTTCTTTTTAGTGACTATACACTTATTAAATGGGTCTCATTAAATGGGTTTTTTGTCTTATTACACTACTATTCAAATGTGTATTTTGAAAACAACTTTATTTTTGAATATGTATATTTCTATGGGAACGGATTCAAATAATTAGCCCGTCGATTTGTAAAGACAACAAATCAAAGCAACAGCAATGGGTAGTTTCTTATTTTGTGCTATTTTCCTGGTTTTAGCCCTTTTTGTGGGACTGTGTAAAGGCATGCGGATTGCTGTTCTGCATACTTACGTTAATACTGTATTTAGGTACATTGCTTCAGTTTGCCTTCTTGGCAGAGATCTCTTTTCTGGGACAAATATCTGCATTATTTTCAAAATAAGGCATTTTTGATATGTGCTTATATTACAGAAGTTAAAGTAACTCCACTACTAAGATTTGAGCACTACACCTGAGTTTGCCGCAGAAGCAAAGGAATCAGCTGGCAAACCTTGTTTTTAGCAAGGAAAATGTTGCTACAAATACATGGTATGTATTATATTATGATTCAGTTACGTGCTTCTCACATTGCACAAGAAAGAATACTAATTAATATAGGCATAAATAATCAGGGCAATCATCAAGGTGGAGTTTAGAAAAAACAAGATTTAATGAATGAATGAATGAATGCAAACCTGGAATATGATTTCAGATTTAGGTGTTATCCCATGCAGCTTAATAAATACGTGGTTAGGGAGTATTCATTTACACCACTGGTTTTATCTTCTCCCTAGGAGTGACTCTGTAGATAAAATATTTTGTTACATTCTAGGATTGCTAAAAAAAGACAGGGAAAGATGCCATGCTATCTAGGAGCTGGTGTCACTAGCACTGCAGGTGTTCTTTCTATCTGTACTATTTGCATCAGTAACGTCTAAAAGCTGTGTTGCACTCTGAGGGGAGAAATGTACTCTTTGGATGAAGGCTGACATTCGTAATGGTAGTGGTCAAATGGATACTTTTGTTACGAGAAATGAGAAGAACAAGTTTTACTTATGTCTGCCGCGAAGACAAAAGTAATAAAGGAAGTTCAGTGCATGCACATCGTTTTCATAAAAGATGGAAAGATGCAGTTAGTTATTTATCTGAGTTTCAGATGGAGCGTGGAATGCTGGCAGAGATTATCCAGAGACTCCAAAGAAACATAATAATGAAGGAGAATGTTCCTCAGTTTGTAGCTAAATTGACTAAACTACTTCTCAGTTAGATCTTCTGGACTGTAACAGAATAATTGAAGAAAGGGGTGTGTTCTGAAGAGACCAAAGGACTTACTGAAAAGACAAGACATAAATAAATCATAAATTATTAGGCTTAATAAATGGGGAATTAAATAAAATGCAACGGGGTGTGATATGTTTTATGCAAGAAGTCATGACAGATCACCTAGTGATGCCATTTAAATTTAAACTCCAGTGACAGCCTAGAAACTGGAAATCTTGAGTGTTCTATACCTCCTCTCTATTTCAAAAGCAACGAGGGAAACGCACTGCAGATGCATACATTTCATTTAAATATTTTCAGAACTATTTAATTATCCCCCCCCCCCCCCCAAGTTAAATTACTGGCTGGTTTGTAACTAAAACAATTTTCTTATAAATAATGATAATAAAAGCTGAAATAAAATGAAGCCGCCAGTAGTTGTATTAATGATGGATACACATTTTAGCCAGCACTTGACATCCTCTTTAAGGTAACAGAGAACCCTGGGGTTTTTCAAGATTGACCTAGAACACCACTTGAGGCTTACTGTATTCTGTTGGCTATGTAAGGAGTTAAAAGCTACACTGAAACTGTGGGACTTGAGAATATTTCCCAGAAGCCTATGCACTCTCTGCTAAAATTGCAGTTTCGTGGTGGGATGATTCTCAGGGATATAGAATCCCATTTCCCTTCCCCTAATACAGATGACGGAGGTAAAGCCGGGTTATGAGGCAGCCACGGTGTGAGCCAGCAGATTTATAAGAGCAGAGAGTCATAGAGCCAGGGACTGAGGATTGTATTGTGTTGTACTGGAAGGTGGCTCCACAGCCTTAAATCTCTGTAGCTGAACAATGTGAATATTAATCCTGATTAATCTGTTTTTCCAGAACAAATGAAGAAAGTACGTTTGTGCATGGCACTCATAATACAGAGACTGCAGGATAAAATCCTGAATTTTCAGGAGAAAGTTTAATAGGTTTTTGGCTGTCTTTTCCCTTTTAACAATTTATTAGCTGATATTCTAAATAACAATGTTTTATAAGCAATTTCAACATCTTCATATTAAAGAAGACAATTAAGATACCATAATCTTAATTTATCATTTCAAACATTCTATTCAGTGGTGAGTGAATTGAGTTGATATTCAGCATTCACATAAATGGCTTCAGATTTCTCCTGGAGATTCTGTAATCACCACAGTGTTTCATAATTTTAAATTTATCATTACTATTTACTTTTGATTCTTTCTTAACATCATGTCTTTCTCACCTTTTATACTGCCCTTATTGTTTCTGAGGTAGACTTGCAACCTGAGAGAAGGACATGCAGACTAAAACATGCACTGCTTGAAGAAAAAAATACATCTAGTTATGGGCATGGGGTTTAATCAGCCTTCTCAGGAACAGGTGAATCTCGTCGATCACTGCTTTTAAGGACTGGAGATTTTAAGTAGGTGGGAAGCAATGGTTGAAAAGTATACAAGGGTTAAAAGTTCACTTTTAAATAACTTTAATGTCACTGCCAGTCTCAGCACATTACTTTAGAATGTTAGAAGATACCGGACTGTATGACAACTTAGTAGCAAGTATATAAATCCTAACCAGAGTGGAAACTGGAACCTGTGTCTCCTGCATCTGAGTAGCCAAAGTCTGGTTTCTTTTGCTTATGGAAAGCGATATTTTCATTCTCTTCCTTCAGTATTGATTAAAACGATTCAGATGTTCCTTGGTTCTTCTTGACGAGCAATATGAATATGCTTCTCTTTAGAAATCATGAGAAATACTGCAGATGAGAATGAAGTTTCCTGTAAATTCCTATACTTTCAGTTCCGTAGTAACTGAAATAATACTCGTCATTCCTCGTCACTCAGCTTTCTTCTTTCAATCCTTGATATACTTCCAGGTCAGTAAATATACTGTGAAAGAGAAAGAATTCCTGGAAAGCTGGGAACACAGAAGTGGGCAGGAAGGAAACATGACCATGTTCAAAGAACTGCATTGACCTTACATTGGCAGTATTATTTTTAGCATTCGATAATTCTGTATTCTGTATTTTTAAATAATGTTGTCTTAAATAATGGTTTTTTAAATAATACTTTTAAAAACATAATTCTCAGCAGAAGGAGAAGATGTAGCAAACTCTACACTGCACTGGTCCTTTGCATCAAACATCATTAGTGTGGGTTGACCACTGTCCTCAATGTTACTGCACCGTACTGTGCCAGCTGTGTGACTGCCACTAATAGTCCTCCTGAGGCAATCTTCTCAATCTGAGGTACTGATGGAAGGAAACACTGGGCTTCTCCCTCTGGTATTCTTCACCCAGCAGACAAACACATCTGAGAGGATATGTTCAGGCAGCATGCGACTACGGTGGAAGGGGATATTCCTTCGGGTCTTCTCCACCTCATCTTCTCATGTCCCTTTAGGAGTGCTTTTTTACTGCAGATGTTATTGGTGGAGGGCTTTGCTAGTACTTCTGAAGGTGGACTAGAGAGATCTTCTGACAAGCCATTTGTGTTTGGCTGTCATTCTGGCACACTGAGAAAATTTGTCCAAATGGTAGCTGGAAAAAGGGTGATGGCAATTATCCTTTAAAAGCAGTGTAATGCAGCAAAATTTAAAAAGCAAGTTTTTACAGGACTGGGAAAACAATGTTTTCTGATCTCTCTACTTTCTTTTTTTGCACATTTTTTCAAAGGCCTGTTAAGCCCAACGGGAGATGGAATACTTTTCTAAAGAAAAGTTACAAGATACTGTAAAACGATAGAACTTCCAAAGCAGGCTGAAAGGAGAAATCCCTCTAAAATACTCGTTTGACTCTATATGCAACCCCTACTCAGAAAAGTACATACTTGACATGTCATAGGCCAAACCAGATGCCCAATGATCTGTCAGTCCTGGGTATTAATAATATGTTAAGGATATATTAAGGAAGTTGAAGTAGTTGTGGATAAGACCATATCTGTTGCTGAAATACGCATATCAACAGACTTTATTAAGATAAAACAAACAAAAAAGGGATTTCATTTTAATTGCTTCTACAAAATAATATACAATTTTTTTTAAAGATGGATCAGGTTTTAGTATCACTCACTATTACACTTGCTTTTGAACTTATTTCTTTACTGGTTTGTTTTCAGTTTGTGCTTCTTGTATGCACTTGAGTTGATGACTCCAAAAGGTCTTCCGGTTAACCTTTGTTACCATGGAAATAAACAGTTTAACCTGTTCAGTATAGTCAGAAAAAATTTTAATGATTCAGACGTGTAAATAATCAGTCTGATTTAAAAAAACCCAAAACATTGCTTTCTTCTACTAAAAGCTAGAACACTCCTTTTCAGTTTAAGCACTGAAAAAGTAATTAACTATAGTGCTAATATTTATTTTATAAGTAGACTCTATAATAGAACCGTTCACTTACCACATGAGAGACAAGGAATTAATATCTATTTTAATGTCCCTATAATCTGTCAAAATACAGTTTTCTTTAAAATAATAAAAAAGAAAAAGAGCACTAATAAGTCATAAAAAGTGTGTTACAATGATTTATAATGTGTATAGCAGATTTTAAGATTATTTTAAAAAGTGGATGAGATTTGCCATAATTACTTTGCATATTTAGAAGTAGACATACACATATATATTTATACATCTACACACAGAGGCACTACATTATATCGGAAAAACCTGTCTGAGTTAACTTAAAAGTCAAGAGACTGAGGGGACTTTCCTTTTGCCGGGTAATTTCAGGCAGATACACGTGCCCTGATGGATGTACGTTGATTCTAGTATACTTCATGCTGGAGCAGCATACTATACATGTACAATTGAGTTTACACTGCAAAAGAGATCAATTTCTGCTCTCATATTTTTAGTTTTATATTTTCAGAAGCAGATTTATTTATTTGTTTATCAGGCAAGATAGAGCAAGCTTTCCCTGTCACTAGAAAATGTTTTCTGTTCTATGACCAGAAACAAACATCTAAGTAGTTTAAAATATTAAAACTGCATGCAACATTAATCAATATTTCCCAACATTTTTTAGCAATGAAAATTTTTTTAGTAGTGTGTTCTTTAATTTGGACTGGTAAATGCTGAACTTAACAGATGGTATAGAACGAGGAACTCGCATTCAACAACAGTTAGATTCAGACCTTGTGCATCTTTGGGTTCAGTGATTCAAACACTCTCAGTTATGAACCGGATCCTGCTCTTTCTTTTCTTCTGAAAGATATGAAACCGAAGCTGGAAGGATAAAACCAGTTAAGGTTTATGATTCTTCAAGAGTATTTCATGAATAATTCACATTTTCTATGTGCATTCATTAGTAGTGACTTTACACATTGAGACATCGCTTGAAGAGAAGAACTGTATTGCCTTAACCACATGTTTACGCTAAGTAATTCCATATAGTTTAAATTCAGCAGTGAGCTACAGCATAGTTCTTTTAATTTGAGATATCAGGAAACCCATACTGAATTGAGAGTGCAAATTAAATGGCATAAAGTCAATGTAAGAGAAGGTTTATTAGAAGCCATGTCAGGCCTCTGAGCCACTCTGCTGGGAAATCTATTAAGAAGTCACTTGAGAACCTGTATACTTAGGCAGGTAATAAAAGTGTTTTGTCTTTTCTTATGGCAAACCCAGCTCCTGAATGTATGCCATATATTAGATATTCAGTACCAGAATTCGTACTTCTAAGACATCAGCAACTTTTTTTATAGAGAGTTAGGTAACCATAGGGCTTCCTTGACTCCTCAGTAGACCTGCTGGCTCAGCTCTCCCTGAACCTTGATTAACTGAATTGCTGTGTGGAATTATCTGCTTGGCAGTGATTGGGGCCTTAATGAGGAAGGTGTGATTACTGCCTGCAGTGCATTTTGGTGTAATCACCAAAGTGGGAGGGTGGGAGAGTGAGCTATTTGTGGCATTATTAAGACTATATGGTGGTCAAAACTAACAAAAACACTACGCATCTCAATAAGCTTATGAGAACTAGATGCTACTTGAAGTGGGTCATACCCCTAAATCTCATTCGTAAGGAGTCGCCCACAGGAAGTGTGCACTGACTGGCATAGGAATTGGGCCTGAAAACAAAATAGGTTTCGTAGAACATTTTCTATCACTGAAGGACATTCTGAATGAGATAGTACAGTGTGTATTGTGCAGAAGATCTGGGCCCTGGTGACTGTAACAGCACCGTAGGACCTTAAAATATACATTGACAAATACATTGACAAAAAAGTAGCAGCAAATGAAGGACTTCAGTTTTAGGCTGTTAGTATTTTTATATTCTCTGGTCATTTTCATCATCTCCAATTCCTTTTTATTTGATTTCTGTGTTCAGCTTTGCTAAGTCTAAGCAGATAAAACCAGAAAATAGAAGTAAAAAGAAAATAGAAAATTATTTTCCTATAGTTCTTGGGTACTGCTACAGAACTGAAAGGAGAACGTATATCTCTGCAATTGAATTTATAGAATAAAATAAAACCTTTATAGCAAGGAAACAGTCTCCTCTGCCTTCTACAAGATGAGATCCTGACTCCATTAGGTCACAGAGGAACCATTCCAATAGCTTCAGTTAGATCAAGATTTCCCCACAGCTTTTCAAAATAGTTTTAATATTCAGTAGACCACTATGTCAATCCAACCCAGTTCTACTTCATCTCCATGCACTTTTATGAAGACCCTTAGCAGAAAAGAATGTGCATTCATCTTTTGCTGGGCATAGTTACCATGGAGCTGTCAGTTACAAGAGCAGAGCATCACAGTACAAGGGATTGAAACATTTTTCCTTGCCAGCTGTGATTCAGTAAGTTTACTACTCCAGCTCTTGCCCATGGAAAAACTTCCATGGCTAACATGGAGGCAAGAAACAGTTAACAACCTTCCCGTTTCTGAAAACTAGGAAGGTTTTATGCCAAGTCCCTAAGGAAGTACATGCCTTATTAAAGAATTTGAAAACTTCACTATTTCTATTATGCTATTTTTGCTTCATCTGCCTAATTGATAGGTTCATTAAAAGGGAAAACAAAAGATGCAGGAGGATGCAGGAAAAAAACCAAAACATTACATGCAAAAGCAAACACAGTGTATAATGCTCTGGGAAGGTCCCAGTCTTTAAAGCCTGGCTCCCCTCTCCCTCCAAGAAATCACTGCAGAATGAGCACTTGAAAGTGCTTCGTTGAAACGAAGCTTTTCCACAACACTTCAGTTTTCAGCCAAAGATGGAAGGAATAATTCAGGACTGTATTCCCTTCCACTGAGGCTGCTACTGATGTTCCCATGAAGTGGAAAGGTTCATATCTGGACTGCTGTGACTTTGGTATCTCTTAACCTCGACTGTGTGTTTTAATTACTTATTTCCTAATAGTTGCTGTTTTATGTTCCTTTGGTTATTTAAAATGGGGAATAGGAAACCTTTCAAAGTTACAGTGCTGGAAAGGAAAATGGATTAAATTCAGTGGATAATCAGGGATGATGAGAAATTTCCAGCATTAATTCTGGTATCTTTTGGAGGGAAACTTTTCCACTTTGACTTCAAAACAGCACTTGTCCTTTATAAACTGTTGTAACATTTAGGAGTTCAGTTAAAATAGTTATATAACTTCAAAAGTAAACAAAGACATCATTTTTGATCAAATTAAGAAATCAGGGGGGTTGTTCTTCTAAAAGCAAAGGAAAAAGTCCATTTTGGCTCAAACCAAATTGCTACTGCCTACAAACTTTTTCTGTCTACCGACCAGGTCCTGTGCCAAAATCGAAGACAGTGACTTGGAGCACCTTTTTTCTGTTTTCTATTGCTCCGAAAATATTGCTTGGTATCAGTGAAATCACACTCCAGACCCTTATTCATGTTTTGGTAGATACCACATTTATTTAAGGCCATGAAGAAAAGAGATATACTTATTAGGAGAAGACTCTTACCATCTCCATCAGCATAAAAATTTGCAGACTAAGTAAATAACTTTTAAATATCCAAGACTTCCCTAGGGCAGCTGTGAAACCTTCCCTGTCTCAGTAAGAAACAGAGAACTGTAAAGTGGCGTGATATGGATATAAGAGGAATCATGAGATGTAGCCCTTTGCCCTGTTTTTACCTTTTGTATTCTGTGGTGAACATGTTAAGTTTTATGCTTTAAATGTTGATAATTTGACTGAGCATTTTGTTTCATCTTTTCTTTCCTTTAGTTACCACTGTATGATACCAGTTTATCTGAGTACCTGGAAAATATTCTCAGTGTTTCTAAGGCAATAAACATAAACAAAAAGCAACACAAAACCTGAATTTGCTCCTTCTGTTACTCCATAAATAGTACTTATTCAGTGTAGACTCTTACGTGCGCCACCCAGAGACTGTCATATTTATCAAAAAAGCACGTTCATGGAATGATTAAAAAGCAGTTTCCCTAGTGTACAATCAATATGCCATCTCTTCAGTCTCAACAATGTTCTTACTCCTAGTACTATGTCCAAGCAGAAAACCCCTTTTTCCCTGCTGTATGCTGCATTCTGTCCCATCTTGCAACCCTGTAAGGATCCTACATTTTGCTATTATTTCTTCCCATAATTCTAATCTGAGATGCTTGTGCAAGTACAGAATGTTATGGCTGAATTCTGGCCGCGTTAGCCAAGTGATTGGAAACCACTTGGACAGACACTGTTTTTAAAAAGAAGTTGTTGAATAGGAAGCAGCAGAGGTGGACAAATCTCTCTCAGTCAGCGTGATGGCTGAAAGGCATGATGAAAACTGTAATTTTACAACGAGAACATTTCTGGCAAGTTCAACTATCTATCAAAAAAATATTCCCCAGGTTAAAACTCATATTTCCTTTACACTTATTTGTGGATACAGGTGCAGAATGTGACAGACAGCAAAAAGGAAGGGTGGGGGTGTGCAGAGGGTGTAATCAGTCAAGGGTGTGGAATGATGTTGTATTGAAAACGTAGAAGAACAGAAGGCATGTATGGAGGAGGGGGGAGAGAGGTAATATACTGTGTTACACAAGGAAAGGAGAAACAAATTAAAGTGACATTCCAGCTGCATGCTTCACAGCTCACATTTACTCATTACTGCTTAAATATCAAACGCTGAAACACATCTGGTGAAACTTGCCTTCTGATGCCTTTAGAAAACACACAAAACCTCATGAAACAATGAAAATGCAATGTGAAAGCATGGGAGGCACTCTCCTGAAAATCTGAACTTGATTTTCAGGAAATAATAAGGACTTGAACTTGCCTGTCACTGAACGTCATATACACTCACTGATAGCTGAGACTTGGCTAATGAAGGATCAGGATCACAAAATTATGTTTTCAAAATTAGTATGAATCTCAGAAAATGGGTCAGGTTAAAGGGAAGTATTCTTGCAAAACACCCCTATGCAAAACATCACTACGTGAGAAGCAGAACGTCATTCACTCTGGTCTCATAATTCAAGTAATCAGAAATTATATCCCCTAAGAGAGGGGAGGGATGGATGAGTTTTGTATCATCTCTCCATTATAAGCACACTAAGCAGCACTTAGCCAAGTAGGATCTCACTTTGCTGAGGTAGAAGAAAATATGTTCTTCCTCCGTGATTTCATCAGCACTTTAAGGCTCAGTGAACACACCTCCGCGGAGCTACCTGCACAAGTGGGAAGCTCCATAGCAAGAGTCTCAGCTCGTATTAGTGCCATTCCTTCTAGATCCAGGCTATCAGACAGAATGGGAATAAAATGATTAACAGTAATGCTGGTAATATAGCTGGTCACACTTTTGCAACAGAAACGTTAGTTGGCATGTGTGTTCTGTCAAAATCTCTGACAACAAAAATCTATTAAATATTTTCACTTTTGAAGGACAAATAATTTAATTTTGAATTAGTCATTTTGTGGAGGATTCATCTGCCTTAATTTAGACATTTAAAAGTTAGGGGCTCAAATCTCAACTAATCACCCTGGATTCCCTTCATAATTGCAGGGGGGGAGAGGCAGGAGAGGGATAATACAAGTACAATTCATGTCATCATAAGAGAAGCATCTAAGATAATCCAAACAATTCAAAATGCACGTTTCTTTTCATAAGCTATAAATACAATCACAGAGAGCTAGTTCAGACCACATGTCTAAAGCTGAAGTTAAATCTTGCCCTTTCTCATTAGTAATAGGGCACATAAGTACACTAGGTGCCACTTTGCATACCTTACTGTATTTCAATCAATAACATCAAAGGAACAGTGTCTTTATAACAATGGTGATCTTTGATGAGACCGTTTCATGTGTCCTTAAATGGTTCAAAAAATTGCAGTTTCACACGAAAAAGTGATGTCTTTCATCTTTTTGTTCTATAGGAATTTTCTTAATGCTAGAATATCCCAGAGTGCACAATTTTCCAAATTTCAACATTATAAGTGCAAATCTAGCCACTGTCTTTCAACAGGCAAGTCTGTAGCAGAATCTCAAGATACCTACTTTTTGCACACTTTGTATTAATCTACTGTCCTGAATTCCATTCTCTTACAAATTCAAAAAGATTAATTTTACTTGCTTTTCTTGAATTTACTGCCTCTTTAGTTGATTAGAAATAGGGTCATGCAATCAAGTTCTTAATTTATTCCGAGAAAGAAGAAAAATTATCCAACCTAAGCTAAGGATGAGTGCTAAATTAACAGTAAAAGAAAAAGAAAACCCACCACATTGGAGAAATCCATTCCCCTATTGAATGTTTACTGGCATTAATGTTTGATAATTTCCTATCTAATTAATTTATTTAATAGGAAGGTGGAAATAATAAGCTTGTTTATGAGTACAGAATACAGAATAGGCTGTATTGACATTAACCAGAAACTATTAGATTTGGAGCTTTATTATAGAAAGCACAGGTTCGGTTATTATTAAGAACTTATTTTTAGATACTCCAGGCTGTTGAATCCTTGCTGATGGCTCCATAGTGGACAAGTGATTGGAAATAGACCATACAGGTGATATCATGTGGGGAGGGAGGGCCCAAAAGGAATCTTAGCTACTATTTCACTACTTGTACTTCGACTAACCTGAGGGCTCTTCTTATATCAACTCTAAGGCTGATAATGATACTCTGTGCCTGGAGTAATAAAGAAGAGAGGTGAGGGAGCTACTTTTTCATTCTTTCTATTCTCCAGGGTAATCACAGATGCAGTACAACAAAGGAGAGTGGATTGGAAAGCCATCCATCTCTGGGACTCAAATTAATGGCCTTACACATATAACACAAAGGCTGTATTCTTCTATTAGTCACCTACCTGTTACGTTTTGAGGGGGGAAAGGAAGCCGAAAAAAGGCCAGAGAAACACCAGGGCTGCTTCTGAGCTGACCCTCTCTGAGAAATTTATTTTGAATGCTAATTGTTAAAGAGAGGAACAATAACGAACAGAGCTGCGCAGAGCTGCTCCAGTGAGAGGCCGTTCACAAGCTTTAAAAAGGCAGTCACTATTTTTCCAGGAGAATAAATATCCCAGCTTTCACAGCCCACGAGAAACTCAGAGAATGACAGATAACAAATAGTGGAAAAAACTAAAAGTGATATCTAGCTTTTCTGCTGTGATAGTTAAGACCCCTCTTTAAGTGAGGTAGGGCCCAGATTTCACTTACAGTAGATTTTAATTCTGCTCGAATTTTTGTACTATAGTTATAGTATAGCTAATTATTGGATTCATTTCTACTGTTTCAAGAGTATAATATTTAGAAGAAGACTAAATATAAAAGCATGAACAGTATTTATGCTGCCAACAAGTCTGTAAGGACCTGCTGCTCAGCCCAGAACTCCTCATTCCTCCGTTAAGCGACTCCAAGAAAAACTTTCAAAGAGTGCAATAACCATGCAACGAAGTCTTACTTACGGCAGTCCCCCAATGTAATAGGAAAATGTGGGGAAAGAATAGCCTGATATCATCAAGCAGAGCTGCAAAGTATGACAAGACCTGATAATTTCATATATTTGGTCTTTAATATGAACTGAAGAAATAGCTTATTACACTGAAAATCAGTTTTGCCTTCCCATTCTTTGCAGAAACACATCAGTACCGCTGCCTGGGGAGCCACCATGGATGAAGTAGAAAACTGGGAGTGTCTGTGGTTTTTCAATAAATGCACAGAAAAAAAATAAATTAAGATTGTCTCAGAAGTTACAAGCTTTCTTAAGAAATAAGTATAAAGTTACCTACATTTGCCTTCTGCTTTCTTGAGCTTGGTCCTAGTTTAATGCAATTTATTATTTTTCTAAAGGGAAGCTGAAAATCCTATGTAGTCACATTTCCCAGACACTGGGCTTTAAGAAATACATAGAGGGTATTATCATTCATATTTATAAGGTGAGGAAGTACCTCTGTGACAAGGTAGTCTGACCTCCTATACAGCATAGACCCCTAGGAATTCTTTGACTGAATTCAGTGTTTAAATTCTGAACAGTCTTAATTCAAACTTGTCAGAGAACCCATCACAGGCACTGAAGTGTTGTTGCAAAGACTAGTTACACTTTGTTTTAAAAATGAGAGTTTAATTCCTTTTTTTCAGTGGTTTAGTGTCCATTTTTGGCCGCTGGATCACGTTACAGCCATGCCTCCTGCAGTATGGCTGCCACCGCCACCACTTACCTCTCTGGAGGAAAGGTTGCTTGAGTGCAGAGTCTGCAAAGGGCAAACTACCAGAAGTCCTCTACAAGAGGAATATGGAGAGGGGGGAAATATGCATCCATGGGTCTCTCAGAGTCACTGCTTCAGAGGCAGAGCCCCCTCAGCGAAGCGCAACTTTCACTCTTTGTTCCTGCATTCCGAATTCTCCACCTCCGTGTAAAAAGCTTTTACTTATGCCCTACTTACTAAAAGAACCACATGGCTCTCTGTCTCATTCATTATTTATAATTTCTTCAATCTTCCTCTTTCCTCCATATGGATTGGTAGTAATTTTATGGTTGGGGTTTTTTTTGTATTTATTTATATAGGACATGGCTAAAAAAATTGGACCGTGAAAGGGACAAGACCCAAGCCCTGCATAACCCCTCTGGAGTACGGTGTGACAGCTATAGCCAGAACATATTCCATCCATTTACTGTGGGCTATTTACTGCACTTAAATAGGTGGTTCTGCAATATCAAGTAAAATTCAAAGGAAAATATTTGTACAGTTTATTACATGAAGACTATTATTTGTATCAATCTGAATAGCATTTTAATCTAAACAGGTATCAAGCTAGTTAGAGGAAATCTATTTTCCATAATTCCATATTGCTTCCCATTAGTTACAATCTTTCTTTATTTCCTTATTAGTCAAGCCTCATACCAGCTGTTACATTGTTTTGCCTAGGCTAAACTTGAGAGTGACGAGCCCGTGATTCCCTGTATCTTCCCCCTTTGCCTTTTTTTAGAATTGGCACAGCTTTAGCTTTCTACCACTTGGCTTCCCCGCAGCTGCAAGATTTATTGAAAAATAACTTAATTTAAAAAGAAAGGCTGTTAGGAGCAAAATTAGAATATATGCAATTGTTACTTAATTCTTGAAACTATATTTAGTTATTTCAGATTGAGAATTAATTATATATAATTTAATCTGCACACAGAAAGTGTCCTTATAGATTCTTATAAAACAAGTAAATATACTTAATAAACTCTTCTAATAACAACACATATACATAGATAAATATACCTACAAATAACCTGATTTTGCACATTATGACACGCACATCTATTTTGCCTGCTACTGTATTTCTGAAACAGGGGACTGAAGGAAAAACAGAAAATATCAATACTGGTCCTTTATAAAGTAAAAAAGCTAATCTTGTAAGAGTTAGAAATGTTTTGTAAGGCTTAGAAATGTAAAACTTGAATATGTAAATGCAGATTCATCTGACAAAATGCAGCATACTGAGTTTTTTTTGAAGTGTTTTTCAAAGTTTTAGTTTTTTCATACTAGGCTCTGAAATGAGGAAAAAAGAGTGAACTGATGAAGACTAATATTTTATTCCACTCTCCTATCTTTTTATTGCTGTTCATTTGCCCATTTCCAAGAAGTATGAGAATAATGCCATCTTCAGAAGTCTCACTACTTGTAGATATTATCATACATAACTGTTAGACATAAGTTTCCTCATGTACTGTAGTTTCCATTAAAGACATTAGGACCCTAGTGTTAATCTATATTTGTTGCTATATACTACCTACATTGCTATTTTTTATATTTTATTATTTTGAACCTTCAACCATCCCAATAGTTAAAGATAGCTTGAGCTAGATAGATTTCTAGATGCATTTTTACGTGTATGTATGAAAATATTGTATATGTATTCAATTATAGGGAGACCAAGAGAAATGGACATCATGTTATTTGTGTATCCCTTAAATAGCAACATCAATAATATGTAATAATTCCTTGTCAGCTTGGCCCTGCAAGATGAGGGACCAGGATCATCCTATCACAGACAAGATTTTGGAAAAGAGAAGAGGTTCTGCAAAAACAGCGGAGAGGCACAGCTTGGCGGACACCACAGGGGAAAATCACACAGCAGTGGCTGCAGTTGAAGAAGCAGGCTTTGACAGGCAGGTATGGGAAAGGATGAGCAATTTAGATCTGATTCATTCAAGGGTGCAGCAGGGACAAGCTACCGGCAGAGCATTCACAGTTATTAAAATCAGGATTTGTCCTTGGTTAACCCAAGCTTGCTTTTGTCTCCTTCCTAAGTAACTATACTTTCTTATTGACACCCTTGTGTTTTTTCCCCCTTTCTTCTCCTTCTATGCATTTGGGACAAGATCTTATTGAACTTGGTCAAGTTTTATGTTGTATGGTCCAGTGTTGCTCATTTTTGTTATTTTAAGTCTTGTGATTTCTGGAGATTTATCTAAAAACTTGGGTCCTCAAAAGAGTGGTTACATTTTTTAGTTGAGAAAAAAATAGAAGACCCTACAAAGTTTCCAACACTGTTTGAAGTCCACTTGGGAGAGCTGATAAAAGTGTGTTCTGAATGTGCCAAAACTGCAAGGCAGATAAAGAATACTGCAAATATTTTCTCATTATTTCTAGTTCAAGCTTTTCAGTCTTATCTGTAATCAAATTCATGACATTTGAACTTTTAGAGTTGAAACACTGGCATTTTTCAGTGCAAAGGTCTACACTTTTCAGAAGTGTCTGAATAGCTGAAAACATGGACTAATGTAGCTGTGCAGGGTTGGGATGGGGCAGGAAGTTAAATGAGTTTTAAACTACTCTTTTAGCACTCAGCTCCTGCCTTCATGTTCCGGTAAATTCATTTTCCCCGTGGCAGAGACTTACTTTCCCATGTGGCAAGCCTATGAGACGGATGTCAAGATCCATATCAGGAAAAAGTTGTGATGTTGCACCTCATGCAAAAAGTGAGCGCCTCTCCCTGTCTGAAATCCCGTGGTACACGATCCGTCTTACATTGGACTGGATGACATTTAAAGGTCCCTTCCAACCCAACACATTCTACGATTCTACATAAACACATCTCATATGGAGGTTATGCCTCTATGCTACGACTTGATGCAAGATGGGAAAAACGACAAGAATGGAGTGGACAAGCATTTTTTACCTCACTTAAAACAAAAAAGCATTGAATCTTCCATCTCCATTTAAAACAGGAGTCTCTCTGTCCTGCTTGATAAACAGTAAAAGCTGCAGAGGAGGCCAAGCTCTATTCATATAAAGCTTCCCTCACTATTTATACACGTAAAAGGTTCACATTCCATGCATCCACCATGCACTCAAACATCCTTATATGTATTGTCATCTTCTCTTCCTCCATCCGTAATTGCACATACATATTTTTATGTTTTCCAACCTTCCACGTGTGCACACAGCTGGAGGCAGAAGGACTGACCCTCTGGAGACTCACTGCAGAGAACCTCAGCTGCCAGTTTACCTAGCTTGTGAGTTGGTTGAATGAAACTGGTTACCCCTCAGGTGTAAAGCTGGAACATTGGAGAATTCGTATAATCCTATCAGGAGACAAAGGCGAGTCAGTACAGGCTTTGCCTGCAGAGCGTGTCAACTGTATCTTAGGAAAATAATTGTCTATTCATGCTTTACTCTAACTAGGAGAGGTAATAACAGGAGAGATGATGTGGAGCACACCTTCTGATGCAGCTGTATATATTTGCAAAGACCTGATGCACCTGATTCCGGGAACAGGAGGCTGAAACAAGGTTAAATGAGGCAAAAGATGCCTAATACACCAAAACATCTCCACTCTCTGTAATCACAACTGTTGTCACCCATGCAAGGTATGATACAGCTAGGATTGCTGTTCATGCTACAATCATACATCCATTTTGCAGAGCAGGCAAATCCTTGGATCCCTGAGGTTATTCCACTCATTAGCTCATTGAGAGATTGTCATCAAGCTGATTAATCACTTCAGCTGTTGCAATAGTTTGGGTTCTGGGAAAGTGGACACTTATCTCTGCAGAAATGAGAGATAAGAGCGCGCAAGACTCTCAAGCTTATTTCACAGAGCTGCCAAACCACAGTACTTAAAATGGAGGGTTTGTCAGAAAATAAAATGGTAGCAATTATTGACAGTAGCCAACAGTGGTGGAGCGTGACGTGAATGAATCTGTGCATGTAGGGATTCCAGTCGTGCACAGCTAAGAAAAAAATCTTTTAAGTGCTTGGGTTAAACCCCAAATCAACAAAAAATCTCCAACCAACAATCTGCATTTTTCCCATCACTTTTTCTGCTAACAAGGACCCATTTATTAACTATGTAGGATGAACTATGAGTGATGGAGCAATTGTACTAAATAAAATGAGTTCAGCATTTGACAGAATGGATTTGGGACACTAATCATTGAATTTGACTGTAGTCAAGAGGACAGAACATGTTTTTTCTCTTAATCATTTGTGTGTGCACACAAGTATGAAAAATGGATTCTTCCATCTAACTGGGAAGCTATAAATTCACCCTTTTAATCCCCTCAGCAAGAGCATGTGTAGGTCTCCACATATAACTTGTTATGATCAGTGGATTGGCACATCACTCCAAGGGGAAAAAAAAAGCCGCTGAAGTCAAGCCACATTAGGAATATGGGTGAGGACTAGCAGGCTATTTGAATTCCAATTTGTTAAACACGCATTACTGAATAGGTTTACAGACCCTCAAAATGTGAAACACTGGAGCAGAAGTGAAGTAATGCCTCTTATTTAGAAAATTTATTATTATTTGAGAAGCCTGAGGGAGCTGGAGAACTGTCATAGCAAATGGAAATTGTCTTTGCTAATATAAATTAATTATGACTCCAACGAAGCACTAATGGGAACAAGCAGAAATATCTAACGTCACGATGTAAGACAACAGAAGAATGACATCCAAAGATCCAGCTTCACTTCAAGTGACAGCATGGACTAATCAGACTAGAGAGGCCAACAGAGCTCAATTTGTCTCAGCTTTCGCTTTCTCTTAGATCTTGCAGAAGGCTGATTTCACACATCAGATACTTGCCAATTGTGCATGGTAGCCATGGTCTAATTTTAGATAACAAGTCTTAGAAGATCTTTCAAACTGTAATGCATATATAGCATATATGTTTGGATGTGTGTGTATGGGTATAATACTATTCTCTGGAGGCCAGGCTACTCAGTATCATCTATTACCTCTTCCTTAGAGGAACTTTTTGTAACATGCATGCACAGAGTTGTGCTGTACGTGTTTCTCTTCATTCTTGCAAGAGTGAGGTAGTCCCTTAACTGTATCCCACCCATTCCATTTCAGAATACTGTATTTATTATAGTCCCACCCACACTCTGAAGGCACTACAACAAACTAAAAGAAAATGCACAAAACCTCCAGCACTTTAAAATTTACATGACCTTGGGGTAATTATTACAAAGTTGCCTGCAAGAATACACCAGTGTTACTGCACACAGAATAGCAGCTCCTGGCTAGCTAAGGACGTGCCTGCAATATGTGGTGGTGCACGTTTCTAAGACTCCTGACCTTGTAGGGCAGAGCAGAGCCACAAAGAAATCCCACCCAGGTTTCGTAGGCAGTATATCTCCATTAACGCATCTCTGCTCCTGACCTGATGTAATCCTCAGCAGAGCTAATCATCTTGGCTACTATATCAGTACCACCAGTCCTGGAGCCACTGGTCCCGCTGTCCATCTGGGGCAAGTTCACTCAATTGCTATTCTCAGGGCATAAATATTTCCTTTAGCTCCTCCATACTTGTTTCTGATGAAAGCTGAAATAACTCTAGAAATTTTAAACTTTGCAGACCGAAGACAGGCCATGGAGAAAAATTTGAAGATAATTCTAAATTCTATGTGCTTGTATTCCAGGCTATTTTGTGGTCTGAAACAGATAACAAAGTCGTCTTGGAGCAACTCTAGAAGCTGGTTAGACTTTTAAGATACTTTCCAGCTATGCTTTATCTCCTACACAGTCTGAGCTACAGCTTCCAGGACATTTTGTTGACAACAATACAGGTGATTTTCCTGCCTTGTGCAGAAGGAACTATGCATTTCCATATTCTGTTTTCTATATTCTACTTAGAAATACAGAGAGAAGGAACCAAGGCATGTCAAGCATTCCTCCATCCTCTACTGTTAGCACAGGAGAGTGTTAACACTGTATGTGCTGGCTTAATTCCTGCGGCAGGCTCAGAGGCTTTGCTGGCTTCCATAATATGTCTAGACCTATGGACAAGCCTGACAAGGAAGTACATGGCTGCAGTAGGTGAGATGGAGGAGAGAATCAGAAGGGCAAAAGTGAGAAAAACTGGTGGACTGAGACAGATCAATGAGTAAGGGAAAGAAAAGAAGGAAAAAAAACCCACCAAAAACCAAAAAAGAAAGCCAAAAAAACCGGAAACTCTCCCCAGTGAGATGGAGGAGAGAATCAGAAGGGCACAAGCGAGAAAAACTGGTGGACTGAGACAGATCAATGAGTAAGGGAAAGAAAAGAAGGAAAAAAAACCCACCAAAAACCAAAAAAGAAAGCCAAAAAAACCAGAAACCCCTCAAGTGACTCAAAGGCAATCACTCACCACCTCCAACTAGCAGATAGTCTCTGAGGAATGGCTACTTTGGAAAAACTTGCCTCCCTTCCCCCTAAGTTTTATAGCTGAGCATGATGTTATACGATATGGAATATCTCTTTGGTCCGTTTGGGTCAGCTACCCCAGCTGTGTCCCCTCCCAGTCTCTTGCCCACTCCCAGCCAACGCATCGAGGGGGCAGTGTGGGATACAGAAAAGGCCTTGACGCCGTGCAAATACTGTTCAGCAATAGCTAAAACCTTGGTGTGCTATCAACACTCTCCTGGTCACCGATCAAAAGCGCAGCACTATATGGTTTGCTATAAAAAAACCTCCATCCCAACCAGACCCAGTGCAGTGGTTCACCACGAAATGGTTCAGTTGTGAAAATGGATACATATTCATTTTAAATAATCAGGGGAGCAGGACCCCAGTGTGCAAATGAGGATAAAGCTGTTTCACATTGTAATACATCCTATTAGGTCTTCCATGGGGACCAGCTGTAGGAGTGCCATTTCTCTGTGCTCTCTATTCCCACTGAAATGCGAGGAAGTCAAGAAAACTTATGGTTATTGCTAACCATATATGAAACTTAGTATCCTGCCTGACTTTCATATACTGTAAGAGAAACCAGAGTTCAGTACTGGGAAGCTCCATGCCTGAATCTGTGGTTTCGATGATTGATTAAGCTCTTTCCTGAAATAACTGAATGAAGATTAGTTTTTTCCAGAAACTGATAGTCTCTTGGAGATTGTGTTTGTCTCACAGTCAAACAACAACATACACAACACTACAGAGGACAGTTTTTTCTTTTATTAATACCTTACTGGGTCTCAGCACATCAACAGATGACTCAAATAGGCAAAAGTAAAAAGGACACAAACATTGACCTTGTTTGCAGTCCACAGTGTAGAAAATACAAAATTTTTGACAGTATTTCTAAATATTTCACAGGTAAACCTCCAGAAAGAAGAATACTTAGGGCTCAGTTCTCTTGCCTGAATGTAAGCATCTAGTAACATTTGAGATGCCCAATGGTTTTGAGACCTCTGGGGCCAATGGGTGCAAAGCAAGGTTTAGGGGAGATGCATACCCTTCTGAAAGTAGATCGGACCACCTGGGGCATCCAAGACATTTCAGCTAAAACTAGGCAAGTGTTCAGATGGCTTGAGTAAGCCAGGCACGTATTCACACAATCAGTTTGAGAGCATTGAGAACTCTTATTATAGAACAACTCCAGATAAGGGGAATCTGATTTGGAAGAGGATAAAACTTATTTTAATGATAAGAGAAGCCAGAGGATTTTCTAAGACAATTTTAGAGATAGTAGTCCTAAATACTGTAATAGGACAGTAAACAGCTTTTCCAAGTCTTTCCTAAGCCAGACATTTAGTTTGTTTATTACTCAGTAAGACAATGTATAGTGACTTGTGTCTGGTTATCTGAGATTACATAGCCTGGCCAAAGGTACAACCTACAAAGAAAAATAAAAACATGCAGAAAAAAAAAAATAGAGCTTCCATCAAATACCAGTTGTGAATAGTAGCTTTATATTTAGGTCTTTTGTAAAACTTTAACACTTTCATGGAAACTGAAAGCATCCTGCACAGGGGGTTGAATGATTAAGACATTATTTTCTGAATTTAATCCACAGAAGTTCCTTTAAGTGAGCTACAATACCGTGCCTTTTATCAATGAGGTTTCTGCTTTATTTCAGTAAATTCGATGAGTTCAGGCAGAACTATATCCTTCCATGTTATCAAAGAAAGTGAAAGAGGGGAAAGAAATGTTTCTTCAGAACTATTTACTGAGTAAAATAAATTCCACTCTAGCCTGAGATGTGCATTCATCAACATTAAACAGAGCCAGCTGTGTGTCTCACAAAGTAAGAGTTGCTTTTTGTCTTCAAAATTACTTGGTAAGAGACACAATGGTTATACAAATGGTTATACAAATGTGCTCCTGAATAGATCCTTACTGTAAAGACTAGACTGGGAGGGAAAGTATGGTCACCTCCAGATAACCCTGAAGAGTTTTAGTGAGGGAGATAGACTACAGAAACTAACCAAATGGAAGAGTGCATGTTTAGGATGCTTATGAACTGATCACTCCTAGCTGTCTCTAAAGCATTAAAAAAGAGAGCGAACTGCCAAGGTGAAGTATCATTCCCTTGAAGGGAAGTCATTTATCATTGTATTTAAGAACTTGTGCTGTCATCCTCGATAAATGAAATGGTCCATTGATATAACTCAAATCACTGATGCGTGGTTCCAATATATAATGCTTAATTAGGTGTACTAGATTAACTTATTTCTATGTAAAGTGTTTGTGTTTTATAGAATGAGCCATTTAATTAAAAAGGCCCAAGAAGAACACTGTCTCACGTCATAGCCTTACCCTTCGATTGCAAGTAAAATTTCCAAACTGAAAAATCAAATCAAGGAAACTTCAGCTAAATTAATTGTTGTGAAGTCTATTGCCTCCCTGGCATATATATACTCTTTAATTATTTTATAAGAAATGCTTTGAAACTACTCTAGCTGTAAAGGTGACCTCTTTCTATGGTCAGTTCAGGCCTGGAATTTAGGATCTGAAAATGGGCAGAAATTCATATTGCTTACCTCAGCTGGTACAGGCTGTCATGAGCAGAGAAAGACAAACTTCTCTAGTGTCCATCCCATTCTATAACTGTATCTAAGATAAATATATATAGTCACCTCTTTAAGATATCTTCTCGTTTCATTGAGTGTAGAGGAAGTAGAGACAACAGATAACTACTAGACATCTCATGTATTGATAATAAAAGTCAAGTGAGATGAATAGTGATCATACAAACTAGTGAGACAAGAACTTACAAAGGAGCTAGTGAAGACTTCGAACTTACAGTGAATAATGATAATATTTTTTGTCAATATGGGTGCGAATGATAGCAATAGACTATTCAATATAGGGCGTGTAAATATGGTCACACCCTGTTCAGGCTTATGATAAGAAGGAATGTGGAAAGAAGGCTAAAAGAGTCATCTATACAATATGCATCTTGTAAAAGAATAGATACATTCCATAGGGATATATATTTTCCTGTAACTCTTTCCTTATAAAAATAGTTCTGTAAAAAATATATGACATCATAACTTTCCTACCTGTTAGGTCCCTCCTTATGGTTCATCAACATAAACTTGAATTAACAAGCAATGAATGTTACAGTTTAAGTTCCTAACATGGCCCTTTACCCATGTTTATGGTAACTGTGACAAAGGCTTAATGATATACAGAAGAAGCAGGAATACAGAAACTGTGATATTGCATCAGGTTATTAACCTGTCTAGTTCTTCCTCTTTCTTCAGATCTGGATTCTGGAGATCCTCAGGAAGGCAGTTTTATATCCACTGCCACCACTGACAAAGTTTCTGGTGACTTTGCTGGCTTAGGATATAACTCCGAGGAGGTACTAATATGTATCTCTAGGCAATGGGAAACATCTCAAGACTCTTCTAATGAACAGTCTTCTACTTATTGGCTTCACAAGCATTTTCTATTTTAAAAGTTCAAATTTATTAATTTTCATTAATGCACATTTAACTTTATCTATAAAGACCAATATCAGAAGTAAGACTGATCGTATGTTGAATGCAAGTCTATTAAATCCCCAAAAAGACTACATTTCCTAGACATTCAAAATCACAGATTCTTTCACTAAAATTGAAAAAAAAAGTTCCAAATTACTTGCTTGAAGACATATTTTCACAAGACCCAAAGATTATCTCCGTAAGTGTAAATCACCACTCAGGAGAACCGCTGCATGTTCAGCTTCTCATTATTCAAATTTTCATTCCGTAAAATACAAAGCCACATACAAATCTTTAAATGCACAAGTACTCTCTATTGCTATTACATTTTGCCTGATAGTTTCCTTGGGATTTTATCCTATAATTCAGTCCATGTGAGTGGAACCTAATTACCCCTGGAAGGGCTCTGTTACAGACCAGAAATTCATCGCCATGTAACAAGTCAAAGGAGAAGTCGTGAAGGCTTTAACTTGTAAAAAGACGTGAGACGTGCTTATGAATTTATAATTAAATTCAGTCCTCCTTAGCAAGGTTTCTTGGTTTTTGGAGTTCTGGATATTCTGTAGCCGTAAAGCTGTGAGAACACATCTATGGATACTGTATGTCATTTAAAATTAGTTAGTTGATCATGAGTAATTTGTAATTGAATAGTGAAAAAACATTAAGCAAAGTCACCTGTTGTTCAAAGAGAGGGAGAGAAGAGTGAAACTGCTGTATAAAAATGAGCACCAGTATCAATGAAAACAGTTTGACACAAAAAGGCCTAAAACATAATGCTGCAGTCATCATGTAAGTGTTAAAAATGTGTATCTCCAAAACTCTGAGTTAAAGCTTCCTGCTTAAGATTGAGAATGAACAGATGTGTTTCTCAGCTTCCCCTGGAACATAGATCATACACTGAGAAAAATCAAAACTTTCTGTTCTTGTGGAAGTCTCTCTTTTTGAACAAAGAGATTATCAATAAGAAACCAGTGTTCATCTCAAGGCTTTCCTTTCAGCTTTATTTTTTTCTTTCTTAGAAGTATCTGACTCTCATCGTCTGCAGAACTCTACTCACTTCTCTTATTTAGGTGAGGAAGATAATGCTACAATCCTTGCTCCTCATAGCCTTGAATTTACTTCAACATTTTTTTGCGAGACAGAATAGCGTTATCCCTATTTTATAGGTGAAAACCTGAGGTATTGGCAGTCTAAGGGAGAGATCAGAGTACCTCATTAAGAACTTCTAATTTAAGCATTTCAGTATCTCAGGATTTGGATTCAGATTCATCTTAATTTTAGGTAGCAAGCTGAAGCTCCAAATTTAGAAGCCTATTTATCTTACTGCTTTTTGTTGTCAACCAACCGAGATGATAGGTTTCATCTGACTGAACATTTGAATGACCCCCGAGGACAGCTAAGCTCGTGTCCGTGATTTCCTCACTACAGTGCCCAGTGTGCAGTGGGGTGAATCCATGCTTCGATGCGTGGATCCAGAGGACTCAGAATATCTATATTTGGCTCCTATGCTTCCTCTCAGAAGGAGTGTTAGGAAGGCCCCTCTGCTGGGTGCCATGCACTCGTGAGGTCAAGCACTCTAGTCATTCTGCCAGTGCACAGCAAACATCGAAATGTCATCTGAATGCCAAATCCCTCAACTGCCTGAGAAATGGGAATCAGACCACACTCTCTCCAACCCCTGTTGAGTAGTTTGACAATGGAGGTACTGAATTATATTCTTTCTTTTTTTGCCATCCTTCTGGCCCCAGGACTCTAGCATTTTGGCACAGCTTCCAAAGAAGCTACGAGTGTCCACATGCAACCTGCTTTGTAGGCCTCCTGCTTTGAACACTGAAATGGGTCATGAGACCAAGGAAGATTGAGAACTCACTGAAATATCCTGCTTTGTGAGTGCTCTAAGCTTCTGCCTTTTTGCAATAGGGTATGTCTTTCTCAGGTTTGATTTTGAATGAGATTGCTGTGCTGTGGGCTGGAGTCCACCATGCATTGTTTGCTTGGCCTGTGCAGATCACAGCGAAGAGCTTGGCCCCCATCAAAGACCCCCATCAGAATTCCGGCTTTTTTTCCCAAGTCATCTAAAGTCTCAGACAAGCTTGACTGGGAAAGCTTCTTGGTCTGTGCTGCTCCTAGATGTGTATGGAAATAATTCTTTAACTGCCCAGGAAATTTAAAGCTGAACCTTAAAGAAAGTTAAATGGCCATGGGCTGCCAGGATCACTGTCGGGGCTCTGAAGTTCCTACTAGGCTTTAGCAGCTCTGACCAGCCTCCCTGGCCACCCTGCCCACCCTGCCCATGGCCCAGGACCTGCCATGGCCCATTAGCGCCTGCCCCAGTGATGCCATGAGATGTTGGTCTCCAGCTCCCCACAGCCTGGCTATGGGGTCTTGGCTAGGCCCCCCACCATGGGCCTTGGCCCACCCCTGTCCCTGTGTCAGTGGCCAGGCCGGGCCTGCCCCTGACCTGCCCTGCTCTACGGCTGGGAAGGAGGGACTGGTCCTGTCTGCCAGCTCCTGCCCTGCCACCCCAGGGAGCCCCCACTGCTCCCAGTTGCCAGGAAGCCACCGGCCCACTCAGCACCTAACAATCACGTCCTTGAATTTAGTTGTCTATTAAATAAGCACCAAAGAGGAAGTTCCGGCTCTCAAAGCGTTTTCCTTGAACAAGCTTGTGACGTGCAGGATTTTTAAAAGGAGAGTAGCCTTTTAAGCCCAGGAAAACCGTCTTATGGCACATCGCCTGCTCTAGGTAATCAATACACTCCAGGCATTGCAGTACAGTTTGCTGGTAGGATGGATCCACATGGAGATGGTGACAGTCTACTAGGCTAAGATTTATAAGGCGATTCCCAATTATCATATTTGCATTCATTTCCTCTGCATCCAATTTTTCATGAGTAAAACAGCTTTTCTCCACTAGAACCGGTGACGCACATTCCTCTCTCCGATAGCCTCCCCTTCTAAATGCAAAAGGGAAGATGAAGCCAGGCGTTCAGCTGCTATAATATCCAAAAGGTACCATAAGCAAAAATTGAAACTGATAGCACTTTGAGAGAACACCATCTGACAAGAATGCTTTTTGTTGAGAAGCACATGTATCACCTATTTTGCCGATTCTGTTAGGGGCAGTAATTTCTGGCAGAAGGGCAGGGCAGACAGCTGGGGATGGTAATTTCTTAAATTGCCTCATATTAAACCACCAGTACTCATTAATCTGGTCTACGTTATTTGCCATTCTCACATACTTTGTAGATGCAGTGTGAGGTGTTTCATGTCCTGCAGCTGAGAAATAACTGAGCTTTAAAGTTCAGACACAGATTTGAGTTTCCAGCATCACGAAAAGACATTTTGAGGCAGTTTCCATTTTGGGCCACGTACTTACTTTTAGTTTAAGGGCACTGTATTTTTTTAATGATTTTGCCAATTTCAGTGTTTTTTGAGACTGCCCATTGCTGCTTAAAGATGTTTCCTCTAGTATATGCTACATATATAACAGACGCTTAAGCAAGTATGTTTTACAGATACAGTACATTAATATAGTAATATGGACCATATGGTTCAAATTCTCTTGGAATAAATTAGGAGCCATTATGCATGTTGTTATTCTAAGTGGATTTTTATGAATGATTGCTTTATTCTCTGTAGCGTGTCATGTGTCTTCAGTACAATTCTTTCCTCAACATATGTGCAAAATGCATTTGTTCAAACAAACCAGGTTTGCTACATACGAAGCTTTAATTTTGCAAATGCAATATTCTTAAAATTTGTGAAAATGTTGAACTTGTATGTTAAACAGGTATCTACATACAGTGAGACATATTTTCAGCGTATTTTTTAATTATTCTGCTAATTCCCCATGCATCATGCCGAGTTGCGTATTTAATTAGCACTAACATGTTAATCAGAACACAAGAAACAAGTTTACAAAGGGAAGATTGTTCTGGAGGTTTTAATTCGTTTTTCCCATCAGTCAAAGTAAGAAGTGGGAGTATTGCATAATAATGCCAATTCTCTCGTCTCATATGATCACAATTTCACAGACAAATGAAAGTGATCTTGCCTGTAGTTGAAAAATAATCTATCAGAGTCTATCAAACAGAAAAACATATGCCTACTTGTCAAATAATCTTTGATCTTATATTTTTACGTACAGGAGAGTGGCAATCAGGAGACCAGGACAGGACTTAAAAAAGGGAGAAATAGGTTCATTTCAGCATTTTCCTCCTAGAGGTGAGCAGAAAAGTCACTTCCCATATCCCATGTGATACTTAGAAGATTAATGTGCGGTGTACTTTGATGTTCTCTAAAATTCTAAGAAACTTGGAATTAATAATTTGGAGATAAATTTTATCAACCCATTTGAAAACCAAGCCTCTTTTTATGAGCTTAAACAACACAAAGGAAGAACCTATCTTTACAATGCATGTTTTGAGATCTATTTCATGTTAAAGAGTTACACTACATTACTTACTTCTATGGCCCTATTACCACCCAATCACACTAGAATAGCATGATACAGCTGCTGCATCCACATTTATTATAAGGTAGCACAAATGAGATGGCAGAAAAATTCCGGCCATCCTTGCTGTGGGCTATGACAATGTTTTTGCATAAAGAGCTGCACAGTCTCACAAAATCACTACAAAGGCAGATGAAACACGTGGCAGCAAGCTGTTTACAACATGGGCAGGTCCAGGGCAGCGTCCTCGCTAAAGGGTAGTTTATGTCCAAGGATTTTGCTCCACTGGGCCTGGCAGGTAACTTCTGGCTCATGGCTGAGTATCTACCTCTATCTCTGTGTACTGATGATACAGGACAGGTTTAAACTCAAACATCGCCTCAAGCCTGTGCTTGAAATGTGGTGTACCAGTGGCCACGTATATTCAGTCTTCATTACACTGACTTTTAGGACTCCTGGGAGAGGATATTATTATGTAGGGTAAGTGGCCAACAGTCTCTCTTATCCAAGGAGTGTTTTGGTGTTTCAAAAAGGATCCTTCGACACTGGAAAACATCCTGAAGCTTTTCAACAGAAACCAGAGACAGTCTCAGGTGTGTTCTTCTAAGAATCGGTAGTGAGAGCATCCACCAGAGAATACAAGAGAAGTAGGAGAAATCTTTGCTTTCTCAGTCATGTTATTCCCATTTCTACCTCAGCCTCACATACAGCCATGTGCAAGGCCCTTACTTTTGAGACTTGTTTTAAAATTCTGGAGGGACTTACATTTTGACAAGAAATCATATCCATTTTTCACACTGGTACTTATATTCTCAAGGGAAATACCTTGTTTCAGCTGGTCAAAATTTTCTGATTATGGAGATGTAACTGGGAATTCCAAGGCAGCTCTGCTTACAGTATCAGTTTACGGAAGATCTATTAGACAAGTCAGCTTACTTGTAGTCAGGGGGCAGCAGTCTCTTAATGCAAGATTACTCTCCTAGCCACTGCTGCTAACATACCATCCTAATTAATTTTCTTTAGTGCAGCATTATCTGCTTTTGTGTGTCCAGTCGTTGATTTTTCCCAGCAGTTATCATTCAGGGGAGGGGATGTGGGAGTGTGGAAAGGGCATCAGGGTGAGACAGAGAAGTTCTCAAATACGTTACGTGAACTTCAAAGTCTTCTGCCAGGTGCATTGGGTCTCTTATGAAAGTTCGTGACAGCTGCTGACCCTCAGTGATGCACAGAAGCTGCCTGTGTTGGGTTACATTGACACTGTGACAGTACTTCTCGTTGAGTAGTAGGTTGAGGCATTCATATCACAGAGACTTCACCAAAAAGCATCAGCTGTCAGCAGCGCTGTCAACAGCTTTCTGCTAGTATCCTGCTTAACTGTGCTCAAACCAGGTGCCAGAACTGTTTCTGTATTGCGCTGTACTTACTGTAATTCAGCAATAAACTGAAGTTATGGTTACGTTACACATCCAGCCTATGCTGTGAATGACTTTGCAAAGCAATGGGGAAGCAGGCCTTCATTGGAAGAGGAAGGGTTTCAAAACCTATTACGCAGCTTTTAACACAGGCTGTCAGAAAATTTTCCACTGTTTTCTTTCTCTAAAAAAGGACAATAACCCTTCCTCAGAGAGTGCATACTCGTACTATCTCACTCTGGAATTCTTTCCAGATATCTCCTTCATCACCTACACCTTTCACAGGACAGTCTTTGGGCCAAATTCTACCCTAGCTTATTTGCAAAACTGACATAACGCCATAAACTGCACAGCAACTCTGCAGATTTCCTCATGGACACTGGAATCTCACACTTCAGATCTATCAAGCCTTCTGGTATTTTCCCTGGTTGTGTTTCTGAAATTGTGTTTGGTATAATTATTCTCATGTGTGTTCTCATCGTTACCTGCCTTGTTCTGCCTGGTGGGAGGTAGTGTCTTGCAGATGTTCACGGTGGCCCCCTGTGGAGCTGAAAAGAACAATGATCTACTTGCCATCCAGATTTTTTATAACTTCTTAACTAACTTCTTGAAATTAAGTAATTAAACACAGCAACACCACTGCTTTTTATGAGGACATGTTTGCACGTGTTCTCCCTGAAATTGACACTGTGATTGTCATGGCCTCTCTATTTGGTTACTCACTCAAGGTCATTCAATGGCTCGATTATAAATATTGCTGCTAATGTATAAAATATTTTAAGCATTTTTCAAACGTGTAACTTTCCTAAGCTATGTTTACACTTTATAGGAAAACAGCAATCCCTGAAAGCATGAAGTAAAAAACCATTCACCTAGTTCTGCCATCACTTCTGCACTGGCTTAACTTTTAACAGTTAAATGAATCTAGTGATTTCATGCAAGTCTATAAAACTGTATTACGAGATAAAGCTTTCAGTGGTGGGCTGAGATGCTGAGTTTAAAGCCTGGACTAAAATATTCAGAAGAAAGAAGCAGACAGCTGGGGAGGGCAACTCAGAGCACACAAGTTAAGCAGTGGTTATAACCTTTCTTTCACTGATAACTTTAAAGGGAGCACCTAAGCTAGTGCTTAAAGAAAGGCCATTCCTGTCAACTTACATTTGAGAATTTAGATACGTTATCTTGCAAGACTCTGTGTCATTTTTGGCAGTGCAGTTGGTTCTTGGCTCTGAAGAGAGGTAGTCCAAGTCTCCTCCAGTTCCTTTCTCCAAACTCTCCCCTTCAAATTACCACAAGTCCATGGAAACACTAGGAACTCCACTCCAGAAAACATGTGAAACGAAGCGATTGACTTTTTGCAGCCTCACCATGTTGATTAAATGTTGTTCCTTACTAACTGTAAACGTTTCTAAATTGAAAACAAAGCACCAGATTTAATGTGAGACGGAAGTAGCACAGAGGGGCCAGAACTCAGTGAGGTTTTATGGCTGCTGTTTGAAAATGTTCACAACCTTCACTCACCCATTTGGGGTTTTAATAGCCCCGTCAGTTCATTCTTCCTTTTCATGCTAGCTTTTTTTCATGTGTAGAAAAATTCTGTACAAAAGGCAAAAAAAGCCTGTGAATGGGGATGCCCACATACGGAAACACCAGATCAAACAATGTCTTACAAGCAAGGACTGTGTCTATGTCATTCTGAAATGGATTTCAAACCAGTGTCACCTGAGACAGGCCATTCTGGTGCATACTAGATCTTGTTTTACTCCTTGTCTTACTGTCCTGTGCGTGCAAGGCCTTGGGGATAGGAATCAGTCTTCATCTTACACTTGTACAATTTATAGTTTAAGGAGGCCGTGAGCCATACGCTTATCTGTCAGTCCCTGCAGCTTGGAATTTGTCAGTCCCTGCAGCTTGGAATCACCAAAGTTATTTCATCTCCTTGATTCTGCTTAGGCGCTTCCTCTTGCAGATTTGAGTGGGAATCTATGTCAAAGCCTAGGTGTCTTTTTGTCTGTGGATCCCCCAAAAAGCATGACACGTACTATTTTTTCCTATATATAATATATTGTCACATTAAGGATTTCAAAGACATTTACAACCTAATTGAAATGCAGTCATCATTGCAGAAATTATTATTTTCTATTGCTTGGGTTATGATATTGCATAAAATGTGCCACCTACTATGCAGGCAGATATGAGTAAGGGCAGAGCCACTGCTTGGGAGATATTACAATCTATAAAAAACAAGACTGCCAAAGGGGTAAGAGCAGAAAAAGGGAGAGAAATAATAGGTGTATCCTGCAAGAAGATGGTCTAATAATATTAGACCAATTTTAAAGCCATTTTATACAACATCTTAAAGCTACATACAGGTATATATGTAGCTACAGAGAAGCTGTATAAGTGAAGCTACAGGTTAGATTCACCTTTCATTACAGTAAAATTCCCATTAATTTTAGGGCTCCATTAGGTCATTAGGGCAAAGGTTGATTAATGGATGAGTCTCTTTTTTCTTTTTTTTTTTTCAGCACAGCAGTCTGTGACAGTCCAATCATCCTCACCCTGCCCTAAAGCTTTGAAGAGATTTAAAATATCAAATGGACACTCGGGTGCTCACATAACAGTCACCCATGTATAGGTTTTTATTTTAGTAAATATAAATTCTGACTCAGGTTTGAGTACTTGTGATTTCAAATTTAGAAACTGAATGACTAATTCCTGGAAAGGAACTTTCTTTTCTTAAGCATGGTTAAGGTTTTTAAGATTATTTTTTTTCTTAAGACACCAAAGGTGCTGTCTGAGATGACAGCATGAATTAAAGGAATTAAACTCCAAAGCCACCAAACTTTGCATGCCTTAAGTTATATCCCTTCCTTTTTCATGGGTATACCTAAACTCAGAGCAGTCTTTTCAAGAGCTGACAGCTGCAACCATTGCTTTTCTACTGTTCTCTAAAGTATTGAGAACACCAGTTTGGCAGACAGAAAGCTATCCAACAGATCCCCAGGAAGAGATGAAGGAGGCCCTAAGTGAGGATAGACATGATCAACCCCATCTTGCTACAGGTGCTTCTCAAGAAGGAAGGTGAGAAGGTCTGTGGTGTCCGTGATAAGACAGATGGAGGAGATGGGGCTACAGAGGAGGGATGCACCTTGAGAGAAATCCGTCTCACAGGGCTGGACATTCAAGAGAGTTTATCTGTCTTGACTTGTTTTAAAGAAAGCCGCCTACCATTTAGCATAACTGACCTCAACTCCTGTATCCCCAAAGCAACATTCTGTTGACATCTTTCTCCCCTTAAATGTTTAATTTAAAAACTTAGTTATTTCATCAATCTCTTGCCTTATATAAGGAGTTAATTATCCTATTCCCTCTGAATTTGCACATTCTGCAGGTCTGAATCAAAAATTGTGCTTTTTGTTTGCCACAGGGAAGATATGGTTAAAACAACGGTATTCCTTCCTACATGTCAGCCCAAGGTCTGATTAACCTGTGCAGGGTGCAAGGGAAGGGAAAGGTTCATTATCCTTTGACGAGTGCGTATTCCAAAGCATAACCTTTCCTGTGTTATTTATTTCTACAGCGCAGTCAAAAAATTGTCTCCTATAGATAATTCACAACCCTCTACAGCCATCATCTCTTTAAGGTGGGGGCAAAGACCATTAGTGTCTTCCCAAGGAAATCAAAGTGCTCTAGTGGTGCAGTAGGAGGGAGACAGAGCTGAGTCTGTGCAAAGGATCGCAGACTTTTCAAGCTGGGCTCAGAAACACCGTTAATGAACTTTGATGTCAACGTAATTCATGGGCTTAGTTTCTGTATGACCAAAAGATCCAGAAAGGTTGGATTAATGTTTTGAATTCCAATGTCAATTGTAATTTATCTTATTTAAAATAGGAAAGCCTCCTTGCTGGGTGGTCTGAGGAAAATTCTTCACTGGAAATCAGACATGATAATAAATCACTTCTTGGTTTTCTCGCATGAATAATTTGTGTCTTGTTATGCAAAGCCTGGCAGCTAATTTGAAGTTGAGACCAGAAATACACAAGTAATCAATGTTTCTCATTCCCAGATTTGCTTTTCAGAGAGGCAAAAGCACTGTGTAAGAAATCAAATAGTATACTAAAAGGTGAAGGAACAAATATCTGACATGTTAAGGCTTAGCAATAATAATAATGCTGCAACACAACAAGCAACATAGCAAATAATATGATCAGGGCAATGTCACCTTGAGCTTCAGTCCCTCTTTCTAAGTTTATATGTGTCTTAAGCTAAAAAGAAATCTTAACATATCTTACCTCTACACTGGAAAGGAAGTGATTGCAGAATCGACAAGGTTGGGTCACTTTAAGCACTGAGTTATAGAAGAGAGAAAATTAACATTTTTTTGGTGGACAGGTAGTTTTTCAGTCTGATCAGTTCCCTGGTCATTTCCATTGCAGAACACTCAAATACATGTGCCAACACAAGATCAAGAGTGGAAGGGGGCCACAAATAAGCAGCTGGAGTGAGAACGGTGCAGGACTGCTTCTGATGGCTGCTCTGGCTCATTTCAGCTGAAAACATACATCAAACTGCATCTGAACTGTTGCCTGCTCTCACTTTGGACAAGCTGTGAGAAGTAGTATGACCTTTAGTTGTAAACACAGAAATCTGCCAAGTGATTTTTGCTCCTGGAATATCACAGTGTATGGACCAGAGTCAGGTGGTCTATTCCACCTAAAGCTTTTCACCAGATGTTTCCCATCAGTTGCCTTGATTGTGCCCCACTCAGCACCTTGCTTAGCCCTTCTGGAGGGCTAAAGTATTAACTATCAAAGGTATTACGTTCCTGTTCCTGACAGCCTCAGGAACAGTGATGAAATAAGGATTGCCTGGGTATGTCTCTATTTCTGCCGTCAGCCCTACAGCCCATTAAGTTTTTTGAGTTTTGGTGATTCTTGTTTGGTGCTTGCAGAGAGAAAAGTAGTTTTTCAGGTAGGCAAGGGTAATTTTAAGTGTAAAATTAAGACTTTTTAACTCTATTTAATATCCAGCAGAGAATCAGGATGCAACGTGAAGGATGGTGGCGGTGTGTTGAGTAGCTTAATATTCAGGTTTCTCTGTTTTGTAAAATGTGGAGCCTTTTCAGAATATTTTACGTTATGCTTAAAGTCAAAGAAGATGGCACACAATTTATTAACTATGTTTGGGGGAAACAGCCATTTCTGGGTTTATGTTGTGGGTTTTTTTTATGTTACTTTATCACTGAGCACTGAAGAGTTTAAAAATATCCTGTCTCTGAATGGTATTTGGCCAAAATACCATTAATACTGTGGAAAGAAAAAGTTCTTATCTTTTTGAACCATTAGGAACCCAGGGTCAGATTCAGTCATTTTTCTTTCCTGATGCTGCTGATTTCAGCTCACTATTAAAAACCTTGTATACCTTGCTACTACTGAGCAATCTAATTCTGCTCATACAAATGTGAGCTCAGTTCATTAAAAGATTTTAAGATATTTCCTTACACATGTGTACAAGGCTTGTTGATCTTGATAACAGAACTAATTATGACTGATAACATTGCATAATCAAAAGACTTATAATAGGAAGGTAGATAGCCTTGTACTGCAAACACTAGTGTTTTATCTAGGTAATTTTTGTTCTAATTTAGATTACATAATGATTTTAATGTTTGTGCTTTAGCAAATCCCCTACTCTTGTTGGTCCAAATTCATCTTATCTGAGTTAGTTAGACACTAAAGGGAGATGTTACAAAAATTTGCAACTGGCCCGTGCTGACTGAGGAGAGATGCTAGGATGCAAAGTATAGAATTACAAGGGTAAATATTTATTCATGCGTACGAGGTGTCCCAGCCAAACTTAAGCACCCCAAATGTGGTTTTACGGAAGGTTCTCACACTGTTCAAACATTCAGGTACAACACGATTTGACTAATCACTGACACCCACAGCAATGATTACGAATCAAAGTAAGACTTTGCAAAGCGACTATATTTCTGCAGCATTCTTGCCTCTTGTTTATTGATCCAGACGTCACTGAATTCAGTCTTGCTATAGTTACTTATCTGTGATGCCAGACAATGCTGGGAGGATTTCAAAGATGTCTTTGAGGGGCGAGGATGCTGGTGTTATCTTGGTTGTCCAGGGGTATCTTTCATGGACAGCTCTAAGCTTCCAAGAAGTAAAGTCTTTATTTCCAGGGCTGGGCTGTCCTTTAGTTTCTTTTACTTAAGCATGAACCATACAAAAGTCTCCAGTAAAGTCGCACTACCTCGTTACATTACAGTGTATAATGTGAACTAACATATATTAAAAAAGTTAATACACTTTCATACTATAAAAGATTGATTGATATGGTAGGGAAGGGAATTTTCGTAACAAAGACCTGCACACCTTGCACAGTCAGTGGAGGGAGACAGACTCTTCCAATAGGTGTTCACGTCTCAGATTTTCTGAAGTGACCTGGGAAGGCACAATTTCCTTTCTGTTGACAGCAGAGGATGAGTGTGAGTGTATTCCTAATGACAGTATCTTCAAATTAACTGGATACCCTTGAATATGTGTCTGTTGCAGAGTACTTGAGCTGGTTCTTAATGAGCTAATGGGCTGTCGAGGTGGCTTTGTATGAGCAGCTGTGGGAATACTGTTGGGAATCTCAGCCCTGTGAAGTCCTGCTCTACCCTCTTTTGTGTGTTTTAGGAAGTGCTATGTGCCTTGTTCTGTGCATACAACATGGGTATCTTCTTCCATACACCTTTATATCCACATACATTTTTTTCCTCAGGAAAAATAAGGTGTGACCAGGAGTATTTATTGTCATCTAATGAGACATAAATCTTATTCTTTGCTCACATTTATCACTATTATATTCCAGCAGTATAGATTCATGAAAATCAGATGAGAATAATTCAGACAATAGGATTCATCTGACCTAATGTTAAACATTGACAGTGTAAACAGAAGTATTCAGGTAAATTAATCATTTTGACCTACTTTCTCTAATCCAAGGGAAATTAAAATAAGCATGGTGAGTCATGTGAACTGGTTTCAATAACTTCTTTTGCACCGGCTTTATTCTGTTCAGAAAGTTGATTTCTCCACTGAGTCGACGGTGACTACCTCAGATGTAGAACTTTCCACTATAGATGTTTACATTTAGTGAGACTCATGCTTTCCAAAGTGTAGTGAAATCCTGAGATCCTTGGCTCTTTCTTATTCAGCTTTTGACAAGCGAACTCCAATACACATACTCCACACAATATTCCATGCTCCATGCAGTGTGCTGTCAGGTCTAATTTATCAACATCAGAGTCTTCTAGATCACTGTCCTTGCTCAATATGGTCAGCCCGCTGGTGGGAAAAAGTGATTGTGTCTTTTCTGCCTGATTTCTCTTATGAGATTATCTCTCATTACAATTCCAAGAGCAGTTATGTTTGAAACCTGAGCAGTTTAGAGCATTTCTACCTCCAAAATCATTACCTAAGTCTTTTTGAAACAAGTACAACTTCACTGTGTCTCACCTGTTATTCAGCTTTTGGCACTTTCTCATGCCTGATGATTCAAAGGAAGTTTGGAAAGTCCTGTAATGTATTTAAACATCTGGGTAATGTAGCAGTTGGTGAACATTTTTCTTGCTGAGCTACACAGATAAATGGGTTGTGATTCAAAGACGAGACTGATCAGTCTTCAGAGCTTGATTCTGGATGAGTCTATGCTGTGCATCCTGCTGGACTAGCTGGAACATTTACATAATATTAGACTGTGCTTGGCAGAGATATCCAATTGGACCCTGCAAACAGGACAGCATTAATTCATCACAGCACATAAGTTAATTACTCTGGTCTGTTGGCAATGCTAATTAACCAGGGCACAGAGACACAGTTACTTGGTTATTTCTCTTCCGTTTGCAGAGCTAGCTCACTTGGCACAGCTCATAAATTTATACACCTTTATCCTTTGCCTAGAGGAGGTGTGCCCTGGAGTGTCCTGGCTCATAATGAGTGTCACTTCCTGGGTAGCCTCTTTAATTTCAGTGTGTTATAGATGCATTAAAACTATCCAAATGTAACTATGCTTGCTTATAACAAAACCCATTGCTCTTGATGTTACCTAAAAAGCCTATTGGGCAGTGGGGAGAATCACCTGTTTTCCTTAGAGACCCTCATCTAAGAATAGATAGCACAAAACAGTTAGCCATTTCATCCATAATCATCAGTGATTTTGAAGTAACAAAGCCTTTATTGACTCAATTTACAATTTTCTTTAACCAGACACAAAGCTAAATACGTTAGCAGTGTGGTAAGTTAATTATTTCATTTGTATCACTAAACGTAGAATACGTATGTAGGGACTAAGACATCGTTGTGCAAGGCGCCGTGATCATCGTAGGTAAAGAAAATTTTTGTCTTAAGGAGGTCTGTGCATGAATAGACAAGAAAGATAAAAGAGAAACAGAGACTGAGGGTGAAATAACTCGCCCAAGCTCATAGAGCAGATCAAGGGCAGAGCTATATTTTACCTTACTTCTCCCTCCAAATGTTCCCTGTCTTTCCTTAGGTATTTTTTGCAAGGCGCTAAATTAATTCACTGATTTTTAAACTCTACATGAATTCTGGGCTCAGGAGTAGCGTGATAAACTTGGGGACTAAAATCTCCTCAACAGCTGCAGGAAGAAGTAAATTCAAACCCGCTTGTCAAATGCAAGCCTGCTGCTGGGGGCTCTGAGCTCTCAGGGGCTGTGTGTGGATTGTCTCCGCATCACCCTGACTGCTGATTAAGCAAAACACATGTGCTTGAGTCCATTCAGCCATTGAGACCTATAGAAAGCTTGTCATGTGGAAATCTGTAGAAAAGCAGGGAAAATAAATAGAGCCAAAAATCATATTTGCTTCATATTTTAGCAGCAATTCAAGTTACTCTCTTCCAGAGCATGGAAAGAGCATGCTGGCTTCTCAATGGCTGGCTCAGCAAGTACATTGGAAATGTTCCTGGACCTTCTTCCCCTTGGCTCCAGCCGACCATGGCAGCAAGACTGAGCCCATTCTGTTTACAATACTTTAGGAACAGGGAAAAGCAGCGTATTGCCTGGCTGTCAGAGTTTTATTCTCTTTGAGAGTGATGAATTTAGTGAGAAATGTGTGTTTATAAAGATGAAGATATGACTCATGGCAAGGAAAATCCTAAACATCTGACCTTGTCATATAATCTTTCCTATTCTTTAGTTTCATCCAGCTGAAGACCAAGGGGGATTATTTAAGTAGGAGCAAGGGGGCAATTGGTGTCACAATTACGGAATTAAACACAAAAAAAAAAAAAAAAAGTGATTTTTTGAATGTCAGGATAATCCCCAACTGCTAAAATGCCCTAATCATGCAGCGGAATATATGCTGTCACTTTGGGAAAAGGCCACTTTGCTGCCTGAACTGTGCCTGTCACAAACCATCAAATATCATCTACTTACCTCCATATACAGGTCAGTCACGTAATCGCAGATCACTCTCCTGTGTCCCTCCAGAGAAAGCAAGAGAAATAGCAGTGCTCCCACTGCTCACTGACCAAAATAGCTTTGAGGAAGGTTACTCAACTAATGCTAGTAGGTAAACATCGTCCCACAGTCTGGATTAATGTAACCTCTTCTCCTCTCCTCACATTCCTGCTAATCTTAACAGACAGGGAAAGGGAAGAATTTTTTTCCAGGTTCCAGATTATGTCCTGCCTGTCCCTATAAGCAAGGCACAACTAATAAAGGTGGCGCTTGCATTTTCTGAGAGAAGGAATCCATTCTAGTTACGATCCTGCACCTGGCTGTGTCCGAAGTCTGATGATTTAGAAGGTTGGGAAGGAAAGACAAGGGAAAAGAAGGAAAAAAAAAAAAAATACTCTCCAGGCAGTCAAGTTGGGAAGGAATAAGATTTTTTTTGTTACTTGTTAAATACAAATAGATCAGTGTGCAGTTAACCAATTGACACTCTTTCAATTCCACCCCTTGTTCAGTCTCCTTAGTTTACTGCAAGATTGTTCTGATCAACTAACATCGCAATTCTAATAAACCTCTGTAGCATAAAGAAAGGAGAACATGGAAATACTGGAGAGGGTGTATGCGTGTGCATTTGTATGTACATTATGGATTTGCATCTATTTATGTGTAAGAGATCTGTGTATCAGAATTTAAGTAAGTTTCATCTCCTGTTTTCTTCCTTAGATTAAAGTGGAATCTATTTTCAAAAGTTTATTCTTGAAGTAGATTTTGGGGCTCTAACTTTAACAGACAAAAGGATAGAAATGTTGAGATGCCTCCTTATTTTAGGAGCTTTTTAAAAGCAAACCACCCTAGCTTGTTAGTGGTCCTTGAATGGTCTTAATTAGACAAGATTTAATGCTGGGAGAAAAAGAAAGGCTCCTGACAAAGGATGATGTTTTATCTTCTATGCCCTTGACTTCCCATTAACTGGGCCTTGCCTAACCTGGATGTTGTCCACTATTAATTGGCTTTCTCCCCTGCCTGACGCACTTAGCACATTTCACACTAATAAGGGTTCAAAAGTTCATTAACACTCCAGTTCATGGGGCCTTAATAGTAGCAGAGCCTTTTAGTACAAGTTTGTTCATGGACTTGACACAAGTATATAGTTAATGCACAGAAACTGCAGGCACATGCAAGGAAAACTGCCTGAAGCTACTTTTTCTCTACTAAAATCTTAAAGTTCTAGCTTTCACTCACTTCTGATTGCCTAGAGCCCGTGTTCACATTCCTTTACCCTGAGGGCAACTGGCTACAGGCTTGACGTAGCTTTGATTTTCACTACAGTCTTACCAGGGAGTGTTATCAGTATGCTGAGGACTTTTCACGTCTTTCTGCACTCTCTGTGACCAAACCCAGAACTGAGCAGAATATTTACAGATCTAGAGTTGCGTGACTTCATTCCAGGGCCAGAAGGGGCCACCAGACCCCTGCGAACTGTAGCTGGATTAAGGTATCTGTTTCCTGACAGATACCCAATTTAATTTGCAAGACTTCAGGAGACAGTGCGTCCTTCACAAATATAGAGACATTACTGAATAAGATGTTTCAATGCTTTAATTAACTTCACTAATAGGATATTATGTCTTAATTTGTACAACTTCAGTTTTGAGGTGCCGAGTCTTGTTTTCCCTCTGCCTGCAAGGCTGAAAAAAAATAAAAAGTCTCCTTCCATCCTATAGTTCTTTCTATGCATAATCCAGCACAGAGTAGAGCTCATCTAGCTTCGTATCACAACATTGCTTTCTAATCTGCAGATCGTTTTACAGGGATCCCTTTGAGTACCAGTATTTCTGCACTCTTCTTGACATGGACAATGTAAGTGGGCAAGATACTCTACAGTATCACTGCTATGTGAAAACAAACCACAGCTGAAGGGATTCCCTGTTCATATGTGTGGGATGGTTTTCGTCCTTCAGATGACAGAACTGCACTGAGAGCTCACAGTGAGGTGAGTACTATTCCAAAGTCTTCCTTTAATTTACTTCGTTCTGCAAGCGTAATGTGCTTTCTCTGTTCCTGTATTTAATCCAGCTGTCTGCATCGCTACCTCTGCCTCACCAAACTGCTGTCAACTGCAAGTTTAACCAGGGTATATTTTCTGTTGCTTTATGGATCATTTATCCTCACAACACCTTTCTGGAACAGAGATGTTCCTTTCTCGTCTTTGGAAACTCTTTGAGGGAATAGCAAGAAATGCTATGGCTCATAAGCAAAGAAGAAACTTGATCCAGTAACTCTGGTGAGTAACTCCTTCTGTTTTGTTTTGGATTAGGTGCAGGATTAGGTCTCCTGAACTGGGCTGCCTAGGCAAGATGGACAGCATCAAAGAGGAGCTGAGTGTAACATGGAATCCAAATGGCTTAATCCTGCCTCTCAGTATCTGGCATTCAGGTTTATAGAGAATGTTCTAGCAGAAAGGTAAACGCCTGGGGAGTTTAAGCAGATAAATGGAGTTTCAAGATCTGAAGTCAGCCTGGAACAGGGTTATTAAAACATACAAGATTTTTGTGGATCTACCTTATGTATCTTGATTTTATGATGGAGCTGGGAAGAAATCACATGATGGCCAAATCTGTGAGGGGCAGAGTGGCTCGGGTGACTCACGGTTTACATCCACACTAATAAATAAGAGAACCAGGGATGTCAACATTGGACCCCCCACTCATTTCCACTCCTTAGTTGCTAGCTCACTCCCTGGCTTTTATTGAACTTTTCCAACTAGCTCTACCAAGGCCATGACCAAAAACTGCTCACAAGTAATTCCCTAGATAGTACTCCTAAAACTCAGTACGAATAAGGCCACTTTAAATTGTCTCTTTCTGCCATGTACAGGTCTTGCATGTTATCCCAGCAAACTTTGCTCCCTCACATACCTCAGCACATGCAGCAAATTGCTGTGCTATGAAACCTCCATTGTGATGGGCTGCTACACTGATCTCACGTTATTTCAGAAAGTTTAAAAGGAAAAAAAGAATGAAAACCAAAACCAAACCCCTTCTGTCTTTGGGCTACCACATAGGGCACAGAAGAGCTAGAGAGAACTGGTAAGAAGTACGAATGCAGCTGGGCCATACCACTTAGCCTCAGAGAAAATGTTCTTGCTGTTATTTTGTTTATCATTATATGTGCAGCCATGTGTTTCCACCAAACACTACAGAGGTCCCCTGAAAAAACCCTATTCTTATCTGTTTGGGCTATTTCCCTGGCTGTTTATATGCTGACACCTCTCAGCAAGAGAGAATTCTCCTGTAGGGAATCTCAGCTTCATTTTGTAAGCTTTTGGTAAATGGGGAAATAAGTTATCCACAAAATTTATTGTGTTTTCATGGCTGCTAACAGCTCTCCGGAGTCTTTCTTGGCTCTGTTTTGGGCCACTTCAGTGCTCTCCCTCTCTTCTGCTCTCTCATTCTCCAAGACAAATCCAAAAAAGCAGGATAGCCCTAAGAAGTGATGACCTAAGCCAGTCTGTGCCACTTTTCCTCAGGGACAGAGATCTTTCCTCCTCCCCCTTTGTTTGTTTTGTGGGTTTTTTTTTTTTCCCCCTTCCTTTAGCAGTAGAAGTAAGGCCAAAAAACCCAGAAGTGACAGTGTACCAAAGTTGGTGCCTCTTACCCACATTAGTACCTATATCTCTGCAGCGCCACCATGCATCAGGATCTTCTAGCTATCCTAGTGGTCTCCAAGCCTGCAGCATGACCTTCCCCCTCTGCCTGATCCTGGAGGTAGTGGAGATCTGCAACTTGTGGCTTGCCAAGGAAAAGGCAGGAGTGGACTGAGCAAGCACACTGACAATCTGCCTGTAGCTAATCAGCAAACGGCTGGGTAATTAATAATTTATCTCTGTCTGTCTGTTTGCACTGTGTTCTCTCTCTTCACAGCAGAATGAGGACTTAGAGAAAACAGTAACAAAATGGAATTGTTTAAGTGGGTGTTTTCTTTAAATGGATAAAACGTGACTGTGCTTCTTGCCAAGTTGTGGAGAACATTTCCACTCAAAAAGTAACCAGTCTGGATCTTCAGAAAGTTGAAAATGTAGGGCTAGATTTGTTCAGCTGCTGGGCTCCACCAAGGTCAATGAAATCGGGCAAATTTCAGGGCCACTGAGTCCCATCCTCAGCTTGTGTCCAGCTTTCCACTGGGAAGGCTGTAGTGTATTTTATGGAAGCACAGGAAGAGATGTGTACTATGTCACCTTCCCTGTCAAGTGATGGATGTGCCAATAACATAACGGGACATGCAAACAAATTTCTCATGACCAACGCTAACATTAGCTGGTGTCATCTGATCAGTGCCTGTCCTTCTAGACACATAAATCAGGGGGTGAACTGGGACCTTCGACAAAGAAGGTGTCAGGGAGTAGCCTATAAGGCAGGAAAAGAGCTCTTGCTTCCCTCCCCTGCCTGAGGAGCTTGCAGGGACAAGGCCCTGGGGATCCCACCACAGGTTAACTGAGTTGCTCTGAGGCTTGGTCACCCCATCACAACCTCAACTGTGGATCATTCCGTGTGCAGGAATTTGAGTTAACTGGTCTTCTGGTTTCACGACTCCTATTCCCCAATTTTCTTGTTCAACAGTCATCTAAAAGGTCAGACCTCAAACTTACCTCTGCAGCTGAAATCCTACCCACCCTCCATTCCTATGCTTCTGCTTTTCCTTCTTCTCCCTCAGAGGAGAGGAGAATGAGAGAAAATTCACGTGTAAGGAATAAAGTATATAATTTTTTTTCTTTTAGCTTTCACACAGCCCTTTGTAACTGTCTACATAAATGAGCTTTTAAAGAAATCTTATCATTTGTCTCATCCTTCCACAACATACCTTTAAACTGAAATGTAATGTCAAATGAGTCATATTTTTCTTCCCAACCGCAGACTCGCTATGGCCAAAAATATTCACAACGCTTATGGAACCACTGCGTGGTTATCGACATGAAGGATTACTGCAGGTCTGTGTAGATGCTAGCCTGGAGAGGTCAGTCTCCACAGACCCATTCATCCTGACAATGGCATTGCCTTGGCACGTGTTAAGGGCTCCTTATTTAAAAATGTTAGCTGATGCATTTTGATTTCCTTTCAGCTTTCCATTTCTCTCATGAAAGGCAAGAAGAAGGGACAAGTTTGGTGGGTTTTTTTTGTTTGTTTTTTTTTTGTTTTTATCCATTTCTGCTGCTTTCTTCTATGGCATTTAAAAGGCTGCTCCAAGCATCTCTGCTTAATGCTTAGGGCACAGAACAGTTCAGTGACTTGCCAAAGGCCACAGAGGAAACAGGTGGCTAAACTGGTAAATTGATCAATCTCTTTATTCCTTTATCTACCACCCAGACTCCATCTTCTCTTTCAGACCAAAATTAGCACTCATTTGTGTCGTTGTTATGGAATGCGCCAAAGAAACATGATGCCAGCGAGGTGTTAATGTCAGTAACAAAAACAGGCAATGAAGTTTCCTTCATTGATATTAAGGTGATGTTAAGAATGGTCACGTCTTAAGAAAAAGCTTTTGCTTTTCCAAAGTTTGATTTTTAGTTTTATTCTTTTGTTGTCGTGTTAAATTATAGGTCATCTAAAATGCCTATTTCTTTCTAACAGACATTTGTTCTGCTTAATGAGAATAACAAAGGCATTTCTGCAGAGAAACAGAAGAGAGTGAAGCTGATACATTTCCAGAAATTTTCTTTCTGCCTGCAGCACGTAGCCTGAAAATTAATGTATTGTCTTGGGAGAAAACAGCTCCAGGGTGGAGGAGGAGTGCCTGGGATGAAGTAAAGGTAGGTCTCTCACACCCTAGTTCTGATAACTCAGTGGTTGTACACCTGCAATAAACCTGTTTCTATTGTGTTTGCAAGAAAAGCATGTCCGTGTCTTTTGATGAGCTTGGTTTTGCCAGCATGTCCGATGTGGCGTGAGAATCATGGCCAGGCTGAGTTACTCAGCTTAACCAAGGATTGCTTAGGGTCAGACTTATCTTCCCTCTTTAGAAGTGTTTATAGTGTGGGTATTTACTTCTGAACTCATCCCACGTGTTCCTTTTTAAGTCAACTGAGAGAAACAGGCACCTTCAGAGCGTGATTCATTTGAACTATTTGAGCTAATATTTTGTCAGCTTGTTCCCTGAGCTGATTCAGCTCACTAATGTGGAAGAAAATGATCCAGTCACTCTTCCTCGGTTACTTCTTTACTGGGTTAGTGAGTTAAAATAACTCACAAAGGGATGTCAATAGGAGAGATGGAAATAAGCATGAACAGAGGTAAACAGCTAGATTAGTGCATCTCGTTTCTTCAAACTGTAGCCTTTGACACCTGACTTCTGTTTATCTCCCCATTTAGATGAGGATTTGTCTCATATGTTTATGAAACAACATACTCAGCTATTTCTGCTGATGGGGATAAATAGTTTGACATAAGCAGTGTTGTTTCCAAGTCAAAAGAATGAGGAGAATGAACAGAATGTTGCAGTTTTTACAGCTGAGATGAAGGTATGAATGAGAATGGGGAATGGTATTGAATCGATTTAATGATAATACATATAAAATATGGTTGTAAATAACTTAGGTGTCTGAAAATGGAATGTCACATTTGGCTTGTTTAACCACTGGAAAGAAAGAGATAAGGGACATATCGTAAGTTCAAAACCAGTCCTAGTCAAACTCTCATCGAAGACAACAGGTAAATTCTCTTTAATGTAAACTGGAGGGTTGATTTAGAAATATAAATATCAAATGTTTTGTTGACTGAATGAATATGCATTTGACAATTGTTTTATACAATACTTGCTCAGAATAAAACAGTATAATAATAAACAGACTACTTTGCCAACCAAAGATATAATATGGAGGTGTAAAGGTTTAATTTTGATTTTACACAGGAGCGTAGATTTAGGACGTAGGCAGAGATATATCTACAGAGTATTTGGCTGATGGCATGTCCAGTCTCCTCTATCTCAGCCATATTTGAGCTAACTCCAAAGAATAAACTACAATTTATGCACTCGTGAAAGGCAGACTATATTAGCTCAGGCTCTGAAATACAGCCGCATACCTACCAGGCCTCTGGTTTAGAGCTGGCAAGTGCCACAGGTCCCTAATTTCGAACACTTGAGAAACAAAATTAACACTGGAAAATTAACATCGGGATTGATTTCACACCAAAACTGACTTCAAGATTTTTTCAAGGCTATAAGTATATCTGAGCAACTAAACCCAAGCCTGGAAAAAAAAATGGTCTTGAAAGTATGCTTATTCCTCTCCCTCACAGGGGTATTAGAAGAACTGATTTGACCTAGACATGTAATATGCATCAGGGGTTCTAGACACAAGGGTGTATATATTCAGATTTATATTACAATGAAATAGCTGAGTATGTTGAGAGTGCCTTTGTAATTTTAATAAAATTAATTTAATTTGAATTGGTAAGCAGTTGCTGAGAGACAGCAGTTCCCACTCCCGCCTGTGAAGGAAACCAGATCTTAACGGAACTTTGCAAGATATATAAATGTGATAAAGACTGCATAAAAAAAGTCTGCAAATGAGTTGCAAACCAAGGAGCAGAATGCTTGAATCACGTCTCTTCCCAGGCTTTATTTAAGCTAATTCTGAAAGAAGCTTCCCCTAAAGAAAGTATACTTTTTTAGATAGTAACACTAAAGTAAGTTAAATACTTGTAGTAGGCATAAGTCAGGCTTGCATTTAATCGACTCTCCATTAAAGGCATACTTACATGAATGGTCTTTGTCTGGATCAAAAAGCCAAGGCACAGTTATGATGGGATGGATAGTTTGGATAGTGAGATTAATTGTACTCTGAGGAAATTGTATTCAACATAATCAAGTGGTAAATCTAGTCTGTAAAGGAAGGATGCTCTAGGAGACCAGAACAAAAGAATGCATTGCTAGCCAATGTAACAGAAAAAATATGATAGATGAGATGGCAGGCTAGGCAAAGGTAGAAGTTTGCAAAAAGGAGATGGAGAATTAGATTCTTCTTTTTTCTTCCTATGCTATTCTCAAATGGAAATGACAGCTTTGCAGGAGGTAGAGTTACTCTGAAAGAGGTAGGAAGTGTCCTTAAAAGCCTTAAATGAGGAGAATGAACTTGGACTGGTGGTAGAGGAGATGGTACAGAAGTCAGAAGCTGCTTAAAAAGGCAAGCCTTTCTTTGCCCAAGAGAGGTCCTTTGCCAAGTCACACATGACAAGAAGAGAATGCTTGAACCAGGAGGGTGGGAGCTCCTCTGAAAGGGAGGAAAAGCTCTCCTGCTTGGCAAAGAAGCAATTCAGGACAAAGAAAGATAGAGGGGGCAAGAAAGAGACTAGCTTTGCAGTCACGTATAAAGCCACCCAGCTTCCCACCTCCAAAGTCCATGAAGTAACCCCAGAGCTACCAAGCCACATAAGCCACATTCCCTTCTTCTGCATGGCTCCCATCCTGTGGAAACTGCATTTTTTTTTTTTTTTTTTTTTTGGACTTGACTTAAGCACAATTTCAGCAGGAGAGGCAGAACGTCTCTTTACTGGGAAACAGCTGCAGGCTTGGTAATTGTGGTTCGCCCTGGTAGATAAAAGATGTTGGGATGCACCTCCTCAGCTGACTAAGAGCCTTGGTTTTCACATCAGCAGGCTACATGGACTGTTGATTTAGTGTACAGGTCTGGGGAAGCTGTGCTGAAAAGGAGAGCAAATATGGCCACTGTATTATAAAATAAAACAAACACAATGATGTCTTCCAGTCTTGAAAGGCACTGCTGAGGACATGCAGACTGCATGCAGTGGTAGCAAATGGTAGCTAAGCTCCCTGAGAAGCTGCCAAGCTCTAGACAAACAGAGCTTGGCATCTATTTTACTGCAAAGATCAGAGTCAACATAGATGTACCTTCGGACACCAATTTACAGGCTGTGAATATTCTTCAGATTTAGGAGCTTTCCTGTGACCCAGTATCGAGACACCCTCCGTTGTCCTCCGCAAACAATTCTGCTTTCCTTATCAGTTCCCATGGTGTAGCTTCAGTTGCTCCTCACACAGATCTCGTAAAAGTTGGGAATCCCATTCAGAAGGGCTTGCCTCTCCTCTAATGAAGGTCAGGAGTTTCTGCTCAAGGATTAGGGCATCTAAAGGTTGAGTGAAACATCTAAGTCACTTTGACTCACAAAGGCATTGTGACAATATATTTAGTGGTGGCTGTGAGATGCTCAGGTAATTCAGAAGTAGAAACTCTGTAGGTGCTTTTAGTAGGTGTGTTTCAGAGTACCAACTCTGTTCCAACCCCTTTTAGGACCCGCACCTCGCACAGCCCCCTTTGCAGTGCAGTATAAGTCAGGAAACGGGCTGTGGAGCCGAATAGCCCCGGTGTTGCCTCTCCTCATCAGCTGATGTCATGGCTCCTACCAAACCGGACCGACTCTCTTCGGAGACTTTGGGCCAATCTGTCTGGGGATGAAGCCGCTGCTCTAACACTTTCCTTTTAACTGAACAAACCTCCATAAAACTCTCTACCGGAGTGACACCTCGACCCACTACTGGTTCTCATATTGTTTCTACATATTGCCGTTGTTACATTTGCTTTAATCTCCTGTGGCTCCTTTTATTTGCACAGTAACTGGTGCCATTATTGCTGAGCTGTGTAATTACACAGTGGATCTCTCAGTAGCACTAAATATATAATTATGAAGTTCTCCGAAGTAGAAGGACAAAACAACTGTTCAGTGCTTGCAGCCAATGGAGTTTTACTGTATGCGCTTTCCATACCACTTAGTTTACTGCTTACTTAACTTTCCATAAAGTGTAATTAGGTTCTGGGTTGGGTTGGAAGACACATGGAGTATAATATATTAACTGCACTTCTTATTCATAAAGTAACAAAGACTCTGCATCAAGTTAACGCCAACAGTTTCCCTTGGAAATAGCACAAATAATTTGTCACTGCTCATTACTCTCACACTACTATACCACTGCTGGCTTTTTGAAAAGACAGTTTCTAAAATTATCCAGAAGAGCTGATTACTGGGTTTGGCATTGTAATGTTTAAATGGACCAAAACAATTCAAGATCTATGCATTTAACCCAAGCAAATAGAAGTGTTTTGTTTTTACATTTGTCTTTCTGGCATGTATGGATTGTTTTCTTTCTTTCTGAAGGGTAAAGGGTACCCAGTGGAATACAGAGAGCAGAGAGCCAGCACGAGGCCTCTGTTTAAGTGGGGTACAGACATTTGTCTTCTGAACAGAGAACAGTCTGACCTGAGCCTTTTACCAAAGACAGGAATATTAGCTCTCTGAAAGCAGACAGCAACAGGGGTTAGGCCACATTGCACGAGAGGCTTTCGCAAGCTCACTGAGATTTCTCTGTCTGAAGGGACAAGCTGGGACAAAAAGAGATAAAACAACTTCTCCAAGGTCACACACAACAGCCTTGTAGTGCAACAAAGAATAGAAGCGAGATTTCCGAAATGTCATGTTAGTGCCAGGTCGGCTTGGACATACTGTTTAGCCCCTCCATGTAGCACCTCTAGCCCACCCCAAACTCGCTAGGGTTCCTCGCCAAAAGACGTGTGTGTTCCCGTGAATCTGGCTCAATTCAACAATCACTGGAAATTTTGCTGCTTCCTTTGGAGACACAGCCAGCTACTCTCCACGCACAGTGTTTGCACTCAGCAGGGCTGGAAGGCGGAACGGATGCAGCCCCCACTTGCACACTCACAAGGCTGAGGGAGCCGATTCACATGTCACTCGTGGTTTGTCTGAATTGCAGGAACGTTCCTTGTAACTGAAATAGTATTATATCTGAATTTGTAACTCTTCCCTTCCAAAAAACTTCCCTGGATGGGGTGGCTGGGGATTCACTCCCCTCCTGTTTCACCTTAGTGCATAAGAGGCTTCAAATACTGTGCTATCCTGGGAAGAGATCAGAGGATAAATTGTGATGGAGAGACATTTCCTGCAATTTTGGAACAGAGAATGATCTGTTTGAGATATAACAGCTCTCCCTTTCTTGCATTCCCAAGTGTGAAGGGCTGGCTGGGGCCAGGGCTCCTGCAGCTCTCTAGCAGATGCTGTAGGTGGGCTTCCCTTTTCCTCCTCCCTGACCTTGGAGCCACAGACTCCACCGAGAACGAAGCAGGAGGGCTTTCTTGCATATCTGAACAGGGGTGGGAGTTATTATCCCAGTGAGCTTATGATACTTAGCCTCTCACAAAGCAAAATGAGTAACACAAGACTGGATCTTCAGTCTCCAATCCCAGTCCCACCCCTTTGCTCTGCTGACATGAAATAAGCTGACCGCTGAAATCTGGCCCTTTATTACAGTAGCATCAGCCCAACATTAGCAGACATACGGGAGATTGGGCGAACTGGCAACTGACTTTGAAATGATCTTTTCTAGTACAGAGAGAAACACATTGGGGGACTATTCTGAGTTACTTGGTACTGCTCCACTCCAGGTTTCCCCAGCTGCAGTGCCTGACTTTGCTCTATTAAGTCACTTCACAGCAATTTCGGAAGAAAGCGCTGTCATATAAAGAGATCCCATTTTAAAATTATGGTCCTAAACAGTAAGCTTTAATTTTCCAAGCGGTAAATCTTCTCCATTTTGTACGTGTTAGGCACAAGTAAAGACCAAAAAGTAGGGTTTAGAACCTGTTTTCTAATGCTTTGCTTCATAGACAGTATTTTTCATGCCCTGCTCATTTTCCCTCTTTCTTATCTGCTTTTTTTTTCCTTCAAAAAAAAAACTTTTCACTTTCTTAACATGAATCCTTCTCTTTTTTTCCTGTTGTTGCTTGTCACTTGAACAGTCACCCAAAGAGACTCAGTGTGGTACTAGCTCTCTTTAGTAAACCCATGTTTCACTTGAACTGAACTACCATTTCCTTATTTAAAGAGTTAAGCTTCAATCTGGCTAAGACAAGTTGATGACAGGCTAAACAGAGGCATACCCCAATTCTCCCCAAAGCTGCAGGAAATACAGATAACAGACAATAACTTCTAATTTCAAGAATCTTCTCATAATAATAATTTTTGATCCTGATAGAGAGAAAAGGCACTTAATTAACTCTCTCTGCTTATCTGTCTTCCATCACGTTCAAGTATATTGTGTATGACTCTACAGCTTTATACACTGCAGCACAGGCTCATCAATAGCGATTACTGTTCCTTGCCTGTCTTCAGCATCTTTGTTCAGCAGTGGATCTGAGACAGAGTCAAAGCTGAAACAGCTACCAGCAATGAATGGCACATGAAGACAAAAGAACAGCATGAAAACCTTAAGTAAGCTTCAATACCATAACAATACTTCTCAACAGCACAGCCTATCAATATGAAGTCCTTAAAATGCAGTTTAGAATGCTAAGTAATAGCCTTATCCCCACCAGCAACACATATAACAACACTGAACTGCTAACTTCAATAGCTTCTAATTAAAGACGATCGACTTTTCCCATCGAAACCACATTTATTTTAATAGGAGACTAATTGTTTTCTTCCAAAAATGATTTTCTTCACATACTTCTTTGGTTTTCAAAATAAACCCCACTCCAAACCTGAACTTATCATTCTTTTCTTCCAAGAATCAAATTTTATTTGAAAAGTAAATTTTAAATTATAAAAGTAAATTTTAAATTATAATTTTCTGCAAGAAGCCATGTCCAAATTCTTTTACCCATTTCTGTGTATTACAAGAAATCCTTGTTCTGAGGCAAGTGTCCTTGTGTCTGGTTCTTTATTCCTCCCCGGGCATCTGAATTTCACATCCTCTGCGAACGCTGAATCCTCTCATAGAGTTTGGCCTCACTTCTGAAGATTTATCTGCTTACTTAATTGTATGAGGTATGGCAAGTTCCATTTCCATCAAATTTCACAGAAATATTTTCAATACTATAACGTAAGATAGGATTTGATACCAAGATGTCCCAAAAGGTAAGGGGTAGGTGATGACAGTATTTCAGGAGGAGTTAAATAGAAGGCAAAAGAAATCCTGAAAAACACTAGTCAAGTGATGCTTGATACAAGAATCTTTTGTGGGTGAAGACTGAAAGATGTTTGAAAAAGAAAGGACATATGACCAAGTAGCAGAACTTTGTTCTGCTAGTACTCCCAACTGTATTAGATTTCAGGACCTTTCTAGCAACACTTAATAACATATATTGTCCCCACTTGGTGTTTCCACCTTCCAAGTGTTTCCATCATAAAACCTTTGCTAGGTTAAATGTTACAAGGGAAGATTCATCTTCAGGTTTCATGGCACAAAATAATCCTTGCCAGGCACCAGGAATCAATGATTCTTATTTTACCTTGAGATGACAGATGTGCATTTAGTTGCCTTGCTGACTAGAAAAGGCTTACTGAAGGAACTGTGTTTCCTGCTTAGCATGCTGAATAAACTGCTGCCTCGCCATGAGATACAGAGGAAAACTGCTACCATTGCAGAACTTCTTCAGTGGAAAAAGCAAAGGTGGCCAGCAAACAGAAACTGAGCCCTGTGAAAAGCAAGGTCGTTTGTAGACTGGAAAAAGTATTTTGTCTCAAAGTTTGGCTTACTATTTGCTTTTCATTTTTAACAAAATGTTAAGAACAGTCATTGGACCCATTATCCTATTTCCTCTTTACAGATAAATACTCCAGGTACAGAAAATTCAGAGTGTCTTTAGTTGAGTTGTAAACTATTTCTAAATCGCATGTGTCACAATTCAGTGTCTAGTAGATAAGACCTTGGTTCCTCTCAGGAATCTTCCAAAAAGAATAATGTCCTTGACCACAACTAGAAGAGAGGGGGAGAGGGAAGAAGAGAAGGACAAAGAGATACCATTTAGTCCCTTTATTCAATGCTAGAGGTTCTCCTTCTACCGTCAGTGAGAGCAAAAAGCTATTTCTAAACATATCCTAAAGACCAAATCAGACACAGGACATGATATTTCTTTATCTGGTACTTAAAGACAGACAGTATGTGAGGTGGATTCTTTTTTATAGTCCTTAGCGAATAGACTGCTTCAATCCAATCCTCCTTTTGTGTCTCCCATAACTGCCATCACTGTAGAGAGAATAGCAGTATTCACTGGTCTTTAGATTTCACAGTGTGTTTCTATTTAGGGGGAAAAAAAAAAAAAAGGCAATCAAAGATCATAGTAATATTTAGATAGGAGATAGTGTTTTTTACATCCAGAGCCCACAGGCATCCTGGAAACACAGTGGAGAGGGTAATCCTCTCTCATTAGGTCAGCAGACAGACTGGTTTACTGGCCAGGGAAAGTTTAGACTGCTTCAACACAGTGTAAATGACACAGCTTCTTTTGAGAAGAATATTATCCCACGGGGACACGTTACCAGTCAAAAACCTCTATCATAGAATGACAGGTCAAGTCAACAAAACTTATGAAGGAGAGCTCATAATGAACATAAAAAGTGCAAATGCAATGAGACTTTTGGCTGTTTTTGCACAGCTCACACATCTCTCCCATGTCTACCCCTGTCAGCCCCAGTGCCTGAGTCATTTGTTATTCTACTTGGGACTACTGCGATGTTGGGAGCTGTACAAACAGGAAAAATGCTCCCTTTGTCCCAGAAAACTTCTTATGGTATTGTACCGTTTCTGTTCTCTCCAAACTTAGTGACAGAACTTTCCCTGACTTTGGTCAGGTTAGGGCAGATCTGAAGACATGTAGGATCTCCAGACATGTAGTCAGGGAGAATATCTAGTTCTTTGAACTTGCTATTCTTGAATTGATCTAAGGCAGACTGATGCCAAAAATGGCTTCCTGCTGCCTGCCACTGACCTTAGTCACACAGTCCTGACTTCTCCCTTGGGCTGGCACTGGTTTAGCTGCATGGTGAGTGCAGGGTATTGTGAACACCAGATGGATTATTTTCCATTAGAACAATGAGCTGTTTGTTTCACCCTTCAGCTGCATAATCCCCAAAGTGAAGCAGGATGGTAGCAGGACCATAATCCTGGCTAGGAAGGTGGAGAAGAGGTAGAAAAAGTAGGAGTGAGCAGGACTTCTTCATCAGTAGCCCAGTTGGATCACACAGAGTATAATGTGAAACCACATTGCTGGTCTCGGTCTGCTGGAAGCAGATAGGGAATGACCTTTGCACTCATGGTATCTAGGGGTTGCTTGTAAGAGAGTGTAACTCCTAGGCATAACTAATTATGCTCATCTGATTGCAGTACACATGATCTATTCTATCAACATCCGGCTTTTAGCACAGTCTCTCACACTGGGATCCCAGAAAGGCATCACAGTTTTTACATTGCATGATCCAGAGTCCACAGTTCCACAGGGAGCACTGTAGCAGTTTAAGAAGAAAAAAGGGTTCTGACTATATGCTCATACTTTTAAAAATCCCTTTTTCTCCTGAATCAGTAAAATTTTGGGAAACGTTGTTTATATATTATTTAGGAGTCAATCAGATATTGAACTCAGTATGACTTAGGCTGTGTAAGTAATTAAAAACTGACCCCATGGGCATGTATAGGGGCAAGAACTGTGGTTGTGTAAGGCCAATGGCTAAGCATGATGGTGAAAAGCAGCAGGAAGGAAAAGAAAGAAAAAGCCAGGATTTTCTTTTTTGGTGTCTCAGTAACAGAGGGGAAAGAAGCCATGCACAAAATCTGTTCAGTTTTAAAATTTTATTTGGTAATATTTGTGGCATCACTTTTCAAAGGGAACAAGTCACAGAAAATTGAGGAAATTTAATAGCTCTTATAGGTATTAAAATTGGGAGCAATTAATTACGTCTAAATTTGCCTGAGTAAATGTTCTCCCTAACCTAAAGGAGGCTTGCAGTGCTGGGGTATAAAGGTCGTTGGGGAAAGTAAGAAATAAGAATTCTCCTTTGAGCAACAAGGTCCCTGAGTAATCCCATATGCTACATGAACCCCTGTTAAAGATGAGAAATAACCAAAAACCAGGTGCTATTGCTGGAAGTGTGGGGTTTAGATGAAACAGTTGGAAGCTCTATTAACTGCAACAGAGCAGACGCAGCTGGGCAGAGTGCCTGGCTGAGCAGGAACAAGATCACAGAATTATCAGAATGGCGGAGGTGGGAAGGGACCCCCTGAGATCATCTAGTCCAGCCCCTTGCCGAACGCAGGGTCAGAGAGAGCAGGTTCCACAGGACCACGACCATTTGGGCTTTGAATACCTCAAGAATGAAGACTCTGAAAAATTTCTGAGCAACCTGTTCAGGTTCCTTATAGTTAAAAACCCCAAACCAAATACCTTAATTTTAAATGGAATTTCTTGTATTTCAGTCTGTGCCCATTGCCTTTCATCCTTTCATCGATCACCACTGATGACAGTCTGGCTCCATCTTCTTTACTCCCCCCCACCAAGTGTGAGGACTCCTGTCACCTTTTCTTGCCTTTCTGCACATCAGGATGATCCATTCTTGAGCTTGGAGATAGTGATCCTTGAAAATCAAGCAGCTGTCCCTGACCCCTCTTCTCTTCAAGAGAATCTCCCAGGGAAGAGCTGCCTGAAAAGGCCAAGTCTGCTCCCTTCAAGTCCAGGCTTGTGATCCTGCTTCCTGCTTTTTGCCCTGCTCACTCCTCTCATGATCCTGCACTCCACCATTGCAAGATCACTGCATCCAAGCTGTCCCCAGCTTTAAGATCCCTGACCTGTTCTTCCGTGTTTGTAAGTATTAGGTCCATCAGACCATGTCTCGTCATCAGCTTCATCAATCGTCAACCACTTATGTCAGGAAGTTGTCAATAATGCACTCCAGAAACATCCTGCATTGCTTGTGTCCTGTTAGGTTGTCCCTCCAGCAGATTCTGGAGTGGTTGAGGTCCCTCATAAAGACAAGGGCCTGCAAACACGAGATTTCTTCCCTTTGTCCAAAGAAGACCTCATCTGCTTCTACCTGATTAGGTGGCCTGAAGCAGGCACCAACAATGTTACCCTTTTTGGTTTGTGCTGTGATCCTAGAATCCACTACCCTCTGGATGCAACCCTCCAACCAATTCCTCATCCCCCAAACAGTCTACCCATCAAATCCATATGTCTCCAATATAGAGAGATGGATGTTGTAGGGGACCATTCAAAGGCCTTGCAGAAGTCCACATAGATGACATCCATATTTCTTCCCTTCTCTACTGATGTGGTCACTCCATCATAGGAGGCCACTGGGTTGGTCAGGAAGAACTTGCCCTTGGTGAAGCCATGCTGGCTGTCTTGAATCACCTCCCTGTCCTCCAAGTGCCTGTGCATATCTTCTAGGAGGATCTGTTCCATGATCTTCCTAGGCACAGAGGTGAGGATGACAGGTTGATAGTTCCCAGGATCCTCCTTTCTACTCTTTTTAAGAATGGGTGCAATGTTTCCCTTTTCCTGTCACTGTGGGCTTCGCCTGTCTGCCATGACTTTTCAAATAGCGTGGAGAGTGACTTGGCAACTACATCAGCCAATCGCCTCAGGACTCTGGGATGCATCTGGTCAGGTCTCTTAGATTTCTTTATGTTCAGGTTCCTCACGTGGTCACAAACCTGATCTTCTCTTGCAGTCAGGGGCACTTTGCTCCCCCAGTCCCCATAGAATCATAGAATGTGTTGGGTTGGAAGGAACGTTTAAATGCCATCTAGTCCAACCCCCCTGCAGTAAGCAGGGACATCTTCAACTAGATCAGGTTGCTCAGAGCCTCATCAAGCCCGGCCTTGCATGTCTCCAGGGATGGGGCCTCCACCACCTCTCTGGGCAACCTGTGCCAGTGTTTCACCACCCTCATTGTAAAGAACTTCTTCCTAATGTCTAACCTAAACGTACCCTGCTCTAGTTTAAAGCCATTGCCCCTCATCCTATTGTTGCATGCTCTTGCAAACAGCCCCTCCCCAGCTTTCTTATAGGCCCCCTTCAGGTACTGGAAGACTGCTGTAAGGTCTACCCGGAGCCTCCTCTTCTCCAGGCTGAACAACCCCAACTCTCTCAGCCTGTCTTCATAGGAGAGGTGTTCCAGCCCTCGGATCATCTTCATGGCCCTCTGCTGGACCCACTCCAACAGGTCCATGTCCTTCTTGTGCTGAGGGCTCCAAAGCTGGACACAGTACTCCAGGTGGGGTCTCCCCAGAGCAGAGTAGAGGGGCAGAATCACCTCTCTGGATCTGCTGGCCACAGTTCTTTTGATGCAGCCCAGGATGCCATTGTTGGCTCATGTCCAGCTTTTCATCCATGAGTACCCCAAAGTGCATTTCCGCAGGGCTGCTCTCTATCACATCATCCCCCGGCCTGTATTGATAACGAGGGTTGTCCTGACCCAAGTGTAGGACCTTGCACTTGGCCTTGTTGAACTTCATAAGATTTGCTTGGGCCCACCTCTCTAGCTCATCCAGGTCCCTCTGGATGACATCCCGTCCCTTTGGCCTGTCGACTGCACCACTCAGCTTAATGTTGTCAGCAAACTTGCTGAGGGTGCACTTGATCCCACTGTCTATGTCATCTTGCAGTCCATCCACTCAAGAGGTGTGGGAAGAGAGATTGCCAGTGAAGACTGAGGCAAAAAAGTTGCTGAGTACCCCAGCCTTCTCCTTGTCCGTTGTTAACAGTTTGCCAGTGTTGCTCATAGGGGGGGGTACATTTTCTTTGACCTTCCTTTTCTGGCTGACATACCTGTAGAAACCCTTCTTATCATTCTTTTCATCCCCTGCCACGTTCAAATCCAGCTGCGCTTTGGCCTTCTTGATGCCATCCCTACACAACTGGGCAGTGTCCCTCTACTTTTCCCAGGATACCTGTCCCTGATTCCACTGCCTGTGCACTTCCTTCTTGCCCTTTGGTTTGACCAGCAGGTCTGGACTCAGCCATGCTCATCTCTTGCCCTCCTTTCCTGATTTCTTACACCTGGGGATCAAGAGCTCTTGAAGTCTATCCTTACCCATAGACTCAGTCATGGCAGTCTCTTGCCCTCCTTTCCTGATTTCTTATATCTGGGGATCGAGAGCTCTTGTGTTCTACCCTGACTCATAAACTCTTGACTGCGTCCTCTCCTATCCCCAGGCAGAGTTCCATTCATCCCTTCTGCTGTCTCAAATAAAGGACAAATCCCCCTCCTTGCCTCCCATTCTCTCTTTCCTAAAGAGCCGGGATCCATCCATCCCATCACAGGATTCTAGCTGTGTGAGCCATCCCACGTCTCCATGATGTCAATGAGATGGTAGCCCTGCACCTGCACATAGACCTCTAATTCCTCTTGTTTTTTCCCTCTGCTGCATGCATTTGTGTACAGGCATTACAGAGGCACCCACTTATGCTGTCCTGTTCCCAGAAGAGGTATTGAGAACCTACCCCCTCATCCTTTCCTGTAGGCACTTCTTTCTTTGTGTATGTACACTTGGAGAAGGACTTCTTCAACCCTGTTTTGTTTCTTTCAGTGTCTCTTCTGTACAAATCATCTGTACCCTTTCCTTGCCAACCTGGCCTATCACTTCCTCACTTGACTGTGGGCTGTCTTCTCCCTCCCCTGTCATCTCTAGCTTACTTAAGGGTTCAATAACTCTATGCAAGGTAATTTATTCAATCAGTGAGCTCTTTAATAAAAATTAGTGCTCAATCAATGAGTAACCCAGGACCAACCATGCATACCATACCGTCTCTATGGAATATCATAAAGGCCAGAATCAGCAACCTGAATCTAAAAATAGGATAAGAGCCTTTTTTATCTTTATTATTCCTTAAAATATTTTATTCCATTCAGGCTTTAGAAATTTTTGTTTCCTTTTGCAAAAACACATTGCAATTGTGTCTCTACTAGGCCATGAGAAACATTGAAAGCAATTCTAAAAACAGTGTGAAGCTGTTTTGGAAACCTTGCTTGACTCACTCATAATTTCTGTTCTGAATCAGTTCTTCTCTGTTGTTTCCTGTTATGAAGACTGACACCCAAACGAGAATCACATATGCAGTTACAGATAGAACTCTCCTTACATATGGATTTCTACATGTGGCAAGTTGAGGGAATATGAGAGAGATACGACTGGAAAGCAGAGTGATGTCCTTGTCGAGTTTCAGTCATTCTGCTAAGACTAACATAACTCACTTCAAATGATAAAAATTAAGAGGAAGTTTTGCACGTGGCCTTATGATCTCTCCTGGGGTAGACAGGAGAGTTGGTTCTTGCAGTAGCTCTTGCAGTTGACAGTCCAAAAGTTCCTTGATATATATAACCCAGTGAAAAGTCATTGTCACAGCAGATATCTGTTGTTAGTAAATATGGTCATTATGCACCTGAATTATATTCCAGATATCAGCAAATAGAGAAAGCAGATTTATTTATTTTTTTACTGATCTATCTGTATCTGAGGGACCTGTTCTGAAAATATTTCAGCCAGAGGTTGAATGGGGATCTCTCATGTGGAAAAAAGTGCCCATGTGCTTGGATTTGGGCTTAGATATTTCAGCAGAACGGTTTGATTTTGCAGGGCCTTTACTGATCTTAGAAATATCTTGAAAAAATTTCATGCTTTGGAGACTGCGGTGATCATAAAGGACTCAGGCAGACAGTCCTTCACACTGAATGCTCTTGCACTTGTCAGCTATTGTCAAAACCCTGAAATATTCATATGTTTATGCTTTGTTAATTATCATCTTTTAATTATTTACAGCAATCTCTATCAATTCCATTTACTGATAGAAATGAAGAAAAGATCCTTGCTGTGCTGTTAGTCAATTTGAATAGATAAAAAAAGGTGCCCAGGGCAGAATAGAAAGGAGGAATTTTTTCTCATCAAGTCCGAGGCTGAATGAAACCTCAAGAGAGTATGAGCAAAAGGAGAATTAGACCACAGGCTGGCTGCTTCTGACAGAGGAATCTGGGGGCAGAAACTTAACTTGGAAGCAGCTCTGATAGACCAGGGTCTATCAGAGTCCATAGGGTCCAGAGGGTCAGGACTGTTGATTTCTCTGTCAACAATTTCTGTGTATGCGGGAAGCTCAAATCAAGATGGGAGAGGGAGAAGAATTCTAACTTGGTGAGAATCATTCCACTTGTGCTTCATATTCATACAGAACACCCCAGAACAAGTCTCACCTGTTTCTGCATTTTTCAGAGTGTGCCAAGGAGGACAGCCACTCAAGAGCGACCCTCAGAGACCTCGTTTTCTTTGTGCTCTTCCTCCTCCTCTTCCTCTTCTCAACTTGCTTTCACTCCAGCGAAGGCTTTGATGCCAGAAATCAAGTAAAGGACAATGGCATAAGTGCTCAGAGAAAGGGTCCAAGAAAGTGGCAGATATAGAATTACTGTCCCTGTGGTTATACATTCACATCTTTCAACAGTTTAGGAATTCACTGGGCTGGAGATTGCATCTGGGCCAACATTATTGCTTTAAATGTTGCAATCATTTTTTATTGCTTTAATCATTTATACATTAAAAGCCCTATGGGGTCCTCAGCGCTAAGTCAAAGGATAGTAGCGATGCTTGCCCTCTTCTGGGGACACAGCAGCCAAAAGGAAGTATACCCAAGTCCCCAGCAGAAACACTTCAAGGTAATATTCATCTGAAGGCTTTTAGGGATGGAAAAAAAACGCCAAACAATGTTTTGCTGCTTCACAAATACTGTGCCTGTTACAGGATATAACAAAATGTTTAAGGAGCATATAAAATAATAACAGGATACAACACATCATTATAGACAAAATATTTGGAACATAATATGAAATTGCAGCAAATCCCATCCCTCCCACCACTCACTCTGTTCCAGCCATCATCATAAAGTTATTTACTCTACATAAAGGCAGTCAGTTCTTGATTTTTCATAAGTGCATTAGCAGCCTGCACAATAATCTAGACCACATTTCCTCCATAACACCATGGGCTGGAGAAAAGTCTACAGAAAGCCCATACTGCCTATATCAGGCCATGTCAAACTGCCGAAGAAACCAATTGAAAAGATTTATTAACTCAAAAATAAAGGCAATAAATATGTTTCTACAGACTAATTTAAGTAAGTTTTGTGCTAGCTACATACTTCCTTTCTTGAAAATAACCCATGCCACTGTGACTCTTGATTACTGAGCGCTGACTCTACCTGTGTATAAAGAACACATTTTTAGCTTTTCCTCCCTCCTACCAGAAAGGGGGGGACAATTTCGAGATAAACTTGATTTTCTACTTCAAATCCTTTTGTATGGCTCAGAATTTTTAGCAGTTAAACTGTTTTTCTGTGCAGTACTAGAAGTGGAAGATTTGGAATGACCAAATTATAGTCTTCCTCTTTGTTTCAAGTGTATCTGACCAGGTCCTGCGACAAGCTTGTTATAGAGAGCTGGACGAGTATGATTTTATAATTTTTATGACCATTGTCTTTATTCAGTATCTCCAAAGCTATCACAGTTCTTACTGTGATACAACTTACACAACAGGAAAATAGATGCAGTAACAATTAGTTACATGGATAAATCACAAAAGTGAGAAAGTCCCTGATCCTCAAGTTCCAAAATCATCAGATTTAGTACCATAAAAGTACAGAAAAATCGTGACAAACATAAGGAACAACTTATGTATTAAGAATGTTATTTCAGTTGGAAAATCACATGCTTCAAAGAAGACATATCTGAGGTCTGTAAAGCCAGCAGTGACATGGAAACATAGCAACTGTGGAATGATTGTGCATTGGCTTTTCCAATACAAGAAACAGAGGCATTACATGGAACAAGTAAATGGAGAGTTCAAGCAACACTGTGTTTCTTCAGACAACATGTATTTTTTTCAAGCTGTGGAATTCCTTATCCTGGGATCTTGTGGATATTAAAAGATGAATAGAAGAAATCAGACTAAAAGAAAAGTCAGATGAATTCATATAATTAAAAATCCTTCAAAAACACTGACTTTGGCTCAAGATGTCCTTAAGCCAAAACTTATAGAAAAGGTATTTCTAAGGAAAGTCAATTATCGTATTCTAATACCCTGCATGCACATCTGTTATAGAGGCACTATGACAAGCAGCACTCTGGATGAGGAAAACTTGTCTGACCACGTTTTAACCATTATAGTATAAAAATACTATGTGCTAATATGGTTAAAGAAGTATGTATCTGTGAAGATACTGGGTCAAGGAATTGACCCACACACAAGAGCAACGTGAGACCAAAATAAAGCTAAGCAGGATAACTTAGGATACCAAAGGTTGCATAATACATCTATGTTAAAGCAAATTGAATGAGACCATAGAGATGTAGTCAATACAGGGAACGGACTTTAGAGAGCTATTCAGGTCAACTTGAAATAGGCACGTACCTTCAGAACAGTTCACCAGATCACATTGGCTAAACTGGGGTGTCCATAGCAAGAGATTAATCTCACCTCTAGTGTTACAAAAGCCACCACAGAGAAAACTGAAGGTCTTCTCCATTTAAAATTCTTCCTATTCATTAGACAGACACATACATCGGTAAATGCTACTCCAAATAATATGAAAGGTATTTTTTTTAAGTAAGATGCCCTCTCCAGAGAGTCATAGGAAATGAATCTTTTTAAGCCTATTAGAGAAGAGAAAGGCATATCTCTTCAGGCACCATTAGATTTTGTTAAAGCGTGGATAGAAGCTGGAGAAATGAAAATCTGAAAATATACTTAGGGTAGAGTCAGTCAGGTAGAGATTTCTTGGAACTGTAAAAACAAATTTGTCCAGAAAAAAATCAGGGCACTGATGACCTTTTAGTTAAAACAGCAGTGAAATATTTCTTTAGGTGATTGCTAATGGGATCTGGAAAGTGAAAGCCTTGTTCGGGTAAACACTGGGCACCAATGGCAATAAGTAAGACATACAATTCTCTTTGTCTTGACTCACTTCTTTAAAAGCAAAATTACCAGAAGACAATCTGTTGCAGCAATTTCTTGCGAATGATACCAAACCCAGGAATACCAGGAAGGAACTGAATGCCTGTGTCAAATATGCTTTTGCACAGATTCCACTCAACTATATCAAAAGCCTTTTACTTAGAGAGAAGTCATCAAACCTCAATTATTTTCTAAACTGAGAAGAAACAAGCTTTCTTACATTGAGTATTAAGTCACAGTGGCATTGGGACAACTGAGGTGTAACCTAATTGATTGTATTTGATTTAGACAAAAGGAGTGTGAAACTCAAATTTTCAGCTGTATTTGCTGGATTTATGAGATAAATTTGGAATCTTTCAGGCTTTACGTTTCAAAGTACTCATGTTTGAGGAAATTGCCACTTGTAGTGAAGCTGTTCAGTAAAAATACAAGGGGAGTTAGAGGAAAAAGCCAGACCAAAGGTTATCAGCCATACCAGTCACCAGTAGTTCACCTCCAAAGCAGGATTTTATTTTTTTTTTCAGTTTGAATAGGCAAACTAAATACTTTCCTTTAACCAGATAGGTTTCTTATGCTTATCCAAGCATTTCTTCACAAAGACAGAACTTAAAATTATTTCCTTACAGAATTATAAAGCCAGAACTATACAGACTTTTTCATAAGTAATTAAAATAAAGCACTGTTTTTCTATCATCTCAATCTTTTTTTAACTGAGCATATTGATGAAGATGAGCTTTTTGCCTCTGTCCAGTGCAGCTAACATTGCTGGTTCAGTATTGTGTTAAAAGAAAGAAATTATTCCTAGAAAAAAATACTGATTTTTTGTTTTACTTTTTCAATCAGACCAAAACTTGAACCTGACAGCAAGTGCTGCAAAGTTGTTTTAGAGTCAAGACTCGGGTTCTTTTATCCTGAAGTTCTAATGGACTGTTGACTTTTTGTTTTCCAGAGGCATGAAAGAATATCTCCCCTAAGACTTTGGCTATCTCCCGCAATAAAGGAGCAGAACTGTTCCTAATGATATTTGTCTCTGCAAGCAGTCTGCATTGTGGTTTTTTTTTTCAATAAAATGTGAAAAGAGACTCAAGTAAAGCCACACTCATCCTTCAGAGTTCCTTGCTGTTCCAGCTGGGAATTTTATCTAAAACTAACCCATGTGAGGTTACTGACAGTCTCACAATTAACTACATGGTCAACTAACTATTGACGACAACAACAACAAAAAGTTTTCACGTAGAAAAAAATAATTATGGGAGAAAAAGAAAATACTATCTTTATAGACCTTTCTAGTTATCTACCCACGCAAGCTTTTCCTTGTTCTTTGAAAAGATACATGTGTTTGTAATTTTTATGCTAAAGTCACCAGTGCAAACCCTACAGTCCCACATTCTTAAGAATTCCTCTTGTAACCTCCATCCATCTTGTTTTTTCTTCATTTACCACAACATATGGTAACAACCTTCTGCTGAGCACACGTGCAGCCTTGGTCATTTTCCCTTGGTCATTTCTTATGAAAAAATCTTGTTGCTTTTTGTCTGAATATTTTTCGCAGCAATTGTGTTTAACAATTTTTATATTTTCTTCACTTGCTAAGTTCTTGCTTAGCAGTCCTTTATTCTCTTCTATTCAGGTTAACTCTCTGACTTGGACCTAGCTAGCAACTCTTTATTCTACATTTCTTTTAGCTAAACTCATTTCCTGTGGGTCACTATATCAAATACTTTTTGAAAGTGCAGATAGATTAGATATATTTCCAATGCCTAAAAAAATCTATAAACTTATTAAAGATATCTGTCAAATTAGTCTCATATGATTCATTCATTCCTAAAATTCTTCCTGCTTATTTATCTGAATGGGATTAATAAGTTTTAGATTTTTACAGAGTCAAAATACATAAGTGTGTTTTCTGTTTCTCCAGAAGACCTACTCATACTTGCACCCCAGTTTGTCTCAGCCAAATTTGAAAGAAGGATTGAGGCCTCAGACGTATGAAGTTCTAGCAAGTTTTATGACAACTGGTGGGTGGGATGGATACAGAGGAGGAAAAACTATTAAAAAATCCCATGTTATTCCATGTGCTTCCCCCAGAGCAATCTGCTCTGACCTTGGTAACAAGTTAAAGCTCATGTTTTAGCAGACCTCATTGTCTCATTGTGCCATTGTGAGTATGCTGCTTCCATGCTTGGGGCAATGACTGGGTTAAGAACCTTCACCATAAAGAAATCCTAGAGTCTTTCCACATCTGACTTCTCCTCAATCAAGATGCTTCTCAGATATTTGAGAAATACAATTATCATCACTTGTCTTTTGAAATCAAGGATCTCACTTTCAGACTGTTTCTTTTTGTTTGGTTGGCTTTTTTAAAGGATTTCATTCAATGAAGTTGGACGAACTTGCAATCCCATCACTGTAATTGTAGTGTATGATTACCTAATCTATAATCCCGTAATTATTGACTGTAACCAATATTATCTTGTCATATTTCGTTTTGTATTGCCATAGCAGTCTCCCTAGAAAAAAAATGCCTTTAATAATGTGATCTTATATGTTTGAGAAAGGCTTTTCAAGCTATAACCGATCATTTTTATGGATGTGGAAACAAATGTATCTGATTTTCTTTTATACTGAAGATAAAACTCCCTTCAGCTATTCATTATATAGGTAAGGAATTCCAATTAAATAATTCATTTGCCTCTTCTCCTCTAAACTTTCCATATTCTCATTCCCTTTGAAGGAATGTAGGTAGATTTCATAGTTTGTGATGGAAATCTAAGTACTGAATATTATTCAATAGTTTATTTTTGCTTTAAACTAACATTACAAAAAGTTAAGAGAAAGAAGAAAAAGAAAGAAGGGAAAACCCTATGATCCAATTTAATCTGCAAGTGACATTTAAATAGGCAAAAAGCAAAGATACAATTTGATCAAGATTCAGAGATTATTTATTACTTCTCTTGTGATAAAAGCCAGCGGCTTTCATCATGTATGAATGCTCCATTTTGCTGGATGCTTTACACAGCATAATGAAATGTCAGGCCCCTTCGCTCTTCTATATTAAGAGTTTGTTAGAAGGTAACGAAAGGGTCGTACAGATCCTAACTCCCTATGCTAGCAACAAGCATCTTGAAACTTTATTGACTCCTTCAATTTTAAGATTCCTGTTATTAAAGAGCTGATATCTAATAAAACAAACGACCAAAGATAGATATTGACACAGGAAAGAACAACAAGAAAAAATGAAGGAATCCTATAACAATCTTAGTACACAAGGCACTGGCATTCATCTTATCCTACTTCAGATAGTTTAGACACCCAAAGCTGAACTTGAAAACTAAGGTTCACACCCAATCACAAGAAATCAGCATGCCTAGACTGAGATTCGTGTAAGTCATTTCAGTAATTTCAACTCTAATGTGACGTGCATTATACCATGCAAATGCCCATATTTTTCAAAAAGCAAACCTAAAATTACTAGCTCAGATTAAGGGTACGTATACATGCACATATATGTATGTTGTGGATATAGATCATTTGCTGGCAGGATTTACATGGATATTACAGCAAAGCAATTGCTTTTGGGCATGTTATTTGGGCAACTCTATCTTCATGGAAAGAAATACTGCAATCTGGAGACATACAAGTCAAAAAAATAAATTGTGCCTGTTTTGGCTGGAATTTAATTTTTTTTCATAGTATCTGATATGGTACTGTGTTTTGGAATTGTAACCAAAACAGTGTTGATAACACACTAATGATCTAGCTGAGCAGTGCTAACAAAGAGTCAAGGCCCCTTCTGCTTCTCACTTTGCCCCTCCCTGTGAGTAGGCTGGAGATGTACAAGAATTTGGGAGGGGACACAGCTGGGACAGCTGACCCCAAATGAACAGAGGGATATCCTATACCCATAAGACATTGTGCTTAGCAGTAAAAGCTCAAGGAAGGAGGGACATTCAAAGTTATGGCATTTATCTTCCCAAGCAACACATGACGGAGCCCTGCTTTCCTGGAGACAGTCAAATATCTGCCTGCTGATAGGAAGTAGTAAATGAATTCCTTATTTTTGCTTTGCTTGTGAGTGCAGCTTTTGCTTTCCCTATTAAACTGTTTAATGAAACCCCACATTTTTTCTTACTTTTACCCTTATGATTCTCTCCCACATCCCAATGGTGGGGGAGTGAGCAAGTGGCTGTGTGGGGCTTAGCTGTCTACTGGGGCTAACCAACAACATAAATATATACAACGTCAGTAATAAGGCTATTATTTATTGGCTAACACACAATTGATGGCTAGAATGTGATGAGCTCCTAGCCTAAGCATCAGTTCAGCATCCGCAAAAGCCACTTTGCTGGCCAGGCATGCAACAGTCAGGAGCAGAAGTGGTGGCCTCTACTGCTCACTGAAATACATTTTTGATGTCGCTGAGTTGCCATCTTCCACCGACTCTGTCAGCTCCTTGTTTTTTGCTTTGGGATCTTACACTTTCCAATGCTGGTGTTTTCCCTCTTGAATTCTGCAAACAATCCCCATCTCAACAACCCTGTCTCTGTCTCTAATTTTACTTTTGTTATCGACCATGGCTCTGCTCTAGAGCCTTTCTCACAGTTCTTTGTCACAGTTTAGCAATTTCCTCTGTAGTGTTAGCCAAGGTTTCACAGCTGGGCCTTATCAGACCTCTGCCGTGGATACTTGGAGCACAGAGACACGAAACCATGGGAAGAAGAGAAAGGTTACAGAGGGTTTGCAGAGTGAAGAATATAGAGCGTTTCTAAGAAAAATTATAGGGGAAAATGCAGAAGCTTTGTAGATGTACACGCAGTGTTTCTCCTATCTGTACAACACAGCTCAACTGAAAGCAAGAATTTGAAAATGCAATGTACATTTGAAAATGTAATGTGTTGAGGATAAGGAATGGTACCTTACACAGGTTGGATAGGGAGAAAAATCACCTGATACTACCTTTCGCAGTGGTAAGAGAGACTAAGAGACAAGAAGGAGAGGTACAAAAGAGAATTTGAAAATTAAAGACCAAAAGCAGTTTGTGTTTTCTGTGATGGAGAAAAGGAAATTACAAGAAAGAGACAAAGGAACATATGATATGCGTAGAATATGGCCTTTCCTTCAACATTGAAAGTAGGAGAGGTCAGTGGAAAGATTGTTCCAGAGATAGAAATGAAAATGCAAACAACATAGATGAGGGGTTTTACGTACGAACATAACGTAAGTCTTTCAATGCGATGGAAAAAAGTCCTCAGCATTGAGAGGGTCCTTTCCAAAAAGCAGGCTAACACACTGGACTCATTGACAGTGAAGATGATATTTTAAAAATGCCTGAGTTACTGTGAAATAAGAGTAAATAAGGCAAAAGATCAGTAAAATGAAGGATATCCAGATACTTCCGTTGTGATGAGTTTAAACTAGGAATGACATTCATGAGGAGGTACGAAAATGGCAGCCTGAAACCAAGCACTTTCCTTTAGGATTCATTTAAATCATAATATTGATGCATGACAAGTGTTTTATTTCTGCCCTTATGCAGGAAAATACTTATGAACCTGTCTAACCTCAAGTAAGTTCTCACATCTCCCTTGGCACTATTGTCAACAATCTGCAGCAACTTGTCTTGTGATCCAGATCTGGGATTAGATATCTTTGAGGGGACAATTCCTTGTTCATTTATGCTGGGAGGATGGTGGCAGAAATAGGAAAAAAAATGTAGAGGGAATGGACAAAATCAGGGCTTCCAACCCAGCAAAAAATTAATATTCTCCAGGTAATAGTTCTGCATTGTGCTTTATTGCTGTCTGATTAGTATTCTTTTATCGTGCTTTATGAGAGACTGATGTAATTATACTTTAGCCGCATTAGTAAAAACAAAAAAAAAGGAAGATGATAAGATTCAATTAAAAATTATGCTAATTTGATAGGATGGAAAATTGCTTATGTAGGGTACAAACTTATTACTAAGATATATCGGCTGTCCTTAGGAAAAGTTTCACAGTGCTTATGAGTATTTATTTTGCAATAGCTCATTCCACGAAAAAGAACAGAGAAGGAAAAGTCTATTGTAAAAGCTAACACTGCTCTTAATTTATTATTGAGTTCAACTGAACCAGTTCTAACAATAAAGCCTGGACTAGCAGTTTGGATATGTTTAGCCTGCCATGACACAGAGATACTGGAGGTCATTACAGACAGACTGGTTTACCTTTAAGGAGTAGGTAGTATAACTGCCCACATCAACGTGCCTTGTTTCTTGACAGCTCTGATGAGTCCGTGCCAAGCGCTGTGCTAATTTGGCTATGCTGCATCTCTTTTCTTAGACCTGAGGATTTAGAAGCTTTTCCTTAAGGCAGTTTAAGGCACTACACATTTGCTGTGCTTGGAGGAATGCGCGTGCTCTTGAATTGTTCTGCACAGTTTTAAGTTTGGGTTTTTTTCTATTTACAAGTGAATTCAGGTATACCCACTAATAACCTGTGTCTATGACCTTGATCATTCAGCCTTACATAAAAATCTGGTAACTCTGATATATTTCTAAAATAACTATATACTGAGAAACACACACAATATAGGCACCTTAAATAAAATCAAACTACTTACTGCTAATAAGAAGCAAGATAGCATGAAAGATATGTAGTGACATTCTTCTTTAATTACTCAGTGTTCTGTAATTTAGACTTTACATTAAATTATTTAAAACATTCATTTGTAGAAACTTTATTTCCATTGATTCAAAGCTTATGCCTGGGTGTCAGCATGCCTTAAATATTTAATCTAGGACATATTGGAGCCTGCACAAGAAATAAAAAAAGTATGACCTGAACTAAAAATAGTTTTTCAGATTTTCCTTCAGAAATCAAAACTTAACATTTTCTAGCATACTCTATTTCCTTCCATTTCTGGTAGAGCAAAAGCAAAGGAATTCTCCAAATCAGAATGATAAAGGCTGTCTCCTTCTCACCTGGCCAACAGTCTGACTTTCACGCAGGACAAAGAGGCTGTAGTTCCTTCTCTCACTGGGAAAACTCCAATGAAGGGCTGCCCCAGCATTATCCCACCCATCGGATGAAGGCATAGAGTGAGGATGGACTAGCAATCTCTTCTCTATGAGTTTTTATACTTTGCACAGTATACCTAAGTATTAATACCAAAAAGGAGAAAGGAGAGAAAGCTTTAATAGCATTTTGGAACACATGGTACAAACTAATCCTTGTAAACCACATGCAATGCAAAATTTGTTCTAGTCTCTGAGCAAATCAGGAAAGCATGAATTGCATTGACTGGCGTTTAAGTCTGTTCCAAAAGACATAGAAGTCCAGAGGCTGTAGCACTCCTCCTGTGGCAGTGAGGTCTTGGTTTAAAGATCACCTATGAATCAAAAAGAAAAGAGATTTGAACTTAGATTTCCAGGAAACTGCCTTAACTTCTAGACTGTCTTCTAAATTTTGGTTTATAAAACCTGACTCTTCACATGAAACTGTTGGCAGAGCGCAAACAAATCTGGGCATAGTCTCCAGAGAAATAAAATTCCTTTGATCTATACAAGGACTAATTTCTGAGAAAAAGTCCAGTACTAGTCCGACTGGGTAGCATATACCTCATTTAACTCGAACTATCTGAGAGCTAGATGTTTAATCTGAAGTAGTCCCTCTCCAGGGTTAGTGGAGAGTTAATTTCAGAGGGCAGTTTATCCTATCTAGCTTGGACACATATTTTATAAGATTGTAATTCATACCCTTGAAGTGCTTATCAAGTAGCAGAGAATTGTTGTTCAGACACGTGTCTTTTTGATGGCTGGTGATAGGGAAAATGAACACCACACAGTGATTCTTATCATTCCCCACTTCTAATAGTAAGAGCAGTAGCTTATTTGTCCTTCAGGTTTCTCCACCTGCAGAGCTGCAATTCCTGGACTTGCATAGTGGTCTAGGAACAAGAAGGAACAAGACCAGCAGCACCAGACCGAGCTGAGCCTGAACCACATTCACACTGGGAGGGAAAAGCTGACAGGTGACAGTCCTGGCAAAGGATGGAAACACCCATCTACAAACCTGCCCTGATCTCTCAGAGGGACTGTTGATTGCTGGGAGGCCTCCAGGCTATCAGTTCTTGCTTCTCATCCATGAGATTGCCACCAATGACACCACCAGGTATGACGTTGAGAATACCAAGAGTGACTATTGATGTTTGGAGATGAGGATGAAGCATCTCCAGTTTCTCTGAATTGGTTTTCATTCTTTCTCTCTCACAACCCCTGTGTTAGTGGGAGGAATAGGTCCCCCCAACATAGTCATCTAAATCTGGCAAATATTTTGGTTCAGTTTCTGATTTGTTCCTAGGGAGAGGCTGTTTCTGACAAATAGATGAAGTTTTCACTGCAATTGTCTGCTCTGGTGGAGCTGTCAGGTGTGGCCATCACCCCAGATTTAGCTAGCTCTTGAAGATCTCATTACCGCAGGTCAGCCCAAGAATTAAAATAAGAACCTTGTAAAACTGTTTCAACTGGCAAGTCTGCATCTCTGTTTGAAAGAGGGAAGGAAATGGACACGCTGTTTTCTACATCATCAGCGGGAATAAAATTTGTCTATATGTTCTTTTGTATCAAATTAAATGTCAAAATGTTATAAGGTTACTGTATTTTATTCCTGTCAACATCATTCTCAATAGGAAGGATTTCACTCATTATTTGTGGATTGCTGCTTTACAATTATATCTTAATTGACTTGATCACCAACTTGAACACTTAATATTACAGTATCATTAGCACATTTATTATTCATCTAAATCATGCAATTACAGCAATTAAATTGGTTGCCTTTTAAACACTTGGTTCACTGATCTTTAATTAGACGTCTATGAACTGAATTACATGGAAAAGGTGCTAAATGTTACAATAGTAGTAAAGGGGTTTATTTGCCATATTATACAGGACTGATTTAGATAAATGTCATAAGTATTACAACGCGCCACCTCCTTGATACTTTCTGGTTACCTAGTGATTCAGAAACTACCTATTAAATAACATGGTAGGAAGCTTCATTCTTTTTTAATCCTGGTATAGGCTATATATAAAAGGAGCATAAACATAATCAAATCCAGAGCTTAACCTGCAATATCTTAAATGTTTGGAGGGTTTTTTTCTGTCATCTGTTTTCACAGAAGGGAAGATCCTGATTTCATCTTTATAGCATATATGTGCATCTTTCATCCCTGCCTACATCCTCCCAGCTGTTAATTTTCATGTATACTATTCTATCCTAAGAAATTAAATTTCTAGTGTGGTAGGAAAGAATTTTCATTTTAAATACATAAAAAGAAGCACGTGGTTTGGTAGGAACCTCTCTTCTTCCATGAATACACCAGCTCAATGTTTCCTCTCAGACAAAAGAGCAAGTTCAAGGAACAGAGAACAAAACAGGAAACATAATTATGCCACTTTATAAATCCATGGATTGATCGTATTTTAAATTTTGAATGCAGCTATAATCCCCTAATCTCTAAGAAAATAGTAGAACTGCAAAACACTGAGGGAAGAATGATCAAAAGTGTGAACCTTTGTTTCCTCCCATATAAGGAACGACTGAGTCATTAAGGATTTTCAGTCTGGAAAGATGATTCAGGAGAGATATACTTCAGACCTATAAAATCATGAAAAGCATGAAGAGGCTGAATAAAATTTCATTATTCATTTTGTCTTCTAACACAAGAAGAATAGTAGGAGCTATTAGTCAAAGTTAGTTGAAGCAAGGTGCAGAACCAACCAGAGGAAATGGTTATCCATGAAAGGGCAGCAGACATATGGAACCCCTTGCCAATGAATATGATGAAAACAAAAAGCTTCAGAGGGAAAATGGAGAAGTAGCTGGAAAAGAGATCCTTTATTATGCAGTGTAGAAAGTGGATATTTTTAATAGGGATTTTTTATTTATTTTTTTTCCCCACAAAATCTGTTTTCACAGACAATTTAACCAGAAAAAAAAAACCACCACCAAAAACCCGACAAGTAAACAAAAGCAAACAGTTTTGCTAAGAAGCACTGTAATATATTTTAGATGCCTTATGTCTGTGTCCTCTTTGAAGCAATCTGTTTGGACAAAGCAGGAAGTCTGTGACGCATCCTGACCTCTGTCTTGCCTGGTTGTTTGGCTATCTAGTCTGAGACAGTCTGACTGTGGAAACAGTCAGATTAGGGATGCAGAACACCTGAACCACATTCCCTATAAACATTTCTGACAGTATTTCTCAGCAGAGTATTTTTTGGTTTCTCTGATGAAAGTTTATCTATTACAGAAAAAGTGATTAAAAATATTCATCACCCTTCAGTCAGAACCTTCAGTTTATGATATTTTATTGCAAATTCAGCATTTCCAAAGCTTCAGAAATTTGAAGAGATGTAGTTAGAAGCATGGTCTAATTTCTGCAATGCTGAATAACATGTTATTTAAGACACATACAGTCAACCAGAAGCCGAGCTACAGTTTTGGCTTTTTCTTTCCATATTATCTTGAGTAGTCTACTTAATGTGCTCCATTCTACCTCTCCTTACGTAGAGTAGGGATAATATTTCACTGTTTCCCATGGATATGAGAGGACAAAAATCCATTAATGACTAAGAAGTGTTCAGGTCTTATGTTGATGAGGATCATACAAGTGCTTAGCAGGATAATACCGTATTCTGGCTGTGCTCTTTTAATGAAGCCATTAACAATTCACAAAAGCCAATGATGAATTTTAAGCAATGAATAGAACTAACAGTAGTTAATTTCAGAAAAGCTTTGATAACATTCTCAAACTGCAAAATGAAGAGTATCAAATCGTTAACAGGGGAGTTAATTAGAAGTGATGCAATAATACAGGAAGCTTGATATGTAAGATCAGTATGTGAAGTCTAGTGATACAAAGATTCTCAAAATCAAGTTAATCTTCCTAATATTGAATGATAAAAGGAAAAGTCTGCTTTATTAAATTTCTTAATTGAGATTTATCCAGCAGTACAACAAAACCTGAAAAATCATGAGAATGATAGCTATGAGTAAGAGCATTTCCAAGAACCTCAGGTACTTCAAGCTGTAGCTCAACTAATGACACATTTTTCCATCTCTTTTTTCCCAAGCTCCTTATAACCTCCATCTTCTGTGACTCATTCCCTACTGATGTCTCTACTGTGTTGCTTCAGAAAAGTCTTTATCGGATGAATCTTTCAACACCATTTTCCATAATTTGCCTCCTTCCTTTCTGTCTGTCTATTCTTTCGTGTAGAGAAGGTCAAAACAAACTTCAAAATTCCATTTCCCTATTTAGATTTTGTACTACAGCCTTCCAACCAAGACTTAGAGACTATGCCTATACTACCATGAAAAGAGGCCTATGAGCCAATTCCTGGCTTCGAGAGCAAGTGTTACTAGTTATCTTGCACTTACTTTGTTAGTCCCCTTTATAGCAGATTTTTCTTGCAAATATGGAAAGCAAAGATCTGATACTGACTCTCTTCTATCTGGTAGTGGAGATGTATCCTCTGCCTGAATGTATTGATGCTTATTTTTAAATAGCTCTTTACAGGAAAAAAAAAGACAAAGACTTTTTTATGAGCACATTCACTGCAATTAGAGTACCTGCACAAATTTACTTAAGCATATGCATGACCAGGATTATAAAGTATATCTAAATTCAAGAAGATTCTTAAGTCATAAGTATTTTATAACTCAACTGTGTACCTACAAAAGAAATAACGTAATTAATAAAAAGAAATGAAAGTCAGTAAAGTTATATAGCATGAAGTTTTTTATTCCTTTACCACAGTTTCATGCACTTTGGTATTTCCAACTTCCCCCCCCCCGCTCATATTTAAGTATAATTACAGGTATATGTCAGATTCTACTCAGGTAGATCACTATCACTCAGTCACGTGAAGAAGAGATCTTCAATGCAGTAAAAAAAAAAATATTAAAAGCTTTGAATGCATCAAGTGATATCTTTCCTTAGATTTAGACATTTCTCCATTTATAAAAAGTTCCTTCAAACAACATATCACTTAAATCACGTTAGAATCTTTAGATTAGTCCAAGAAAATATTAAAATATCAACAGGATTAAGGTGGTTACATGCTCTTGAAAAAACACAGTGGAACCCAGACTCATCCCACTTCTTTAGCTACCCCGCTTATATTTCTACCAGGAGCTAATTCTCCCCTTCTGGCCTACATAGATATTGAAATTGCCCCACGGAAGTGCCTTTCTCTCTCTGTCCTAAACTCCCTATATTGATGATTCTATCCTGGCTTTAGGTACCTCTGTTATGTATCTATGGTCAACTGGAAGGAATAGAAACTGTCTTTTCTTTACTTCAAATACCTCTATAGACTGACTCATTTCATTTGCTCATATTCAATTCCTTGTTTTTCCTAGATCCCTCCTGAGCCACAACCATGTAAAAGTATATGCTTCCTTAAATAGTTTCTCTATGCAGCAAGGTTTTATTTGAATTGAAATCATTATAATATCTTGTCTTTCAGTTATCAGTGTAAGGATAGGTATGTGTGAACTGATAAGCACGCCTGTGCTCCTATCTGAAAACAAAGTAAATTCACAGCATAGTAATTCAACATGTGTAAATGCGTGTGCGGGCTTATTTCCAGTACACAGCATTTTGGCAGTGGTCCTGCCATCATTCTGAGTTGCTTTGTGTGCTATCTAGGACCAACAGCTGTGTTTATTCATTTGCCTTCTGCTGTTCAGGGGTCACAGTGACAGGATGGTATTTCCATCTTTAAATATTGATGCAGAGTTAAGCTACATAGTGGAGGTCCCAAACCTCTTCCTTCAGAGTGAGGCAAACTTTTGGGAAGCTCTGGGGATGAAGGATATTTTTGAGGCTATCCTTGAGAGGATTGCCATGCAAAAGTATAACCAGAAGCTAGGTAATGAGCAGAATCAGAAATCTTCTCAGAAAAGAATAAGAATGTGGCGTGCAGTAGTCCAGGGGTGCTCCTGCCACCTGCCCATAGTGTGAACCAGCTGGCACAACTGCATCATATAGTCTGGTATCCCTCAGCCATGGGCAATCCAGGATGGTAGTGCCAATACAGACTTCCTCAAAGATCTCACTCACACCTAGTGCTCATTCAGTGTGCAAGCATCTAGACAGATATTGTAGGATCCCCTAAAAAATATGAAATCTACCCAACCACACTCCTCCCATGCCTTTGTTGTAAAAACACAGCCTTCAGTCTCCCACAGGGTTTTCATTTAATACTTTTTTCTGGTCTCATTAAGTTTCGTCTTATCATGAGTATTTTGTATTTCCTATTATGATACATGGAAAGTATTTATACTTTCGTTGTTGCATTTTCATGTTCAGTGGACACAAACTAGTGGCCTTTGAGTGTCCTCTTGTCCTCTCTACCCTTCCTCCAAGTGATAGAAATGGCCACCACTCTGTTGGACTTGCAGAATTACGGTGTGAGCTGTCTGGTTTTAGCAAGCTACACATCTTTCACTGACTTTCCCACCATCCTCCGTATTACAGCTTCCACTCTCACGCTGTCAGAATAGAATGGGGCTGACTTCTTGCCGCACAGACGTATGACTTCACTGGTGGATAACATCATTGCATAGCTTGAACACTCCCCTTCACTTACTTGACCTACTATTTTCTGTATCTCCTGAGCCCTCATAGCGATGAAATGGCTTTCAGTGTAATAATGGTTTGAATCTGCCCCTTCTCCAATGCTCCAATCTGCACTTTCTCCAATGAACACCTGAAGTCCTGTCCTCAGCTTATTGCAACACAGAACACCTCTGAACCAGCAGTCCAGGATGCACCTCACTGCCTACAATCACTGCTGGAAAGATTGATGTGGATAGACTCTATCTAAACAAGGATGTAAAATTTAAAATGACTGGATGAAGCGTCCCCAATCCTGGATGGAAAACAGGGAATGGTGTTTCTAGGTTGGCTGGCAACCCCTGCCCCCACACTAGCAAAACAAATATGGTTCCCATATCACTGAACACCCATTATGGTGTTCAGTGATGTGTAAAACGGACAAAAGACAAAACCAGCTTTATTATTTTCTTTGCAGCATCTGTACAGCATCTGTAGAACATTACAGCTCTCTAAGGACACCTGAGCTAACAATCACTCAATGTCTTTGTAAAGTAAAAAAATTAAAAGGATAAATGTAGGGCAAACTCTCCACTTTTTGAAATTTGGGAATGGAGGCAATGAGACCTTTCTCGAGACTGAGAAAGAGAAGGACATTAGAGTTTTGGTCTACCCTGAGAACTGGTAGGCGTGGTCTTTGTCAAAGCCACCAAGCTGGCCAAGAAATGGCCAGGAAAGGTCTTGGAGTGGAGCAAGTAGCCACATTTGTGGCTAGAAGACAATTTGGAGAAATTTTCAATATAATAAAAAATACTTAATCAGAGTATCTTTTCCCCTGTCCCCTTCCCTTTTTACACCAGTTTTGAGAAGCTACAGCTCTACCAATCTCAAAGATGCTGTCTATTCAACCCACTAGCTGTGACAGCACCATTTCTTTCCCACATGGCCCTAGATGCAGCAGCTTCTGCATTTCCACCTTGGAATTTTACTTGCCAGTGAAATCCAGTGATTTCTGTTAAGTTGTTCCAGTCCTCATGGTTCCTCAACAGCAGCTAGGCAAAACCAAACAAAAACAATGCAGATGAATACATATGAATTATCAGCACAGCTACAAAGTGGTATTAAAGAACAATTGCAATAAAATTCCTGTTGACCCCAGGCATCTCCTTCCAGAGCCTTTCCAATGTATCTCACACTGCATCACAGAAAAATCTCACAATGCCAACAACCCAACAGGAGGACAAAAACCCATTGCAACCCCACCTACCTGGCAGGCAATTCATATAACAAAAGTCCCCATAACCTTTGAGCAAAATCAGTGCAAAGTAATACCCTTCTTTGTTGCCCCAATAGACAAGTCCTTTAGAAAAAACCTAGGGCTATCTTCTGGAAACTCTTTGTTAGGTTTATTTTGTTAGCATGTTTCTCACAATAGTTATCTTTAGCAAGCTGACCCTGTCTGTAAACACAAGATATAAATGGCTGTAACCCCATCTGCCAAAGTAGCAATTTTTGAGAGTTTTTGTCAACGGAGGTTTCAGAGTGTCTGATTTTTTTGTTACTCTAAAAATAAATCTAAAGATTACTCAAGTAGAATTTGGCTGGCTAATTAAAAATACAGCTCTCTGTCTATTTTTCAATAGTATGCTGATCAGTAGAGTTTTGTTGACTGGGTGTGTATAGTATATTTGAAGAAAGAGCATCATCTGTAAGTAAAAGAGATCTAATAGACAGTTGAAAGGAACGTACTGTGCCTGACCATCTGTGTGATCTTCAGGCTCTCATTTCACCTCTCTAACCCTCCCACATTTTATTTCATCTCTCAGTCTAGAGAGGTCTTGTGGCAGAATGATAGAGTGATTAAATAATGCCTAGTAAAACAAAATTCCTGTCTTGTAGAAGTTTCAGTATATTATTTTAATAAAAAACCAAGAATAACAATGGCATTTTCTATTAACAATGGAAATTCTACTGCCACTCTTTCCTTATTTCTCATGATAAAGGCTATACGTTTGTAAGTACTTAAGGAATTTTCCACCTAAACCCTGAAAAATAATATCGAGGCTCCTGCATGACATATGTGTTTTTGAAAAATTATCCTAATTCCATTAATTCAGCTGCATTGCCAAATTTTATAACACACTACCAGAATTGCATTCATTCTTCATTCTATGCACTCTAGAAAAAAAAGGGGTTGTGCACTTAAATACTCAAACATAATTTTTTAGGAGAGTTTTACAGGTCCTTTTGAAAATGTGACCTTTAATGCTGCTGTGCTTTGGAGAAAAATGTCAAGTTTTTATTATTCATTTTTTTAGTTGGCATAAATTACAACACACTGACAAGGAAAGATACACTTTGACCGAACCAAAAAAGTTAAATTTCCAAGTAAAACATGTGAATTTTTACCTAAATGAAGGGGCTTTCAAGCTTTAAAAAACAACTCCTCTACTGGGCAAAGAGACAGACTGTGTCGTGCCAATACTGCAGTAACCTGAAAATCACACATGTCAGAGGTGCAGATGGTTGTTAGACTTTAACCTGGTTCTACCAAAATAACCTTTCCAACACTTCCATTTTACAAAGTGGAGTTAAATAGTTGCCTGTTTGGTTGCACATGCTAAAGGCTAAATAGAATCACTGAAGATGTACAGATATTGCTGTAGAGACATAGAGCTAGAGGTAAATACTGAGCCATTGTTCCTTACAGACACAATAGGTTCATATATGGCAAAAATAGCTGACAAGCACTGAAGATCAAAATTACTGTTTTGGCCAAATTAGATGCTACTTTTAGGCCTCTATTTTGTCTCCTCTGGTGACCAGAAACTTTTAAAAGTAACTGCAGGAAGAATCCCATAAAGGGCTATTGGTGAGAGATGTGCCTAACACAGAAAGCCTCCCTCAAGCCTGAGGCAGTCTATGGAAGTCTAATGCCCTGAAGCATAAAGCTACGTCTTACACGTTTTTGTTAAAGCAGATACTTGCACCAAAAGAGTCACAGTATAAAGCCAGAGTAAAAACAAAAAATGTTCTAAATTTTCTCAATGATGCTTTATTATCCTGCAGGGATGTTTACTGAGAGTTCCTCTTGCTCTTCTCTGTGATCTTGTTGGCCACAGCATGCCTTCAAAAGGTTAAAGAGACACAGAAATTAGATGGTGGGATTGAAACTCTCATCTTTACCAGTTTGTGCAATGTGTGTTTTGAGAGTGATAACTTCTGTCCAGAAATATTCCTGAATGCTTAAAATCTGTGCCACAACGCAAGGCAACCAGGAACCCCCGGCAGACCTTAACCCTCCCACAAATGGTTCTGTGGAGGACTCTACAGTACAAATACAAGGAGACTGAACAGTACCCCATTGCACATGTCCACATGACTGCATAATAATTGCTCATTTAGTCCAAAGTGTCTGACATCATATTTACTGCATATTTTTGGTTGGGCCTGAGGGCCTAAAAACATCGTACAGGCACAAATCTTGGCCTGTCATTAATTCACACCATGGAGGCAATAAAATGGATGCTATAGAAACCCTCTAAATATGCTGAGTAGAGGAGAAAAAAATGTTCTATCATACACTGCAACATGACAAACCAAGGTGCACTGGCTGTAACCTCATTTTTTTATGCTTGGTTCCAGTCCAGCGTGAGTTTTCTCCAGGGCAGATGACTGGTTTTGTGTTTGGCTGCTCAAAGCTGTTACATGCAGCACAGTATTTCAGTCTTTCTTCCCATGGGCTGCTCTGTTCATGTGGTGATTATTTTACCCTTGCTGTAGCTTAAACATTTTGTGAGGCTAATTCTTCAAGCCTAAGAAGGATATCAGCCAGGAAATCAGGATTTCTCTATATGTGACTGCATGCCTATGTGTATTTTGATCACCGTATAAAGATAGAAGGAAAGTAAGCTGCTTTTTTTCTTCACTCTAATCCTCAGCTTTTTTGCAGAGTGGGGGGCAGGAGGAACATTGGCTTTTTTTCCTCGTTGTTGCCATGTAACTTTCTTCAGAGGGCTGTTTTAAAGCTGCGGAGATTAGGGGTAAAGATAAAATTATAGTACAATAGGGCACTCATCACAATTCTTTCATCTGGTCTCCAGTATCTGTCTTCCTGTCAAGCTCTTTGGCTTTAAGAAGGTACCATGATCTTACAGACTGCTTCATAAAAATGAAGCAATAGTAATAGTAGTAGTAGTAGTAGTAGTAATAGTAATAGCAATAGCAATAACAACAGTAATAATAATAATGATAATACGGTCCTATTCAGCCGGTCTGAAATTTCCTATCAAAGAAAGTGTCATCAAAAAATGTGAGTGCAATGATCCAGAAATATTAAGTGCAAAGTGGCTTAGATTTGAGGAACTTTTAGTGGATTCGAGGCAAGATTTCAAAGAAACTATTGCTGAAGTCATGGCAAAGATGACTTTGTTACAAAATACCAAAAACTAAAAGCTGAGACCTAAGTGTAGACCTGAAAAGTAACAGCTAGGTTTACCTTTCAGTTGCTTTTTAGATTTGAGAATGCTATTGGACATGGGGTCAGGATACTTGAGTGAAACCTAAATTACAAAAGAAAGAAAAGAAAAATATATCTCTACGGAACTAGAAGTTTCATCTTCTCTATGTCTAGCCTGCCATTAAAATGCTTTGCTGCTACATGAAAACACTCAAGTTCTTACTGAAAACAACCAATTTTTGAAGAAAAAGCGAGTGTAAAATTAATCTGCTACAGCAAATTCCTCCAGACTTGTCTAGATTTGCCCTTTGTGTCACTCAGCACAACTCATTCTAAAATTATTAGTCCTATGAAAACTGTGCAAATAACTAAACATCATATTTCTTTCATGATCAATTCCAGGAAAAGTCCATCAGGAGTCATGTGAATCCAGGGAATCCCACTGTCTTCCTCTTTCTTTTAAGTTTCTTGACTTAAAACCATACCCTGAACATATCTCATTAACTCAGATGAGAAAGAAACTAGAAGAAAGGACAAAATGTTGTAATATACCCGAAAAAAAATCTTGATTTGTATTGCAATTTATGTAGCTTGCTCATAGTTGAGGTGGGGAGGAGAGAAGCTAACTATTGATTTTTAAATGGCCAGGAATACTGCAGCTGGAAAAAAAGGAGAAAGAGGAGGTTAAAATCACTTGATAAATTAATTTTAAGTTTGGCACAAGGCAAATGGGCATGAACTAGCTAGCAATACATTCAGGTTGAGAACTAGAAGATATTTTCTGCTAACAAGAGGTGTGAAGGTCTGGAAAATTTTTGTTAGAGGAGCTAAGAAACTACATGCTTTTGAGGTAGGGTACAATTAGCTTGTAAATGAAATTCTGCAGTACGGTTGCCTGGGATAACAGCAGGCTGGCTCATGCACAGACCTTTTCAATCTTCTGCCTGTGACCTCATGCTGACTCCTACCATCCCAGGATTACATCGTCTTTTTTGGCCATGTGAGACACATCATGAAAGGTTTTGGTTTTTTATTAAAATTGGAGAGCAAAATTTGTACATAGAGAATGGGAATTGTTGTACACTTCTGTATCCACCCACAGATGCTTGTGTGTGGACAGACTAGAGTACTGTACTGCATCTTCTACAGCATTTGTCTTACTGAATTTCTTCCTTTTTAAACTGTGTGTATATTTACAGTATACTTCCTCTAGAATTGTTTAGCTGATTCACTGGCAAAAAAAACCCTAAAAAAGTCTTTTAAGTGTTACAGCAAATGGCATCATGTTAGATGCCATGTACAAATGAACAAGGAAAAACTAAAAAAACCCTTTCTTATCCACTTCAGGGCAATGCAAGCAGTGTGACTGCCCCCTGGCAGAGGACAATGAAGGGATATTGTCCTAGGAGAAGCAGACTTCTTCACAAAGTTAATATTTAGTACACTTGGAAATTCTTATAGGTTGTCTATAAAGGACAGGAAGTTTTCTTCCTGCTCTATAAGCAGAGGAGTTGGGTTTTGTATTTCCAACGCTAAACTGTGACCTTTAGCTCCACCAGCTTTGGGCAAGTACATGGATTGCGTCTGACTTTGTGTGTAAAAGATGCTGTAGATGTGGACAACATTTAGCCGGTTCTGGATGCTCCTAAAATACTCTGTTTGAGAATGATATGCAGAAAGAGGCAGACATGTGGAGCACTGATCCCATCTAAATTTAAGCATCTAGGATTGGAACTTAGGTGCTAAAAAGTCCCTCTGTATTCAGTGGGGATAAACGATGTGATGAGTACCAGGGCATGGAAGTTGCTGTGCGTACATCATGCTCATTTAGGATAGGTCATACGCACCCTTATGCAGTTTGCAAAAGACATCTACTTCGCATGTCATTGCAGTCCTTGCACTAGGACAAAGAGCACGGTTAAAAGCTAGTAATAGGAACACTAATCACTGAAAAGAGGTTTTTTGGGGGGGAGCATTTCATTTTCTGTAGTCCTTTTTCTCTCCCATTTGCCCCAGGTACAGTGAAGCTTTCTCTCCTGGAGAGAAATGCAGCCAGATCTTACAGTGCATCCTGAATAGTGCAACCACATTTCCGAATAAATGAAAAATAGAGAAGAGGATCTATAGAGGAGGGGACAGGAAGAGTGCATTGTTGTCCAGTGCTCTCTCCTGAAAAGAAACTGATGAATCTTGTCCTAACCAAAATCACACCATCCAAGCAAATGCCACCACGTCACGCTCCTGTTCACCTATGGAGCATCGCTCCTACCCACATCCCCACATCAAATCTCTCTTGTCCCAAAATGCCAATGCCCAGGTCCCAGGCTTCCTGCCCCAGAGCTTCCCACACTTTCCAAATCCAACCCAGAGCCCCAGTACCCCCATCCTCATTCGTCCCAAGATCTCCACCACCTACCCCAATACCTCCCCCGTCCAACCCTCAGTAACATAACCCCAATGCCGCCCTTGGTAACTTAATACCCCACTACCACCATGCTCCCACCATTCTGACCTAAATCCCTTCCAGTACCGAACCCCGACCCACTCTTCCCCAAGTTCTGCTCCCGCCAGCCCCAGCCTTGCCCACGCTGGCGGCTCGGCGGACCCAGGCCGAGCACAGCAGCTGCCAGCACTTCAGATCCAGCACTGCGTGCACGTCTCCTCCTCCTCCCTTTCCTGGCTGCCTGCCCGCACTCTGTGCTGCCCTGCCATTGCCCGCTGCAGCCTGCCAAGCCTGCCCCTTGCAAAGCTTCTGCCTCGAATTCCCAAACCCCAGGCACGGGCTGCACTTGTTCAAAAATCTGCTTAGATGGTGCTCCAAGGACAGAAAAGGAAGACATATCAGGGAAACCCAAGCAGCTGATAGCTCTGCTCCTGCGGGGAGGCAGCTCTGTTTAGTAGCTACTAAGGACTCTTGTTTTAATAATAGAACACAGCCCTGAGATTTAATTAGCACTTATAGCAACATATGTCAGATAGCAATAGCTTTCAGTAGGTACTCGCGAGCATTGTCGGGACTGCAGACTTGGCGCCAGGGTGATTCTCTGCTCCTGTTTGCGGTGATGTAAGTCTCACATAACTTTCATCGTTGATCTGATTTTTCACTCGTTTCACTGAGCAAAAGAAAGAAATACCTGGGCCAATTTTTTATCTATTCAAAACATACTGTCTGACAGTTTGTTATCTCTTCCGGCTTTAGGTGACAACTTTCAGCTTTTCACCCCAGTCTTGTTGAATGATGAGTAAACAGTAGTACTGATGATAATCAATTGCAGCTCCTGAATTAAGATTTTATGGCTGCCTGTGTCAAACTGTGTTCTGTCATGTAGCAGAATATGGCATCACATTGATTTTTTATTTGTTCAGAGGTAGGAGTCATATTCACTATCAGAAAATGTAACTAAATTGAACTATACCATCTGTGAGACCCCAGATTGGTTTTAATCACCAATAATGTGGTGGACGCTGTTGTTTATGTGACGCTTATCTGGGCTGTACCACTGGTAAGAAAACACTGGACAAACAACAAATCAGGTATGATATTAGGTAGCTTTGTTATGAATGAGACACAAGAAAAGTAGTCAGGGGATATTGATTTCTCAAGGTGCATTTCTAACCTGTATCTTCACTGCTGGGCCTGTGAGGTACAAAAGAACCATTCCCCCAATTATGAAACCAACTTCAGTAGCCACTGCATGCACCTGTGAGTGCCCTGCCGGACACTGAGAGCTCCGTGTGCCAAGGACAGGAAAACAAGTGTGAAAAGACTTTTGTGTGGCTCTTTTAAGTCTGATTTTTATGTCTGTGGGTGACTTTCAGAGAAAGAAAACAGTCCTCCCTTTGGAGGAATGTGACCGAGTGTGCAGCAGAGTCCTGCCTTTAGTGGGGATGTGTTTATCTCCATGCCTTTTTATTTTTTATTATTTAACACAGAAAACTGGAAAACATGTTCAACTTTCATTACTCTCTGGATCTGAGATTCTGATTCATGTCCTACAACTTATTCAGTTTTTCTTCCAGGGCTTGTACAAAGCCCTGGAAGTAGGCTGGGAATTTCTATTACAAACACATCATCAGAAAAAACCATCTTTTGAAATGTTTTAGAAAGCCACCCTTTTTTGTTTCATATCAAACTGTCATTCTGATCAGAACAAAGTTTCCTTTTTTCCATTTTCTTCTAATAATTCTCAGATTTGTAAATAGACAGGATCATTGTATGCGCTTCACTTGCAAGATATTGTTCCTTTTGGAGCACACACATAAAAGGGAAACTTTTTCCTCCCATTTTAACTGAATTAAAAGCCAACATCTGTTGGAAGCTTTGAGCTGATCCAGTGAGAAGATGACTGATCAAGGATATGTTAGCACAGCTGAGGGTAGCAAGGTTACAGCCCTTCCCTCGGTCGCGAACAGGAGTGCAGGCAACATGTTAAAAAGAAGTCTCTTGATTTTCACAAAACAGGTTTATTAAAACTAGTCAGGAAAGAGAAGATAAATAGGAGTTTGAAGACAATGAGATCTAAGAGTGTTCAAATCTCCAGAGGTGAGTGGACTTGAATGGCCTGCAATCATGACAACAAAGAAGGCTGTGATGCTCATCTAATGGCATTAAGGGAAACACATGCCACCTAGGTCCCTTCATTATTATCTCTCTCATGTGCCTTTCCAGATATTCCCCTCGCAGAAGTAATTTATCTCAGATTTCTAGAGTAATCCTAAACTACAGTGACCCATTCTTATCCATTTACATCTCCTCTGCAAATTGTGCACAATCTTACAGCTTCTTAAGAACTTGCCGTGAGTCTTCTCAACTGCGCTGGCTGCCTCTGTGAGAGGTCTTCAGCCACAACAAATGTAACATGATGCTTTTTCACTGAAAACTGAATTATCTGTTGTTTGCCAAGACCATGAGGAGTGTCATGAGCGTTAGCACGGTTTTAACTAATTCACAGTTACTTCTTAAGCTCTAGTAATTTCATCATGTCTGCACCTCATATTACTGTCTTTACTTAAGGATATTCAAAAATCCAGGCAAAAACTCACTTGCTTTTCAAGGTGAACAGCTATCTGACTGATAGAGTTAGCATGAAGGTAGAAGATTCCAGAGGGACAGTAAACGATATTGTGAGGGTGTAAAATTCCATTCATCTGCATTTTTTTTCCCTGTAGACAACATCCATCCTGAATTTCAATGGAGAGCTTTAAGAACCATAGATGGCTCCTTAAGTTTGTCAAAAAAAGGACATTAATGAATGAAAGTAAATTTGCTATTTCTTGCAGCAAATGGCTAGTGCTAACACCGGTTAATGTGATTGCCTAAATGCTCTTAAGGCTTTACTGGAGAGTAAGGATCATAACAGGAGAAGTTAGAGAAAGTCCAGTTGAAGCTGGCAAAAAGCTGCATATTGTAATGGTCCCTTATGATCTTTAGATGTAGGAAAATCAGGGTTACAGAAACTGCAAACATTTCCAAAAAAAATTTAACACAAAAATCTGTTTCCAAGACCTCTCGGGCTCTGTACTGGAACAGGATCAGGTGAGATGAATATACTTCCCCCAGCTCTTCAAAGCAGTAGCTGGAAACCTATGTGCAAGGATAATATGAAGAAAACGCCTGCTAAAATTTTAACAGAGAGAAACATTTTTAAATAAAGCAGAGTTATAGAATGTTTGGAAAAGCCATCTGCAATTAACGTAACACCTACTGACATATTGTGTCCTGATAATGTAGAATAACAGCATTTGTTAGCAGGGCTGTCAAGCACTGTGCCAATACTCAACTTGGCCATATCAGCTCCACCAATACAGCTTTTGACCATACCGGTAAAGGAATCAAAACCATAGGAAGCTGAGATAAATAGCAGCAATAAAGTGTATTTTTACTCTTAGAAGTTCATAGAATCATAGAATCATTTAGGTTGGAAAAGACCCTTGGGATCACCGAGTCCAACCATCAAGTCCACTCTACAAAGTTCTCCCTTGCACCATATCCCTTAACACCACATCTAAACGAGTCTTAAACACATTCAGGGATGGTGACTCCACCACCTCCCTGGGCAGCCTATTCCAGTGTCTGACCACTCTTTCTGTGAAGATTTTTTTCCTAATGTCCAGCCTAAACCTACCCTGCTGCAGCTTGAACCCATTCCCTCTTGTTCTATCGCTAATTACCTGTGAGAAGAGACCAGCACCAAGCTCTCTACAATGTCCTTTCAAGTAGTTGTAGAGAGCGATGAGGTCTCCCCTCAGCCTCCTCTTCCTCAAACTAAACAGTCCCAGCTCCTTCAATCGCTCCTCATAAGATTTATTCTCCAGGCCCTTCACCAGCTTCGTTGCCCTCCTCTGCACTCGCTCCAGCACCTCGATATCTCTCTCATATTGAGGTGCCCAGAACTGGACACAATACTCAAGGTGTGGCCTCACCAGTGCTGAGTACAGGGGGACAATCACCTCCCTCCTTCTGCTGGTCACACTATTTCTAATACAAGCCAGGATGCCATTGGCCCTCTTGGCCACCTGGGCACACTGCTGGCTCATGTTCAGCTGCTTGTCAATCAGAACCCCCAGGTCCTTTTCTGCCAGGCAGCTCTCCAGCCACACTTCCCCAAGCCTGTAGCGATGCATGGGGTTGTTGTGGCCCAAGTGCAGGACCCAGCACTTGGCCTTGTTGAAGCTCATACCGTTAGCATTGGCCCATCGGTCCAATCTATCCAAGTCTCTCTGTAGAGCCTCCCTATCCTCATGTAGATCAACACTCCCGCTTAGCTTTGTGTCATCTGCAAACTTGCTGAGGATACACTCTATGTCCTTATCAAGGTCGTCAACAAAGATGTTGAACAGAAATGGTCCCAACACTGAGCCCTGAGGGACACCACTTGTGACCGGCCGCCAGCTGGATTTAGCTCCATTGACCACCACTCTTTGGGACCATCCAGCCAGCCAGCCAGTGCTTGATCCAGCAGATTGTATGCTCATCCAGGCCATGAGCCGCCAGTTTTTCCATGAGAATTCTATGGGGAACAGTGTCAAATGCTTTTTGAAAGTCTAGGTAGACAATGTCCACAGACTTTCCCTCATCGAATAATCGGGTCATCTTGTCATAGGAGGAGATCAGGTTCGTCAGGCAGGACCTGCCTTTCATAAACCCATGCTGACTAGGCCTGATCCCCTGCTTGTCCATTATATGACTTGTAATGGCACTCAAGACGATCTGCTCCATGACCTTCCCTGCTACCAAGGTCAGACTGACAGGCCTATAGTTTCCTGGATCCTCCTTTCTGCCTTTCTTGTAGGTGGGTGTTACATTTGCTACCCTCCAGCCCATTGGGACCTCCCCAGTTAGCCATGACTTCAGGTAAATAATGGAAAGTGGCTTGGCGAGCACATCTGCCAACTCTTTCAGCACTTTTGGATGTAACCCATCTGGTCCCATAGACTTGTGCGCATCCAAGCGGTGTAGCAGGTCACTGATCACTTCTTCTTTAATTGTGATGACCTCGTCCAGCTTCCCCTCCCTGTCTCCCAGCTCACAAGGCTGGGTGCCCAGGGAACAGTTAGTTCTACTGCTAAAGACTGAGGCAAAATAGGCGTTGAGCATCTCAGCCTTTTCCTCATCCTTTGTGACTATGTTTCTCTCTGCATCCAATAAGGGAGGGAGACTTTCCCTAATCCTCCTTTTGTTGTTAATGAATTTATAGAAACATTTTTTGTTATCCTTAACAGCTGTAGCTAGGTTGAGCTCTAGCTGTGCTTTGGCTCTCCTAATTTTCTCCCTGCATAGATTCGCTATATCCTTATAGTCTTCATGAGAGACCTGCCCCTTCTTCCAAAGGTCATAAACTCTCCTTTTGCTCTTGAGGTCCAGCCAAAGGTCCCTATTTAGCCAGGCTGGTCTCCTTCCCCACCTACTTGTTTTTCGACACACAGGGACAGCCTCTTCCTGTGCCTTTAAGACTTCTCTCTTGAAATATGTCCAGCCTTCCTGGGGTCCTATATCCTTCAGGGCAGCCTCCCAAGGGATTTTGTCAAGCAGTCTTCTGAACAGGTCAAAGTTTGCCCTCCAGAAGTCTAAGGTGGCAGTTTTACTAACCCCTCTCCTTGTTTCTCCAAGAATCAAAAACTCAATCATCTCATGATCACTGTGCCCTAGACAGCCACCAACCTGTACTTCCCCTACAAGTTCTTCCCTGTTCACAAGAAGCAGGTCCAGGAGGGCACCTTCCCTCGTCTTCTCACTTACCAGCTGTGTGAGGAAGTTATCCTCCACACATTCCAGGAACCTCCTGGATTGTTCCCTCTCTGCTGTGTTGTATTCCCAGCAGATATCCGGGAGGTTAAAGTCCCCCACAAGAACAATGGCAAGTGACTGTGAGATTTCCTCCAGCTGCTTATAGGAAGCTTCATCCGCCTCACTGCTTTGGTTGGGAGGTCTATAGCAGATTCCCGCAGTGATATCAGCTTTATCGGCCCTTAACTTAATCCAAACGCTCTCGTCAGTATACTTGATTTCCGAGCTCTCATAGCATTCTCTAACATACAGGGCCACTCCACCGCCTCTCCTTTCCTGTCTGTCCCTCCTGAAGAGCTTGTAGCCATCGATTGTGGCACTCCAGTCATGTGAGGCATCCCACCACATTTCTGTGATAGCCACTATGTCATAGTTTTCCTGGTGCATCATGGCTTCAAGCTCCTCGTTTGTTGTGCATACTGCGCGCATTGGTATAGATGCACTTCAGATGTGCTAACGATTCCAGCACCTTTTTGTGAGTGTGGGCCCCATTTCCCACCAGACCCCTCTCAGGTGCTTCCATGATTTCTAAACGTCTGTGCCTTCTCTCAAACGAAATGTCAGAGCAAGAGTCCTCGCTAGTCCACCATCCTTCAAGCCCTGGCATGCCTCCCTTGAGTTTATTCCTGACAGGCCCAGTTATCTCCTCTTCCCCCCTCATATCTAGTTTAAAGCCCTGTCAATGAGCCCTGCTAACTCCTGCCCCAAAATTCTTTTCCCCTTCTGGGACAGGTGCGTCCCACCTGCCACCAGCAGGCCAGGTATCTCATATAGCAGCCTGTGATCAAAAAACCCAAAGCCCTGCCGATAACACCAGTCCCAGAGCCACAAGTTGACCTGTTGCCTCTTCCTGTTAATTTCCTCATTCATGATTGCCACTGAAGGGATAGAGGAGAATACAACTTGTGTTCCTGATCCCTTAAGCAGCCATCCCAAGGTTCTAAAATCTCTTTTAATTGATTTTGGGCTCCTTCTACCCACTTCATCACTACCCACCTGAAATACTAAGAGGGGGTAATAGTCAGAGGAGTTTACTAGGGCAGGAAGTTTGTCCAACACATCCCTGACCCGTGCCCCAGGGAGGCAGCAGACTTCCCTGTGAAGTGGGTCAGGACGGCATATTGGCCCCTCCATCCCCCTCAGTAGAGAGTCACCCACAACAATGACCCGTCTGCTTTTCCTTTTGGAGCCAGTTGTGATGCTGGGTCCACGGCGACTTTGTTTTACTAACATTTGTGGCCTGAGTGTATTGTCCTCCTCTCCAACAGCCAGTTCCCCTTGCAGGACTCCATACCTGTTCTGCAAGGGCAACCGGGAAGGTGGGAGGGGCCGGGAGGGGATTCTCTTGCTTCCCCGAGCAGGGACCTGTTTCCATTCCCCCTCTTCTCTGCGATCCCCTCCTATTGCCTGGTGATGAGAGGGGAGGGGGTCCTCTGACTTGTGTGGGGCCTCAACCTGTTCCCTTTCCCTCAGGGAGTGGGTCCATCAGTCACTCTCCCTCTCACATTCCCTGATACTCCTTGACCTCTCCTCTTCTTCCTTCAGCTCAGCCACCAGAATGAGCAGATCGTTTGCCTGTTCACATCTGACACAGGTGTTGTCTCCGCTGCCCTCCATGGCGAGTGCCAGGCTCCGGCACTCTTTGCAGCCAGAGGCCTGGACTCCCACATGTTTGTGTGGGGCCTCTGTCTGGGTGCCCACAGTTTTTTTAACAGCAGCCTTCGACCGGGTAGCAACCATGGCTGGATCTCTACATGCAAGTGAGACCTTGTGACTCGACAGTCAGTTGAGGTGAGCACTGGTTTCTCTGTGGCCAGGGACTAGTCCCTGCCCTCCCGGAGGCTTCTTATAACCTGGTGGCTTGATCCACCGGGGGAGGTGCTGTCTCCGCCCCCAGGCTCCCTCAGCAGCCCGCCCAGCAGCTGACAGCCCTCAGCACAGGCCGAGGGCTTTTTCTGGCTTCCAAAAGCCCCCAAAAGAGCTTTTCTTCGGCCCTTTTCTCTGCAGATCCCTTCCCCAGCACAGTCTAACCTGCCCTGAAGCTGGTCTCTGCGGCAATGGCAAAATGATACAAAATTTTTGTGTTTCTTCTCCAACTTGTGGGACATATTTGCTCTGTTAACAGCAGAAATGCTTTTTTCTTTCCTTTTGTTATATTTACATCTTGACTTTTTGTTAACAGGATATCCAACTTGATATCCAACAACCTGATATCCAGCAAGGTATCCAACTTGAACTCCAAAATATCTTGTGCATTCTTACAGGTTAAATATTTAGGTCTCTTCTTCCCTTACACTGCAGCAGTTCCATCATCTTCTTTGGGATCGTACAACTCTCAGAGCAAAACTGTGCATTTGCGGAGGTAGTCACACAGCCTAACTTTGGGCATCTACCTTCTGATAGCTAAGTTGAGAAGCCAGGCTTTGTCTCTAGTGAAAAGAGAGAGAGAAGCTCTTCCAGCAGTTCAGACCATGTCCAGGCTCAGTTGCCAGGGCATGTTCTGAATTTCTAGTTCTGTTACAGCATATTTTTCCTACCAGACCTGACCCGCCTCCTTGAATTTTCTTTTTATAGAAACCAAGGCACCAAAGAGAAGTGGTGAAGCAGAAAAGGAAATTCTTGTGATCACCACAGATCAGTCCAGGATTCACACAATATTAGGGAACATTGTTTGACTCATTTATGAAGAAGTAGCTTCACTGGACAATACATAGGCTTCCTCTCTAAAATGTCCTGTGGAAGAGTCCAGCATCTGCCTCCTACCATTGTTTTTCTTGACAGAAACTAAACTATCAACATTAGCTAAAGTTTCACAGTAGGTCCACGTCCTATTGTTTTTCTTTTCTTGTGGAACTGAATGGAAATAGTCATTAATAATAAAAGTTATTTTTATACTTTTCATTATTTTTACATTCATTATTTTTATACTTTTCATAATAAAGTAAACATTTGTTATCTATGCACAGTACTCACAATTTATTTCACATCCTATGGGCACTTGTTCAGAGTCTACAGAAAATTCACCAGACAGAAGTTCTGCACTTACAACCACTTCGAACAGGCGCAGTGTTCAGCAGCCGTGCTATGTACATTAGTTTACAATTCCATTCATCACTGATGTATCTGCTAATCCATGTTCTTTTGTCAAGTCTACCGTTACCCACCATAATTTACTTCAATCTGGGTTTTAGCATAGATTTTACCCCTGCTACACACCAGTATTGCATCCAGGTTGTACTCCAACCAACCATAGACTTTCTGCAATGGTACATGAGCCAGCTTCCAGACTGACAGCTGCTTGTCTAAAATATTATGTAAAATAGACCTCAGCTAAAAAACCCTCTAGAATATCCTCACTCAAACTGCGTAATCTCTACTTTGCGACTGATGTTGATTTGTCAAGATTACGTGCAAAAGGCATTCTGCTTTACAACTGGCTGTGACTCACAAAACATATCCTGGGTTTAAAACATCAAATAGAAAGGTATCACAGTGTCAAGCTGTACTAAAACCTCTTTTTCCTGGGAGAGATGCCCAAAAGCAGTAGATTGCTTTCCGTAGCGGAGATGACAGTAAAAATCTTACAAGTCAGAAGAAACTCGTACTTTCTATCAGCTGCTGAAACGTTAAAAAACAGTGTCTAAGTGCTCTTAAGGTTTTATTTCCAAGGATGCAAATGAATCTGTCTTGGGGAACTGCATTCAGCACCCGTAAGGGCGGCTGCGAACCTACAGGACTGGCTGACAGCAGAGTCCTGGGCAAAGATGCAAGCATCCTTCATTTTCAGAGCATTTAGTTTATTTAGAAGTCTCCCCCACGCCCCCAAATCCTCACAGTTTAATCAGTTTATCAAACACATCCATGCAGCTTGAAGCCAATCACTTTTCCCAGTCACCTCAGCAACAAACATACGGTTTCAGTTTTCTGCAAAGCCTCTGGGGTACCCACGGTGCACTTTGCATGGCTGTCATTCCAACTCCTGTTCTGTCAACAGCACCTTCACGCTGGGAATGCTATTTATAGAGCTTCCTGAATTTTTTATGGGGACTCACACCTCGGTTTTGGCATAAGAATCACACCCTGAAAATTAGCAGTATCACAGCTGTCTTTACCAATTCAGTATACAATTTGCACAGGTGTTATTCTTTGAAACAACTTTCCTGAAACGTCAGACTGCAGCCTATTTGGATAGACTAAAAACCAGTGCATCCCAACATCTATGATTTTGAAAGGGAGATTGTTCTCTCCTTCCAGTTTTTTGGGTTATTCTATTTTTTCCAATCTGAAAGCTGTGTTCAACAGGAAAAAGAAAGCATTTATTTCATGTAGTTTACTGCCATGCTCTTTCCCTTTTTATCCATGCAATAATCTTTATTGATAGAAACTACTAGTTTATTCTACCACCATCTGTCCTGAAATCCCTGTACATACTACTCATCGAAATATTGAAGCATTCACACTTTAACACTTATATGAGCAAAACAGTTAACCTTAGATTTAATCTCCATTTTATAAAAAAATAATGCTAAATAGTTCTTAAATTGTATCATTAAACTAATAATTTACAGTGAATTTCCAGATGGCTCAAGAAATCTACTTTTGGTTAAGTGCTGTGAGCCCTATTTCTTCACTGAATAAAAAATTCCTGAATAAAATCTCAGAGATTGAGAATGTCCTATGATATTTGCTTAAAATTTGTTACTTAAGCAAACTACATACCATACGGACAGAAATTTAGCACAAGAGACAGAGGAAAGTAGATCAGACAACTTCCTGATAGTCAGTCAGATCTCATGAAGAGGTTCTCTTTAAAGTAACTATTGGAAAAAGGGCTAAATATACAACTTTAAAAATTAAGAAAGATAAATGCAATTCAGTATCTAGATATTCATTTAGTCGCATGGATACTGACATTACATTTTATAATAGGATGTTAATGTTCTCCTGTAAAAGAATTATGAGAAAAATATTACTAATAATCTGCATCACTGAAAAAGTTGTGTGACTAGAACCTGATGATAATAGGTTCATAGAGACACCTTTATCCTCAAAGCTGCATGCTGACCTCAGAACTTAGCTGATTGGTGGAAATTCATGATATGATGCAATCACAAAATACATGGAATTGGCTATAATATCTGGCACTGATTGATCAAAGTGAACCTGAGGGCTCTAGCAGATAATCTGAAGGATTTGTCAAGTCACCCGACATTCTGTCAACACTCTGCCTAATGCAGCCCAGGAGGCTGTGGACCTTAGCCATGAGGGCACATTGCTGGTTCATTGTAAACTTGTCTACCAGGATGCCCAGGGGTTACCCCTCCCCAGGTACCAGACTTAGCATTTCCCATTGTTGAATTTCCTGATGGTTTTTTTGGAAGAATTCTGCAGCCTGTCCAGGTCCTCTGAAAGGCAGTGCAACCATCTAGTATATCATCCACTCCTCTCAGTTTTGCATCATTTGTAAAGCCTTCTGAGAGTGCACGCTGTCCCGTCATCTAGGTCATTAATTAAGATGTTAAACAGTATTGGCACCATTATCTAGCCCTGGGGTACACAACTAGTGACTGGCCTCCAGGTGGACTTTGTGCCACTGATCATAACGCTTTAAGCCCAGCAGATCAATCACTTTTCAGTCCAGCTCACTGCCTACTTACTTAGTCTTTTCTTCATAGTTTGTCAAAGAGGATGTTGTGGGAAAAAGCATCGACAGTCTCACTAAAGTCAAGATAAAGAATACCACCTGTTCTCCCCTCATCCACCCAGCTAGTCATCCCTGGCTGGCAGAAGGCTGTCAGGCTGCTCATGAATTATTTCCTCTTCAAAAAACGCATGCTGACTACTCCAAATCACCTTCTCATCCTCCATGCATTTGGAAATCTCTACAGCTTCCTAAGGAGAAAAGACGGGAGAGGGAGGTGCTGATCTCTTCTTCCTGGTGTACAGTGACAGGATGTGTAGGAATCATTCAAAGCTGTTTCAGAAGAGGTTCAGATTTGACATCAGGAAATATTTCTTTAACGAGAGGGTGGTAAAACACTAGAACGAACTTCCTAGAGAGGTGGTCGATGCCCCAGGCCTGTCAGTGTTTAGGAGGCACTTGGACAGTGCCCTTAGCAACATACTTTACCTTTTAGTCAGCTCCAAAGTGGTCAGGCAGTTGGACTAGATGATCACTGTAGATCCCTTCCAACTGAAATTCTCTTCTCTTCTCTTCTCTTCTCTTCTCTTCTCTTCTCTTCTCTTCTCTTCTCTTCTCTTCTCTTCTCTTCTCTTCTCTTCTCTTCTCTTCTCTTCTCTTCTCTTCTCTTCTCTTCTCTTCTCTTCTCTCCTCTCCTCTCCTCTCCTCTCCTCTCCTCTCCTCTCCTCTCCTCTCCTCTCCTCTCCTCTCCTCTCCTCTCCTCTCCTCTCCTCTCCTCTCCTCTCCTCTCCTCTCCTCTCCTCTCCTCTCCTCTCCTCTCCTCTCCTCTCCTCTCCTCTCCTCTCCTCTCCTCTCCTCTCCTCTCCTCTCCTCTCCTCTCCTCTCCTCTCCTCTCCTCTCCTCTTCTCTTCTCTTCTCTTCTCTTCTCTTCTCTTCTCTTCTCTTCTCTTCTCTTCTCTTCTCTTCTCTTCTCTTCCTTTCCAGCATTTTTTGCTCTGTCACCTTCTCAGGAATCTAGAGGCTGAAAGGCCTGTAGTTTCCTAGATCATCCTTTTTTCCTTTCATGAAGATACAAGTGACATTTATTTTTTTACAGTCTTTCACTGAAACTTCAGGAATTCAAGCTAAAATGATGGGTCTATCTATAGTAACTAAAGCACCAGCATGTGTTCCAAGAGAAATCCCTGGCACAGAGCTGGAGTGGACAGGGACATCAGTAAAGTCTCAAGCCATCTGCAGTAATTGTGTGTCAGGATCCCATTGCTATTACTGCTTATCATAAAACATATGGTTAGAGCAAGTGAGGGCAGGGAGACCAAAGTTCAACACAAAAAGTCTGCAAGGTTAATCCGTGAAGCTGAAGACTGGCATGTCACCCAGCTCTGCTAATTACCAACCCTGTTAAAATGCTTATCTAAGACTAGATGGGAATGTAAAACAAATGGAGGCCTAGCTTTAGTAGTCTTTTTAACTGAAAACAAACCAAAAAAAATCCAAAGAGCAGTTCTGAATCAGAGCTCATAACTGTCACTGATGCTTTCACAGAGAAATCTCACTGTAAAAGGGATGTTAATGCTGCCATCCTCTCTTTCCTGCTGTTTTGTCTCTCTGCTCTCTTCACCCCAGTTGTCCAACAGAAAATTCAGTCCCTGAATTAATAACACGCTCCTACATTCATGGAAATGTTCATTTATAGCCCAAGTGCACCTTTAATTATCCCAATTAATTAATTAGTTTCTTCTACCAGTACAGTCATGACAATTTAGAGTGACAAAGTACCCTGTTAAAGTATTTCTTGGCATAGAAAGCAATTCCAGAGGAACAGGGAAGTTTCCTCTGGGAATGATAAACTATACAAGTTGTACACATTTTCAGGGTTATCACCATAAACAATCCTCTCACTTTTCAACAGACATCTAGAGATTTAAGCACTTAAACCTAAACAAAATACTATGACTTTCAAATCTGCTGAATACCTGGTTTTCCTCCTTGATGTCTGGTGCTAATCCTCTGAAAATTAGGCTTTTTATAGTAAGTCCTTTAAATCAGAAAGCAGAAGTGGAATATATCTCCCCAAACATCAGGAGGCAGATACAGTTGTCCCTGCATAGTCATCTAATAACATATGAAGGGTCCTAGGGTATCAAAGACTTCTGCATGGGGCTGGCAGAAATGTCACAGGAGCTAGAAGAGATCTGTGCCCTACTGGACTGATAGTTGAAGGCAAAGAAGGATACACTTCTGCCTGTCAAATGTCAGCAGATGTGTGGGCACGTGAGTTCAACCCCAGTTGTCCAGATATCAAAACGATGCCGATTGTCAATGCTCTTCTAGAGGCACAGTCTGCTCCAGAAGGCATCATAGAATCATAGAATAGTTTAGGTTGGAAGGGACCAATTCTTCTTGTCCTGTAACAGAGATAAAAGAGGTGGAATGAATCATAGTGTAATGTATTTCTCTTTTCAGAAATTTGGACTACTAATTTAGGCTACATAATTAACTTTCAGCCAACTAAATGTAGGAAATACTAATCCCATTCAGTTAGTTATTCAGGACTTGATTCAGCTTCCCTAACATAAGTGTTTCATGTTTGACATACGCCAAGGAATCTAGCCTGGTCTCCACCTCTTGCTCCAGAAGGACACGGTCTTCCTCAGGCCTCATCTGCCACTCATATGTAGCTGTCTGGAGTATCTCAGAGTCTCACAAATGGCACTGGTGCCTGTATATAAGCAACCAAACCAGGCCCTTTTAGTAGGGCAATGGGAAAACAGTGTTCATCCTCAGTCTACAGAGAATTATTCACCCAAGCACCTGAAGTCAGCGTGATAAATGGAAACAGAATGTGTTGCAGGACTCTGAAAGATGCTCACGCCCTTGAAATCCCAGGTCTAATCAACTCTCATAGATAAGAAAATTATGCATGACATATTGAGTACTATCCAAGAAGTCAGAAGTCTAAGCAGAACCAGAATTCAGATGTCCTGACATGCAAGCCTCTGTTAAAATATGCAGCACTATTCGACATGAACTAGATGCACTGCTCATTAAAGTTCTACATGGAGAAGATTTCTATTGATTTCAGCTATAGGTCTGACTCACTATCAGCTATTCCTTCAAATATAAATGTGAAGTGTTGTACCTTGAAAGGTCCATGAGGCAGCCCAGGAAATATTCCATGCTGTATGATGATTACTCTGTCTTTTTGTTGTTTGCCTCTCATTCCAGAGATCAATATTAGAGATGTGCTCTTACAAGAGTTAAGAGCCCTGGTTTTAGTGACTGAATTACTCCATGATAATCTACCCCCTTGAGCTATTATAAAAACTGACTTAATAATGTTACCTAAATGACATTTGAATATGATGCAGCCGTCTGAATTGTATTGTCATAACTACCTTTTGATTGCCAGAAAAACAATTCCAATCATTCTTTTACCATTCCCATCACTTTGATGAAAAAGCACCTCTCTGAAAAAAAAACCTCCAAAACCCCACAAAAAAGCACAGCAAAGAAAAGAAAAGCTTCTGAAAACACTTTTTATTTTTTGAAAACTGGGTGACCATATGCCTTAAGCACCTTTTTTGCCTTTCTTAAGCAAAGCACCGCACTGACATTGTTCTAAAATTCTCTTCTCCTAATAAGATCCAAATCTGGATCATTAATGAGAAAAATCACCATTTGCACCCAAATCATTATGGAAGTATGCAGGCCCAAATTAATATAAAAAATCCTGACTACCAGGAGTAACAACTTGGAGACACTTGTGTCAAACTACTTTTGATTAGGAAAAATAGGCCAAACTATAAACTGATGTATCCACCCTGTATGTGCTGAGCTGAGACAAGTCCTCCGGAGATATCTGCAGGGACAGTATCAAGGACGTCTTCATGACCAGAGTGAAGGCTGCACAGACACAAAAACCGAGCACCCATTCAGGGTGTTGTCAAGGCTCACGCCACTGAAATGGTTTGTCTCTAAGTCTTTAGCCTGTTCAAATGAAACCACACGTTGCAGCACACCCAGCCAGGCTGTCTGCCAGCACCCTGCAGAAAGCCCATAAGGCAGCACTGTGGACAGGATGGTAGTGGCAGGTGTAACTCACCATCTGCACAGCCATCTGGAGACCACCCTTCCTCAGGGTACAGTCGTAACGCCAAGGCCTCGTTGTTCTTCCACTGACACAAGAGGGAATTTCTGACAACTCTATCAAAGTCACTGTCCACCTCCCTTCCAAAAGGTTTAATTGATGAAACCAGGAGCAGGGCCCTGAACCAAACTAGAGAGACGGGCGCTCAGCACTTGGCTGAGTTTTGAGTTTTTACTGCTAAAGGCTGTGATACAGCAGCAAGGAAATAAAACCTGCTTGACAGAAAGAATTTATCAAGCCTGTTAATAAATATTTAGTATAACCAGGCAAGGTGCCTGGAAAATATGCCTCTGATGCAAAGCATACAGAATAACCCCTTATTTCTAGAAACTCTTTTCCTGTGAAGGCAATTTCCAGAATATCATCTTTCCTCAGATCAAAAATAGCCCCAGACTTCTTCCTCTCTATCCTGGTCCATCCTTGATGCATTAGTTGGATCACAGGGTGCAGTGATCTCAAAAACAAGGAAACTTTCACGGAAAGCAACTCTGGTGCTGGAACAAGAATAGCAGTATTTTAGGAACGTGGCTTTATTTCCTCTATATAATATAGTCAAACGTAGGATTCCTTTCCTCTGTCTTCAAATCCTTTTTAAATTTCTCTGTGATACCAGTAGAAGAAGAAAATCTAATGAAGAATTCTTGCCTACGAAACTAATAAAAATAGTAATAAATCCAAAGGTTCTGATCCCCTTTTTTCCCTATGTCACATGACTTTTCCATGAAGTTATCTTATATAGGCAGTGATGCTGACTCTATGGCACAAATGCTAGCACCAACACACAGTGCTCTTGGATATGTCAGTAGAATCTAGCTGACTTAAAGCATTCATCAGGCCTATTAAAAAGTATTTTAACATAACCAGGAAAATATGCCTCCAATACAAAATTTATCTAGAGTAAACACCTTATTTCTATAAATCCCTTTGGCCTGAAGATAATCCCCAGAATGTATCTTTCACCAGATCCAAAAAAAGGCCAAAACGTCTTCTTTTTCATTGTTCTGGGGCTACTGGCTGTGTCAGCAATATGTGGCAAGTGCATCCCACAGGACAACCCAGAAACTTATTCCATATATTGTGCCAGATTGAGGAGCACCTTAGAAAGCTCTAGTTCTGGCTCCCCACCCTGCTCACCTGCTGAGATTTTGCCCCACTATGGGATTTTGAACACACAGATCTCAAAGACTCTAAAATGCTCTAAAAATGAATGCGGTGGGCATGTATATTTCTAAAAGCAAGGCTTCAAGTTAAAGCAATCATTTCTACTTTCTCTGTGTTCAACCAAAAGAGACTTGCATTTTCATATGAGTATTCATCCCATCTCTCAAGAGTTGTCTGCCACAGGATGACTTATTTTCCAGAGAGGTTCTCTCATTGCACCCACTACTGACTTTAGAGCAATCATAGATAACGAATTAGGGACAGGCCCCTAACTTCTGAATGCATCAAGCTCAGTGAGATGATTCTCCAGTTATTATTCAAATTAGGTTTTTCTAATGAACTAAGTAATGACTTTCAGGTTTTCTCCCTTGTTAAGTAAAAAGACATACCAGAATTCTTCACACACCTAATAGATACATTAGACAGTAAACACGTAATTGATGCAATCATCCCCCTCCAGGTTGATATTTAAAACCATCCTTATTTTTCTTGATCCCTTAGTTGTACCAAATAGCTTTTCATATCTCTTTAGACTCACCACAGTTCACCCATAATTATTTCTGAACACAGGACCAGCATAACAATTTTAAAGAATATTGAGTACTCATCTAATAACCTAGAAAATTCTTCTCTCCCTTAGTTAGCTGCTCCATTGTCTCCCAAAATATTTTAAAACCTGAAACTATGGAAGTTAATTCCCCACTTAAAAGCACTTTATTTTATTTTATTGATCATAAAGACCTTGGCACATGACGGCCACAAAACCCTTCTAACATGTACTAAGCTATATTGGCAAATCTGAATGCTGGCTGCTTTATTACACTTTCTGCTAGTGAAATAAGCTACGGGGCTGGTGGCGGGGGGTAGGGGTGGGGGCGGGAAGGACATTTTTGGCAATAGAACTACAACTACATTAAGGGGTTTTGTTGCCTTGGCCAAAGATCGCACTTCATCACATGCCTGTTTCTAATAGTGGTACAAGTAGGAGGTTGTAATGCAGGCATAATGCATAAACAGGTAAAGGACATATGTTTTACTAAGAGACCAAATGTTAAGGTACTGAACATCTTCAGTTCCCATGAATAAAGAGATTTGGCCGGTCCATACAGTGCATCTCCGGTTCAGCAAAGCGTGTAAATATGTCCTTAACTTTAAGCATGTGCCTAAATCCCACTGAAAACAATAGAGTTAAATATGTACTTAAATGCATTATTGTAGGAAGACTGGATTACTCACGTACTTAAGGGCTTTGTGGTATCAGAACTTTTTTGGCCACCACAGAAGTCTCAATTTCATCTATTGCATACCTGGATCCAACATTAATATCGTCAGGCAAAACGTTCACACGGGTTAGCACAGCGTACCAAAACTTCATCTGCATCCAGAGGGTGGGCTACACTAATTTTCTTTCAAAGGGCACTCCTTGTATTTCTTCCAAAAGTTATATCACAATAGCCAGTGATACTGATGCCAGGAAATTAAAACCTATAAATTTCCTGTCTGGTTAGATGCAAACCACCCCCCTCCAACCCCCAAACTAATTAGTTTATCCATATGCAAATGTTACAGTTAGGGAGTATGGCTCTGGAAAGTTAATAGCTTAATCAGTGTATCAGAAGGCTAATGACATCTCCTGCCAGTTTTCTTAAAAATGCATTTCAGGGATATTAATGTTATTACCAGATTGATAAATAAACTTTATCCTCTGAGCTCATATGAAAGTTTAAGAGGGGGGAAGTAGCAGAGTAGGAGAATGATTATATTTGTTTTATACACAGGGGGAATCAGGGACTATGGCACAGCTCCCCTTGAAATAAATTGCATTTGTTCTTTTTTCCCACTTTTGGCATTTCCAGGTGCCTGTCTGTTTTTAACATCTTCTTCAGCCTCAATAAATTTGTTGAAACAAGACTCTGTCATACATTCAGTGAGTCACAGCTGAAAAATAAAAGTAATCCCTCAGCGGGATAAATGCGCTTGAGTTGGAGACCAGGAAAAAATGTATTGGTTTTTAAAATTGATGGTGATACACTTTAACATTTTTTTCCCAAGCTTGTTTTGTTTTGAGACTGTCAGAAAATGTTCACTGAATGTTTTGTGAGCAAAACAGCTCTCTCCTAAGGCTATAAAAATAGTACTTTGGAAATGAGAGGTACTTTCCTAATGATGATTAAAAGAATCTGTGAACTCAGGGGAATCATTAGTTTGGATCAAGCTCTCAGGCCACATTTTCACCTGAGGAGGCATAAACTGATTGCCCGCACCACCTCCCCACCAGGGCAGACATGGGAGGTCAGGCAGAAACGGTGTTACTTTCTTACAGGGGCAAACACAGGGCTCAGATATGAGCACCTATTGCACACACCTTTCTTTTCCTGTTCACGTTAATCCCTTGCAGTCCTTCAAAATACCTGCCTCAGCCTCTCTTCATATGCACTCCCACTGTCTTATTTTCAGGCATTTATTGGGTACTTGAGATGACAGCACGTGAACTGCACAGATTGCCATGAACATGGCATATCTTTGAAAACCTGGGGTAGAACTTTTTGGACCGAAGAGAGTCAACGACAAAACAGACTCAAGAATTTGTCTGAGGACAATTTTGAGGAACTCCTGTTCGGAAAACAGGTCAGGTGAGGTTGGGCCTTGGCACACAGCACAGTCCCTCTGAAGGGCCAGGGCTGCGTGATTATTTGGTCAACACTCTGACTAACTTCAATGAGAGTGTTGTTTAAGCAATACCTGTTGCGTCAGGTCTTAGAACTGGATTTAATTAGTAGTGCCTTATTATCTAGCCAGAGATGGTTTGATCATTTATATTCCAGACTTGAGCCTCCGGGAAGATGACACATGAGTCTCTCTTTTTGTCTTTCTATTTCTACTATCTTTTGTCATCTTTTGCAGATGTTTTTTAGCATATTATCCGTGGGTAACAGTAAGGTAGTCTTCTTCATAATCTCTTTTCTGTTTTATTCACTTTAAATACTAAGTCTTTTTATTTGTTTCATGGCTCAGCGCCTCCCACATATTCAGCTGCTCCAGCTCCTTCTAGAGTTGCTCCTTCTGTTGCAGCATTGCACCAGTCTAGTTTCCATTCTCTTTTTTTTTTTTTTATCCTAACCTATGAAAGAAACAAAACCATAGTTATTTTGGAAAAAGAGTAATTTTGTGAAGTTCTCAATATATCACAACAGATCTGTAAGGGATCACTGAGTGCGTCCAAAACCCTTACATGAAGTAGCAGTCAGTAGTAATGTATACTATGCGAAAGCACAGGATGTCCCATAGTAACCCCTCTGTAGCATTGGCAGGATTAGAGTTCTGCGAAACAGTGAATTTTAAACATAAAATAATACAAGTATGTGCCTTTGTAGTAATTTATTATAAAACGAAGCATAGATTTTCATGACGGTACATCCAACAAGGCTTGAATATGACAAGATTAAACAAAATAATTAGTTTTACAACTTACATAATAATATTTTGTATCTTTCATAAGAATTTCATAAACCTATTAAGAAATCCCAGTCACTCCAGATACCCTCTTGTCGTTCTCTTGAGTGTGTAGTTATTATTGCATAATATACCTGTTCCCACTGGAGCTCCTGATGTAACTGTAATCAGTCCAGCTCCTAAACATCAGCTTCAGCAGGACATATACACATATTTACCTTTTGCACATACTGAAGACCTTTTGTCAGAAGCCTTTTGCTCAAGTACAGCCAAATTTACATGCTTGATATTGCTGGGCAGTGACAAAGCTGAGAAGAGACTTGAATTCTCATGTCCTTGGAAGAAATTAATCTTTCTTGGAAGAAAATAACTTTAGGGATGAGATTCAATGCCGGGTACAGACAGTTGGCTTCAGATTTGTCAGCACTGGAGTCCACGTGTAAGCTCCAACTACCATCAATATAGGCACCTACACTTGATCAGATAGATGAATCACTTCCTCGACTATTGATTGTATTGAGTAGGGATGCAAAACAACTGCCAAAACATATGTTCCTAGTACTATTTAACCCTCCATAGAGCCTTGAAAACATCTGTACAATCCTGGCAGCTATGACACGAGATCTATGGCATGCATCTGTCATTGTGGAGTAAAACATGGAGGCCAGCTGATACGCTTAGTTTGTTTCAACTAAAATTACATGCCTATGTGCAGACAACTGAATCAAGACTTCCATTGACCATACCCGCTAGAGAGTTTATACAAGTGTATATCCCCATACGGGGGACATTTAAATTTAGATTTCTTAATCTTATGCTCAATACGAGCTAGTCAAAGTTTTTATCTCTAAGTCAGAATGAAATATCCAGAACTTGTGTCTTCCATTGCTCAGATTGCTACCTACCAAGATATAGGCAGATATGGGGGTAGGCGTGCTGAGACTTGAGATCACATTACCACTAACTCAGGGTTTGCATTAGGCAGTCAGCCTTGCTGTGTTGCAGAATCCCAGCAAACCTATCCCAGCTTTCTCCAGATCTCGTTATCCTGGCCTTGATGCATTGCTCAGTGACATTCTGGTCAGAGCATAAGCAAACCTACAGATGGTTGAAGACTTGTCACTAACATAGGCAAAAATTAACTTCACAGCCTCAAGGATAAATACATAATAAAGAGGCATCTCTTCCTGCTCCCCTCTCCTTTAACTCCACTGTTGGGATGGTCCTCCACCAGTCAGGAAGGTAAGGCCAGGGAAGGCCCAGGGGTACTGGGTGCATGGGTGGCAGGGCCATGGCCATCCATTATTGCAGCTAGGAGGCTCAGTTAGTCCTTCAGCCTTCAGAGAGGATGGCATGTTGAGATGACACTGATTTCACTGCTACGTATTATCTTCATCCCTGAGAAGATGTTTACAATATCTACTCCTAAAATCTGGAAGATTGACAAGCATGAACTGCTGCTCACCCTTCCAAATCTTCCTTCTGAACCTCCTTATAGCCCTCTAAAAATGTAAGTTTTCTCTCTCTTTAGATTTTTTTAGTCCTGTTATAAATTATTTCTTACACAGAATTATAAGCACGAGGGGGGGGGGCTGGAATCTTTTATCTATTCAAATATCAGTCTTTTTACTGAAATCTGAATAAATTATGTCTCTGATTTACCCTCATTTCTTTACTCAGAAATGGTCTCAAAGAACCTGAGTTCCTCTGAAACAGTTGCCCACTTTTGAACTCAAGCCTACTCTTTATCATATTAAACATTTCTGAAATGCTGCTTAATCCCCACCTCTTATCAACATTTCCAGCATCTTTCCTACAGACAAATCGCAGGCTTAGGAGCTCTTCAGTGTCTGGAGTTAATCTTACAGATATCTGATGTCTGGAGTCTGTCTGAAGCATGGACACAAAAATATGTTCCCTGCTGCAGAATCTCTTTGACCCTTTTGGTTGTCTGCCCTGCATCCTCGGTCTTGAGCTCAGTGCTTTAAAAATAACAGGTGCACTACAGCTCCTGTAAAAGGGGCTTGAGGTTCGATTTAAGGGAAAGGAAAAAACCTTAACAGTAGAAAGTCTGAGCATTATGTTTTGTCCTGGGAAGTGGTTTTAGCACATGTTATCTCAATTTAATATTGAGCGTGAGCCACTAAGGAACTGTGAAAATCCCAGCTCTATTTACAGGGAAGCAGTATGTAGGGACAATGTACTATCGTTTTGGCCTGTCCAGAATCAGGAATAGGATTCACATGGGGCTGCAGTGTATCAAAATTCAATGAGCTGTTCTCCCAGGGTGTTACCTGACAAATACTAAGTTGGCGTTCTGAGAACTTGTTACATTCACAATATTTTTTTTGTTATTACTTGCATTGCAGGTGTACCTAAGAGGCTCAGTGAGTCATATTTATTATCTGTAGTAGGGATACATCAGAATCAGGCGTTCAGAACAATCCATTCTGCCACTTAAGGAAATGCTCAGTTTTAGTTTAGAAGTTTTTCTCTTCCTTTTAAGATAAAAGATTGATTTAAGCATTTGTCTCAGGATTGCCTTGAGCATGGCCTACTGCGGCTTTCAAAATACCCACTTTTGATTATTTTACCGTACGTATTTTATTTGTAAGTTACTGATGCAAAGAAGTAATGGTGAACAAGCACCCTTTGCACTGTAGAAATGTGAACAAAAAGATTCTCACCACCCTGAGGAGTTGGTACTTGCAGTGTAAAAGAGCAGATAGCAGGTGGAAAGAAGCAGACCAGGAAGGCTGGTGATTGAGCAGGATTTCTTGTTTACCTGCCAAAGTTCTGACTAGACAACACCGCAATCCTTTCAAACGAAAGGTATAAGTTATTATATCTTTACTACCTTAATCTTGTTTTAACACATTCTCATACTTTTAAACTGCGATCAATATACATTTTTATTATGTTTCCATTCTGATATTTGAGGCTTCCAAAAACCTCTTTCTTTCTCCTGGTCTTATTTATAACCTTTTATAACAGACCACTCTCACAGGTCTGTTTTATTTCCGTGTTTACTAGTAAAACAAACTTTATGAACAACATAGTTTTTCTCTGAAAGGCCTATTTCTCTTTCACTACTCCATCCCATTTCATTGTATTCAGTAAATCTGAAATGCCTCCATGTATAATATTCTTATCAAAGTTAATGTTTTTTCACAGTACTACACTTTCTAGTGATTTTTTTTTTTCTATGGCTATTTCATGGTCTAGTTGTTCTTTCTTGTCATTGGATAGCCTGGTGCACAGCCTTGTTTATTTTCTAAACAAACTCCCACCTTTTAACAGTCACTGTCTACTAGCCTTGTTTATTTTCTAAACAAACTCCCACCTTTTAACAGTCACTGTCTACTCAGTCCCAAGACTGAACAGTTAAACTGTGCAGTATTGTATTGCATGCAATAAGGATAACAAGGACTTGAGTTATATGTTTCTAAGAAACAAACAAACAAACAGAAAACCCTCTGAAGTAGTTATAAAAAACTTCATTGCACACAAAAATTTGGATTTTTTTTTTTCTCTTAGAATTGAGGAATAATGACCTTATGTGAATGCATTTTCCTTTTATTTTTTTGTCTTCTGTGGTTGAAAAAGGGAAATACAGAGAGCAGAAGAAACAAATTCCTATGAACACCAATTCCTTAATATAGGGAGCCAGGATTCCTGAGTAACATCAAGCCTTATGCAATAATATTCTGCTAAAAGAAAAAAAAAATCACTAAAAAGTTCATTTTTAGCTCTTCTCAATGTAGTTTGTCAGTGTCTGAGGAGACTAACACGCACATGGGGCCCAGAGGAGACCCGTGGACAGGGGGTATGTAACATCCCGTTAATAGCAGAAACCCAGCCTGTCTGCCCTGTAGGACTAGCATAAAACTGTATGGACCTGAACCAGTCCATGACTGCTGACATTCAGGGCAGGATTCAGTCCTTGTGCCTTTCTCACTTAGCTGTTTAGAGATGGCCATGGCATTCCCAGCTCTTTGCTCTCAGCAGAGGAATCTCAACCCAATAAATGGCAAAGCACCCAACACAAGATGACGAGACATCCCTTCTCATCATGATCTTTTCCTGCTGCCTTCATAACGATCCCTTCATCCATCAAGCTGAAAAATCAATGTGTAAGTAGAAATATTCAGGAGAATAACTAAAAATTTATCAGTATTAACTATATTCTACCCCTGTGGAAGTCTAAGCTCTGACGGACTCTGGTAACAGAATTGGGTAACAACAAGCTCTTTTAACTCCAAAATGTTATCATTAATAGAAAGGAAGTGTGAATATTTATTTTCTTTTCTAGTAAAATATGTCTTAGGTATCAAATACCAAGAGTCCTTTAATCACATTCTTAGGACAATTTTATCAATGTGCAAGTCATACACACCTCTTTCCATGAGGGATCCAGAATAAAACTGATATAACGGTTCCTGTCAAGTTTTTCTGAGCATTCAAAGTTACTACACATTTTCTGTCTCATTATGTTTTCTGCCTCTCTTGATATATAAGTAAGTTGTCCATAAACCCATAAAATCATGATCTCCTAGAGTGCATGCTTCCTGTTATTATATCAATTCTCCAAAGCTCCTGGTATTTGCATATGCAAATTGTAGCCATGGTGCAATTTTCTGTTGATGGACATATTCCTGCTGTTAATATCCACAGAAGTCTTGATGTGTATCTGTTGTTTTATCTGTTGCCTCCAGTCTACCATAAGTCTCCAGCCATATTCATTAGATTCAATTACTGACATTCTGCCCTGTGAGAATCTGTCAATATAAAATAGGCACAGTAATGCTCAGAAAATTGTCAAAATAAACACTTTTTAAAATAGCATCAGATGACTGAAACCACAGCAGACTAAGATCCATCAGTTCCCATGCACATTACAGATCATTCTGCAAAATTCAATAGAAATATATAATAATTAATAAATAAATATGATTTAAACAAATAAACCCTATAAAATAAATAGAAAATATGGAAGGAATGTGGCAGGACCTGACAGTGTCATTTAATCCATTCCTCTGCTTTACAACAGGACTGCTGACACTTAAACCTGTGTTTGATGGGTTTCAGCATTCACTTCCTTTTGAAATATATTAATATTTTTTGCAGTGTTTACTTATAGCTAGCATTTCTGGATTATTTCAGAATTTTCATCCTTCCCTTTCTCTAAGCCTTTCGATATTTCCATTCTTCTAATTCCACCTGATCCCCATTCACTATTGCAGCTGTCTCCTTCCCCATATTTTTCAGCCTCTGGTCAATTTTAAAGAGTGAAGATTTATTGTTATTAATGACTTTTGGTCAAAATTCTATTAAGAATAGGTGGAAAAATTCTGCCTGTTTCCTGGTTTCTTTCAGGGTGCTTCTTTAATTTATTAAGATCATCTTGAATTTATTCTTGTCCTCTGCAATACTTACAGTTCCTATAAACTTGATGACATCTATGGATTTAATAAGCATAGTTCTGATTTGATTATGTAGTTTATGTCATTAACAAATCAGAGTGAAGGGAACTATTCTTCCAGTTGGACAGTTAACAACTGAAAATTTTACCTGGTTATGTGCCACTCTGCACTCTTCTCCAACGGTAATTCCACTTTTGATATGTCTCCCCAGTTTGCTTACAAGGATGCAGCATAAGGCAATGTCAAAATGTCTTGAAAACATGCTTTATGATTATTTCTTCTTCTTTGTCTACATGACCCCTTATTCTTTCATAAAAGAAAATTAGATTGATTTGATAAGATATCTTCTCCTTGGCAAATTCATCTTTGCCACTGCTTTCCTCCTTGTTATCTTCCAAGTGCTTGCAAGTCACTTCTTACTGTTTGTTTTAGATATTTTGTAGGATTTGAAGTAAAGTTGACTTATCTGTAAATTTACACTTACTTTTTTCTTCCCTTTATACAGTTACACATTAATATTGCTCCTTTCTGTTCCAGCACTATCTTATATGTCCTCCACAAGTTCTCAAAGACAACTGCTAAAGTTTCTGAGAAGGCTTCAGACCATACTGAAATTAGGATCAGAAGGCCCAGACAAACTGAAAACCAAAATACTGTCAGTCATGATCTGTTTCTGTTCTAGGTTGAGCTGTTATCCATTGTTGCTACCAATGAGTTTGCCACTTGTCTAAGTAACCTTTATAATGAACAGTGAAACAAGAGCATCCTTTACCTCTTCATTTTCCCTTACATCATTTAGTGATAGCTATTCTTTTGCCCTGAATAAATGCCTAACATTTTCCTTCGGGCCTTCTGTTGCTACTAATCCAGTCAAGGAATGTTTTCTTGTTATCTCCAGTTTCTCTTTCTAGTTGCAGTTCATTCTGTATTGTCCTTTCTGATTTTGCTCCTACCTACTTCTGGTGCTTTGTAGGTGTGCTTAATGATCTGTGCTTGCCTCTCCTTTATCCATGCCCAGCGCCTAGAGTGAGTAAAGACTTCATAATTTAGCCAAAGGTCTTTAATATTTTTTCTATGTGATACTGTATGATTACTTGGGAAACTACAACTTCTCCCGGATTCTTTTTTTTTTTTTTCTTTTATGAGAACTTCCTTACCATTTCTGTATATTTATCAGATTCTCAAGGGTTTAGAAGTTATTAGCGGCACGTAGACAGAAGGGCAGAGAATAAGAGAACAAACTGCAGGACACCACACTGGAAGTATCCCCGAGCGATCCCTCTGCTTGTGCTAAAGCCCATTTGCAGGTAAGAATGCAATCCTACCCTACCTACCCAGCTGAGTCAAGTCTATAGACTTACAGGGACTCCTGCTGCTGCACTAACCGCTTTGGAGCTGCAGCTCCCCAAAGCACTTGGCATCAACAAATGAAAACAGCTACAGCCTGCTGAAAACAGCATGTTCGGTTTTGCATTCAGTGTGTAAACTGTAAGCTGGTTTCAACCATATTTTGTTACCCTTTGAAATGTTTCCTCAATAGTAGGTTGCACCATCTGTTGCACTGTTTGCCTGCATGTTTTGCTTGTTAAACTGCTCCCCCAGCAGCACACAAAAGAGGAAAAACAGTGGTGATGCCTTTCAGGAAGATCTCTCTGTCCTCCGCCTGCCTCCTCCCACCCCAGCGTAGCACGCACACAGCAGATGCTCCTCTAGTCCTACCTTATGCTTATTTATTTTAGGACCTAAGTCAAAGTCCACTACATAACCCCAGAGGCTTTGAAATCTGGCCATCTCTTTTCTCATGAAGCCTATAGGTATGTTTATTGTGCTAAGGACAGAACACCACACGTGCCAAAGCAAAATGTTAAGATGAATCACGTCAAGGTTCACCAGGAAGCGTGAGCTCTGCCACAGCTGAATGCCCATTTAAATATGGGAGAAAGTCCAGCGTTGATCAGATGTCAATAAACTTCCTTTTCTCAATAAACCTACAGACAGAACAATATTTAACACTGCAGTAGTATGTACTCTGTCTGCTAGCTAAATGCTGACATATTGTCATGACAGGAAGAACACTCTGTCTTGGTGTAGCTAATGAAGCAAGGCTTTTCTTTCCTTTCCATCAGTTTCCCTTCATCCTTAGTATCTAAGCAGCACGGAAACCTTATATCTGCTTTTCTTCTTTCCTTCTGTCTGGGTTTATTAAACCTGAGCAAATAACATACAATGATTTTACATGAAATATTCTCTGAAATGTGTTGACAAAGTCTTGCACTATACTATATAATCCCAAATTATTCACCTCATGAACTAGATGAATGATGGGAGGAAGGGGAAACCCATTGAATAATGCATTCAAATATGACTGCAGAACGCTCTGCGTAAATTATGCAACCCACACATATTCAGCCGCCGCTGCTTTGAATAACAAGACGTGGTTTCCTTGTGGCTTTAAGCCAACTCGGCAACAGGCATCAGTGAGGAGCTGAACTCATTGAATGGGAAATGCTTTTTCAGGATGTACATTTGCCTTGAGAGAGCAAGGCCTCTGTCCCAACTCCAGTCAAGAAACTTCATCCTGCAGGAATGCAAGACTGGAATATCCTTTACAGAGAAATAAACATTTTTCTTGTGCCAGCTTCTGCCTAAGGGTCATACCCATTGCATGTGGTCATAGCATTGATGTGATATATTAATATGACTCTCTAATTTCTCCCTACGACTGATAACTTAGAAAAATAATGTAACATCCTTGCTTTTTCTTGAATTCCCAGACAAGAGATTGTCATACACACAACCATAAATATTAACCTGCTACCCAGTCCTGGATTGTAAGTCAGTTTAAAAAAACTCAGCAAGGTCATCACAGTTGAAGCTCTATGGCAGCATCGAAAACATTTCTTACGAAACAGGATGGCATTTGACAGATGACAGAGAGATGTCCATATAGGAACTGGTCACTCTAGGTTTTCTTTGTAATAAACAGAGAAAAGCAGGTATTTATAGAGTGAAATTAGTCTCATTCTGAGTAGACATTTGAAACAAATCAGGTGAATCATGTTCTAAAATGCCTGTTACTCTCCATTGGCTGTAAATGGAAGCTGGGATGACTTGTTTCTGATGCAGAGACTAAACACGTGGACACCTAAACTGGAGTGAGATGAATCCTACCCGCAAACCTGGCTGCTCACAGGGGCAGGTGCAGGCTCCATTACAGAGCTATGTCACCTAGTGTGGGAGCATATACCCCACCAGCTGGTACTAATGTTCCCTGAGCTTCCCTGGGAAATCTGGCCCAATATTTCTGTGTCCAATATGGAGAACCAGATACCAAGCGATGATCTGGCCTCTTGGAGTTTATTTCCTCTTCTACAAGCTTTTCCAGGTGGCTGAGCCCAGACCAAATATTTATAGAACGAAATATTTCTCTTCTCCATGGGAGGGAAACAGTAAAAATACAGATCCTAATTTGTTTTTGCAGAGGACTGGAAATAACGACAAACTGGTCATTAAAACTAAGCCTCTTTTTCTTTTTTTTTTTTTCTTTCATTCTTCGCAGATGCAAATAAACTTTGCAAGGACAAATCTGAACCCATAAGTTTCTTTCTCATAAGAAGGTTAGCAGGTGAGTAAGGTTGTTTTAGGAAATCTGCACTGCCTTTTCTACCGGAAATACTTCTTGGCTTATCCATAGGCTTTGGTAGCTCCCAGGAGTGCCCACCACTGACCTGGACCCCACATAGTAGTATTTGCAGAAACACAGAAACACAAAAAAGGCCCTCTTTCCAAAATGTTGGTGTTCTAAGACAATAGAAAAAAACAGACAACTTCTCTTCAGAAAGTGAGGTTATTTGAGATCCATTGTTTGTACAAATACATTGTAGTTACAGCTATTTTAATTAATGAATTATATTAGGAGATATTCCCAGGCACTGGAACTCATCTTACTTACAGAGCTAATACTATTCTGGGCAAGTTTTTGTTCCATGTCAACTGAGTTCATAAAAAAATAATTTTTGGACAATGTTCAGGTGGATAATTTTATGTGGCCACCCTGTTTTGGAGAAGAACATACATGGTGCAGACGTGGGCTGTTCCACACCAGTATCAAAAAGCAGATCTAGGTGTATTTATTTACTATAAATGACATAGCCTCATGTCAGCTCTTCCTCAAGTCATTTGCTAAGTAAAATACAGATGTTTTTAGACTTTCAAGAGGTGAAGAAGAGCCTGTCCAGGAGAACATCAGTCATGTTTAGTGTAGGCAATTTCTTTCTCTTTGAGTAAGTGACTGCTTGTACTACAAAGCTGCTCGCAAGAATCCTCAGCTTTCAGACTCACAAGGAGAGGAGCCACAGACATGCTGAAGACTGTTTTGCCAACTGCAGCCCCTCCTGTTGCATGCCATTTCCTCGGTGGTACTGCTTGCTTCAAGGTGCAGCACTACAGACCTTCATAATTCAGATACTGGTCAAGAACTACTCGTAGGAATTAATTTTTTCTGACTCAGAAACTTACAACTGACTTTTCTGTAGCAGTTCAGTATAAAGGAAAAGTTATTTAATAATCCTTGGAATAAGTTTTTTTTTCTTCTTGTGCATTTTTTCAGCACAGGCTGTCAACAGTCTTGACATAGATCTAAAAAGCCTGCTTCTACCAGCATATGAGGACAAAGGGCTATAGTGCGACTGTCTTTCCTAGTGCTCCCAATTTAGTCATCTTCATTGTCATATCATCTAAGTGAATGAGTAATGCAGTTCAGTGCCACCCACCACTGCCAGACACTTTCAAAAAAACAGTGAAAAGAAGTTATCAAAATATGTAAATTAAATAGAAAACAGTCTAATTTTCTCATAACATCTATGTTATGTTGCACTTGTGCTAGGTCTTTAACTGGAAGTTTGGGAGTTTGGGAAAATGGATTGCTTTGAAAATATTCTACATTCTTCAGGGGAAAAAAAAAAGCTTAAGTGTGAGCTAAGTGTAGGTAGCACCTGACATTTGTGCATTCATTCTTTCACAGTTTAAGCCATCATAGGAAAGAGGAGAATGAGGTGCCGTGAAGTTCAGGGGAAATCTTTGCAATGCTTTTACAGTATAGCAACGGACACTTCAGGAGACTGAGACACAGCACGGAGGATTTGAGCAATCAAAAACAATCCGTGTGTTGGCAAATGCAGATTTTAGCTTCTCAGGGGATTTTCAGAGAAAAAATACTTAAAAAACTTGAAGGCCTGTTATTGCAGTCCTTGAGATTCTAAATCATGAGCTTGAAAAAACCTCACAGCTCAACAAGCACTGCCAGGTGCCATGTCTGATTTCTGTTTAGATTTCACACTGTGCTTTAACTGTCACATAATGAAATAATGTATCTGTTAAAAGCTCATTGATTTTATTTACCTTTCTGACAAGTGGGAATTCAGTGCTACTTACCACCCTGTAGGACAGTATTTGCATACAACCTTTTGTGGAATTTCATTTATTTTGATTTATGAGAGTTCTGAAATCATTGCACTCATGTTGATAGCGGCAAGAACAGATCAATCACCATAAACAGTCCAAACTTATGCTAAAGAAGACACAACATTAATTCCATCCAAGCAGTTTCATTTCAACTTGAATCATCTTTCTCAAGGCAACCCACAGAATCCTCACTGTGCTAAAGATCTTGGACTAAGTAAAACCAGCAAACGTGAGGAGACAGGAATTGCAGTAGCCTTCACTTTATCTCCCTTTTTCCACACCACCATCCCCCCCAGTACAACCTGAGCATACAGAAAATTGAATTTAATTTAAAGAAGGATTGGAGCACCCATGTTGCACTATAATTGCCAGGGAGCACCAGGATCCAGCTGCTCCCAAAAGGATGGAGGCTCGAAGCTGAGGGTGATAACCATGGTGAGGAGGGTGCCCAGCCATCCCAGGGGCTGCGTTGGCCAAGGGAAGAAGGAATTAGGCTCATGTCAGCCCTGATGGATGCCAGAGACTGTGCAGCACTGGGGAGGAGGGCAATGGGGGATCAGGATGAGGCCCAGTGAGGGGAACCAGGGTCGGACACAGCTCTGAGGTGGCTGGGCAAGGCCCTGGGGATGGGGTTTTTGGCCCACAGGTGGGGATGGGGCTTTTGGCCCACAGGTGGGCCTGGCCCAGCAGGGCTCATGGCTGGGCTGTGAGGAGCTGGAGACCAATATGTCACTGGTGCCACTGGGGCAGGGTCTGATGACCCCAGTTAGCTGAAAGGTGGTCCTGGGCCATGGGCAGGGTGGTGCCAGGCCCCAGGGGTGGGCAGGACCATTAAAGCCTAGCAGGGCCCTCAAGGCTCTGACAGTAATTAAGTACCGTAACGCTACTTTTGTTTATGAGCAATCGGTCAAGTCCAATGTGGCAAGTATAGATTACATACATGTGGAAAACTGCTAAGGAAAGATTTTTTTCTGACAGACGTCTGAGTAGCTAATACATTATTCCTCTTCAGTACTGATTATGTATTATCCAGGAGACTGGATATTCCAAACCTGTCGAGATTTAAAGGCTAATATTTTCTAACTGGAGGGAGAAGAGGAAAGTTCGTTTAACACGATGTCACTTCTAAAATTGAGCTTTGACTGTTAAACCTACTTAGCCAAATTCCCAGGTTAAATGCAAAAAAAGATTACCTTTTTTTTTTTGCACTCAGAAATCACTCTGACAAAATAAAAAAATTCAAAGTCTGAACTGGCACTGTTTTCTTAAAATATTTCTGAAGGATTATCAGAGACACCTCTTCTTTGCAGGGTTTCTTCACTTTCTGTAACCACGCTGAGAGCATGGGTGCCATGCAAGCACCTAATAGACAGACAAACAAGGGAGAAGGGACCACAAATGCCTGGATTTAGGATATAGGACACAAGGCTGTTCCTGTCCCTCAGTCCACTTACACACCAACTGCAGCAGTGGGTGAAGGTCAGAGGATCTGTCCTGTAAAACCTGGGCAAGAGCAGCACTGCTGTGGCCTCCCACCGATCTGTTCAACCAGAACTAATCTCTGTGCAGAAAGTCACCCTCTGTGTAGCTCTGGGGAAGAGGGTGGTGTTGTTCAGGCTTGTAGCATGAATATCATAGTCTTAAGAAGCACTGAATGGTATTTCTGAGTGGTTTGTTATCATCCTTTACCCAGAACTTGCACTTTTTAGTAGCATACAGAGGAGATTTGTTTTGCTGCCTGTAGAAGATGCTGAAGATTCTTGCCTTCAGACGATCAGTTGCTGTGGGCCTTTGATTCTTTGCTTTGCGGGTTCTCCATTGAATGAGGGATTACAGCACAGCCGTGACACTGCCAAACACCTCAACACAACATTGTGCCCTAAACTCATCCCTAACTGATGCACGGAACACAAGCATTTGTGTTCACACTAACCTCTTCATGCATGAACCTCGCCCAGCATGTCACCAGTTTTGAAGGCTCACAGAGGTTTGGCATAGAAGGAGATTCTCCTTTGAAATAAATAGAATGACAAATTAACTCTGTCTGAAGAACCCTTTACCACACTGAAGATTGCCGAAGCCCCACCTCTTCAGGAACTGTATACTGTTTCTTGTCCTTCACTTGATGTGATCATAATTATACACCTGTCACCTTACCTACTTCTTTTAGCATGCAACTTGCACATTTTCCGCAACAACCTACCACTTAGTTCTCTTCCACTTTTTAAATAGTGCTGACTGGTAGTTTTTAATTAAGACTTGACAGTTGAAATTAGCATTCCAAAAGCCCGCTGAAGGTACTGGAATTGGATTGTCTATTATTTTATAACGCAGAGCATTCTACTTGCACACAACCCTATCTAGCAAGCATGTCCTTACCAGGACATTCCTTGTTTTTAGAGACACTGTGTGCAAGGATTTAAGGCTACTTCCCTGAGAGCATCATGAATTGGCATTTTATGCTTTAATGCTTAGTTAATGGAGTATAAATAAGCATGCTGAGCGATTTCTGTAGCTCTAACAGGAACATTGTTCTTGTCTGATTCGTTATTCATTCATACATGCCAGCTCACAAAATTGTGAGCGGATGGACAGAAGTCTAAGAGAAGTTTTGTCAGTTTCAAGATTTAGGGGAGAAGTGACCCCGGAAAAGACCCAAGAATGGTTCACTACAACTTTTAAGGAGCTATAGTATACTCCTCAGTTTTCTGTAAGAGGCTCTGAGTCCTGCTAGAAGTTCTTGGCTTGACATGCATTTAGCTAGACAAATTTTCCCTTCATATCCATTGACTTCAGTAGAGTTTGCACTTGACAGTGGTATAAGTCAAGTCATTTCTGATTAGGTTCCACAAGCTAAAGCTTTAAATCCGCTCCAATTAATACTTCTTTTGAAGAAATGAGGTACATGTTGTGCTTAAAGCTAAGCCTCCAGCTTTTTAAAGATTTTCCATAAAATTCCACTGATAATTAATCACTGCAGGTATCTACAGAAGCAAACACGTTGTGTTGCCTTTATGACCAGGAGTAGCACAGAATTGCAATTTATTAATAGAGCAGCAAAGATGGAGCTTACAAAGTGACCTCTTCTGTCTGTAGCATGAATGACAAATATAAGGGGCACGTTCCTGATCAAATTCCCAGGCTGACAGATATTTTGAGAAAATGTAAATAAGAAGTTCATTAAACGTATTTGTGAAATTTCATCTTTTTACATTGTTTCCTATGGATTCACCTTTTTTTATCTGCATTCTTTCCTGCGGGTGTTATATGACATCTGAAACACAACAGTAACAGTATAGCTGTGAGATTAGAGCTGAGGTCACACCACACAAACCAAGAAGCTACTGGCATCTGTAAAAGAAATACCACAGACAGGCTAGAAAACATTGCACCCTCTGTATCACAAGTCTTATTCAAATTCTTTATATTTGTTATATCCTTTGGATTAAAATCTACTAGAATTTCTACTGTGCTGCTTTTACAGCACTACATAATGCTGTTTGGATTTGTTTCTTTTAAAAATTAAAGGAAAAGTTGTCCATTTTATGCCTGATCACAGCAAGATCTCACAGCAGCAAAAGCGATGTAAATAAAATTACGAAAAAAATAAAGGCATTAATTTTGATGTTGCTCCGGGTGCCAGAGTAGAGATTCACCTTGTAAAGACCACGGAGAGAGAAAGAAAGAAGCATCTGAGAGGAGAGAGACGCAGACATAGCCCAGCCTCCATGGGAACAAAAGGAAAACTTCCTGGAGATCAGAGGAGACAGCGTAATATTTACTGCAACCCATAAACTCACTGAAGTGCTAAAAATCTGTCTTGGAAACAATTACCAAGTGGATAAAGAAGATGTTAATATCCCCACACACTTTAAATTTAGTTTTCTGACATAATCATTTTGAGCTTTGTGTGAAAGATTAAGTAAATATTCTGTAATTGAACTGCCTTTTTATGTTTAAAAGCCCTTTTGGTCTTCATTAGGAAGTGCAATATAAAGGAAAAGCAGTCCAGATGAAGCCACCCTAGAGACCTGGCTGACTTGGGTGCCGTTACAAGCCCATTACCTCATGCTGACTTAGCACTCAGACCAGATGACTGAGTGATAATAACGTGTCCAACTTCAGTCATAACTCATCCAACGACAAGTTTGACTTGCCCTTAGAAACCTGGAAGCCTGATTTAAATCTCAGATAACCCCTGCTCTGTCTGGGAAGGATGGCCTTTCTAGTGCACAAGGATGAAGAAAGGAATAGAAAATCTTCTTCCCATGCAGAATTATAAGAAAACTCTGAAATGGAAGAAGGGGATATAAAACCAAGTGTTTAATATGCAGGCAGCACAGACGGTGCAGAAGGCTGCAGTGAGCCAAGATGAATTAGCCTCCCCTGGCTTGTAAAAGAAAAAGAAACGCCACCTTTCAAACAAATCCTTCTGTGCAACAGCACCAGCCCTTGCAGCGTGAATGCTGCCAAAAGCTTTTTCCTGGAAAAGCCTGGAGTTCATCAGGCCTTAAGCAGCAGCACTTTTCAGATTAGCTGATTCACTGTATGCCCAGGTAATAGCAGAATTACAGGCAGCAATAGGATAAGCACAGCAAGATGGTCATACGCTTTCTGAGAGGGCATGATGGGCATAACACCAATGACTCAACCATTCAGCAAAACCAGACAGAGCTAAATACCATACAGGAAAAGAACCTGGTTTGACTTCAGGGAAGAAGACCAGACCAGGTCTTTCCTGGTCTTGTTCCCTAAACTTTTGACAGTCAGACACCCATTTCCTCGAGCTGAACAGGTAAGACTTGACTGCTAGCTACAACATCCCAGCTGGATAATCTTTGTAGTTCTTTTGAAATAAAGACCCAACACATTTAAAGTAGAGATTGTGAGATTAAGATGTCTTCAATAAACTCCCTCGATTGGAGAAGGCAAGGGCCTTTAGAACAGTAAGTCCTAACAGATATATTTCTCATCAATCTTTTCTACACTTTATTATCAGAGGCTCATCTGGCTTCATTGGTGTTTGGGTTCATGTGTGAGACTCATCTATGTTTGTCCATAGCCTCTGCTATCCTTCCACTCTTCCCCTTCATGTTTAATACATCATTGCCCATCTTGGCCGCTGAGTCTAGGTGTTGTAAAGAACAAGATGGGAAACAAATCTGATGGGAACAGCATCAGGATCCCTCTTTGCAAATAACCTGAACTGTCAGCTGAAACTGAGCTGTCAGTTGAAATTGTTGCCTTAGATTTAAGAGGATAAAAATTAGAGATAAAGAGGCTTCTGTGGAGATTTATATAATTTGTTTTTAAATAATACGTAACTGCCTTTCTGGGTGGAGAGCGAAGTTCCTAGACTCCTGGGGTGCACCCACCATTCGGAGGCACTGAGACAACCAGCACCTCACAGCTAGGACTGGAGTGAGCTCTGCTGAAGGCTTGCAGAGAACTTTTGATGGAAGCAAAACCTCTGAAAAACTGCATTGCAGTTGAAAGCTGATAGAAAGTGACTAAAGAATATTTCTGAGGACAGCTGAGCTGGTGAGATTACTCTTTTGATCCCACAGGGCTTTAAACCCCTAGAAACAAAACAGTAAAGATCATAATAAGGAGCTGTGTGGGTAATAAAAACAGTAAAAATATTTGGGATGAGATTAGTAAAAACAGCGAGGTTTAAATGCATTTGCCTGGAGAGGAGGAGATTAAAGGAAGGGAGGATATTCAGATTATGAAGGTGAAGAGACTAAACAGTTTCTCCTCTTAACTATGTTACATAGCACAAAGACAGCAGGACATTAAATGACAGAGCGGTCCACGTAGAAGAAACAGAGAGAATAAGTACTATATGCAGCCTGCAGCCTCCTTCTGGAATTTACTGCCACAGGAGATCACTAAGTCAAGCACTTTGTTCAGAATTTTTGAGGAGGTTGGATAAGTTAGTGCTTAATAGTGCACTATTGCAATGTGCACTTGCCATGCAAGTTGTAATAAGATAGGCAACAAAAGCTCTCATTTCAAGATGTAAACAAATCACCCATGCTCGTTAGTAAAGGAACATCTGTCTGTCCCTACACCTTGTGTATTATTCCGTAATAGCTCAGATATTTTTACTAGAGCATCTTACTTTGTAAAGCCAGGTGTTCACCTTTGTCAGAAACATGATACAGATCTAGAAGGACCAATGGCTTAATATGGCATCACAGTTTTTAGGAATCAGTGCATGATCTCTCTGGATGCAAGAAAAGCACACAGTAGGAAGGCTTAGAGCCGACTTCTTCTATAAAACCTATAGTATAGTGCAGAAAAACAGAAGCAGGTACAAGTGGGTGTAACTTCACTGAAGTCTATTGCCAGGTGCTGAGGATCTAACCTGTTATATTTCAAATACCATCGTGGGTTTTTATTCCCAGTGTATTCTTTGCCTGTCGAACATGCATAATGGTGGGATACTTTATTTTGTAAATGTGACAATCAATGTCTTCTCCACGTTTTGTAGAGGATTAAAAGCAGGAGCTGGAGGCACCAGCGTTACTGTCAGATTTCCCAACAAGTCAGTCAGAGATGGCAGGCACTCTCTATTGACATAGCTCAGCTTTTAGATTCATCCTCCACATGCAATATTGAAAATGTTTGTAGCATTCTCAGCAGGTGTCATATCACTACTCATTCCCAGGTTATAATTAAAGCTCATTATTTATCTGGGAAAAGAGAAAGCAAAAATTTAAAATAATAGAACAAAAAATAAAGCCTACGTAAAACTCATATTGTGAACTAGCAAACTGGAAAACTTTTGGCAAACTCTCTTCATTGACAGGAAGATGCCTTTCCCATCAGAAAAATTGTTTCTGGTAGTTTTAGAGAAAGCCTAAGTGCTAATACAATTAAAAGGAGAGAATTAAATTAATGGAAGAGCTTTGCTTCTCAAAGTTAGCTGATGAAAAATATTCTAGTCTTTCATGGAAAATGCTATATAGATATTGGTCTAAGACTGAAATACAAATGCTGGAGTGCCTTGAAGAAGATTAATTGGAAAATCAGATATTGGAGTTTCATAGGAAAAAATACACTTCATGAAAAATATTTTAAAACTTTCCTAAAAGCAAAAAAATATGACTTAGTTTTGTAGATGTTTATTTCTTTTTAAGGCAACCACTGGCATATTTCTTTCAGACATCTTTTTCTTTTTGTAGCTTTTCTCCTTTCTCTCTGATTTGATTTTATACTTAGGAAGGCAAGTAAAAATTTAGAAATCTTTTTTAGCAGCTTGACAATGGGTTTTGATTTATTTTGTTACAATTCTTTGTTACAATTCAAAGGATTAAAAAGTGTGTATGAAAATTTTAATCACTTTTTCAAAGCTTTTTTTTTGGCATGGGAGAAATATTTTTATGAGGATTTGGATGTCAGCTCTCCAGAAGACTTTCTGAGAAACATACCGCCTCTCTCAGAAGCCTCTGTATCTGAAAATGAAGGGTAAATCCAATCTTTAGTTGCTTTAAGCAAGACATGATAACTATACTCCCTAAATCACAAGGTAGAAACAGCCATCTTGGAATCAAAAGGAGACGTGGATTACAATGTAGGTGAGGCCAATTTACCAATGTATTGATATCACTAGAGTTATTCTGAAGTAAACCAGCAATAATGAATAGAGACTCACTCTTTCTTAGAGTGAACCTATTACCAATAATGACTGGTATAGCTTGGGGTCTTATAGTCTAGTCTCACCATCTTGCAGTTTAAGCAAACAACAGTTACAGTTGCTTTGATAAAGACCCTTGAGAGGACGAAGTAATCAGCCAGGAAGTAAAATCAGTTCACCCAGGGAAAACCACAGGCTCTTGCCCACTACTACAAACCAAGGGAAGGAAACTGATTTCACTCATGGAGGTCTCTTCCTTTGTTTTCTTATAGACTGAATCAAGAGAAACCTGCTTTTAATCTTCAGTGAAAACTGAGATCTCCTTAAATGCATTAGCTGTGGATAGTAACCTTTGGCTGATTCCCAGTACACACATCTTGTTTTCCTGCAGGATGGTCACAACTGCACCTCATATAAACCTTTATATTCTCTGGCAGGAATTCCCAGGCAGGCATGTTAAAGGCTTCCAGGAGACTCTCAAATTCATTGCCAGTTTACACATTGACTTTATGAGTTCCCCAGTGCTTTCTCATCACCCACAAGCAAGCCAAAACTGAAATCAATTGAAAAACTGAAAGCAAGGTGTAGTCCCCAGATCCATAACAGCATATTTCATTGTTAGCTTTCAAAATGCTTCGAAAGAGGGTCAGAATTATCAGCACCATTTTAGTTGAGAAACTGAGGTATGAGGACGTGAACTGATTTGCCCAAAGTCAGCTCATACAGAAAGCAATCTCACATGTCCTGAGTCGTAGCCCAGTTCTACTGAAATTAACACAGAAAGTCTCAGAGGTAAAGAGAAACATTCAGATGTAGAGTCCCAAACTGTCAGTTAATAACAGGAAAGAAAAAAAAAAGGAGAAAAAGACAGTAGCATTGAAGAAAGCCTCCTAATATACCACGTACCTAATTTGTTAGCAACAAAAGGTCAAGATGCTTCCTCAGACACTGAATTAAGATATCAGGCTCATCTCAGTGTACTGGAGCCATCAGCTACCAGCAGCATTTGACAGCAAATCAGCCAGGCTCCACTGATTTATAGCGTAAACAAGGTTATACACTCAGTCGGTAGTGGTCTCCATTCACCTCCAGGCACACCCGTAAAACAGGCGTGCTGACAAAAGCAGCCAGCCATGGAGAGCCATGGAGGGAGAGGAGGGAACTGCATCTGAAAATTCAGATACGATCCACGATGCCAGTTGATCACCTGCGGTGATGAGCAAGAGTCCAAATCATTCAGAAAAGATTAGTGGATATGGACACTGGCTTAGTCCTGTCATTGGCTTTACTAGTCTGGACCTTCTTCTACACCATGGAGCAAATTATAGGGTGGGTTTTCAACCTCCGATTGTTGCTTATGTATCCAGCTGGTGATTACTGTCTTCCCTTTCAAAACAGAAATAGAGAGACACCCAAGCAATGCATAAACAGATGACCAGAATGGCTGAGCCTTTTGCATGGTAAGCCCAAGATAATAAACAGTTCTGTGTGATGGGAATTACTCACCAGACACATCACCTTAAAATGACCCACTATTCCCCTTGCAGAGTTTCCCTGTGAATTCAGTGCTGTGCTGCGAGGACTCTCTGGATGGGTCTCTGTGCCCTCAGGGCTCACGGGAGCATGGTACCGTCGCTTTTAAACACATTGAGGACTAGGTAGCAGCTGTTCTGAAAATGGCACTAGGCTCCTGAAGGGACACTAGGCTAAACATGAGTGCAGAGCATGCCCTGATAGCTGTGAAAGGTAGAATCATAAAATCATAGAATTGTTGAGGTTGGAAGGGACCTTTAAGATCATCGAGTCCAACCTTTAGCCTACCCTGACAAGAGCCACTTCTAAACCATGTCCCTAAGTGCCCCATCTACCTTTTTTTTAAACACCTCCAGGGATGGTGAATCCACCACCTCCCTGGGCAGCCTATTCCAATGCTTAATAACCCTTTCAGTGAAAAAATGTCTCCTAATATCTAATCTAAACCTCCCCTGACGTAACTTGAACCCGTTTCCCCTCGTCCTATCACTTGTCACCAGGGAGAAGAGGTCAGCCCCCATCTCTCTACAACCTCCTTTCAGGTAGTTGTAGAGGGTGATAAGGTCTCCCCTCAGCCTCCTCTTCTCCAGGCTAAACAACCCCAGCTCCCTCAGTCGTTCTTCATAAGGTTTGTCCTCCAGACCCCTCACCAGCTTTGTAGCCCTTCTCTGGACACACTCCAACACCTCAATGTCCCTCTTGTAGCGAGGGGCCCAAAACTGAACGCAGTACTCGCGGTGGGGCCTCACCAGTGCCGAGTACAGGGGGATGATCACTTCCCTAGTCCGGCTCACCACACTATTCCTGATACAGGCTAGGATGCTGTTGGCCTTCTTGGCCACCTGGGCACACTGCTGGCTCATATTCAGCCGGCTGTCAACCAACACTCCCAAGTCCTTTTCTGTCGAGCTGCTTTCGAGCCACTCTGCCCCAATCCTGTAGCGCTGCATGGGGTTGTTGTGTCCCAAGTGCAGGACCCAGCATTTGGCCTTGTTGAAACTCATACCATTGGCCTCAGCCCATCGGTCCAGCCTGTCCAGATCCCTCTGCAGAGCCAACCTACCCTCAAGCAGATCAACACGCCCACCCAGTTTAGTGTCATCTGCGAACTTACTGAGGGTGCATTCAATCCCTTCATCCAGATCATTGATAAAGATATTAAAGAGAACCGGCCCCGGCACCGAGCCCTGGGGGACACCACTTGTGACCGGACACCAACTGGATTTAACTCCATTTACCACCACTCTCTGGGCACGGCCATCCAGCCAGTTTTTTACCCAGCGAAGAGTACACCTGTCCAGGCCATGAGCAGCCAGTTTCTCCAGGAGAATGCTGTGGGAAACAGTGTCAAAAGCTTTGCAAAAATCCAAGTAGATAACATCCACAGCTTTTCCCTCATCCACTAAGTGGGTCACCTTATCATAGAAGGATATTAGGTTTGATAGGCATGACCTGCCCTTCACAAACCCATGCTGACTGGGTCTGATCACCCTGTTCTCCTGCATGTGCCGTGTAATGGCACTGAGGAGGATCTGTTCCATGACCTTCCCAGGCACACTAGACTGTATTAATATGAGGGTAGCCAGTAGACTGAGGGAAGTGGTGATTCTTCTTTTCCTCAGCACTCGTTATGCTGCCTCCGGAATAGTCCATACAGTTTTCAGCTTTCCAGTACAAGAAAAATGTTTGCAAACTGGATGGAGTTCAGGGGAGGCCACTGAGATGGTGCTGCTGGAGCACCTGTCCTGTGAGGAGAGGCTGGGGGAACTGTTCTTGGTCATCCTGGAGCTGAGAAGGCTTTGAGGGAACCTATCATTGGAAGAGGTTGACCAGAGAAAATCTTACAAGTTTTCAGGACCTGGTTGGACAAGGCCCTGAGCAGCTCACTCTACATTGAGCACAAGCTTGACCTAGAGACCTCATAAAGTCTCTTCCAACCTGAATCAGTTGTATGATTCTATCAAAAACAGTCAAAAAATGATGGCCTAATGAGTGAGGCTCTATGTATATGATGACTGGGCTCAGTGGTCAGTTCCACCACAGCTTTCTTGTGTAACCACAGACAAGTTGTCTAACCAAAGATCTTGAGTGACATTTAAGCATCTAACTCTTCTTGCCTTCCTCCCTTCATGAGGAGCTGGTGCCTATATAAGAGCTAAAAAACTATGCACATTTGTGGAACTATTTGTTCCTTTCTGTAGAACAAAATTGAAAAGATAAACTACTCCAGAAGGTCATTGTGGTGATAAAATGATTGATACTTTTATTACAGTGATAGAAAAAGTCAAAGGATCTTGACAATACCAGTAAAGTTCAATTAAGTGTTGCTATGCAGCAGAGTTGCTGAAGAATGCATAAATCACACAGCCTATAATTAAAAGGTAAAGAAAAGCCCAGACCTTCCATGTATCTACACCACAGGTCACAGATCATCAAGAAAATCAAAACACCCACTAGATTTTCCATATTTTGTGTCAATCACACCCACACCCAACCCTCTGTTTCAAGATGCAGAAAAATTAGCAGGTTGTTGCTCATTATCAGGAGGGTTTGATAAAACTGACTCCAGGGGAAAAGAAAACAATCCCTGAATTACAGTTAGGACAGGCCAGAAAGACCTTGCAAGCTGAGAAGATGAGACATCAAACCCATCTTTGTTTGATAGGAAGACAGAAAAACAGGTGATAAAGGGATGAAACTGAGACCAGAAATGTGAAGTATGCTCAGCATTTTGAACTTTAGGTTGAACCCAAATTCCCAGTAGACACTGCAGCAATTGCTGTATTTAGTTCTGAATGTTGCTTTGCTCCTTTCAGTTATTCATCCTGGCTTAGCAAGCGTGTGCCTCTCATTTCACCACCAACAGCTAAGCCCTGGCATCTTGGGACAGAGCAGGAAGAAAAGAGTACATTATCTTCTCTGCAGCCCCTCAAAATGCTCCAATCCCTGCTGCTCTTCCCTGGTACCTTGTGTGATTTCAAAGTGAACATAGAATCTTCATGTGCTTTCTCGTTGCCAAGGGAACTTGATGTCTGAGTTATTTGTACCTAACACACTGGATTCTCCTGGAAGATTTATAGACTTTAGAGAGGATCAAATATTTTTACACTAGAAACATGTTTCAGACAAGACAATTCTGAGCATGAGTCACATAGCTGATGTCCTATATTTACATTTATTTATGTATTTTTTTTAAACAAATCCTACAGTTGCATTCCCTACCGTAAAATGACTGTTTAAGAGGTTTATCAAATTGACAAACCTTCACAGCAATTACAGACAGGACTAGAGTTTCTAAAAGACCAAAAGAGTTTTCCAGTGTAGCCTCTCCTTTTTAAATTAAGTCAAGGTTGCCCTAATTTAATCTTTAAAGTTCCTTGGCACAGATGAAGTTGTCCACCACATATATATGATTTTGCTAACCAGATATTACTGACAATTGCTCCTAAAGACAGGTTTCTATGTGTTTATTTCTAGCTTTATCCGTCAGTAGTACCTTGCCTACAGTGCTAGGTCCTTCCCTGACTATTCACCAATGCTACTGTGATCCCTTCCATACACGGAAAAGCATTTTCTAAGGAAGAGTCAGTAGCACATTCTCATTTTATATTTTTTCTGCATGCCTCCAGATAAACCAAAGCTTGTTTTCAAATGCCTTGAGTTAAAAGCTTAAACATCCTCAGCTCTTGTTAACAGCAGGCTCTAAGTGGTAGGTATTTCTGACAGTGAGACCAGATGTTTTTGAACACATCTGTGAAGAATCAGCATTTGTCTGTGAACTCTGCATGCACAACAATTTATTCTACAAAGCCACCTCAGCTGAATTTCATAGAAGAGTAGCCTGTAAAACAGATGAGCTCGTATATCTTCTTAGGTGTGATGTCTGTTTTGGCAGGAGGAGCAGACTCTTCTCTAACAGCAAGGTAAGATACTGCTGGAACTCAAGTCAGGCTATTTTTCATTCTGATTCTAGTTACTGTAGTAAAAGCCTTCCTGACATTTTCTTAAGAGCCATGGTAAAATAAAAGGGAATGTATTTTTACTTAGATCAATCTGTGCAATCTTAATTATGTTTATTTTTCTCTTTTGATTTACTGCTTGTTCTTACATATGAACTACAACAAAAAAAGTGTAGGACATAGGAAAAAAAGAACAAAACATGGGAGTGTGTTGCTGATATTTTGGTCATGAAAGTGAGTTTCGTTCAGTGTAAGTAACTTCAAATGTTAAAAACAGACAACTGTCTAGAATTAAACTTCTTTCACGCTTTCCATCATGAAACTGTTTCATTGTCTTCTAACTGCCAAATTTTAACACCACAGATTTAAATCTGCATACTGAGTTCTGACACAGGTTAAATAATTTTGAATATTTAACTAAAACAGTCAAGCTATATCCAAGTGGAAAGTATATTTCCCCTGTACTTAAAAGAACTGCACTTATCTTGTGACTGCTTCACTAGGTCTTAGAACTTCGCTTAATGCATCAAGAACCTGAAATTTTGCAGGAAAGGGAGGGGAAAAGTCCCAATATCAGAAATACACCTTTTGCTTCTTCTACTTAAAATGAATCATAGAATCATAGAATCATAGAAGCTTCATGGTTGGAAAGGACCTTTGAGATCATCGAGTCCAACCATACACACACAAAAAAACCCAAGCCTACAATCTCTGCCCTGAAGTGCCAAATCTAGACGTTTCTTAAATACCTCTAGGGATGGTGACTCAACCACCTCCCTGGGCAGGCTGTTCCAGTGCCTGACCACTCTTGCAGTAAAGGAATTCTTCCTAATATGTAATCTAAACCTCCCCTGCTGCAGCTTCAGACCATTTCCTCTGGTCCTGTCATTATTCACCTGGGAGAAGAGGCCAACACCCACCTCTCTACAACCTCCTTTCAGGGAGTTGTGGAGGGCAATGAGGTCTCCCCTCAGCCTCCTCTTCTCCAAGCTAAACATGCCCAGCTCCCTCAGCCTCTCCTCATATGACTGAAAGCAGGAATCAAACAAGCAAACTGCTCAAGAGTTTCTGATTCTGAAAAATTTCTAAATTCTATTTTGTTTCAGTTTAGCAGACACGTTCCCCACAGACTGTGACTCCCCTGACCATGTTCCCACCACTCCCAGCTTCTTCCCACCATTAGATGTTCCACACACTGAGCACAGCCCTCCTGCAGGAGCTGAGCAAGAGCTTTGCAAGGACTTATTTGTCTCCTCAGCAGCATGCCACTGTAATGTGATGTTTTCTAAGGTAAACTGAGGAACTACACATATATGAAATTTGCATATTAAAAATGTTAGGACTGTGATTCAAACACTTAAAATTTAGGAGGTTGTAGAATTAGTACTGTTTTTGCACAATATTCAGCCCCAGTGTGTAATTATACCATGGTAAGAGGGATTATTCAGTCATGGTTTCCTGGGATATTATTCATCTCGCTTCATGTTAACTGCCTAAAATATAAATGTCAAGTTGAAAAATATTGCTTTAATGGACAGCAAAAGACTGGCACCACCATGAGCAACTCACCCCATAGAGTAATGAATGTCTAGGGTATTTGTTTGAGTAAACAGGGAATTTAGAAACTTCTGAAGAGCATTGAGTTTACCTAAATTAGGGATCCTTCTCTTCTGCCGTAAATGTAGGAAATGATGGGAATCTACTCCCATTCTGCCCAGTCCTTTTCCATAATAACCAGATGGTTAAAAAAGAAACGAGAGGATCAGTAATTTCAGCTCCATTCAATCTGACAGGTCTGAACTCAGATTGCTTAATAGATCGTAATGCTCTAATGCCAAGGGATATCCCAGATTAGGGTGTTCCCATTCATCCTGTAGAATTTGGCCTACCTGCATGACCCTTGTGAATTTAGAGAAACCGCAAACAAGAAGAATTCAAGGCTTGTAGAAGGGATATAAACTTTCACCTTTCTCCCCAGGGCAGGCACTTCTGCATTTCAGTGAGCAGCTGAAGTTAAAAATCTCAGAATGAGGAGAGAGAATCTTTATAAATGCAGTTGTTTATAGGATTAACTGAAGTGAGATAGATTGCTTTTTAAGACCTTGGGTCAGTTCAGGGCCTAACCCTATACATGGCGAGGATTTAGGCACACTGCAAGCTACTTCCAGTCATTACTAGTTATGCACATGAACTCCCTGATAGGTACCTCAGGGAATTTGATCTGTTTCTACATCTCTCTTAAACTCTTCTCCCTGTTTTTCTCATAGAAATATGATAAGTGGAAACGCCTTCTGGAAGATTTTTGAGAATTTCATTGCAATCTCTTCCTAATGTTGAAGGCCTCAAGCTTCACTAGAATATGTAGGAATGCTAATCCAGATGCAAATGTTTGTGTATCTCAGTAGAAATTCATCCCAAAGCTCCAGTACCAAACACCTGCAAACTTTAGTGAATCTGATTTCCAAATGTGATTTATTTTGAAACCTTAATCCTAGCATGCAGCACTGAAATAGCTAGTGAGGGAGTGCAGACTCCGGAGAGCCTGAGATGTCTCTACCAGCCAGCTGGTGGAGGATTGAAAATAAAGTATATTGAGCCTGAACTTGACAGGCGAGTTAAAGTTCTCTGCTATTTTTCTAATGACCTGTGAACGTCCCAAATCCCTTTCCTGGAGCCTGTATCTCGTAGTGCTCTTTACAGCTACACTAAGAATTTTTTTTCTCTGGGATAAATAAAATTGAGCAGACAAAAGGAGCATTTCAGAAGATTGTTTCTGTGTGTGCAGGGTGAAGTGAAGAGATCAGGTCAAATCTTTGCTATGCTTAAGAATTTTAAGATGTTAACATACCATTCTTACTGCAATCCTCTCTACTTCTCACACCAAGTAAGTTGTAGAAAGACTGTTTTGTGTCTTCTCTCTGTATTGCATGAAAGCAAAGCATATGTTCATCTGTTTAAATATATGGATTTCGCAAGTTACAGCTATGCATTTCTGTCAGTTTTGAGAAGAGGCTTCCCTTTTCTTCACATTTTGCTTGTCTCTTCTTCATTTCTGCTCTGAAGACAAAAATAAAATAAACCTTTTCTTTGGGAAGGAGAATTTTAAAAATGTGTCTGTTACTGCATAAACAAAACCCAAAGATGTGTAACCATTCCATGGAAACCGAACAAAGTCATTTATTTCATTGCTGTGCTAAGTGCAAATAAACTCACATTTTGGCAGCGTCGCCTGTCTTCCACACAAATATTCTTGCACAGTGGGATAGGATGGTGTCTGAGTCTATATCCATATTAATAAATTAAATAGGACCTGTGCATAAACTCCAGCCTTTGCACATGATTATCCACAGATAACGCAGGTCCCAAGATAAATTCTTAGTGTTGTCCTTTGCACAGTTTTGGCCAACATCAATTTAGCACTTTCCCAAATAATGCCCTAACTCCTTCCAACATGCCTTCCTATCAGCCAGTTTAGCAGTACAACAGGTAAAATATCTACTTTTAATCTCAGCAGCTTTTTTTCCTAATGAGCCTGGCAGTTAGGAGATAGCATTGAAATCCCAGTTTTAGTCCCAAGTGTCCCACATTTTCAGTGAATGTCAAAAAGCCATTGGAAGGATGCTGTGAAGTGTGCCTGATCACTAGTCGAAGGGATTGAAAATGTCATTTACTACAATAGAAAATGGACAATAAGCTAATATCTTTCCCTGGGACCCACTATGACTTCGAGGATTTATAACCTGTATTCTGGGGGTAATTTCATTCAATCAGCAAACCCAACTGCATGAATTCACTATGGCCAGAGCGCACCCTCCAGAGCACTGGGATCCCATATACCCGAGCATACCCCTGGGCTGGTACTCTGGCAGGCACATTGCAGGCAGGCCTGTCCTTTGGAGGGCTGGAGCCACCTTTGTGGCTAGGAGCCAGGGCTTGCAGGGCTTGGAGGTAGGCTGGAAACTGCTTCTTCGGCATGGTAGGGTCTTTGGACCAGGTTTTTTCCTCCGCAGTAAAGAACTGCCAGCCTTAACAACTTCAATTTGTTATTTTGAAGTAACAGCATGCACCTCACTGCTATGAGGCTTAATTTACCTGGAACTTTGATTGCTTTGAGGGGAAAATTCAACAAAAGAAAAGTGTATTCCAAGCATATGGAACACTGAGGGACTAATGTATTAACAGGGAGCTTTAGTTCTCTATAATTTTGGCAAAGTGACATATAAAGAGCTGGGGCTGAAAAGGAGCTGAGAAATATTCTTAAGGGGAAATGTTTTTCTCAGACCCCTGTCTCTCTTGGCACAAAAACAATATGTTCTAATTACTGAAAGTATGTAAGAACCGTCACACTTTAATGTTAGGACTGAAAGAGGCTAAAGAAACTCCAGTGGAAACTGCGCTGGGTTTCTCCCAGGCGCTGCAGAGCATAAGTGTTCCACTTTGTTTCCAGATTTAATTCATTACATTGCTTTTGGTTTTCACTCTGAATCTGTGAAAAACCCAATCTCTGCTCAGCTCTGACAGTCAAAAATATCCCATACAGCAAACACTCCAGGAGAATGTATTTGTCTCTCTGATGGATGTATTCATCTGCTTTTCATGCATCTTGATGCATTTTTCTCCCTTCTATTTTGTCTGTTTTTTTTTTTTTTTTAATTTTCCCTCAAACTAGCTTTAGAATTTCAATTGTAGAAATCATATAAGATTTTAATGATGCTTGACAAGGTGCTGAGAATTGCCACAGGGCACAAGCAAAGGGCCAGCGTCCTTTCAGAACGAACATGGTGATCAGAAGTGCTTCAGTAGTAACTTTTTCAGAACTAGTTGGGGCTTTTTAAAGTATTCCACCTGTTAAATGCTTTTTATTGAAATGAAAATAAGTACCTCTAACAAATAAGCCCATAAAAATGCAAAAGGAGGGGAAATACTGAGGTTGCGTATATTCACCACATTTAGCCATTTTATTCACATGCAACTCGGCAGACTTTTCACTTGAACTCCCCACTGGAAAGGTGACATTGAGAATCACTGAATGAACTGGGAATTTTTCCTGTGCAGCCCAATTACAGAACACCTGTGTTAAATCACTGTGCTGATTCACTGTGATCATTCATAAAGCTCAAGAGCCCTCAAAATGTCTCTTTCCTCATCTGCAGTGAGGTGGTGATGGTGGGCAAGTGGCTTCAGTATGAAACATGAAAGATTGCTCATTCAGATCCTCCTAAAAAGGGGTTTTATTTTATTTAATTTTCATGGCAGCATTTGCCAAGAACACCTGGGCTACTCCACTTGTCTCTCATATATAATTTATTTTTGATCAATTTTTAACACCCTTGAAAGGGGACAAGAGCTGCTACTGGTATTAATTGTACATCATATTTCCAAGTCAGTCTGAATGTTGATGGTGCTCCCACACCAGAAAAAAATCCATCTTTTTCCCAGTGTTTCTTCCTAGAAAAACTTCCCCTGGATTTGCATGCATACTGTGGAGCTCTGAGTTGCCATGTACAAGGGCTAATGTCTTATTTCAGCCAACTGATCCATAAAGGCCTGTTTGCAAATTGAGAACTTGAACCCTGTTTGGAGAATCACTTATGCCTCACACCTGTATCACATCTATTCTAGAACAAAGAGACTTTTATACACCTCGTGATGGAAAGAACATGGCATCAAACTTCTGGTTGCAGAGTAGGGTTTTTCAACCTTTTTTTTTCCCCACTTTGTAAAACTTTCAGAATTTTCCAATATAGCAAATTTGTGTTGTCTGACAGTACTTTCTTTAGCTATTTTTTCATAGCTCACTTGGAATTAATCCACACTTCCTGCAAATCAGAAATGGAAAAACATCATTGCATTGTATTGCAAAATTGCACCTAGACGTACGTAAGTCTATGGGGCCGGATGGGATTCACCCAGGAGTACTCAGGGAGCTGGCAGGAGAGCTCACCGAGCCTCTGTCCATCATTTATCAACAATCCTGGTCAACAGGGCAGGTGCCAGATGACTGGAGGGTGGCTAATGTGACGCCCATCTACAAGAAGGGTCAGAAGGAGGATCCGGGGAACTACAGGCCTGTGAGCCTGACCTCGGTACCAGTGAAGGTCATGGAGAGGATCATCTTGAGTGAGCTCTCACGGCAAGTGCAGGGCATCCAAGGGATCAGGGCCAGCCAGCATGGGTTTAGGAAAGGGAGGTCCTGTTTAACCAACATGATCTCTTTCTATGACCATGTGAGCCGCCTGCTGGATGCGGGGAAGGCTGTGGACGTTGTCTATCTGGACTTTGGTAAGGCCTTTGACACCGTCCCCCACAGCATTGTCCTGGAGAAGCTGGCGAATCGTGGCATAGACAAGTGTACTCTTGGCTGGGTTAAAAACTGGCTGGATGGCCGTGCCCAGAGAGTTGTGATGAATGGGGTGAAAGCCTCTTGGCGGCCGGTCACCAGTGGTGTCCCTCAGGGCTCAGTTTTGGGGCCAGTTTTGTTTAATATCTTTATCAATGATCTGGATGAGGGAATTGAGTGCACCCTCAGTAAGTTTGCAGATGACGCCAAGCTAGGTGGGAGTGTTGTTCTGCTTGAGGGAAGGAAGGCTCTACAGAGGGACCTGGACAGGCTGGATCGATGGGCCAAGATCAACTATATGAGGTTTAATAAGGCCAAGTGCCGGGTCCTGCATTTCGGTCACAACAATACCAAGCAACGCTACAGGTTTGGGGAAGAGTGGCTGGAAATCTGCCTGGCAGAAAAGGACCTGGGGGTGCTGGTGGCCGGCCAGCTTAACATGAGCCAGCAGTGTGCCCAGGTGGCCAAGAAGGCCAACAGCATTCTGGCTTGTATCAGGAATAGCGTGGCCAGCAGGAGCAGGGAAGTGATGATGCCTCTGTACTCAGCACTGGTGAGGCCTCACCTCGAGTACTGTGTTCAGTTCTGGGCCCCTCTGTACAAGAGGGACCTTGAAGTGCTGGAGCGTGTCCAGAGGAGAGCTACCAGGCTGGTGAGGGATCTGGAGACCAAGTCATATGAGGAGAGGCTGAGGGAGCTGGGCATGTTTAGTTTGGAGAAGAGGAGGCTGAGGGGAGACCTCATTGCCCTCCACAACTCCCTGAAAGGAGGTTGGAGAGAGGTGGGTGTTGGCCTCTTCTCCCAGGTGAATAATGACAGGACCAGAGGAAATGGTCTGAAGCTGCAGCAGGGGAGGTTTAGATTAGATATTAGGAAGAATTCCTTTACTGCAAGAGTGGTCAGGCACTGGAGCAGCCTGCCTGGGGAGGTGGTTGAGTCACCATCCCTAGAGGCGTTTAAGAAATGTCTAGATGTGGCACTTCAGGACATGCTCTAGTGGCAGAGATTGTAGGTTGTTTAGTTGGACTCGATGATCTTAAAGGTCCTTTCCAACCGTGAAGATTCTGTGATTCTGTGAAAATATTTTTTCTTCACTTCAGAAGGAATCTTACGTTTCCTGCAAGAAACAGTCCCAGTAAAACAGGATTCAGCTTTCAAGTGGTCCACGCTCCCTGGTGTTCCTAGCCGTTCATAGAAATTAAAAAGTAAAATAGGATGCTGAGAGCACTTCCTCGCTGTTCACTGCATGTTACATGGTCAAGTAAGTCAGTATCTGCAACAATAAATATTGCTACTCCAGAAAACAAATGTCATATTGCAGGCCAAGTAGTAAGAATAAGTACGTTCATGTCACTCATAACACATGACCAATTCAAGTGAACAGGCCACGTACACCACAGCACTGAGTTTGGTTTCAGTCCTTTGTTATAAAAATAGTTATTACTTTGCAGGTGAGTTTCAGCTGAATAAAGAAAGAACAATGTCACAACCTGATGGATTGGTATATTTACAGCATGAAATCAAGGATTATTATATGCCCCGAGAAGACTGTGTAAGTGCTTGAGAACACAAGGCATGCTTGAGTAATATCAGAAGACGTGACAGGGCACAGAGCTGACACACAAGACAGTTTCAGGCATAAGGCTAGCAAGAGGGGTCCTTGGAGAAAACTACCCCACGAAAGAATAACAGAATCATTTAGGTTGGAAAGGACTCTCATCTCTCCTCTTCTAGTCCAACCCCCTGCCCAAGAAGGGTCAACTATAGCAGGTGTCCCAGGATCATGTCTGGTCACATTTTGATTACCTTCACAGACAGAGACTCCACAACTTCTCTGGGCAACTTGTTCCAGTGTTTGACCAGCCTCACAGTAAAAAGGTGTTCAGATCAAGTTTCCTATTTTTTAAACTTTTTGCCCACTGCCTTTTGTCTTGCCAGTAGTCAGTGATGAGAAGAGTCTGGGTCCCCCTTCGTTCCCTTCCATCAAGTATTTATACACATTGGTAAGACTCCCCTGAGCTTTCTTTTCTCCACACCTAGGAGGCTGTTGGCATCCTTTAGCATCAGGGTCCCTTATAGGCTCATGGTCAGCTTGGTGTCCACCAGAACCCCAAGGTCTTTCTCTGCAGAGCTTCCTTCCAGCCAGTCATTCAATTTCTCCAGCCTATCCAGGTCCCTCTGAATGGCAACACCCCCATCTTGTCTATTAGCCACTCCTCCCAGTTTTACACCATCTACAAATTTGCCGAGGGTCCACTCTATTTCATCATCCAGGTCATTAATGAAGATATTAATTAGTATTGGACCCAGTATTGACCCTGGGGTATACCACTAGTGATTTGACTCCAACTGGACTTTGTGTCACTGATCACAGCCTTCTGTATCCAAATGTTCACGTAGTATTCAGCCCATCTCACTGTCCACTAGGCTAAATCATACTTTTTCAGCTTATTTGGGGATTTTAAAGGGAGTCAGTGTCAAAAGCCTTACTAAAGTCAAGGAAAACAACATCCACTGCTCTCCCCTTGTCCACCAAGATAGTCACCTCTTTGTAGAAGACAATTAAGTTAGTCAAGCAGGATTTCCCTTTTATAAATCCCCAGTGACTACTCCTGATGATTTTCTTGTCATTCATGTGTCTGGGAATGGTTTCCAGGATTAGCTGCTCCATCACTTTCCCAGAGACTGAGGTGAGGCTGATGGGCCTGTGGTTCCCCGGATCTTCCTTCTTGCCCTTCTTGAAGATAGAAATGACAGATTTCAGGAACCTCACCTAGCTGCCATATTTCAGAGATAATCCAGAGTGGCCTTGCAATGACATCAACTAGCTCCCACAGCACTCACAGGTGCAAAGAGAAGATCCCATGGACTTCTGTATGTCCAGTTTGTTTAAGGACTCACTAACTTAGTCCTCCTCCACTGAGAGGAAGTCTTCCTTGCTCTAGACTTTCCCCCTGGTCTCAGGGCCCTGAGATTCCTGAAAGACAGTTGTACCAGGAAAGATGAGGCAAAGAAGTCGTTGCGTACGTCAGCCTTCCCCATGTTATTTGTCACAAGTTCCCCTGCCTCCTGCAGAAACTGTCCCACATTTTCCTTAGTTTTCCTTTTGGTGGTTTATGTACTTCTAGAAGCCTTTCTTGTTGTCCTTCACATCACCTGCCAAATTCATCTCCAGGTTGTCCTTGGCTTTCCTAACCTCATCCCTGCAGGATCAGAGAGCAACTCAATACTCCTCCACACCTGCTTCCACCTCTTGCAGTCTTCCTTTTAAAGTCTGAATTCAGTTAGGAGCTCCTTGCTGGCCTGTGCAGGCTTTCTGACACCTTGGCTTGATTTCATACTTGTCAGGGTAAACCTTTCTTCATTTTGGAGGTGGCGATCCCTGAACATCAACTAGCTCTGTTGGACTGCTCTTGTCTCCAGGGCAATATCACATGGGATTTTTTACAAGCAGATCTCTACAGAGGTTGAAGTCTGCTCTCCTGAAAACCATCACTGTGGACCTGCTTTTCACCTTGCTCCCTCCTGTTAGGATCCTGAACTGAACTCAGGAACTCCCTGAGGCTTGCAGAGCCTTGCATCCTCCTTCTGAAGCCTTATCTGGGTCCAAGAGACTTATAGCAAAACAATAGCTCCACCAGCACCTGGGGACTGTGCCCACCATAGCTAAGGACGTGCATGCAAGACAGAAAAAGTCTCCTGGTATCTTTGTGCACTGCTGCTCTGTCTGTTGACTACCTCTGTGATCTTCTCTCTGGGCCTGGCTTTTATGTAGGCTTAAAGGTTTAGCACAGGCTTAACGGGTGTTTGACCCTCCCTAATCAGTAGTCAGCTAGAACAAAGGTTGCAGGCACCTTGATCGAGCTAGTTGACAGATTTTGTTAGAAACTGCTAGACCTACCATTACCTTACCCTTAGCCTTAACTGACAGCAGCAGATACCGTACCATTCTTCTGAGAGGGTCCAGATCCCACCAAAGTGCCCAGAAGCTCAAGAAGATCTCAAGGAAGCAGAGCCCAGAAACTGCTGCACAAACTGCAACATCTGTTAGGTGCTCTCTGGGCCTGGCTCTTATATACAGCCCAGACCAGGTTTTGTTTTAGAGAAACTTCAGAAGAAAGCCCAGGAATGAAATGACTTCCTGGCAACATTGACTATCAGTGAACCAGGAGCCACGTGTGAATGTTGCAGTTACATTATTTGACATGGGAGACATGCCCCATGTTTTCCAGGAACAAAGGATTAATGATCAGTATACCAGTGCAAATGGCATAAACACTCTACTCACACTGCAAGCCAAACTAAGACCCGCTACTTTGTCCTTTCCTTGTCCCCCTCTAGATATAGCTTTATGGATTTAATTTTTGTCCCAGATCCGACACTTTGTCAGAAATAGGGACACCTAGGAATGGAAATCCTGGTCTTACTGAAAGCTATGTCAAAACTCCTGATAAATTCTGCAATTTAGTGTCAAGCCATCCCACTGCATAAAAGGAATTACTTTTTTATGCTCTGCTTGTATTGTTATACTGCACCCATCACTGTGGAATCTCAAATCCCTGACCTGAGTATGGATAAATTAATTCTGAAGCTGTTTTTCAGAGCAATGAACTGAAAACAAAAGGCCCAAGAGTTTTTGGAGGCAGACAGTGGAAACAGAATTTCTGTCTTGTGCCCTCAGGGAAACAAGAATTGAAAATTCCATGGCATCCTTTGAAAATACAGTATTTAGCGTAAGATAGGTATTATTTGATTTTAGCCACAAAAAATTCAGTGATGATAACTCAAGTTAGTCATTGGTGATCAGACTACAGTCTGGAATGGAAAGTGACAGGCACTTTTATAGGAAAATTCAACTTTTCCACAGATATGCATAGAAAATTTGTGGGATGAATAACTATGTGGAGATACCTCTCTCTCCTCCGAGTATAGCAAGAAGATACACAGGCAGTTTATACCAAACACCTACATTTTAGAAAGCTAAAGTGAAATGAACATGATTTGGAGAGACAGCAACAGTCCCTTAGGTTTTGTTTTCAATACATCTTCAAACAAAGCAATGTTTGAATGGGTGACTGCGGTGGATCACAGGAGTTGCGGCAAACAGAATTAGTATTGAAAAGACTCCTCATGAATCATCACTGAAACACCATACCGAGTTGTTAGATGCTAGATACTCTGTTTAAGATAAGCCATAAAATACAGCCAATGATCTTTCATGCACAATAAAAATCTTGTGTCACAACAGGAGTAGTGAAGATAGCTCCAGTGGCTTGGTTTTCTTCCAGGTGAATAATTGCGTCCTACACGCTACCTTTTCCTGCATCGGAGAAGACACTGCTTGCATAACATTGATGTGCTTTGGTTACAGACTGCTACACTTCAAGGTTAGGCTTCTTCACCGCATATGTCCTGCAGTAAAATCTGTGATCCAAGAGAAGACAGACAACTGTTGACTCAACAGGAGGTGTTTCTTTTTCACGTTCTACTAAAGGAAGAAGTATTTAGTGGTTCCCTAGGGAAACCATTCCCAAATCCACTGGTCTCAGGGGTCTATATTACTGAGGGCTTGACTAATCACATTTGTAAGATCTTTATTTCCTTCCCAGCTCCTCCAGAAGCAGAGCTGCTGTTGGATACATTCCCATCACAGGCCCCAGTGACATCTGCGTCAATTAGTAGTGCTTTCACAAGCATGAACTTTGAAATTTTTGAAATCTGTTGTGCTTATAGGGAAATAAAAAGGGGAGTATCTGGGAAGCGAGAGGAATATTGTGAAGACTGTCAAGAAAACCTTTGTATATGCATTTGTCTTTTCTCCCTCCTTGAGTAGGTTAGTGGTGAGGAGTGGATTTTGCAAGGTTTGTTCTGGGATCTATGACTGAAAGGAAGTCTCCGAGAAATGTCACTCAGTCATTAATGCCTAAAATTCCCCCTTGTCTGAAATTATATAAAATTAATATATGTTTTAGCCACTTCCAAAATGTGTTCATCCAATATTTAAGCTTTCAAGGTAATTATAAGGTTGGACAGGGTTGTTCTTTGGCTTCTGGCTCTCGAAACCTGAAATACCACTGTATAATTTGAGAAAAAAAAATCAGCTGTTCTGATACATGTCTATCTTTGAATAATACATCAAGGATCTCAGAATAAAATCTCTTAATAATTTAACCATCATCCCAGAATCTTTCATTGTGGATATCTGCCAAAAAGAGACAAGGGCAAGATGGATGTTCAGATACACTTTGTACCCACTGATGTTAAAGCTACTTAAATGGATGTAAACCACGGCTAGTGAGATTCCTATCTCAGCTCTGGACTGGTGGCAGTTTAACACGGAGGAGTCTGGTTACAGAGAGAAAAAAAGAGACCAGGTTAGCGAGCAAATCACTGATGGGGGAATTGGAAAATTGGGCTGTATTCCCAGTCCTGTCACTGGCCTGTTGTCCAGCCTTCACCAATTCCTGTTTTCCTTCTTTTCCCTTACAGAATTTCTCTATTTAGGTGGCAGAACACAATCGAAGAGAACGGTTCCGTGCCTATGGGCAAAGACTGCTCCCTCCGCTGATTCTACTTTGTCCAACGTAAAATGAACATGTAGCCTGGGAGAAAAGGACCAGGCAGTTGCACTGACCGGTGGAGTACAGGATCCTTCTTCAGCTCCATCACCTGTTCTGGGCCCAGGAGTTTTATATTGCTGGCAACGCGGTCGTTCAGCTTCAACAGAGGAGTGAAGAAAAAAGATTATCTCCTATTCTACCCCCCGACTAGATCCACTTCATGCACAGTTACCTCCCTGTGAGGTTATTACACAGCTGAGTGTAGCAGCAACCTACCAGCCATTCAGCAGTTACAGAAGACTGAACTTCAGCTACTTATTACCAAACACATGACTTAGGCTCCCAAGCCAAGGAGCAATTTCAGGCTCTGCAACGCAACTATACATAACAACATGTAAAATGTTTTATGTTTCACTTTAAAAAAAAAAAAAAAAAAAAGGCCTGGCTTAGAAATCTAATTTCATGCACTTTCTTTTGAGTATTTCCTCTTGGATCATAGAGTGAAATTATCCGCCATGCTGGCCTTGGTGTTCCCCTTCTGGTATCCTTTGTCACCTTGAGTCTGTTGAAAAGACAGGAGGTAAACAAGTCAGGTGTACGGCACAATCCCACCAATGGTTATAGCAGCACCATTAAAACAGCACTGGAGTGGATCATAATGTAAGAACCAGCAGCAAGAGAGAAACTTCTTATGCAAACTTCACTGCCAAAGTAACCAAATCTTTTGATGGACCTTTAAGTCACAGGTAACAGTGAGCACAGTTTTTTTTTTTGAAACATCAGCATCAAGAAACCAGAGAAGGCAAGGGAATCAGATGATACGCAAACCTTCATAAGAGGGAAGAATTTCTTTCCATAAAGAGGTTCATTGTTCTGCTGTATGCAAATCACTGACTGTTGTCAAATACATATTTATTTATATTAATTTTTATATTTATATTTATATTTATATTTATATTTATATTTATATTTATATTTATATTTATATTTATTTATAGATTTTATATGTATTTTATATATTTATATTTACATATTTATATATAATGTTTATGTTTATATTTATATTACTTATGTTCATATTCTTATCTGCCTGAAGTTCATTTTTTTAAAACTCAGGAGCTCATTCAATCCTGAAGTGAAATGTTTCATTTCAGATTCAAGCTTCTTTTGGAATGAAAGTGGAAGTCTGAAGCAGAACACTTCATCTTGAATCAAGTGATTTAGCATTCCCTGAATGGCTTTTGCTGTTTTTTACATCTGAAGCTGCTAAATCTGAGACAACTGAGAAAAATATTTTAGTGTTGACAAAGCTTCATCTTTTTCTTTCCTGAAAAAGGATTCAATTAATAGATACTAGCTAGTTTTATTAGGATTGCACAGAGCTGTCAAGGTCTGTCCACAGATACCTGAGAAAAATTGATTCCTCTTGCTCCTCTTGTATATCTGGAATTTGTAGTTAATGTGGACACAGCAAAAAATTTCTTGACAACTTTCCTTCAGCAGGCACAGAGGCCCTTCTGTATCTGGCCCTTCAGACACCATTAACTTGCTTCTTGCAGGATGTGTAACAGCAATTCAACCATTCCCAAATTAAGGCTTCTTTCTTTAGGGGCCACTCTATCTTGTCAGGTTGACAGGATCCCAGTTTTATCCTTCAAGAAGCAACGGCTTCTTAAAACCCCCCTGTTCCAGCACAGAGACCACTGGCTGTTTAGGTCCCAGTGCTGTTTCCTACCATTCTCTAGAAGGCTCTAAGTCAGCTCGGCAAGGCCTTATAGGAGCGCTGCAAGGCCTGGTAGCAAAACAGAAAACAATAAACAATTTCTAGGTGTGAATGATCCTAAAAGATGCAGAGAGTTACAGGAATCTTTCTAACAGTACTCAGAAGCATCATCTGGTTGTCCCTTTTCAAATAGCTGTTTGCTTGTTTGTAATAGCCTGGTTTACTTGTTTTCCTGCATTTATTAAAATCAGTGGTTACAGGTAAGTTCTGGAAAGGGAATAACAGAACACTTTGTGAAACAAAGGCTGAATCCCCCAAAGTCCCTCAAGCAATGGCTGTGTTGTAGCAATTTTTCCAGTGCTGGAACTGTTGAAAGATACCTCCTTAAATTTACTTGAATAAATCTATCCAAAAGTAACATGAAAAGAGCAAATAATGGTTGATGCAGAGCAAATGCATTAGACCAACTCTCCCACAACTACGCATACAAGTAGCTTTGGAGACCAGGGGGATTAATCCGCAGATGGTAAATTGTCTGACACGTATGCAAGCTGACAAGAGTTTCCAACCTTCCATTATTGTACTAAATAATTTTCTATTTAATGCAAGATTTCTGTCCTTAAACTTGGCTTTATATTATTATTTGTTAGACAGCTACAGTCAGCTTCAGGGCTAAAGTACTTCTGAGACCGAAAAGTGCCATTTACAGCTAATGGTTGAAAGAGAGAAGATAAAATTAGAATTTGAGATAATTTCACTTGTTCAGGTGAAGTCACAAATCGGCCCTAGAAGCAGATACTCTGGAACAAAATTGACCAACAGAAATGCTACTGAGCTGCTCTTCGATCATAATTTTGCCGCAGTCAGTACTGTAAACACCGAGCACACAGATGGCAGAGCATCAGTGTCAGCTGCGAACGCTGCCTGTGAGCTATTGGAAACACTCATTTTCTCATTCCTCCTTCCACCCTGGTGTAACTCCGCTGCCGCAAAGCTGACATGGGCCTGCGGGAGGGGAACCAAACTCACAACGAAAGCCTGGGGAGGTTTAGTCTCTAACCACAGAGCGGGAGAGGGGTTACTGCATCCTAAAATCCAGGTCAAAACAGGGAATTATTTCTATTTTTCGCTTGTAAAGAGACTAGCTCTTTGGGGCAAGGCAGATTGGACAAACACTTTGTGAGGCCCAGCTGCAGTGAACCATCAGACAGTGAGTTCCCAGGGGCACTGGAGGCAGATACGGATGGGAACCTCGGAGGAGACAAGGGGGCCTTGGGAGACCGGCGCTGCTAAGAGCTGCTGTAAAAGTGAACCACGACCTTGTATCTGTCTGTTGTTCACATAGTTGGTGAGATGTCTTGCTGCTGCGTATGTTCTCCCCTTTAAGAGGGAAGAGAAATTCTCCCTATCTATCTGTTTTCAATTTGAAGTCAAACTTCAATTTGAGTCAACTTTGACCTCAAACTGGCCAATGCACCCTTCAAAAGCCATGGTCATCACTCACCCTCAGCAATGTTCTTTCCTGTCATCCAACATGGAAAAAAAAGCATGGACTGCTTGTCCAGAAGCTTAAAAAAAAATAAGCAGCACTGGCATCCCAGCACCATTTACTTGGTTAACTAAAGGACTTCATAGCATGACATACAAGCAGTATCAGGTCTTAATCTTACTCAGCATAGAAAGTGTGAATAATGTCAGCCAAACATTTGTGAATTGAATCAAAATTAGCCTAGAGACAGCCGTCTGTTATCTGCTTTCCAGTAAATCTATTCTTCGAACAGGAAATAAATCACTGTGGTAATGGTACCATATTTTTTTGCCATTTTTTGTTAAACCTTTGCTTTCCACAAAGGAATAGGTTGACTGTTGAAGATAAAACAAGTTTGCAGCAGGTGTTGCAAAATATATGGCATGAGCTGACAGCCAAAGCCACCTCTGCGGGCAGATAAATGCACCTTCGCACAAGCAGCAATGCTAAAGTTCATTTAGGGACGCAACAAAATAACTAACCAGAGACAGAGAGTAAATTTCAAAAGGAAAGGTGAAATGTCCTTTCACACCATCACGCGACCTGCTCAGAGGTAAACACGTGGATCATCAGGGTACTTCCCACACAGCTTGCTTCGCTCGGCAGTGTAGCAATGGCATTGGAGGGATGACATCTAAAGCCAAGCTTATGCCCCGTTATTGGGCTGCCATTGACTGGCTGGAACTAATCAGCCACTGAACCCTAAGTATAAACATGCACTTGGCCTCTGCACAAAATTATGTAAAAAATTGGCATGTGCTCAGGTGGGAGCTCTGCTATGGCATGTTGAAGTAGAAAAGGACAAGATTAATTTTGATGCAACCCTACCCAGTCTTCACTGCTGTCGCCTCTTGTCATTCTTGTCTAGCAACTTCTTATCCATCATTTTCCAAAGTGTCTATGTTTAGGGTATGTTGCTTCCTTTTAAAGCCAGCATTTCGCTTTACTGACGTGTTTTCAGGTGTGAAGGGAAGGAGATGGAGCAAAGGGAGTTCCTTGCCACTACTAAACAGAATTTATTATCTTTGGCTCAGTTTTTGTTTTAGTGGGATTATTCTTCTCAACAATGCAGCCATAAATGAAACAGCTATACAAACAGGACACCACATTGCACTTCTTAGACCAAAATGAGCAGCAGAAGGGGATTTATCTCAGCCTGGAGAGGCTTTGTTGCTGGGGGAAAAAACCACACGTTTCAGTATCTAGATGTTATGTGGGGATTTTTTGCAAAATGCTCTTCCACATGCTATAGATCCACTCATCCTTTACTGCAGCGTGCTAGCAACAAAGCTTACTGCTTTCTGGAAGCGTGAAGCTTATGCTGATGCAAACTTTTCAGATCCACTCATTAATCTAGCATCTGGAAGCCTGTTAATCAGAGCTGCAAGGTTGCTTTAACACTCCCTGTGGCTTACGCTCCTCGGCAAGACTTTCCATTTTGTGAAACAATTAGTTACTGACTGTGTTACACAGAGAAAGAAGCTGAAATTTGTTACTGATTGCACTCTCAGCAGTCACCCAGTTATAAAGCAATGCACCTGGAAATCACTTGTCTGAAGTGCAACACAACGAAGGAACTAAGTCGTCTATTACAGCTCCCTTCAGTCACAACCTGTGCTTAATTTTTAAGGTTATTGAACAGGCCGTTTGAGACAATGTTAGCACTGATTATAAAAATCTTTAGATTCCTCATCTTGAATGCCATCAGGCTCATTAGAGCCTGACACTGTACTGAGATCACTTATAATCTCCTGAGGATGGACAAAAACCCCAGGCATTTATGTTCATTCTTCCAAAGTTGCCTTTGGTATCAGCCTTTGTTATCATTTAACTACAAGGCTAATCAAACCCAAAAAAGGCACACTAAAGGCTGTTTCTGGATGTTACTCTAGTATGATATATAAGACTGTTGAAAGAAACAATGAAAAAATGATGGCTGATTTTTCTGAAGCCAAACTGAAATTAGGATTTGTGGGCTAATCTAAACAAGACAGAGAAGTTGAATGACGTGGAAGGGAAATTTTCCCTGAAGACATTTCCCAGATGCACTTGGGTTTTGTTAAATAAAAGAGATTTTTTTTCTTTTGACTTAGTAGACATTCACTCATGTCCTGATCCAATGATTTCAGGGGTACCTTCAGATATCTTGCTGCCTTAGGACACGAGTGGTCTTGGAAACAGCCAGCATTTTTTCACCTTTACATCTGATGATTACAGACATATATTTTGGGCAACGGAGAAAGCACGCTCCTAACTCTAACAAGTTAGTACCACAAGAATGGGTTATTCTGAGAAAAACCCAGCACTGCCAAGAAAAAAAGAAAGTGTAATCATGAAACACATTCTTGTAAATCTTCCCTAATCCAAAAAAGAATATCTTAGGCCCAATCCACAGCCATTCCTAAAGCAAAATAAGTATCTTCTGAGACAAATGCTTATCGTGCACAGTTTCCCCAAAGCCATTGTCTCCAGCTTTTGCATCAAGTCTTCTTATCTTCTGGCAATTCAGGCACTTTAAGCAAGGAACTTTAGGCAGAAAACAGCTTTGAATAAGTTCTGGTCACATTCCTCTGTGTCATCACTCTTCACTTTCCTTCCTCTGGCTGTTTGTGCCTGGTGCTGAGAGAAAATCCTTTGCCATACAGAATTGCAGCTTGACAAATGTTTTGAGGGGAAGGCAAGGCCCTGGGACAATTATACTGTTTTTAAGAAGTAGAAAGGAACACTGGTGTGAAAATAGTTTTATAAAAATGAGGTAATTTTAAATGCAAAAATGCATTTTTATTATATGAGCAAGTTATTAGATGCTTAGATGATCTCCAGAGGTCCCTTCCAACCCTATGATTCTATGATTCTAAGTGCTGCCTTTACTCTAGCACTCTTCTTTTTGAGGAGAAAAACCCCAAAAGCTCTTCCTCACCAGAAATGAAGAAAATTATTTGTCTTCTTGTGAATTTTATATATAAACTTCAGGATTTTCTCTGTGGTTTGTTAACTTTCAGGGAATGCACCAGAATAATTAAAAAAAATACTTTGTACTATAGATAAATGCATAGTGCTATATACTATGCCAAAATGACTCCTAACTATGGAATTAAGCTTGCAAAAAAGTACAGAGTAGGCATCCCAGCCAAAATGAAGAAGGGAAAGTGCACCAAGGACCCCTCTGCATAGAAAAAAGGAGAGGAAAACACACAATAAACAATTTCTGATTCCTGTATGTTAATATTAAGCCATTTATATTTGACTTCTACATGATCAGCAAATATTATTTAGTTATTTTTCCCTTTTAGAAAATGAAATATGCCCATTTTCCCAGTTAAGAAGGATCATTTGTAAATCACCAGTACTCAATATTTCAGGGGACATTTGAGTTCCTTTCCATGAACTGTACTAAATATAAGTGGAGGATTTTTTAAGAAGTAAATTGTTACTAAAGGTCTTGTAGTGATTGACAGAAAAAAAATGTAGTCTTCTCACTGCTGTGGTTTAACCCCAGACAGCAGCTACAACCCCATAGCCACTCACTACTCACTCCCCCCAGTTCAGATAGGGGAGAGAATGAGTTTAGACAAAGACAGTTTAACAGGTAGAGCAAAAAGCCACACCCACAAGCAAAGCAAAACAAGAAGTTCATTCACTCCTTCCCATCAGCAGGCAGGCGTTCAGCCATCTCCAGAAAAGCAGGGCTCCATCATGTGTAAAGGTTACTTGGGAAGACAAATACCATCACTCGAAATGTCCCGCCCCTTCTTCTTTTCCCCCCATCTTTATATACTGAGCGTGATGTCATATGGTACGGGACATCTCTTTGGTCAGTTGGGGTCAGCTGTCCCAGCTGTGTCCCCTCCCAAATTCTTGTGTACCCCCAGCCTACTCACTGGTGAGGTGGTGTGAGAAGCAGAAAAGGCCTTGACTGCCTAGCGGTAACTAAAAACACCACTGTGCTATCAAAAGTATTCCTCATCCCAAATCCAACTATACCAGTTGCTAGTCAAAAAGTTAACTCTATCCCAACTGAAACCATGACACTCACCTGTCCTCAGGCATTTATAACACAGTCATGAAGATGTGAACCAGTCATCTCAAACTAATTCCTGTTATAGTCACTGGGAAAAAATAGAGCTAGCTGATCCATCTGACCGGTTTTAGGACAAAATGTGTAGCACCCTATAATTTGCAGTTACTCTGCACTGAGCCCAAAGGAAGCCAAGACAACTAGCTCAAATGTGTATGTCTACATCTGGTCAAATGAACCCCTATAAAATAGTCAAGTGAGATCAGCAGACAGAAATTACTCCCACATCTGTACCATAATATTACCATTAATGAAGAATGGTAATATTTCTACTGTTGTGTAAGGAGTGTATAAGGGGAGTATTACATTATATGGTCAAAAATTACTGGAAGGTTACTGGTTTTTATTAAAATCTAGAGGACAACAATCCATTTTGCTGTCACCAGTCTCTCCCTCCTTTTGCTTCATATACATTTGCGACCCAAAACCAGTTAATTTAATCTCAGGCGCAGCCTTTCCTGCGTCTTTCATCTCCCCGTGGTGTTGTTCTTCCTTTGTTATAATCTATTATGGACAAATGGTGGTTAGAGAGGTCTTCATAGCTAACCAGAAACACATACAGAGACCAGAGTGGGCCCTGGGAAAGTTGTCTTGCACTTAATTAGGAACAGAGCAGGGCTGCCATCCTCCCTGTCTGACAGTTTAGATTGAGGAATTTAGTTCTTTAAATGAATGAATGCCAAAGACAGGGGATTTGCCAAGCCCCACACAGGATATAGGGAAAAATAAACAGAAGGGACATTTCCCTACCACTTCAGATGTCGTCTTGCTAGGCAATTCAACTGAGAACTGATACATCATTTGGATAAAGCACACATGTGACTTTGGGTTGCAAAATCAGCTCATTTAAACTGGTGCTGAGTCATAGACAAATAACATGACTTTCCTATGTCTCCACACGCTTCCTCTAGCTACTCACTCAGCACAGACTATGAAGTAAGGTACTGGATGCAATCGCCACTCGCCATGCGAGTGTCTGGATGTTGAAACCCAGGTAGTCCCAAGTCATGTAGATTTATGACCTGTAGTTTCTTGCTTACTACCCCATCCCACACTACCTCTACAGAATTGTAATTAAAAGTGATTTCTTCTACAGGTATACCACATGCAGCAAAAACATGAGGCCAATTCTATGCCCTGCTTCATCTTTTCTCACAGATTTTTGGTGGAAAAACAACTTCTAGCTTAGGTCTATTGCAGTGGGTGAGTCTTATTTTGTGAAAGTATGTTTGGCACAATTTTGTATAGATTCTAAGCCATATTCTTGAGTGTACTGAGCCATTAATGTCTTCATCTTTTGGTTTTAGTACTTTACAGTCATAGCAGATGTTTAGAAAATTGTGTTCATAAGGTTGGATCCATTGCATCTGCTTCTTCTGATACATGCTGCTTTTCCAGCTCATTGAACTCTCTTTAAATTAAAAGAAAAGCCAAGAAATCTGATCTCGTGCTTGACATCAACCAAAGAAGAAAAAAAATAATAAAGGAAATTATGCTTACATGTACTTATAGGAACTTGTTTTTAAACCAGAATAAGAATCAGAGTGAAAAAGCTGCTCAGATTCTCTGAATGACCATTGTTCATCTCTGTCATTTGACTAAAACCACCATCTAAATAAGGAGAAAACATATTATTAAATAATGGTTGGGATTAACATAAACACACTACAATTATCATAGGAGGCAAGGTAGCCAAGTCAGCAGCAGCAGCAGCAGCATATTGTGGGCTGCATTGTCTTCAGCCTCTTCTATGGCTTTGAACTCAGGGCTTCATTTTGGCTATCTGTAGGAAGGAGAGTAGGACATTTGCTCTTACTCCTGCTGTTAAAGCACTTTGGTATCACTTGGTAATAATGATTTATAAAAGAGCCAGCTGCCATTGTTGCTGCATATCGTGCAATCACATTCTGCATACATCTGTTTCCCAGCTCTCCATTTTGGGACAAATTTGCCTTGAAGACAAGGAAGACCCAAGATCTTGCTATCTTGACTTGTATTTGCTCTGTTCAATTTTGCTATGCTGTAGCTACTTCTTGGGCAGCTAAAAGCATACCAGTAGGTAGTCACAGATCATGTGGAAACCACATATTGGAGAAACTTCGACTTTTCCCTATACAGGATTTACACAAAGTTCTTCTGGGCCAGGAGACATCATAAGCCATTTCTGAGACATCATAAGCCATTTCCAAGACACCCTGGATCTTTGAGCTATGCCATTTTAGCTTAAATTTATCCCATGTAATGTGGGGCACCTAAGATACTGACATTCTGACTTGCCCTTTGAAGGTACATATCTCCCCCCATTGGCTATTCTCCAAGGTGGTTTTTTACTTAGCTTTTATGTATATATTGGAACAGAAGATCACTGGGAGCGTATAGTCATTGATTTGTAAGTAAAACCAAACAAGACAGGGTTTAGACTGGAAATATCAAGCATTGCAGCCAAAATATATACAACAGGTACCTATCAAGAAGTATTCAATGGATGACTTTTGGTTACAGAGATACCAGGTTGTTTCAGATTCATTCCACCTAGATTCTAAAACTTAGGTACCTATTATAAAACATTTATATATACTTTGTCTATATCACTGGAGAATCAGAGGCAGCTTTATGAAACAATTCATTCTACTGTCTCAGAAACCTTCCTTAAAATGAGATGGCTAGCTCTATGGAGCTCACTTCATTTTTTTCTCTCTCTTGTCTACAAAGGAAGCCTAAGAAAGATACTCAGTTGCCCACACATATGTGTTTCATCCCATTTCAGAACCCCTAGAGTATCTAAGACATCCATAAGGGACTGGCAGATATGGCACATGATCTACAGGTGTTCTTCTGGCACAGTATAGACAGACAAGGTGGAATATCTTAGATCATCTCAAATCACAGAAAAGACTTTGTATTAGGCAACTGAGCCCACCCTATATGAATGATTAGCTTGGACTAGACTTCTACCTTTAGATGGCTGAATTTGAGTGTGGTTAATCCTTCCTTCAGGGCTCAGTTTGAGTGTCTTGGGCTGGACTTGGTCCTCACACAGTCTAGCATCATATGAGATACTTCAGAGTATCCTGTCTGGACACCAGCTGCCACTGCAGGACAGACATCTTACGTAGGTCCTGCATCATATCTACCAACCAGCATATCCAATTACACTAGACACCTATATGTTGGCAACTAACTGAAGTCAATGTCTACATTGTCTCAGTTCAAGAGATTGCAGTCCTCTGTTATCCAGGCCTACTGAATTTGGCTCTGTTTCAAAGTGAAATAGCCAGGCATAAAAAATAGACATCGATTCTGCTTACAACCAGACAACATTTCCTATAGTATTCCCTCTTTTCAACACTGGGAGTATCTGTGTAGCCTATAATTTCTGCCAAAACCTATAGAGAGATACATTTTTACATTTGCTTGCTGAAATTTAAAATGTTTTTGTGATGCATTATGCTTCCCAAGCTGTGATTCAGCGTGAAATAAAAGGACACAAGTATACTCGGATCAAAATGGCAGGAAATGGTCCCAAGTACATTTGCAAAGAGAACCTCCATTACACTTAATTTATGCATAAATGTAAGTAGAGAGACACAAAAAGTGCAGACATCCCAACAATGAATAGCAAGAGAAAAGGGATGCTGGTTACAAGAGCCATGCTGTAGTTGAAGAAACAGAAAAGGAGACCCAAGCACGGAACTAAGAGCAAAATATTGAACTACAGAAAAAGTTTAAAAGTGTATAAATAACTGGGTGATGGAAAGTATCAGTGTAAACACCCCCTGTAGCAAAGAAGGCATATCCACTCCTAGGGAGAGGCAGGACTGTATGCAGTAAGTTATGTAAGACAGGAAGAACTGTTGACATCTGGCATGTCACCGTTGAGTCTGGTTGAGGCTTAAGTGAATAACAGGCTTGGTTTATGTATTTTCTTTTGATCGGCATTTTGGAAATACCACTGGAACACATTTATGGTTATTGGAAGTCAAATGCAACAAAAGTGTTAGTTCAGAAAGTGCTGTATAAAATGTCATGCACGTGCTTATTATTGATAATCATATAAAGTTCATAACTAAGAGTATAAGTTCATAGCTAAGAGCAAACTTTTTCTCAGTGCCTAGCACTCAGATGCTGTAGTCTGTGAGCACTGGAAGTTTACAGAAGAAATTAAGACAGTTTATCCCCAGAAATAATTAATAGATCTGTCTCTAAAAGGTTAGTCTATAGATTGAAGTAAGATTATTCAAAAGTACAAATTTTATTAAGAAAGCCAGAAAGCCAAATTCCCATTTGGAAGACCATTAAGCATAAAATTGCTTCCCTCAATAAAATATCCCAATATGTCTTTTCTCATGCCTAGTCACAAATTCCACAGACCTGATTTAACCCATGGTCACTCTGCCCTAGTCCTATGAACTCCAGTTTTTGCAATAACTTCAAGATCATGGTTGAAAATGTCTTGGTTCTCAGAGATCCTAAAATTTAAGGACAGATCTTTCAAGTCACTTAGGAGCTTCTATATCCAAGCATACCACTGTGGTAACATCTGTGGGATGGCACTGGAGTTGGACAGGAAAAGAATTTCTTATCCTGTCAATGCTTTTAAGATTTCGCTTTTTTTTCCCCTCTGCTTCCAACTGGTATGTCAACAAAGTTTTTCTCAATGGTAAAGGGGGAAAAAAGAGGATATAGACAAAATACTATGAAGCCCATTGATTAGCTTCTACTGATCCTAGAGCTACTGCTCTTGAATGGCTGTGTCCTCTGAAATTGCCCTGAGGTTGATGATTTTTGAAAAGCAAATCTACTTTCTTCTGTCCACTGCACATTCTCAGGCCCTTCAGAACCCTTGAAAAAGTCAATTCTCATTTCAAAAGTGGAGGTAATACTACAGGTGTGAGAACTGACTACCTATATCCCAGATGGAAAATTAGTAGAGAAGGAGGACACTTGACAAATTAGTACATTAAGTTTTGGTTTTTGGTAATTAGAGGAAAAGAGTATGTGACTATCATTAGATAAACATCTTTGTTGGCGACATTGACAGTGGGATTGAGTGCCCCCTCAGCAAGTTTGCCAACGACACCAAGCTGTGTGGCACGGTTGACACGCTGGAGGGAAGGGATGCCATCCAGAGGGACCTTGACAGGCTTCAGAGGTGGGCCCGTGCTTTAAGAATCGTGCCAGGCCAAGCGCAAGGTCCTGCACCTGGGTCATGGCAATCCCAGGCTGGGTGGAGGATGGCTTGAGAGCAGCCCTGAGAAGAAGGACTTGAGGGTGTTGGTGGATGAGAAGCTCAACATGAGCCGGCAATGCGCACTCGCAGCCCAGAAAGACAACCACATCCTGGGCTGCATCAAAAGAGGTGTGGCCAGCAGGTTGAGGGAGTTGATTCTCCCCCTCTACTCCGCTGTGGTGAGACCCCGCCTGGAGGACTGTGTCCAGCTCTGGAGTTCTCAGCACAGGAAGGACATGGACCTGTTGGAATGGGTCCAATGGAGGGCCATGCAGATGATCAGAGGGCTGGAAAACCTCTCCTATGAAGACAGGCTGAGAGCGTTGGGGTTATTCAGCCTGGAGAAGAGAAGGCTCCAAGGAGACCGTATAGCAGCCTTCCAGTACCTAAAGGGGGCCTACGGGAAAGCTGGGGAGGGGCTTTTTATCAGGGAGTGTAATGATAGGACACGGGATAACGGCCTCAAACTGAACAAGGGTAGATTTAGATTGGCTCTCAGGAAGAAATTCTTTACTGTGAGGGTGGTGAGGCACTGGAAGAGGTCGCCCAGGGAAGCTGTCAATGCCCCATCCCTGGAAGTGTTCAAGGCCAGGCTGGGTGGAGCTTTGAGCAACCTGGCCTAGTGGGAGGTGTCCCTGCCCAGGGCAGGGGGGTTGGAACTAGGTGATCTTAAAGGTCCCTTCCAACACAAACCATTCTGTGATTCTATGATTCTATGATAAAGATGAGGAGTGGTCTTTTAAAGTGAGAATTATTTATTAGAGAAAAGAGCAATGAACTACGGCACAAAGGGACAGACTCCACAAAGATTGACTTCCAACTTTGTTTCTCGTGCTTACCAGGGTGCAAATGCCTTTTTTTTTCCTGATTTTTTCTACAGCATCAGAGACATCTAGTGGCTGAAAAGCGTAAAAGAAGGACATATCCTGACAGCTCCTACTCCTCCCTGAAGTCCAGGAGAAATGATGGGCCCATCACCCAGTCCCATAGAGCTGAGGGAAAGGAATCCAATTTTCCTTCTGCTTTTGCTGCTCCTAAAATATGAGTCTGGGAAAAGAGAGTAGAGGTGGGTGAATGACAGTACAAGGTACACGTGGGCATGGGAGAGTACTGAGAGATACTGGTATCTTAGCCTGGAGTATAAAGCAACTCAACTGAACCCTGTGAAACTTACACCTAAATGTCACTCTGGACAGTTCCTGTCCTGAATCTCATGGGAAAAGAAATAATAAAAAAAAAATAATAAAGGGGGGGGTGTGTGTTTTTTTCACAGTCATTGGAATTGCCAACATAGAACATGACTGAAAATACAACTCAGCTGTTACATGGAAATAAAAGAGGTTTCTAGAAAAAAACAAGCAGATAATCTCCTGCCTACTGCTGGGAAAATCACCCTGTTGCAAACTAAAAAGACCATAACAGGCTGGAATTCAACACTTGGCTGGACAAAATAGGACAGTTTTCTCCCTGCTGCAATTCTGTTGGAATCAGGGAGTTAGTTACACAGCAGATCAATTTGGCCCAGTGTATTTCAATAATAACACAATGGTTCCTGCTTAAAAAAACCCAACAACATATAGTTCAAACCTTGACTTCTTTTATCTGGAGTTAAAAGCTTCTCTTAAAAATGAGCTTCCATTCCAGTGCACTTGCAATTCACGGTTCACAATGCAAACCAGACTTTACAGAGATGTGCTGCACACCTACATCTTATCCCTAAAATGAAGAGGCACATTGAGATATACACAGTGCTCATCACCCCCGTAGCGTAGATGAAATCTACAGACAGACTGCCCAGGTGGTTTTGCTATTTAAAGCACTAGTACATATGGAGATTGTATAGAAAATGAGATAGTTCGTAAATATAAGCACACACTTCAGTACATTTTGCTTTAGGCAGTTACACCCAGTCCATTTAGGATGAGATAAAATATCTGTTTTCTTATGTTGTGTAGAAGTTGCACAAATGTGTATATATGGATCATGACAGAACATGGATATGTTTTGCTGACTTGCAATATTTTGTTGCTCAGTGTAGAATGGGTGCTCATTTTCACAGAATCATAGAATCACAGAATGGTTTGGGTTGGAAGGAACCTTAAAGATCACCCAGTTCCAACCCCCTGCCCTGGGCAGGGACACCTCCCACTAGACCAGCTTGCTCCAAGCCCCATCCAGTCTGGCCTTGAACGCTTCCAGGGATGGGGCATTGACAACTTCCCTGGGCAACCTCTTCCAGTGCCTCACCACCCTTACGGTAAAGAATTTCTTCCTAATATCCAACCTAAATCTACCTTCCTTCAGTTTGAAACCATTCCTGCTTCAGTTTCCTTTCTGCTTCACCCTGGGGCGTGTGCAGCCCTTTGGGAAGAAAAGACGAGGGCACCTTCCCAGAGAGTATCTGAGGATGCTGAGCCAGGACAAACCTCTGTGATTCTGGGTGAGACACGGAAGACACAGGAGAGGAGAGAAAAGCTTGGGGAGAAAATAGCTCTGCCAAGACTTGGAGGAGATGGAAAGCAAGGGTTTTTTCATAGGTCATCCTCATAGTTTGTTCCAAAATAAACCCTAACATTGAAGATTCATAGCCCTCCATGTGTCCTTGGTATGCTCTGCTTAAGGGTACAGTGAGGGTGGATGCAATTCCACAGTATTGTACACAAGAGGACCCGGTTCTGCCCAGTGTACTACAAAGCAGAGCGAGGCCATGGTGGAACGAATACAATGCAGCCCGCTTCCCCCAGCAGTTGTGCAAGGGAGGAAGGCTGAGACCAGATCTCTTTCAGCCTCTCTGATTAAGCTTTAGGCATGCACATTATCTGTGCTTTCCAGAGAATAGAGGATAAAATTGCCCTTGGCAGCTTTCCCTTCTTCATGCACGCCGGGGCAAGCCAAGCCTGTAAGTCAATGTATAAACTACAGAATGATTTGACACATTGAATCTACAGATTAATAATGAGTCCTAAGTTTTTGAATTAATGAGAACTATAATGGTCTCTTCCCTAGCCCCAGGTGCTTTGTTTATTATTTTTACAACTGAGGATTTTGCTTCATCTACCCAAATTATCCTGTGATTGTCTCTGTCTGGTTACATAGAAGCATTTGGTCCAGGTTGTCAAACGCCACATATCAGGTATCTATTCTTTCTACAGACCAGCCTTCCAGTGGCAAAGATGCAGTGGCCCTCATTCAGAAAGTGTTAAAAAATCGCTTGGCTCTGGCGTCACCATGGATGTCTCAATCTACTTCTTCCTTTTTTTTCTAAATGCCTCTGTGTTCCTGTCAATACTATTACTGCCTCTCCACAACAACCGTTATGTTCTGTCATGTCAGTTATCCAGAGCACCTGTTAAGCTGACACGTCATACAGTAACTCTGAGCTGCTTACATCCTATTTTTTTGGCTAGTGACCAATTGATTATTATTATTTTTTTTTTACTAATTCCCGGCAAGATCAATGCCCGACTGAAATTCAGTGCCACGCAGCTCTCTTCATCACTGTAATCAGATAGCTGGCTGCAGCCTGCAGAAGACACAAGGGCAGCAAACAAAGAATAGGTGGAATTGGAGATAAGGTACATATTATGCTGAAAAATGTTTCCATCAGCCAAATGGCTTTGAGTTTACTACATATCACTGCCTCCTCCAAACCAATGCTCTCACTTCCTACAGGGATTGTATCTCTGTTCAAGCAGTTTAATTTCTGTGCTGGTCTGTACCTGTGTAAGGACTCATCTTGGTTATCTATATCTGGGGACACAATTTGACTATATATAAGTAGAAACTTGCAGATACATGATGCAACATAACAAGGTACCTTACCCCTTATCTTGATCTCTTGATAATAGCTCTCTGTTTTTCATCTCTCCGGTGGCTTGACTTTATCTGCTGTGCTTTGAATCTAACCAAGGTACTGCAGGAGACAGAATCAACACTTTTCTACCTGGTTTAACTAAGTGGCAAAATTGCAAGGAGATGATGATGACCCTGGTTATACCTATGTCAAAAACGTAAACAGGATGAGCACGCAGCTTCAAGCACCGGTGCAAGATCATCCATGCCAGCTAACTGCTGGTAAGCTCCTTGGCACAGTCATGGCCTGTGTCCATGCTCCCAGACCACCCCTGAGATCAGTGAGGGATGGCACAGACCAACCCGGGGACAGTTCCCACTCACCTGAATATATAGAAAACGTCACCCCGCTAGGAGAAAGAATTAAGTCATATGTGTGTGAGTTGTCCCTTGCTGCTGAACCAGCCCTGGCTTATTTTATCTATTAAACCCAGTGCAGATGACTAGCGTCAGTCCCGGTCAGCAAACAGTCCCTCACTAGTCTACCAGAACTCTCAAATAGAACTTAGGAAACAAATTACGGTGGTTTTTGTTCAGCTTGAGGGCCCAAAGAGCCTTTATCATTCATAACTTTGTTTTCCTCTCGCATTTATTCATTCAACTTTCCAAAGAACAGGAGCAGCCATATGAATAGATTGATCAGTTTTGAAGACATTGGCATGCCTCCAGTGTCTTTGGGCTACTTTCAAAATTCATCCCTGCAGGTTTAGGGCTTGTAGAGAGACTGCACAATATCCGTTGTTTTTGCAACAAAGAAGGAATATGCTAACTGTACTGTATAGCTTTTAATTGCTCAGTTTTTAAATAAGAGGGCACGAATCATAAAATCACCCACATCTCCTTACTGAATGGCCAGCTCCGGGAAAACTAATCATTTGAAGTCCATTTGCTACCACATGGCTACTAGTTTCCCCCTCAGCAAAATTAGCTTTAAGATCAAAGCTTATTTCAAACAACCGATAAGTCAAGCAGGCTTGTATAAAACTATACCATCTCCTCTGGCATAGCAACAGTATTTTTGGCAAGCTTTCAGTATTCCAGGTATCTGCCTAAACAATCTATACTGTACTATTTGTCACATCATTGCCCACCCTCTGTAACTGCATTGCTCCAAATTATGTATCAGTGAAACCCTGTTGGGAATTTCCACATTTGCTTTGCTGAAATTTTCCATGTAGATGATAACACAGCCGTTCTTATAAGCCTATCTGCTGGCGTTACTAGGAAAATAAATCAGATCAGGTCTATCTCAGAAATAAATCAAGTACACCAGCTGACACTTACAAACCTCGCTGCTTTCATTAAATGGCAGCAGGCTTTTCATTGCTTTCACTTATTTTTGTTTCATTTTAAATTTTCTCATAAATGCTCTATGCTTAATGTCTTCCAAATCCATTACTCTCCTGGTTCTTTGATACATAGTATATCTCCTCTGCAAAATCATACACAGAGCCCTTGGGTAATATATTTTTCAGCCTGTATCATAATATTCTAATTACTGTCTAATGGCTCTTCCTAGGAAAAAAGAAAACATAAAAAAGTGTAATTAAGCAGGCCATCCTAAGGCCATCCTAACCCTAGGGGTTAACACAAAAATATTCCCATATATAGTGGCCTCTTTAAATTATCACCCAATGAGAATTAAAATGTAGCTTTTCAGAGAACTGAAGGTCATTAATCCTTGGCTACATGTCAGTTCCCATCATGAAAAAGGAATATAAATAACCATTCCACAGTTTATATTAGATTGCACACTGTATCAATATAAACAAGATACCTCTCTTCAAATGAAATGATAAATACGCTCATAAGTTTTTCCTCTTTAGCACACCTCAGCCTACAACACTTGCACACATCTCACAGAAACGATTTCCTGACAGATTATTTGGAGTGAAAAATATTAGCTCCAAGCTGTATTAAAGTGTGCCATTAATAGCTGCAGAGCTTTTTCAGTAATCTAATGATTCCAACATTTTAAAATTCAATTTTCCGAAACTCTATGTTTGCACTTTTGGATCGCCCACTTACATAATTTATTATTTTAAAATTATGTTTATACACATCAAATTGTCCAGTCATCAAGAGAAAAATGTCATGAGGCACTGGGTGCTGGAGTTGAGATTTTTTTAAAGTCAGTGTGTTTCTCTTGTATATGGAAAGTCATATTAAGAGTACTAAATCATCTTGTCTCTAGGAACACATATGAACTGTAAACGAATGAGGTAGGCAATTTTGCTTAATTAGAATCAATAGTATCATCCTTTAATTAAACAATATTGATTGCATTATGCAGAGGGCAGCCTTGCAGAGGATATGTTTTAATACGATTTCTGTTTGACTTGCAAAAATATGTCCAGGGTCAAATTGAACTTGTACGTGGAATATCCCATTCAAGGAGAGCAATCACTCTGAATTCATCTAGGTCCTTTCCATAAAGTATACATGAGTGGAAATCCAATGTTAAATCTTTGCAAAGAAAACAGAAGGCTTTAACTGAGAAAGATGTGAGGTTTTTTATATTCCCCCTCCAGAGGAACTTCAGAAAAGTACGGCATGCTATTTTTCTCCTGTTTCCAGTGTCAGCAAGATCAATAGAGGAGCGCATGGATCAGGAACCTCATTGCTTTAGCAATATCTCCCGTACACATACAACACATGATTTCATGTCAGTTCAAGGCATGGCATGATGAGAAAACAAAGTGGTCTCATGTGTCATAATTTTTTTTTAAGACCTGAGTGGAGTAGCTTCCAGCTATTATTGATATAAGAATGACACGCGGTCCTCAACGTTCCCATTTTCCTGTACACAGCCAAAGTGAAAGCAATCTCAGAATTGCAGAGTGCTGAACACTGAAAAAGTATTAAGGCACCAATTAAGTGCTGAAACACACACCATTTCATGTCAATAACAGTGACAAGAGGAACGTTCTTTAAAAAACAGCCTATGCAACTCCCAGACGTTCCTTTACAGTAACCAAGCCATATATCATGAGCAAAGTAGAATAAAAAAATGTGAAAAACTTACTATGTGCCTATCTATGAAGTCCCTGCAGACTGAAGTTTAGCTGAGCTGTCCAAGGCAGGAAAAAAAAAAAGTATAAGTATATAGAAGTATGTTCCAGGAAATATTTAAACAGGAAGGAAAATTTAATGTTTGAACATATATGGTCACTAATCAGTAACTAATCAGTCTTTGGAGCAGCTACTTGTTTGTGCACTGTAGTTCTTATCATTATTAGCCATTACTACAATTTCAAGACTGTAAAATTCTACTCAAGATCAGACTAACATTATTAAAAAAAAAGAAAAAAAAAAAAAGAAGACAAAAACGTATACAAAGAAGCAGCCCTGGTTCCCAAAGGCCTTGTGGAAAAAAACTGGAGGAGGATGGGAAAAACTGACACGGAGAGATGAAAAGACTCCCAGTCTCACAGTGGATTACAGATGAAAAGTCTTGCAGTCTTCAAAGTCCCAGAGTGGTGCTCTCAGACCTGTTCCCCGCCTTTCTTTCTGGCAGCAGGGACTAATACTGCAGATTTTGCTCTGAAAACACAGGTAGTTATGCCACCAGTTAAATGTGAACATGTACTAGGTTATCTCATTATAGAGTCCATGCCCGATAATGGGCACATACACACACACAAGTGCAGATTTCCCTCTTGGGGCACATCAAGAGTGGGGATCACGGACATGCAGAGCACAGAGGCACGTAGACCCTTGCATCTGTGGAGCACGTCTGGAGGATTTCCATGTGTCAGCATGGAGGGCATTGCACAGGACAGTCTGCCTGCGCAACCCCCCACTGCCTTTCCCAGTCCATCAGCAGAAATGGTAATGCACACGCTCTCTGCATGGCTGGAACGTGGCTAAGCCTTCAGGGACTGTAAGAACGGGCACCCGCTGATGGAAAACGTAAAGGCCAGCAGTTACTCCTGTCAATAAATGGGATAACGGTGCAACATCCTCTCCATCAGCAAAACAAAAAGGTGGTACGGGCATGATCAACGCTCCACCAGCAAAACAGCAAGGGCAACAGTGAACAAAGATACCTCCATTCATTTCCATATATTATATTGATTGGGAGTCACATTCAGGTCAATTTTTCCTCCAGTCTTTTAGATGAAATTATATATTTATTCGATTGATCACATTCTAAGTAGTCTCCATTTTAAAGCTTCCCTTTCTGGGTTATTTTCCCCCAGCTATCATTAATACAATGCCAAGGCTAATGAAGCACTCAATAGAATATAAATACTAATGAGGTGTGCTGGACTCGCTAGTTAGCGAGGCCTGTAGGGGGAAGAGAATTGAACAGGTGAGTGAAACCATGTAAATGTGTAGCTTTTATGCATAGGACAGTTTGGAGGGTGATTAGGTTTGGGTTTTTAACCCCTTAATCCTTCATATTCCTTTTCCTTTACCTTCTATTTGTCCATACAACATTTAGGTTGATATGAGCCCAGAAGATTTCTAGGTAGAAAAGCTGTTGCTGAGTTAGTTGCACAGTAAAACAGATGTTGCTCTTTTGCCAGCATAAATAAGTCTTTCCCTACAATGACATGACCTATTTAAGCAGAGTCCTACCTAACGACCGAAAACTAAGTGTATGGAGGACTTGCCGACACAATTCTGCCCTTTAGAGAGCAATATTTTCACGCCTCTTCCTGTCACATGGGCAAAGCCTTACAGAGTACAGCTGATATTTGTGGGAAGCCATCCCTCATGTACTCCTGCCTAATCTCAGCTTGATTTTAGAATCATAGAAACATAGAATCATTTAGGTTGGAAAAGACCCTTAAGATCATTGAGCCCAACCATGAACCTAACACTACCAAGTCCAGCACTAAACCAGGTCCCTAAGGGCCACATCTACACTTTTAAATACCTCCAGGGATGGCGACTCAACCACTTCCCTGGGCAGCCCATTCCAATGCTTGACAACCCTTTCAGTGAAGGAATTTTTCCTTATATGCCATCTAAACCTCCCCTCATGCAACTTGAGGCCGTTTCCTCTTGTCTTATCACCTGTTACATAGGAGAAGAGACCAATCCCCACCTCTCCACACCCTCCTTTCAGGTAGTTGTAGAGAACAATAAGGTCTCCCCTCAGCCTCCTCTTCTCCAGGCTAAACAACCCCAGCTCCCTCAGCTGCTCCTCATAAGACTTGTTCTCCAGAGCCCTCACCAGCTTCGTTGCCCTTCTCTGGACACGCTCCAGCATCTCATTGTCTTTTTTGTGGTGAGGGGCCCAAAACTGGACACAGTACTTAAGGTGGGGCCTCACCAATGCTGAGTACAGAGGGACAATCACTTCCCTAGTCCTGTTGGCCACAATATTCCTGATACAGGCCAGGATGCTCTTGGCCTTCTTGGCCACTTGGGCACACTGCTGGCTCATATTCAGCCGCAGTCGACCAGCACCCCCAGGTCCTTTTCTGCCAGGCAGCTCTCCAGCCCCTCTTCCCCAAGCCTGTAGCACTAGATGGAGTTGTTGTGACCCAAGTGCAGGATGCAGCACTTGGCCTTGTTGAATCTCATACTATTGGCCTCAGCCCACCAATCCAGGCTGAGCAGATCCCTCTGTAGAGCCTTCCTATCCTCAAGCAGATCAACACTCCCACCCAACTTGGTGTCATCTGCGAATTTACTGAGGGTGTGCTCAGTCCCCTCTTCCAGGTCGTTGATAATGATATTAAACAGAACCAGCCCCTGTACTGAGCCCTGAGGACCACTTGTGACTAGCCACCAACTGGATTTAACTCTATTCGCCACCACTCTCTAGGCCCGGCCATCCAATCAGTTTTTTACGCAGCAAAGTTTACGTTCATCCAAGACACGAGCAGCCAGTTTGTCCAGGAGAATGCTGTGGGAAATGGTGTCAAAGGCTTCACTGAAGCCTAGGTAAACAACAAGTTGACCATGAGGCAACAATGTGCCCTTGTGTCCAAGAAGGCCAACGGTCTCCTGCGGTGCATTAAAAAGAGCATGGCCAGCAGGTCGAGGGAGGTCATCCTCCCCTTATAGTCTGCCCTGGTGAGGCCACCTTCTGTGTCCAGTTCTGGGCGCCCCAGTTCAAAAGGACAGGGAACTACTGGAGAGAGTCCAGTGGAGGGCTACAAAGATGATCAAGGGAAAGGAGCACCTCTCTTGTGAGGAAAGGCTGAGAGACTTGGGTACTTTTAGCCTGGAGAAGAGAAGAATGAGAAGGGATCTCATCAATGCTTGTCAATATCTAAAGGGCAGGTGTCAGAGCACTGGAGCAGGCTACCAGTAGAGGTTGTGGACTCTCTTTCTCTGGAGATATTCAAAACCCGCCTGGATGCCTATCCTGTGCAACCTGCTCTGGGTGACCCTGCTTTGGCAGGGGGTTTGGACTAGGTGATCTCCAGAGGTCCCTTCCAACCCCTACGATTCTATGATTCTGTGAACATCCACAGAAGAATGATGTTGTGGCTCCGCAAAACCCAAACACAAAGATGTGCCCTGGCAGAGTTTCAAAGTGGCTTTTAGTTCCCTGCATGGCAGTTGTCAGAAAAAAAATTAGTCCCTGCATGCACCCTTCAGAAAAGGAGAAACCACCAGCCAAAAGCAATCTGAAAAAGTCCAATTAGGCAAATAAGGTAGTATTATGTCTCTGTAATGTATGTGGTTTAAGTTAACTTATTTCCTTTTGGCTCTTGCCTCACTAATGCCCTACAAATGGCCAGTGATCTCCTCTCAGCAGGAGAGGTGTTAACTAACAGCTGAGTCTCAGCACCTTGTGAAGACAGAATCACATGTACGATAATCACGACCGACTGACAATATCTTGGATGCACCAATTTGCCAATGAGTATATTTTACCTAGTAATGAGGAATATGTCCCAGTGATTAGACTCAAGTATGACATATCATTTTTTTCTTTTGTTTAACATAGATTTAGACCAGGCTCCAATTTCTCTGTACTCAAGTCTCAATATTTCTCTGTACCAGTTTCTCAACTGTTACTGTAATAAGCCGGCTTTCTTCCCACTAATTTCCAGGCTGTATTAGCATACTAGGTGTTGTATCTGTACAAAATCTGGCATAAGGAGGTTGAGGTTTCAACCTAGAACTGAAGGTACTACTGTAAAATTAGACTTCTAAATGGCTGTGGAAAACATGCAAGTAAATCTATGGGTTGGATGATAATGCGGGATTCCTCCCCCAACCTTTTCTGTGTTAGTCCAATTCTACTCATGGGAAAGAGATTAGAAAGGTGTGCAGGGTTCTCATGAATGGTTTCCCAGCAGATGAAACTCTCAAGAAAAGCATGAATAAGGTATTCTCCATGCTTTCAGCCAGCATTGATGTAATGACCCTATCATATAACACAAACCAGTGAATTAATTCCCTGCTTTGCCTGTAAAAACATTTGTTCTCTCTCACGTTTTTTGGCAAGAACCATGAACAAGGCCTCCCCAAAAATCCTATACCCCCCCCTAAAAAAAAAAAAAAACATACCACAAAAGTTGTCAGTCTCAGTCACCATACCATCTCCTTTTATTAATAGAGCCTTGACATGGACGAGTTTTCTGGCCAGGCATTTTTCACACCCCAATAGGCTCAAATAAAAAATTATTGCCAGCACAATGATTTAAATGTAAGATGTAACACTACAGCACTTGCCTAGCTTGATTTTTTAATGTCAGCTCCAATGTGTCTGACACATGCAAGACATAAATGAATATCCATATTTCTTTGGAATTAAAGGTTCCCTGACAGCTCACAGTATGGAGCATACGGCACTCCCGATGGGTCGTTAGTGTGGACTGGCATTATTTTCACCTCCTTCATTCTTCCCCAGCCAGCTTTCCTAGTGGGAGCCAAAAGACTCTCCCCGCTAACCTCAAGGGCAATTGTCTCAAAATATTTGATACAAACCAGTCTATGCTATATTTGCTAATTGCATTTGTCAATCTCCCTTGCCAATATTTCCTCAAGTAGCAGAACCATTGGCAATGAACATGAAGATCTATGTATTTGGGTAGAGGGAATGTTTTTTACTGTGCATGAGCTAAGGGTTATAAATGATAAATGATTCCCTGTTTCAAATAGTCGGTCCATAAAGCTGCCTCAGCCCACACAGTGTCAAAATTGGCACCTTTGTCTTTTTCAAAATAACTTTTTCTGATGTATTTCTACTTGGCTTCTTTCTCCGCCTCCTAATCTCTTTGTTCAGTATTTCCTTGCAACACAGAGTCATCACACCATTCATCTGCATCAATCTGTCTGCTGCTCACAGACTTTGCTGGGTCTGCCTCATCAAGCGCAGTCACTAAATTCATATCTTTTTTCAAGTCAATAATTGCCTTCAGCTTCACGCTGTCATTTTTGCTTGTTTTGATGTCTATTAGATTTTGGTCTACTGTTTCAGACCCTGGGTCACGTAAAATCCAGCTCTGACAGTGATTTACTGGCCCATCTTGTTTGAAGCTGTTGAAATATGTTTATGCACATGCAATTCTTTGTTCATCATGAGAAAAATGACATATCTAGCACCTGTAGCCATGTGCCCAGATATCAAGCATGGGATATACCTCCTTCAACTTTAGCGTGTGATTCAGTTTGAGATAAAACTACTAAATTAATATGCCTGCATGTAGGTGTCTACTTATGAAGCAGTGTCCAAGCTCCTATTACAGCAGCACAGACTAACTCAATTCATTTGTCCTCACATAAGCCTCTAGTGCTGTCTGAGATGCCCTTAAGCTCTCTGTCTGGCATCCAGCCACAGGCCTTGAGTCCCTTGTGGATATAGGAAGTAGAGTCTAGAGCAATTCAATTTCTCCAAAGTCTGACTAAAGCCCATGGGTCAGCTGAATCGCTTTTCGGGCTCCAGTGTAGTGATTAAATTTTCATTGACTAAAGCAGGAGTTTAGGCACTTAACTCACATGTAGGCACCTAGATGCAGGCCTCTGAATTTAAATGTCTTAATCTGGAACTGCCTTCCACCCTACAGGCTCTGTTCAGTTGCCCAAACATATGGTGAAATTTGCAACGCTTTGGAGTGTCCAAATCATCCACAATAGGCTGACAGATATGACACGAGCTACAGGAGCACTACTCAGAGCCACATGGAATACCCTGGGGCACCTCAGATGGCACTAGAAACCTACGTCTAGGCTACTGAATGACTACATGTCTGCAATATAGATGTCTAAATAGAGCTAGTTGGCTTAAGCTCTGCATCTGACAAGGAAGGTGGGATGAGGTTTGAATTGTGCTTAGGAAATTTCAGTATGAAGAAGGCATATACAGAAAAATGAAGAGAAACTTTGGCCAGAAACCCTTGGATATATTTCTCATCTAAAAATTAAATACCAAGCCTAAGCTAATTACATGGACTCACTCCACAGTTAATACAAACACAGGTTCTTTCAGATGACGATTTGTACCACAGTAAGACAGATGTCTAAATCAGACAGGACAAATTGCCCTATAGAGAGGTCTATCATTCTCTACAGATTGTAGAAAAAACCCAAATAAATACCTTAGATACCTAATATTTAACAGGCTAATGCTGAACAAGGTTACGTTATGCCTTTCCCGATATTAATTACCCAACTGCCTAGGTGTTAAATATGTGAAAATGCTTTTTAGTAGGTGCAAATTTTAAGTATTTGTATAAACGATGAGTTTCTGCCAACTGTATAACACCCATCATTGTAAGGTAGGTGGTCAACATCATAACTTCCCCTGATAAATCCAATCTGAATATCTATATCTGCAATCAATATTGCTGGTTTTGCAAACATTAGGGATGCTCAGACATGGGATTCTTTATCGTGCACTAAAGATTTCCCTCTACAGAAGGACTGAGCCGTGAGGATTTGTGTTCACATAATTGGCCAAAAGCCACAGACATACACACAGAATGTAGCAAACAGGGTAGCAGCCTGAAAAAGTCAAACCTTTGCAGAAGAATGATGGGTCTTTCTCTTTTGTTCTAAATCACAGACAAAGCCGCCCACCTTTCTCTAAACAGGAAAGGGAAAGATGAGGGACCTGCCTTGCTAGGAAAGCCTGCAGAAGTCACCTGCAGCCTAGTAAAATATCCCAAATGCGTTACCAATCCTGACCATAAATCTACTGTCTACATAAAGATAACAAAGTACAACATCTACTTGAGTGCAAGCTCCCAAGAAATGAAGTAGAATTCAGTCTCTTTGTGTGTGATGACAATTGCCTTCATCTTTTATTTTTTCCTTATTATTTTTTCAATTATATTATATGCGTGTGTCAGCATATGCATAAACAATGCCTTAAATAATTTTCTTAAAGTAAACAGCACAGAATTAATAGATTTTTTGAGTTAAAATGGTGTTATTCAAAAGCAGTTAATGTGTATGATTTATCCATCACCTCTGTGTGAAGTCTGTGAAAAGGTTCTTTTGTTCTAAAGTTAGGGGGTGGAATAAGAACAACCACAATAATGCGGAGCAGTGAGATTTAAGGAGGAGACATTCAAATGGCATTCATCTAGTCACACTCTGCTAAGATGAACAAAAGGACTTCATCACTTGTATTTTCTGAATTGCGTTGTCAAAGGGCTAAGCCTAGAACAAATGCTCAGGCCCAGATCAATTTTACCTAACCTTAAAAACCAAATAAAAGTTAGATGTCTAACGCAGGGGTTTTCATACCTAAAATAGTTGTCTAGTCCAAGCTAATCCTGTACATATTCTTTGCACAAATTAGGCAGAATGAGAGATTTCCAAAGGGCGATTCACCTTGCCATAAATTGAATGTTTAAGATTAGAAAGGCAGAACAGGCCTCTGTTTTGTGCCTCTCTGTCACTTCTACGAGGACTACATAATGGCTTTAAACTTGATGTCTAACATTCAGATGAGCAAAGTTAAGAGAGAGAAGCTGCACTTAGATTAAGTACAGTTCCATCCTGTCTTTTGCCTTCCCAAGAAATATTTGTACATGCAGCAGCTGAGACCATAAATGAAAGGCACCTAGTTCCTCCTTGTATTTTTCCAAGGCGAAACTAACTTAAACTAATTCAAATAGTGTCAAACTCCTAATTTGATTTGATTACCTGCCCTATTAGTTTAAAAGTTTAATGATTTGAACTCATTGATTCATTTTTGGTTGTGACCTCATTTTGATCATTGCTTTGTGACGCTTTTGATTAGTTTAGCGAAACTGCAATACATTTGGCTTAGCAACATGTGTAAATGTATATTTGCTTGTTCGTACTGTTTTACAAAATCTTTTAAAATATTCACAATAGGCTTATCCGTCTAAAATACCACATGGATCACAAATGGTGAAGGAATGCATTCCTTTGTTTAAGAAATTTGCAAACTACTTTACCCTGATCCTAAATGAATGAATGATTTTGTTCAAAAACTTAGAACTTTATGGATTACAGCTGATATGTGCCAAAGAACAGCAGTGAGTGGATTATGGTCATTTCCACATCCAAACCTTCAGGGAGATAATCAGCTGAGAAAACAATCAGGAGAAGAACTGGCTAAAAAGAAAACAAAACAAAAAAACCCACCATCCCCCCCAAAATCCTACGAGCCAAAAAATACTGAATAGATTAAAAAAACAATTCTCATCAGTTTTGAAATGAACCCTGGGAATAAATTGTTTTTAAAAACCTTTTCAAAAAGAAGTCTCAATAAATTTAATCTAAGTTCTTGTTCTATTCTTAAACTGTCATTCTCATTTGTTTCATGTTAATTGTATATTACAGAACCAATTGCAACTAATACACATTGGAGATGGGATTACCGGTATTCGTGGTGGTGAAGTGTAATCTGAGAGTGTATGCCATACTGACCAGAGGTAACTGTGGGAAAAGAAATCCCTTTAATCCTTGTCTCCTACCAGTGCGGGCAAAGAATAAGCTCCATTTATGGGACATCACCAAATTTCTTTGGAAACAAGGGTGCTCTTCAGCATGCTAAGGCAGAGAAAGGAAATCAGGTACAGCGAAGAGCAACTTTGCTGAGGCTAGCTGAGGCTCACCGACCTGTGAAAAGCAACAGAAAAGAAATAAGCTGACTGTCATTCTCTGGTACACAAGCTTTCATTTCACCTCTACAAAGCTGAAGTGGCATGGCTGTGGTCACAAATGTCTAAAGAGATGATGGAGAAAAGGAGGTAGTGCTTTTGATTTGACCAATACTTCTAGATAAAACAAGTTTGGGGGGGAACAGTGCATGTTATTCCTGTTCCAAATGAACAGGAGTCATGACAATGTAGTGAGGATTTTGGTCAGAGAATGCTCGAGACAGTGCCTTTGTGGCAGATCAGACGTGGAGTTCTCCATCTTTCCAAGTTTTCCTTCTATTTCTTTCTTATCTTTTTTTATCCCCACCCCTTTGTCACTGATGCCTACCGCTCTTCTATCCAGTGAAGACAGAATTCATTCTTTTCTATACTTCTTGAGGCCTTGTTCAGCTAAAAAGTGTGATGGGCTGTACAACTAGCATCTCTCACAGGTTTCCTCCTTCTGCCTCTTGCCGGGAGGGATCAGGTGCCCAACCTATTCCCTCAGCTATGACTTTCCCTACCTTCCCACTTCCCCTGCCACCAAACATGTCTGTTCCCTGGCAGTCTTTGTTCTCTCTCTTTTCCACTAACCCATAGGAAATAACAGTGACTCCCTACAACTGGGAGATCTATGATTGCTGCTTACACAGGATTTTTCTCAGCTCTGTCAGGTTACTCAATTACTGACTTGAAATCAGTGATATCTAGGCCTGATAGTCTATCCTTTTCAATTCTTTGGTCTTAAAAGGAAGATTTCTGTTATTGACTGTTGCACATTTATTTGGGTAACGAGGAAGAGCATGAATCACAGTGGCTCTGCTAATGGCATGTCACATTCTGTTATTGTGCTACACTTGCTTCTTCTGCCTCCTGTTAAGAACATTCAATTCCAGGTCCTGAGGATATTGGTTCCATACCAATGAAGCTAAAAATATTTTCAAAATGCCCAGGGGGTGAATATTTTTATGTCCTTCCACTTAGATGAGGCTGTTTTAGGATGATGCTGACTCACACACAGTATCTCTTGCATACTAATCAATGCAACAATAATTCAGGTCATTTCAACGCAACAATAATTCAGGTCATTTGATTTCAAAGCATGTTCCCTAATGCGTTAACCTTTCACTGTTAACCTGCAGTATCCTCCTTCATGCGGCACAAAGGGATTGAACCAAGCAACGGGAGGATGGGGAAAGAGAAACGTAAATTGAAACTAAAAGATGAGGCTTAGTTATTTGTATTACAATACATTTAGATGCAGGAATTGAACTCTGATTTCCAGAGTCACAGTCCACTAGTTTAATCACAAGGTTATCCTTCCCTTCTGCTCCTTTTCTCCAAACAATGGAAGCTTGATGGCAGTGATATTCCCTACAACATTCCTTTGAATATTTACACCACAGTCAAACCAATTAAGCCTTTGTCCTGCTTATACGTGTTTCATAGAGCAATATAAAGAGGAGAAACACTAACGTGTCACTTGGGTAACCAACAACTTTGGTTGAAAAAACATGTTCAAAATCAGCAGCACAAAAAAACCCAGTCTGAAACGAATTCATCAACTGAAAGCTCTTTGTGTGAAACATTTGGGGAATCACTTCAGACATATATCTATATATATATTTATATATATGTATTCCCGGCTGTATTCACAGATCATTTGCACTCAAAAACCAGGGAAAATAGTTTAATGAGTCCTATGTTACAGTTAGACTGCTTTGCTCTACTCACATGTGTTTATGGTCACTGCCTTTAAAGCTTTTAAATGTAAATGTAAATGTAAAGGCTCTCAGTATTCAAAATAATGACTTGGATGGTGGTTCTTGTTTATTTTTGCATAGGTCAAATACATTCATTGCAAAATCAGATCAGAGTGAAAAACCTTTAATTCCCAAAGCAGGGAAAATTACAACTCAGTGTAGAGAAGTTGACATCATGTAAAATGCGTGACGTTTTCTCCTCATCTGTGTTAAGCAAAGTACCTGAGCTTATAGTTTCTATAGCTTAGCTTTTCTACCAAAACTGATTTTACTTTGACGGAATGAATAGTCCCATTTTTTCCTAAGTCGAATTCAGTGTAATATTCAGTTAACAGTATTCAACACATAGGGCTCAGAAAGGCCTTGTCTGTGTTAAACATCCAACAAGTGAGTCTATCTATCTCAGTTATATCATGCCTTGCTGAGCCAATGGGGCCACTGAGCCAAGTTTTCACATATGACTTTAATTTAGTATTTTCTGTTGAATGTATTTAGGACATATCTAGAGATGACTCAGATCTTAACAGCGTATAAATCTGTTTCCTTTCTATTTTTGTTTTTAGTAACTGATACTTCCTAGGTTTTGTGTAACCAGCTTTGCCCAACTGCAAACACCGAAGCTCTTAGGGAGAGTTCTGCCTAGTGTTAAAAATATATGTGATAAAAGAGATAGCTGCTCATTATCAATTGTTTGGTTAGGAAAAAAACCACCGAAACATCTTTAAGAATTCATATTCGGAGAATGAAATTAATTGAGATGATCCTAACCAAATATGGCAGTGACAGAAAAATATCATTTTTGGTTCCATTTCCAGCTCAGAGTCCAGTTCAACCCACTTTAGAACAGAATTGCCTTATTCACGTTCTTTTCTGTGGCTTAAATAGGGAGGCTAAAATCATGATACTCCTAACTTAGGTACTTCAGTTTTGTGTCAACAATTATGTGGGTAAATCCACATTTTCATGGTTGAACACACATTGAGCCACAGAATCATAAGAAAGTGATCCCAAGATCCCTCCTCGTCCAATACTTGCTGCAAAGCAGGATACAGTATATCTAAGCACTGTGGCAGATGCTCGTTAATTGGTTCATGATGATCTCAGGTTATGGAGATTCTGCAGCCACGGAGCTGGTGAGGAGCTGGACTTCATCTTTTTCCCAAGTAACAGCCCTCCTACACAATTCTTTGTGTTACAAAAGGGAAACTTTTTGTAAAATTTCCCACAAAATGAAATGCAAGTAAATTAATTCCAGGGTGATGCAAATGTTCCATGAGAGCACAAATCAAAGTTTCCATTCCAACTTCACCTCTTGCATTATGGGCATACGTTATACTTAGACATAATATAGACATACGGACATGTGTCACTTTGTGTACATACATCTAAAATAACATCTTAAAATGGAAACAAAACCATTTGGAGGCAGACAATCAAAATGTCCTTTATTGAGATCATTCTTATCCTGTTTTCAAAATGAAATTAAATTAAAATGTATTTGTTCCTATGAAGTATTTGCCTTTGCCAAATTCTGACAAGAAAAGAAATGTTTCCACTCTGAAGGCATTTTACAGCATAGATTTGATCTATCCATGGTCTCTTCTAAGTTCACATTTATGGCTGTCTCACCAAGTGTGTAGCATTGCTTATAGCACCCAGAGTCACTTGTCAGAATATGAGATTCATTGCGCTAGACACTGTGTAACGTGTAAAACAGTGCAAAACTGTCTGGGCAGGATTCAGCTGCCTTTTTACAGGTTCCTAGTGTGATCTGGGACACCCAAGACTGTCCTAAACACACGCAGGGCGACAGGTCTGGAAGACCTGCAGCCTTCAGGAGAGGCAGCTGGAAGCCTGAAAGGATACCCCTCTGTGCATTAAATGATGCTAACCTCCTATTTCTAGGCAACAAAATCTTACCCTCACTATGGTGAAACACAGAGTCTGCAAGAAACAAGGATTACAGGACTACACACTACATATTTAGAAGAAGACAATGGCAATAAAACAATACAGGAACTGTGGGAACATAAAAGAAGCAGTACAGCATCCAACCTAAGATCCAATTAGCCCATTATCCTGCCTCTGGCAGTGGTCAACAGTAAAAGTTATAGAGAAACAGAATAAAACCCGGGTAAATCTACAGAGACACTTCTCTGCAATATAAGACTGTAAATGAAAAATTTCTTAATATAAACAGACTAAAATGCAATCAAAACCTAACAATCATTTATCCGTTCTTTTATGAATATGAAACCTTGGATAGATTAAATGCCAATAATTTATCTTGAAAAGAAACAAAAGCTTGGCTTTGCTGACTGATTCCAGGCATAAAATCCACTGTTGACCTGACACCTCTGTGCGCTGGAGAGCAGCACTGTGGCAGCGGGCTCTGGCCTTGTGCTAACAGTGACTGAATTAGCAGCTATTAAAACCTCCGTGGCGAAGGACACAGCTAAGAACCTTCCTTTAGCATACAACATTAAGCAAATTTAAACAGTACCGTGCCACCCAGATACAACTTTCACATAAGTATTAGGAAATACTGTATCTTTCATGGCATATGACATTTTTATTAATAGTAGAGCAGGCCAGAAATTTTTTCTTATTCGCACAATTTGTATTTTTTTTTTTAACTTAGGTTAAATATTTCAGTTTTACCAAACTGTGTCCTTTGGAAGCTCTGAAACTTTAAAAAAAACCTCTACACTGAAAGTGTTTCAGAGTTTGGTGATCAAAATTTCAGGAGAACTTTGTTTGGAAAGTTTTCTTTCCAGTTGCTGAAAACTAAATGTTTTGAGGTATCAATGTTTATAACCTACACACCCCACAGCCCACTCACCCCCAACATAACCCCCTTAGGATCCTACCTATAATTCTGTTTTTCAAAATAAATGAATTCTTGTGACTTCTCAACTGATAAGCTCAGGACTAAAAATCTCAAAATAATTGTGTTTTTCAGGATTTACGTGGTCTTCTGATGATGACATATCTTATTCTGAAGACATAGTGCTCTTATTCTGCTCATACCTGCCAAGAGCAAAATATTGATCTTGCCACAAAACAGTGATTTTTGGATGAAAGATGATGAAATGTTCCAGTTTTCAAATGTTTTTTAAAAAATATCCTGCTTACCTGATGTCACTGATGCTAAATGTGATTCCATCGATCCTTTTCTCGCTGCTCTCATTCATCGGTGCGACACTTCCAGGTCTGATGGTGTTCTGGCTGAACTGGCTTCCCAGGGTTACCAGGGGTTTCATTCTTGCGCTGTATCAGATTTATTTAATTCACTGATGGTAACTCCAGCATACACCTGGATGTCCTGGAAAACGAACAGCAGGGCACTGAAGACTGCAAGGATACTAATTGACTTCTAAAATCTCATCCACTGATGCCCCCGTGGGGCAAGGATCTCCTCATCGGTGAGCACTGTACAGTTAAGGCGCACCCGAGCTGTCCCTGCTTCAGAGAGGTAACAAGCTGGTAAAGACAATATCAAGGACTGGTGCATACAGGTAATTTCACAGCTTTTGGGCACTTTGTGGAAAGGGGAGCCCCAGGCCTCCCTTGGAAGTAGGTTGAATACTGTTAGGGTTCCTCTGAAGTGTGCCATCATTACTATCCAGTCAAAGCTACTGTACATGGTTGTATGCTTACAGAAAGACTCAGAAGACCAAATTTTTTGACTTCTGGTCAGTTGTGGTTTGTTGTATTAGCAAGTACATGAAGCTCCTCAGTTCAATTATATCAGTATGTGAGGCTCCTCAGTTTAATTACATCAATGCTTTGAAAGCAAATTCCTGGTTCTACCTGTTAATATTTTTATTAACAGTCTTACCACAGTGATGCCTGGGGATGAACGACACATGGAGGTCTGATGTTTCTGGGCATTGCACGGTCTCTGCCCTAACAAGAGAGCAAGATGACCTCAGAGAAGAGAATTCAGCAGAGATAAATACAAAGAAATGACCAGTTAAGGAAAGAGAGTTATACAAGGAGGGAGAAAGAAGGAAAGCTGGGAGAAGAGGTAAGTGGAGATTCAGTTTGAGATGCAGAGGCTGCCGTAGGTGCAAACAGCCCATCAGCACCTCTTCACTGACAGCTGTTCGGATGCTCCATGTTGACACCATTGTATCTGTCTGCCGGTTCAACCGGTCCTGTAGCTGTTGTTCCAGGCTTGAGCCTCCGGTTGATCTTTCATGAAGTTTCTTTCTCAAAACGCATTAATTATGTGGGGCTACGGGGCTAATATGTGTAGATTTGCTTCTGTGATGGCAACATAACAACAGGGGAAAATGTATGGGGGGTGTGAGTGGCAGTCCTGCCTCTGAAAGCAGAAAGTATTAACTGAAAGTAGACAATATTAATTGAAAGAGCTGAACTTTACATCAGCAGAGCTTATAAAAACTGTGTATTCTTAAGCACTACGTGTGCTTACAATAATTATTACCTCCTTACAAGTACTTGGATATAAAGTCGCAGCTAAACTTTTCCCTTGGTTGACGACCAAAAAAATGTAAGAGGCAAATGAGAGAAGGGAGGGACAGCAATTAGCCTATGGGAAATCAGAAGCATGGAGACTACTAGGGAGGAAAATACTCCTTTTGCTTCTTGCACTTGAACGTAATCCACACTGCTGCTGAAACACCAGCTTTCTTTACAGATAGCCTACAGGTTATATGCATGCAAATTGGTAATATAGAAGAAAGCGTGTATTAGAAATTATCATGGCCAGAAGCTCGGAGTCTTTGGACATTGGAATTGAAGTAGCATGAACAGTGCAGAGCTTTTTAATAGATTAACTTCTTTTGTAAGCTTATAAGACTCCTTGAGAAAGTGAAGAAACAGCTTTAGGGTGACATCTGTTTCGGAAGCGGATGGGATACACATCATGGTGTAATAATTCTCACCCTCTATGCAGCAATGATCGTACATGCTTACAAAAGAAGCTGATGTTTGTATGCATGAACGGCTGCACTATCTATAGAGAAGTCACCTCACTTTTCATTTCTCAGTACAGGTAGGAGTCAATGGAAGCTATTAAATGTACAGTAGAGCTGGAAATTTTTGGTAGAGACCCTTTTTTATTATACTGACATCTGTGAAAAAAATCAGATATGGAAAACTAAAAACAAATATTAAATTTTAATTTTTTTTTCCAAAAAAATTGCTGTCAAAAAAATATAATTCTGCAGATGAGGTCAACTGCATTCAGTTTCATACAACAAGTTTTATTACATGGCTTTTCCTCAAGACAATTAATATGTTATCTTTGTTCCGTTCCTTGTACAACCAAGAACATCTCCCTGGCTTTCTCCCACTGACTCCTTTTGGGGAATCGCGGCCCTGGCAGTTCTGCGAGGCAGGATACCTGCTCCAAGTCCTGGCCTAGCTCGCCTGAGAGTAGTCTGGAGAACAGAGTATGTATTTGACTGAAGTTAAAAAGGGAGCTTACCTTCCCATTAACTATAATAAATGGGGTCTCTTGTTTTTCAGAAGGTTATTCAGAGAGAGCTTTGTGGAAGATTTGAATAGGAAGCAAGATTTCAGCAAGCCTGGAGTAACATGCCAAGGAGTCGTCATGCTGGGAACAGTCTCCAGTTGAGAAGTGCTCTGAGGAGGACTACGGGAGACTGACAAGAGGAATTAACTCCAGGTTTGGGGCTGCAGTTTGAGTGAGGGATCCAAGAAGCTCATAAAATATGGAGCAGGATCAGCACATAAGCTGCTTTGTATATGTGCAACAGTGGAAATTTAGGCATTTAACCCTCTTGAGTTAATCAGCAGCTGAGCAGTGGGTTTTGAGGGCTTTAGGTAGCTTAAGATACACATACGTGTCTCGGTTCATCAATGGGAAAAAAACTCACAGCCTGTAATAAAGGAAATAAAATCCCATGTGCTTCTTATGTCCAGGCTGTCTTGATAGCTTGGAGTTTTATTCAATCTATCTCCTCTGGCAGGACTTATCAAAACAACAGATCGCTTTGGTTAATTAGCCAATATTAGTTAGAGAACTGTGACTTCTGTATTCTTCAAATAGGAATGTTAGTTGTGGCTGCCTGTTAAAGAAAATGGCATTACTCTAAAAAGCTGAAATCCTCAAGGTGCCAAAAGCTCAGGAAGCATATATATTTCTTTGACTTTTAGAAGGACAAAACGCTGTGCTGCAACCCATGACTCTATACGTCAGGGCCAGCCAACCCTTCTCTAGGTGGTGCAGAAAACTCTGTGAGCTGTGGCACACATCACAGGTTCCTCACAGTGAGGAGCAGGGACAACTGAGGTGGACATGGCAGGATGGAGATGAGCTCAGCGTGGAGGCTGTTTTAGGAGCAGGCCCACACATACCTGCTGGCTCACCTCCTCCGTATGATGGCACCACCCTGAAGTCCCCATGCCAGTATGGTCCTGTCACCGGACATGTGACAGAAACCTGCATAACACCTGCACTTGACTCACTTGTGTCTCGGGAGCTACAAAATGGTCCCCGTGAAAGTTGCTGTTCATTGATCTGAAAAGTCCATAGCCGTCAGTGAAAGATTTTAATAATATTTCCCTTTCAGTTGTGGTTATATGGGAATATCATTGCATATACTTTTGTCCCAGACAAAAGAGAAAAAAATGAGAAAAACCCCCATTCAAAGAAAAGGAAGTTTACGCAGTAACACAAGATCCAGAACTACAATAATTACCCCAATACAAGTCTCCAAAGAGTAAAAATGAGACATCACAGAGGAACAGATTATGCCATGTCTGCGTATGCTGGGGGTTCACGTGTCTTCCACCGAGGCAGCCCGTCCTGGTTGCTGTTAGAGGCAGGATGCTGGGCTGGACAGACCTGGAGCATGATCCAGCCTGACAATTTCTGTGTTCCTAAGACTACCAGATAGAGAAAACATACCTTGTTTATTTAAACGACCTTAATTTTTCCCTTTCTTCCATGCAGATTTAATTTCCTTCTGGAAAGCAGTTACCCAGCTGTGGCTATGAAACTGGTAATAAGCGCACAGCTTCGGTTCAAAGGTGATCAAGCACTGCTCCTATGTTTTAAGTTACAGAAGATGGGAAAGACAGGAATGGGGGGGTGGGTAATGAAGGCACTTCGTGGTGTTTGGACCAAGCATCCAGGCAGCACATCATAGTTGTCAGAGTGAAACTGTAAGTTCTGGTCTTCTTCAGATCAAGCTTTTTCAAAGCAGACACAGAAAGAAATGTTCTTTTTGCTAAAAACAAGCCAGGGGAAAAAAAAGTCTAAGTAGCTTGTAGCAAAATTTTGTATGCAAAATCATTTCAAAGCTAATTTCACTCCCTCCCGTGTAATGCTTTCACCTTCCTTAATAACAGCAGAATGGATTCACATAAAACTTTATGTTTTTAAAATTATCACTCTTGCCTTTGAAACCGAGGGCCAGGTCTTCTGTTGAGGAAAATTGAAACAGATACATTGATTAAATGCAGTTAATCCAGCTTGTACTGCCTGAAGTTCTGGCACCGGTTCACTTTTTTACAAAGTTAAATGCATATGGAAAACCTGGAAAAGCTCAATGGTTGAAAATTTCCTCCTTGCAAGTCTTGCCATTGAATCTAGAAGAGCCAGGATCTCATGTGTACTCTCCTGTCTTTTCATTGCTTCTCCAAAACAAGTTTAAGAAAAAAAAAGAAAACATTTAGCATCTACCAGAACAACAAGGCCAAGTATTAGATTCTTTTATTTTTTTTAATACATTTCTTGTTTCCTTTATATCCCCAGCAAACTGTTTTGTAGTTGCAAAAAGAAACCAGAACTTGTTTGAGCATGATGGGTTGTCATGGTTTTGGACAAACTGGCCAATGGCAGGCGACAAATGGTCTCCCCACACCTCTCACACACAGAGAGGAGGAGGAGAGATAAAGAGATTTACGAGTTTAGAAAAAAACTAAACTACTTTAATGAAATATTAATAACAAAATAAAAAGAAAAATGATGAAACAGATACAGTATATACAAAACCGTATTAAGCTCCCTGGATGATGTCACTGGCAGGCACTGGGGAAGTCCCAGCCTGGACTCAGCAACAGGTGGGAACTGGGTTCCAGAGCTGGAACGCACAGATCGGGATCAATAACAGAAGAACGGAGAGGGTCCTCCTCAGATGTCGGCCATTAAAGAAAGAACTGACCCTTTGATCCCTCAGCTTTTATACTGACCATGGGGCAAATGGGATGGAATACCCTGTTGGTCAGTTTTTGGTCACCTGTCCTGTCTGCTCCTCCCTGCGTGTGGGACCCCTCTACCCTTTTCCGTTTCCAACCCTCCAACAGGGTAAATACAAAATTAGTTGACCTTAGTTGTTATAACAATAAGTATCAGCAAGAGTCTCCCTGCATACCATTCCTTGGCATGAACTATGAACATTAGTCTTATCACTCTAAGAATGAACAATTTTCAGCACAATATGCTGTTAATTTCAGAGAGTTAGAAGAGGCCTAGCTAAGAAGTAAAATCACTGAACAGAAAGCTGGTTCTGTTTTATCGCAAACCAGGACATGGATACAAGGGGGCAGCTGATGACAGGTTCTTTCATAAACCTGCAAGATCTCTGGGCATTGGAGCCTACAAAGCTTACCATCCCTTCCCTTTAGCGCTTCCATCCGAAAAACAGTAAATCATAAAATGGCAGAGGCGAAATTGTTCATGCTGAGGTTTCCTGATCTTGGACCAGATTACATGGCTGTTTTTCTCCAGAACACGAGAGCAAACTGAGTGTTTGTCCAAGTGGTTCTGGTATTTGTGAAATCAAGAACTGATCCTGTAGCTTGTGACTGCACAAGCCTCTCTAAAGTTTTTACTATAGGGTCTTTACTCATTCATCTGCAATTCTCAGAAAACTTCTCATACGCTTTTTTTTTTTAAGTGTCAATGCAGCTTACTTTTAGAAATAAATTAACTTCTTGAAATACTGGAAAAAATGTGCATTTATTTCCTTTAATTAGTTCAATTATATTGGAAAGCTGTGAGGTAATTTTGTAGCACATTTTAAAATCCCGATTTTCATTCTTAGTGATAACATTTTCACTCACAAGTCATGAAGCAGTATGAAAACTACACAGAACGGAAAGGAAGGAACAGCCCGTAGAGAATTACTGATTAGCCAGTTCTGAACAGAGTCAGGGGCTCAGCTAAAGTAAAGGCACGCAACGTCCCATGCTAACTAGCATGCTCCCCGACAATATGCAGGCTCAATTCAAGGACAGTACGAATGAGGCACTATTCCCAAAAAGCATTAGGATCAGGGCCAGCCTGCTCTAAGAACAAGTTTAGCCGTATGGACATAAACCGTGACATGCTACCTATCCCACTGGCAAAGAACAGACCTTGTCTCTTTTTATTTCAAGCTCGCAGGTAGACATAGATAGTTTCCAACAGATGGGGAGCAAAAGTCAATGTGTGTCTGCAAAGAAAAGCAAACTCACCACGCTAGGAACTCACAAAATAAAAAGATCCAACTAAGGAAATGATTGCCCATTTCTAGTTAATCAAATGGTGATACTAATAATAAAAAGTATACATGCTACATTGATCTGTGTGTGTGTGTGCGCATAAGTAGCCTCCCCCAACCTCCCGCCCACCCCAGTCCTTCAGATTAATGTTTTTCCTGAATTTCACCATCTCTGCTGTGGGTAGTTGGCAAAACCTCCTCGGGCCAAAACACTCTGCTTCATCTCTCAGAAAACAGCAAACACAGTCGCCGTATTTGAGAACTAGCAATAGTTCTTTCAGCTCTACCTTGGTAACAAGCTTTGAAAGCAGCCTAGGATATTGAAAAATAAAAGAGAAAATAAGATGTCAGTTATCAGTATTCTACAAGATCAATAAATATCCTGGACATTTAGGATTAATGCATGGTACGGAAAACTACTGGTTCCGTCAGTACTTATAAAAACATGCACAGATTAACAGAGATAAAATTCCACTTTCCTCAGAATTTGCACATTATGAATCTTAGTTTTCTCATTTGTGTGGTGGTTAGCAGTCTGTATTACTGCTGTATTACTAGATCAATCAATTATAAACATTTATGTAATGTCAAAGATTCACACGAGTCTAAGTAACTCTGCCTCACAAATATCCTTAAGAGCATCTCTGCTGCAACTGATAGATATAGACACAAATCAAAATGGAGTCTGTGTCTTGAAGGGTTTATACTCAAATTCTCTTCTAATCAAGCAAAATTTGAGCTGAAAGTGCCCAATCCTTCAAAACATCTCATCTGCAGCTTCCACCATCACTGTTCCGTAAGGCAGCAGCTGAGAACTATATATCTGATTTTGTCCGATTAAGTGTGACTTCAGAATCGCTGAGAAGGAATCCATTTTCTGCTCAGCACTCTGTGAGATTTATCAGTGAATGCATCATGTCCCAAAGCACATTGCTACTGGGCTATAAAATATTCCAATGTCTTATTAATAAGTTAATTGAATCCATTGTAATTTTCCTAGTATTCATGCAGTTCACTTTGTCATTGATTGACAGAGATGAATTTGGAGATATTTAAGAGTTTCGCAAGCAGATGAACAGCTATATCTGAATTATCACGAAAGAGGAATAGTTAATAAGGGACTGTAATAATCTTTCATTAGAAAATTTGATGTAGTAACCACTGCAAACCTAATCCTGTTCCCACTGACAGCAAAAGGAATTCTGCCTACAGATTCAATGCCATTTTGAGTTAAAAATGACTGCCTTTTTTCCCAGAAGTCAAGAAAATTGCAATGAAATGAGATAAATACCAGAGAAAAGTCCATCAAAGCCAGCTATAACTAAATAACGTGGTTGCTGAGTGACTCACACATTTAATTTCAAGGTAGATGATTTATAATCCAGAATTTTAGTTTTTCAGGGCTTGAGTAGTATCACAGACACATCAAAGCTTCTAAAACTTGCACAGGGATCAGTCCTACTCACCACCTCCCCACCTAAACATCCAGTATCAGGATGTGGTCAGATCCTTTACTACTGTCCTGGGGCAGAGAGGACCCATTGCACTCCCAAAAACATGACGGAAGTCCCATCTGAATGCTCTGAGAACTCTCTTTTTGACTCAGAACCAAACCACCACTGCATATGAGAGAGAGGAAATTTCTGTTCTTACAAGGGATTTCCTCACCTTACCTTCATCTGGTCTCATGAGTTTGGTTTTCAAAACTTTGGGCATTTTTTGAGACAGTCTCATTTACATAAGAGGGACGTGGCACCAAGAACCTGCCAGAACGAGTGGAGTTCCTCAGGGGTTGGTACTGGGACCAGTGCTGTTTAACATCTTTGTGATTGACATGGACAGTGGAATTGAGTGCCAATGTCTAGGTCATGGCCTGAGGTTAAGCTAATTCAACAGCATGTGGAAAACTACTGGACATTATGAGAAATTGCCAGACGTGATAGAAAACTGTGTGAGAAGCTGACAAAATCATAGGCAGTGCCATGAGGGATGACGACATTTCACCGATGGGTAAGGGACAGTTACGTGAAGGGACAGCCAAACCCCACCAACACTGGAGGGAAGCACTGGGGACCTTCAGGGAGTGGAGCTGGCAAGGCCTGGGGAACCACCCCAGCAACAACAGGCTAGACTGAGATGACCAGAATAATGGTGATAGGAATACCCTGTTAGGGTACAGATATATCAAAACTGGGACCAGTGGAGAAACGTAGTTGGGGGGGTTTGAGCTACTTATTTGGGAAGAGGCCTGTGTGAAGAAAGGGAGGTACAAGGGCAACAAAAAGGACGGTCAAGAAACAATAAAAGGGACAATAAGATGTGCAAATCATGGCAGCTTTGCATCCAGTCACCACAGCCTGAAGCAGGTCAATAACCCAAAGATGATGTTCCGAACATACCACACTACACTTGCCAAAACGAACGACTTCTGCCATCAGGAGGACGGGTGGGAGCAGGGTGTTTCCACTGCTGTGTTAGTACATGTTGGTTTTCAGTCTGCATCTTGTGCTCACAGAGCAGGGCATCGCTTAATCCATTCCTCTGCCTCAGTGTTCCTAAAATTCAGCTGTGCCTTTTGCCATCAAAAAGTGACAAAAGTGGAGGGATAATCCGCAGTAGGTAACAGTGTAAGCTTAATACCACATCTCGCCTCATATGTTGCAGGAAGATTTGTTAGGGACTGAGTGAAATGAGAACATTGTTGAGAGGGTCTCAAACAGCCAATTCGGGCCAGCAGAGAGGCTGGGAAGAAAGAGAGGAGCAGCAGAGCAGGATGGCATTAAGCTGCTCAGGGCGTCCCTAATGAGACTCCTTTTCCCATGGTGTAGAGTATGGAAGCAGAGTTCACGCCTGGAGGAACGTGAGTTCAAAACGTACTGTGTGACATTTCAAGCAAAAAGACAAGACGATTCACACACACAAATACACACACAAATACACACACACACACACACACACACACACGGAGCACCCTGAGGTGGACTGGTTCTTTCAGCAATGTTGATTTAACCAGCTAAAACAAAGTGTCTGGCTTCTTCTGCATATCTCCCAGCCCATTTTCCACACAGCATGAAAAAGCTAACAAAACAACTCTGCTGCTTCCCCACTTTCCCCAGCCTCCATATTAGTCACAGAGTATCTCTTAATAAAGGCAGTGAGACTAACTCAGCTTCCATCCTAAGCAAGTACTATCCCAGTCAACACTGAATCCTGATGTAAAATTGAATTAAATCTACCTTTGTTTTGGTCTGCGTAAAGATAAGGGATGCGTTTGTAGTGTAATGATATTCTACGTATAAGTTTGGGTCACCAGCAAAGTCCTCAAACTTCACATGCAGTGAAGAAAAGGTTTATAAATTAAAACTGATGCCTGAAGGGCAGGAAAGACTGATTTAACTCAGGAGAGTTACTTATTTTTGTAAGTGTCTACAGAGGCGGGCAATCATTACGTTAGAGAGTACAGAAAAAGAACCCTACCCTATTCACATCATCAGGATGTCCATTTCCGCTCACAATATATTACACAGCAGTTCATTATTTTCAAATTATAAAAGAAAGCTGCCAGTCCCCTGCTGTGGAGCTAATGAACTTACTAAAAAAAATTACTGTTCTGAACAGATAACACAAATTACCTAAATAGCTAACTTGTTACTGAGCATGATTTGTTTATCTTTTGGGGGCAGTTCATCTGAATTTATGTTATAAGCTTAAGCCATCAGAAATGTTCCAAGATCCAGAACTACTAGTTCTATAAAATTGAGGAGCTGCTTCTCCATTTCCATAGGTAATTTTAAGTCATTCCCCCAGAAATTAAGGGCTATAACTACAGAACAGGTCCTTGGAAACTGAACGTACAGACACAAATTCTCCATTTTGGTAAAAAGCACTTGTTGGGTGTTTCTCTTCTCAAATGCTTAGAAATGTCATTCTATACTAGTTTCATCGTTTCGTCCCTCTTCAAGAAATATCAATTTCAAAAAAGAGGGAACCATCTGAGAATGAATAAATAGTACCTGATCCACCCAGTCAGACTTTCTATTATTTTCACTACATTTTCCCTTCAATTTGCTTCTCACATTTGCCCCTGGGACTTTGCTTCTCTAACCTGAAAGGCCAGTGGTCAAAATCAAGTGACATTTGTCGAAACTGTAAATGATTTTTGTCCTTGTACAACAATACCCTGGGCAGGTTCCTTGTATGATTTAACTCCGAGAGCTGCTCCTCTTGTGAGTAAATCTTATGATGAAACTTGCATTCAGCACTTCCCTCAGAAGAGGGAGTTAGATAAAAATTAATTTTTTTAAAGGGAAACAACTTCTTTCTGATATAAAAGTTAGTGTCCCATAAGGAATTCAAATTTAATTAGAATTATGATAGCATTCTGTCTGTGGGAATATATTTCAGTGCATATTTTAAGGTGCATAACAGGTTATATCTGAAGGAAAAGCTTTTCTCTATTTAACTCAATTTGGATGTGCAAACCTTCCCCTGCTGGTTTAGAGGAAGGATATAGGGCTCTTTGCATTCTTTGCAAAGGTGATGTTTCTTTCCTTCAGTGCTTGAATTTGTGATCCACCCTCCCAGTCTCTGAACTGTATATTTTCCCACACTTACAACAGTTCACAACATTTCTATTAAGAAGGTAAACATAACTGACAGACGCTGTGCTGAGAAATGGCTCTAAGGATTGACGTGCAGACTGCTTTCAGGAGCTACATCTGCAGCAATAAACGAAGCAAGGCCAGGGAAAACTTCAAGCCCTGTCTCATGGCAGCCCATTTTCTCATTATTAGCATGGTCCTGAAACAGTTTTATCCACCTTGCAGTCCTCCAGCCAATGCCCCGGCGTGGCTCAGGACATCACCAAGGTGAGAAACTCCTTCCAGTAGGCTCCATGGATGAGGCCAACTTGCCTTGGGGGACAGGAGGGAGTTCAGCTGTCTGGGTACAAGCTGTGTCTCACCACTTGCTTTCCATGCTAAGGAAAAGGACTGATCCAGTTTGCCTGAGTAGCTTAGACATGTCCAGGTAGGGCCAGTGACACCAGAGGCTTTAGCTGAGACAGAGCTCAGCCAATTTGAATTTTAAGTCTATTACGGGTGATTCAGTACTCTCATCAAACACTGGAGAGGAGTAGGCATCTCCAAAGAACAATTCAAGGAACTTATGTTAAATGCTTGAGGGTAGACAACATGAGCTCTGTCATCTCATTTACGTGAAGGGATGTGAGCTCTGATTGCACTGGAAATCTTGACAACGCGACAACTACAGCAACAGCCATTTGTAATTAATTTAGAGGCATTTCTCTATCCATGGTCACAAAGTCACTGACAAGGAGATGCGTTCCGCTCACTGCCTACACACCCCAGAAGATTTATCAGAGTGTGGATCATATCCCAAAGCACGGCACTAACAGGCTCTAAAACATCCTGATGTCTTATTAATAAGTTAATTGAATTCCACTGTAGCTCTCTCAGTATTAATGCATCTATGCTTGTCATTGACTGATAGACAGAGATGAATATGGAGATATTTTAATAGCTTCTTACATGAACAGATGAACATCTATATCTACATTATCATAAAAGGAGAAAAATTATTTGGGGAGTGCAACTCAAATTAAGAGGAAGTTGATATGGTAACCATTGCAATCAAAGTTTGTTTTTCTTGACGTCAGGGGAAAAATGTGGGTTGACTTCAAGAGGACTGGAATCATAAGCTACAATTTACAGCAGCAATTAGCCTTAAAATAATCTTACTAGGAGCCTGTATCACTGCCTTTGGCAGCTGAACATCTCAAAAAAGAGGAAGGAAGACTGGCTGGTAAAGAAATGTACTACTCGATCCTGCTATTTTTGTGGTGGGTTTGTAGCTGCTCATGGTCATTTTAAGTATCTAGTTTTATGTCCTCCACTACACAAGCTGTCGTGGGATTCCTCTGGGATTTCGGCTTTGAGACCATAAAATTGTGATTGAGCCAAACTCAAGCTTTGATTGCTCTAGGAATGCAATGTAAAACACCAGAGTGAAACCAAGACGGCATGACAGATGATCATAAAACTCTTTCTTACACTGGTGAGTGATGGAGTAAGTGGCCCAGATTGAAGGACTACAGCCAAAGCCTGGGCACTGACTAGTTCCCTCAGCCAAATAATAACAAAATATAATCCTTCCCTGCAAGAATTGTACCGACAGACCAAGCGAGCTTTCCGCAGACAATTCCTCAGGTAACTGCAGAGAATAAATTAAGTTATCAATAACTTTATTGCCAAAGTGATTAAGAACACTTGAGAAACCCTTTTCCTACTCAAAGCATGTCTACACAGTGTAATGCAGAAACTAGATCAAGCTCCTGAGCCAGAAGCAATATAGCCACAAGAAAACAGAGCACAGAGGGATTCACTTAGCAGCAGATAATTTCCTACTGAGGTTTGTGAATACTGCAGATAATCCCAAGATGACCCCTATCTGCCTCCTGACTTCCTCATGTGACGGATGCAGGAATATCACATGGGAAGTAAACTCTGACTTCATTAAACATTTCACAGAGACCTTGGAGGTAACAGCTCCCTGGAACCGAGCACTTCACTCACTTTTCCCACCTCATTCCCCATGTCTCTCTACTGAACTGATGAACAAATTGTGAGCCCTCCAGTGGCCAAAAGAATGTATTTCCAACTGTGTTTATGATTCTGGTCCACTCTTCGAATGCTGCAACCGCTCAGGCGGGTTTTCCCCTGTGTACATAAGGCATGACTATGATCTGGGATCAGAGCTGGCAGCTTGATATCCAGTGAATGCTGGAGAAATATTGGAAGGACTTGATTACACAGAAAGCACATGGAGAGATCAACACTACTGGGGAGCGTAGCAAAAATTTCCATTGTATCTGCAGAATTTAAAAGGAGCAGCCTGTGGGACTGTGTTCCAGGATAAGAAAAAAGGACCCTCATTGTAACACCAGAAGGACAACAGAGAAGATCCTGGATGAAAGGCTCTATCTTAGAAACGCTCTTCCGTGTTTTGCCACCAAAGACATTGATTATCCAGCATCCGAATTGTGCTCCATAGCTCACAGGATGTGGAAGAGGCTTTGACTTTATCCAGAAGCATTACCATTGAAATTGGACATTCAAGAGAAAGACTAGAGGAGAACAGGGATGATAAATTAACAAGCAACCACATATAGTCGCTCTGTGGGCTTTACAAGCCTGTTTCTCACTTCACAAAACCCCTTCCCCAGACTCACTCCGACACCTGTTTTCTGAGAATGAGGGAGTGTGAGAAAAAGGTTTTCTTGGACCATTTTTTTTCCTGCCCCTCAGAACACTGGCTTCTGTTCACTGTGAAAAGGCACTATTTTTGCTGGAGACACCAGGGACTGGGTGATAAAGATGAGGTTTCACAAGTTAGAGGTCACACTTCATTGCTGTAGGGGTGGTATTTCGGTCAGTACGTGTCTGTGTAATCTAGAGAGAAGGGAGCTTTGCAATGAATACACCTACTAATCACAACACGTGGAGGGGGTCACAGCCTCTGGTGAGGAAGCTGCAGGGTTTATTTACAGTTGCACCTCTGCCATGCACTCAAAAGAATAGGTGCATTAGAATAAAAACATAGGCTAATTATTATTATTAACACTACTTCTCAGGGTTAATGGCTGTAAGGTAAAGACAAGACCGCAGAGGCTACAGGTTAAAAGACTGTCTTTTGACTCAGAGGTATTAACTTCCAATCCTTTTAAGGTTGTACTTTCATTACACTTTCCACAGCCTTAACTCTTTTTTTTTTCATCAGTGCAATTATGGAGTAATTCAGACTACTTTTCTAAAGCAAAAACCAATTATATCTGATTTGAAAATTCTGTGTGGTTTTTTTTTTTTTGTAAGTGAAAACTCAAAAAAGAATAGGTAATATATCTTAAGACACAATACCTATTTTTTAAAACCTCATTACAAATGGAGCTAGCCATTTAATATGTCACCTTACACTTAGACATAATTAAAGCTGACAGTATCTGTAGCACTACATCACAGTATCTATGAAGTTACAAACATAACTCTGTGTTACACTGGGTGAGAACAGCGTCAAAGTTATCTCTACCATTTTTTTGTATTAAAGAGCTTGCATGTTAAAATGTTTCCATGGTCAAGGAAAGAAACTTGACGTCGGTGTCTTGGGTTCCCATGTCTCCGACAATGATTTACCATGGCAGCTAAGACCAGGGCCAGAGCCTGAACCAGGAATTTTGCTACCCTGCCTTTCCATGAAAAGGGCCAAGGATGGCAGCTCCGAGCATGCTCTAATGAGCTCCAAAGTTGGGGTCCACCAAGTTCAGCAAGGTACTTGCATTCCCGTGAACAAGAAAAAGAAAAATGCAAACATTCAGAAAGGTGGTTATTCCATTGTCTCTTCTTTCTATACCCATGCCGGAAATAGGACCTTATGTCTTTTGTGGTACCAAACTTGCTTTCACTTAAGCGAAAGACCCCTTCCAGCACTTGCATAGTCCCATTCACGTGAGCATAAAGACAGCAAGTATGGCCATGCTGCAGACTAAGCCGAGGGCTACCAAACCCCCACACCTGACTGAGTAGGTTCAGGAGGCCTAGACCTCTCCACCAGACTTGTCAACCCAAGGTAACGCTAGCCAAACCTGTGTTGGTGTAGATATGCCCTGCGTCACAAACCAAGACTTTTCATGCCATGCTCTATGTGCAAAACCAGATTGAAACACAAACTCCATCTCAGGGAACTTAAATTATAAGGCAGGGGAACAAGTGGACCCAGATGTCCCCCACTGCTGTGATGCATGCAAAGAAATAAAACTCAGTAAAAGGTTTACTAAAAAAGCATTATACAATGTTCCATTTTTAGGATCGTAGAATACCAGGTTGGAAGGGACCTCAAAGATCATTAGGTCCAACTTTTCTTGGCAAAAGCAAAAGCTCAGTCTAGGCAGGACGACCAAGCACCCTCTCCAGCTAAATCGTAAAAGCGTCCAATGTTGGGGAATCCACCACTTCCCTGGGGAGATTATTCTGACAGCTGATTGCCCTCACTGTGAAAAATTTTCCTCCTGTGCCCAATCAAATTCTCCCCAGGAGTGATTTGTACCCATTACCCCTCATATTTTCCATGCGACTCCTTCTAAAAAGGGAATCTCCATCTTCTTTGTAGCCACCCTTTAAATACTGGAACATGGTGATAAGGTCTCCCCTAAGCCGCCTTTTCTCAGGACTGAACAAACCCAGTTCTCTCAGCCTTTCCTCATATGGCAGGCTTACAGTCCTTCAATTATCATTGTGGCCCTTCTCGGGACCGTCTCCAACCTGTCCACATCTTTTTTGTATAACAGGGACCAAAACTGAACACAGTATTCCAGGTGTGGCCTGACAAGCACTGAGTAGAGTGGGATATACCCTTCATTGAAGAATCTTACTAATCTTTAAAGATTTTCTGATGTATCCTGTTACCAGGTATAATAATAAAATACCAATATAATTCTAATGCTTCTCTAAATGCAATTTATTTCCATTCAACTACTCAGGCTACTCTGAACAATTTTGATTGATCTCTCAAGGTGTGCCTGTGAAAAGAGGAGATTCCTCCTCTAAAATCAACGCTACGTCATGAGGCATTTTCACTCTGATGAAACTGAATAGACTGATAGGAAACTGGTTCAATCAGTTTCTCTTTCCAATTAGTTCTAGTTTCTAGCCCTATCCTCAGAGCTGCTCCTCCTAAGCTGGAATTTCAAGGGAGATAATGGTAATAAACCAGTGGGAATTTGTGGTTTCCGTGGGATCTTAAGACATACACACATCCAATCCAGCGAGCAGTCACACCGCAGGCAGAGGTGAAGCAACAGATATCTGCCTTGACAGGCCAGTCTGAAAGGAAAGGGAATGGTGAGGAAGATGTACGTGAAAGGGAAGAAGGCTTTGCACCTTTCTCATTTCAGCCTTGGACATGAAAGGTACTGGCTCACAAGGTTTGGGGTTACATTCACTTGCTCTATTGGTCATTATGTTGTTTTTTTTTTTCAATTTTCCCTGAGCTGTTCTTACTGTGAATACAATCCTTTATTTAAATTATGCTATTATGAGACATGGTCCCAGTGAGTGGTAATGAACCTTTGACCTCTGAGGACAGGCAGAAAGGCAGGGCTGTGTTGTTCTTATTAAAGCACAAAATGCTTGAGATTAAAAACAGTGTAATTTTCATTTATAGACTGTTTAAAGTAAGAAATGAAACATCAGAATGTGGTGTTTCACCGCAGCTTACATGTCCTTTAAATCTGGTGACCAGCCACCCAAAATGCCAGCTGTCTGCAGACTCTGTGACCTTGTCTAGGTGCTTACAATAGGCAAGAGCTGTTGTAGCCCACAGCAGAGACTGGAAGATAGCTTTGGCCAACGGCCCAGGCTACACCTTCCCCTTACAGGATAAGCTGTTGGTGTTTGGCCTGCCATGACAACTCATGTTGTCAAGGACAGAATAAGTGTGTTTCAGGATCTTGTCCTCTAACAATACTGTAGAAAAGAAGCAAAGAAATGAAGGACTTCGAAGGGAAACTTAAAAAAAAAAAAAAACAAAAACCCAACCCAAACCAAATCAAAAACACAAACACAAAAAAAACCCCTAACCATACCCTACCAACCCCAAAGTTGGTGATTCACAACTCTAGAGGTATCCCTCTTTGCCTTGAGCCAATCTTGGTAATGTTGAGACATCTCTGCCAGTTCAGTGAATCCTAAAGAAAAAATGCTGAACAACCCTGATCTTTGCAAACATAGTCATCTTTTCTAAGAGATTATTAAGTTTGTCACTGCATTTCAATCAGATTCTACCATGGGAAATTTTATTCTGTTGATCTAAATTCTGCAAGAATCTGCTTTCTTGTTTAGCTTTCTGCCCATTATTGGTGTCTCATTTCCAAAGTAATTGCATTTCAACAGTCTCAGATCGATCCCAGGATTTCTCTACAGCGTTGTCGGAGTCCAGTACCTTCTGATCAAGCTCTTTTAGATTTTCCATACGTGGAGATGGTAAGGTATAATATCAAATTTACTAATCTAAGGATGGGATTTCTGACTTAATGGTGATAAAAAAATATACTGTATAACACAATACAAACCTAAGTTACGCTTAGGAAAATGTATAACAATTGCAATACACAGTTCAATCACAATACCAATGTGGTTCCTATTACTGGTCCCTATAATATGCTCACCATCATGATACTGCTGGGAAGGAATACGTGGGTAACACCCAGCTCAAGGTCATTGCTCCCTTTGAAATTCTTTTGTTAGTTGTTTAGTTTTTATACTCTACATTGGGCTGAGCCACATATTTACTCTCCCCATGGTGGTCTGGCTAACTCAGGGAGATATTCACTGATGAACTCAGGGAGAAATATTTACACCACCAGTTGACCCCCTCAGCTGTTGATAGCTGTTTATCTAAAAGAAAGGCTGCCCTCTCGGTCCCCTTTTTGTGTTGAAATAAAATTCAGATTCTTTGCCACAGCTGCGGTTACTCACATCCAGCATTATTCCCTGAGCTTCCTGGGCACATTGCCCTTGCCCATCTTCTCTGGGCCTTCTTCCATTTTAGGGGTTTACTGATCAGTCAGTCACAAGTGTCAGCATAGGTATGTTTAAAAGTACAACCCATTTCCAGGAAGCCAGTATGCAACAACGGACTTCACACTCTGAGGACACCGAAAAGATTTTGCCTTCATGAGTTGTGCTGGTGAATAGCACCAAAAAAAAGAAAAAAAATATCAAAGGAGGAAAGGGATTACGGAAGAACCCTTAATGTATTTAATATGGAATTATATTAAATCCGAACAGAATTATTTTATTATTACTAGCTTTTATTGGAATATTCTCTTGGTAACAGACTAATTTTAATGCAACTGCATATTAGATTTCAGGCTAGAAAGAAAATGCAGATTCTCTTGAATATATATATTCGCCAATAATTGCTACCTAGTGAAGAAAAGGAAAAAAGTGGATATAATTAAAATAGAATGTAATGAGTTTTGTAACTTCAGTGACTTTTGAAAGAATATGAAACCTTTAATGTGCCTATAGGGACTGAATGAGAAATGACTTTGTGTTATGCTATCTCATAGCCCTTGAAGATTTAAGCCAAACAAGAGCTGTCAATCACTTTTCCACACAGTGCTCTGAAAGGTCAGCTGCAAGTACTGCGCTTTCCTCCTGACCCCTCTCGATGCTTGAAGATGGGAGCAGTACTATGTTTATAAAACTTACAGCTTGCACTGCTACTTGAAGTAGCATTTTGGCTGAAGGAAGAGGGAAGGGAAGAAAGAGTGATTGGGACAACTGTCCTGAGTGGAGACGTGTTCTTCTGTCTTGTATCTGCCCCACTTACTTTTAATTAGATGAATTCTGTCTTTCCACCTCCTCCTTATAATAGCCCTAGAGTCCTGCTATACTTTTGTTTCACTCTACTAACTCAAAGCTGTATTTCTTATGGGGTGTTTAAATGATTTATTTAATATTTTTTTTTGCTTTTCCCAGCTGAAAGGAACACAGTGTGTGTAATAAAAACTATCCCGAAAGACAAAAGGGGATGAATTTCCAACAAAGTTTCTCCTGCCGTTGCTACGTAGTGCCCTTTTCCCAGCTATGAGTTAGGGCAAGTAGGTATTGGAGGCTTCAGCTACTCAGCAAGGACACAGGACTCTCACCATGACATATTCCACTGCAGGAATGGTGAACGTTACCATCCAGAGGTACCTTCTATTTTTTATCAGATTATTGACGATTTAAAGGCAGTTACTGGATTATACTGTAAAGGATACAATCAGCATCACAGATCCAGAAGAAGACACACACCTGTGTAGCATGGTAACTATGCAGTGACAAGCAGTCCCACAACCTGCGAGTGTGCAGGGCTTTGATGAATCTGGGAGCATCTTTGCTATGTCCCAGCTGGTGTTTGTAATGCTGTCGCAGATGGGGTGATGCTCTTCACTCGTAGAGAGAAGCAGCAATACATTTATTGATATAAAACAGGGATTTAGCAGTTTGGTGGTAAATGCAACAGTGTTTTAACAAAATTCGAGATGGCAAGGCACACTTGGTTATTTATGGCATAGGGGACAGGGTCAGACAAAGATGCCAGGGACACCCTCCCGTTGAGTCACGAGGTTCAGAAAGGACTCCCTTGCTATCTAAACTCCTTCCAGTAAGGAGGCTAGGTGCGGCTGGATCCAATTCTAGTCCCAGACTTGGTCAACAGTTTATGCCTAAAGGATTATTTATGTGCAATCAATCCTTTATATCACTTAGCTAGGATTTTAAAGTTCAGCATGCTATTAATCACTTACCAAGGACCTGTTGCAGCAAGGGGTCTCTGAATCTTGAGAAAGTAACTTTGAGTGGAGTCCCTGCTCAAGGGGAGATCCTGGTGTGCAGCCCACTGCCATGCAGGAGAGCTCAAAGGGCTCTTGGGCTGTTCACTATTTATGGAGGCAAGATGATTGACCTATAATCATATTTGCTTATTTACCACAGTACCAGTACTGCTCAAGTTAGCCCTTAGCTATTGTGTTGTTATCTGTCTCCCCAAAAGCACGTTGAGCCCTGGATGCCACCATCACAACTAGATGCACCCATTATGACCACCACAGGAGGTTATCGCTTGGCTAAGGTTACGGGGGATAAAGACCAGGTTGGCACCTGGGCAGGGGGAGTACGCCATCACAAATGCCAGTGGGTGACCATCTGACCCAGCATTACAGTGGGAAAGCTCTGGTGCCATTTTATTCTCTGTGACACCACTTTGACTGATCCTTGTGATTTTCGATAGAACTGGTTGGATACAAAGGAAACACTAACTTTTTGAAAAAAACCCTAAACCAAATAGCACTGAATCAGAAACTTGCCTGAGTATACTGGCATGGTTTTAAGTGAAAGGAAACTAATTTAAAATTCCAATTTTCATCCCCTTTCCCTTCCTCCCCCTAAAAAAAGAAAAGTTAAGAAAGAAAAAAAAAACTTTTTAAAGGATCAGTTTAGATGCTTAGGCTCAGAACCTTCTCTGCGTTTTACACAGAGGAAGCAAAAGAGAGAGATTGAAATTATTAAAAAGAAAGGAAAAAAGAAAAACACCCAAGGCTTTCTCCCTCCACCCCATCAAAGAGAGGGAAAAGGGAGACAGGTGCCTATCTACTCTATTAGTGCACATTGCAACATGACTAAATACAGGAGTGCTGCTGGCAAGACGGCATCTAGGCAAATTGCCCAACAGATGGTACAACCTATTAGTGAAGAAACTTTTTAAAAGATAACAAACTACAGGAGGAAATGCAGACCTTTTTATATTTCAAGGCAGGCGCTGTGCAGGGAGGTGGAGCCCTCTGAAATATGTGACTCCAATTTTGCTTCTCAGAGGTACCTCAAGTTATAAGAAATGACAACCTCTGTGCTCCAAAGGTGCAAAGGGCTCCCCAAGATGTGGTGCTCAGGGTTTTTAGGTATATTTAAGGTGAAATAGATATAAGACAACACACCTGTGATGTAGATGATTAGGGAAAAAACTGCTCAGGATTTGTTGTTCTACTGTTTGGGGTTTTTTTGTTTTCTTCAGAAGGGGCAAATTGCTTCCCTATTTTCATGAAAAAAAAGAAGACAAGAGAAATTTAAATTCTGTATAGGATTCTCAGCTGTAAACCCTGTTAGCCAGAGAAATTCTAATTAGATCAATAAAACTGTTGATTTCTGCCAGATGAAACCCCTTTCCACTGAAAACTGAATAAAAATAAAAATTTTAGTTAGAAAGAAAGAAAGAAAGAAAGAAAGAAAGAAAGAAAGAAAGAAAGAAAGAAAGAAAGAAAGAAAGTAAGTTTGCTTATTCAGTATTGTTTTTCTTCTCATAAAAGTGTCTGGCTTATACTTACAAGAGCCACCAGAATGTCAGCCTCTAATCAGCCTCATTCATTTCATACAGTAACTATAGGTACAAAAAAATCTTAATAGTAGTCTCCTCCCATTTTTCTCTCCTCTAACCATTGTATATAAGGCATAGCTGAGAGATTGAATTCACTGGGCCAAAAAAAGCATCACTTCTTTGTGAAAATGAATATTTGCACTATAAAATGAGTGAAAGAATCTGCCAGCCCCGAGTACACTAGTATTGTAGCCAGCCAAACCTAACAATGCACAAACAAAAAGTACCGAATAAAAGAAATAGATCTCAAGTCACAATTTTAAACTATAATATAAGCAATAGCAGTCTGGCACAAAGTGTTTTATTGCTGTTGGCAGAGTTCTTTAAGTATGTGCGCTTGTTCTTCCAAATGAAAAACAAAAATATAGTGCATGAGAAATCATAGTTGCTTCGTTTATTCTCTGGTTATATACTCAGAAATACAGAGATTGCTCTGTTACTGATTCAAACAGTCTATTCTCAAATCTTTTCCTCAGGAAAACAGTCATTACTCACCTAACTATTCTCACCAAAGCAAATTCTGTTCCAAGCAACATCCAAGTAGGATAAAGCAGAAGTAAGTTTTCTAAGTCTATATATGCCATTTTTTGTTCCACTGACTTCAGTGTTGCCTCTTATGAGCTTGACCTATGATTTGTATGTGTTTAATTTAAAGTGTGATATATGTATATATAAATCGTGCAAACTCTGATTTTATATGTGTTTATATAATATGTGTGTAATGAATATACGCCAGCAAACTTGTATTAACCATCATGAATGGCTCTGAGTCTCTTTTCACTCACTGAACTTTACAGCAGTTGCTCCACCAGGCTTGATGCTCATCTAAGGTACCTCATCTGAGAGCTATTAAAGTATCACCAGATGAAACTCTAGCCCTTTGCTTTCAGTGAGCATGAGCCCAATTTCCATCAGCAGAGGTGAGGACATGAAGGACAAAACCCCCAGATCGCTACACCTGGACTGAATGAAATGTTCCCCCAGTTCCTTTGCCATCTTAGGCAATAAAAGTGTTTAGTTCTTTGTCTGAGGTGCACCTGGATTTCTCTTAGGAGCAAGAAGTATTTGGTCCTGCAGGCAAGTTCTGGCAGCAGTTTATATACACATATATATTCTGCTTTAACAGTCAGGGCACCAGAAAGGGGCTGAGAAACATAACAATTTATGTTGGGTTTTTGCTACTATTTAAATGTGAATATTTCCTTCTAAAATCTCAGAACATTGTGTTGCACTGCTCAGCAAATAACGCATTCTTAATCCAAAGCCCATAGAAATCTATGGAAAAACTTCCACTAAACTCAACAAATTGTGGATCTGCCATTCTATCCAAGCTAAAAAGAAAAAATTTGGCAATTACGCTTAGATATGATTTGCTGTAAAAATATTGAGTCTCTGGCCTTGCAGTATATGTGTTGAAGGATACAGTTATCACCTCATTAGACTGAGATGATAAATTGAGGTTATCATAAAAATATCTAAAACAAGCCCCTTTTTTAACCCTACAATTAAGTTGGTCCTTCAGGCAACATTTTGCTTGTGGGAAGGTATGTTCCACCATGGTGATCCAAAGTCTTGGTCCCAGGCATTGCACCACCCTTCTCTACCCGCTCGCACATCTGGATTTCTATTTTCCAAGCCCCAGCTGCAGAGGGAATGGAAGGGGCCTGCGTACCGAGGTCTCATCCCAACAAGATGTGAAGATTCACTGGCCACAGGTTGCTAACCCACACCTAGGCCTAATTTGTTTTAAGAGCAAGATTAGCAGAGAAAATAAAATTTGCTGTTTCTCGTCGTATTTGGAGATTCTTTTAGTGTAATTAAAGCTTTCAAGGAACCATGTCCCATGCAGGTTGCACCACCTGACGTGGGTTTTCATTACGGCTCATCTGTGGGATGTCAAGGTTCAGAAGCATTCCTGCCCTTCTTACAGCAAAGTAAAAGTAATGTAAGAAACCTTCAGTCAGTAGTTCACTGTAAATTCAGACAGTAAAGAAGGATGGCATTAGTTCTTGCTTGAGCAAAGCACAGATTCTGCTTCCATTCTTTCCTTCTGCTCGCAGCCTCTCAGAGCAAAGCATTGGCTATCCGAGATTTACCAAATGCCACAGCTCCTCTCCTCCCATTCTTTAAGGCTCAAAGATTAATTTATGTATGCTGTGCAGCCTAGTCACTATTTTAGAGAGAAAGGCAAATAACAATACCCATAAATAAAGAACAAAATCAATAACAAAGAAACAAAACAGCCCCAAAGCATAAAAAACAAGAACTAAGCCTGTGGAAATAAGAAAGAGAGAGTGGATCACTGCTAGTGAGACCAGTTTGTAAGACATCCACAGAGAAGTTAATCCAGGATTGCAGTTGACGTTTCATGTCAGTTCTGACAGTAACAACAATTGTTCCAGCACATGTTGACAGCTGAAGGTGAGTGGCTGAAAAGGAGATGTTTTCTAGACTCAGTTCAGAAAGCACTGCTACTGAAGTCAGTTGAGGCCAGTGACCGGGACTTAATTCAGTAATTCCAAACATGAGCTACGTTAAGCATTCAACAAATTGATTCCCATGTTTTTCTTCCTGACACCTAGTATTCAAAGATAATCTTTTCAAGCCATCTGGCCAAGTCATAATCCACTTTTGTTTGATTTGACAGATCGATGACTGAACAAGAGGTACACAAACTAATGAACATGCTCAAAGGCATGTTTTTTAATTTACTTGGAACAAAGCACAAAAGTTTTTAAGCCAGTCTGAAGTAATTTACTCCTGCGAACCTCTATATCTACAAGTTGGTAAACACCTTTATTATTATTCCTGATTTGTTTTACACGAGCCTTCAAATGCATGAAAGAAAAATCCAGACACTCACTGGAAGATGCAGTATCTGCTCACGCATTTTAGTCAGATCCAGTCTTTCATCTGTGCTTTTCAGAACTTTTTTGTCCAATTATTCTCCTATTTCTAGATGGCTTCTGTGGCTGAAGTACTCTTTGTAAAGCACGTTAATCATGTATAGAGAGTGGGCATCAGCCTTGGGACACAGAACCAAGGTTCTGCCATTTAGGGTCATTAAACACACATGGCAGCTTCTTTAAGGCATGACAGAAACCCAAGGCTTTGCCATTTGCTGTCAGTAAAGAAGCACAGCTTGGTGGTGAAGGAACGGCTGCAGCTGGCATCTCATTAATTTTGATCTGAATAATTCCATTCTGCTTCCATATGATACATCGTCCTAGATATATTCCCCTTCATACATTGTTCTCTTCTGTGACAATGCTGCCAAATGTTATAGGAGGAGGTTACCTGATTGCACTGTTGTTCACTCTGTTAGACTTTCTGGACTCAATTTTGAAGTCTGGGGTAGAGGTAGGCAAGAAAGATATTTATCAGCATGTTGGACCACATGGATAAGCAAGCAGAGCAAGAGGTTTGAACAGTGCTGACACTACATGGTCTTCTAAGTTTAGCCACAAAAACAAACGTGATGCTTCCGAAGACACCACTGCTTAATGATTTTCCTCTTACATCATGTGGCTCTGCTGATTAAGTCTGGGACGATACTTTACTTAATGAGTTTTTGGTTCGTTGTGTATGGCACACCCCAGTGTAATGCATAGGATGATTCAAATGAACTCTCTGCCATGACTGTGTCCAAACTTATGTGTTTAATGCTGTAACCCACCTCTGGCTCACAAATCTACACTTTTTCTACAGAAACATGGGAGTGAGGTGATGGTTAAGATACGTCTGAGTTTCAACTTCATAGGAAGTCAGAAAGTGGATGATGCATGAGCCCTGACCCAGGAAGTGGCAAGCTCTCCGTGCTCTGATGGCAAAGGCGTAGCCCAGGCACTCAAAGGTGGTCATGACTTCTTTCACCTGCATCTCATTGCCTACACTGTTTTACAGCCAGGTAATGCGGTATTTTCTAGGGCTTGGGTGCAATGTGGTTCTGGACAACAGAGAGTCCTTGAAAGTTTAATCCAGCTGAAGCCATTGCAATGTTGCTTAAAGGAAGCAACCCAAGACACCAGTGAGTACAGCGTTTTACAACCACTGCAGAGCTGAGCTGGACAACCTTTAGGAAAGAGATGCGTGGGTGATCTTCTCCAATTGCTCCCAGAGCTCTGAAAATAATTTCTGCTACTAAAGTGAAATAACCCAAATACGGAGCAAAAATAGCTCAAATTTTGCTAGCGCTGTTTCCAAGAAATTTATTTGTAGTTGAGTTTGTTATGACAGGTATCTATTTTTTGCTTATACCTAGAGGAAAAAGAGATGAGTGAATTTTTAGAACTGCAGAAATGAATAAACTTGTCAAATAATGAAATTATTTCTCAAGTTCTGTCAAAAATATTTGTTCCCATAACTGCATTGTTAAAGAGCCATTGCCTTACACCCATGAGGTGGCAGAGTTCCAGTGACTCTAGAAGTTTAATAAAGTTTGTAATAGGTGTATGATGGGAGAGATATATGCATGTACACACACAAGGCTAGTTTTGTATTGAGGAATTGTTGGAACAAAGGTGTCAGGATAATAATATGTCCACACAGACATGTATGCCGGCACAGATATATATACATGTCTCAAACTGGTTCCCCTAAACCAATACAGTCCTTCCTGTGCAAAATTAGCTCGCTCTATATTGCAGAGAGGTTTGAGGTGTTTAAGTCTGGAGCGACTCCAGAGGAAAGGGATGTGTGAAGAAAACTTCAGCAAAAACATAAGGATTGTTTAACAATGCAAAGAGTTTGAAACAGCTTCTTAATATTAACTTTGGAACTGCTACCAAGATAAGTTTTAATGCAAAGGTGAGACATAAAATATTATTGCTATAAAACATATGAATTTTAAATAGGGTGGAAAATTAACAGCTCATTTAATGTATAATAATACTAAAAGAAACGGTTACTCATCTCCTCTGGGACTGTATCGTTGACCAAAGTTATTGCCTTGTGCAGACAACACAACCTAGTATAAAAGATCTGTCCTCTCTGCCTGGTGTTTTATGGTAGGGGAACAGTCCCGCAGCGAATTCCAACAGAGAATCACTTGACCTGGGCACACAGAAAGATGTTTCCTTAAAAACTGAAAAGAAGGGGCAGATAAACTGCCTCTATTATAATTGTACCCACTATTCAGCATGAATGACTGACCCCCCTATAACCTGTGTATATAAAGGTCTACAGAAGAGTTAAGTAAATGCTATAACACAGAGGGTGGACTGAGCCTTGTAGGAAGCAAAAGCAAACTTATAAAATTCCATTTAGTCACTATCAGCTATTCTTCAGTGCATGAAAAAATGCTCCTGGGTTACATCTAGTCAGGAAATCACATCATCATGTTATTCACAGGAGTCTGAAAACATGAATAACTCTCGTCAGTGATCCTAATTATTCCTACAGGAACTAAAGGTCAGTTACTAAGTAGAAAGCGTTGATAAAAGAAGCATTAGTTTCTGGCAGAACACACTTTACTAGCATTCAGCAGATAATGGACAACTACTTACACTCCACTGTAACACTTTGGTATAAATAAAATCTTTTTCTTAAGATTAATAATGGGAATCTTTCATTTCAATGGTGGGTTTAATCCTGAAGCTTCCTAGAGTGTTTTTCATACTATTCTACTGGATTTAGAAATTATAGATCTGGTCCAATGACCTCTGTGGGATTTTTTTTTTTTTTTTTTTTTTTGCTGTGGTCACCATATTAGTCCTTATGGCAGCAGTTAATAAATAAACTAGTGGCATATCTGTATCTCTGTAGAGGAACACAGAACTCCTCCTAAGGGCTCTTACAGCAGCATTATGCAGTAGCAGAGGATAGGAAATTTTAAATATTATCTTGCATTGAAGTTATCAGTGGTTTATATTTAAAGTAGGCAAAATATTACTACAGCAGCTGGAATTTAGCCCTGGCAACTGTCTTTATATGGAATGAACCAAAGGACATTTCCAGTCACAGAGAGCTGTTTTCCTCCACGAGGAAACACTGCAGCTTCCTTAACACCATGTTAATTTGGATTCGGGGATCAGTTCTTATCACGGTTAAGTAAGCAAATATCATTTACTCCTTGGCTGTTTCTCATAAGCAGATTTAGTGGTCGAGGCACTGAAATCCATAGCTGTTCTGCCATGCTGGTTTGTGAAATCAAGCCTGAGGTAATTTCATTGTGGAGGTTTTTGCCCCGTGCAAATAGTTAAGCTGGCTGTTGAACATAGAAAACAGAAATGATTCTTGTAATACGTTACGTGGACCATTTTGAATTATTTTATTTATTAATTTATTTTTATATTTATTGGAAATAAGTGATCCTCCTATAATCTTCTGCATATCTGAAGCTTATGGAACAGATTGTAAGAAGCATGCAGGAGCCTCGGGCAAAATTTAGACACATTCAGAAGAAAATTAAGGAAATCTCCAATTATATTGCTAAGGCTCTCACTTCTTTCACTGCTCAGAAGTGAAAACTTTTTGTAGGCTCATGAATCCTTAGGCACACCTAGGTATTTGAGGTGTGCTGAACACCTAGGTATTTCAGGCCATCTGGAACCCCCAAATCAGAAGTTGGGGGTTCTAAGTCCCTTTGATAGTTAAATAAGCCTGGTGTGATCAGAGCATACCCAATCTTTTGGGCTGTTTTCAAGTAATTTTAAAATGCTGGTGAAACCACTGGTCTCAGAAACGGGACAGGTAGATTCTAAGACCTGTCAATCTGAAGGATTTTAGACATATCAACCTCATCATCAAGGAGAAGACCCCAGTCACTGTGGTTTCTAAGTAAGTATCTCTGTCTTGTTAGAGTCCTTCCTGCAGGTAGCAATGAAAGATTTAGGGATCCATCAAGCTAGACACAACAGGTAACTGATCCACTAATCTAGTTGTTGAGGTGCTCAGCTGAGAAAGTCATCCTCCTGCTCCCTTGCCTACCTTTACTTTACACCAATACTGTAAGCAAAGTGCGTGTGTGATTATTGGGAACTGTGGAAATCAAGATCTCGTAAGGGAAAACAGCTGGATTATGCAAACTATGAGAAGGGTACACAAGAGCATTAAGTTCTCTCCAAATTCTCATTTTTCTGCTCTTGTTTTTGAAGAAATTAACATTCCTCTTTTAATCTAGGATCTCTTCTCAGTCTGAGGGGTATTCCTTTCACAGGGTCTTCCAGTAAAAACAATCAGTTGGAGTACTGCTGACTTTAGGTTTTGCCACAGCTGCCAAGACAAGTATTTTGAAGCCACGAACGCTGGTCAGTTCAGCTCAATAGGATAATCATACCATTTCTAGGTACCCGTCATATTAAAATAGAATATTTTCATTAAAATGGATATGTAAGTCATTTAAAAAATTCTATTTTGAGATCTTTTTCTTCCATAGTGGTATCAAGAAAACAGTCACCCTCTGCTACACTTAAATATCAGAAAATTCACTTGTATTTTGGAAAACCGTGCCATATTCATGGCCACATATGCATGCATATGAATCTCACAGAGAATACATCTGAAGACCATAAACGTTGACGATTCTTCCAAGAGCAGGGTCTTGTGAGACCTGAATCCCTTCAGTCTGACGTTTTATTCCCTCACTGTGAGAAGACATAACCTGCAGTTTGAAGAGCTTTTTCCATGGATCAGGAAAGAAAGAAGCAGATCCCAGCAGGAATTTGTGATGACTTGGCTGAGGTGATCTAACTCCAGTCCATGAGTAATCCTGCTCTCTCATCTAGCTTTAATTTTCATCTCTGTTGATAACCCTGTAAGCGCTCTCTGTTTCAGATTCCTTCTGTCTTTCCTTCTCACACCTCTTAGTAACATTTCTTTTCACGTGTCGCAGCATCACCCCATTTTCAAGAGAAAAAAGTTCATAGTCTTCTCCTATCATTATCTATTTTAGCTAATAGCTTTTATCTACACTAGTAAGACAGCAAATACAGCTCTCTTCACAAGTCCAAATCATTACCCAGATTTCTTACTTTTCTTTAACGCAGCTTGTACCTTCTTTCTTTCCTGATAATGCAACTGTTTTTCTAAGCTGTGAGCTGTAGCATCTCCCTCAACAACCGTTACAAATTCTATTTGGTCCTCTAAAGACTGAAACTGATTCTCCATCGCTGCTCACAATTCCTTGTTGCAGGCAACTCCCCGGCTGCACATTTTAGCACACAGCCTTTAATGTGGTGCAGGCCATAACCCTATATAAATAAAAAGAAATATATCCCTCCTATTAAATACCCAGTCAGTGGAAAATTATTGGAGAACATTGACCATTAAAATAAGGATAAAGTTTAGGATAGTTTAGAGATTTTCTCCTAATGGATGTGCTGTTATCCCTCATTTCAAAAACTTAAGATGTTACATGGGGAACGATTGTTCATTGTTTTGAAAAGAAAAGGAAGTGCATTAGGTATTGGAGAAAGTTTAAAATGAAATGAAAACTCTGGTTTCAGAAAGACCTTATAATCCAATTTATTGTAACCTTGTACGGCAACTGCAAAAGAGATATTGACAGACTCAGACAGTTCAGTGTTCTTCTCATCCTCCCGACAAGGTTAACACATAAAAGCTAAGACACTCTGGGTGAGAGCGTCAGTGGGTATAAATCAGTGTCATGCCTTAGGCCAATGGCAAACGTGGCCATGTTTCCTCAGTATTACCCCCGTGGATGTGGTCTTTGGGTCTGTGATTGTTCTGAACTGGCAGACAAAAGCAGATATTGGGAGGACAGAATTGCGTGATGGATTTAGGTTTCTCTGTAGAGAATGGGAGGGGGTTTTGCTTTTTGCAAGCTGAGAAACATTACTGCATATTTTTTCTTCTTTTCCCCATCTGTCGCAGTATTGAAAGCAGTTTGCCAGGGACTGGTTCTGATGCTATGCAGCTCCTGTGAATTCAGAGACATTTAATAGATATTTGAGCCTGAGATGAAGTGGCTATGCATGAGCGTGCCAAACTGCCACTTTCTACGTTGAACAGCACCACACCACTGCTCCTGCATGAGAATGCCATATTGCTGATGGCTGTGACAGCTCAGATGAGCCCCTGGTGAGAATGGTTTCTACTTGTTGTGGAAAGCAGGCTGGCCCAGGAGACCCTATGAGAGCCAAGTTGCAAGCAACTGCTTGAACCACTGCTGGCCGGGGCAGTACTAACTTGCCATGACAGATGACAGTCTGCATCTGCTTTCGCTGTGAAACAACATCTCTGATAGAGATAGGAACTCATCAAGAAATAAAATTTCCATCCAGAACATGCCTTTTGACGCTCCCATGGAGGAATGCAGAAGTTCAGAACTTCTAATGAATCTGAATTCACACAAACTCACTTCTGAGGGGCTGGAGGAGTTAGCAGTGAAGGACACGATCCTCCCTGAGCATGTTCTACCTCCTGTCACAGCTCTTCTTTGGTACTGGACATTGTATATGACTAGCACACTCAAAATTATGTTTATGAAAGGAAAGCCAGAATTGTCCTGTAACAGGCAGTTCCTACGGGTCAGTGTGGACCATTGATCTTCAAGCATCTGTGTCTGATGATTCTTGGTGTCTTTGCTGGAGAATCTGGATAAGAAATCTGACTAAGATACATAAGAATCAAGAGAGGTGGTCCAAAGGAAAAGGAATGCAAATAGGGACAATCGGGGTGACTACAACTAGAGGAAAAAAACAAGCTGGTCATGAGGACTGCGGCTGGAAGCCAGAGAGAACTAGGGATGAAGTTCTGTACATGTCTCTTTAAAACAGAACACAGAATAATGCTTAACATAATCTGCAACATAATCTCCTTTATTGCTCCAGTAGAAGGCTGGAATTTGTATATACATGCTGAACATACATGGGAACAGGCAGGAAAAATAAACATAAATTAATAATTACATGATGCAATATACATGACAAAGTACTCGGAGGCTCATTATTAATGGAACATGTGCAAAAATAAACTCTAGGAAAATCCAAATAAAATGAACCTGGAGTGGTCTTGCAATGTAACATTAACTGATATGATTAAACAAACATGTGACGAAGTAATAGTAAACACATGCGTTCAACTACTGTGGAATTCAGGACTGGCCTCTCAGGTCCAGAAATCACAATTTCACATCATTACCTTTTTAAGAGAAGCTTATGCCAAGTCACTGGTAAAATGTTTTCTTTAGTAAGTATCTAAATATTGTCCTGGAAGAGCTGGTGGTTGCAAATCACTGTTATAAAAATGTTTCTTCTCCTTTGTCAGTGATGCAAATCAACACTTTTTTCTTATTAACAGTAAAAGCATTTGTCACTGACAGAAAAATGAGACCAAACATGTCTCTAAATGTAAATTGTTCATATGTATTAACTGTAGGATTGAAAAGAACAAGAGAGAACACATAACCTAGACCTCAAAAGACATTTTTTACTATTTTTACAGCAAATGAGCAAACTTATTGGAATCTGACCAAATATACTCTCTTTTGAAAAAGTCGTACGGCCACACACTGGAATACCTCCACAGCAAATGTCTTGCTTAGCCCACGTGTCACACTGGAACCATCTTCCCCTAACTGCTGCCTTAAGAAGATGCAGTTTCACAGTGGCCAGGCATACATGTCCTGCAGTTCCCACCTCTCACATCTCCTAACCATTAAAGACCACCAAAGAGAAACATTTAGATTTTGCAACCCCTTATGCACTGAGGGTGGTATTTAGGGAGCCCTCACAATCCCTAGGTGCCAGGGCTCCTCTGACAGAGCCCCTCTTCCCCTCCCTCAGCCCACATCTCCTGCTCAGTGTGCGCTAAGGGAGGTAATACGCTCACAGGCACAGCCCGCTCTCATCATGCATCCTCCATTGCAACTCACTGCAACAAGACCTGTCATGGGATCAAATACGGGGCACGCATTTTCCCTTTTGTGATGCTGCTGTCTTTTATCAGAATCTGGAGAAATCCAAATATTCCTCTCAAAACTGTGAGGAAAATATATATTTCTCCGCACTTACTACTCATGCGATTCAGTGTCTGTGTGCACCCTGCTGAGCTCCCAGGTATGGATAAACACCTCCACTACATCTCTTTTCCATGTCGTGATGGAATCTAGTGCATACTGTTGCCCTCATCCCCTCAATCACGTCTACTCTTGTGTCAACAAAGCCTCCTGTTATTTCAGGAATTTACGGCCTTTCAATAAACATTTTAGGGTTAAAAGTTCAAAGACCTGGGATAGAAGATGGCAGCCAAGAGCGGCATGGCTTTTTATGCACAAATGTTGATGGAAACAGTTGAATAAAAATGCTAGGGCATGATACTGCTTCCACAGAAGTCACTGTAAAGCTATCAACCATTTCACTGTGACTAAGTTCACGTCCAGGTATAAATTAATTTCTACATAAGTGTTTGGAAGTCTCTTTTTTCATTACAAATCTCTGCACAGGAAATGCAGGCAGTATTTGGTTTACAATTCAAGGGGCATGTTATCGCTAAATAATGCAGTCAATCTGAATTTAGGCTTTTTATGTTTTATTAAATCAAGAACAGGCAAGTGAGCTATCAAGGTTACAAATCAGCTTCTAACCCTGACTACAAGATTTTCTTTTGCAATCTTTTTTTACTTTTAGCCACATTTTTTAACTACTCTTCTCAGTGTGAACACATCTCTCTCATGAACATGAATATTATATGCAAGCCTGAGGAAAGAAAGACTAAATGATAGAGAAAGTTTGTTCTGTAGTTGGATTTCTCCATAGGCTGCAGCAGGACCAAAAAAGCTCATATGGTCTGTAGATCCATATTGCATTGTAAACTAAGCACATGCTGGCTAGTAGGTAACACAAGAAATTAGCAATGGCGTGGGCCATGGCTTTCAGAATAAAGGAATTAGATGGAATTTAAAGCCAAGGCAGTTTTTACCAAAAGTGACCAAATTTCAGCCATCTACTGACCATTTACTGTGGAAAAAAAATGGTGCTCTTAGTTCTCTTTTTAGAAATTCTAACAACTGCTCTTTAAAAAAAGAAAATAAAGAAAAATATTATATTACAATATATTATATAGATCATTTAAATAACTCCTAAGAGCCAGCTAATGTAAAAAAACAAGCTCACCAAATAGAGATGGAACATTTTAGCAAGAAAGGTCTGTAAAGTTATCGATTTTCCTTTTCTCCCAAATAAACTAGAATATACCTAATAAAGCTGCCAGTGCTTTTTCACTATAAGATTAAACAAAAGTAGAACATTTGAATTCTGTGGAAAAGAAACTGGTATAAAATCACAGGTGTAAAACCTAGCAGGGAGATGCTGAATTTCAGATATACCGATCATAAAATTCGATATACGTTACTCAAATGCTTATCGATCATTCACATAAGCAAATAAATGAAGTGAACACTGATTTATCACAGAATCACAGAATGGTAGGGGTTGGAAGGGACCTCTGGAGATCATCTAGTCCAACCCCCTGCCAGAGCAGGGTCACCCAGAGCAGGTTGCACAGGAACAGGTCCAGGTTCCAGAGAATGTCTCCAGAGACGGAGACTCCACAACCTCTCTGGGCAGCCCGTTCCAGTGCTCTGCCACCCTTGAAGTAATGAAGTTTTTCCTCATGTTCAGATGGAATTTCCTGTGTTCCTGTTGCCCCTTGTCCTGTCACCAGGCACCACTGAGAAGAGTCTGGCCCCATCCTCTTGACACCCATTGTTTAAGTATTTGTAAGCATTGATGAGGTCCCCTCTCAGTCTTCTCTTCTCCAGGCTAAACAGACCCAGTACTCTCAGCCTTTCCTCATAAAAGAGGAATCCTCCATTCCCTTGATCACCTCCATAGCCCTCTGCTGGACTGTGTCCAGTAGTTCTTTGTCTTTCTTGAACTGAGTAGCCCAGAACTGGACACAGTACTCCAGACGTAGCCTCACCAGGACAGAGTAGAGGGGGAGGATGACCTCGCTTGACCTGCTGGCCATGCTCATTTTAATGCACCCCAGGAGACCACTGGCCTTCTTGGCCACAGGGGCACATTTCTAGCTCATGGTCAATTTGTTGTCCACCATAACTCCCAGGTCCTTCTCTGTAGAGCTGCTTTCCAGCAGGTCAGCTCCTAACCTGTACTGGTGCATGGGGTTATTCCTCCCTAGGTGCAGGACCCTACACTTGCCCATGTTGAACTTCATTAGGTTCCTCTCCATCCAACTGTCCACCCTGTCTAGGTCTCTCTGAATGGTGGCACAGCCTTCTAGTGTGTCAGCCACTCCTGGAAGCAGTTTTGTATCATCAGCAAACTTGGTGAGGGTACTCTCTGTCCCCTCATCCAGGTCATTGACGAATATATTGAACAAGACTGGACCCAGTACAGACCCCTGGGGAACAACATTAGTCACAGGCCTCCAACTAGACTCTGCGCCCTCGATCACAACCCTCTGAGCTCTGCCATCCAGCCGGTTCTCAATCCACCTCACTGTCCACTCATCTAACCCACACTTCCTACACTTCCCACAGTTTCCCTATGAGGATGTTATGGTAGACAGTGCCAAAAGTCTTGCTAAACTGCTAAGCTGCTCCACTGCTCTCCCCTCATCTGCCCAGCCAGTCATGCCATTGTAGAAGGCCATCAGATTGGTGAAGCAGGATTGCCCCTTGGTAAATCCATGTTGACCACTCCTGATAACCTGCTTTTCCTCCACATGCTTAGAGATGACATCCAGAATGAGCTGTTCCATCACCTTTCCAGGGATGGAGGTATGTGTGTAAGAGCTGCATGAGAGGAACACTGGCTCCTTAGAGTCAAATATCAGACCAGTACACCCAAGGGAGCACAGTATCTGATGAGCAGATACATGTATGAACCACCACTCTGACCTGTGGACTAGATAAAGCAACGTATTCACCTGTGGATTAACCCTTTAGACTAGTCTGATGGAGTACTCGTTAAATGTTCATCATTTAAGTATTGAAAACTTCATGATCTAGCCCTGTGTGATTCAGTATGTCTTTAGAGAGAAGATATTACCAATGCAGATTGATGCAAACCTCAGAGTGTCTGATTATATGAAGTGATAAATACACCCACAATTCCTGCCAGGCCTAGAAGACCGTGAAAATTGTAGGATTTACTCAGGCAAAACATGGAATTTAATGAACAGAACTTATCAGTATGGAAGTCTTATATGTTATAAACATTGCTAGCATCATGCTGCCAGAAGAGCGTTGGACATGAATGCTTAGAAACAAAATACTCAAGAAAAAGGCCATTTTTTGCTTTTGCTTCCGAATTGCTTGCCTTCCTTCCTTCTCTCTTTGTAATAGGTCTTATGAGATCAGCCCTTCTACAAGTGAATCCACGTAAATTCCTGGCAATTTTTAATACAGGAGAGCTACCATAATTTCATGCCTCTTCAAACACACAGTGAGAGCAATCAAGGGAAAAAGAAATTAAAAACTAATTCTGCTATTTATTCTCCTCATTTATTTTATCAGTCAGCCCACTGTCACACTGAATAATAATCAACAAGACTTGACACACACACTTAGCACAGGGCAGACGTCTTTGCGGGATTCCAGAGAAAACTGCAAACCCAAGGCAAATACTGATACTGACGGAAAGACCGGATTAATCACAGCAAACATGATGCCAGTATTAACATTTCTGTTCACTCAGCTATCCAGGCAGGCTAAGTATGAAGCAAGTTTACCTAACTAATCACGTCAATACAGGGGGGAAAAAAAGGCTTCAGAGGAGTTTACTACTACAGACAGCTGCTGGTATGTGGAAGGTAAAGTAGACAGCATGTCTACAATGAGGTATAAAATTACCACAGGAGTATTGTGACAGACTACAGATAATTATTGCTTATAATGTCTGGCTGCAATTATACAATTCTGTACCATTTCACATTTAGTAGCTTAGTGCTGGAATTAAGAGGCTCTGATGACTGTTTAGAGGAATCCCATTTAAGTCTCAGTCACTTTGTGGGGTTGATTCAGAATGCCTCAGACAAAACACAAGATCAAAGTAAAACCATTGTTTAGTTCTCATTTGAAATCTGTTCTTGCTGTGGAAACCACCCAAGCAATTTTAGTCTTAAAGAATCTTAAAAGCCTGAGGGGTTTTGTTTTTTTTCTGTTTGCTTTGCCTTTTTTTTATTAAATCCGTTATGAAAAGAGTAAATTCAGCAGGGTCAGATATGACTGTACAGAAACTTGGGTGCTGAGTGGTGCCTGGATGCGCATTTAGGCAACAGCTGTGATTTGTGTGAAGCATATCTTTAAGAAAGATGATTTCACTTCTGCATCCCCTGATGGAGGAGCATGCATTCGGCTCCAGAAGGAGCATTTAGGCAAGTGTTAACAGCAGAAGTGCTGCAAGTGGACAAAGCGGAATGGAGTGAAATGTCCCTAGTCCCACAGGGCTAGAATTAAAAAGGTACCTTAGGACACAAAAAGGCATCTGCTGAGACTTTCATAAGTGCCCAGGTTCTCGAACTCCCTTTAAAATGAAAACTACACAACTAGAAGCTCTTGAAAACATTTCTAGATATCTCATTGCCCGTACCTCACTGTCTGACCAACTTCACAAACTTCCCTTAGAAACTTTGTTCCTACAAGGGGGTACGATTTTCTGTACCCATTTCTGTATCATTTTTTGTACAAAGTTCTGAGACACCATTTGGGAAACTGACATAGGCCAGAGACTGCCTGAAGTGAATTTGTTCTCCTCTGCACTGAAAGAGAGCAGATTATTATTTACTGCGCCTCTGAGTGCAGTATTTCCTTGAACCATTCTACAAAAGCACGCCTGTCTATGCCGTTTAAGAGCTTTGTTTTCATCAGATGCCAAGGCTGACTGAAAACGAAACACCAAGAAGAAACAGCTTGAGCTAGTGAAGCTCCAGACATCAGAGAGCTACCTTATTTCCTGACAACTCGGCCATCAGCTCCTCAGCAGCCCTCTTGGAAAGCTGACAAGAAACAGAGACCAGTGAGACAAGTAGCTCTTCACTTGTCAGGATTTCTAAGCACGGAGTTGAGACCAGAGGGTTTATGTGTCTCAGAGCACGTCCCATGTAGCCCCAGCACCAACTGACCCTTCACAGCAATCCCTTTCTTACAGCGAGTTTTGGAGTAGTGTATAAAATTTCCAATACAGTCAATGTTTACCATTACCTCTCCCTGTCCTACTCTATGTCAGGAGGATCCAAGGAGGAGCTGAGGTCCTGATTAGACCTACCTCCGCACAAGTGCTCCCCATTTCAGTGTATCCAAAGTGCTTACAGGGACTTGCTGGAACTGGTTCACTCAGATTCAGAAAATTCAAAAATGCTTAAATTTCATTGCTGCTTGCCCTTTCCTCCTAGGAATCAGTCTCTGTGCTCTCAGATGTTTTTATCCTTTTCCCTCGGTTGCAGAAATCCCTTTCCCACAGCCCTCCCCATGCTTTTTCTCCTCCAAAACAGCCCACACTCATGGTCTGTCTACATCCCTCAGGAAGCACGGCTTACAACACCTGACTTTGGAGTACCAGGAAAAGGACCACAGAAAGATCTCTGGAGGACACTTAGCTGCCTAACAACTCAGAGAAGCTGCTGTTGCTCATTCAAAAGCACCAAAGCACCCCAGTTCTTACAGTGTTTACTTCCAAAGCACTCATTGCTTTTGAAAACCTCACTAGATGCCTGTCTCATGCAAGGTACATACTTTTTCCAAATATAGCCCCAAATATCCTCACCTGCAATAAAAATGTCCACTGCAGACAAAGCCTCTATGCAGGTTTAGTGACAAACAAATATTAACACAATTAGCAATGTCCCTAAATATACATCAAACATTTCACAAAACAACTGACTGATCTTTAAAGGAAATTTGCCTTTTCCCCTGGATATAGTTTTCTTCTAGCAGAGGGAAAGAATTATGCTGTTCAAGAGGAGAGTTATAAATTTTACTACTGGGCTAAATACAATGTGTGCGTAAATCTGGCAACTGTGAAGTGTTGTTAAATAGATAAATGTTCAGTTTTTCAGCCCTGCCATATATCAAAAGGACCTTCCCCTACACTCTTCATCCTGACAGCTGTGAGCATTTTTAAGGGTGGAAGAAAACTCATTCTATTGTTTGAAAAATACCTGTAGAAAACTATGCTCTCCCAGCTAAAAGAATACTGCCCTTCATATTTTAATGTGAGTAGCAGAAGCCTGCTAGGTTTCCCAGTCTTAGAGAGGTTCATGGCCATGCCTGAGTCTCTTCCAAAGCACACATTTTGTTCTCCAACACAAAACTAAAGAAAAATGCAAAGCAAAAGGCCTTTGGCTTACTCTGGACTACTACCAGGGAAATCTTCGCACTCTCGTGCTTCTGTTTCCACACCATGAACCTCCTCACTTACTGCAGATTTTTCCTGCTGATTCAGTCATCCCTCGCATGCCTTGCATACAAAGACACATCCTGTTAGCTAACGGTTATTGTCTGTGAATTTCCCAGTAGCTGGCACTCCATGGCCAGGGGTGAAATGAAGTCCTATTCCATGAGCTCATAGTCTATGTACAAGACATGTTGTAATACGCTCTCATGCCAACCGCCATGAGCTACAGCCTACGGCCCAGCTCGGAGACTTTCTTCTTATCACTTTCCAGTGATGAAGTCTTTCCTGGGCATCAGTCCACACTTATATTTCTCCATATGTTACTTGATAAATTATATGTAAGAGTGAAGAAGGAGTCAACATGATCCATACGTTAGTGAATATACAACATTGCCCATCCACCACTGCAGCCATACAAGTTTCTTCAGTTTATAGTTTTCACTAAGTTAAATCAAGTTTAATATCACAGGAAACTGTCATGTCACTTATCCAGAAAGCACCATTCACAATTTAGAGCCCTATAAAATGATAATAAGACAAGAAATTATATTTCTTATTGACTGCCACAGTTGAAATGAAGCTTATTTCTTTTTATTAAGTACTTACATGGTCCTCATACCCTCTTACATATTGCCTGAGGCCCTCATTCTCTCCAAGAAAAATCACTATTAATCCTTGTTTGTGCCAAATCCCAGCAGTACAACAGTGTGCTCAGAAAAAGGTGCCATTTAATAATAAAGTTTAAGGTTATTACAGTCAGAAACAGTGTAAGCAAGCATAGATCACTTGTAGTTTTTGCTTTAGAATGCCTGGAAAAATGTTTCGTAATAAAAAAATCCCCAAATATTATGATTATTGTATCATGGAGGATAAAAAAACAGAGAAATCTGGCCAATATTTGATTGCACATATTGGAGAATCTGGTTATTGAGCTGTGAATCTTTACAGTTTGTAGGTTGGTACACATTAAATAGATCTTAAATTTATCTGATGTTTTTTGGTAGTTTGCAAATTTCATCTTGAAGGAAGAGATTTCTGTCATGTGGGAGGCTTTTTTGTGGTTTATGTGGACTCGCTTGTGTAAGTGAATCACTCTTCTGTGTCAGGAATTGGCAGTGTCCTGAAGCACCGAGTCACAGAATCCCACTAAGCAGGGAGAAAGGTTGCACACCCCTGTTTAAGATCCATCTTCCTCTGAAAGGGAAGATTTTGTGTTGAATGGGTACTCATTGATAGAGAGAGTGAGAAAAGATGGTCATGGAAAAGACCTGTTCCAGACATATAAGTGAGGAAAAGTGTGGACAACAAAATCACAGTATTAAAGAGAGAGGAACAGCTCTGTAAGAATTTGGTATTAATTTTTTTCCCCTCTTCCTACCTTCTTTCTCTCTCTCTTTCTTTTCCCCCTTCTTTGATTGCCTTTTTCCTCCCTCCGTTTCTTTTTTCCTCCTTCCTCTCTTCTTTCTTTCCTCTTCTTCATTCCTTTGTCCCTTCCCCCTGTGTATGTGCATACTTATATTCTTAGTAGAAATAAAGCCCAGAATAATTTGAGACTTCAGACTGAATTTCCCCAATGCTTCTGGTTTAAAAGTGGAATAAAAAGAAAAAAGTGGTGAGCCTGTTAGGGAACATCATCCCTGGAGCGTTCCTTAACTGCATTTCCTCAGAAATGGGGGAAATAATAGGTCAGATTTCTCCTCTTCTCAGGCAATATGAACACACCAACAGCTTGAAAAATGATTTAATCTACATAAAACAGGAAATTCTGTGTGGGATGGCCACTTCTCTTGAAGCTGAATAATTCTATATAAAATATTTAGCTTTTGGGGGGAGACAGACAGAATGACTGATTGCAGAAAAGCTTGTTACTTAGGGAATGCATGAAGAATATCACACTTCCAATTCATACCTCACAGAGGAATTAGAGGTTTTCTAAAGGTGAAATAACACATGACATTCCTATTCTTGAATGCCACTGAGGTTAGCACTTTCTGAAAGGCAGACAACTGCATTTCAGGTTGGTGCTCTGAATCACAGTCAGTTTGTGCTTTGGTTTTTCGTACACCACACAATGAGTCACAGTCTCTTTATTTCTTTTTATTTTTGCATATTTTATACAAAGTATAACAGCAAAAGCGAGAGTAGCTTCATACCCAAACATCCTGTGTTATATTCTGCTCACAGAGAGAATCAGACCCTCAGAACAGCCAACATACAAATAGTTAATAAGTGATGGCTAAAAATAAGCACACAGAATAGGCATGATTGAAAATTTGCCCTTTTCTGGAGCCTGGAAATCTCAGCATAGGTCCACACCTGCAGTCGGAGTCAACCTTAGTGCTACCTTCTGGCCAAGTCCACAAATCATTTCCACAAAGAAGTTTCTCATCTCGGAACTTAGAAACCCTGGTGAATGTTCATGGCTGGTATCAAATATGTCTTGCTGAAAAGTGCCATGCACATCATAAAATATGGACTATGACATCCTCCTCCTATGTAAGTGCACAAGAGACATACAGGCCCAGAGGAGTGGTAGATGCCCCGTCCCTGGAAATGTTCAAGATGAGGTTGGACGGGGCTCTGAGCAACCTGATCTAGTTAAAGATGTCCCTGCTCATTGCAGGGGGGGGTTGGACTAGATGACCTTTAAATGTCCCTTCCAACCCAAACTATTCTATGATTCTAAGTTTCTAGGATTCTAGGATTCTAGGATGAGGCTTTTCCCACACTTGTTCGTGGCCCATATCTGCCCACTACAAGCTATATCCATGAGAACTCATTCCCACATGGTCGTGGGGATCCCAGACACAGTGAGCCACTGTTTAAGACTTCTGTCATCCAACTTGACACAGGGGGCACCTCTCTGAGCTCATGAACCAAAGGGGAGAGAAGAAGTATTCTCTGCAACATCAGACTGTTTGTCCCAGTCCCAGCTCTTCTGAAGTACGCATCCAACACAGTCCAGCAGATTCAGCTGTCAGAAAGCCATCTATTAAACAATTCCAAAGTCCCTTCTTCTGTTATTTTAGGGCAACTTCCCCTTTTTTTATATAGCCTGTAGTTACAAAGGAGCTTGGAAGGAGGTTAATTCTTAGGACTCCCCTGAAGGACCCACACATCATGGAGGCAGCTGGGGCAGCTGCTGTGACATAAGGAAGAGGTATGTGAAGGCTCGGACACCTTGGTGGGGATGGCTTTCACAAGGGACACCAATATTGACATAGACCAATCCTAAATATCAGACTACGCATAGGAGTGTAGTTAATAGGAGTTTTAACCTCCTTAATTTTCAGTCATTTTATGTAAACTAGGCAGGCATTCTTGAAATACAGCAAGTGTGAATATCTGTCACTCCACATGAAGTGGAGCTTAAGCTCAAGCTGTTATTGTGCAAGTTAACAGCTCTTTACTAATGACCTCAGATACTGTCTGAAGACTGGACTCAAGGGAGGATTTTCCAGTGCACTGCAAGAACCGTGTTTGAGACAGGAGAACATGTCAAGATACTTGGGACTGTCACGGATGCATCCTCAAAGGCAAAATCCGCATGCCCTGGGACAGGGTATATAAACCCCAAAGGCAGTTTTGGATGGGGAGGTGGGAGGCTTGTTACAATCTTCTTATTTTCTTCTTTTCTAGTCCCTCAGCCTATTTTTGTGATGGAGGGAAGTTCACAGCTGCATTACCTAAATGCAGGAATTTTCAGGGCCAGCTGTGGTAAATTAGTTAATTCCTCTGGCTCATTATATCAGAGACATGCTCTGACAAGTTGAGACTGGCTGCTATTACAAATGTACAGCCTGGGAGGAAAAAAATACCAGTGTGAAGGTTCGGACCTTTTCTTCGTAAAGTTGCTTTAATTAGAAAACCAGACTCCAGGAGGCTTTGTTCTGTGAAAGTCCAATTGTTAAAGAGGATTGGGGGTGGGGAACCCACGTTTGCCCATCAAGTTACTGAGCTGTCCATCCCATATATCTCGGTTTGTGTCCTTTGTCCAAAAGTGGCTCTTATCGCCTGGGCTCACAAAGGGTAGAGAGAAGAGACATTTATTCCACAAGCACAAAGAACTACTTTGAAGACACAGCCCTTTGTTCACCTTCAAACACTCCTTCTGATGTCAGTTAAGGAGTATTGAAATTTGTCTGCATTGGTTGTTTAAAAAAAAATTTACACAGGTGGCTGAGAGACAGAACAAGCCCTTGTCCGATACTGCTGCAATAGTTTATGCTTCAAGAATTCAGTGGCAAACAGTGGGAACTCATCCCAAGAGGAAGAGAATGGGTGCCAAAATGGTCATGGGGCCAGCCCATGCTGGAGGTGAGCTGCGGCTCCTTGTGTTGCTACCGGTGCACGTGTTGTTGCACCAGCTATGGATGCCTGTGCTTGACAATTCATGTCCCTCACCTCTTCAGTGGTGAAACGGCCTTTTTAACATTTTTCAGCTATATTCAGTATAAATAAGTGAGGGACTGTAAGGCATTCAGGGAAAGATCTAAGCAAACATATGGGTGGCTGAAACAGCAGGACAGGGCGTATTTCACTCCAACACAGAATTGCAAATCTCTGCACGTCAACAGCTACCAAACTGCCAGAGGTATCTAAACTTGCTCCATAACACACATGGCAAAGCTGATGCTTCCAAAAAAAAGCAAACTTTTTGCAGAAGGTCAGTGCACGTGCAATTACTGTTAATGCTCTTGAAACCTCTTGGATTCTGCATGTGCATAGACCAGAGCAGGCACAGAGAGCTTGGTGCTTCCCGGAGGTAGCAAATTCTGATTGATCAGAAGACAAACAAGCACAAGTAGTCTGACCAACTCAAATTATGGGCAGAGAGAACACAGTTAGGCATGCGCTCATGCAATATGTCATAAATCTACCTATGCACAACTTTTTGGGCTCCACTAACGCAGGCCATGCATCAAAAAAGTAATAATTGTATTTCCCTGGCTTGTTGTTAATACTGCAGTGACTTATGCCCTTGGAAGCAATGGTGGCAGATTTACCTCTATTTCAAAGTTCTCTGGATGTTAAAAAATTAATTATTATTTTTGAGCAATCTGAGATTAGCAACCCACTTCGAAAAGAGCTGGGGGGAGAGAGAGAAGAATCCATCTGAGAGAAAATGAATATCAGGCAAAAGAAGGAACACTGTTAACGTAGAAACCACATTTCCCTTGAAGTTCCAACAGAAGGTAGAATTCTTAATAGAAAACACATTTTCACTATTAAGTAGGAGAAAAAGTATATATATTTACATGGATATTTTTTTTTGTTCAAATCACCACAGGACTGAGGAGGCAGATGTGAGGGACAAGAGTGAGGGAGGGAGGAGGAAACATCAAACTAGTTTGGCATCCCTCCAAGACTAGTTAGAGATGTTCACAAATCCTCCAGGACCACAAAATTTGCCCAATTTTAATGATAACACAGTCACGGTACCTCATTAGTCTTATTATAGCCAATAATTTCTTTACCCTGGGGTTTTAGTCAGGAGCCAATGACTTTGCCTATGCTAGGAAACAGGAGTGTTCCTCCAAGCTGTGTTTTAAACAATGCTGTCACCCAGAGGTGGTGTATCCCCAATCCACATCATTGCTGTGAATATTTTTGCAAGGACTGCCCAGGAATAAAACTTTTCTCAGGTGCTAACACAATTCATATGGTGGATATGACTGAGCTGAAAGGGAAAAAAAGGTTGAAGGAAGGAGTAAGTTTGACTTTTCTCTGGAATATAAAGCAGGATGAAGATAGGAGCTAAAAGCAGTGGGCAAACCAAGCTGTGTTCTGATCCTCCAGGAACATGTTTAATCTAATTTATTGGTTGAGTGTAGCTCTGCTGCTTTGTTTTTGGAGTCTTGCTGCTCTTCTCAGGACCATAGGTGATGGGACCTTTCCTGTCCAGACAAGTTTGGAAGCCTACACCATTAGCAAGTGTATTTATATGTGACCACACGAGGGTGTCCAGGGTGTCTGTGGGCTGTCTGATGTAACACTGGGTGGGAAGAGGGGGTAGACCAGCGAGCATGAACAATGTCCATGAACAGCTATGTGGGCAATCTTTGAATCAAGACTTTTCTTGTCAGTGCCGTGAGAGTGTGTTTCAGAGCCCTATTTTAAGTAGTAATTTGATGGAAATCTTTGCAGTTTATTCTTATAATATATACTAATTAAAATAACAATTCAATAAGGAGCTAAACTCCTCTTTCACAATACATGAGGGGGGCTTGGAGTGAACTAATGCCCCAGGAATATTCCAATATTGATTTATTTGATGTCATTCTTAAAAACACTTAAAATATTTTCAGGAGCGTTTCTGTAACTCACCTCTGGTTCGGATGCTTTACTAATATACATTTATGCCTAATGCTCTATATTTGATGAAAAACTTTTGTGAAGAGAAGGTCTCAGTAGTATCTGAAAAGTGCCATGACTTTTCCATCCTGACACTCCTGGGTCAAGGATTTAGAAGCAGCCAGAAATTTTGCCATATCAAATTAGTGTACCCTGAACAGGCTGGGCTCATTGGCCTTTTGTCTTTCTTGCTCCCAGCCCAGAAGGTATCAGGTCACTGTCACGATTTTAACATAATGAAGCTAATTCTTAAGTGAACAATGAATCAAACTTTGGCCTAATCCCCTAAGAGACATCCCATGTACCTGGGTGCCAAGCCCCAGGATATAAAGACAGGGCAGGCTTTGACGGGCTTTGAAGAAGGCTCAGCCTGCGTATTGAATAACTGCCAATGCACAATGAAGACCGAGGATTTATGGCACCCAGCTTGGGAGGCCTTGAGTGGCTTGGTAATGCCAAGATAGGTACCCAGCTGGAGCTGCCCAAACTTCCCTGGGGATCAGCCATTTTAGATCAGGATAAAAATTTGTACTTTATCTGAACTTCCAAGTGATGACATATGGCCATCACATCTGAACAGACTCTGCATGGGGGCTGCTTCGTTTAATATGTTCACCTTCATTCAAAATTGCTCACACAAATACAGAGAAGACTGAGACTTCTTCACAGACAGGTATTTGCTGTTTGTCTCAGCTTATCAACGGGAAAGAAAGTTTGTGCTGCTGCTAGCTTTCAGTAGCTACAAAGGGTGGCTTTTCAAAAGGGGAAGGTATAATCTTGCTCTCCTTACACAGCAGTATTTAATTTAGATTCCAGCGCATTTACAGCTCGAGCAGAGGGATGTCAGCTCAGTCACTCGGTTCCAAGTAAGTTTGCAGCAGTGGCATTTGGCAATGACAATTAATAGTTAAACCAGCAAAATTTACACAGAAATATCTGACACTGAGTAAACAGGGAGATCCCAATAATTTAGTTTAACATATCCAATTTTGCAACTGCAACCGTGTTTGACAGAAAATATTCCCAGCCATTTTCTGCCAATATCTATAATGAGAATCAGAAATGTGAGGGTGTAGCTTAAGCAGTTTGAGAACTTACTGATTCCTGAGTGTTCATAACAGCTTCCATTTCATAGCTACAGCAATTGCCTTTAAGATGGACAAATACATGTGTGTTTATATACACATTTAAAAGTTTTAAAGAAAAGTTCTGGGATCAGATTTCCCCATTTTATAGGTTGCTGTGGAAACAGATTAGCCCTCTGGAAATAAAAGCCCATGTTTGACTATAATGCAAAGAACAATCCATAGCATGAAAGGAAAGAACAGCTGGGAGTTGGAATAGTGTAAGCTGACATGTCAGACAGTAGCCAGACAAAGTGAGCCGGGGACTGTCTGAAAAAAAAGGAAGGCGGGGGAAAAAAAGTAAGAACTAAGCACTGTCAACAAAGTCTGCAAAACGGTCCAGCTGTTCACTCTCATCATAACTAAGAAAATAAGGAGAGAATTCCAGGGCTGAGGATTAAATTTATGAAGAGAGGAAAACCTGAATGGAAAGAGTGAATAGGATTTCAGACAAAACAGACCCCGCACGGAGGTCTTTATTCGGAAATAACTTGGAAAGCACAGCGCTGGGTTCCGGACAAAACACACATCCCTCTGCAACCTTGTGTATAAAAGGCCAAAAGGAATCTTAATACACTGCATTAAGCAGACTTTTACAGAAAACATCGTTTGTATAATTTCATTGTTTCAGGCTGAGCAGTAATGTCCTAGGCAGCTAAATAGATTAAGAGAATTTGAGAAAAGGCATATCCAGCATGGCAGAAAAGGCTAAAAGGTGAACAAGTTTCACCACAAATCCCTGCTGAAACCTGAAATGAAAGCCCAAAGGACTTCTGATATACTGTAAATAGCCCGTCAACTCCTAGAGCCTTAAGTGATGTCTGGTCTTTTTTTCAGACAATGGACAATTGAATCCAAGATGAACAGTTCCCAGGATTACGCCCGCACTGAGCGGCATAGAGGGAAAGAGAAGTGTTAGAGAGGTTAATTCAGAGGCATGCTTACCTCCCAAACAAAGGCATTCAGCAGTACGGAACCTGATTAGGGACTCTTCAAGAAATACAAATAATGTCATTCACGTTGCATAAGCAGCTGGGACTATGCATGGGTGCATAGTTGAAAATAATAATGAATGCACTTTCTTCTCTCTGGTTTGTTTTTTTTTTTCTTTTTCTTTTTTGAGTAATGGCCTCTCTGTCCAGTGATCTCTTAGGAGCAAAGCCAGCTAAACAGCTAGCAACATGATTGATTAAGAAGATGCTTTGTTTCCATTGTCTGTGTGATCACTCCAGGCATTCAGCAATCTAATCTGTTAACTCCTGCATCAGTAAGAATGTTATAAATCAGGAATAAAAAACATAAACGCCTAGTGAGGAAACTTCATATTCTTTAGATGAAACTAATTATGAGTGTGGATTTCATTAGTGATAGGACAGCTCCGAAATATCATTCATAGTTATTCATCCATGCTCTGGTACCCAAAGATAACACTTGCAAATGCCATGGTAATAATAGGATAAACAGGTTGAACTAATATCCAAAATAGCATGTCATCTGGGGTTTCAATATTTACATTTGATACCACTTAAATGATCAGGGTGTGAAGAAGAAGGGCACAAGATATGTTAAGCTTTCGTAAATCTCTCACTTTTATCGTCGTCATGGTGCATTTGTGTAAGTCATCTACCAGTTGTTGCTTTTGTTTATGTCCAGCAGCATCATCATCTTTGCCAAACATGGTCTTAAGTATCTTAATCTACTTGCTATTTTGCTTTTTTAATTTATTTCACTAGATAAGGAAACACCCCATCCGTCCCTCCTGACTTCCATGGTCTTTCTGCACGTCTCCCTTGCCACTCTGCTAATCTGCAACATTACAGCTCTCATCATAAAAAAGGTCAGGTTTCCAAGGGAAACGTGTGGCCTGTGGTTCAGCAGGCACGGAGGCACCTCCAAATGTGTTTCTGGCCCCTCCGCCTGCCGAGAAATGATCCCTCTGCTAGAACTCCACAGCTCTCACTGTTAAAGCCTTGCAATTTCAGCTTTGGCCCTGTGAAAATGTGTCCCGATGTCCCATCAAAACTGCAGTCACTTGGGGATTATTTTTCTTTACGTTTGCTCAGAGCGGAGGTCGATGTAAGCACTAAAGCTAACAGCCCGCAGGGGCAGGTTGGCAGCTGTTTGTGGTAAAAGCCCCTTGATTCAGGCCGGCAAGCAAAAGCTGAGACTAAAGGGCACGTCAAATTGCTCAGACTTCTGCACGTACATGTAGGCTGCAGAGAAGAGCAGAAGGTGGGAGGACAGTAGTTTAAACTGGATCATGTCCTGGAGAATAAAGCTTGAGATTATGCTACATTTCTCATAGGGGTTTTAGCTTCCCTTGCTCAGTGACATTCACCTTATCAGAAGAGTAACTGCACTGGATGGGAGTTGAACATGTTGACACCACCCCACAGAAGGAGTTGTGTAGCCGGGCTGACTCACAGGCGCTCCAAGGGAAACGAATCTCAGATCCACATGCCAACTTCCACCGCAGCTTTAAATCAGGGCAAAGTTTACTGTTTCCACAAGCACTTTGGTGGAGAGTGAGGGGAATCATGGGATTATCAGGTCCCTTGCCTTCTTTCCAACAATCTGCACACACAGGATCCCTCAATCTCACTACTGAGTCCAAGACACCAGAAGAGCAGTGTCACCCCTGCTGATGCACTGATTTTCCCTGAACCTTACTCATTATGACCAGTGTAATGCGTCCTCAGCCTGTGAGGAGCAGGCAATAAAGATTTATTCACAATTATTTATTGATTCAATAAATCAGCCTGGAAGTGACCGTCTTTTTTTCCTTCTTGAGCTGCCGGCGAATTCCAGTGTCTGAGCATCACCAGCAATATCTTTTTAGGCTGTTTTATCTGATGCAGCGGTGCAGCAATTCAAAATCCATCTAATGCAGTGACTCAAAATTCAAGATACATTGCTAATATTAGCATGGTAACTCTCATAGTATTTTTTTATTTTCCTGTTCCTTGAGTACACCAGTTTCTGTGACTTGGCTACCCACAAGACACGTTTGAAACTCCATGCTCATAGGGCAAGGGAACTAACACGTGGAAAACTGGGACAGACCTACATATCATTACCTCTTTTTCCAGAGGGAGAAGGGGGTCTTCTTGGACACTCGGACAAACTAACCTTATGAAAAGGGCTGAATTCCACTCCTAGCAAGAGAGATGCATGTTAAAATTCAAACAAATGTTCTTTTTGAAAGCAATAATTTGCCATTTGCCCATATTGGTATTTGTAAACAGAAGAAAAGAAGTCAGTCTTCATCTCACTGTGACTTGGTAGCAACCTGATTGTAGTGCCTATGATCAAGGTTTGTCCTGTCCCTTCTACAAACATGCTTTTGAAGTAAGCTACGTATAGAAACAATCCCACAGAAATAATGTCGTGTAAAGAAAAGCCAGGAGCAGGCATGGATCAGATAGCACCCTCATGGTTTAAATTACAGGTGGGAGTATAACTACGTGAAGTCAGCACACCACAGCGGAAGAGGTGTGAGCCTGTGGGGACACTGAATTTCCCTGAGGGAGCACAATTACAGTAGCAGCCATACGAAATTTCAAGCTGAAAAAGCACAGTGGCCTTCGAAGAATCTCAGTGATATTTCAAGCTGCCCATATAATAGATATCATACCCTGGCACTGACACGACTCACTTAAAATGAACCCAAGACTAGATGCAAACTTCAAACAATCTCAAGCTCCGGGATGTTTCACTTCAGGGTTTTGGTAGAGGGTGTTAGAAAAATAAGTTTGTCTTTGTGACATCGATCCCCAAAACATTCCTGCTGTTCTTGGACAGAACAAATAACAACTTTGACTTGCATCTTTGTATTACCAAGGTCACACATTTTACAGACCCTTATTCTGACTGGCTGCTTGAAATTTTGTCATCCTGTCATTTATATCTATGTTGAAATCCATTTGGTGGTTTTCAAGCCCATCCAGTTGCCCCTGAACAGTGCCCTTGGTACCTTAGCACTTTCAAAGGCAGCAGCCACTATAATGGCAGCACTTGCAGGTTCAGGGTCTTGGGCAAGCAATTGTGCTATGGCCCAGGAAAGGCCATCATGAGAATTTTGGGTAGTGCTTCTTGCATGTGGTGATATGTGAGTTATACCCATACCCTCTGGAAGATTTTCCATGCTACTATTGTGTTGTCCATTTAGGCTTCATCTATAACTTCAATGCCAGAGGGCATAAGAAATACATTCACTATGGGTATCCTTCTCCAGCTCCAGGTGGACAAAAGCTGTGGCTGCTCTTTAATACACGTGACACTATGGCCATGCCACCACCTGGGGAACTGTGTGTAAACCGTGCATGAATCCCAAGACTGGGTCTGGATGAGCAAGGGGGAGCAGGAAGGGATGTGTAGGGTGGAGGAGACGGTGCCAAGGACCCAGCATCCACACTGTACACATCTAAGGGGCTCATTGCAGACCACTTCCAGTCTGGTCTTCAGGAGCCTGGCAGATGGATTGTGCTAGTTGTGCACATTTTCTGGGTTAGTGTCATCCAAGAAGAATGCAGCTTAGGTTCTGCAGGCCTCCTCTGTGATGTGGACCAAAGCATAGTCAGGAAGATTCAGTTCAAAAGCAATCTAGTCAGGAAGATTCAGTTCAAAAGCAATCTCCTGATCTATATGGAAATACTAATGCCAACACAACATTAACTGAATCTCAGACTGTTTCTTGGCATGGAGACTGATTTGCAGAATACTGTGCATTTCCACAGTATTATACTCTTTGCCCTTCAGAATATACTGGCTGCGTGCACACTGTCTCCTGGGAACGGTGCTTTGCTTGTGTTTGCATCTGAATAATAGCTAGGAGATACTTAGGAGAACAGTATTTTGACATGAGCCAAAAGCATGCCAAGAGCCATTCCAAAAATGTAACATTTAAGCAATGTAGATGACAGAGCTCAAGTACCCTGAATATGTTTCTTGGCAGGGTTTAGTGCTGGTACAGATGTAGTCCTGGTTTCACAGTGTCCCCCTCAGACCCCCCCTGAAACCAGGTTGCGGTACCAATGCCCTGATGCAAGTCTCATGGCAAAGTCAAACCCAAAACTGTGGAGGGGTGAATGTTACTTTCCTCATTTTGTTGGGCTATGCAACACCAAGAACAGTATTTGGTCTTCAGTAAGAAAGCCATAATTTTTACAGTGATCTGCACTGAACTGCTTTGCATTAAAAATGCCTGAAGTCTTTATTGTCATTTTAGAGGGATTGTCAGAAGCAATAGCCTGATCACCTTTAACCGAGAACAATCAGCTCTTACAGCGAGTTTACAGAGTCTTTAGAAAAGTGGGTGGAATTGATTAGTTGTTGATGCCTCTTTTTTCCTTTCTTTATCTTCCCAAGCAGCTGTCGTTCCACCAGAATAGCTTCTGCTAAGAAATTCTAGGAAGTGCATCTATAGGGAAAATGCCTCTCACAGTAGAAGACATTTGGCAAACGCATAGCAGGACATCTCATCTCCTCCCAAATTTCTGTTGACTTCTCCCTACTTCCTACTGCCCTTCCACCCTCAGGTCTTGGACCTATAAAGGCAGAAACAAGACGCACAGTATCAGCCCGCAGCAACAGAAAATGACCTTGAGATCCTGCTGCCAGTAAGCTTAAAAGTGGGGTTTTGAGGGCAAAAGGTGAAAAGTCCAGATTCAGCTGAATATGAATGTATTATGATTTCTTTGTAGTGGGGCATGCTGACCTGATCTGTACCATTATCTCTGCTGTCCATGTGAAATAAATAAAAGAAGTTTCTTTGCAGAGCAGATTGCCTGAATGGCATATTCTTGCTCCAGACACTACTGTGTTTGGACGAGTGGGGGGAAATAAATAACTCCCAGATAGAAGTCAGTTATCCATAAAATGAGAAATGAAAAAGAGTGTGGCATAGAAGTTGTTTCAAACAGTGTTTTAATTTTCAGGTTCTGTAAATAACACAAGGGAAGAAATTCCACATACTGCGTTGGACTGATAAAGTTGGAGCTGTTTCAGAAGATGATGGATGGACCCCATCGTTAGCTATACTAGGCTAAGGACAGAAGAGATATGAGTCCCGCTGACAACGCTGCCAAAGATTTCTGTCATGACGTCAGACGTTTCACTTAATCTCTTGCTACCTCAGCTCCTCGTCTGCAAGATGGGGATGCTGATGGATTATTTGTTCTTTATGCTGTGAGCGGTCTATTGTGTCTTTGTACTGCAGCTGGTGCAATGGACCAAGCCTGGACTGGGAGACTTGGGGCTGAGGGTGCACCAAAGGAAACCAACGCAGAACCCAGTGGAAATACTAGTATCTACTTAAATTGCATATATGCAGCCCAAAGTACTGTAGTGATCTGTTTTTCATTTTTCTCCCTTCAGTCTCCACTCAGAATCCTGCAATATTTAGCAGGCTTAGCTGTCCACCCAGCTCTTAACCCAGGGCAGTTAACACATTGCTGGGCGATTATTAAATCTTTGAGTGAAGAAGAGCCTCTTGTGTTTTGTTTGTACTGCCGCCGCACTGGAACCTCACCTTCTCCTCATGCCAGAGGGGATTTCAAGGCAGATGCTACGAGAACACATTGATTTCTTCTAAATAAAAACATTGAGTGTCTTTGCAGAGCAAGTGGCTTTTTAAGCCATTGGGGTATGGTGAACTCCTTAGTAGTTCCATGCTCAACGAGTCTCCAGGGATATATTGTCAGAAGGGGCAGATGGAACAGGTGTGTGATGAGATCGTATATTTTGCTGTTTCCTTTGGATTCCTTTAGTTTCACAAAAGACTAGGTCATGCCCTGTATTGCTCTTCCCTCTTTGTTATTAATTTCCACAGTTCCTATCACCAGGGAAGCCTGACTTCTCAGTTCCCAAAATTGGAAAAAAGCACATAAATTGCATGTACCACCCACCCTGGCGTTTTCCAGATTGAAATGACTGTTGCTGCAACTGTTGCCATCAAGCACACCCAGACCAGCTGTTAGAGCCGATAAAATACAGACACAGACAAAAAAAGCCAAAGCCAAACCATAACAAAAAGATCACTCCAAGTGATGGACAAAGCTGGGCATCCCCCAGCTCACCTCGTGCTCAGGCTGAAGCTCTGCCCCACCAGAAACAAACATCTATGGTCCCCATCCTCAATGGAGGGGTCCTCTCCCTCCAGCATCCACCCCAGACTCGGGAAGCCAGGAACTCCCCTCTCTCCCCCATGGCTGATAAGGGTAATATTTAAACCCTTTTAGAGGAGAAGCATGAATTTGTGAGGGCTGCAGAAGGTACTAAGGGATGAAGATTCCTGGTAGCGCTATGCTCAAAAGGCAGCAAATACCATCAAGTCTTGCAACACCTATTAAACCTCCCGGAACAGTAGCCTGGTCATCACGCTAGGACTGTGGTAGCATCGCTGTTGTGTACATTTGGCGTTCCAGTAGATGTACAGTATTGATGCGTTGCTAATTGCCAGCTACCTGTTTCTTCATCTGCTCTTTCTTTTCCATCCTGGAAAAACCCCTAACATTTCCCCCCCACACACACTCCTCCTCTTCTCGTCAGAGTCCAGGGACTCCTGTTACCAACCTATTTCAGAACCTCGTCTTCTAACTGTCTTGTACCTCTTTCTGTCTATTTTAGGTTGAAAAATCTCCAGAGCTTCTCCTGAATCTTACAGTGCAGTGAAGACCTTGGCCCCAACTCATTCTTCCAGGTATTGCTGAAACAGGCACAGTGATAAATGAAAAGTCTGTCACTGAAAACAAAATATTTTTTTGTTGCTGCTACAAAATAGTCATCCGTTCACTCCATAAAAGGCAGGAGATGAAAATGCCAGTATATGGGACCACTATTATAGCATTTTATGTGTATGCATGAGTACTAGTTTGGTCTTTTTCTTATTTTACTAATCTACATAGCATGGTCATTTTTATACCGTCTGTGAATTACGGGTTTTCTTTCTAGATATCAGCACATCCTTCCAGGGTCTGAGGCAGTTAGCAATTACAGTAATTTAGCTTCAGATTTAGCAAGGCTTTATGGTTTGTGGGAATAAATGGATTTTTGATACAGTAGCCAAACACAAAAAAAAAAGGTAAATAAAAAATCAATCAGGTTTACTTAACGTATTCCTTTCTTTTGTCTCCCCCCTGCCACTACTCAAAAAATGATATAATGTATTTTGGATTAAGCGAATGTCTTAGTCAACTCTAAAGAAAGATTTTGGGTAATTCTCAAATATTTATTTCTAAAATTGTGTTAGTTTGGTTTGTTTTTTTTCAAATTTAAATGATAAAGATATCATTTCAAATCAGGAATTCATTTAATTTAATTTAGAAAATCTTTTTTTTTAAATCCACTTTATTTTCTTAATTTTCAGAAGTCAAATTATTTGCTGAATTTAACCTGAATTAGCACATCTTGAGGCTTACGTTGGGGAATGAATTGTTAACCGACCACGAAAAGGTTGTCATACCTTACCCATGCCTGGAAGGACCGTCGAGTGAGACAGGTCTGGGTTTCAAAAGATCTCGGGGTGCATCCACAAGGGAGGCTGCTGACAGTCCCCCGTTGACTGTGCTTGAGCTCTGCGGTGCCGTGAGCCAGGTACGGTCCAGCAGCCGAGCAGATGCATTAACAAAGCCGTGCCTCTGAGCACACAGGCTCTTTTGTAACCCCAGATACGATCTCTTGCCATATAGCACAAAAGGAAATGGAAGTGAGTAAGGGATTTTAAAAGGATTTTAACATTTGTAATCATGACCCATCTTGTAGCCTGCTCCTTTCACGTCCAGTGAGGCGTGGAGGCTGTAGCAGGAGGGGAAAACTGAGGCTGGCACGCAAGAAGGTTTGCCCCAGACAAGCCATAAGGCCGGGCTAATTCGGCTGTAAATCTTCGGAGCTGACTGGCCTTCTCTGTGAGCTTCTGGCCTTCTCTCCTGGCCTTTTCCATGTAGAGAAAGTCCCTCTAAATCTCTGCACCACATGCTAGGACCTTTGCATCTGTCATAGTCTTCTCAAACTCTCTCTCTTCTGGCATTGCTATGTGCTAACTGTCACCCTAAAAATGAGAATAAATAATAGGAACAACACGAACAACACGAAAAAAAACAAGAAAAAGGCAGAAGAGGGGCGTGAATAGCTATTTTCTATCTGCTGAAGGAATACATCCCAGTGGAAAAAAATAATAACTGCTGCACAATTAACGGAGAAGAGATTCCTGGTTTGAAAGCTCACCATGCATATGTCACATAGTCTTAATGATGACAGTTATCACAACACAGCCTTTGAAGAAGGAAAGTCCAGAAAATAAAACAATATATTTTGAAGGCAGCTAATCCCATGGCTGTATTAAACAATGTTTCTGGACTATCTAAACCCAGCATGGTTTCTGGCAATGTCAGGTTCGTTAGAAAGCTCTTCCCATTGCTAAACAGCAGGAGTGGTGCACCGTGACATTAGCTAGCAACAGTGGTGAGCAATCACCTCTTTTACACAGCTGTGGGTGTGCATGATTAAAAAATAAATAGGGGATCCATTTTCCAAGTGCTTCCAACACAAAAAGAAGAAGGGAAATATGGCCAAATGTCGGAAAATTTCTTCCCTCTTCTTCCAGCCCAAAAAATTTTAATTTAGCTTTTTGTAAACCACAAGCATAGAAAGACATATCCTTTAGATAATGTACCAAGTGGGAGAAAAAAAAAGGCTGAAAAAGATTTTAAAATGACAAAGAATGTACTGCACCCTCGATACAGGTATGAGAGGGTTGTCAGGAGAGGGAAAGTAAGCGTTTATGGGACCAGACTGAATGTCTTCACTGGGACTGATCAGGTTATTCCAGCAGAAGAGATTTTTCCATTAGCAAATGTGATTACCTCTGTATTGGTATATTCTGTGAAAACATACAGAATTTGATTATCTTTTTGCGGGCAAAAACAAGAAAATATTTCCAATGTCCTTAAAAGTTTGTTTTGTTATAGTGAAAGTACTTCGGATCTTGTTCAACTTTCATACTGTATTGAAGTTAATCTCATTCTTGACTATATTATAATTAATATTGTATAACATTTGCTTTCTTATGTTAGGGTACTGTAAAAAATTAAACACTTGTAACTAATTGAACTTAAATATACTGGCAAATGTATTCCATGAGAAAGTCCGTATTTCATATTTTGATTTTGCTTCAGAGCAAAAAGGCAAGCATGGTCTCAAGTGTTAACATCTTATGGTGCCAAGTTCCCTTTTGCAAGCAGGTCTGTAATTTAGGCACATACAGGTGCAGGGGAACATATACCAGAATAAAACGTATTCCTGGCAAGGAATTTGCCTGAATCAAAAATGCTTTTGTAAACTCCAGATCTCCAGATATCCTTAGACATTAAAATCCCTCTGTAAATCTGGCGAAGGGAGGTTACCGCCTGGAGACATTCAGTGCCATCCTTGTTCTCCCAAGAAAAAAGCTATTTCTGCTGGTGGTGGTGGCTGCACCTGATGGAGAGAAGAGGCTCCAGGCAGGTTGTCTCCCCCACCAGTCAGCAGAGACAACTCTGCTGACCTGGCTGATTGGACCTCCAAGCCTGCATGCCCTAGAGGCACAACGGTGCTGATGTCCGTCATCCCACTATGTTCCTGAACATGCAAGGCATATCTATATGCACCACCGGGAGGTAAAACATCTGCTTCACTTTCTGCACTGATGTCCTTCAGAGCTGGATGGTGGGGTTTGGCTCCTGCTTTGCAACCACATCGGCACAGAATTGAAGACATGAACGTGGAAATGGGAACCCGCGGGGGCTGCGCTTGAAACCCCGGGACTTGGAGCCAAGCTTTGAAGGGATTAGATGGCTAATTCTCACTGAAAACAGTGGGAATTCGGGACGCAAACGCCTTTAAAAATGTCAGACTTTTTTTTAGCAGACATCAAAATAAAATCTGTGAGTCTTACAACATATCCTCAGACTTTAAAAAATAACTGGTTTAGTTAAGTAGGTTTTCATTGGAATTTTCTCAGGTTTCTGAGTTCATTTTTGTATTATATTCCACATATATCTTGTTGTAGGTAGCTGAAATGTAAATAACCATCTGGAAATTCAACCAGGGCACTAGCTGCTATTTTTTTTCTTAATGATACAGAATTGTTGACAATTGTGCACAGCTGTATGTCTTCAATGGCAGCTTACCCCTTACCAGACTGAAGGTGAACTGACAGGTCTCTTTACACCCCAATACAAATGTGTGTTAGTAACATTTAGGGGTGTACAAAAGCCTGGCAACATGAGGTTCAGTCCAAGCTTCACTGGGGCCTTTGCTGGTTATCTGGGCTGCTGGATGGGACCACAGCACCTAAGATAGTACACACCCATGTTCAGGCAACAGAATCTCACCTAGACATCCATGTTAACATGTCTTCTCTCCGCCTAGCTCATCCGGCACTACACTGATGGGTCCTACCATCAAAATAAGTTATCACTTTTCTGGATTGAGCCAGCTGAGTTTTTTGGTTTTTACTGGATGATGAAGATCCTAAAAATAATTGGTGAAGCTGTGACAATCTCAAGGTTCCACTTCTGGTCAGTGGCAAGATGCATGTATTCTTCGTCATCTCTGAACTGCAGTCCCAAGTATGATTTCTGCTAAGAAAACTTGTGCTGGAGTACAAACAAGAAGATAGTTCTGGCAGCAGGGACAGTAGCTCCAGCTAAGCCTGTGAGTACTGCTACTACTGGTGGTGCTTACAGCTACTAGTGTTAGCTACTAGCACAACTGTACACACCTACATGTAGACACCTAAATGTAGGTGTCTGAACCTGGAGCTGGAACCACCCTTACACTGTAGATGCCTCTCAGGGAATCTAGTTGCCTAAAAGTAGGCATCTAGCAACGTTTGGTATGTGACAGGGTATCTCACCTGGCCTCCAGCTGCCATTCCAGAAAGGTCTGCAACTTGCCTAAGGTACGTTGCTATATCTGAGAGCCCCATGTGGATGTCTTGGTAATCCTTAGACATCCAAAATAAGCCTAGCAACCTGTGTTTAAGCAGCTAAAACCCATCCCAAAGCTACATGAGATGAACCCCTGACTGAGTAACTGTACCAGGACAAAGATGGGTTCAGTCCATCTCCTATTGGAGTCAACAGCATAAAACACATATTTATTTGTTTTTTAATATCCTTTTCTTCTTGCGTATTCCGTTTCTTTGATGAAAATAAATGCTGATAAATACAGAATAACACCTTCTATATAAGATATAAGATAGTCTTCCTCCATCAGGCTTTGCTAGAATTTTAATTTTAAAATACTTTCACATACCGTCTATGTCACTTCTTGTAAGGTCCAGTTTGATTTTAGTTTAAGTGACATTTAATCATTGTATCATTGAATCAAATTCATCAGTGCTGTTTGGAAAGCACTACCTGTCTTTTCCAATATAAAACTACCTCCTTTAATGTTCTCTTATATTATTTAATTTAACCCACTGCAGACATCTATCTGTTATTTCCTCAAAAATGTACTGCAGTTGCTTACACCAAGGAAAATGAGTAAAAAAATTAAACTCATAATACTGGAGACAGTCAGATGCTTTCTTTTTGGTTTGTATTTTTTTTTTCTCTCTTAAACAATCAAAAAATAATTCCCAGCAAGCCTGCTGAAGAGAAGGAATAAGATAAACGGCCAGAGTTCAGTAAAAACAGCTTTGAAATGTAGTGGGGCTGTGTTATTACACGGTGCTCCTGCTTACAGCCAGCATATTTTCTCTTTATTGTAAGGCAGAGTTCAGGCTACCTGTATTTCCGATTGAGCCAGACACTGCTCCTCTTCCATTTAACTCTTCTTTATATGACAGCATTTTACCTGCCAGTAGGTTTATTATTGAGACATCTTCCCTGTGACTTGAAGGATTTGTTTATTTGAGGTTTTTAAAGACCGTTCCAATTTTTATCTTCTTTGCTTGCAGTGACAGAGATCAAACCTAGGTGAAATTACCACCGTGTTGTATAGAGTTGCGTCACTTCTTGTGACTCCATAGATTCAGTTGCATTACCTATGCATCTTAGATGTGCCTGCCGCCATACCTATCAGCATAGTATCTGCAATATGATGGCTTTGCAAAGGCAGTCATGTCTTAGAGACCCAGTCCTCATCTACAATGAGGGAATCCTAAGCTAGCAAAGAATAAAAGTACATAAAAACCCATACCATTTCAAGGTTTTACTATAAGAGGTTGGTGAAGAATCTAAAAGGAGATAATGATAACAGTAAACTGAACGGCGCACGGGTCCAGCCTTGATCCCAGGCTCACAGTAGTCACCAACAGAGCCCTGGTGCAGCTCTGGCCCATGATCCAACCCAGCAGCCTGGAAGCCAGAAGAGAGCAGACCCGGGGCTGCTCCCACTTGGTGGAGAGCCACGAGTTTTGGAGGAGAAACAAGCTCAGCCAAGGGCATATGAGCTGCAAGCTGTGCCATGCCATTCTGCAGGAAGCCATGAAAATAGTCCCTCATCCGTTCTATTTACTGGTATGAACATCACCTTAGCAACTTAATCAATTTTCTGGAAAGATCCAGCAAAGCCTCTAAGCAATTGCTTCATCCGGATGAGTTCCTACTCACAGATTCTGGCAGGACTTTTTTGTCACATGCTTTACTGGCCTAAAGGCTTTGTTAGATTAAGTCCTAAACAAATATCGAGACCAGAACTGGGGATAACCTTTCTATGCAGAAATAACCACCCTGGTTTCTTTAAAAAATCAGGTTTTTGTTCTTTAACCCAACATAAAAAGTATTTCTTATATTCCTTCTCCCCATCTCTGATATTTTCTTACACATTTTACCAAAGCAAGCTTCTCCTATGCTCAGTGTAGCTTTTCAGAAACTTTCATTCTTCATTTTTCTTTTCAGATCAAAGTTATAGCTTTATCAAAGCCCAAAAGGTCTAGTCAAGACGTACTGACCTCAAGTGTAACCCAGCCTAAATGTACAGTTCTGTGCTATTGCTGAAAATGTTCCTTATTGTATGAGATGTAGAAAGTTTAAACGTGAGCTTTTACAGTCCAAGCAATTAAAGCAGCAAACAGATGTCCGTGTTATGAGACCGACACAATCAAAGCTAAGGAACAGCCTGGTTCCTTTATCCCAGGTTATCAGTTTGGGATTCCTTCGCCTTGAGACTGCTCAAGTTTTAGCTCGTCCCTGAGCCTGTCTTCTAAAATGGGGATTAATGTTCTGTTCCTCCAGCTCAACTAAAGAGTGTCAGACAGGACAAGCCAAAATTGCCATGAGTGATACAGTAAGTCTGGGATAAACGTTATTTAATAGTGCTTATGGGTGACTTTGACAATATACTTAATTTGCCTAATTTAGCTTCACCCTGACCTGCCTGGCTCCATCCAGTGATATTTTACACTGTCTGCCCCACCTGGTCCATCCCTCTCGCTCGTGCTGCTCCCCTTCGCCCCCTCCATTTGTTTCCCAGCTGCGCTGCTGCACCCTCTGGGAGCCCTTTCTTCTCTCTGACCCCCTCCATACCACCGACTCCTCTTTAAACTGCCGCCTTAAAGCTTTCCTGTTCGCTTTAGCTTCTGATTAATGTTAAACACCATTTCTGTTCTTTGTATTTCCCCATCATTTGTTGCTAGTCTGCAAGAATACTTTTCTGGCACCTTTGCTGCTTTTAAATTCCAACTTTTCCTTCCTTCATCTCCGTCTCTGTCTTTGTACATTATTTTTCTTGTCGAGCAGCACAAGTGCCTTTGTTACCTGCTCATTTCTCATCTCTGTCCTACCAATTTCTGTAAAGTATTTTCACATCTCACATACCAGGGATGTGAAGTAAAAAGAAATTGTGTTCTACGTGGAAGGCATTTTCTAAGTGCTACACTGGTTGCTTGCTGTATTTGATGTTATTTTCTAGCCTTGGGAAACTCTATATAAACAGGAGAAAGCATATCAAGTGGGGTAAAAAAAAAAAAATAAATAGGCTTTTTGACCAGAAATTATGGTACACAGTAAAGAGGAAGGCAGAGAAAGTTTATGTCACCTCAGTAATTGCCATTTCTGGACAGGCTCTGCATGGGGCAAGGAGCTGCTGGGAAGCTTCAACCCAAGTCGTGTTCCTGTTGCTGTGATCCTCTGTCGCCACTTCGGCCATAATTGGATGTCATTGTGCTAGAGAAGAGGCACAAAGCAAAGGCGTCAGGAAGCAGACAATTATTCCCTTGTTAATTTTCTGTATGCAAAATTATGATTGTGGTAAAAATACAACCAAAAGCGAAACACCTCTAATAAACCTTCCAAAAGGCCCAGGTTGGCTTTCTGAAGACTCAGTGACAAATTGCGCATCCAGTTCCCACGCCCAGCTCTGCTGATCTGCTCGCAGAAATGACCAGATGCACTGGTAATTATACAAATACATCATCACTTCCCTTTCCACATAGCTTTAAACTATCTGCCCTCTGGACAAAAAAAGAAAAATCCCCAAATATTGTGATGATGGCATATCCTTTTAATAGCATATATTTCTCTGAGTCCCACTGACTGTTGCCTAAACAATAATTCATGGACATAAATTGACATATTTGTAATGAATATAGAAATGTATCAGTGAAATTATGACCCATATCTGGGGTTTCTGTGAAAAACTAATGAAATTGAGAAGCAAAGAGCTTGACAGCATGAGACCTTTTATATTCATTCTCTGTGGCTTAGAGTCTGTGTTAATCCTCAAAAATCACATCTCAGAAGTCTGCAAAGGTGTTTGTATGAATTTAAGTTATTTCCTCGAACAAATGAGCAACTTCAGGAACTCTATAATCATTGCTGGTCCTCGCCAAGGTATCAAACAGGAAATTGGAGCACCCTATGCCTTCAAAAGCTGAAGTGAAGAGTTACACGGGGAGCATACATTATTCATAGAACATAAAATACACATTACCAGTACAAGAGAAAGCTATTTTCTTTGGCACAGTAAAATAAGGCAGCCTGAAAACCATGCAGTGGTGTGCCACTTGAGTAGAGCCCCAAGTCAAACAGCATTCCCTGCCTGCCAGGACCCGCGTTTCACGCGCCTGCTGCTGGAATGGACGGGGATTCATTTGTGATAAAGACTTCGGGTTCATCCACCATAGCACAATGCGCTTAATTTTGCATTCATGTTCTGTAATTACAGCAGCGAAAGAGATGGCAACGGTATACCATAAACCTTTTGTTGGTGTAAATTTGTACTGGAAACTCGCAGTGTGAAAAAGTAAAAAGTCTTTTGAGAATAGAACCTCAGAAGAAATAAAACACTAGGTGTGGGCAAAGTTTTCAAACAACAGAGTCAAGTTACATTTTAAATCAGATGTATTACTCTAGGCATTCACATGTAGGTAGAAAAGTTTAAACTAAGATGTCCTTATGGGCACATGTACTTGAGCGTATCTTGGATTTTTGACTAACATCTATCTGAAGATCCCAATGCTGTACATCTTGGATATTGAAATCTGTACTGTGAGCCAATGAAATAAGCTGGGATTCATCTGAACTAACTTCATTAAAGGTTAGGCATCTGGTTTGAATTAATCCTTTAGTTTCCTTCCGTAGTCAAGGAGGAAAGAGAAGCATTGACGAGGAATGGTTCATCTCTCCCATATCATATGTGCTGTCCCAGGAAGGGACGAGCATCTCTTTGAATGTGCCTCTGCATAGACTACAGTTGAATTTAGATTTCTAGCTCACATTAAAGGCTAAATTTGTACACACTGAAGCTAAAAGAGTTGAGTCCCTCCCAAAGGCGTGAGACTGAGAAATAAAAGATTAGGTAAGGTCCGGTCCAGTTTCTGTGCTGCTTTGCTTGATGAAGGTAGGCAAATCCTTTCGTATATTCATGTCTCTTTTCCTCCTGCCCTCCTTCATTTATCTAAGCTGTAATCAAGTAATACATTAAAACATTGAAAAAAAAAAAGAAAAAAGAAACACAGAAAAATATGGCAATAGGTTGCACAGCCTCCTATTAGTATTTTCAGCACTACTTTTATCCTGAGTCCTGCTCTTAAGCAACAACAGTTAACGAAAGTCCTGTGTCTCTGTTAGTGGAATTATATGAATAATGCAACATGATATTCATTTGCTTTTTTCATCCCACCATTCTTCCACTAAGCCAGCTGCCAGCTTTAACTGTCATTTCCAAGGACCTAAAGATCGGGTGGGATTATATACTCAGGCTTTTCTGATTAATAACTGTGTGAATCAATAAGGGGTAAGCCATTTAGCATAATATACCTATGAAATACTAAGTTCCCAAGTTTATAACAGCTCAATTTTTAGTTTCTATTTCTTATGCATCTTGATATAGATGTGCCTGTTAAAGTGGAATAAACTGTCATGGCTAGGGAGTAGATCACTTTCTTGTATTATGCTGAATACTTTCTTCTTGCTTTGACAAAATACAGATATCCTTCAGGAACTGGAAGCTTTTTGATGTGTTATTTATAGGCATTTTATTTTGCAAGTGTGCCGGCAGATTTTTGAATGGCGTTATGAAGAGACCGAGTCATTAACATGGAATTAGGTGCTACACTTTTTTGGTTTTTTCAGCCAGTGCAATTTCTTTCGATCTTTTCAACACTGTTTTTTACCTTTTAGGCTTCGTAATTTAAGACAATTTAAGATTAAAAAGAAATCAGAAAGCAGCAACTTCAAAACAGGAAAAACTTCGCCACTCATTCAGTATTTGGGGAGTGGAAATCTGCATTATCTTCCTTATCTGACTCCCATCCTAGCTCTGTTCTCTCACCTAAACAGCTAAGACTTGGGAAACTACCAAAGGGTAAAACAGATACGCTGAAAGGACTTGAAGCAGTTATAGGAAGCTGGATATCCTGAATAAACACTTTGATGACTACCATACTAGTTACCCCTTCCCGCACCCGGGCTGTTGGGTGCGGAGGTGGCGGTGACACCTCTCCAGCCCACGCAACAAACGTGCTCAAAGTTACTGCAGCAGAGGCTGACACAGTAAGCAAAGATCCCCGCTGCCACGGTCCTCATCAAAGTCAGATTTATATCCCTTCTTCCCAGCTTTATGTGATGCCTAAAGGCAAGAGAGCTGCAAGAAAGGCAGGTGCATTTGACAAGCCCAAGGACTGGTCAGTTCTGCCGTGATTTTCTCTCTTTCCCTCTCTTTCTTCCTGTTCTTGCCACTTCACCGCTTAACATCTTTGTTCTCTGGGGCTCTGTGATTTAATGTACCGTCACTAACAGCGATTCAGCCCTCAGATTTCCAAAGTTACGCTACAATTCTACGACTGTACTTATGAAATGGGCAGAAAAAAAAAAGCAAAGGTTACTAACTAGAGATCTCGTTAGAAATATTGTTCCTAATTGGAGACCAGCATTAATGAACTAACTGGGACAAAGGAAGAAAAGAAAAGGCAGTATTCGGAAGAGCCAGTTCCGTAATGAACTGTCAGGGCCTACTCTCTTCTCACCTAATTGAAATGTTGCTGCTTCTGCTGCCTTTTTTATTGAGTTGCCTTTGGCTTTCAAAATACTTCCCACAGACAGATTGACATGTGGTTTTATATTAACTTCTGGATTTCCTGCACTTCGCTTTTATAGCATTGTTTAGGTGTTGAGTGGTTTTTTACTCTTTTTTTTTTCTAAATAAAAGAAAGAACATTTTGACCTTATTAATAACAGTGAAAACTCTCAATTTTTCAAGTAATTTTCAGGCCCACGCAGCTTGGCCCACACAAACCTGTTCACATACAAGCACAGACTACACATAATGAGGGATCTGGTGGTTTTTTCATCTAGAATGGTGGTGACACTAACTGAGGACAGTAAGAGATGGATTAGCTTGTTTTGCCTCTCATTGTCATGTATTTTTTATGTTTATTTCCTTACATGCTTTTAAGTTTCTAAGTGGTAATTCAAGGATTGCGGTTCTGTGCCTATAAAAACAAATTTTTGGTACCAAGAGGAGGAACTGAAAAGACAGACTCACAGAAACTCCTTATACTAAATGATGCTAGTTACTAGAGTTTGTGTTTCATCAACAAAAATTATAATCAGTTCTCTCATGAGAAATGAAAAAGAAATTGGGTTGCCCTGCCGCAGGTGTGACCTTAGGATCGTTCCTGGTGAGAAAAAACCCACTCTTTTTCTAGCTCTTTTGGTCCCCAGAGTCATTCTGCAAAGCATTTGCTCTAAAACATGAACCATGTTTTCATCTCCTAAGGTACCCAAATTCCTTTACATCTACAAGCCAGTTTGCCAGGGAAGAGAAGTTGCCTTTTGTAGGGCTGCAGCCTCTTCTGCCGGTCCCCCCTCACCCTCTGCTGCAACTCCTATGGGCCCCAGGGACAAGCCTTCTACAAAGAGGGAAGATTTGGAGCTCCCTTGGCTTTTGTTACAAACACACTGCAAGTCTGTGAAAAGTATCACTCCTAGCAAAGCCAACAGTTTTACTATAGGTTTCAGCAAGACTAAGGCTTCCTTCCTTGCTTGCTCCGTGGTTGATGTTTCCTACAAGTAGGCTGCTGGGTCTTCACCCCCATGTGCTGGGTTCAAGGTTTCTCCATCATCAGATTAGAAAAAAATCAGAAAACTGCTGGTGTCTGCCACCAGGCTGATGTTTCCTTCCTCTGCAAAGCCCGGGATGAGGAAGAGGATAAGTGACACTGGCCTGAGTCTGGGTGGGAGGTGGGATCCAAAGAGACCAAGGGCATAAACTGTCCTAAGATTTCCTATCCTAATATTTCTATTCTAAGGTTAATATTTCTGTAACTAAGGGCCTTTCTACAAATATGGATATCACGCTTTCATTGGAATGCAACAATTAAATGGATTCACGAGGAGGGGGAGGGTAATTTACACAAAATAATAAGATAAAATAAAATACTAGAAAAAAGTCTGCCATGTACAAAGTAAATAATAATAGCATAAGCAGCTCAGATTCCTTCCTGAAACTGCCTAAATGAAGCTACCTGGCTGAATTAATCCAAGATAGAATCCGCCCTGCATTAATTACTATTGTATTTGATCCTCTTTCTTAAGCCTTAGTGTTCATTGCATTGCACAATAAGATTTTCTGTGTATTTTGTATTTACTTATCACCACTTAACTCCAAGTCTGAGAATTACTAACACCACAGGTTTATCATAGTTTAGTGCCATTTCTGCTTGTATCATAATTATTTTTTATGTTTCATTAAGTTTTTATGTGATTTTAGATATTCTCACAAATCGTTTACTTCATATATGTTAATTTGTTTTATTTGCATTTCTTTGTGATCCCTTTACAGCTAACTGCCAATTGCTACAGAATGAGATATTAATTCCATCATAAACTATGATATTTATTGCATACAGTTTAGAATAAATAATAGATTATGTACATTTAAATGACTAATTTGTCCTTCTATAATATTGTCCACGGACACATCGCAAAATGCTCTAAACTTCCTGATGTAAGTAATTATTAGCTGTCCCCATGTGAACACATAAACAAAGAGGCTCAGAGTGACTTGCTTATAGGTACTAATTTTAACAACCTAATTCAGAGCCCTATCGAGTCTACTCGTTGCCTCCAACAGGATTTGAATCAGTCTCCGAAAGCCAGCAGGAAGCAGAAAGCAGTCTCCTGTATCCTGTATCTCTGTTAGGGCCAGGTCTTCTAATTAACAATCCTGAAAATGATTCATCAGAACGAGAAGAATTTCATTTTATTTGTTGTAGCAAGAAGTAGGCTATTAACTTCCAAGGTCACTTTGGAGTCCCAAAGGATCATTAGCTGCCAAGGCCATGAAAAGAAATCACACTTGTGAATTCTGACTGATCAGTTTTGCTGCTGAGATTTTGTGTCATTTACTGTCTGGTAGCTCATAAATTCTTTCTATCACAGGCTACTGTCAATGAGTACTTTCTTCTAGACGGAAACTGTCTCTTGGAGACTGAAAAAGAGTTTAGTGTTCTGTCATCCACTTCATCTGGGTGGTTTCATATCTGCGGTAGAATATGTACTACCTGTATATAGCAGATGAAGTACAGATGTACCATAAAACATCCCTCATTTATCTTTACTTCCTAATGATCATTATTAGCTGAAAATTGATGGATTTGAAACCAAAGCTCCGTCCCTCAGGTCATCAATAATGATACAGCTAATGGCATTTGGTGACCCTTTAATATTTTTGAATTAACTACATCAGGCTGAACCCATGTCAGAGTGATCACTTGGTAGCAAAAGGGCACCAAGGGGCAATTTTTTCTATCTGAGAGAGAAAAAAAAGTCAGGGGACTTAACCAATCCCTTAGGATTCACAAGCAGAAAGGAGAACTCCCCATTTAAAACACAGTTTTCGCACGGGGGAGAGAAAAGGACATTTTCATGTCTTCATAAAAAAGCATAGGCCAAGCACCGTAGCAGAGCCCGTTATGGACTCGGGAGTGCTCCGGCAGACCTGGGACAGCCGAGCGTCTTCCTTCAGGAGCTACGGGAAAGCTTTGGTAACGCTGCGCCTTTCTGCAAAGGCTGCGGTTCCCCGCACAGAACAGCAAGCTTGTTTTGTGAATACTGTCAAGACTTTTGACAATATTAGCATTTACTCTGTTCGGGATGTGCAGATCTTTCTCCGTTCTTCTTTTTCAGTGCAGAAGCAGTGTCAAAGATAGGTATATCTCTCTCCAGCATGCCCACCCAAGGATTATGATAGAAAAATTTTTTTGAGAGATTTAGCTCAAGCTGTCATCTCTGGTTTATTTTTTCAGAAGCGAGTATGCAGCTGCATTTCAATCCAATCACAGTAAACATTATTCCACAAACATCATGATCCCTGCTCTCTTTACAGTGTCTAACTAGTGAATAGCATTCCTAAATCCATCGGTAAGTATGTGTCGCCTTCCCTAAATAGGCTTTCTGAAAAATCCTAGGAATGTAATAAGCTCTCAGCAACTGAATTACTTTATTGCCTACTACTTCACATGCCGTTGACAATTATTTAAGACAGAGGATAACACTGAAACAGAGCAGAGCACAGGAATATAAAAATTTCTGAGACAACACAGACTGCTGTAGACCTGCTCCAGATTTGTTGTATCACCATGAAGAAGTTACTTCACCCTTTTTTCTATTTATCACCCATTGTTTGATTTATCTGTCAACCCTTGTTCATCTTCCAGGCAAAGAATGGCTCCTGCCACATGAACGTGCAGGCAGAGCCCAGCACAAAGGGCCCCTGGCTGACATTAAAGAAACATACGTTTATAACTGATCCTCTGTCCAATTTTGATATACAGGTTGCAGATAACAGCACAATGTGTCGACGTTTTGAGGAGCAAAGCCCAAGACGATCACCAATGAACTTAACTTGGTCAGTTTAACAGTTCAATAAAGGCTTGTCGTCACCCCCCAGCCTATCGTTCATAGCAGAGTTGCTGAAGCAGGAGGGTACGCGTGTATTTCAGCACAAAGTGTGCCAAGGCTGAGACTAAGCACACTTTCACCTGAAGTTAATTTAAGCTGCTGGAGTTTGCACTGAAGCAGCAGAGATTCACACATCCATCCTGTTCTGCTGTGTGTGCCAGAAAGAGGAGAGGAAAAGGGAGAAACGAAAAATTTTGCCAGATGCTATTACAACCTGAGTATCTCATCTGGGGGGATTTGGAGTATTTTCTGTATATCTGTCCAAGATGTGGGGCAAGCCAAGTCAGAATGCCCAGCACTAGCCCAGGAAGGGCAGGAGAGAAGGGTGGTGGCCTGAGCCCAGCACCCCCAGAAGACATGGGCATGTAGTGATAGGAGCAGAGGTAATGATTTTAAACTAGAGCAGGGAAGGTTTAGATTAGACATTAGGAAGAAGTTCTTTACAACGAGGGTGGTGACACACTGGCACAGTTTGCCCAGAGAGGTGGTGGAGGCCCCATCCCTGGAGACATGCAAGGCCAGGCTTGATGAGGCTCTGAGCAACCTGATCTAGTTGAAGATGTCCCTGCTTACTGCGGGGGCGTTGGACTAGATAACCTTTAAATGTCCCTCCCACCCCAACACATTCTATGATTCTATGATTTGAAGACACTGCACCTGCCTGCGGCTACTGGGAGAGTCTGTGTTGCCACAGCACGCTGCGGTCAGCACCCTCCCTCACCTTCACACTCACTGTGCATGTGCCACCCTGAAACATGTACGACAGCACAGGAACTGAAAGAAGAAGAAAAGGCAGTCAGTACCTTGCTGGTTGCTCCAAGCTGCCTTAGGGCTCTCTTCAGCACACTCCATTGCACACTCTTCTTCGTACATCTCCAAAATGCCCTGCTGTATTTCATGCACACCTCACAAGCAGGGTGTTTTTCCACTTTTCTACCTGTAGCTTGTCTGACTTCCTCAACAGAGGTGATTTGTGCATTTTTCTTACCTAGGTGGAGGCTGCATGGCCAGACCATGTTTCTGGACATGCACTTCTCACAACCGATTAAGAGTACGTCACAGACCATGTAGTCATGGCTGAGCTACTCTCTTCCTCCCCATAGAGTCTTACTCTCTATGCACGTTAGAACACTGGTTGCAATTACAGCAAGACATCAACAAAGACGTTTTAATGAAATCTTTCTGTTTCTATGCATACATCTTTTCTTGTTTGAATTTTTTTCTGTGTCAGTTTCATCCATTTTTGTTAAAACTATCTGCTTCCATGAGAAATAACCCAACTGGATGTCAAAAAAGAATTTTTTGACAGAAATTGTTTCATGAGTTACAGTAGCTAATTAACATTTAGAAAGTATTTCGAAGCTGGAAAGGATTAGAGCAATGCTAAGTACGGTAGCAGTTACCCTCTTCTAGTCAGTAACAATTATTATATATCAGCATTTTTAAATGACATATCATCCCCACACTTCTCCCATCGACAGATAGAGACATACATATTGACAGTAGCATAAATAACTCATATATCATTCTTCAGTCTTTACATTAGTGGCACATGAAGAAGAGGGAAATATGCAAAAATTGACTTTTACAGAGCTACAGAGCGAAGTCTGCATCAAAGCATAGCTATAATTAAAGTGATATTTGCAAAACTTCAGTCATGCACACTTTGTCTCTTTCTCTGTTGGTTCTCTTCAACACTTATTTATTTTATTGATCAGATGATCCCGTGACATGCAAAATAGAGTGGAAATCTACTCTTCAACACATATTTATATAACATGCCCTCTATGTGTTCCTTGGCCTCTTGGTGGGCCTTCAGAGACTTATTTTCAGTATTTTGATTGTTTGAGAATAATGTCAAGACTGACCTGTACAGCAATTTCCTTTCTGTCAAACCTCCTTTATTCTTAATTAAATGTTGCAGTGCAATGTGCTTGGATATATTCACTGACCTGTAGAAAGGAAAAAAAAAAAGTGTATTCAAAGAATGGTTTGCTCAGAATAGATCCCGTCACCGATAAAGTATTCTTATTTCCTGTAATTTATTGCTACATGTGACTGTAGTTGTAGCATCAAGTGGTGAGACCTCATCAGGTCCCTTAAGGTCAGTCTAAGCTTGTGCTGAGAGAGAGACATCCAATACAGACTGAGATATCCAGAAAAAGCTTAAAGCACTTGGTTCATTTTTCAGAATCTACGTCACAGCACATAACACATGTCCCCCTTGACAGTGGCATTGGTAAATGTACCCAACTTATCTTCTGCCTATAGTATGCAACTTTTTTGGTCTTAATCATTTTGATTGTGGTCCATGGCAGTCAAGCGAATTAGAATAACCCCTTCCATGCAAAAGGGAGGGATCTTCTCTCCACAGCCACCCCCCACGAGTCCTCCTTCTCCCTTTCCTTGCTTGCTGCTGCTCTGTCCTCCTCCCTTCCATCTCGTGCACCAGCTTTGGTGCTAAAGAAACATCATTAACTCAACTCTCAAAAGCAGTCTATCTCTTTTGGGTCTTTATTAGTGAATTAAATCAATACATCTGTTATGGAACAGGGTTGACACAATGCAAGTAGTGGGAACACACAGCCAGAAGTAAAGAGGAAAGGCGAAGATAGCAGGATGGGGTGAGAACTCCTCCATTCAGCTGCAGTGACCTCTTTATCTAGGCCCACCACATTTCATATCCATATGCCAGGATTAATCTCACTTAACTGCAGCCAGAGGGATATAGGATCAGTTTTAGGCTCTTTCCTCCCCTCTGTAATCAGAAGAAAGAATGGCACCTCTACAAAATCATTCATCTCATCTCATCCCTCTCCACTGACTACAAAGGGGACCTTGATGGCAGACCTAAATCAGACTTCTAAAGAGCAATGTGAGTGTCTGAACAAGTGTGTCTAAGTGCCAGATGAGACACCCTAGGATGTCATATCCATCAGCCTCATACAGACATTTTAGATATCCCAGAGCATCCATAATTGTACTGATTCCTAAATGGAGGCATCTAGATCACTCTCCCAACATCTCACTTTTCTAAGTGCAGTTACTTTAAAAATAAAGGCAATGACTCTTCAGTTACCCTTCCTTTCACACTAGCGTTGCCCTGTGGTCCCAAAGAGAATTGAAAATATAAAGAGAAATCAAATCTTAGCACAGTTTCCATCTTAGCTCCAGGACCCTAGTCTAGCAGGATTAGTCAAAGCGAGTAGCTGATAAGGACACTACATGTTCTTCCTCTCCTGTCTGCAGAAACAAATACTTTTTTTTTGTTTTTTTTTGTTACTTTTCTGGATCCCCATTGAAAGCCACCCACCCAGACTGAATTCTGCCCACTCCAGAAAATCTGCCCATGGAAATTAAGTCATCGTCATGTTGCTGATTCTCTTCAGTAATCTAAAAAAGCTATTTTTGTATTTTCTCCCTTGCAATGGTATCTAAGTTTCTCAGCACACATTCAGCGTCTTGCATCTCAGTGTTTGAAACGTCTCAGGGTCTATAGTACTCATGTACTTGCACTTTAATATGTGGCCAATTAACTGCATATACTTTAGAGTGTCTCCATACTCTGCCCAGACTTTCTGACTAGGATATTCAGCCTTTGCAATTATACTTCCCAGAACCACAGCCTCTCTCTCTGAAGGCAAAACCTCCACTACTTTAAACCCACATCAATACAACTCCAAACACAAAAAGACAGGGATATTTTTAGTAAATGCACTATTGGCCAAACAGTACAGTCCCTTCATACCTTTACTGCAGAAAACTCGGGTCAAAACCACCAAGGAGGTTTGAGTGGGGAAAAACAGAACAACAACAAAGGAGAAAAATAAAGTTGGATAGAGGCACTTTTACCCCAATGCACATGATACTTGTTCTAAGCACAGGAGTCCACTTCTTTGGCTGAAGAAGGTTTGAATACTTCTCCCAGGTTACAAAACACTGAGTTCAAGAACACTGCTGAGAGAGTACTTCCAATATCTCCAGCTAATGCTACCTGACGTCAAACACTGTGCTCAGATATTAGTTGAGGTAGGTATCGATTTTCAACACAAAGTATGCCCCCCCAAAATATAGATCTGTTATTTGTATCATTCAGGCAAGATCTTCAACCAGCTTCCATCACTTAGGGTATTGTCTTAACACCCAGGCTAGTGGATGTTTCTTTCCAGACATCTCTAGTCCTGTTATTTTTTATCATAGTGTGTTACTGTAGCACTCAGAATAACTCTCGCCAAACTGGGCAACTTCTGAATATTTTTATCTTTGCAGTATCTCCTGCCTGTAGACAGAGCCTGTATAAATATTTCTTATTTGTCCTCTGCAGTGTCCCAAGAGTTTCAGCTAGATTAAATTGGAGAGAAACCAACACAAACCAAGATTACACCTGGCAACTGGGAAATCCAGAAGGAATTCCGTCACTTTGCAAATATGTGCAAGTAGGAACTGGTATTTCAGCGGCAACTTTATTTCATATATATATATAAAATTTCTGGGGCCATGAGATGTTGGGTGACCATTCAGTATGAGTATTTGTATAACTTTTCAAGTGTCTCTGCAGGAACAGCAAACTGAGCTTTTAATTCACAAGCAGATCTTTGTCAGGAAGCTTAGCACCTAAAAAGGCACCATGAGGTCATGGCACATATAGCAGAATGATCATAGAATCATTGAATAGTTTAGATTAGAAAAGTTTAGGTTGTGTAGTCCAGCCCTTGCTTGGAGCTGGATCCAGTTTGATCAGGTTTCTTGAACTGGCCTCAGTTCAAGAAGGACAGGGAACCACTGGAGAGAGTCCAGTGGAGGGCTACAAAGATTATCAAGGGACTGGAGCACCTCTCTTATGAGGAAAGGCTGAGAAACCTGGGTCTGTTTAGCCTGGGGAAGAGAGACTGAGAGGGGACCTCATCAATGCTTGTCAATATCTGAAGGACGGGTGTCGAGAGGATGAGGCCAGACTCTTCTCAGTGGTGCCCGGTGACAGGACAAGGGGCAATGGTCACAAACTGGGACACAGGAAATTCTATCTGAACATGAGGAAAAACGTCTTTACTTTGAGGGTGCTAAAGCATGGGAACAGGCTGCCCAGACAGGCTGTGGAGCCTCCTTCTCCGGACATGTTCAAAACCCAGATGAAGGCGTTCCTGTGGAACCTGCTCTAGGTCACTGCTTTGTCACGGGGGGTGGACTAGATGATCTGTGTCCAGCTCTGGAGCACTCAGCACAAGAAGAACATGGACCTGTTGGAACGGGTCCAGAGGAGGGCCATGAAGATGATCCGAGGGCTAGAGTACCTCTCCTATGAAGACAGGCTGAGAGAGTTGGGGTTGTTCAGCCTGGAGAAGAGAAGGCTCCAGGGAGACCTGTTAACAGCCTTCCAGTACCTGAAGGGGGCCTATAAGAAAGCCATGGAGGGGCTGTTTACAAGGGCATGGAGCAATAGGACGAGGGGTAATGGTTTTAAACTAGAGCAGGGTAGGTTTAGGTTAGAGATTAGGAAGAAGTTCTTTACAATGAAGGTGGTGAAACACTGGCACAGGTTGCCCAGAGAGGTGGTGGAGGCCCCATCCCTGGAGACATGCAAGGCCAGGCTTGATGAGGCTCTGAACAAACCGATCTAGTTGAAGATGTCCCTGCTTACTGCAGGGGGGTTGGACTAGATGACCTTTAAATGTTCCTTCCAACCAACACATCCTGTGATTCTATGATTCTGCAGGTTTCTCAGGAACTCATCCAGCTGAGCTCTGAGGATGTCCAGAAACAGAGATTTGGCAGCTCCTCTGGGCAACCTCTTCCCATGTATTTCCTTAAATCTAATCAGAATTTCCTATATTCCAGTTTGTGTCTGATGACCCGTGTCCTCTCTATCTGTGCACCTCTGAGAAGAGCTCAGCTCCATCTCCTAGACAGCATCCCATTACTGCAGACAGCAATAAAATCTCCCCTTGTCTTAAGGCTGAAAAAACTCAGTTTTCTCAGCATCTTCTTTACATCCCATGTCCCAGCACCATGACTTCCTTAGTGACCTGGTGGGCTTACTCCAGTATGTGCTGAGGAGCCCAGATCCAGACACAGCACTCCAGATATGGTCTCAACCACACTGAGAGGAATGGAAAGTTCCCTGCCCTTGAGCTCTTGACAATTTCTTTTGGGCATATAATACAAAGGTACAGCTTTGCCTATGTGATCTAGAAAGCATCTGGAGTGTTCTTAATGTAACACTAAAATGTGAAAACACAGCAGAAATGTTCCAGTCGTATCACAATAGAAGGTTCTCCTTAATCAGAAATAACTTTCCTCTCCCCACACAGATTTAGCTGGACGTTTCTTTCTACATGTCTCCTGCTTTCTTAACCAGAAATTATGGACTTCATACAGGAACTTGTCAAACAAAAGTTTCGGTCTACTTCACGTAGGAAATCAGATCATTTCAAGGGACCTTTTTCACCCTAAATTTACTTTAACTTTCTTGCTTCAAGCTGCTACTACTTGCTTCAGGCATAAACCACACTTGATTCCTACACATAACAGCACTCATTAACAATATTTAGACAAATAACTATAAGAGTAAAAACGGCTAGTTTTAGCAATACGTGCAACAGAAGACAACTTGTGTGTCATGAAAGTGCAGTTTGAGATGTCCACGAGCGAGGCACAGTGTAGGATTGTTCAAAGCAGTTCATAAACATGAAGCTGTTCCCAGCAGAGGCTCACGAGGGCAATCAATTTTGTTCCCATGGACAAGCTGTTCATTGATCATCGGTGTCACTTCAGACAGCAAAGAAACAGAATCTCTCTCTCTCCTTCACCACCAAGACATGAAGAGAGGCAAGGTAGGAAAGGCTCTGCTTCGCTAAGAGACCTGCATAACGAAAGCAGCACAGTGAAGAAATCAGGTCACTGAAGACGACTCTGTACCAAGTGGGCTCTTGTGCTAAACTAGAGCTCAATGAGACATATAATCTTACTCCAGGCACATCGTCTTTGGAGTTTTTCTCTATAAAATCATCATGAAGTGCCATGTTCACCCACCCAGAACAAACTGGTCACATTCCCATCGGGTTAAGTAGCCTGAGACTACCTACAGTTGAACCAAGGATATTTATTCTCCTTCTAAGGATTTGCATTCACTGCAAAATGCACAGCTTTGTGTTATTGTTCTTTCTGCTGGCCCCTTTTTCAGATACTTAATTGCTTCCTGGTGGTTTTGTAAGCATTTGTTTTGTTTTATCATATTGCTACACTATACATAAAAGACAAAGCAATTCTCTAGACATCTCTAACAGTCATCTCAGCAAATGCTCTCCTCTCTCTTAATGCTGATTTAAGACAGGACTCATTCCAAGACAGGACAGGGCTGCACAATGTTATACATGATGCAGAAGTGGTTCAAGTGGAGAGAGTAAGCCAAGGACCAGACTGGAATACCTTCCAGACTCATCCTTTTTTTTTTTTTTTTTTTTTTTTTTTCAAAAAAAGGAACTGCAGGAAGTCCTCAGTGGTATTTCCAGGTTTTGATTTAGTGAATTGAGTGAATAACTTACTGGGGGTAACATGTTGCATTTTTACCTTTGCTATCTCTGCTCTATAGGCATTTGACCTCCATGGCTGTCAGTCACTTATCTTTCCCTGTTCCTGTCCTCACTTCTATAAAAATATATAAGTATTTTTTTAAGCGTATGCTCAAATGGCTGCATTTGGAAGAATTCGTTTATTGTAAAAATGTTCCTCTATCTTCTGTTAAAAATACAAGAGTTTGTTAATTGGTATTTTTTACAGTATTCTTAATTGTAGAAACATGTCTATGGTAAGAAAAAATGGACAGAAGTATAACTCATCAGGCAGCAAAGTAAGTTGTGAATGAAAGGCTGCATGCCTTCCTATACCCCAACCAGGACAATAAACATAAATCTCCACCAATACAGGGTCTTAAACACAGTAATACAACTTGGAAATGCAATCCTGTTTTATTAGGCAGAATACAGGAAACCTGAATACCGACAGCTACCGGTGGTACATACCACAGCACAGCAGCAGAGGTCAAAAGGGGCACTGTGCGTGTCATCTACTACAAAGCTCAAGAGGTTTTGCTGTTGTCAGCCCCCTCCCCTTCTCTCACCCCTCGCTCCTGCTCTTGGGCAGAGTGCAGCAAGGAGTTCATTCATGGCACTCACATCTTCGTGCAGCCCTGGGTATGAACACTCAGAACCATTGCCATGAGGTGAGCTGCGAAAACAGCAGATGTATCGGGTAACACCGAGGCCCCAACTAGCCCTTCACCCTGTCTCCAGCAGTGACAGAGCAGGTGCCTGTGAAATAGTTAAAAGTCAGTGCAATCATCATCACAGCTTCCCAGAATATTCTTCGAGTGCTCCACAATCTGTAACACAGGAAACCCCTGAGCCAAAACTACTGTTTTTATAATAGCTTTGAATATGTTTTTCTTCCATGAATTTATCCATGCAAACCATTGAAACATTTAGCATTTATGTAAATGTTCAGCATCTGCAACAGCCTTTGGCAAGGCATTATACACCTTAACTTCATGTTGTGTGACTATAATCACCTCCTTTTTTTTGTTTTCAAGATGTTAAATGAAAGTATCATTTGATAATCTTAATTCATGCATTGGAAAAAGGCAGAAGGACCACCTCTAAGATGACTACTGCTCACTAAACAGCAGCCAAGGGCAGGAATACTTTCAGCACACTCACTGGCTGATTCTTAAAGCAACCCATGGCAATCAGGCATTAGTATGTCCATTATCGGCAGACCCCCCTCATTTAGCCACCTCCTTTTTACGGTCTTCAGAACTGACTCAATCCACTTTATGTTATTGTAGGTCAAGGTAAGTAACACGGTCTTTTTTACAAGGTCAACTTTTCATCCATTCCTTTCTTTCCTGCGTATTTGGCAAGTGGTTTCTGAGGCCTACGATAATATCTCCATAACATTACCTCCAAATGATTCTTTAAAGTGCACTTGTAACTTCTAATGTGCTGCAAAACTTTCTACCTATATTTCTTCATGCTCACTGATGATTGTAGTGTAGTGATTCTCCATACTCGCTGATGATCCCCATCTCTTTTCTGGACTGAAGAGTTGTGATCTTTTCAACCACAATTTTTTGAAAAGCATTCTGTGTCTTTGACTATGTCTTTTTTCTGGTTTTACTGTATCTTTTAGTTGGATTGAAAGGTCTAGATCCCATAGATTCCCTGAAGATGAGGGAAAACCATGGATTTTTGCAATCACATGACAGTTTTTTCTGGGTTGTTTTGCTTTCCTTTCCTAACAGTTCCCACCTCCCCATTTTCCGTGTATTTTTTTTACAACTACTCAACCCTGAGCTGGGGTTTCCAATATACTTAACCATCCAAGTCACAAAAATTTCATTCTTGAGTGCCGTTAGTCACCTCAGACTATCATCATATTCGCAAAGCTGGGATCTGGCTCTACCGCATGTATGTATCTAAATTGAATTTCATTTGCCATTTTTTTCACCTGGTCATTCAGAAAAGCAAGGACTTTCTTCACTTTTTCAGTCAACCCTTGACCTTGAACAACTCAGTACTGTCAGCAAACTCTATCACTCCATTGCTCAAACCTTTTACCAGACCATTTACAAATGTGGGACATCACAGGCCTCAACATAGGTCCCTGAGGGATTATTTTGTTAATTTTCCTTACCTGGGAGAAATGAACATTTATTCCTACTTTGTTTCCTATCATTTAGTGAGTTGTTTATCCTATTCCTTTATCCTTTCACATCCTAATGTCCTTAGGAGTCTTTAATGAGAAACTTTCTTCAATGCCTCTTGGAAATGCTGGTAGACTATTAAACTTATGGTTGTCCGTGGCAAGTTTCTGTTGTGTGTTATCACATGCTTACCACAGTAAATAAGCGATCCGTAGCATGTTTTTCTTGGTCAACTACAGACGTTATCAGCAAAATGATTCACATACACAGTTCAAATGCTGTTTACTCAGAGGAATACTCCCTGACAATTCTTGAGTAATATCTTATTCTATTAGCCAAATGTTAATTGTTAGTTCTTACTGAGTTCTAGACTAAATGTTGAGCTTGTTTGGTCTCACCAGGTAGGATGTCACATTAGACAATCACATTAGCCAACTCTATCGTGACCACAACAGTTCTAAAATCTATTGGCAAAGTCCCAGTGTCATAGGAAATAAATAAAAATCTCTCTTGAATTAGTCTGTGATGTTATGGATAAAGAATACAGCTGCCTTAGTGACTCATCTCGCTGTTTTTTTCGTCACCTTTGTGAGGTAACACTCTCAGAGCACTTGGAAGGAGTAGTCCATGCATACAAGGCAGAGCAAGGACTGAATATATGCTTGAACTGGCACTGAAACCACAAAGAAGGATCAATAATGCTCCGCATCCTGCCTCCCTTTGACAGAAGAGGTCATGGTATAATCCATGATCTTGCATGAATCAACAAATCTTGCATGGAAAGCAGGAGCAACAAGAGGCACTATGTGCAATGAAGCATAGGTGCTTATAAGTTTTGAGCAGGAACCTAACCAAAACCTCTGTGGAAAAAACAGAGGGATATTTGGCAGCTGAACTGAGCAGTCACGTGCTGAAAGTTGGATGATAGCTATAATCCCATGGCACTTAGCGTTTTGGGAGAGCAGACCTAACTCATTCCCTCTTTCTATTCTGTTTATATTCTAACTTAAAAAAAAATAAAATAAGCCTGTTGTCAAATCCTGTCTTCCTGCTCCTAGCAGCTATGTGACATGTAAGAACCTTAACTTTCCTGCCTCAATTTGCCACCTAGGATGAGGGGTTGGTGATGGTGGCATCCAAAAGGATCTCAAAGGTAGGATTTGAGGGAAACTATCTTGAAGAGGACACCAAAATGTTTCACTGTGTTTCTGTTTTTCATTGCTGCCCAGCCTTATTCCACTGGAAGTACCAATCTTCTAACATACCGTAGCTCATAATTTTGCCCCACGGCTTAACGGAGGAGTCTCTGAATAATAATGAAGCTGAAAACATGAGTCATCACTCTTACACATTATGCAACTGCTATTATTCTGATGAGAAAACATTGGATCTGAGAATTCATTTCACTGATAAAAAACAAAATAAATCTTTTTTAAATTATTTCAGTGTGATAGCTTCACTAGCTGCTTTAAAAAAAATAACCCCCCAAACTTAGATAAACAAACAAAACCATCAAGATGATAATCAAGACCTGTCAAGTGGAAAAGGGTACAAATGTAGTTCTAATTCCATCCATAAGCATGCATGTTCTGTGAACCTAAAAATGAGCATTATTTTGTACTATTTAATAGCCAAAGAATGCAGTGAATGAACACCGGGCATGAGACAAAATTCAGACCTAGAAAATGTTGATCCAGAGGGATTATTGATAGGAAGTAACATGAAAAATATTGTAATATTCTTACAAGAATCCATAGCAGAAACCTCTCTGGATGATCATGTGTGCTACAGGCCACATAGCTCAGAAGTGATACAGCAGAACTAGAAGAGTTTTAGAGCAGAATAATGAGCACAAATCTAAAGACAGAGTTTAAGAGAGATTCAGTTTTTATTTTTTTTTACCTGTGTGAATAGGAGATAATATCATGAAAATAATGAAAAGTCTGAAGAGAACAGAAGGGGGAGAAAAGGCCATGCAAATTAACTGTTGGGAATTCAAAACCCATGCACAGAAATACGTGTCTAATGTTTGCCTTGTGATTAGCTCATTGCCACAAGAAGCTAACACAACCTTTTATGTTAGTTGATATTTTATCCATACCAAAATCAAACCACAAAACTATCTGATTATGATCATTAATATGAACTGAAACTTTGGAAGTCTATTCATTCTTGTATTGCAGAGCAAAGAGAAAATTTAGCATTTAGAAATCAGGAAGGCAGACTGACACGTATCTGTCTGCTGCATTGTTCTTTCTTCTAAGTTTCTGGTTGCAGGCTTGTTCAGAGACATTGTAGAACTGCAAAATGTCACACTGGAGAGTACTTGAGCTCTAATTTGCAGTCCTATACTTATCTTTGTTTATTTGTTCGTATGCCAGGAAGCCAGACACATCTATAAAACTTCCAATGCCTGTGTATTCTTGTAGATCAGAAAGACAATGTGAAAATGCTTTTATGGTGAATACTGCTGCCCTATGTTCCAAAATTTGCTATGCCAAATATGCCTTTTCAATTGACAACAATGAATGGACTAGATCCTCTGTGGATATGAATCAATGTAGCTTCATTGATTTCATTTTACTTGACTGATTCACGCCAGCTGAGAATTTGGCTCAAGACTTTAATTGGCTCTAAAAAGCAAGTAAAAATGAAAACCCCCAAATGAATCAACTAACACAGGTATATTCAGTCCTTATTTAACACACAAAACCGTATACTCTTTCACCAGCAGGTCTCTGCACCACACAGTTCAATGTCTTTTGGATGTTGTATTTCAATCAATTAAGGAATGCAAACATGCAATACACAGATGGAGCTGAAGTCCTGGAGAGTGAGGGAAGACAAAGGAAAACAGGGAATTGTCTGTCCCCAAAATGCTATTTCTGTGAGTAGTTGACTTGAATTTCCTAATCCTCTCTACTTAAACACACACAGAGAAGTCAGTCAAACACTGACGTTTAATAAAATTCCTTATGGCACCACTTTTTGCGGCCATGAGATATTTAAGCTCAAATGAGCAACCCTTGTTTGTGCTTGTTTTTAAGCACTCCTCAGTGGAGAGTGGGATAGAGTCCCGGTTACACAGGTGCTGTGCTTTGCAGCACAAGGTAAGATTAGAGTCCAGCTACGCCAGGCGTTGAACAAAACACAAAGAGGAGACTTTAGGCACAGTGGAGCGAAACACACAAGAAAAGAAAGAGCAGCGCCCGTCTGTACAAAATCCATGAGCACACAGAGGCTGCAAGCCTGGCTCAAAGCTCTCATTGAAGACTCCCTCGCACTGGGACTTGGCTGGTGTCTCCAGGAAAGGCACTGGTGGAGTTAAGAGCAGCACTCCAAGTCAAAAGCCTTCTCTCCAGTCAGAATTTAAAAGGAGAAGAAGTACAAGACAGTGTAGACATGACGATAGAAGTTGGAGACCCAAGTCTTTCATTTTGTGCATGTAAATTAAAGAGGGAGACTGAAGCTGCAGTCCCCCACACATACACAGTCCTGCCGCTAGTAAAGAATACGGTTGTACAAACCCATCACTTGACATGTTGTGACCATGTGACAGCTCTTGTTCTCCGTTTGCACTGGAGCCACAAAAAGATTTTTGTATGTTCTTTTCAAAATATTTATTTTGCAATTCTGTTCCTTCCAAATACAGCATATGGTGCCTTTCCAGGAGCTCAGGTTCCTATCAGATATTTATTTTAGGGATTTCACTAGAAAAACACAGATGTAGGAGAGTTGTCCCGGCAAAACATTTATTTTTTTCCGAGAAGATGCTTCCCCTGTAAGCCAATAAAAGCTATTACACTTTGAAAACATGGTGTAGTCCCAATAAACAGGTGTCACCACAGCGTGTTCATCTTTTTGGTTAATACAACCTCCAAACCCCTCTGTGTATAAGATGAAAACCCACTTAAGACGAGTCACAAGCCCCCACAATTAATCATAACATTTATCCAAGATAATTCAGATGGAGATTGTTTTATATGAAGCAAAAAGAAGAAACCACTTATCAAATCTATCAAATTTTTGAAGTTTACTCTGTTTTCACATGACTCTGACCAATGAAGTGATGTTTTGCCGTGAACACAACAAAAAGAGGAAATTATCAATACTGATATTTTGCTTCCATGCACCTCAGTGGGACAAATTGCTTTTGCACCAGCTGTGGTTTCAGCTTCTTATCCTTAACTTGACTTTTGATTCAAATTGGCTGCTGAAGCTTATTTAATATATTTAACTCATTTTTTTTTAATGGGCTTTATGTGAGCCAGACACTTTTCTCCAGCTGATATTGGTGAATGGAGCAAAACCGGGTGCAAAACTGAGTCAGAGCAGGTGGCAGCTTCTGCTGCTTTCTTCCTTCTCAACAGTATTTCAGCTTCTTTCCATGACTCCCAGAGAGCTGTTCCTGGGTTGCTAGCCAGTAGCTACGCTACATGGTCAATAAAGCCAAGCATACATGAGCCGATTGTGGATCTGGCCCTATGTTCTCAGTACTTGGCAACTACAGGATCTGTCAAAGCCTGTGCCATAGGCCAGGCATGACACAACCATGAATAACAAACCAACCTTTAGCTTCTCCAACCAACTTCCCTTCAGGGGGCAACAATTCAAGAAACACGTGAAGCACTGAACTGATATCTAAATGAAGCTCCAACATTTATTCAAGCATATTATTCTGACCTCTAGGTAGGTCACAGCTTTCTTCAAGACTGTAGACCCATCTCGCATACCAATAATGAAATTTCATAAATTCTATCTTAAAGAACACCAGATGTGCCTGACTTTTCAGACTAAGTTAGAAATTTGTTTATTTGATTTATTTCAGTATATTATCTTTGTGTTTTAACCTGCTATCTAGTCTGGAGATTATCTATGATCATCATCTTACAGAGCGTATTTCAACAATATGGAGAAAAAGTTTCCTGTCCTCAATTAGAAAACTCTGGTGTGTAACTAGAAAGAAGTATGCTATACATATAAATGCTTTCATCAACTGAAGGAGAATAAGAGTTTTCTTAGGTAATTCGTAGTCTCTTTGGAAGGGAGCAAAGGTTGCACCTATTCAGATGTCAGAAGCTGATGATAGTCCACTTATTTAATGAAATGTATTTAGTTTATGTTTGGCCCATCAAAGTTTAGAAGCATAAGTTCAGTACTCAGGAGTGGAAGGGAATGTCTAAATTATTATGTCCAGTCCTCTTCAACTGCAGATGCACCTGGACCAGAATCAAAGAAGCCTTAAACTAAAAATACTCAAAGTCTTCAAAATATGAGAGGTGTCCCTATTCACACCATGCTATAATTCTAATTAAAATTCCACTTCCAAGTGGTTTATAAAGGGTTAAAAAATGATGAGGGGAGCTTTAAAGAAATGGGTAAAGAATGGATGTACACTTTAAGCAGTTCAATGGCTTGATTGATTAGCTCTTATAAAACTCAGTATTGACATCTATTGATGTTCTTATAAGACATGTCCCAAATCTATAAAACATTTACAGTCAGTATCAATCATTTATTAACCCATTATGTATGTTTTATTAATAGAATCTTAATATAAAGCCAAGTTAACATGCTTTAAAATTCTTTGAGAGAGATTGATATCAATCAAATGTTATGGAATAAGTCAGAAATAGCCATCTCTTACACTGTATAGGACAATTTCCAAAGGAATATTGAAATTCCTTTATTATTTCTACCTTCTGAAAAATATTGGGGGATTCAGGAAAATGCAGGCACTGAGTTTCTATGACAATATGTAATAAAAATCCATTATGATGCTCTCCGTATTATTTTCAGGAAAGTAAAAGCCTTTTTTTTTTAATCTTCAGTTTATATCAATGAAACTCTCAGAGGCAAGCCACATGATTTAAGGTCTTAGATACTGAAATGAAAGGAAAGTGAGAATCTGTAGGCCCTCTCTGGACCATATCTAAGGCTCTTCATCCTAAGCTGATGAGCTCTACAAAGCACTTTTGAGATTCAAGTACTATTCAAAATAGCATCACACACAGAAGGGCTAGCACTTGTAGTTGGTGTATAAAAACTGTGTTTCCATAAGAAATTCCCTTTACCACAGAATTACAGAATGGTGGAGGTGGGAAGGGACCTCTGGAGATCATCTAGTCCTAGTCCCTGCCCAAAGCAAGGCCAGTAGGAGCAGGTTGCTCAGGGCTGTGTCCAGTTGGGTATTGAATATCTCCAAGGATGGAGACTACCCAACCCCTTTGAGCAAACTGTTTCAGTGCTCAGTCACCCTCACAGTGAAAAAGTTTTTTTCCTTATATGTGAATGGAAGTTCTGTATTTCAGTTTGTGTCTACCTGTCTAGACTATTTATTTGCCTCTTGTCCTCTCACCAGGCACCACTGAAAAGTCCCAGGTCTCCCAGACTGTCCTTGTACGCCAGATGCTGCAAGTCCTTAAATACTGCAGCGGCCCTTTGCTGGACACGTATGTCCATGTCTCCCTTGCAGCAGGCACCCTAGCACTGGACACACCACTCCAGATGTGTCTCACCAGCACTGAGCAGAGTTGAAGGATCACCTCCCTCATCCTGCTGGCAATGTTTTTCTTTTCTGCAGGTGACCACAGCTGTTCTCACAGTTTTACCTACTGCCTTTATGCCAAAGACAAGCAGATTTACCTGTCTAGACTCTATTTATTTATCTCATTCCCTTCTACCCTCTCTGCTTTTCACTGCTGCTTCCTCCTTTGTATTTTATGATCCAGATACGAAAAAAAGGACAAAACAAAAGTCTTCTTCCTAACACCAGATCTCCCTGAACAGCTTTCTCAGTCAGACCTTCCATGTCTCCAAATTCACGCATGTAACTAACAGAGGCATCTCACTCCTGTTTCATGCTCCCTCACTGACCACGCGTGGTGCTCACATTTCAATCTGAGCACCAGTGCCTATGGAGCCCAGGCAGATTCTTCCTCCCACGATATGTCTGAGCAGTCGGGTCTGGTACCTTTGCCTTTGGAGAAGGAGAAAAGCTCAGTTGCACCCCAGCCTGACGGCAGAAACATTTCAGTATAAACAAATGATATTGGGGCAGCTTCTCTCTCCATGGCATGGCCCTTTCTTTGACACATGACCTTGTTTCCACAGAATTCAATAACTGTAGGACAACTATGTTCCATAGAGAAAAACTAATTTCAAAGGCTTGCACAAGTGTAACTGTAGACTGCCTAAGTTTCCTCTTCTTTTTTTTTCCCCGAGTTTAGCTATGACGGAGGAGAGCATTGCAACCAAGAAGTTACTGTTTTGTCTTTTTTCCTAATTGCTTACTAGCCTGAATGCGCGTTACGACGGAAAATTTTCAATGATGTTTCCAAAATACATTTTAAAACCTGATGGTTCAGTGATTACTAGGGGAGAAGGGCAGATAGAAGGATTTTTTCTTTGCCTTAGAGCTGACGCTGTGGCCATCAAGTATTAACACAATTATTTCTGATTGCCATGGCATTTGCAGCTCAAATCCCACACATGCAAATCAGGTCTTCTTGTAGTGCACCCTTTGAAAGGCAATCATGCAAGCTTAGAGGTTGAGCATGAGAGCCTAAGAGAGGGCAGGTGATCCTGGAGCTGATATTAGGCATCAGCCAGCACAGCAGAAAAACAGAGGTCATAGGCCAAGGAGAAATGATGACAAATTTATGTGAGACTGTCACATTTTTCCCCCTAGAAATTAACATGCAGATGCAGCAGACACGTTCGTTCCCAGCCCCATACGCTGCTTCACAGCAATGGAACATCACAGCACCAGGAAGAGGTCTTACTGCTCTGCATGAGGACCCAGTGAAGCTTGAGATGGAGCCTTCAGTCTTTTGAGGACTATCTCAATTTTGCAACGTTTGCGCAATCTGAACTAAACCTTTTGAACTTGACTCACCATTCATCATGCTGGCCTGGCCAGATGCCACATCTTAAAGGGAACCAAGCAAGACACACAGCAGTGGGGACAATATTGCTGTAACTTTAAGTCATAGATGGGCAGACTGAATGAAGTGGGTACCAAAAGCCACGTCTTCTGCTGCATCTGAATTGAATTTTCTGTTGACTGGTTCCCCATTTGAGGATAGGATTTTAGTTGATGCCAAATGATTTCTGAAAATCCTAAGTGGTTTTGCAGTTTCCTTTTTTTTTCCAGAATAACTTACCACCCGCTATTTTTCCAAAGTCTATTTTTAATTCCTCACTAATACATGCCACAATTTCACTAGTTCCAGTGCAAAACACGCAATGGAAAACCACACTGCAAGGGCAAGAGGCAGTAACGTACAGAACAACCTAGGCTATGAACTCTGCACAGATCCAAACACAGCCTCTCTCTTTTTTTCACAAACACAATCACACACATGTGAAAGACTAATGAGTCAAACAGCCTTGCGAATCTTAAAGCTTCTGGTTGTCAAGCCTGCCAAGTCGGTGCTATAAGATTGGGAATTGTTAGCTTAGCATGACGTTCTGAATACATCCAAAATTAGTTGACTGGGTAGCACGGCATTTGCCAAAAAAATTGTTTTCAGAAGACCCAGAGGTTATGAAAACAACTTTTCTGGACAGCATCCAATTTGCCCAATGATTGGTCTGCAATCGTTTGTCATGCAGCGTGCAGCAGAAAACCCTGAGCTGAGCTTTGAAAGCAGCCGGGATTACCTGTGCTAATGTACTAACCGCAGAGCAAATATAAGCACTAAATGCTGTCTGCATCTGGCCTACATTATGCGGTGAGATTACCTGATCACCCTCTCTCTGTGTCCAGAAGACTTCCTACTGGACTGCTATCGAGAATGCAGGGCAAAGATTTTTTTTTTTTTCATGCTTTTTAAATAAAATTGGCTTAAAATCAGCAGTCCCAAGCCAGTATGCAAGTTTCTCTTCTTTTCCCTGATGTGTCTGCGCCAACAGTAATGCCAAGTGAGAACAATCATAACCCTGGTAAAACACCAGCGAGCTGTTCACACCATGCTGACAACTTTAATAATAGCCAAACAGGCCATAGATTGTCTCAGTAAGAGAAGGGCAGACAGTTTTTCGGCTTTCGCTTTGTCCCGGTGCTGCTGGCTAGATGCAACATGACAGCAGTTCAGATACATACACGCAGGGCTAAGTAGCTGCAGGTAGATATAAAGCAGATAGTCTGCAGAAGACAGAGTATGCAAATGTGTGTTGGGAGTTAAAAGGATTCAGCTGTAACCAAACCAAAACATGCCTCTGTCAGCAAATGGATTTCCTCTCCGAGTTTCTTTCTTTGCTGCTGGGCTTTCTGTTTGCTAATCAAACAGACGCTTAGAAACAAATGAACTGTCAGGAAACTAAATAGCAGGACAACGCCCTACGCCCAAGTCACGTTTTATTGTCCGCTGTGTCGTCCCATGCGAGCAGCCCCCTGCCCGCCCTCCCCCTGCCCTCGCCGCCGCCACCGGCCTCTGGTGAGACTGTCTGACGGGAAGCGTTGCCCGTTCAGCATGGGCTTTATTACCTGCGGAAAGGCCACTGTTAGAGCCAGCCATGCCAGATTATTACTTTAATAATCAGGAGCAAAGCAATTTGTCAGGCCAGCGCAGCCCCTTTTACTGGGGAAGGTTTCACCTCAACCCCCCACCCAAGCAGTGGCCATAAACATCTGAGAAAGGCAACTGCTTGCGTCCAATTCTGCCGTCACCAGCCACATAAATTAAAGCAATATCCCCAAGCTACCGCATGGTATTTATTCAAGGGCCAGAGAGGAATTCTATTTTGAGAGAACATTAGAATGTAAATGGAGGTGAAAGTCTCTATTTCTCCCTTTCTCTTCTGCAGAACAAGTCGCAGACATTGTTCACTGCTTCAAAGCTAACAATAAAAGACCGTCTTCTTATTCAAGTTGCAATGTTCAGTGCTTTTGTTCTCCAAATCTATTTTACCACGTGGAAAGGCTTTCTGAGGAGTTAATATACACTGTACAAGAATTGTCTCCTTATAAAAGAATTACTGCAGTCTAAAAATAGTGGCAGCTTTGTTACGTGTGCTTGAGATTTTGCCTGATGTTGGGATCAAAGTTTGCAACTGCTGAACGAAAAATCATTTACTATTATGAACCGCACTAGCCTATGAGCAAGACTATTATATGCCAGATGAATGTGAGCATGGCCCATAGCAGGTAAAAAGGTCATGCCTCTCTTTTTCCTAGGTACAATAATATAGTATAGCATAGTATAGCATAGCATATTATAATATAACATAACCATATATGTACAGTATATGTTACAATATTGTAAACATACAAGGGATGTTTAGATTGGATATTAGGAAAAATTTATGCACTGAAAGGGTTGTCAAGCATTGGAACGAGCTGCCCAGCGAAGTGGTTAAGTCGCCGTCCCTGGAGGTATTTGAAAGACGTGTAGATGTGGTGCTGAGAGACATGGTTTAGTGATAACTTGGCAGTGTTAGGCTAATGGTTGGACTTGATGATCTTAAAGGTCTCTTCCAACCAAAACAATTTGATGATTCTATAAGTCCGTGTCTCTGTCCACGTCTCTTGTACATTGGATATACTACCATGTCTCCAGAAATCTTGACCTGTTAAAATCGGTACTGCCGTTCTTCACATATGTTGATAAAATGTCAATAGAACTGAAGGACCTTTGCCTACCAACTGAGTTTAAAACATCATTATTTACTAATTATGATGCCTCTGTACAAAATTCTGATCTCATTTCCATCAAAGCCAAACACTTTTTGTCCACAGGCTTTTAAATTGAAAGAAATATAGAGCTCTTACAGGTGCAAAACGCACCAACCATACTTCGGCGGTACAAGGGGTTGGTGATAAAGGAACCAAGAGAAAGGCTTTTCCTAGGCAAAGAAGTCCCCAGAAGGAAGGAGAACTGATGTGAGCCATCATGCAAGTGCATAGTCTCATATAAAAACCACAAGAGGCAAGAACAATGGAGGCCAGTATTTTAAGATTGTCCTAAACCCCTTGGGAGGTCTACACAGTCTGATTTGAGTGGAGTTATGCACTGACCGTCACCTTGCCATGGGTACCTCAAAATGTGTCTGTAGACACACATGTGTGTGTATCTCTGAGTAATTTTCTTGTCTTGTTTATTGCCCATAGAATTGCTTATGCGACCGAATTTTACTTGCTGTCTGAAGGCCAGACAATGGCTGGGAGATTGGGCATTTAGGGACTTGAAGCTTTTGTCCTTTTTCATCTTCACCAAATATTTAAGACACTTTTGAAAATGTTATCCAATATATTCATTTTTAGGAATATCAAAATTCCTCAAATAGGAATATCAGATTGGTTCTCCATCCAGAGAGCAGCTCTAGAAGCCTTTCATGGCCAAAGAAGCGCGTGAGATCTTGTGAGCCCAGAAGTTCCTGGCAGTACAGCATGCTCCTAAGTACAGCCAGACAAAGCATCCCCAGGCAGTCAGCAAACTAGCCCTAGGGATGGGACGGGATTGGTCAGGAGCATAGACATACTATTGACTTGAACTGATATAACCAGATTTGGAAATAAAACTTTCCCTCCCAAGTCAGTCTGGGATTTCAGAAACACAACTCTTACTAGGCATGCTTTAAGAAAAATCATAAAATGCGATTGTGTCACTTGGGGTGAGACCACAGGCCTAGCTGACTCTTTTCTTGTCACTGTCTGAGATATTAATCAGTATTTACAGTAAGGGATAGGCAAAGGAAAGCATGATCGTTCCCTGTGTGTATCCTGCCTGCATCAGGATCACAGGCTGCTCAGAGTATCATGGGAATACAGGGGTGACACAGGGATACATTCTCCAGATGAAGCTACTTCTTAGTACATGTATACACTTTGTTCAGAATGTGCCACATCTGCCAAAAAGATGTCCTGATCTCCATCAAGGATCACAAAAGAAACAGCAATTTATTCAAAACTGATTTGAAATAGTGCACTACGCGAGCCATGAATGGCAGCATGGGCTCAATCCTGATCCCTCTTGCCTCCATGCCTATCCATCATTCACCCATTAGCTGTCACGGGTGTGGATTGATCCAGCAGCTGCACCAGATTCTCTACATGCCGCTATTTTGGCAGCGTGGTAGGTAGGAAGTGTATTACAGTGATAAGCAAACAGCATAGGAGAGTCAAACTGTTTGGCAGCCCAAATGTAAGGGCGCTTTCCTCTCGGTTATGATCTCCCCTCATGCAGTTCTGAACGAGTTCAATACTTTGTCCACACGCACTTAACTCCAACCACTATTAACATCAGTCGTTCATGCTCTCCGACCCCTCTCATTCATTTGCAAGCTGCCACCCCCCCTCCCCCGGCAGCCCAGCTGTTTCCCAGACCATGTGCTCTTCCCGCTGGTGATCCCTTGTGTCACAGCCGAGTTAGCTCAGCTTTCGGCTTCCAAAGCCCTACGACCGACACGCGGCTTGATCCGAAGGCTGGGATTTCCCCGTGCTGCTCAGCCTTGCCCCGCACAGCTTCACGGAGAGATAGGGAGTTTGTTTATTTCCTGCAGGCTGATTATGATCTGTGTTGATTTAACGTCAGTCCTCACCAGATTGCAATGTATAACAGAACTGTCCTGGACATAAAACTCCCCCTCAGTTTTGGTGGGGTTTCGCACAGGCGGATCAGTCATATTTACATGCTTTTTTTACAGTCAGATCAAGTCCTTAGTTTAAGCAATACATTTTGAATCATATTCTTGATAGTAATAGGAGTTTTTGTTATGCTTTCAGTGGACGTATGCTTAGGCTGAGAGATTGGTCTAATCAGGATCAGATGATGGTCCTTTACGTATTTGGAAATCTTACAGAACTCATTCCTTGCCAAGTAGTTTTTCGTAGACCTTTCATTGTAAAGGAGCATGATATAAATTTTTTTCCATGCTTCCAAATCTGGACGTGCTCAAAAGCTGGCAAAAGGACGGTGGTGGCCTGGTAGCCGGATGACTCAGTGACTTATAAGGAGAACAAGATCAATTATTTAAATCTTTTCAGCAGTATATGAAAACTCTTACTATGAAAGCAGGGACAACCATTTAGGTAGTTTTCCTACCAAAAAAAAAAAAAAAAAAGAAAAGAAAAGCAATCATAATGAAAGCAGTAAAGCAACACGAAATATTATTTTTAGTGAAATTATATCCTACGTAATAAAGGCAAGACAGTTTTAAAGAAGGACTAGTATTTAAGCTGATGAAAATTGCAATGAAGAGAACAAATGGGTAACCAATGAGAAGAGATTCCCGCACAGACAAACCAATGTGTACAAACAAGCCAGAAACAAAACACCAAAAATAAAATACCAAAAATAAAATAAAGATGCCATAGCCACCATGGCCTACAGCAGAAAGGTTAGAGACATGTGGTATCTCTTACTAAACCAAAAAAAAAAAAACAAATAAAAAAGAAATGGGCAGGCTTCATATTCAGAGTCCTGGTGAGTCAGAGAACCAAAGAGGAATTTTTGAGCATAAAATAACATTCATTTTCCCCCAGCTCTGTCAGCTGATCTGGTAAAAGAAAAATCTCTTCTCCCTTAAAAGCTTGCATTTAAAAATAGAGAAGATAGATGAGATTCTTAAACAAATGACACTTCTGTCCATCCACAATGCAGATATTGGGAACATCTGAAACAGCAAATCATCTAAAAATCACCTTCCTGTAACTATAGAAAAAGACCTGGAAGAGATCTCTGCTAATGCACCCATCCTTGTGCTGCCGAGCAGTATTATTATGCATAAATCTATTCATGAAAAAGATTACCCCTTCTCCTATTACTCAGTAGAAACAGTTTAATATAGGATACAAGATAAAAAGTACATAAAAAGGTAGTACTCCTGACTTATTCAAACCACCTGTCTAAGCATTTAAATGCATAAAAGGGGGAAAAGAACCAGAAAGAACATAAAAGGAAGAACATCCCATTACATCACCACATGATGTTGGACTCTCAAGGCGAGAGGATATTACAATTCACTTAATAAAACATCTGTAGCGTCACACTGAAGTAGCGAAAGGCAGTCAGCTATTGCAAGTGTGTATGCTCTTCTGCAATTATAGAAAGAACAATCTGGTTTTGGCTCCTTTAGCTTCCAGCTAAATATAAGAAAACAAACACCCACTTCCTTATGTATATTTCTGCCTTGAGAAAGACAAACACTGCAATCTCTTGTCCTTTTTTTTTTTTCCCTGAAAGAAAGGAGGGAGGTCTTACAACTAATTTGCTGCTGTTTTTTCAGTTTCTTTGTGTCACGCAGTTGACATGTTTGTGTATAACGTCTATGTTCTTCCAAACAATATTTACCACATACCATCCCAGGGACCCAAGTTAGTGGGGCTGACAAATTTAGTATCTTTTCACATTCTTCCTCTTCTTGACTCTTTCCACCAGGAATGGATGTTTCCTAAGGTTCATTCTTACTGTGCACATGCTCTTGGGTGCTTACATGCTTTCTGTTTAACTCCCAGTGAAGGCAGAGAAAGCTACACATTATCACAATATACTGAATTTTGGGGTTTCCAATAAAACCCTCTCCCTAAAGCTGATGAGTTAACAATTAAACCTTTAGAAGTCTCCATTTGTAACTTTGTTGGCGTCCTATTGTCCTGTCAACTATACACCTTCTTAACCATTCCTTGGAAAAATCTTGTCAATCATCTCTTACATTTTTATCCAGCATGGAAAGTGTGCTTTTCAAGTATCATTTTCTATTTCCTTTAATAAGGCAAAAAGTGTCAAGAAAATTGTAACAAGTCTTCAAACTGCAGTAGGACCATCTGGGTAGCAATGAAGAACTGAAAAGTATCAGGGTCACTACTCTACTTCCCGTTGACTTGTCTCAGCAATCTTGGCTGATTTCAAATCTTTATATATAGTCTGCTGATGAAAAAATGCAAGGCAGGCATGTACACGTATATATTTGTGTGTGTGTATGCTTGTCTATGGATTTATTTTTATTTACCAACTCACAGCAAAGAACAACTTTACCGCAGCATCCCCAACAAGCTCTGAAACCGAGGAGCCCTGCAAAGAAGGTTACCAGGGTAATGAAGATGTGAGTTTGCAAGAGCATGTACTGCAGTTACAAGTTTGTCAAAGCCCGTGCAAAAGCACAGGCCTTGAAAGCTGCAGAATAAAGCAAACTACTGCTTCCTTTGTACATCTATGATGGAGATTATAGGAAGAGCTGAAAGGATAGAGGGAGATATAGTAGCAAATCACAACTTGCTTTCATATTTCCAATAGATGGTACAGCCATTTCATTGGTCTCTGGTTTCTGCTAATTACATGCTGTGGTTTGCTCTGAATAGAGGAGAAACAGCATCCTCCTGGAGAGTAACAGAGTAATCACAGCTGGGTGAAGCTTCTGGAATGCAATAGGACAAAAAGGGATTTAGAAATATACACCAAATGCAGAACAGGAAACTCCTGAACATAGCTGGAGGGTTGCTGGCAATAGAGAACGTATCTGAAGACAAATTAGAAAAGTGATGGAAAAGAGGCTTTCCGAGGCATCCTGAGAGTACTGTGGGGTTTGCTTACATCCATAAAGGATTATGAGAAAGAGAAACACCTACCCTGCAAGGACAAAATGGGTAGGGGAAGGGGACAGATTTCTTTAAAGCCTTTAATTTCATCTTCCTCACTCCAAGTATCCTCTACGTAAAGAGTTATGTCGTGATAACCTGTTATTTTGTGTTCTAATAACATAAAAGCTTTAGAGATTAGAAATGTTTGGTGCTTCTTGGCACGCGTGTCTTAAAAGTTAGAAGTTGTTCCATCTCAAAGGCTTTAGCCTGCCCATGATTCATCCCAACATCAAACACACCGCAACCCCTCCTTTCCATGAGCTATTTAGAGAAGAAATTGGCTGGAAGGGGCATTCAAAGAAATGCTTCATTCTAAATGGATATTAAAAGAATTCACAGAGCATGAGATTAAGGGACTTGCAAATGAGAACATTTATTCTGGGAAAAAGACTCTTAAGAGCTTATCCACTAATGCAAAAGACATATAAATGACCATTTCAGATAATACTAGCAGGTTTGGGTTTAAAATACTGTCATGCCACCTACAGTCTACCTATTCTAGACATCTACCTTAAGATAAGCTAAATAACGTCCTTTAGAAGACACCTCAGTTTACCAACTCAGGTTTAGACGGCTTCTTTTTGCCAGATGACTCCCACCTCTCCTACCTTACTCATGGGTACGAAAATTGTTGCTGTAGGTAAATAGAAAGTTGTTTACCAGGAAAGATTTTTTTTTCTCTCTCCAGTGCCAAACAGTTACGTTGGTTTCTTCTCGGAAGGCTCAACTGAAGAAATAACAGATGATGGTGGTTTTTTTCCCCAATTTTGAGAAGTTTATACCATTTCTATTTTAAAATGTGTGTTAGAGCTAGCAGAGTTCTTAATCAAAACCATTTTCCTGTAGAAATACTTTTGCTTAAATCAAAACATTTTTTCTTTGGGCTTCCTGGAGATAATAAAATGTTCATCAAGTAAGATTTTTTGAGTCCAAGATTCTAGGTCAAAATATAAGACAGAGAAACCCCAAAGAAGCCAATATCCCACGTGTATAATTCAAAATATAAAAAGCAAAGATTTGTTCCAGGTAGGAATTATACAGTCCGTATGGATACCATTTGAGTACCATGACAGCTTAGTTATTCAAATTTCCAAATGTCTAGTTTCACAAGGAAATAGGTTTTTAAAAATCTTAACCAAAAAAAAAAAAAAGAAGAAATGTTTATTGCCTAGTTCTAAATATAACCCACAGAGCATTGGCTGTGATATAATTTAATGAACATCAATGAAATTTTGATTGAGGAGTACTTGCAATTAATTGTTTATAAACAATCCACAAAAAGAAAAGTGTTTATCAAAAATATTGATAAAATGAATTTAATTAATTTAGAAGTTCAAATAAAATCACAGGCTGCTCATTAACAATTCATGAGCGTCAAAAAAGACTGAATTCATTCTATGAAGGACTTGATATTAGTTGTTATTATCTCCTTATTTCCACCAGAATGCATTTGTTCTAGAACAATCCTGGTCAAGCAGTTCATTCTAACACCCTCAGCTGCAAACAATCAAAACCAGTTTTGGCCCCAACCCAAAATCCCAACCCAATGTCATAACAAATGCTACCAATTCCTCTGACTTTACCCAGATTCTCAACATTTCACAGAATTCAGATGATCCATGAAAGTGTTGTTACAAAACAAAATAAAATGGAAAAATGTGTTTCCTAGACACGTTCTTTTATGTTCTAGGAAAACGTTTAGTTATTTTCTAATTCTTAAAAATCCATTCAACCCAAGTTAATCTCTCTCTACTAGTAGTCAGTAGGAGTGGATTGTAACAAGAATTGTCTCTTGTGTGTCTTATTGCTTTTTTGCTTTTTTCTAAAATCCACTTGACATTGTAGGAGGAACAGTAAAGCATGAAGCTTTTACAACAGTGAGTCCAAAGAAATTTGAGTCCAACATCAGGTTTAAATACCTACTAACATTCTTAAGCATACACTTTAATTTAGGCTTACAAGGGTACATTCTTTTAGCGTACTCTCTCAGGACCTTGTATAGGGACCCTTTAAGGCTACCTAGAGCTGGTGAATTACCTCCACTAGCCACCATCTCAAACTCTCCTGACATGGTGCCGGGTAGCCCTGGATCTCCAGACAAGCATAAACAGCCCTGGAAATCCTCCCTCTAAAATTGCAGAGGCCCCAAAATACAGGGCTGTGCTGACTTGTGTGTCGTGTCCCTCATCCTGCCCTCAATTCCACTGACTGGGCTGCTGGGAATCGATGCTTGGGAGAAGGATCTCAGCCCCTCATTCACACTCCATCCGTGACTCCTCCTGAGCTAACATTTCACTTTGATTCCAAACTAAGCAACAATTAATTATTAAATCTTTGCTTCAAGCCCAGTCTTTCTTTCAGGATCATTCTTTTCTCCAGCATTTACTTTCTACGGCAGCTGTTCAGTCTGTTCTAACTTTGAGCTATGAGTACAGGACCCATTATTACAAATAAGAGTTTTCAACCAAAAACCTGCCCCTGCAAGATTTATATTCAGCTTCAGCAAGTTTCTAATTTGATCATCATTTCTTTTTCCCTTCCTTTCTCCCTCTTCTGTCCTCTAAACAATTCAGGTGTTTACACTGATTGTAATGAAAGCAAATTATTACACTGACGTTGCAATCTACACAGACACTGCCCCTACAGAGCAGAGCTGTTAACAGCTACTACTTCTCTGGGGTTAGAAAGAAGTGTAGAAGCTGCTTCTAATCCACTAAGACTGGATCGTCACCGCTCAGCAGATCTGCGGAGGTACAATACATGCTGTCTTCCTTTCCCAGGAGATCACATATATCATCCAAACTTATTGCCTTTGATCTATAGCAAGAATTATGACTAATCGGCTGGATTAGAGTGACAGAGAGGTTGTGTATCTTTATCTCAATGCACGAATATTTCCAATTTACATGTACTAACAGCCATTGCTGGTTTTCCCCCTTTTACTTAGAAAAAAAATCCAAAACACCAAAAGCCTCCAAGTTTTTTGTACAGCTTAGTTTCGCAGAATTATTGTCCCCCAAAAGTCTGCAAGTAAGCATAAATATCATTTGAAAGGCTAGGAAAAGTAATCAGACCTGCCAAGTTGAAAAAAAATTAGGGCAATTGGGTACAACCACAAAAAACGCCCTTTTAAGAGGTAATACGTGTCCTGAATAAAGAACAAATCATCAAGGAAGTTTGCTGAATGCAGTCACTGAGACCTTACTCTGGACAAGAGTTTGAGGACTAAGAGAAACAGATGGATCAAAAGGGTTCTTCATGGCTGACTCTTGCCTGTTATACGGCACAATAAGAAGATGATCCTGTCAATACCTTCCCTCCTATGTCACTTGAAGAGGAGCTCGTTCATTCAGGGTATGTGAGCAGAGGTACTTCAGTGGGATCTGACAATTCCTGCATGAATTCTGCTTCTCCTGAAGGTTCAGGATGACTTGCTGCAATCCACATGCACTAAATCTGGGTGTCAAACCAGAGGATAACATATTTTCACATGTGCCATACATGCTCAGCTTTCCTTGATATATTTTTAATTGTTAAGTGCCAGTGAAAATCAGTTCATTTATTACAGCTGTTAAATGTTAGCATGGGGCATGCAACCTTAGCGGACATTATTAAAGGAAGGAACCTTAATGTCTCTCAGACCCTCTGGCTAAAGAACGTCTAAAGTACCTACCAAAGTTGTAGAAAGTTACCAGCCTTTCAGCAGGAATTTATCATTCTCTTCTGAGGCCAGATGGTCCTTTCCAGAATGCAAAACACAAAAGGAACAACCACAGTAATTGACTGTACCCAGCAAACACGCAAGCTACATTTCATAGCTCATGTGGGTGCAAATTTCTCCTGTCAGCAAAAAAGATGGCTCTTCCTGTGACCACATGGGTTTTAAACTAAACAGAGCATCCTTGACCATATTTCTCAGTAGTGAGAGTGGCGCATTGTAACTGATCACAAATCTCCTGCAGATACGCACACACACAAAGAATCCAGACCCGAGATTATGTTTAGTTAGCTGTTTCTAAAAACAAAACCTCATGTCCCTGTTGTACCTCAGAGAAATCAGCGATGAGCAGTTCACCGCTGAGAAGTGGTGAAGCCACCAAGGTCACTTCAGCAGCAGCCTGTTAGTTGCAGAGTGATGGGAGACTGCAGCACCTCTTACACCTGCCTTTCTCTAGGTTTTCATTAACGATGCACTGTCCTGTGATGGTTAGTATATACTCATTACTTTCTTTTTTTATCTCACTGTCTCGTTGCATCTCATCTATTTATTGATAATTACAGAGAAACCTACAGTAGCAAAGACAAACCAAAGGTCTTCCAGGCAACAGTAAAGGAACACATGGGAGGATCTTATTCTCTCATGAAGACCCAAGCAGAAGCCACCAGCCTATGCTACAAGCTTTCTAATTTTTTTGTTCATACGGCAATACCTTAATTCTTTCATCTTTCACCGACTCCACCGGTGTCTTCTTCATTTCAGTTTTTCTTTAAATCCTCTTTGCACAGTGTAAAGTTAAATGACATTTCCTTAAACAAAGAGTGACATCTGAAACATATCTTCTAATTTATACACAGACTCTAGCAATGTCCCTTAAGTGAAAAGTCAATGACTCACACCTGTTTCATGTTATGGATGAAATATAGGCTGACATATAGTACTATGGGGAGTGGCTATTTTAACTATACAGAAAAGAATCAATTTAGACAGAAAAAGGGACAGGGTACACCAGCCATTTCTGACATGAAATACTTTCTTTTCTATGTTGGATAGTCAGGTGATTGCTAGTTTTGAACATGCCCATAGTGAAATCCAAAGTTACAGTGCTCATTGTCTATGAGATGGCATTTAGCAGTGCTGTAACACAGAAAAATGAAATAAAAGCCAAAGGGCCAACTTTGGAGACATAAATAAAACATCAAAAAAGAAGAAATAAAAAGTAAAATTAAAAAAAAAAAAACAACCAAACAAAAAAAAAACCCAAACAAAGAAAACAACAAAACAAAAAAAGGCAAAACAGAACTGCTCAAGAAATTGAGAGGTATTGCTGAAATGGTGTTGCACTGGAAAGGCCTCTTAACAGACATCTCCATCCCCTAGCAAGCAAAACAAATATTGTCCGTTCTGTTTGGGGTATGTGAAGGCCCATCCGCTTTTTCATTCTATTCTTTTCCTGTTGATGCTCTGAAACTTTAATAGAGCAAAGAAAAGAGCTACAGAGTTTGAACTGGGGGAGGTTTCAAGAAAGGAAAAATACGTGAGGAGCAAAAAGACAACGGGCTAGGCACACTTCATATCACTGCATTACACAACACTGTAAAAATTCAGTTTGACTGGAAGAATCAACAATAAAAAACACAAAATGCATAATTTCAAGAAAAAGAAAAATTTTCATTAAAATATTCTTCCTAAAAGCTTTTTCCTTAAAAAAGGGAATCTTAATTTTCCAAGAATTCTAGGGAAAAAAGCATGCCAAGAGGATTACCATTATTTAAGTAAAGCGTATATAAAAAGAAAAATCCATTTGAGGAATGCCTGAATGAGCAGTGGACATAATGTGACACCAGAGGAAAGGAGAATATAAAAAAATAGTTTTAGTTTGATCCAAAAACAATAAAAGGGAGACTGATAGTAACAATATCTGCTCTGCTGTTGTGACTTGGAGCCCCTGGCTGGTTCTTATCCATCCACTCAGACCTCCAGCAAGGACCCACTATCCCCTATTAACTTTTCAAGAAAATCAGTTTCTCATAAATAAAACACAAAAGAAAAGACTAGAGAAAAATGAGGCGATCCAGAAAAGCAAATAAAAACACAAGCTAAAAGGAGTAGTCTAAACCCAAGAAGTCTATAAGCATCCTGAAGGCTTTTGAAAAATATTGTCTTAGGAGCCCAGATAAAATATGTACCATAATTCAAAAAGAAAACAAAGCAGTCTAATAATCCCCCTGCGTGGCTCAATGGGAACATTAAGGAGGCTGTCACAGGGAAATGGTCAGCAGTTAAAAAATGGAAATCTTGCTCAAATAAGAACAGGTCATTTGAAGAGTTAGAACTGTGACGCGTGCGTTGCATGGGGTGGGTTTTTTTTTAACTGATAGTCACAAGTTCGTTAAATACTTCAAAAGCAGGAAGCAGGTGAGATAATCAATGGGATTGCTTGATGACGAAAGTAGAAAAAGGCACTCAAGGATGTTTAGTCCGCACTGGAAAAGCTCCATGAACTCTCTGCATCAGTCTTTACTTCGCAGGGGAAATGCGCACAAAGAACTTTTTTTGTAGTAGATAGGTCAGAGAAGCTCGACAGGATACAGATAAATACACAGGGTGTTTTAAACCCTATAGACAATTAACATGTCACCAGGACTGGGTGGTATTTACCCGGGAGAACTGAAGAAACAATGAAATTGCAGAGCCCCAGCTGGTAGGTGTCAAACACACCACAGCTAGGATCTCCTGTGCTACAGGAGTGTTGGGGTGTCAGGGTGACTTGTCTACAGAAAAGGGTCAAGCGGGGTTTCTGGGAAGCACAGACTGCCAAGTCTGACTTCCAGCCTCAACGTGGCAGTAGAGTCTGTCATAGAGAAAGGTCACAGAGCAAGTGAGTCAAGACAGACTGTTGGGAAAGGGTTGGCATGGCACCTGCAGAGGGAATTCCTGCCTTGGTTCAATGAGGGTGTCTGTAAGCTGATATGAAGGATACAGTGGACATCAGAGATTTGGTTCCCCAGAAAGGCTTTTGGCAGGTTCCTCACCAAAGACCACCAAAGAAGCAGTGATAGGAGGTTGGAGAAAAAGCCCTTTTATGGATGGGAAGCTGTTTAAAGGATAGGAACCAGAAGGTACGGCTCAATGGTAATTTTGCAGAGTGGAGAAAAATCAGGAAATAGGTCCTCCAAGGATTAGCTCTGGGACCAAAAAGCAATAGGCATCATCAGAAAGGGCTCTGAAAACAAAATACAAAGCTGCATAAAACCTTGGCACACCCACATCTTGACTACTGTGCATGGTTCTTATCTTCACACCTCCAGAAGGACATTGCGGAGATAGAGAAGATACAAAGAAGAAAATTATGATAAGGACGGAGCTCTCTTATCTGGAAAGATTAAAAATCTCTCTGCTCTTCAGTTTGGAGAGAAGAGTCAGCGAAGATATGATTGAAATTTGAAAAATCACGACATCAGTAGATTATTGGGCTGCAGAACTTTTGTTCAGCAAAGTCCACAATTTTTGAACTATAGACACTCACTGGAGCTAGTAGGAGGTTGGTCCGAAACAGCTGAAAGGATGTGTTTCTTCATGTAGCTGGTAGTGAAGTTGTCTCCATGGGAAGTTTTGGAAGCAAACAGGATTAACAAGTTCAAAACCAGGTTAGAGGCAGGTAACAAGTCCACAAACAGATATTAGCATGCTGTTGACTGCAGCACTGGGGACGTATAAGGGAAGAGAAAGCATACTGCAGGTGACAGCTGGTCTCACGATTTCTCCTCACACAGTCTCACTTTCTGCCGCTGTCAGAGTCAGAAGCCACTGGTCTAACCCAGCAAGGCATTTCATTTTTTCTTAAGAGATGAAATAATGTGACATAAGCCCTGCCTTGAAGACGTCTCTATAGCAATGCTTTATTTATTCTTTTCTTCTTCTCTCCTGATACCATCCATCAGTCTGGTCCACAGTATCTGTATCGCCAAAACGTCAAAGCAGCAGTCTAGACCTAGATAGATGCTTTATCAGGGTGGAAGATTCCTTGCCATCTCCTAACTGTCCCAGTTTTCATCCCCCATCTGTTATCCCGAACAGACAGGATGTTTTGGGGAGAAATGAAAAAATACGGAGGATACAAGAATGAAGAGACCTTTTCTTCCTCTTTCATTCCTAGGTTTCATTCCTGGGTTTTCCACAGGCTGATCATGGGGCTGATACAAAAGCACTGAAGGCAGAAGGAATTTTTCCAGGCTTTGTTTGTTTGGGGCTTTTTTTTCCCGTTTGCCTTGATTCCTGGCATAGCTATAATACAGATGAAAATAACAGGGTACCTTCAGAGTAACGCAGAATTATTGCCACTCAGATTTCCTTCCAGCGTCTAGAATACTTACTGATGCTCATGTTCAATTTTCACAGGGTCCAGGGTCCCCTACCACTTTGGCTTTATTCAATGTGTAAGCAACTCAGGACAGAAAATGTCTAATTTTCTGTGTGAAAGGCATGCTGATGTTTATGAAATTCTTCGTCTCATGTAGGGAGGAGAAAAAAAGTCCCAGACAGTAGGGACCTAGACATGCACTTAGACACATGCACACACTGATCAAAATGGAAATTAAAAAGTTCTGGTTTGAAAAACTGAGAAATATAGGTAGAAAGATTTATTCGTCTCGCAATCTATGTTTGAAAAGTGCTTGCATGAATGTATGAAGTGTTGGCACCGCACACTGTCACGTGTTAGCCTATTTCAATGACAATATCAATTTGAACTAGCTATTACACAGAGTGGCCTTATTTCTGTTGGTCTGCAGTAGAAGATTGGCTTTACCGTACAATTTGCTTAATTCTCAATAACTCTGATTTCCCTCCTGCTTTACATACCTACCCGGTAGAAGCAAGATGCAACGTGACAACTCAGATACTCCAATTTAGCAAGATTCATTTTGCTAAATCATCCCTATGCATCTGAACCACCGTCTAGCAACATCTGGCAAACAAGCACTGATATATTATAATGTTTATCGTGCCAGATGGCAATATGTCTTCAATGTCACCTGCAGGATGAAATAAAACCTTTGTTATCACTATTTCTTACCCACCCACCCACTTCCCCTTTCCCTCCCTCTCCAGTAATTATAGGAGAGCTCAAATCTGTGCCTGCAGAGCATGTGTGGTTAAATATTAAAAAAAAAATTAAAGGTAGGAAATGGCAACAGGTTACTAGAGAACCCTAATTGCTAAAAGGTATAAAGCATTTAATTACTATGAATTTTATGGTAATTCAATGACGTACCATTTTCACTATAAACACCACGATTTCTGCACAATTAAAAATTACTAGTAAGCTATCATTCTGGACAGTGTTAATAGTGTACTGCAAGGGACAAAAATACCCAAGGTCACGCCTATTTGAATGCATGCACATGAAGTGAAAAGGAAGCATTTCCAGCTGCTGTCCATGGAATATCAAGTGCTTTCTTCTTCCACTTGGGATTCCCCATATGTTTCCTCCTTGAGCAAGGGCAGTTTTAAGTCATTTTAATCTTCTATTAATGGGGTTTACCTATCAGTCTGTTTTCTGGGAGCACTCCTTGTGATGGATTTAACCCGGGGCCGCAGAAAGAGCAGGGTGGAGAGAAAATTGAGCCATTCTCTTGGCTTATTCATCAGAGAGGTTTTTCTGCTCATTTCCTTTTGTTGCCAAGTGAATATTCTATTATACTTTATCAACAAAATCTTGGTTATCTTTAAGCACAGTGTGATTTATTGTGTACATTTTAGACCAGTTAGGATGAAAGCTTTTATGGATCAAACATATATTTTAAGCCCAAAGGATATTTATTTTCAAAAGCCAGTATCAAAAACCATCACACCTTGTAAGTCTCAGAGCTTTTCATATTTTAAGTGTACGCTGTCCAGAAAAATTAATACACTGTGTTACACTAGAAGTTCCCTATCTGTTAGCAAGCAAATTAAGATATCTGCCATTTATCAAAGGACTCGGCTTCCACACAAAAAATGCAAAACTGAGAACCACCACCCTTTTAAGGTGGATTGTTGCTAGCATTCATAGATGAAGAGGAAGATTAGCAACACAGTTATCTTTGAATACATTTCGCAAGGCCTGAAATAGTAGCACAAAAATGCTGAAGCACTTATGCTTCCTCGGGTATTTTTATTCAAGATCTGTAATCACTGGCCTACATGACATAGGACCAAAGAATTGCTCAGTTGTGTATTTGGTCCCCTAATTACTCTTTAATTTCACTTACATTCTCACAAAATAAGTGTTAAAAATGAAAATGAAGTAGCGATTAGGGGGCCAAATGCACAATTGTGCAATTCTTGGTAGCTAGTGCAGCTACTTAATAGTGGTGTCAAATTAAGCATGACATCCAAGCAAATGAACCCTACTTCTGATCATCTGGAGAAGGCCTTATGGCCATCAACCTGCGCGTTTGGAAATCAATGCAAGTCCTGCCTTTGACGTTAGAGGTGTGGGGACTGGGCCTTGCTTCACAAAAGGAAAGCTGGAGTGTCTGTGAAGAGGTGTGTTTCCTATATAGTCCGGGACCTGAACTGAAATATCTGAGTACAAAGCTAAGGATTTAAACAAAAAAAAAAGGCCAATATTCAGGGGGCCGTGGTGCCTACCTCTAAAAATTAAAGCAGGGCCCAGGAAATCTGAAAATTAGTTCCTATTTATAAACGTGTGTACCTTCACCTGTAGATTGTTCGATTTTGAACGTCTAAACTTGATAGTCTAGCTTCCTCTCTCAAGTTCAGAGCTACATCCAATTTAGCTCCAGATGATGGAAGAAGTGAGCTGCTTCTGGTAATCCCAAGAGTGTGCAGGTGAGAAATAGGGTCAGCTTTATTTTTTTTTTAAGAATCTACTTATTGTAAGTACATATTGTTTTCTTATAACATGACATATGTGCTTAAGTTGTGTATATTAAACCGAAACAGTAAAAGTTATAATGAAAGACCAATTCTATTTCTACAGTATGGTCCTTCTGAGCCTGTCTGATTGCAGCAGTGCCCAGAAGACAGAGTAAAGGACTGTGACCTTCTTATACAAATACAGAAAATAGATTTGGTCCCCACTGAAAAGTCTTGAAAGGCTATTAAGATGAGATTTCCAGAGCACAAAAAAAAAGGAGTTATTTTGGCCCAAATACTTCTGACTAGAAACACATAAAACGGAAGAAGGAAGGCTGCGAGTCCAGTTTCCCCTGCTCTACAGAGATGCTGGGGATAAGATTAATTTCAGATTCATTTCCTCTCACCTTAGCTGGTCACAAACGGGGCATCTTGATCTACTGATTTTATATGCTCAGACAGGTTGGGATTAGTTGCTGGTAGAGGGACCCACCTCTGAGCACCGCGTGGATGCCGTGAGGTCGGGTTAGGTGCCTCGCTTTCCATGAGTGATTGTCTGGGGAGAGGTATTCCTTCCACCGTGACAGTCCCAACACCACAAACTCTGCTTTAACACTTAACACTGGGGAGATGAACTTGCCTCCCATGAGCAAAGGGGAGATGAATGCAGAGAATCTAGGTAGGGAAACTCACTTTAAACCACCCAAATGGCAACTGCTAGACTGTAGGCAGCCCTGAGCTCTCTTCAGCAGGGGTTAAGCTGTGGGTTGCACCCAAGATACTTAGCTGAGAGCTTCCAGGATATAGTGCTGTGAGCTGCTCCGAGGGCAGTGCAGATATACCCTGTGTCCAGTAAGTCTCTGCGGGATCATTCTTTGCCTTACAAAGCATGTCAAAGCTCACGGAAAGCAATTTTTCTTTCAGTGCCTCCTTTTCAACTGGGAAGCATTTGAAGGGAAGCACTTGCCCCTTGAGTGCTCAAGTGTGTACTTTGTATTGCCAAAGAAAGGGCACTCCAATAGCTCTTCTGGGAAAACACACCATATTTCACATCACCCCATGCACTTTCAAGGGGCTTTGCAGAAATGGCTTGTTCTGGGACATCTATGAAATATAATTAGGAAGAAAAATAAAGAAGCTTTCTTTTTCAGGTTGAGATAATCCACAGCCAGAAAAATAAGAATCTTTTTTTTTTTTTCTTTGCCCAAAGTGCTCTCTCCGCCGAGAGGTCATCTTTGAGACAGAAGCGTTTTAATTTCCTAACTTATAAAGCAAGCAATTATGATATTCAGGGAGACAGTGTGGGTTTTGTGCTGTTACTTTCTGAGCAAGGAATGCGTCAGTGGTCTGTATACATGGACCAGCAGGCGTATTCCTCTAAGGGACCACCGGGCATGGGCTGGTATCTGCGGGACGAGCAGTGGCTGCAGCTGGTACCAAGGTGGTTCTGCTACCGTTCAGTGCAATGGCAGGGGGGCCAGTGTATTCAGATCAAAAATGATTGTTGTCTCCTTGGTCATCTCTAGTGCAAACGACACGTAGAGTGAAATGATAGCAGGTGAGGCAATGTGAGACTTCAGGTTTTTAGGCAGGAAAGCAGGATGGCAAGGGGAGAGAGGGCGGGAGTCAACTCACAGAATCCCCCGTACACCACTAGGTAAGACTCCATGGGTTGTCTGGATGTCCCAGCCTCTGAAATGACTAAATTGGGCATTTTTTTGGCACAGCTTGAAGGAAAGAAAATAAAGCAAAATGGGCGTATATATGGCTGTAATGGGAATGGGGGTGGCCCCATTCACTGGCAGAAGCAGCTCAGGAAGGCGGTGAGAGCTACCCTGCTGGCTCCTGTGGCCCATGAATCCATGCCTGCGTGGAGACGGCTGCACCACGCACCCAGACATGAGCAATGAGAAGGGCATGGACTGGCAGATGTTAACCAAAATCTCTCCTCTCAGCCTGGAGGTTAACTCAGAAGCATCACACAGCATTTGCCAAGCAGAATCAAGCAGCATATGCTGGTTCAACCTCTGCTTATTAAGTTCTCAAAACACTACATGTGGTGTGTGTTTGAACTGCCAGGTCTGCTGGTCGGATGATGGGGACATTTGAGAGATCTGCCCATGCTGGGTACATACACAGTTCTGCACGGGCTGGGATGTTTGCCCAGGGAGCTCTGCCTAGCAGCTCAAGCCTGACACTTGCATAATTTCTGATGACTGATCGGGTGGCTTTTGCAACATAAACTCAGACACTAGTTAAAATACTTTCTAAAAGCTTCAACAGGGAAAGATTACTTTGGAGAAAACTGAAGGTGAGTCAAAATATTAATAGAAGAGGTTTCATTGCAGCTTTGTTTTCATCTCTGATTAATAATATACATAGCAGCTGAAGATATTCGGCTGTTTACTCAAGAATTTTTCTGCAGTGCTTGATACCTCTGTTTTATATGAGGATTCACTTAACATAGCTTAATGCCAACCCAAAAAAAATATAAGAAGGAATTGTTTTCTTTTTTTTTTTTTTCCCCTGCAACTGGTAATAACAGAGCTTAGAAATGTATTAGGAAAAAGGTTGATTGAGAAGTGCAAAGAAGGATGAGTATTTATAGGGATAAAATTGGCTTTTTTAAATTGTAGTATAGTTCATTTGAGCAGTGTTGAAAGAAATTAGGTCTTTCCCTTGTGCTTTGCTTTGTTTTTTTCCATCACTGTGAGCCACAGAGTGAAAAGCAGGTATGTTTTGAGCCACCACAAACAAAAAGAACTGCAAGTAATGACATTTAATACTCTCTATTACTTTTTCTCTGGTTATGTGTTTGTCAACACACGGAGAGGAAAATTGCGAGCACTTTGGCTGCTGCCAGGCTTTCTTCTGTATTTGTGCAGATCACAGCACAGTACGTGGGTTGCAGGGGCTGAAGGACTCATTAGGACCGAGCTGGATGACCTCCCGCACAAGGCTGACCCCAGCCGAGCAACCATAATGAGAAACAACAATACCAAGGTGCTACGCGAGGGCAAAGTACCACGGCTTGGATTATCAATTTTTGTGTTTATTGCTAGTCAGCCTGTCTCCCTTCAGCCTGCTCTCCTCATATGCAAAGAGGCCGCTTTCTCTTGAACTTCTCTGGAAAACCTGGAGAAGTTTTCTTCGAGAAAACTTAGTCTGCATTGTTACTTTTCCTCTGAACTCTCCCTAATTTTTCTGTGTTATCTTTGAAAAATGGTGCTTGTAATAGACTGGTGTATTCCAGTTATAATCCCAGCAGTGCTAGGTAGAGCAAAATAATTATTTTTCTTGTCTTATATACACATAACCATCTTCCTCGTGCCTCTTGTCACTGGCTTGAAATGCAGAATCTCATATCTATTGTAACATTTCTTCTAGTTCAAATCAAAATGTAATTACTTTGCGTAAGGAGTTTTAACCCTGCAATATCGAAACCCCTGGAATTAGTGAAATTGAGACTTTGTGACCCAACGTGTCACAGCATGCCTCAGACTGACAGCTATCGCCCATCTCAACAACACGCCTATCACCCCCACTGCACGCACAGCTCAGCGCGGCTCCGGGGGAGTCGTGGCAAGAAGAGCAAAAGGCAGCAGAGGAAAATGTTCCTGTGGTGGGCTGGAGGGTGGGATGGACAGGAGAGCACTTATAAGAGGCTCATTACAGTTATGGAAAGTAGAAATAATCTTTTGCAACATGTTGTATGCTACACGTACCCTGAAATGAAGAAGTATGTCTAAGAAGGAAGTGGAGGAGGGGCTATGTCCATAGCTTTTGGTCTCAAAGAGGCTGGATTGCTCGGTTCAAAGGAGGGAATTGTGTGGGGTAAGTGGAACTGGGGAGTCATTTCTGCAAATGCCTGTCTTGGCCTGGATCGCTTTCTGGGACTGACTTTTTTTCTCTCATCTGCAGTGGATATATACGCAATTAGCCTAACTTTAGACAACCAAACATAGGTGACAAGGACTTCATCCTACCAGTCTAAAGCACCTACCTTCAGGAATATATGTTCTAATCAGCTTAAGATCATGGAGATACAGCACTTCCATTACAGTCTAGTATAAAGAAAATGTTTCTCACTAAAGCTAGGAATGATATGACAAAAAGCACGTCTGAAAAAAGCATGTATTGGTATTACCAAGGGCTTTGCTATGGACATCAGCAAGAACAGGCCCTGGACCTTAAATTCAATCCAGTCAAATGCAATGTTTACGCTCTGCTTTTACAGGGCTTGGTCCTAATCACATTAGTATAAATCAGTAGCAAGCCTACTTATGTTGTTATAGTTAAGCAAATCAAGGTGCTTGGGCCTGGTTTCACCTCCTCTTACTAATGTTCTGCCAGGATTATTGATAACAGTGGTGCACAAGCAAGGAAACTATCAAAAATATTCATTTCAAGCTCCACTGCAAGCAGAGTAAAATAATCAATATTCACTTACAAAAAAAAAAAAAAAAAAAAAAGAAAGAAAAGTTGCTTTGGAACCGCTCTTCTAAAGATTTACAAGTAAAATGTAGCGTGAATTATTGGAAGAAAATAGTAAGCATACAATTAGAATAACCCGTAAAAAGGAACAGTCTCCAGATAAACAAAATCCATACCTAGTTTGCTTCCACTTTTTTTTTTCTTGCCTGTTTGCTTTTTCTTTTAACCTTCTTTTTTTTTCCTCCATTAAATGCAATTTTTGTCAATTTGGTTCTGTCTGAAGTCAGTTTCATTTCCCTGTTCTTTGCTATTGGAACATGGTTCCCTGGCTTCGTCACAGAGATCTTTTTAGATGAACAGGTACCTGAACTGAATGACTGAGCATTTTGTGCCTTCCCTTTCTTTCGGTTTGCACGCAGTTTCAGTTTTATTTTGCTTTTTAGTTCTTTTTCAGGGTATCGCCAAAATTAGTTCTCATTTCAATTTAAAGTGAAAGTTCTACCAGCAAAGCAATAACAAAACTAGAGTTTTGAAAAAATCAGGCAGACTATTTAGTCACAAGTGTTCCAATGTTTTAAACATTGTTTTAATTAATTGCTTAATACCATTTTACAAAATGTCTTTAAAACGTTGCCTAATACAATCTAAAATAATGTTAAGTTGTTGGTGTCTTTTATATAGATCATAAAATGCAGATTAATTTTGTGATTGGATGCTCAGCTGGAGTTATTTGTTACTTACCGCAGAAAAGCAGATGTTTCATACCCTCTGGGTAACTGTAGACCATACCAAGACACTGAGAAGTTTTTCCTTTTTAAAAAAAAAAACAACCAAAGCTAACAATATTACTGTTTCCATGGTGTTTCCCAGTCTAAATACAGGGACTCATTCACCAAGAGTACCAAAATGTGGTGACCCTGTGTGAATTTGGAGCACGTAATTATAGCAAGCCTCAATAGCTGAGTCTCATTCCTTAATGCTTTTTCTTATCTACTACTATGAGCTGTAAATATTTGTTTCTCTACCATTCAAACATATTACTCTGTCACAAATAAGAATGCAAGGCTGACTCTCAGCAGGAGAAACATACTTTACTGGGAATGCCCGAAAGACAAACTGGAAATGAAGACAGCTGCCAAGCAATATTTCTTTTGAGCAGGGACATAGGGACAGGTTCCTTTGGATAATCTTGGCTGTGAACTTGTTAGGCAGGGTATAAGTTGGTCTGTGATGTGTTTATGGACATGCTTTTATCTGGCAATATACAGCAGCTACTTGAACCACCAGTGTAAGAGGAGAAAGGTGCCTCTCATGTCTTGTGTCAGAAACATTTGCCTTGGACGAAGAACAAACCATTGTGGACAATTATTGCAGACCACTCAATATGCAGCCAGTTTGCGCCCCGCAGCCCAGGCTTCACTCTTGATCTGTCTCCTGAATTGCCACTCCTCATCCCTGCTGTAGGAGAAATTAACGGCCTAGAGGCAAAAAGCGTGGTCCTGTCAGGCCACGCACCAGGCAGGGCCGTAGCAATGGGAAGCCCCTTCCCCTACAGAAACTGTACTGAACGGGGGGTTGGCCACATTCAGCAGGGAAATGAGACACCGTGTGGGAAGATGAGATAGGAAAGGAAATTAACGGGGAGAACAATCTTGTTTCATGTGTTGGACCGTAGCCTCCGTGCATCGTCTGGCACTATCCCGTTCAGCCTCCAGGCGTTCGTCGCGCTGTCTGGTACCTGATAGAAGCTCTTGGCGCTGTGAGCTCTTGGACAGCCCTGAATAAATTCACAGGGTTGTGCCTTGTCTCTCCCAGTAAGGCTGTGTGTGCAGGGCTGGGAGGTGTCCTGGTGCACCCACCAACCGTTTCATAATCATGTATCCTCCACGGGAGGAGAGATGACCAGAGACAGTGAGCTTGGGCAGGGAGGACAAAATCCTTCATTAGAACTGAATGAAGGGGAGGCTCATCAATGGGAAGCAGTTACCTGAAACATTAGAATGAAAATAGATTTGAATATTATTAGTCAGGGAGAGCTTAAACTACCCCTCCAAGGAAAAGTCCACTTAAACCTACTTTACATCAATTAAATATTGATAGAAGCACTGTTTTCTTTTTGCCTGAAGCAGAGATCTCAAAACACTCACTAAAGGTGGCTCTGCATTGCTTCCCTCGAGTTGACGGCTGCTTCGCATTGATTCCTGGGGTCCTCCTCAGTGTCTGCCAGACCACGCTGCCCAATGCCCCGTCCGGGATCGGACCTCCATTTGCTTTACAGCTGTTTGGAACAAACAAATAGTAGGATGAACAGCCCTGACTCGAAAAGCTTTTAAGTTCAAGCTAAATCCTAGCAACTGGCAACGTGCCGCTCCCTGTGCAGGCTCTCTATTGATTGGAAGAGGGGCTCTGTGCAGAGACAGCAGTTTTCTCCTCCGCGACTGCAAAAATCAGAGCCAACTTGAGCAGAGGTGGATAGCAAAACGGAAATCCGCGTGGAAGGGAAGGAAAACTAAAGTCACGGCAATAAGAATCGGTGGTTGTGTAGATGAGATGTGCACAGAAACTAAGTCCTGGGCAGATGTTTCATGACAGCAGGGCGATTAAGTGATACGCCTTACCCCACACAGCCAGTTGGTAGCAAGGTCAAAACCAGGCACCGGATCTTTTATTCTTTTCTACTAACACCCTCAACACTGAGTATCACTGAGTACCTGCTAGAGCATTAGCAATGTGGCGAAGCAACTGCGTCCGAAGCAGTATTTTTTTTGTCATTTGTGCTCACGTATTTATTCTCTCACAACTCACCAGAGGCTGTGACTGACAGCAGAATTTGGCCCATTGGATAAAAATCAGCAAGTATCTGTATTTCAGAATCTGTTTTGCCAGGCTGAACAGATTCTTCAGCCACAGCATCTCTCCCTTTCCTTCTTTCGTTTCTTTTATTTCCTTCAGCAAAGCCCCTGTTGAAACAGTGAAGAATTCCACACAAGGCAATGAAGATTCAATATACATTGCTTAGAGAGAATTATTTCCCTATAAATTGATTTCAAAAAAAGATCTTGGCATTTTGACCAAAACCACATCTCTTAAATTATCTCATATCCCTCCAAACACACACTCCTAAGCCCTTTTTTGTCCATACTAGAAAGACAGTTGTACTTTGGCACAATTTAAAAGGTTTTGAGAATGACGATGATTTAAAACAAAGTATTCCCCAAGCGGACTGTGGACTTGAGCAGAAACAGCCACAGAGTCCTGCGGGGACTTCACAACGTACAATTGATTTAGCAGGGAAGTGTGTAGATTGAACAGTGATGGATGCTATAGAAAACTGTGTGATATAGAAGATAGATGGTCATTTGAAAAAGATCAAGGAAAAAGCACGCTGAAAACCAGAAGAGCCTCCAGCTTTTTGCAAATGTGATCAGTATCAGGCATAGTAAGGACGCAGGCAAAAAGTGCCTGGATAAAGCCATGCTCTGCAGTTTCATCTCTCTTTGGAAGGGCTGCCCCGGTGCGAAAGAGCTCTTACAGTAATAGATTTCGTTAGACATTAACAGAGCTATACGAAAAAATCCTCTTACACAACAGAGGGACGTGCACGTGGTGTGTTCACAGACTGGAATACTGATATTGCTAGCACCAGATCGAGGGAAAATAAGCAGCAAACAGCCCCCAGCTTCTCCTGGAGAGGGGCTGAGCCCCCCGGCTGTGCTCCCACAAGCCTTTCCAGCCTGCACTGGGGTGGGTGCTGCACACAAGGCGCTGCACGGGTGGTCACCCTGGGACCAGGGGTCTTCCCCGGCTGACGATGGCCAGCATGGGAGAGGAGGGAGCAGAGGGTGCCCTGCCCCGGTTGGTGCCAGGCATGTGTTAAATTCATCTCTTATCATTTTCTCTTTGCAGGAGAATTGTTTGTTTGGTTGTGGAGACTAAACATGGAGGTTATCCATCAGTCTTATTCCCACCGAGCACTTTGGGCCCTTTTATGTTCTGCAAGCAGAAGATGGGGTAATGGAAAATGTCTTCAAACATTCCCTGTCTTCTCATGAAAACTCATCCTAAGACAAAACGTTGTAAAAAAGCAACTGTGTGTTGCTCATGAATTCCCATCAGCTAAATAAAATCTCATCCCACCGTAAACACCAGAGAATGTACGTTTTGTAAAGACAGTAACAGAAAATAAGTACATTTGTGCTTGCAAGTGTAAGATAAATTTAAAGGGCTCATTTGGACACTCACTTCCAATTCTTAATTTTGCAAATGCTGTTAATACTTTCAACACCTCATTAGCATATCCTGTATGCTCTTTAAACTATACAGGCGCTGCTATCAAAAAATTGCTAAAGGAGATTCCAGAGAACCCCGACACAGAAAAGATGCTTAATATCTACCATTTCAGTGTTAGTCAGAGCCTACATAGATCAAAGATATATTCTGGGACAGTATGATTATAAGCCTGCACAAGTGAAGAATAAGAACCAAATGAAAGGGCAGGACTCTGAGCATCTGCATTTCTGTAGACTAAGTACACTTATAAAGGAAAACGCATTGGGAGACGCTAATGAGCTGTACACTATAGCAGTGCCAGAAGAGCTGGGACAGAAGACTGGCACTGGAATCCTAACATTATAGCAATAAAAATTAACAGTTTTCTTCCTCAAAGTTTGTACTGCTTTCCATCTGGTTCTTTATAACAGCAAAATTCTCCACTTATTACAATATTTAAATGAAGACGCCTCAAACATAGACATGCAAAAAACTTTGTCCACAAAAATTCCTACAAGTGCAAAATTTGCAGCAGGAAAATTTGAAATATGATACATTTCTGTAAACCCTTTAGAAGACATTGTGTGAGCAAACGCAGGCTTCTCTCAGAAGATATGAGCAAAAATAGAGCTAATTTTGAAAGGGTTGCAAATGCTTTCACGCAGGTTTTCTTTGCATTTTTAAACCATAGGAGTGGTTGAAAATAATGGTAAATTAAAAAAGCTTATGAAAGAAGATGGAATACATTTTTAAAAGGAGCCATAAAGTAAGCTTTCAGCCTTGGAGCAATGCATCTTCATGAGTTTAACTCAATGACCATGCTACTTGGCTCATTTACTGATTGCCAATTTTGATGATTATTTCTTGATCTGAATACCTCCCCTTAGAAAAAAAAAGAAAAAAAAAAGAGTAGGTAAGAGACTCATTTATCGGCCCTGTAACTACTAAACAACTGACTGATTTCAATCCCCTCATTTGAATTTACAAATACAGAAAAGTCTGTAAATGCCAATATATTCCTTTCTATGCTCATATTCCAGAAAAGTTCACTAACATTTTTCATTCCCAAGAAGCGCAAAGAGTTTCACAGGTTGTGAACAAAGATCACTTTGCCAGCTCATAAAATAGTTTTATGCGAGGAAATACAGCGGCAATTCTCTACGATTTCAGAACTAAGGAATGGGAATCTTAATTAGACATAGGGATAATATCAGCTAGTTACATAAAACAGAATAAAAGCACGTAAAGGGTATAAAATCTCATGCTTCAGGACATTAGTCAAGCAGTAATGAATGGGTTAGTACAAAAATACCCCTGGGGAGTAGGCAATTTTTTCATTTCCCCTTTCATTTATCGCCTTTGAAAGTTAACTCATCTGAACAGGTGTAAATGAGTCCAGTGGGTCTAATGAGACAAATGAAAAAGAGGATGGGAGTTACAGTGAGGATCACTAGTTTGGAAACAAAGCTTCAGGAGAAGAAATAGCTGAATAATGCATTAGTCTGCCTGGTAGCCACCTCTGCTGCTTTTCCCCCTGCTCCTCGCCCCACATTTTGTCACCGATTACCAAGGTGAAGCAATTAGGCATGTCGATTCTCAACTACCCATAACCTATTGCTAGCTCCCCAGCAGGGATGAGCCTATTATGCACGTACGAATACAGCAGCTTTCCCATTTGTACGGACCAGTACATTTTTAGGATCAATTTAGCTCACTGTTATAATGTGCAAAAGAGACGTAATGTGTCTTCTTGCTAAACCAAACAGTATGTATCAGTGAATTTTTCGTCTTCATCCCAGCATGTTCTCTTTCCATGGGGGAAACATGATGTGTTATGCGAATTTTGGTGTCAGCTATGGCTTGTCTTCACTCCAGTGATGGTTCTTTCTACACAGAGATCGTTCTTGCCGCAAAATCCTAATGACAAGGCACAAAATGTAACCTCAGTAAAACTAAATGAACTCAGCCCTACAATCCTCACCTGCAATCGATTTTGGCTACTTATTTTCAGCAAAAACTACCAGCATCCAGTCTCTACTAGTATTTTACAGCAAGATAGCTGTAAATCCTGCAGAAACACCCCCCGTCCGCACTGAAGACAAAGCCTATGTGCACAAAACCGAGCTGCCAATAAATTCGATGCAAGTTGTACATAAGCCAGATTCTCAGCTGGTGTCGATTGGCACAGCTCCACGCATGTCGATTACAAGCAATATGATGTCTGTCTCTGCTGGTGGTGGGCCATGTGCTAATTTGCAACAGGAGAGGACACAGCACACCGGACGGCTCTTGCCGGGCTGCAGCAGAGCACGGCGAATTAACTGTTTGCACGGTTTGACGGTCACCCCATTTTACCCAGGGTCACGGTGGCTGGGGCTTTGACCCAGGCTGGCTTCCCAGCTCTGCTGGAGAGGATCAAAACATCTCCCTGATTGCATTAATCGTCCCATTACACAGGACAAAGTGGTGAGTAGCTGTCAGCTTCTCTTGCGGACACTGCTGCAGGGTCCACATTGTGGTGTTGTATTTATGAAGTCAGAAGACGCGGGGGTGTGGATCGCCCTGTAGTCTGCCTGGTGCACAGACGCTGCGAGCAGGACTATGAACATTTTATGAGCTCACAACAATTATTTATCAGTTAATACTCACAGCAGTCAGCCAGGGCTATCAGGCTACTAGGCTCAGCACGAGCCCACTCGCTGCCCATGATAGAGGCACCCCATGAGTATCTGCTGCCTGGGAAGCTGTCACTCAGATGGGGAAGCGTCAACCTCCTTGTTGGAAATGACTGAACCTTGACCTTGCTGAGTTGCTCTCATTTTGTTTCTTGGAGCTTTATACCGTCACATGTCAGTAGTTTTCTCCTGAGCACTTAATTTATGGCTCAACGATTTTGCTTCTGTCTGTGTTTTTACTTTTCTTACTTTGCATGGCTTTGGCTTGTGTTCCCTTAGAGCTCAACAGCAGCTTTTTTTTTCCAGTAAAGCTGAGCTGAAATCAGAGAGCTCAGCTTCACAAACCCAGGCCTTGGGTCACAGACAACTAAAACCCTGGGCTGCATGCTCCATCGCCGTCTCCAGCAGTGCAGTCACACTCTTTCCTTCACATCAGCACTAGCCTTTGGGCAGCCGAGCAGGAAGCCCGGAGCTGGGATCAATTCCAGTTAGAAACAATTATTTTTTTCATCAATACGGATTTAGTTTGCAGCCAGGCCCTATATTCCTGGCCACACAAGTGTCAGCGGCAGCATTAAGGAGGGAAAGGGAACAGCCATCCGAGGACAAGGTGGAAGGAAAGCAATCCTGTAGCTTTCATCAGCAAGGTGGTCTTCTACCTGGCTTCACCAATTATGAAACTACAGTCTGAGAACAACCCACTTAAAAAGCCCAGTAGCAAGTTAACTGGGAAATATCCATAGAAAATGTGAGTCCTCCTTCCTCTACACAAAGTGGGGAACTGAGCTCAAGTCTCTCAGTCCTGAAAAAATTCCCTTGACATTGAGCTACTAATTAGACGAGAAACATTTCCCCTCCTTTCTTTATTTTGTGAAAGGGCTTTGAACAGAGTCCTCTGGAGCCATTAGTCTCATTTTTCCAAAAGTTATGAAAAAATAGAATAAGGCTTTTAATTTCAGCTCAAATGAAATGTTTCGTTGAATGATTTTTTTAAAAATATTTTTGGTTTTATTTAGACAAGTGGAAAAATAAAAAAAAAAGTTGCAAGTTGAAATAAAACTTCCTCTTCCATTTAGCAGCAAAACCAAGAAATCAATTATTCATGGAGTCCTATGCTGCAGTGCTTCTCTAGTGTCTATTTTATAGAAAACATTTCCTATAGTTCACACTGTTCTGTTTTATCAGTGATGTGTCCCAAAGGACAGTCTTAAGGAATTACTTGACCTGTAGTGTCCCTGAGACTTTCAGAAAGAATCTGGTGATGATGCGTACAGAAACAGAAGATGCATAAGCAAACAGATTGAAGACAACTTCTAAGGTTTGAGGTTATTTCAGAACACGAGTTTAAGTTTCAGTAAAAAAATATAGGGACATCATGATTTTCCATATCAATATCTTCTCCTGGGGGTAATAGCAGGAAAAAAGAGCTTTCTGATCCTTCTTTCTTCTGTATGGATGCTTCTGAAGAAAGATTACATATGGACTTCATCACTATTTAACATAAATAGTTTTTAAAACTTTTGCTCTGGCTGAATTCTCATGAAACTTTTCACCATGTGAAAAGATTAAAATTTCCAAACCAAATCCTGAGGACAACTGGGGAAAAGATTGAACCGATGGAAGAATTTATTTATTTGTGTCTGTTGTCATTGAAATGTCCATATTGGTTAGACGATAGTAAAAAATCCTGTTCAACTGATGCACGAGGGGAACTTTTTCAATAAATGTCTACATTTTAGAACCTAAACACCCTCATTAAAAGAACCAGGTCTAGGGCCTATAGCACAGCAGGTGTGGACACACAATCTAACAAGGCTGAGTTATGACAGGTGAACAAATTGCCACTATGCAGCTGAGCTTCCACAGCTGGCCAGTTGTGCCTCCTGGCTTATGCCAATAATGAAACAGAATATATTAGGCAAAATGTGTTTCCCCAATGGTGGGGAAAAGCACGAAGAGTCGCTTATTACCACCCAGCTGCTGGGCAATGATTTCTTACGCCACAGTGATTCAATCATTCTTGATTGTATGCCAAAAAGGTACATACAATCAGTGCTAGGAGCTCGGATGATGAGTGGTACCTTTCTGAGTTCCCATGGCTTGATTGCATTTCATCATGTGTAACTTTAGATTCAGTCACAGGAATAACATAGTCATTTGTGCCCACGTTGCCTAAAGAGGCTCATGTGGGCTTTTCAAAAGCATTCTGGAATATTAGAAACTTAAATTCTATTGCAAACAGTGAAGTATTTATATATGATATACTTGTCCTTATGCATACCTGGCAAATTGCTTCATCTTATAACCTGTCACATCACCATGTTTCAAGAGGCATGACAAGATGTTTTACAACCTTAAGGTGTTTCTGTTTGTGAATTATTTTACACTGAAAGAATTTACGATGGATGTTTGCTCAATCTGATTCTTTTTGTGTGCAGCAACTTGCAAAGTTTTCTATTTCTGCACTCTTCTGGGGAAAAAACTTTCAGTCTAAGGAGTCTAACACTATAGAAATTATTTCTACTGTATACTTCTTATTTCTTTTCCTCCTACAGATTTTGTGACAATATGTCTCAGCAAAGCAGGAAGCACAAACAGAAGTGTGTAGTAGCCATTTCCACTGGAAAGCCAGTGTTTTACTCTTGGTCTTTGTTGTAAGATGATTTGTTAACTCATTCCCAACATTCTATACAGCTATAAAGAGCTTTCTGGTACTCATTTTGGCCTTTTCATTAAGCTGGATTTCACCTGACTAAATGTCTTTAGTGTAGACTTCAAGATATGGGGTAGATTCCTAGCTTCCTCTCATAGTTTTTGGAGAGAAATAGGAATTGAAATAGAATGGGTTATTTAATCCTAAACTGCACATCTAAAATGGGACACCTAAAATGAGATGTCTAATTTGTGCCCCTAAATGCCCAGTTCTTTCTGATGGTGATGGTGACTAGCTCAGACACAGATTTATTCAGAGCAGGAATGAAAAACTGATGTGAAGTGATCCAATGCTGTTGCAGGTTTTTCCCAGGATCTTGTTGATGAAAAGAAGTGGAAACTGTACATGATTTGTCACTGCTGCCAGATCTCTACCATTCCAAGCTTCATCCCACCTGCATTTAGCAAACAAACATTGCTGATCAGCATGATGATAAGGAATTAAACGTATGTGCAGTGCCACCGTCCCAACCTCCACAGCTATAAAAATATCCTGTCTGTGAGTATCAGTTATAAGTATCCAGTTGAAATGAATTACCACTAGAATGTTAAATAAAGGTTATCTAATACTTTATTTTGGGGTGGGGGAGGGATTTCTAACCTCAATCACATAATAATATTGAACGAGCTGCATTTCAATCTTGTTGGCCAATAAAACATTGATTACACAGCTGATGCCACAGTACAAAAATTATGTCTCTCTGAAAAAGCTTGTGAATATTTCACACAACAAAGAAAGTATACTGTGCATAGAAATATTATGCAATGTGTTACACAAAACCAACATAGCGTGGAGTGTATTATTTCCTAATATTCGTTTTTATGGTACTTCTAAGAGGTCTGTAAGTCATCTGTTTAGCCTGAAGAAATACCTCCTGAGTGTTACAAAGCCAGGAAAAATCTGCAGTTCAGAATTCATAGGCTTTTCACTAACACTCCTGAACGTTTTAGAGGCCAGCTAAATTTCAGTCCTGATGGAGCTTGTGGCAAGCTCCACAGATCCAAATTCTGGCTTCTTCTGCACAATGCGTTCTTGCGAGCCTGATCTATTAACCTTTGTTGAGGTACATTTCATAGCTCTCCTGATGCACTCATACATTGCCACTTCAGAAAATTCCTCTCTGAGAGGAAGAAAGTAACTCTGCGTGTTCTTCACAGTTTTCTTATTTGGTTCATATTTTAAAAGACTGACAAATATGTTTTCCTTTTCTGGCAGAGGAAGATTTTTAGAAAACTGAACAGGCATATTGGAGTCTGTGGGAACTGTGCTCCTAATTGCTCCTCTGATAATGCTCTATTCCTTAGCTGGCCATGCCCGAGGAAATACAACATTCTTTTTTTTTTCCCAAAGACCTGCATTTCGAAAAACACACAAAGATATTTCTCCCTGAGGTCTCTGGCTGTTTTTGCAAAGAAAGTTAATGAACTTTCTTTTTGGCCAAGGCCTTCAAAGCAAATCCCACCTTCCTTCCCTTCGTTGACATTCGAATGCTGTTTAATCAGTCACGAGAAAAAGGGAGCAGAGCTAAACAGAATGAAAGGACCAGAAGAGGAAATGTAGGATCAAATTCTCTAGTTCTTTTCATGCTTTACTCCAGAAATCATCAGTGAGATTGTCTGATTGGTTCCAATCTCATTTAATAGCCAGCTAAAGACGTTCCTTAAAGAAGCCAGTAACGTTCAGTGACTCTGAGCACAAAAGGGCATTCAGGGATTTTGTTTCTCAGTCCAAGGAAAGTGTTCAGAATCCTTTCCGATAAGATCATTCTGTAGCTTTAATTTCTCATTAGAGGGGTTTTCAATAAGTCTAAAGTCAGATTTCCATTCAGTTGCATCTTGTGAATACAAGTTATTGTGCTGTTAAAGTGTTTGTTAATTTAAGAGAACATGTGGTATAGATGAGTGTGTTCTCTTGATCCACTTTAGATAAGTGTGCGTGCCCTCTTTGGAGCATTGCGGGATGTGTTTTACTGTGCTCTTTCTCAGATGGGGCAGCTAATAGCTTGTCAGGCCATTGGATGAACAGGTGCTGAACAGTTCTCCAGAATCATGGGCACATTTCTGACTTTATAAGAAAATATAGAAAATTCATTAAAGAAAGGGGCACAGGAAGGGAGAAATTCAGTTTTAGAGGAATTCAAACCTGAGGTAGCAGTGGGTCTCAACTCATGCATAATGATAGCGCTAAGTGCTACCTACCGCTCTTACGCAAACTCTGTCGTTTGCATCACGTCGTTGCTCTGTGGACTGAGAAGAAATGAGCTACAGATGGGATGGTTTCCCACTCCAGCTCTGGGGCTTTGCTGCAGGAGAGAAGGAGCAGGGAAGGAATGGGATCTTGATTTGCATCTCCCTCACCATGTTTATGACATGAGGTTTGACTTCAACCTTAAAACAGAGAATAGAAAACACGGGCTTTCCAAACAAATGCTCCTGCACAGCAGCTCGTTCCCTTTGCTAAAGATTTGCAATGATTCCTCAATTTGTCATCGGAGGGAAAAAAAAGAGAAAAAACAAAAGAATCAGTCTTTTAAAGCCACTCCTTTGCATCTCCACAGCACCCTTATTCAGACGTATCCGAGGCAAGAAACTGCCCTTGCAACACCACTTGGGGAGCTCAGTAAAGCGCGAGACTCCAAAACAGCAGGGTCCCACACCGCACACCAGGAACCCCCATTTGTGTTTGAAAAGGAGGAGGAGACAAGGCACTGAGATGCCTGATAGTTGCTTGGATAGGATGGGAAGTATCATTGATGGCACGTTCAACATAAAACCTTATGCTTTTTGCTTTGTACAGCTGCTGTGCTCCACTGCAGCCTGCTCACCTTTTTTGTTATTTATTCCTGAACATGTGTTTCCTATAGTGTATCACATGGCGTGAAGCAAGGTTCATCACAGAGATGGCAGAGGTTTAGACCAACGGGTAGCTGAGCACCCTGAGGTACCCAGATGGACTTATGTTTCTAAAAATTAACCTCCTGGCAAGCTAAGGTTCTCAACAGAGTAAAAACCACAGGATTACCCCAATGCATTAGCCTGACTCTCCTAAAATCTCCAAGCAAAATTATGAAACAAAACACTACATCTATGGTAATAAATCCAAGTGTGCCCAGGAACGTTCCTGCGCCCTGGATCAAGGTCGTCTTTGCTAATAAACCATTAGACGGTTCCCTGCTGCTTGTATGGGCTTTTCACATCATCTCTTTTACTGAAGTCCCAAGTATGTCCTGGATGTTAAACTGCCCAGGGACAATTCCCAATAGACAGTTGGCGTTTAGTCACCCTCTCCTGGCTAAATAAAACTGGCTTCATTCTCCAAGTTGTGGAGTCCCCCAAACTCCTGCTAAGGTCAACGGCAGCGAGAGGTTTTTAGTGTTCCTGAAAATTAATTTCATTTTATTTGTGTAGAGTTTCAGAAGCCTGATGTTAGACTTGGAAATTTTGACCAAGCTCTGTGCGACGGTCTTTAATATTGGATGGATTATTCCCATAATCTCCGTGGAAAATGCAAACATCCATTTGCAAACAAAACACCAGGCTGACGTGTTTGCACTAGCAGAAGTTGGATGTGGCTGAAAATTTGGCCTTGTGTGGCATAGGAAGCATATTATTTGAATCTTAGCTGCCAAAGGCAGTACCTATAAAGCCTCAGCCAGTGAGATAATAAATTCTGAACCAAAATAGAGCAAAGCCTTTGCAATTCATGGTTTGCGTCTGTTTCTTGAAATAAGAAGCAGGTTGCGGCTATTCTTTGTCACATCAGGTGGTATCTAAAATGTGAAAAGGATTTTTGGATTCCAGTGCACGGCTGTTATTAGTTCCTTTGAAAATCCTCTCTTTATGCCTCATTTCCAAGTTGAATGAGGTTTCTACAGGGACTGCAAATGGAATTGTAGAATGGCCGTCTGCTACTGATGTACTTTAGCCTTGAAAATGCCTTGTGATTAACCAAAAGGAAACCCATGCACATTTTTAATATGGTATCCCATTTCTTTCTAATTATTTAGTGTAAACTATACAGTGATTCATTAATATGATTGAGCCACAGTGTGCTCGTCACATAAAAGCACAATATTTCCTAAAATTTATTTTAATCTTAGACCTCTCACTTTAAAAAATAAGTTATATGTTTGTCACCCAGATATTAAATCCTACTTTCTCCATAAACAAATCTTTCTGAATTATCCTTATTAATCATTGCTGTCACAGCATAGTGACTGGAGGCAAAACAACGAGTCAGCAGCGATTAAAACAAATGATGAGAGAAATGGAGCCATTGCATGGACACACTGCTTTTAATCTATAACGAAGACTGATGCTTATACCGGAAACAAAACTATCCTGGTGGTCTTCATCTCTTCTTCAGTCGATATCCCATCTGCATCTTAAAAAGCGAGCTCGACTGCTGCCTCTCTCTTCGCAGGAGGGATGTTTATGACTGAGGCTGTCAGCTGGCTCTAAGCGGTGTCATTCTCTCGGCTTTCATAGAGCTACGCTGCTTTAGGCCGGCTTAAGATCTCAATACGCATACCAGGGGTGTCAAAGGGCAGGGTAAAGGTATGTGAAACACCTGTCTGAATACAGCGGGGTAATCACCCCTTTTGACCGACTGGTTACACCGTGTTCGATGCACCCCAGGATGGGGTTTGCCCTCTTGGCTGCCAGGGCATGCTGCCGACTCCTGTAGATGCTGCTGCTGACCAGCACCCCCAGGTCCCCTTCTGCAGGGCTGCTCTCCAGCCACGCGTCTCCCGATTTATACTTGTGCCCGGCAGTTAAGTGCTTATTTTGGCACTTTTGTCTCCCTCCATCTCAGTACTGCTGTTCTTCAGCCCTATGTCAGTGAAAGGAGATATCACAGGTTTGGTATTTTATAAATACTCAGTTCAACACTGCTTTGCTCCGGTCTAATACTGGTATAACTCCGTTGAATTCCAGCCTTAATTTTGGGACTGTCTGAAACATCTGAAACCGCTGTTATGTCATGCTTTACCGCTTGTAAAACAGGGGTAGCGTTACCTGCCTCCTTTGTTCTGCACCGCGGAGCCTCCATAGGCAAAGTGTTGCATAAATGATCTGCATTTATTATTTCAAATAGTAAATCAAGGGCAGGACAAGTACAGCAGGCTGGAACAGGTCTTAAATCTGCAGACATAAGCAGAGTTGTGTGCACAAAATGTTTCAAAAATAATATAAAAATGTGAGACTAATTCTCTGTAGTGAAGGAACAAGAGTAATTGCAGAAGTGTAGGGGTGAGATGGGAATCATGGGAATTATCACTCACACGGAATTAACTGCAACAGTGTTTTGCAAGCACACAGGACATGAATATGAAAGATCAGTCAAAAGGACTGGAAAAGTGATCCAGCAGAGCTTTAGCAAAAGCCGGAGTCTTGGTGGCTACTGGTAGAAATTGAGGCCTTTTTCGTTTTGCTTCATATGGACTAAATGAACATTACTGACAAGGCTCTGCTTATATTGGCATAATTCATTTCCCCACAAAAAATTCCTGCACCAGCTAAATCCATAGGAAAATTTCTATTAAGTAAAGAATTAGGTCATTGCGTATGGCTTCAGACAGCCATCACATCAGTCATATATAAGAATATAGCGGTGCAGGACTTCCTGGAAGTCAGGCATTTTGATATCCTTAATTTGTCTGTAAAGCTGCAACTCCATTTCCAGATGGTGGTCAGGTAAATGTGCCTTACTTCAGAAGACACAGAGGAAGGTCAGTTTATGTTAAGTAGGAGAGAGTATATCTCTATAGAAAATATACTGAGGTACATACAGAAAATATGAGGTGGCCCATCTTCCTGGCTTCAAAAATCACCACGCATTTCATCCTAGCATTGAGATCACCTGTTCTTTATGGGGAAAAATGATGCCTCGAGTGAAAGTGGAGATCAGTCTTGGACATGGCGGAACCAGTATAGATATACGCTGGATTTGAAGAGCATTTACAAAAGATACTCGGCTCCTGGATGCTATTCAATACAGCTCTATTAAGGACACTGATCACAGGTTAAAAACATCTCTTAATCAAAAACATTTCTTCGCTGAAAAAGAAGGTTTATAGGAATAGTTGGTTTACTTTATCCAAGCTTTAGGGGATTTCCATGGGGTTTAAGAAGAGAAGCTTGAAATGCTTAGCTAATTCATGTGAAAATAAGATAAAATAAGTTACCTGTTAAAGCTAATTAAGGACAGACTGTCCCACGTCCTTAAAGGGATAGTTGTGATTGTAACCCTTCTAAAAAATATCTTCTTCTGTGCTTTCCTAACGACAATGGCTGCGTGCTGAGGCCATGGGCTTCGTCATGGGGCAACTTTGTGCGGCGGCAGCATCATGTAGCACCACAAAAAGCAGTGCTCCTCATGGGCTCCTCCCTGATGCAGAAATCCCACCGGTGGTCGGTGCTGCTGCAGGCACTTCTGGAAGTTGCTGAGGCTCCTTAATGCCCACTAAAGCAAAAGCAAACCCAGGGTGTGCTCAGCTGTTGAAAGAAGTGTTCAGCATTTTGTAGAAGTAACTCTCAGAGTGTGTAACATGAGAATAAGCTGCCTGGGACTGGTGTTTGAAGGGTGAGAGCTTGAAGATAGTTTCCCTCTTTCCATATAATATCTGCAAGACAAGAACCTTACACAAGAACCACGTTGCTCCTCATGCAGGCTTCAGCTATAACTCAGGCAGGGAAGGGAAATACCTTCACGTCTTGCTGTTGGAGTCCAAAATTTGCCCAGCATATTAATTCAGGCTGTATACCTGGGGAGGAATTTCATGGTCTTGTGAAAATACTCGGAGTCATCAGGACATATAATACTTCTCAAAAAGCCCAGAGCTACTTGCAACTATCAACAGTATTTTCTGCAACTGAACTCCTAAACCTCAGACCTCTGAAAGCCAGGAAATAACAGAGATAAGCCATACACATACACCATTTCCCCAAACATCTTTAATTCTGCTGACCCTGAGTGAAGTTATAGAAAGGAGGAAGCACCTGCCAGTAGTTTAGCTGTACCCAGTTTACTAGCTGTAAGTGTCCTGAAGGGCTGAAGATAGTAAGGAGCATTCAGGAGAGCTGTGACTGTGATGTGAGGTGCTTCAGGCATCCTCTGCGTATGTGGAGAAACGAAGAGCTGCAAATGCACCTCCACAGAGGCTGCGGTGCCTCATTGCAGCGGTGCGCTGAATAGATTGTGCCAGAAGCTTAGCATAATTTCTCTTTTTGTCTTGGGGATTATCATCCGTTAAATGTGAGATGAGTGAAATCTGTGGGGTTTATCCTGGGAAAATGAAAGAGGGGTGTTAGATGGCATTATGTATGAAGGGTGAGGGGATTACAAAAGGAAATGGAAGAACCATAAATATTAGCAGATGTGTTGCTTTTTCAGAGGAGCATGGAAAGTATTTTACAGCAGGCGTTTCCCGCTCTATTCATTTCAAAGACAGGGAGCACGCGTGTGTGGTAAAGACACAGTATTTCACTTAGAGATGGCAGAATTATGGTTGTGCTCCTCACCTGCATTTGCTTTTAGAAGGACACAGGGCACCGTGGGCAGCCTCGTGCCTAATTAACAAGTTCTGCCACTCAGTTTCCAAGGGGCTGGTTTGCTTCCTTTGGAGTTTGCTTTTTACCTTGTCTGCCTGGTTTTGATGGAGGAAGGCTGGAAGCGTATAGCAGGGCATTGGGGTCTGTTTCAGGAAGAAAAAGCTGTTTCTCAGACAATCATAGAATCATAGAAAACCAGGTTGGAAGGGACCTCAAGGATCAACTGGTCCAACCTTTCTTGGCAAAAGCATGGTCTAGACAAGATGCCCAGCACCCTGTCCAGCCAAATCTTGAAAACGTCCAATATTGGAGAATCCACCACTTCCCTGGGGAGATTGTTCTAATTGTGAAAAACTTTCCTCTTGTGTCCAGTCAGAATCTCCCCAGGAGTAGCTTGTACCCTTGATGAACTTGCAACCATGGGACAAGATGGCAATTAATCACAAAGTATTTTTTTACAGTCTTTTGCACAGAGCTACTACTGTGTTTGGATAAACACAAAGGATACAAGTTTATTCTGAAATGTTCCTTTGTCTGTTGTATACATTGTAAGCAGGGTGTGGAGGGTATGAATGTGCTTGGAAATGTTTTCAAAGGTTCATTAGATCTCTGAAAAAAAAATCATAAATGCAGTCTATGTCCTCACACGTTAGCACTTCTATTCCAAGGTGGGAACAATGAGTGGTAATTACAGGTGTGAAAATCATCTCTCTAAATATGGTTCTCTCAACAGAATGAGAATATCCATGGGTATAAATACAGATGGGGGGAGGGAAGCTCGAAAAGCTGTGAACCACTTTCTTGCTATCACAGCTACACAGCAGCGCTAGCACATGAGAGTCTGTGATGTGCGTCAGGGGTTCCTGTTCGCAGATCCTCCATCCAAGCACTGTCTTTAAAGTGTATTTCAAGCACCTCTTTTCCCCTCTATTCCCTTTACAGAGAGACAAGACAAAACCTACAAAAGAACAGAAGTCCTCAGATTCATAGGCATTCGCAAAAGACCAAAAAAGGGAATGCAAAAACCTGTTAGATTGACAGTTGCTGGCAATTCACTCACTTCCAAAGCCAGAGCACACCAGAGCATGCAGGAAGCCAACCTCGTGCATCCCTCCCATCAGTAATTGTTAGATCCTGTGGGAAAGCAGAGAAGAACAAAGTATCCACATCCCACCTATTCTCTCTTATCCTTAATTTGGGCATAGCCCCTCAGCTTAGGACCAATAAACTCTTTCTTCGATACTTCCAGATGCTTCTTCCGTTAATTCTCGCTTCCCTCTTTGCAAGCATTTCTACTTGTAGCTCATTTTATTTTGTAAGTATCTCCGTAATTTCCTGCTGGGTTCAGATGAGTTCATTCCCCACTCTCACTACCCCCTTCAAGAATATCCAAGGTTGACAGATACACAGATTATAACAATATGAATAGCTTACAGCAATAAAATGATTTAATTTTCCTTTTGGTTTAACACAATGGAACCACATTAAGAAAAGAGAAAAAAAAAAGTCCACTGTGCTTGGAGAAAAAAGCATGCTCATTTTCAGACATTGCACATAGAAGAGCAATTAGCTGATTTACATATATTTTTGGTAAAGTGAATCTCCACTTCTTAAAAATATAGCCCAATGTTATCAATAAACTAATTTGTAGAAATACAGAGGCTGCCAACTCGGTTCTTGACTTTGATGTAAAGTGAGATTTAAAGCCCATTAATGTTAGCAGAAGACTTTCCACTGATTTCTAAAAGAGTTTGCATCAGACCATTACAGATGTAACATTTCTGGCTCTGTGGAAGAAATAGAAGCCAGACATGAAAATTAAATCACTTAACTGTGGATTGTGGACAGAAGAAAAACACATTCAGCATATTAAGATGAAACATGCCTGTTCCACTAATATGTGGAAGAACATAAACAACAAGAGTGATACTCTAACTTTCTCATAAATGACCTATTCAAGCACTGCTGTATGCTTAAGTGGCAGACATTAAGATATGTTCAGACAGACGACTCCATCCTGTCATTTGACACCCCGTTGCCACAGCTGTCTTCTGCTTAATTCTAGTCACACCTCTCCTTCTTTGATAGCGTTCTTGCTGTAAAGTCACCTTGTGGGTCTCGCACAGCCTGATCCATTTTTTACTTTACAGCTAGCCTGGTCTGCTTTCCATGTCGTTACAGAAGAACTCCACCAGAAACACGTGCTCGGTGGCAGTGGGTAAACCATGGGGTATTTGCAAGGCAGCCTTCACCAGGGCGAGAAACAACAGGGCAGAAATAACTGCCAGCGGATTAAATGTAATGGCCACCCAGCTACAGTTTTTCAACATATTATCAGTGCAGCTTGCTGATAAGAGTGACAATATTATGAGGAATGAAAGCTAGTACCTCTGCATCTGTTTTTTATTTAAATTGAAAGCACGCAGATGAAAAATCCCATACTCCAGCCATCAGATTTCCCTCCATTCTGAGAAGGATACCACAGTTCTCCTGGAGGTAATGAGGTTCTCAAAAACACTGCAGTTTGTCAACTGGTACAGTAGCCATTTCCTTATTGACCGTAGGTGCTGGGAAGCTTTCACAGCTGTTGTGTGGTCTGCTAGCCAACACAATGTTAGCAAATGTTCTTTCACGTGAATTGCTAAAATAAGAAAAATAAGAGCCTTTGCTGATCTGCTCTTTTAAAGAGAAAAAAAAAATCTTATGTATGATTGAGGAGGGAGAAGAAGAATGTGCATGCTGGCCCAGAACAAACATTTTTCTTCTTTTTTCCCCCCCATCTGCACTGTACTTCTCTCTGAAAAGATCTTCTAAGAAAAGTTGAAAGTTACAAACGATGCCATGACTCCCGGAGCTGCGACTGTAGTGAAAACAAAACCAAACCAAACAAACAGAAAAACATAACAAGATTTTGACGAAAAAATCAGAATGGGAAGAAATATGGTTCATTACAATTACGCTGAAAAGTCGGGGGAGACAGATGACAGCTACATAATTAAAAAATAGTGCACATAGGTATTAAACTCATGGGTATTGAATACCTCCCTGCATTCAATACTAGAAAAAATGAATCCTGTTCAACTTACAGAAAATGGAAAGGAGGAGAGCGAACCTTCAAATATGTAAGAGAAAGCAACAGATTGTTTTACACGTTTTCTAGGAATGGACACAAAAATTATAGGATTAAATCAATACAAGACAGAATTATTTTAAACTCACAGAACTTCCCAACTATTACTCACGCAAACAGATTGCCGAGAGAGACTGATAAATTTCCTGAAAGGAGGAAGAAGAGGAAGGTTAGTATTGGTAAAGAGCAATAATGGCTGGGGCAGAGGGGTGGGCTAGATGACTGATGGCCCTCTGAATTCTGCTGTTTCATGATTCACCGAGGACCATTTTTCATCAGCTATGGGTTTCTCCGGATTCAGGTCTTCTGAATACCCACTACCTCCTTAAGATGTATTAATAGAGGAGGTATTACTGTGAGATAGGAAATACTTACCACACACAAGTTGTTCTGAACATCTTCGCCTCCACCTGTGGCACCCCAGCTACTCCAGCGTGACCTTTAACAAGAGCAGGCTCATAATGATGAGCCTGATCCGGAATAAATGACGAGACAAAGCATCTATGGACACAGTAAACTCTCCCTTCACCTTTAAAACAGGAAGGGCCACCAAGCTTAAATAGATTTATGGAAATGAAAAAACACAGTTATCGTCCTGTCTATGATGGAGGTCAGACTAAATTAATATTACTTGTGGTTTTCAGTGAATCGTGACCACACCGACACTTGATGGCTGGGGGATGAGCAGAAATGGAAACTCCTGAAGGGCGGGAAGCCATATCTGCCTTTTACAGAGCTGGACTATAACCCTAGGTGGCCTTTTTCCTGTTCATTTCCCTTGTCTTGACCAATAAATAACCAAGCTTGAGCAATAAAACCATGAGGAGGAAAACTTGCTGACTAATGAACTGGAGTTTTTCTCATTCCTGACCTTGCTGGGCCATTCCACCAGTTTAGAGGATCGTTAATCAACAAATCACTTTCATTTTATCTTTGCCCAGAAAATGAAAAGGTTCACACTTTGTATTAATGTCACACACGTATAGTTTATAAAGGCTTATTCAATGAATAAATAATACACTTTAATAAATGGTTTTCCAGTTGTTATAAAATCTCCTTGGCCAACAGACTACCTATAACCGTGGCTTCTCAGCTCTCACTACCACTTCTGCTTTTGTATTCTGCTCTGTTACTTTTACACAGTGTTTATTAATAACAATCAATTTAGCATTTAAAAATATTCCTTCATATATAATGTAACTGAGAAGACTGAAAATATTTTGTTTCGAGACTCCGTCTGATATCAGGAAACAAAGACCTTATTTTTTTCTCACTCCTCTTGCTTAAGAGAAACAATAGAAACCAATGTAACCACTAGCAAACATATATTAGTCTCTTGGCTTTATTTCTGAAACTTCTCTATTAGAGCCCACTTAATTAGATGCATAAATCCTGTAAATGATGTCAATGTTCATAATTAAATGAGACAATTGCAAAATCAGCTGCAGCACAAAATGTAGATAAATGTGGGAAGGAACAATAAGGGATTGCTTTATTATAAATCTGCATGACTAACACTACCATAGTGATGTAGCAGAGAACCTATAACATCTGCTTCATACATATGAAAATTCAATTAAATTATCAGCCATGAATTACTGTAGCACAAATATCAACAATGAAAACTTTGACCTAATTATTTTAAGATTTTTTAAGCAGAAAAAGGTCATATTTCAGTGTGATGAAGTTGGTAGATTCATTTTGTGATGCTTAAGCAGCTTAATCCTGTAAATTATTTAAAAAATATATCTTTCACCAATGGCAAGAACACAAAAAGTTGGGGAGGCAGGAAGACAGTTTTAAAATTTACTGCTGCTCTAAATAAAATAAAATAACATAAAACCAAAATGCAGTAGCTTAACTGTAAGTTGTTGTAGCAATCGAAGCTCTATTAATTAGGGTATTTTATACCTACTCAGAGTCCATATCCGAGCCCAAGGTGCATCTTATTGTTTCTTTAGAAGAAATATCTATTTTCATGAAATAAGATATATGGTTCTGTCACTCCAGCAGTTTGGTGGAAAGAAGAGGGGTGTAGAAAAAAGAATGGGCAGGGAAGAAGGATTTCAAATATTTTCACTCCCCATACATTCAAAGCATACAGGACTGACAACAACTTTGACTTTGCTTGCAGTATGTATAAATACACATTCATATATATATTTACACATACATGGATACACACATGTATATGTGCATATATATGTACATGTGCATATATATGTACATATGCATATATGCATATATATATAAAAAAACCAATATATCCCTCTCTTTTTGCTCCGCCTCTGAAACAGGTGAACTTTTGGCCATGCTGACATCTAGCCAGAATGCCATCCTTAGGGAATGTACATCAGACAGATACTATCCTTTCAGATCAGAAATGAATTTTAATATTTATCCCCAAATAGATCTTGATGACAGATGGACTGTTCTTTCCATGAATAATAATTAGGAGTTAGGTCCTCCAACTGGATCTGGCAGCCCTCTTGCAAAAGCAAACCTCAAAGTCTTTGAGCAGATGCTCAAGTCCACCACCATAAAGTCTCAGCTGAAGGACTGACTCCTTCATGGATAACATCTTACAGACAACCATGATTCAGTGCTTCAGAAATATACGGCTCCTGATGTCATATTTACTGCTGTGCAAACATTCAGAACTGAGCCCAGGGACACAACTAGCCAATTGCCCCATGCTCATGTTCTCCACCTTTTGGCAGTACTAGATCTTCGCTGTTCCTTGTAGGCTGCCAAAACCATTGTCAGTGGTTAACAAAGAATAATACGAACAGGACATATTTAAGGTATTGACTTTGTGTTATCAAATGGCAAATACCTAGATGGGGGGGTCATTTCAAGGATTTATTCCTGAAGGCCCTCAGTAAAGCGTCTAAGCAGAGACCTTCCTTTTGCGCTAAAGGAACAACTCAGCATGTCCTTGGTCCTTGTGTGGGCATGCAGAAGAGCATAAAAAGTGCTCTTCTCCTCCTATTCCAAATACCATATTAAAGGCTTAGGGAGAAGGGTAATCCATAGGCCTAATGGATGGCAGGCAATACACATCCTTGGAGTTGGATATTGCTGCAGAGCTTAAAGAAGGTGTGACTGTAACATAGCTGCTGAACCGGCTGCTGTTTGGGTTTGGAGAAGGCAGCTCACTGCCCTGGCCTTTCCCCAGGGTGTTCCTGGAAGGAGGCCAGCTCACCTGAAGTCACAAATGCCACAGAGTTTCTATTCACCCAGACTTGTACATCCAGCCCTCTAAGGAGAAAGCCCTTTAGACGCAGTGGGTTGAACCCTGAGGTAACTCTTAGCTCCAAAGGGGACAAAGCTTTAAGAAAGGTGATCTGAGTCTCTGGAATAAATTTGCCAAAAGAAGCCCACAGGACACCCCAAAGCCTGCACTCTGCAAGGAGAGTTGAGGAGAAGAGCACTCAGTATGTGTGGGAAGGTGCCGGCAGTCATTCATGGCTCAAAGCTAGCTGAACACAAGCCAGCTCTGGTTCAGGCGCTGTCTTATCAACTGTGATTGCATGGCTTCCAGATCAGAGCTGGCTGGAGTCCAGATGGCTCAAAGCACAGGTGGGGAAGATGCAGACACAACTGTCTGCACCCTTCCAGACAGACGTGGCCTCAGGCCTGATCAATCTTGCATTGAGCTGGAGTTCAATACTTGCTCCTACACATGCTTCCCCTGTTGCACCTTGCAGTGAGGCTGGTAGCTCCCAGGTTTCAGAGCTTGTTTGGAGCCTGTTGTATTGGATGCGTAAAGTACCAGCACAGGAGAGACACCATGGTGCTGCAAAGCAGCAAGGGCCATATTCCCCCTGCCATAAAAAACTACATTTTCCTTCTGAAACTTGGTTCTGGGCCTCTTCATTGCCATGTGGTCCACTGCAGCCCCTTTTGTCTCATGTCTTCTAGAGCACCAGGTATTGGTGTTGTGATGCTCAGTCACTGAGAATACACCTACATTGCCTGGGCATTCCTTTACCATAGACAACCACATCATTTAACATAAAAAAAAAAAAAGGCAAAATGCAACAAGCCAGGCATCATGCAATTCTGCCCTGAGGCTGAGACAGGAGAGAAGGAGCTGCTGCTGACAGGTATCACATAAAGCATCACCTGCAGATGGTGATGCTCTGCAGTGTTCAGGACACCCACGTAATGTACCTGCATAAAATAAACTGAGTTTTACCTTACCCACACACACACACACACTCACCAGACCATTTAAGTCCCAGTGGTCAGCAATTCCATAGCACAGCCAGTATATTAACAATGTTTTGTTTAAATTTCTAATTTGCAGAGGAAAAAAGACCAAACCTGTGTCATAGGTTTGCTTACAATGAGAAGGCAGATGGAGTGCCGCTAGTTACAGAAAGCCAATATTATTAACTGATATCGGTCCTCTCCTTGTAGATGGCTAATATGGTGTCTTCACTTCCACTATTAACTGGGATCTATACAGAGTGAATGGAGTCAATACCGTGCGTAGAGTTTATGGTGATAATCTGCACCAAAAATGGGTATCTACTGTGTGATGAGCTGCTGAAGAGAATTGCTCCTGAGGCTTCAGTCTGTAGCATCTGAGCTGTACTGAGGGCACTAAACGTTAGGTGCAAAAAACTCACACCTGCATTTCACAACTTGCTATGGCCTGTGCACATTCCTTCCTTTAGCTGCACCTATACTTTACCCATGTATATTAGCAGCTGATTTCAGTTATAATAGCAGATTAAATATGTCAGGTTTTAGAAAAATTCCCCTCTGTCATAGAACTGAACCTGGAATCACTATTGATTTTTAACCGCCCTTGCTTGTTCGCCTTTTCTTGTACCTGAAATTACAAGTGATGCTAATTGATAACACGTGTAGCAATACAGTCCTGTCACTCTCCCACCACTGCATCTCACAGCCCTGCTGAGTCCTGAATCCGTTTTTTTTTTTCATTTTTAATTCACTGACACCAGGAAATCCTTAAAGCTTTTACCACGCCCAGAAGCAACTGCCCCCAGATCTCAGTGACGACTTGGTGAGACTCCTCTGACTGAGAGCAGACCTCTCCTTGCGGCATGTGCAGCTGAACCAGTCACCCTCCCCTTGGCAGGGGATAAAAAGAGTGCAATTCAGTGCATCCTCATCATACCGCCTTCCCCTGCAGTTTTCAGTGTTTCAGTGTGACATATACCCAAATAGGCCTCAGCGAAAGGTTTCTTCAACATAATTAGAAAAAAGACAAAACAAAAAAACCCCTTGCATTCAATGTTCTTTACTTCACTAGTAGGTTAACAAGACCAGACAGGAGAACTGTGATATTTCTGTTCCAGACAGACTTCAGATTCACACCTATTATGATCCAAAATTATGTTTTTAATTAATGTGTTCCCTTCCCAATAAATATTAAAAAATCCCCTAACAGTAAAGTACTAGATGTGCTGAGATTCAGAGCTTGTCAGAGCCCTTTGTGTTTTGAGCTTGCTAGGGTCTGGTTTCTCAATTTGATTACACTGCTGTAAATCACAACCCGGTCAATAATGTCACACAGAAGCATTGCACACAAGAAAAATACTGGAACCAATACAGGAGCTGTATGAGCTTCACATCCCAAAACCGCAGGCACCATGTGCCCTAACCATCCTGAATCTCACTATTTTTTGCAAGTATTTTTGTGCTTTCAGTGTGTTTGAGTCATATTGTGTACACGTTTTGACTACTGAACAGTTCTAGATTTTTACAGAAGTAAAAATAGTGTAAAGCAGTCTTGGTATCGCAGATTAAGAATCAGCCTCCAGTCAGGATAACAGAAATGGTAAGACACATAGATGCCAAGACACTGTGTTGTCACTGTATTGTAGGGATGTATCTCAGGATGAATTTGACATTTTTCAGCTCTTTTTTATAGATATATATTCATTCTTTGGCAAAGGAGTTGATTTAGGAAAGAGCCATCTAGGTAACTTGAAATCCAAAGCTCTCTCTCCCTCACTCAATAATATTTTCTGCAGCCAGCACCCACTTGCCTCTGTTGTCCCTCTGTCTGGCAGACGTCTGTGAGGGAAGCACCCCACTCCTTGGATGGCCTTTGAACAGCAATCAGCATGGTGGCAGCACAGTTGAACAGTTTCCATAACTCACACCCTATGAATATCCAGAAAACAGCATCATTTTCACACCGTAGCTTCAGCTTTCCGGTCTCCCTGAAACTTCAAGACCACCTTTCTTCCAAAAGACAAAAAATATCTGCAAGGTCAAGAGTAGACATTGAGTTCAGGATCCAAGGAGTACACAGCCGTACTGGGCTTGGGGGCCGCTGGGGCCATCAATCTCTCCAAAGGCGCTTGATATCGCACCCTCCGGGACTCTTCCCTGTCTGGTTTTCAACTTCAGGATCTGACTCTCATGGAAAAATTACTCGCTCCCCAGTGTATTGATAATGTGTTGAACTATCACAAGGGGTAGCTACTCTGCAACTTTATAAATATGCTTATATATACATTTGTCTACTGATATTCAAGAGATCTTGGCTGATGTAGGTGTTAAAAAAGGCGTAAAATGAGCCTTACCTTCCCAAGTTTATCATCCCAAAATAAAACAAGAGACAAGAAGTGGATCCAGTTAGGAAAGCACAAAGAGACCATGAGCTTCTGTTTCTTATCATTCAGTTTCATTGCAACTAGCGGACTGAGGCTGAACAATGAAATAGTTAAATATTCTGGATTAAACATTTATCTTAGAGCATTTGCCTTTTCACACATAAATTAAATTTTCTTGTTTAATCTCTGCTTTTCTTCTAATTATCTCTCTCCACACACACTAATGGCTCACAGCTAGCATCTCTCTTCAAGCACGATGATTAGGAAGTGTCTGTTGTTGTTAGGCTTACTCTTCTTCTTTATTTTTTTCCTCCTGGAAATGATAATACACTTCACTTGCTCTGCAGAAGCTGTTATAACAATATCTATTAAAGGTAAGAATAGACCAACAATTTAAGCAGCTTCTCCTAGAAAGGGACACAACTTACATTTTTAATACCACATTTTTACAGATTCTTTAAAATGAAAATTCCTGTAGTTCTTCTTCCACCTTGACACAGAGGATTCCTCTTTTCAGCTTAAACATTGATCTTTTGTGTGCACGTGTGGGTAATGTTTTAGAACTGAATATCTGGTAAGGGTTTGTTACGCAGAAGCACAACTTCATTTCCTGTGCATTTTAAAGGTGTGGCTATGAAAATGTGTAATAAATTAAAAAAAAAAATCAGGCCAAAGGATGTAAATAGTATCTTTCTAGAAGCTACATGTCTAAGAGAAATGAACCATAGGGCTGAATCATAAAACTTCTTCGTTTCAGTTGCAAAAAAGGTGCTCAACTCTTTGCTCCCGTAATGAAGGACAGCCTCCAGTCCTAGACTGCACTTTGAAAAGCCTTCCTGGAGCACTTCCTTCTATATATAGAAACACATGCATAGGAGTAAATATACATATCTATATATCTGTATATTACAACAATATATAAAAATGGTAATACAAAGCATTTGCATCACTGCCTTCTACTAGGAAGAATTGGACCTACCCATGGACTAAGCTCTCCCTTTGCTGTTGGTGGGAGGTTTTAAGTAGTCGTGTCCTTTAAGAAAGCAACAGCCTTAAAATCCTCAAGTGGACAGATGTATAGATTGATAGGCAGACAGATTGGTACATCCGTACATGCGCACTCAGAAAAATATACGCACTTGTCTGCAAGGATGTGTACCTCTAAAGCATGTTATTAAGGGCATTGTCCAAATGCCACTTAAACACCGACAGGCAAGGGGAATCGACCACCTCTCTAGGAAGCCTGTTCCATAGTATAATAATGAAATTATTTTAAAGCATAATAATATGCTTTAACTTTTGGTCATCCCTGAATTAGTCAGGCAGTTGGACCAGATGATCATTTTAGGTCCCTTCCAACTGAACTATTCTATTCTATTCTATTCTATTCTATTCTATTCTATTCTATTCTATTCTATTCTATTCTATTCTATTCTATTCTATGCAGCCAGTGAAGCTCCTGAGTTTGCCCTCAGCCTGAACACGTAGTATAAACACTAGGATGCATTGAAAAAAAATTAAATAGCATATAAAATACCGTGTCTATGTCACTGTGAAGTTTAATCCTGATGTGTTTTTTCATCATTTCAAAAATATGGCTTTCAATTGACTTTCCTTCATATATATCACATCACAAACAAGTACTTCTCACTTGCATTTGTGTTCCACCATCGCAGCTCATCAGAGCATTTGGCTATCATTTGGCTCGAAGCATCTCCAGCCTTGCCAATTAATTGATGAAGAACCATTATGAGACAAATATATCATCTGCATTTTAACTGCTTGAATGGAAGGTTATTGAAGTAATAACTGGCAACATCAAAACCATTAATAAAATATGGGCTGGGAATAGCAAATTACAAATTTCTGTACCTAGTTCCCAAAATAAATTTGCTCTTGAACGTAGTTTTAGCATTCATGATGACACAGATGAATGATGCTGATTAAAAAGGAGTGAAGAAAAGATTATCACTCTAGCATAGAAACCACTGGCGTCATTATCGGTCTCATCTAAATAAAAAGTGTTAAATTTTTCAGTGGCTTCATAGCCTTGCTGTGAAATTGCAGGTGTCACTGTGTACTGGTAGTTGAGCACAAGATAAGGCGAAAATGGAGATAAAGTAGGTTAGCCCAAGAACGAAAGCCCGCAAAGCATGAGAAGAGGTGATGGTTCTGTGGCTTTAAAACAGGTTCTTCATTCTTCTTTTGTGAATTTGTATTGCTTCTGCCACTGACGAGATGTCCCTCACAACACGAACAGGCACAATCACTTTGAAGGAGCCAATATCTAGTTAATGGGTAAAGATGTAAATTACCGAGAGTGCTTCATGTTGTTATCGCAACCCAAAGACATGAATAAGCTTACTAAAGAGGGAATGAGTAGGACACAGGGCTCGGAAGTACTCTCTCTCTGACACGTATTTGCAGGGAGACTGTAAGTGTGCCTCTTTCCTTCTCTGCACTTTTCTTCCCTCTCCCACTCTCTCTGTCTTCTCGTCAATTTAAAATTTAAGCTCTTTGCAGCAAGACTCGCGCTCACTATGTGGTTTGTACAGTCCCTCGCACAATGAGGCACCAATGTAATGCAAATTGCAGCATTAAATATTCATACAAAAGCTTCATAGTGTGACTGCAAGAAATCAGAACAATCAGGGCGCAGGCATAAGCTGAGCGCCTAGGTAAGATGAAGCACAGAGATTTCTATTACAATCGCAGCCTCATTAGAGGAAGTGTGCTGACATAAGCTGTGTTTTCATTGTCGTAAGCCCAATTTCATAACCATGTATTAGAGTTATGAGTTCTCCTAGCAAGCTATAATGTTTTCACTTTGGCTGTGCAATCACATATTGTTAGCTTAAGACATTTAAACTTTATAAATGGCTCTGTAATACGTGGTCTTTTCAGCTATAAAATTGTTCCTTAAAAAATAATCTGAGGCACTGGTCACCAGAGTCAATGTCACCTAACAGCAAATAAATTTTGGCAATAAATTAGAAGGTAACTACATAACTGCGAACAATTCCTTCAACTAAGAATTAGTCATATATTTTCTTTCTGTCTAATAAAAACATCACTAAAATGCTGTGCAACGTTCCTGTTCCTATCTGACGCTTTGCTTCAGAAATGGTAAAGAATGTGTCCAATAATGAATTATTTGCAGCAGTTTGCAGGATTTTGCACTGAGAATTTTAACTGGAATGTCTGGATTGATGCAGCCTGTTTAGGAAAACTTGCCTTACTCTGTAGTCCAGATAAAGAGACAAAACCCCACATGTGAATGGCTTGGTAACACGAAAATAGACTGAGTAAAATCAAATCCACACTCAATAAAAAGGGGTTTTTTGGCCCTTTACTGAAAGTTTGAGCCTGTCTCTGGATATATTATCTGTCTGCAAGCTGTTCAAGGCAGCTTTTATCTCCTGTTCATCATGAAGCATTCTTTTCTTGTAAATTATAGCTGTGGAAGCACATTCTTACTCAATACTTCCCCACTGAAACTGTTTCTTTTTAGAGGAAGAAAACAAGGCTGGTGTCCATCATAATGAATTGGTATGCAGTAGAGTTTATATAAATATATTTTTATCACAGTGGACATAAATTGATATCTCAGGGATTTGACTTTTAGAGTTAATATTTTGCTCTTTAAAGCTTCAGGCCACAGGACCTCAGGGCGCTCTCTAAAGGCAGACTTTGGACAACATTTTCAGAAATGACCAGTAACATGCCTGAAAGACAAGTGGGCAACAGACTTAACCCAGTATCTAGCATTTACAGATTATCATCATTTTAAGAGAACTACATCTTTACCGTTCTTACTTTTTTCTGGAATTTGATAGGAAAACCAATCTGCGTGTGTCGTGCTGCCTGCAGAGCCTCGTGGGTGCTGCTGCAAGACGAGAACCGAAGCGTAGCAAGGCCAGTGGGGTTATGTTGCCACCAGCATGACCAGGTAGGAATAAAAAACACCCAAACATCCTCATTCCTGTCAGAATTATGCATTGAATTTTAGGGTGTTCAGACACCTTGTCCACTGTAGGCATAAAAGTGAAGTAGCAACCAGAAACACCCTCAAAGCTCACCCTTATGAGAGCTCATGAGATCTTCATCTCTCACTGCAGTCCAGAACAGGGTGGAAAGTGTGCTGGTGTGGACTTGCGCTCCTGTGGCTTCACCAGCGCTGCCCTTTGCACTGGGCCCCCTTCACAATGAGGGCAGTGATCGCTGTTTCGGTGGCACTTTCAGCAATATCGAAATGTATGGAAAGACTTGCTCTAATTTTTTCTTTAAAGGACTTATGTTTATTTATTTGATGAAGATACTTCTTACAGGTAGCAGCATATAATAATAATAACCATTATTAGAACAGCGACTGTAATCTCTAGGTATCCACGTTACAGTAATAGCTGACGGGTCCAACCTTTGATCAAAGGTCCATGATACCAAGAGCTTCATCAGTGCCAGATTGCGGCTGTTTCCCACCAAAATTCGAAGTCCATACCCAATATAATTTTCTCCAAGCTGTAAACACACTGATATATCTTTGTGAGAGAATGCCTTGCTGATGACCAGAGAAGAGAGTTCATTACTTACACATCCAAAAAAGAGGGAAAGGCTGAGCAGGTCAAAGATGCTTTTATGGGAGAACTTCATAGAGGAAATGTCGCAGTGGTCAGACAGGAGGGAAAGCAGAGGTTAGATGGGGGAGACAAGCCTGTCCCAGCTTTGCTGGTGGGCTGAATATTGACACAATACTGATGAGCACATCTCATTTCCCTGCTATCCACAGAAAGAAAATCTGGGCATACAGCGTGGCCAGCAAAACCCTGATCTTGATCCAAGTCAGTCAACAAGTCTTGACACAGCCAAAGATACGCATTGGCTGGTGCCCTGATCCTGTGGGCTTGGACCACATACTGTCAGCATACAGAGCTAGGATATTTTTGCATTGATATATTTTAGGACTTTGAACTGACTATATATAAAAAAACGCACAAGATTTATTTTTTTTTCATACTGCCAGCAACTGTTGTTGCTACTGCTGGCTTCTGATTCAATAGCAACATGGGCATATTTCTTTAATAGGAGAGGTTGTTTTTTTTTCCCCCGAGAACTTCATGTTCTGAGTGAGTTTATTCATGAACCGTGGAAACGTCATTAACATTCACTCTGAGCAAAAGAACAGCTTTTCCTGCATCCACATTCATTGGATGTCTCACTCGATCCCATATGTTGCCCATCACATTGAGCACTCGTTCCCCTGGACCGTTTGCTCCCAGCAAACAGAGAGCGCGTTCTGGGAAGTACAACAATGTATCTTGAGAAAGCAAACACTTTTTAGCTGCAAGAGAAACACAACACAAATGTTTTGAGTGATGAAATGGAGACAGGACATTTTCAACTAGCTTCAGAGGAGTTCCTGTAAAACTGGCGCTGACCTATAAGGACTTACAGTAGCATTTAATTAATCATGTGGGGAAGCGTTTGTGGTTGAGCTCAAGCCTTGTAAATTCTAGGGCTTGTTTTTTAAACCACACTGTGTAACTTTTCCTTCTGACTGAGGTGTGAATTTCCCAGCTGAAATACTGAAGGGAAAAAAAAAACAACAAACAACCCAAAACAAAACACCCTATGGTTTTTTAAGCTTCTTCCCCACACTAATCTGTACTTCAGATCTATGCTTGAAGACTGCCACTACATTTACGTTTTTGATACTTCTTGTACAAGATATATTTCTTTCCATTGCATTTGTACAATAAGAGCCCATTAAACTCATACCAAGGGCAATTAGACATTATTGCAACTATTGTATTTATTAATAGTTATTACCATCAATCCACTTCATTACTTGTCACCAGCTTCTCAAACTGACCCAGCAGTCGAGAAAGAATAGCAAATTTAAGGGAAGATTTCTCCTTCAGAATCGGAGCCATGTGGATCGCTTTCTTTCTTCCCCCTACTTCCAAGTCTGACCATTTGTTCATTTATGACATTCAATCAAAAACAAGTCGCTGGATTTCAGGTTTTCCTTCCTGGTTCTGGTGGTGCGAACACTTTTTTACCTCAGCTTCCTTTGCTGTGGAAAGTGTGCTAGTTAGCCGTCTTTAAAGCATTTCTGGATTTATAGCAATCTTAAATGAACCAAATGAACCAAATGAAATTAATATCTGTAGACAGACATTGGAACAGAAGAACAACCTGCAAGGTATTCAAGTACATCACTGTTTCTGACTGCAGTATTACCCAAGTGTTTCTACAATGCTTAATTGCATTCCACTTGCCGATAGTCACTATGAAAAAAAATACCAAAACCAGACACATAAATAAAACACTCCACAAATGACCCTCAGATAAATAATGATGGGCCAAATCTTAAAAAAAAAAAAAGAAAAAGAAAATAAATAGCTTTCTAGTGATTCTGATTGATGCACCAGCATAAGTCTTCACAGTTCTTCACATCTTCCACTTGAATTCACTGTGATAGCTTTCCAAACCTGGCTTAATCATTGCATGAAGGTCATGAAAGCTAAAAGGATCGGACAAGAAATAAGAATGATGTCTGTAAGGTGCCTGGATGAAATTAAATATAAGCTTTTTGGATGAGTATGTGAAGTAAGTGTAGTTCTTAGGCATTCTTCTCACAAATTAATAATAAATCTGCCATGGGTTATCATTTTTAATTGGGAAGGGAGGATTTTTTTTTTTTTAAAAGCCAGCTTAAACCATGCTTTCCTATCTATTATTTTGAGATAAACCAGCTGCAGTAGTGGAAGGGGTCAGATAAAGACATATGAAAGTATGAAGAGTGCAACCTGATAAGCACCTTCAAAGTCTGTGGACAGTAGCCAAATTGAAGCTGAGGAGTACATCAGTTGATGATTAATTCCAGTAAAAGAAACTGAGCTACTCAGTGACATTCCCCATTTTCCACAGTTTTATGTTCTGTTCCCATGGTCAATGGAAAATTGTCTGTGGCTGGAGCCAGCCACCAGCTTCATGTTGGCTTTGCGGCACAGGATGAAATGTGGCTCCTGGGTACGGGCAGCTCATGCCCCAAAAGATGTTTTACCAAAAGGAAATCTTCTACTGTGTTCCAATCCTAGGCTGGACCGCAGCATCCCATTTATAACTTCCCTCCTTTCCCCAGAACGATGCAAGGCTGCGCTGTGCAAAGCTTGCGATGATTTTTTTCTTTTTTTTTTGTTTTTTTGACAGATAGCTGACAGCCAGAGTTGCTTACTGCCAGTAAATAGAAGCTCTCCCAAAGCTGGCTCACCAGTCAGCTCTTTCTCATGCATGAAGATCAGTCACCTTAACAAAAGTATTTGTCACTTGTGCTTTTTTTCAGTTGCAGCTGAAAAAATAGTTATTTCTGGTGTTTCCATAGCTCCTGAAGGCCCCAGCTCCAAGGCCACTTTAGAAAGGGCCTACAATATATTTTCAGAAGCATTTTTTAGTCACTGAGTTATCAATCTAATGGAAGAAACAAAAGCATGTGGGAAATGGGAGCACTGGGTGGAGAGATCACTTGCAGAGTGAGGAAGGGAGCTTGATCTTCCCAGCCTGGTCCTGGTGCCCGGCTCTGTCCATCACACACTTTGTCACCTAAAAGCCCACCAGCAGTTTAAGGAAAGGGCTGTGGGCACCAGGCACAGAAAGGCAACAGTGGGGCTGAACAAAGATGGGAGAAAACACAAGGTTCCTCACGCAGGAGGCTGTCTCCTCACAGTGGGACAAGAGGTATGGGTGGGAGAGGGTTGGGTGGAGGATTTTGGCACATGTGGATGGGTAAGCAGCTGATATTCCCCAGACAAGTGCCCAGAGCCCAGAGGAGATGGATGGTTGGGTTGCCCTTGAGATTAGCTGCCTACTTGCCTGGCCCTTGAACTCCCTGACAGATTTGTGTTTGAGTTATTGCCGGCAGCCCTTCGGATGAGGTTTCTGTCTGTTTTAGAACTCTATTTAGTACCAGCTTACTCGATATGTCTTTTATATCTATAATGATAAAATAAAATGCTATAAATTTACCCAACAGATGACAAATCCACTGCTCAGACATTCCTCCTGATGCAAAGAAGCTGCTTTTAATTGTAATTATTGGCGCAGGCGGCCTTCCTAACTGCAGATGATCCGCCTTTATACACAGAAACATTTGGTTTGTTTGCTGTTACAGAAGAAGAACATGAAGCTGATAGAAATGGAACAACTGAAATGTTCACAGAGGCTTGGTAGTTACAGACGGGCTTCACCACCACTCCAGCAGGACACCTGCCATCAACAGCAGCTACGATGGGACCTCAGCCCTTCAGCTGCTTCTCCTCCCCGTGACCAGGAGAACAACCACCTCCTAACAGAGGTGAGCTGCAGCCACTTTATAGCCCCTGTCCCTTAACAACTCCTTCCCTGGATGTAGCAGTGATATTAGCGTTTTTATACCCCAGATTCTGTGTTTCTCAGGATGACATCCCAACAAAGTCATCATCCTCAAATCACACCCCTGGAACTCAGGCTAGAGAGCTCCTCTAAAACTAATTTATTTTTTAGTGTTTCTTTATACCTTAAAGCTAACTCTTGAAAAATATTCCCACAAATTTCCCCCTCTTTCTTCATAGCAACACGAAACCTATATGCTTTTCAAGCCTACGAGCTCCTATCAGCTCCACTTTTCCTTTCCAGCGAGGTAGCAAGCCTGGCAGCAATGCCTTTGACCGCGCTGCCCAGGAGCAGGGATTCTATGTCCAGCGCCCAGATGGGCACCAGCGCAGGCTCAGACGTCTCATGGAGCTGCACAAGGCAGATAGCTAGAGCCCAAGTCCCCATGGCCACTCACATTTGTCATGTCATGAAATGACGAGAAAACATCAGAACAGAGCCATGAAGAGTGAGGGATAAGCTGACATCTTGCAATATCAAGACTAGGAAAACAAGCCCGTGCACAAATATCTAGTTAGAGTTAACAGTTTTATATCATGTTCTGCTTTAAATGAACAGGTTTGTGCAGAAACTCCCACGCACACCTGCCTCGGGACCTTTTTGAAACTCAGTCCTTGAAAAGCATTATTTTTTCTCCTAATAAGTCAGCCAACTTACCTTGATTTCTAAGGAGGAATTTTGAATTCTCCGTGTATTAGACATTTGCTTTTCCTCACTCTTGCTTGCTGTCAGTAGGTTGTATATTCCTTATGTCTTATATTACCTTATTTTGGAGCTACTTATCATACTGATGTTTGCAATTTCAAGTAGAGCTCTGTTTAACCTTTCCTCTGACAGCCTGGCTTTCTCCGTGGCAAGTCTATGAATATTATTTTTTTTCCCAGCTGTATCTGCGGTCAGCTGTGACATTATATCTTTGAATTGTGATGGAGCCAGGAGACCTCGTCTACCTGGTGCAAGGCCAGCAGTGCCCACACTCTTTACCATGGCATAGACCTCAGCCTAAATTCCTGCCGTAATGAGTCATCTGATTGCATATGTGTAGACTGAGCAGTGTATGCACAGTAACTCATTTTCCTCCCCAAAAGCATTGGACAGACATGCTTCAAATTGCAGACCTGTCCATTTTTGGGAGGCCTTCGCGAGGAGGTCAGTAGCAGGCCACAGGCCAGATGAACCCTTTTGGTGCATCACAGACCAACCACAGGTTACAGACTAGGCTTTTAATTCGTGTAATGGTTACATGGTACTTGTACCATCAAGTGCAAACCCTAGCTACGCGATGACAGAAGTATGTAGAGGTAAGACTTAGAAGTTTTTAATAAAACCAGATCATTCAGCAAGATAAGCAGAAAAGTCAATATACCAGCTCACTACATTCTCACAGCCAGTTCTCAGAGAGTACAGCTCTCAACTCTTTATTGCTAGCACTGTAGAGGAGCGGTGGTGATACTCTGCTTTCCTACCAGCTGACATCCTGGAGCGTCAACAGGCAGATTAATTTTCTCTACTCCTTCCCAAGGAAACACACCATTGTCCTCCTGCCAGTTAGTAAAGTGTAACCACCTACAGAAAGCTGCAGCACCCAGAGCAAGGACCGATGAAGCTGCTTACAGCATAGGTCTCTAAGCCACAGACAGAGTTAATCTGTGTGACATGAGTACAGCTCATTGCCCCTGACATTCAGCGTCGTGGTGAAAATCCAGAGTGGTGTATATCCATGTATATTTGAAGCTTCAGGTCCTTTGCCTTTCTCCACGGCAGTTGCTTTCAGTGAACTCCGGAATCCCCAAACCTGATTGCTTTGGGGTTGAAGGCAATAGAGAAGCATTGCCAAGATAGCATTTCAGAATCCTTCAGCTGATTTTATAGTTCAGTGCAGTTCTTTATAGACAATGAGTGGTTATATGTCAGGCTGAGCAGTCTGGATCAGAGCTAAACTAATCTGTGGCTAAGTCATGTAATTCTATTTATATTTAATTTCAATAATTGTGATGAATTGTATAACTATATAGTAATTGATATTCTAAACTGAATGGGCAGCAGGCATTGAAAGAAGAGTGCAGAGGCTGAAACTAAAATTGCTGTTTCTTTTTAACATAAAATATGGCCAGTACTGAAAGCACCGCCGTAGTGAACAACTTCTCTGTTATCCATTAGCTTCTCCATGAACATGAAAGGAAGTTTATTTCACTATACCTTTTCATCTCTCCCTGTTTTTAGAGATTTACAATAGTAACACTTAATATTGGAAAATTACTGCATTCTGAGACTATATTCTGTCATTTTATTGACACTGAATAGTACCCTGTTTTCTGAGCATTCTTACTGAAACCTTTGGGATCACTCCTGAAGTAAAGAGATAGTGGTGGAAGAAGAATATCAAACTTTGGTTCGTTAAAATGAAAAGAAAACATGAATATCAATTTTATGACTGCTTGTTGTTTGAGTTTTATTATTTTACTGTTAATATAACATTTGCAGAAGGTGCTTAGGTTTTAAGACATCTGTGGAGACCATCAAAATGACAAATGCTAACAAAAAGTAAGAAAGAGAGTTATTAAAATATAAGAATATTGAAATTCATATCGATTAACAGGCTAATCAGAGCAAGGAATACATGGATCATTACATATTTCAATTCAAATTCCAAGGTTGAGATGCTTAATTTTTTTTTAATAGGCTCAAAGCAATAACGTATCTTTAATCAAAGAAGCTCAATATTGCACATTACTGTGTAATAACATTTGGCTTTAAAAAATCGCTTCCAAATAAATTAACAAAATGCAGACACATTAAAACAAGTTTAGGGAGACGGCCTTTAGAGACTCTTTATTTCCTAGTTCTGCAACCAAAGGCCTTTGGAAATGAACAGATACACTTCACAAAGATCTACACTCTATCATTCACTGTAATAAAATTGGGATACTGATGTAGAATACAGGAGATTTGACTTCCTGCTAAAGCAATGACAATTAGCATTTTACATGGAAGATCAGATAGCATTTTACATAAGATCAGATAAATTCTTGCAGTCTTGGAAAACAGCGATCATTATCTCTTCATGAAAAAAGTTTATTAATATTATGGAAAAAATCTGATAATCATAGTTGCTACATAATTACTCTTGGTCATAGAGACAATGGATAAAACTTCCAAAAGTATCTACAACATGTAGGACTGTAAGTCCTTGTGTCTTAACATCAAGTTTTGCCCCGATGATAGGTGGTCTTGTTGCCTTTTTAGGAATTCAGTGTCAGAATACTAAATTCATCAAGTCTAAGTCTACCTCTAGCCATATCGGTGAGCCACACCGGAGACTTCTGCTGTGCCTCAAAACGTGCATTTTCAAGTAAGAGGAACCTTTCATCTTCAGGAAAAATGATCTGAACCTCTGGGGTCACTTTGTGTAAGAGCCACCCAAAAAAGCTTTCCTACTGTTACCGTAAGGTCAGCACTCCTCTATAGAAACCTACCAGGCAGATATCTGCTGCCCATTTATCAGACAACCAGGACAGACCCTCTGCATTTTCACAGACCCAAATCCCAGCTGGTGTTCCTATTTTCCAAAACACCATTACCAGGGCTAGAGAAAATCAAGATAACACAGAATTCCAGTGTACAGCCAGTCACTCCATCAAAACAGAGGGAAAAAAAAAAGGCAGGCATTTAGGCATCAAGGTTTCCAAATTTACTGGGCACACCTAATGTTCTTGGACGTGTCCAAGCCAAGAGTCAAGGCAGAAAGCTAAGTGGCTTCACTACCCTCCACCAAACTTCTTGCAGAGCAGAAATGAACTCCTCAGCCAACTAAAATGGCAATTTAATCAATCAAGTACAATCTATCAGCATCATTTACAGTAACACCCTGGCTCCTGGCTATCTTTCTTAACGCTAGCTCCAGAAGAGTTACTTTACATAAGAAAGCTGTGAAACAAAACAAAGCAAAACAGAAGTGTTCTTTGATTTCTAGCAACATGGGAAAAACTAGAACTTTTTTTTTCAAACTCCAGAACCTTCTTCAGTTTTAATAAAGACGACACTAAGACTCTCCATGCCTTCTGTGGAAAAACAGAAAGAATAATTACAATTTACAAAAAAGCCCTCAATATCATCTAAATTTAGAGTATCACACTGTTATCTCACTCACATACTTTATTTCTCACCTGTTAAATTATACTTGCTGGGAACACAGCCAAGGAGCAACTGCTGGCATTGTCACTCTTTGTAAGGAACAACATTACAGATATTACTTAGAGAACACGGGTGGGTTGTGGTGGTTTTTTTAAAACTTGGAATGAAAAAATATCTTAGAAGCTATTAAAGAGAAGACAAATTAACTGGGAACTTAATCCACTGCTTTGTTCTTTAAAAATGGCTAAATCTAATAACTGTGAAGAATTGTTATGGATGTTCAATATCTTGCTCAAGAAAATATCTATCAAATAGATTGTATCTCCCCATCACTCCCAACCATAAAGCCAGTGTTACAAACACATCTGAAGGAGATGTGGCAGGCAAGGAGGGAAATACTAAACATTTTTTAATATGGAATTAATTTTCTGAACATGGTGCAAACAAGTAAATTAATTAAAGACTTTCTAAATATTATGTATCTGGAAGTGGAACAAAAAGGGCCTGGTTTTGCTTGTGATTTGGCCTCTTTCTGTTCCTGTAATCACATAGAAGACTACAAGGGAGGTGCAATGGTTGGCCTGCTCTGCCCAAGCTAGAGGAGCTGTCGGGGCCAGTGAGAGACTGTGCCTGCGTTACTGAGAGTGGCATTTCACAACCCACTGTGGCTGCTCTGCAGCACCACAGCTGATCTCACTGGGCTGAAAAGCAAGAAGCAAATACTGTGACAAAAAATTCCACGGTCTCTGAGGTCCACCTTTTGCACAGTTCGAGGTGGAATAGAGTTGAAAACAAAGTTAATTTTGTTCTTCTTCAAATAACAATCCTCTTTGTAGCATTATCTAGCAAATGGTTCACACTGAATTTTCAGCGTATAGTATGCTTGGGTTATGCTTGGGTTACGTGTTTCCAGGAGGACTGAGGCTGATTAGATTTTCAGCTCTCATCATGCATTGAGCACCTCACTTCCAGGACCTGAAGACCCTGAAATCCAAAGGATGCTCCCCATTAAGAGAAGCTCTTACACTGCCTTGAACTTTTTGTGTTGAACGCACATGTGCATTATCATTGCACATGCAATGATAACATGTATGCAAATCCTGCGTCTCTAAACCTTCAGTTTGAAAACCCAGCTAATCTCACGGGTAAGAATGTATTAATGTATCGCATAGTATTTTTCTAAGAAACACTTAGTGCAGAACCTGGTATAATAGTGCTGGGTAAAAAATTAGAGAAAACAAAGAATAAACTTTGCAAGACCATTATTTTAAACATATCCACCCCCTTTGTTTATTGTGATGTAATATTAACATCCAGCTGTTGGGATTATATTGGGGTTGTCTTTCAGATTTCACAAGCTGCTTATGTAAGTCTTTCAGATACGCAAACATGGAAAAGTTTGTAATGTTTGGAATGGCTGGTGCATTTCTTATATGCTGTAAATAGAGCAGCTTTTGCATATAGTCCCCACTGTGAATGACATTGTTTCATTTTTAAATACAGTCCTCCATAACCACTTGCAAATGGCTCTGCTTCAATGCAGTTAGACATTCAGATGTTCTATAAAGATTGTTCGTCAAAGATAAGTACTCCAGAAGGTTGTAAACAAGCTTCAGATATAACATAAATGCGTTGCTGTTACAAATACCTTGTCTTTGGTGAATTCTTGGCTCCAATAAATTTGCTGGGAATTTTGCCATTGCCCTGTCTGGGGCCAGTAACTCATGTATTTGTTCTGTTTTAACGCAGGACCATTGGGAACTTCAGCACATCCCCTGGTGAAAAAAAGATCTAATACTCAAGGCACAGATCCCCACTTCAAAAGCCTCATGCAAGCAGCGGCACTACATCCTCAGTATCATGCTGGAATGGCTAAGAAGGCTGAGCATCAGCACGCAGATCAAAAAGTCCCCTTCCTGCAGCATCCCCAGCTAGGGACTCAGCTTCCTCCAGTTTCACAACATCACAGAATGGTGGAGGTGGGAAGGCACCTTTGGAGATCATCTAGTCCATCCCCCCGCACAAAGCAGGGTCAATGGAAACAGGCTGCTCAGGGCTGTGTCCAGCTGTTTTTTTGATATCTCATATGTTGGAGATAACCTCTCTGGGCAACCTGTGCAAGTGTTTTACCACCCTCATAGTGAAAAAGGTTTCTCCTTCATGTTTAAACAGAATTTCAGTTAGTGCCCATTGCTTCTCGTCTTCACACTGGGCATTACCGAGAAAAGTCCAGCTCCGGCATTTAATCTCCTCCAGCAAATACTTATAGATATTGATAAAATTCTCCCCACACCTTCTCTTCTCCCGGCTGAAGAGTCTCATCTCTCTCAGCCTCTCCCTGTGTGGTCCTGACTCTGAAAAGCAGTTAAGCATGTGCTTATCGGAGCTTTGTTTTGAAAGGTCATCATGTTTCATGGGGGCATGCGGAGATGTCGAAATTCCATCCAGATCCTGAAAAAAACCTTCCAATATTTCAAAATTGTCTGCGAAAGAGAAATCTATAGAATCCCTATCTAATCTCTGCAGCTACTCAGCAGCAAAGCAAGGAAGTCCTGAAACCCCCATCCTCGCAGCCTGTGGGGCCATGGAGCAGCCCATCTGGAGGGTTGCTCTTTGGTCAGGGCCTGAGACACCCCTTGTCTGCAGCTCTGCAACAGTTCCACTTCCATTTCATACATTTGAGACAATACACGCATGGTTTGTTTATTTCAAATGCAATAATTCACTTGAAAGTCACAAAATAAATAAATTTCCCCAAAGAGAGTTATTTAAATTAAAGCATTTCCTGCAGAACAGAACTTTAAATTAGAAAATAAAATCGCATACAGGCATAAAGTTGACATTTCAGTTTAATTAGGAAGACTACTGTACAAATACTTGTTGTTAATATGAAAACAAGTCAGACTCCAAACTGCTGGTAATAATGAAATTAAAATTAGGTGCACAGATGAGGCACCGAGTTAAAACTTGGGCTGCTCTTCACTAATTCTGAGAGGCAAAATTCATCCCATTACGGAAGATCAATAAATGGTTCATATATCGCCAGGCACCACCTGAGGTCTGGTTTCACACGGTGGGCAGGGTTCTCGTTTTAAAATTCAGAAGTGAAAGCTCTTGAATCAGTATTACTAAGATGTTAAAACCCTGTACTGGTGCTTTACATTTCTACATGGGAAAATTATATGCTCACTCTCATAAATTATTCTGTGACCTATATATGACAAGCTTTAAAAAAAAAAAAAAATAGAATAGCAACCATAAATGGAAAGTAAGGAGTGAATAGGTCCTGTGCTGAACTCCTGTATAGGGATGGATTTCCTTCACTTAGAACAATTTAATTTACACTTATTTCAGCCAGGAGCTCCTGATGTCATATTAACCAGCTGAAAATGAACTGTATGGATGCGTCCGGCAAAACGATATTATATCACATCAAAAGGAATTAGACTTCATTGAACAGAATTCAATTGGAAAAGCAAACTGCACGGGCAAATAGCACAGTGGCGTTCATCCAGCTCATCCTTTGGTGGTTCCTGGACCAAGATATTTAGAGGATCGGGGTGTAAGTGAAAAGCCCCAGAGAATATGGGTTGTCAGTCATGTACTCAGAATTCAAGGCCTCCTTCTAACCAGCCCATTTACAAATTTAACCTTTAATCATGCAACTTGTACTCTTTATATAGCCCCTGCAGGCACCTATAAATGGTGGCTATAAATTCACCCCTCTCCCCTTGAACACCAGCCTTAAAATGGTGACTACACAGAGGGAAACACTGTGTGCCTGGCTAATAACTGATCAAAAGCACACACCAAGGACACCAGGGAGTAGGCCGTGACTCCTTTACCCAAATTTGCCTGGATCAATGTTCATGGTGCTTTTTTTTCTGATTGGCAATCTACAGCTGAGCTCTGGATACGACTCCAAACCAAACAGCAGCAGCAGAGACAGCTGTATGAAAGGGGAATTCTACAATAGCATTTGTTGGTTTTGTTCATAGATTAAAAAAAAAAAAATGCAACTTAAACATAATGCACAGATGTTCTCTGGAATAGAGTACAGACCCATTTTATGAAAATGCCCTTTCACTGTTCATTTCTGGTGGCTCTCAGTGAAACACTGACTTTCTGGACTGACCAACACACAGTCAGATTTTTATATTTAGTTCTTTGAAAACCTTTAAAGTGCCTACAATGGTTTCATATGAAACATACTCTGCATCCGGCATCTTCAGGCACTATTCAGGACTGACTTCCTTTGCATTCAAAACGGAATTAAGAGGCAGCTGGAATATTAAATGCAGATTTGTGGGAAATAAAGTCTCCAATTTGCATAAATGCCAATATTCCAGCTAGAACTTCCTCGGGTACCCTTTCAGGGTGATTTCCTGCAGTGAGATGTACCCCTTTAACAAAAAACTTAGAACAACCCTCAGGAAAGATGAACTGCAAAGAAAACCCTGACTCAAGATGGCTCTTCTTGTCTGGCTGCTAATATTGTTGTGATTTACATTGTAAAAGGTAAGTACTAAGATAAGGCCCCATTTTTCTAGGTACATGAATATTCTTAAAAGGCACATCCTTCTTGAAAGCACTTGCAGTCCTCTAACACCACACAACAGGCTGCATTTTCATTAATATAGTTTGGGTAATGCAGTCTGATTGTTTGACACTTATCGTTCATAATCTGCAGTTTATCAACGCAGGTATAAGAGTCTGCCACTGGGACTTCTTTTGAATATAGACCCTAATTCTTGTGCTCCCCTGCTGTAGGGCAGTCTCTCACCACTTTTGCTGATTCAATAGGCTGAGAAAAGGAGCAGGGACGAAGTCACAGACCATATGGCAGCGGTTGAACGTGTTTGGATCACCACCCTTGCTAATCACCAACTGATCCATCCTTTTGACCTATGAGGAAATCACATTAATTGGGAAGAGCAAGCAAAGGCATCACACAATAAAACCCTGTGGAGATTTGCCACCTACATCATTTTTATGCCAAATGACCACAGGCTCCTGTACTTCTGAGAACTACTCATGTGAGAGCTCAGCAGATGGACTGATGAGGAATTTTCCAGTGATTGGGTTACTCTCCAAAAATACCATTAAGGGGAGTAATCACAGTACCCATGTTTGGGCCAACTTATCTATATAATTTCCGCTGCGGCTTTACCTATATTGCATCGAAAAGCGGGTTCCCCCAATCTCTCACTCATCTTCTCTGTCCCAAGAACTACAAGTTCAGCAGGCACCTAAAGTTAAAAGATGTCAATGTCTACATCTAAATGTTTCATCCTGATTTCAGTGAGACTTCACTTTAAAAATGGAACAGAACATTTTGACCTCCAATGACATTTTGTTTCCATATTTAACTTCTGTATTACACGTTAGGCAAGTGAAGAAAGTTTAAAAAAATGGAATGCTTTACATTTTGTTATCAAAACAAATCCTTTTGGTTTTCTTTGTATTAAATGTTTTGCTTGAAGCTTGGTATTGTTTTTTAAAAGAGGGGGTTTATGAGTATTATTTTAACAAGCACATTGCTTTCATTCCATTTTGGAATGGAGCGAAATATATCAGCATCACACAGTTACTCAGAAAACAGAAAACCTTGATCGTACGCAGCTTCACTCAGCAGTCCTTCACCTCCAGACCACAAATAACTGCTTTAGTCTAAGCCAAGTTAACCGGGACTGTGTGATGGAAATGGGATGAAGTGCATTAGCCTGGGATGGATACAGCAGAGGTCAGGTTAGATGATGAACTGGCCAGTTCTGGCCTTAACTCCAGCAAATTTTGCAGCCTGTTTGAGGAGTGAGGTATAGCAGTTTCCATAGCCTGTGTAAAGCAATTTGTCAAGTCTCAGGAACATGAGTAAATCCAAGCCTCTAACAGGATTTCTAATATGATCATCCATTGTTCTACGTTAAAATAGGGAAAAGGAAAGAAAAAAAGACTCAAGACATATTTTCAGGTCTGTAGGGTAGCTCATTCTTGGATTTATGTCTTGCCCCCAACTACTGATGCAGGTCTTGCTCTGAGTATCTGAAGTATCAATCAATATCTGACTCAGTTGCCAAAGTAATTTCAGAAATATCCCTTTACTCCATTTCAAGACTTCAACTTTTTGAATTTTCACTCTTAAGCAGCATTGCAGCATCCAGTAGTACCACCACAAAGCTGCCAGAGGGCCAAACCATCTGCCCAGAGCCCAAACCAGCTGCCTTCTTTCTAAACAGCTTCTCATATGCACCTGGGAGCGAGCTGCAAGCCAGAGTAATTTAGGCAGCCTTCAGCCTGTTTCCTCATCGTTCTCTTGAGAGCCTCTTTGACTGCATGACCGTAGATTCATCCATTCCTCCAAGGTGTCTGTTGGCATATGTTGCCAAGAGCTCGACATATGATGAGTGTACATCCATCCAGGCACACAGCAGAAGTGTTTGTGGACATTGGACCATGCGAACACAGACTGCTTGCATGTCCTGACGTAGGGCCTGGCTCATTCCCGTCTTGTGACAGAAGAGACCAGAGTTTTCCTTATATGATGGACACATATCTGGCCACTTCTTAATGGAATGTGTAAGGATTTGGTCAAGATGGTCGATTTGGTCACATGCAATCCTTTCATACGTTTGCTGTGCATTCACGAGATAAGAAACACCTACCTTGAACTCCAGGCATGTGGTGGGAGTTTATATTGAGCTTAAACGGTACTAATGGAGTTTATATATGGCATCCTCCTGACAGAGCATTTTGTACCACAAGGCTAAGGTAACTTTATCTTGTAGGGGACATTCTGACAGACAAGACGATTCACAACCCTGGTCAGGAGAAAGAGAGGTTGCCAGAGCTGCACATAGTCATGTTTGATGTCTGGAAACAGGCCTGGAAACCAAGAAAGAGTCTTCTAGTCTGTGGATTCCCCATGCCATGGACCATCCAAGTTTACAGGCCAATGACGTTTTCCTGAATGAAACCCATCAGATGTTCATGCTGCTTTTATTGCACCAAATAACTGGACGTTTGAGGAGCCTAAGGGCTGGAGTTGTGGCTGGACATCAGCGGCTGCTGATCTGTATCAGCACAAGGCAGAGGCAGGAGTACTCAGTGGCAAGTGAGGTGATTAATCACAGTACCTTAAGTTTGGCCATTTGACTGATTAGATCCCATATAATGGGATGCACTAACCCTTTTTCTGATCTTGTCATTGCTAGCACTTTATTCGGTGTTTTTATACTCAGCTGAAATTGTGAGGGGCTCCATGATGTGGCTGTGATCCATTTTGGAACTCCCTTTCTTTTTTGTTCTTTAGTTGCCATGGAAAGAAAAAGATTTAGGATCCTATCCCCCTCCTGCTTTTTGGCATCTTTAGATGGATATTCTCCTAATTCCTAGGTCTTAGGTGACATTGGCAATTTAAAGTCTTGAATGCACTCTCAGCATGGAGAGAACATAAATGATTTTCTATTTCAACAGCACCAGGGAACAGAACAAGGTCAGGTACTGTCATAAATCCATTTATTTATTTATTTATTTATTTATTTATAAACTAATTCAAGGAAAACTCATAAAATACTTTTTGAAAAGGAAGCCAAATTCACCTCTGTCTCCATCATGATTCACCAGATCCGCACCTTCTAGAAATAAGATTGAAGATAGCTGCTTCATTTGAAACTAAGACTTTTGTCAGCAAGCACCTAGATGCAATTTATCTCCCTCCCAATCCTCTGCTATTCAGACTTCCACATCTGAGCTAGACCTGGTAGGTCTCTGCCATAACTGTTGGTCTCTTGACTTTATGTTCATGAACACTTCTGACATCTGACTTAGCGGGCGCTCACCCGATGTTGAAATCATACAATCATGTGATGAAGGATGCACTGGATGGATGGATGGATGGATGGATGGATGGATGGATGGATGGATGGATGGATGAATCCGTGGTCACACATCAAGAGCCCTTTGGAAATGGGAGAGAAATTGCCTCTTCCAAGGCATGTTTTATCTCATCTATTTCAGAAATCCACCTGAGAAAGAGATGAATCACAGCCTGGAGGTTCCTGATCATCTCCTTTTATTAGGCAGAAGTTCAAGACTGACTGTTTCTCAGACAGACATCTCCATTGGAGAGGTCTAAATCCAAACAGAGGAATTTTCTCCACCTTACCTTCCCCCTCCCACAAATATATGGTACGGCTCAATTTATATGCTGCATCTCTGTAAAGACAAGGGATTCTCTTTTTATACACCCTCTTCTGACCCACACCTCAAAGGCTGAAATACAAAAGATGATGCCCTACCTTTTGTTTGGTTTATTATAATGAAAAAACCAAGCAGTTTGTGCCCTAGGTGTGATTTACACTGAATGATGTGCAGTATTTTCCTTCCTTTATTGGGTGTGCCAACATTTTAGGAATAAATCTAGAAAATGTGCAAATTCTAATATCTGTGTATGTGAGTTTAGTGCCTTTATATAGACAAGTTAACTCACTTTGCATCAGCCAATTTATTTCTTGGCAGTTTCTCAGTTTTGAGGTAGAAAGTAAGTTGTTTGTGAAACCGTCTACTCTTACACATCTTTGCATGGATTAATTCTTCACTCCCTTTCTATCTGCAACCAGTAATTGTTTTTAAGTTGAAGAGGGCTGTGTTCTTGGTTTACTTTTTTTTTTTTTAAAATGGTGATGAACAAGTGGAAATTGTCACAGCCAACACAGCTCAGTCATTAACAAAGTTAAATAACAATCAAGGCAGATTTTTTTTTTAATCTCAAACTTCTGTTTTGCATCAGAACTAATTATTTCAACTTAGAACCTGGCACAACTCGCCATTATAATGGAAGGGAGGTTTCAATGAAAAACCTGCACCTTTATAAAGAAGCTTGGCTTTAAGTCATCTCCCACTGAAACATCAGAAGATCAATACTGCACAGAGCCCCAGTGTACTGGATTATTGTGAACATCCTGCTGGCTACAATTCAGCTTTCCATTTAATTGTGCTCTTATTTAAAATTCTGCTGCACCCGCAGAAGAGCAAGAGAAACCTGATAGGCATTTTGTAAGGTTATGAACAATGAAAGCTCTAGATAAATGTCAAAGAAAAGATAGTAGGCCATAAATCATCACCTGATGGTATCAGGTGAAATAACCTGTTCTCTCCCTCACCTCCTCAGGGCGAGCAACCCTGAATATGTTAAACGCTGAATTTATCTGTGATGCAATGTCCCAACTGACACTTAGATATGAGGCTATTTCAGCAGTGATGGAGATATTTTTTTTCATCTTACAATTCTTCTGATTTTTCAGGGGAAGAGATTTCTCAAGCGACAGATAAAAATAAGGCAGAGTGGTGGCGAAACTTAAAAATCCAGCCTCGCGCCTTGTATCTGCCTTCAAAAAAGTTGTGAAATAGATCTATTCATACGACAAGAATAAGACAATTTCTTTTCCACCGTCTCTTTGATAATCATGGATGCTAATGGTATCTCCGCAATGTTGTCTTGTCAAATTATGGCAACCCAGGCACTCAGGTTGCCTGATGCAGTCTCTCCGTACCTAGATACAAGCAAAGCAGAAAAAGAAGAAAATCAGCCCAGCCTGGAACCAAAGGGGGAATCATTAACAAATTCTTCCAGATCAAAACAATTTTTCCTTTTGTCTCCACATTTTCCGCTTCATTTCATTCCACAGTGGCAGGGGGGAACGTTGTCATCTGGCATTGGTAGCAACATCATATAAAATGCAACGCCCAAAGGAAAAAAAACCATTCTATTTTTGCTTGAAAATTGGAGTCAGACTTTCAGAGGAAGGGAGCTAAATCATACCTGCCAAATAGAGAATCCTTGCAGGCTCACGCAGCCGCAGCCACGCAGCACATCCACATGAAGCCAGGCCAAAGCTGGGCTGAGGAACTGCCATGCTCCTCCTTATTCCTCCTTTTATTCCACCTCTCTACTCCTCCCCCTTATTCCTCCCCACGGAGCAGAACTGCAGCTCTGGAGCCTCTTTCCCACTCAGTGACCCCCTGCATCACGTTCCCCTGCGCACAATGAGGCACCTCAAAACAGGATGGTTGGACACTAACTCCTGCTCATAAGGACCACACTGCCCGGAAGCTGGGGAGAAAAAGCCACCCTGAGAACATCTCCATCTGCGAAGGAGCCCTTACAGAAGGGACACTCCTCGGCAACCCATTACCTCCGCAGTTATGCAGCTCAGTCACTTGACCCAGGTGAAGCTCTTCACGTGCCAAGGGACGAGAAAGATCATGCAATCTGGAGATCCACGTGCATGTTTGCACGCTGTAGATGTTGTGGTGCACCTTTGGATAACATTCCTGTTTACAGCCATCTATGAGGAAGGGGAAAAAACAGCTCCCTCTTGTTGAAACGATAATATCCACGTGAAAATAATTGCTGCTCTGCATTTCTCATGAGTAGAGCCCTGTGGATGTTTGGGGTGGGAAGCGTGACTCAGAGAGATCCCTCATGGAGCATTGGCACCCTGGCCACAGATGAAGCATACTTTGAAACAGCATGGTGTGTGCATACTCCCCCTCTGTACAGGCGTTAGCTAGCTGAAAAAGCCTGACCAGATAGCTGGAGGTGTAGGCAATATTGCTGTCCTCCGGCTCAGGGACAACGGTGACCCGCGGGGCTGGAGCTCTGGGGACCGTTTGCACGGAAGGGGCTTCCCTGCAGATTGGGGCAGGGCCAGCCCCGCTGCTACTTGAAACTTTGTGCAAGACTTTCGTTTTTGTAGGGCTTGAACAGCATCCAAGCAAGTTAAAGCCGCAGATGGGATGAAGTGAACTTGGATTTAAATTTGGATTTCACACTGCACATATGCATACACATATGTGCATGGAGCACAGCAGCTTCTCTGGGCTGAGAGATGGGTTTGAGCCGCTCTTCAGACAGAGACCGGCCACAACACTGCACCCCTGAATCACCCACAGCCCTGTGAATTACAGCCACAGATACTGAGGGGATGGGGGAAAGGGAGAAGGAAATCTCTTTTCCTCTCCAAAAATGAGTTTTAATCAATCCACAGCAAATACTTCTTTTTTCCCCATCTGTCTCCTCATTACCTATGACAAATAGAAAGTAACACCTTCTCTCAGCTCCAGGTTTCCTCCGCTGATTTTCTGTGTGGTTGCCTTTCATATATGAGCAGACAAGGACCAAAACATTATTTCTCAACACAGCTCTGAGGGGGTCATGGCTTCCTTCCCTCCCCCAAAAAGGGAAATGTCTAAATGCTCAGGGACTCCTTGAATTTTTCAGCAGCTGAAGTTTCTCCTTTATTCCTTTGCACTTTCATATCTGCAGAGAGGACTGGGAAATCACATTAAGCCTCTGATTTTCACTTACACTACGTATTCCCTGAGCCTATCTGGGACATCGAAGGGGACTTTCAAACTGGGAGAAAAGTTTATTCTTTCTTATTTATTTATATTAGCTGCCAGGTTACATCAGCTGAAATTGCCACTTGCCTGATCCTCAAATTAGACTGCATGAAGAAAGGAAGGATGCTCTTGCACCTGATCTTGTAGGCCAGAGAACTGGATTATTTAAATTGTCTTCTCCAGCGATCTGGGTGATTTGGGGAAAGAAAAGCTGTATTCTCCTCTGCCTTGTGCCTCATCTGTGCCACAGCAAAGTGTCTGAGTGTAAAAGGGCTTTAAATCAAAGTAGCTGGGTTAGATGCACTTGTCTTACACAGGTGTAAATGATGCTGTGAGATAAATGGGATGTAAAGCAGGACAAGCTTTGTGCCTTTATTTTGTCACTTGTCAAGTTTTGTGTGATTTGGGTTTCTTTACATTTCTAAAGGAAACTTGAAATCACCAGGAGAGCAGAAAGCAAGATATGAAACATCCATTCTTCGTATATGAAAAAAAATCATAGCTCTGGCAATTGTCACTGAAGATCCCTGAATGCTTTATATAAGAATATAGTCTCCATCTTGATGTTGGATCATATTCCTACTTAAACAATCGTATTCTGTATTTAAAATATCTTTCCCTAATCGTTTTAAACACTGTTGTCAAATATTTAAGAAGCTTCCCCTCAGAGACAGATGCATTTCAATGGTGGAAGAAGAGACTACATGTGCAATTCAAATACTCCTGTTAGCATGCGGAGGTCACTGATCGCTTGAGATGAAGAATACTGAATGCCATAAGAAAGTGTTTCATTTATTACAGGTCTGATAGTTAATAATTTCTTCTTCAACTCTGTTATTCATAAAATGTGCATTTTTTCTCTGAGCCCATAAATGGAAACCTTGTGTTATCTGTAATATGACTTCTCTTATTCCTGTTCCTGGGGGGAGAAAAAAAAGGGGGGCAAAAAAAGCCCCAACCCCCCAAACCTGTGGGTTTCTAACACCAAAACAAGTGTGGTGCCTTTTATCTTCAACCTCCTTCAGCAGCAAGGTATAATAATTACATGCAAACAGCATTGATTGAACAAGATAAGGCTGTTCATACACGAAAAAAATGCCTCCAACTCAAAGAAACATTTAAGAAACGTGGGTGTGCATATACTATAACTTCCTTTTGCAAAGGTCATAAACATAAGCTGCATGTCGAGTTAATTATGGTTGTATACTGGGGCTTCATTTGCAGCAATTGGTTCTCATTGGGAAGGATATTGGGACTACCATTCTGAAAATCAGCCCAAGAAATCTCCTAATCTCTGTAAATGCATCAGAGACATAGAAAGAAACACCATTAGGAAAGAAAGCTATTACTCCTCCAAAGTAAACAAGAAAATATGTTTCCCACCCCAGCTAAATGCCAGAACTTCTTAACCATGTCGCTGCCCCAGTTAAAAACAAACAAAAGGGTTGCAACAGCCATTGGAGCCTTTCAGCTTCAAGTACGTACTCAGAAAGGCTCTCCTTGTGAGGTTAATGTCTAATGAATATTGCAGGAGAACTTGCTGGTTCTGGCTGTATCAAAAACTGGCTGCACAAAGCACTAAATGCACCAAAAGGAGCCACAAGTGGACCTTTTCTCTTCATGCTGGAAAAAAGTTAAATGGGAAAATGTTTCAGAGGCCAAGTCATTCCCCAAGCACTTTAATGTATGTATCTCTGTATTTATTTATTTATCATACACTATTTAAATGAGGGGGGTAAAAAAGCCAAAGTTCTGTTTTCTTGTGATAGAAGGGATGGCAAAAACTGGAACTGCAGAATGCAAAACACAACAAGGGAATTAATGAATTAAAGGGAAGCATCAGAGTAACAGACAATGCATCGTTCGGCCTAAAGCACGAACATAGAGCCTGGCTAGAAACGGAAACGTGCCTAAAAGAGAAACCTCATATTCTATTACAAGCAAGATGTGGGACTTGGAGGAGACATGAACAGTTATGGGATAAAGGGAAGCTCATCTTGAAATGAGAAACAGAAAATATATAAGTAATTCATAGAAAATCGTATATGTGACAAGTGCAATATACCAACACCATTTCTCTTGATTGGCTTTGGGTTGAACCTTCAATTGAGCACCGTATCCAAATGCATGAGTACTGTCCTTGTCTTCAAGCAGTCATGGTTAGATAGGTGCTTAAGTGCCAGGAAGAATCAAAGATCTCAGCTGTCCCTCTTATGCTACCCTCCAGTGGTTTCCCCTTGTTATTTGCACAGGTAGTCCCCGCTGCTGCCTGCGAGTACATTCCCCACTTAACTATGGCCTGGGCAAGGAATTCCACTTAAAAGCCTTCATCATCTGTCAGTAACTTAAGTGTGTACCCCAATGTTCTGCTGCTGCTCTCAGTGTTGACATGAGCTAATAATAGTTTTGTAATGCTTATCTTTTCTACTCTGCTCAGATTTTTGTTTTCCTTAACGAGGTCTTCTATGCAGCTCCAACTTTCCAAGGAACCTGCTGCACTTTCTCCATCAAACATGAATACCAGTGAGTGACCAAGCTGCACCATCACTTGGGTAACCTTCTGCTGGAGCTTCCCACCACTGCAGTTCATTCATGCAACAACTCACTGGAGCAGCTCTTGGCCTCTCTCACTGCCCATGATGCGGCTGAAAGCTTTCTTCCACATTGCTCACAATACTCCTACTTCGAGGGGTTGTGACATCATAGAATCATAGAATGGTTTGGGTTGGAAGCGACCTTAAAGATCATCTAGTTCCAACCCCGCTGCCATGGACAGGGGCACTTTCCACTAGACCAGGCTGTTCAAAGCCCCATCCAACCCCAGAGACGTGCTTAAAACTGTAAAAGAATAAATTGTTTACAAATAAACCTTGATGGAGTAAACCCTAGACGACAGGCACACAATCCCACAGACAACAGGATGCTGATTGTCGCTGACTGAAAGTGAGCATAGATTAATTCAAGCTAGAAGTGAGATACTGCGTTTCATTGATGAGGGTATCTGAGACAGTTTACAAGGGTTGGAGTGAGTTTCTCCCACTAGTAATTTTGAAATTGAGACTAGATTTATTTTTGTTTGTTTTAAAACATTTATTCCAGTTCAAACAACTTGGACAAGGCAACAGGACTTTGTCATGTGAACAGGTTACCCGAATAAACATAAACAAAATTATATTTCCCCATTCTCAAAAATTTTAGGGACACTCCTCCCAGCCACCAAGGAATCTACAACACTCCTTCCTGGTTCACTTGTCACATCCACCCTGCCACAGAGGTATCATACACCTTGTCACATCATCCAGCAACTAACCATAATAAAGTTTAGCAGCAGACCCCACTGTAAGGCACTGAGATGTTGTGCAAGGGCACCAAGTCAGCCGGTCAGTCTGGGGAGGAATATCGACAGCCACCGGGTGCCACTTAAAACACAGTGGGAAAACAGAGGCACTGGGGAGAGCTGGTCTCACCCCAGTGACTGTATTTCACACACAGGTGCCCAGCAGTGCTCTGGCAATCAAACCCTGGACGCCCTTTGCATGGATTTGTCCACCTCCCTCACTTTCCCATGCCCCTTTAGCAGCTGAGCTACTCAAAAACCTGTCTCTCTCACCTCGGACTACTATTATCTTTTTTTAAAGGGAAGAAAGATTGTCTCACTAACAGCGAAACGATCCTCTTGGGTACCGGGGAATGAAGTCCAACGCAGGAGCATGGCTCACACAGGAGGGGACAGGAGATGTCTGAACTGCAGAGGCAATTAGCTCCACAGCGTTTCAGGACTTATTTTCAACGGTTCAGTGTTCTTACCACAACACATGCACAGTTTTTATGGAAAGCAGATAGTACTCATAAAAATATCTGCTTCATTAAAACTTGATTTCCTGCAAAGATTTTCCTGACTGCAAATTTTCAATCAGTTCCAGACACAACCCTTTGCAAATGGCATCAAAATTGTTTATTTAAAACAAACAAGAAGGAAACAAACAAACAAAAGCCTTTTTAGTCACTGAATCATAAAATGCTTCTGAGTGTTTGGATGCAGTATCTTGCAGTTAAGAAATGTTACTAAAGATTATCTAAAAATCAGCTCAAAAATCTGACTGAACCAGAAAATAAGCAACTGTGATTTAGTAAGTAATCAGGCTGATAATTCTGCTAGATCTGAAAATTGCCTTGCCTCGTTATTAGAAGGTGTCTCTAATTAAAGGAAACCCGACTGTCTGTAAGCACAGCGGTGTGATCAGAAGATCAGGGAGTGAGTTGGTCCGTAGTTTATATGTACCTGCACAAAAGGCTGATAACACGTCTCAGTCCCACAGACAGTGATACAGTGAACACCGCTGGCTGAAGCATTAAGGTAGATGAATTCAAACACGGGGGGGGTGTTTTTATTAGCAAGGAGAATTACTTGTTCATACAACTTAGCTGTGGATATAGCAGGCTCTCTGCCACTGGCGGTTTTTAAACTAAAAGTGGATTTTTCTGGCTTTTGAATGATCTCCTCCAGTTTGAACATGAATTACGTCAGAGAAGGCCTGTAGTTTGTCTCGTAGGGATGTCAGAGTAGATTATTACACCTTTTCATACCAGATTTCACAACCGTGTGTGATATACTAGACTGTGTTTTAACTGCAGTCATGCCTTCCTATATATGGCAGAAAAAATGGCTTAGCTGAAGTTAAAGCATGGCTCCAGTTGGGTTCAATAAGTTCATCACAACACTACGAATGTTTCCAAAGGACAAATTCTCACAGAGCTGGAACTGGGATCCTTCTGCCTAACAAGGTATTGCTTACAGAACTGCAAAAAGGGAGACGAAAAGAGGGAATTCATGGCAATAAATACATCCAAACTCCACTTCACATTTTTGTTAACACCTGGAAAAAGAGACGTGAGGCCCGGAGGAGTGGTAGGAACTGAATGAAGCTCCTGGCACCTGGCATGGAGAAGAGACTGGGAGAGGGGACACAGGATGAAAGAGGGGACACAAGAAGATAGAAGGAGATAGATGTTCCTCATGCGCAGAAATGCCTCACCAGGAGTCTGTTTGCACAGGACAGAAAGACTCCGTTGTGCCGCTCACTTCTAATACACACCTTGCAAGTCACCCCTGTTGTTACATTCCTCTCTGGAGGAAATCAAAGGAAGTTCTGCAACCTTTCCTCTCTGGTTCTCAGCTGTGCAACAGCATGTCTCCCACAGCCGAGACTCTGGGTTCGTTTTCAACATGTCCCACATATTTAGTGGATAACCCTAAAGATAAGGAGGTCAGTGAACTTTTTGATGATTTTCAAAATTTTTAGAAATCCATTTAGTACCTAATATTTTTCTACAGCCTTCAATGGCACTTATGCATATGGCTGTAACTTTGATGAATGTCCAGCTTTCATCCATATGTTGAGATAGAAATAGTATTTAAATTGAAGATTTGGAACTTGAACTCAACACTGCAGGTATTTAGTGACTAAGAAAAGGAAATGCCGGTATCCTCTTTCCAGTTCATGACATCATTTCCTTCTGCACAGGCTTACTTCAGAGCAACATATCAAAATCAATTCAGTAATAGCAATCACACTTTGCACTGTTACAGCACTTGCCACAAGCAAGTTAAATAACCACTCCTCTTCAAGCACTTTCACCACCATCCTGGATTTAGGATATTACAGGCTGGTGCGAGATATTAAGTAACACGTCTCAAACCGTTCTTGACATCTGTTGCTGAAGCAGGAATAGGCGGCAAGTCTCCTGAGTATTTACCCATTCATTTCACCACAAAACGATCGTTTCTGTCTACTACATGAGTTCTTCAGTCAAGAGATTTCAATTACACAGCCCATGCACACAATTCACATCTACCCTTGGTTTAAAAAAAGCATTTGATTCAAAGAAGGACCAAATTTTTATTATTTTTTTTTTAATTGGACTTTAAACTAATGATCTTAGACAGACTTGACAGTGCAAGACAAAGGCTGGCAGCTCACATCTGGGAATACTCTAAGAGCATTAACTTGCCCCAGCGCCCCAGACACCGGGAGGATTTGTTCAGGGCAGATGAAAAAAGCGCCCACTGGTGAGAAAAATTGAACCCAATCAATTGCGATCTACATCCTCGTCTAAGAAAATTCCTCACAACATACACATTCACAGTATCTCCAGCTTAAATGGGAAAGAATAAACCCCTTCCAGATAAATCCAGGATAGGACTAAGTACTACGGAAGTCCTAATCGCTGGTTTTATTCTATTATGTAGGTTGCGTTTGGGGCCACTTGGTACCTAGTAAGGTTAGACTCTAGACCACATTTTCACCATTAAATCTGTAGCATTTGCTACTGTCCTCAACAGCAGTAGGATTGTTCCCTTAAATTTCACCGCTAAGAGATAACGAGGCCTTCCATCTTCACTGAAAATGGGGATTAAACACATAGTTACAGAAACATGGTTTTCACGTGCTGTGCTGGGTCAGGGCCAACACACTCTGAGTGTTGCAGAGTGACGCCATCTGAGGCATATTCTCATCCCACAAAACCCAGTACCATTATCAGAAACAGATTTTGCCCTATGATTTTAATCTAACGGAAATCAGTGCCGCTTGCCCAAGAAGCAGTAGGGCTAACACGGCTGCCAAGATTATCCTACTACTGTCAGAACTACACATCTTCCAGGAGACATTTTGAAGCGGACGTTTTACCAGGTACAATTTCCCCAAGCTTCTCCAAATAACATAAACATTTTATAGCACGCTATTATAGAGCAGGTGTCTTTATTTTTTTGCTTACAAAGGCATGATTAGAGGTTGGAGGTCAGGGACTTACCTGGAAGATTTGTGGAAACTGACGGAAATAAAATTAATCCCTCAAGAATAAGCCTGTACAGTCCAATTTGTGATGAGAAACAACAGTTTACATGGTTTTGTCAATAGCCTCTGGGTATCCCAGGAAGGGAACTACAGCAACATTTCTATAAACAATTAGAAATTGTATTTTTGGATACTTCAATCTATTCTCTTGGAACTTGGCAGTTGCTCAAATAAATTGGTATTTTTTTCCCCAGAAGAAAGGCTGATTGGATTATTTAAATACGGTACAGCACATTCCCTGTTTAGCAAAGACTGCCCTGTTTTTTCTAACAGAAAAATATATCCTGTTCCCCCTTTCTTTACCTCCAAAATTCTTTTTCCCTTAATATATTTTTGGGGAAAGAGGAGGAGGACTGTTCCATTCTACATCCTAGCAGATTTTTATGTTTAATAACATTTAGATCTGACTTCCACGTTCTCAGTAGGAAATACGGAGCCGCTATGCCCTTCTCCTTCTTACCCCCTGCCCTCAATTTTCATACTCACTGAAATGAGTTCAGCAGCCATGGGTAATTCCACTTCTAGCAAGCTGAATGTCAGAATTCCTGGGGTTTTTCCAGCATTAGACAGCCCAAGGGAAACGACCATTAGCTTATTCAAATGTCAAGGGATGTGATATTTTCTGCCACTGATACATCACCTTTCGGCATGTGAAACTTTGAAAACCCTCATGTCTCCGAAGCAGGGAGAGTATAAAGTAGCTTCTAATATTTTTCCTCTCCCAGGGGAAGTGCATGCTTATGCACAAGTCCGAGGAAGAACTGAGAGGACAAAACTGTCTTCAACTCTGTCCATGCTAGAAAAAAAGCATATGCTTTGAAATATGATAGCCAACATATTGTAAAAGCATCATGGAGACAGAGTAAAAGAGAGGTGAGTCTGTATTTCGCTGGTTAAAATGAATGCAATGTTCTTTGGCCCTATACATACATGGTTTTGAATCATCCGAAACATCTTAAGAAACAGACCTACCTCATTGCTGATGGCAGCAGAAGTGTAACATGGCTGTTTCTAACTCAGGCACCCAAATTGCTGGGCTCTTGACCCAGTCAGTGACGTGATTCTCTCTACATTGGCGTATCAGGAAAATGGGATTACAATGGGTCACACTGAGGGTTCTGGAGAGCCAAGGATTTTTTGCTGCTTATAGCATGCTGTGCTGCTTTCTGGACACGTGCATGGAAAAGAAATAACAGAAAATAAATAAGGTTGCATGGTTAGTGCTCCAGGGATGCCAACTTTTGCTGTTATGGAGGCTTGAGATATTTACTGATTTACTTAAAGTTGCAGCTCCTTGGGTCTGGTGACTATACGTCAGTTTTATTTTCATTTTTTAAGAATGTTTCTATTTTTTATGGCCGGAGAAGAAAGCTTGAAACTTGAAAAATATGAAGACAAATAAAAAAGGAAGCCAAGAATACAGTGAGAGGTGGGAGGAAGAATTGGGTTTTCAATGATCTGACAGCCTCCCGCATTTATCTCATGCATTTGCAGGGTGTCTGTGAATCCCAGATTTTGAACGTGCGGAATGTGCAGTGCTGGGGTGGGAGAATGGTATTGAACAACCCAAGATACACGTACTCCAAACAGATTGGATGTGTTTGGGAAGGAACCAGCCGAACAACCCTCCCTCTTTTATCCATGTCCTTTACTGTTAGACTAGTCCTTTGCGTAGATACTGGCATACTTAAAATAGGCAGGATTATATCAATTTCCAAGGGTTGATCCCCAAATAAAAGAACTGGCCACTCTGGAACAGTGGTGCCAGCTGCAACCTCCATTGCCTTAGCCATAGCAGATGCTGCAAGGAGTTTGTTCCATTCTTTCTACTGGCTTTAAAGATAAGGTCACCTTTGCCAACTATGCTTCCTCGCTGACATAAGAAACTGCTTAGGGCAGAAAGTTGCAGAAGGCTGTCCACTTAAACCGAAAGGTTCTCTGATCCCCACATGGTTAAATGTCCCCAGTGAAACCCCCTGCTACCAACTGAGGACAATTTACTCTTAAGTATAACAAGAAAACACGGAAATGGCTATGAAAGATAGTAAGTGTTGGGTCAAAATCTAGAGGGCCCAGGCTGGGTGGGAAATGTGAGCTTTTTTAGAGAAAGATTACAGTGTTCTGGCTTTGGAATGGATGAGATCTTTTGTATGGAGCACTTTCTTCAATGACTAAAGTATATTTCACCATGTTTCTAAAGAAATCCCGCTCAAGATGTGATACTGAGCTTCCCCTGCTAAAGCAAGGGAATGAAGAGAGATGTAATGATGCACAAGTGCCGTGCAAGGTTTCCAAGGTAGGAGAACCAGGACCAATGTTGGAATTAGCACATGAGATGTCTAATTCCAGGGGCTTTTTGTGTATGCTTCCTTGTGCAATGGTGGGCAAGTCAATTCATCACTCTGGACTTCACTTTCCCCATATCTAAGAAAAGGTTCCCCTTTTTTTTTAATCCCCTCCTGATATTCTTTGGAACAGGGACCCTTGCTTCATCCGTACTAGAAAACTGGGACCACATTTTTGTTTCACTATATATATCCATTGTGGTAAAAGGAGTCTAAAGACAAAGCAATATTTTGCAGGCACACAGACGGTAAGGATTTTTCTGATGGCACGTTGTCTCTCACAAACAACTTGCTGCTGACTTGTTCTACTGTTTCCCATCCTCATATGCTGAAGATGCAGAGAGTCTTGTTTGCAAATTTCAACTTTCGCTGCTCAGACAAAAACACTGGAAAACGTACCACTGGGTTATGAACCAGTCAGTTTGAAGAAAATGTGCTGGCTGGCTCTTTCTGTCACAGTACCCATGATAGGCATATTACACATTTCCAGCCAAAAAAAGGGGAAAAAAAAGAATAAATGTTTCAGCCCATTAAAACAAAGTGAAAGCTTTTGCCATGATATAATTAGCCTCTGGAAATGTTTCAAATTATGTTTTTTGGTTTTGTTTTCTATTTCTTTTGTGTATATGAAATATATAGCCAACAACATAAGGGATAAGTAGTTAAAAGGTGATCTAGGGGCATAGATTACTTGAAAGTTTTAGGTAACTGAAAAATTTACTTTTGAAAAACACACTTTGTATGCAGAAGAAAGTTTATTTGCCAGGGATTATGAAGATCACGTATCTGTCTGGAAAGCACCATTTCTTGAACCCAGGGTGAGATGTTAGAGCTGAAGTCGTCAGTTCAGCTGAGATTTCAGCCTGCAGAGGGTAAGTAGGAAGACTTCTGAGAAACTCAAATCAGAAAATATGATGTTTCCTGACACTTCTCTGCCAAAGCTACTGAAGGTGCAATGACCATGCAATCGCAGCTGACAGCCTCCTCTGAAGTACAATTGTCTCGTCTTCAGCAGGGTCGGTCAGGGCTCCTGTTCTGATTGGAGCCTTCCAAGACTTTGCCTTACCTGTACTAAAACCAGCAGCAGTAACCTGGGTTAGATTGCAGTGAAATTGGGTATTGGATGTGTAGGTGTTTTGCGCTGTATCTTAGCACCTTCGACATGAAGTTGCAACAAGAAGACCAAGGGCAATCGAGAGAGACTTCAGGGCCTTGGGACGACTGGTTAAGGGATCAGGAGCACAAGTAGTGTTCTCCTCTATCCTTCTAGTTGCAGGGAATAATGAGGGAAGACACAGGAAGAGCCAGCAGATCAATACCTGGCTCCAAGCCTGGTGTCACCATCAGAATTTGGTGTTTTTTGATCATGGGTTTGTTTACACGACACCGGGCCTGCTGGCAGAAGATGGCTCACCATACCTGGAGGTATTTAAAAGAAGTGTAGATGTGGCGCTTAGGGACATGGTTTAGTGGTGGACTTGGCAGTGTTAGGTTAATGGTTGGACTCGATGATCATAGAATCATAGGATCATAGAATCATAGAATCGTGTGTGATGGAAGGAACCTTTAAAGGTTATCTAATCCAATCTCCCCTGCAATGAGCAGGGACATCTTCAACTAGGTCAGGTTGCTCAGAGCCTCGTCCAACCTGACCTTGAATGTTTCCAGGGATGGGGCATCTACCACCTTTCAGGGCAACCTGTGCCAGTGTTTCAGTCATTGAAAAAAAGTGTCTTCTTTATATCTAGTCTGAATCTACCCTCTCTTAGTTTAAAGCCATTACTCGTTGTCCTATCACAACAGGCCCTGCTAAAAAGTTTGTCCCCATCTTTCTTATAAACACCCTTTAAGTACTGAAAGCCTGCAATAAGATCTCCCCAGACCCTCCTCTTCTGCAGGCTGAACAACCCCAACTTTTGCAGCCTCACTGCACAGGAGAGGTGCTCCAGCCCTCTGATCATTTTTGCGGCCTCCTCTGGACCCGCTCCAACAGGTCCATGTCTTTCCTCTACTGGGGACCCCAGAGCTGGATGCAGTACTCCATGTGGGGTCTCACCAGAGCAGAGTAGAGGGGCAGAATCACCTCCCCCAACCTGCTGGCCATGCTGCTTTTGATGCAGCCCCAGATACAGTTGGCTTTCTGGTCTGTGAGCGCACGTTGTTGGCTCATGTCCAGCTTTTTCATCCACCATGATCTTAAAGGTCTTTTCTAACCTAAACCATTCTATGGTTCTATGGTTCTATAACTGTGTGGATAGGACCACAGTGCCACCAAATGCCAAGTAGGTCACTGAAAGTTAAGGTCATCCACACTTCAGAAGACTGTGCACCAACTGGCCAACAACACGCTGGTTTTAGAGGAAAGTTTTCTTATTGAATTCACAAGTACCTAAGTGGGCTTGCGTGATCATTTGTTGTATATGCGTGACAAGTGTAAATATACATTTGTAAACACTCGCGGCGGTTCTCAAATACTCTGGGCTAACAGAGCTTCAAAACAATTACAGGTGATCACATATTATTATATCCAGCTTTTGGCTGAAGGTGTTCTGTTAAATCCTGCTCAGAATGGTTGCCCAAGCTGTCAGTGGACCATTTCCCTTGGGTCACCACACTGCAGTTTTGGGATTACTAAACCAGCACAAAACCCACTGCCTGGCACGGATTCTGACGTTGAGACTGGAAGTCAAAGCAGCAACGTGAAGGTAATTTCTCTGTGCCCTCTGTCTGTAATTCATGAGTGGGGCTTCAGAACTGTTAAGCATTACCCCGGCTCTCCCTGCTTTGATATCAGTAAAACATGATTAGATGTGCCTTCACACTAATGATAAGCCCTTCGCCATAATGATGTATGGTGAATGAAGAGATTAGCTGAACAGCTAGCCTTTGTGGGGGCAAGGATGACAAATGCATCATTTCAAAATTAAAGGTCTACAGACAGAACAGACGAAAAGGAAGAGCCAGAACCGCCGCTCAGAGCACAACACTGAGGAATGGGCAGTCCCGTGTTAGGGGTGCACCCCTGACACAGCCTGCGTGTGCCACCACACAGCTCTGTCCTCTTCTCACAGTTCAGTTTTCCCCTCTCCCATCACTTCAGGCCTTTGTTCCTGAATCCCTTCATCTCAGCTTGACACCTACTACAGAAGCAATTTCACTGAGGACAGAAGCTACCTGGCCCCTTGAAGGGAAGCACAGGTGTGGCTGGGCTGCCTCTTTCGTTGGAGGGATCACATCTATCTGTGGGTATGGTGCTCCGAAACTTCACACCATACAAGAGGTCAGACCAGAGCACCCAAGGGGCTCTTCCAGTCGTGGAGCTTATGAATATTCAGCTTCAGTCTGGTAAGTGGCTGAAAGTTGATGAGGGGTTATACATTGAGAAGGTTCATTTATACATTGAGAAAGCACAGGAAGCCACCAAAGGACAGGAGTAAATAAGGCTTCAAAGACAGGAACATGCAAAATATTTTATAAATAATAAATGACCGCACCAATTACAGCCATCTAGTGGGCATATGTATTAAGCAATAAGCTGTCAACAAAGTGGCGTCCCTTGCATTACTGGAAAGTGTGACACTTTCAAGCCCTGATCTATGATCCCAATTAAACCGGCCACCACAGGCAGGCAGGAACACGACGCTATGCAGAACAAGGGCTAAGCCACAAACCTGGGATTCTTTTGCCAACCCCTTTAAAGTTTGAAGGTGTTTGCATCAAGGGCTTTGGCACGTCTCTGCTGTTAGTGTAAACACGGGCTGTAATCGCAATAATCATTCAGCATTTTAAGTGCAGGAACAAGAGAAAAAAAAAGCTCTACTTCTTCATGAACACTTTGCCTTGAATTTCATCAGCAGGGGATGCATGTATTATTCAATCATACACCTACCACTATTATGAAGTTGCTCTTAATTATACTACAAGTGGAACCTCTCAGGTAATCAGAATTCAGGGCTAATGCATAGCTATTCCCCCATCAATTTATAATAGACACAATTAATCCAATTTAGAATTTCAAGTTTTTAGTGATTATTAAATGCAAACAAGTGCTCGTTTTTTTTGCTTGGGGGTGGACATTTTTTTAAGTACGTCTCTTTTTATGGCTCAGTAATGTATAAAAGTAACAATTGCCACAAAAGCGGTAAGAATAACAACATCAAGGAATCATGACAGAACATGAACTTCAGCGTGCTTGGGCTGAGCCCTGCGGGAATTCAGTTTACCCGTCCTCCCTCCAGCCAGCTGGGCAGTCCCTTTCGCTTACTGTGTGCCTCTATTGCTCTTCTGCTTTTGTCTTGGGAACTATTTGCATCACAACGCTGATAATAAACAGACAGGAATGACCCAGTGACAGATCCACAAACCAGCATCTTGGCATCTCTTCTGTTTCCTGAATTCCTACTGAACATGAAAGATCAAGTGATATGCTTATGAATTTTCTTGAAGGGAGGAACCATATGCCACACTCAAACAGCAAACCAAAGCTCATAGCTTATGGCAATATGGCTCCCAGGGTTAAAAAAAAATAAAAGGCAAAACAAAGGTGTTTATAGAATCAGAAGAAAAATCTTTCCATGACTGAGAAGGCATTACATCTCTGGAAGGAAGGATTGCTCAGGAAAAGGGACTTTTCCCCTGCTAAGTTTAAAATATATGACCTATATAATTTTAACAATACCTTTCAGATTTATTGCTGTGTAGTTATATATTATACTACATATCAACACAAAGTATTAACTCAAGGATTTTGCAGATCTTCAGAAACATGGATTAAACCTCCAAAACTGTTCGTGTGTCATGCTCGCTGTATATTTATACATGGTGCATCTATCGGTACCTTGATTTCCTCCACCACGTGTCTCAATCTAAAAGCAACCTTTAAAAAAAAAGGGGGGGGGGAGAAAAGGACCCCTTCCCTATCCCACAAAATCAACTTTTCTCTCAGGCAAGCAGAAGGAATAGGTGGGGAGAAAGTGGAGACAGAAGTCACAATTGTTCTGAGGAATCTCAGCTCTCTGTATTTTTAGACATCTCTGGCTGTCACAACTGTGAAGAAAACCCAAGCTGAGCTTCACTAGAGCAGCAGTGCGGGCTTGGAACAGCAGAGGAGCCTGAAACAATTGCTCCAAGAAATATAAACTGCTGCACTCCTCACAGCAAAGATGCTAACTCAGATGCTTATATGCTAACACTGTTAACTGTTTCATGGCCCATCAGAGCGTAGCAGAAAGCATATGAAGCTCTCCACAGTTTGTGCTGAGTGCCTCTCCCTTTTGCGTTGTCCTTCAGCAATGCCCAGAAGACCTTGCAAAGGAGCAGACAGTTTGGCTTCCTAGTGTATATGCAGGTGGTGGACCAGGCCCACACGTCTTGGGGTCAGTGGGACATGTGGGACAGTGCTGAGGCCAGTGGAAATAGCTGAGCCCTTTCCAGAAGTAGAAGCAGCTCAGATATATCAGCACAGGGATTCATCCAGAAGAGCTGGACTGCAGCTAAGCAGCACTAAGCACTTGGGCCCAAAGCTGCCCAAACGCTTCCAGCATCCAAAAGATGGACAGGGCCAGCTCATTGTAAGTAAAAGTCATAACAAGGTTTCCATAGGTGAACTTGCAAAAGGATCATTAAAATGCCCAGAGAAGCTGTGGATGTCCCATTCCTGGAAGTGGTCAAGGCCAGGCTGGATGGGGCTTTGAGGAGCCAGGTCTAGTGGGAGGTGTCTGTGCCCAGGGCAGGGGGGTTGGAACTGGATGATCTTTAAGGTACTTTCCAACTCTAACCATTCTACGATTCTATGATTGTGCAGTTGTGTGGTCAGTGACCTCCATGGGTCCCCTGGTAGGTGGCCCTGGTATGCTTTCGGGGTCTTGATGAGGCCATTCTTCCTTCCTGCTAAATGGGGAGAGGGTCCACAAAGATGTAGTAACTTCAAGAGGCTAGACAAAGAGCAAGTGCTCTCCACTCATTCTATTCTTAACTTCACTTTTTATTTAGATACATTCATTTGTTCCTTTACTTGTGAGGCTCTCCATAAACTATCCCCTGCCTCTGCCACTATCAGAGGTACGGGCCTTCCTAATACATCAAAAAAAGAAGTAAATGGGGCTGTGCCTCTTCCTGGAAAGCAGCAGTGGGAATGGCGTCCTGTTCCTTTGCATTACCAGCTACTGTGGTGTGATATTGCACTGGCAGAAGCTTACGGAAAAGTTAACTTATAACACTCAGAGAAGGCAGCAGCTGAAAAGATTAATACTTGTGATGGGTTGCCTGGAGGCAGGATGAAGCTGAACTGGTGGGACCAAAATCTATATAAAGACTGCTGGGATACTGTGCTTTTAATTTAAAAAAATTAAAACTTGAAGGAAAATACAATTTTTTTTTATCACTCTGACTTTCCTTACATCTCAGTTTGATACTCTTTAAATCTGATCTTTAAAGTTACTCATGATCAGCTACAGATGACCTACTCTGGCTCTAAATCAAGTTTGCTCACTCCATGGCTTTTTAAATATTTCCTTCCTCTTTAAAGTGAAGGCATTAAGTCTTTTTTCTTTTCTCTTTTCTTTTCTTTTCTCTTTTCTTTTCTTTTCTTTTCTTTTCTTTTCTTTTCTTTTCTTTTCTTTTCTTTTCTTTTCTTCTCTTTTCTTCTCTTTTCTTTTCTTTTCTTTTCTTTTTCTTTTCTTTTTCTTTTCTTTTTTTACTTCCATTTCCTTTCAATGTTAGAAGCACGGTAAAAATATGCATGTGGTCTAGAGGGGACCCAGGCCAAGCGCTGTGCAGAGTGGATGTGGCCTCTGTCTAGAGGGCATCACCCTGAGATGTGCATACATAAGCCACTCTATACCCCGTGCTATGGGCCACAGCGCGTTCTCTGGAGCAATGCTTGATAAAAACATCTAGCAGTTTTTGTATATGTAAGCTCAGGAGAAGTAAGGAGGCTTCTTTTTTTTTTTCCTTTCTATGCATTGCCTTAGCAAGGCAACATCTACCATCCTGGATCCTGATCTGGTGCTCAGATATCAAAATTGTGCTGTGAATTAGAAAGGGCCACACAAAATGATCTGAGGGACAGAGAAAATGTCTAGCGGTAAAAGAATGACAGAGTTCAATCCACTAATCAAAAAGAATAATTGAGAAATGACTTAAAAGCTGCACTGCTCCACAAATGTGCCCAACATGAGCTATAAAAACTTCTTTATCCTAGCAGAAAGAAGCAAAATATGAACCCGTTGAAGCTAAAGAACAAAAATACAAAATGAAAATACAGTAAGGCACACATTTTTAGTGCACTGAGAGTGCTTAACCTCCTGAACAAACTACCAAAGGAAGTGGTGAACTCCCCATCATTCAGTGCCGCCGGAGCAGGACTCTACGCCTTGCAGGAAGTTGTGCCTCAGACAAACACAAGTTTTGGGCTCAGTGGAGGGTCACTGAGTGAAATACAATACCCTGTTATGTGCAGGAAGTTTGCTGATTTAATGGTCCCACCTTGCCATCAGCTTTCTGCATTCAGCTGCTCATAACTGTGGCCTTACTAAGAGCCAAACTCATGTTGAAATGTATCATGTTCTTTTCTACCTTTGTGTATGTGCATGTGAGTGTACAGTGTATAGGAATTAATCTTCCATGTTGCATTGTGTCATGTAGCTCATGCAGCCTTTTCAATGTAAAATAGAGCAGTACAAAACAGGAAATATCTTTTGCCAGATCCACAGGCCCTGAGACCATCCTGGAGCACACACTCAGCACGGCACAACATCACCGGAGACATTAAATCTGCTGTAGAAGCCCAAGGTTCCCTCACTACAGGGACTCCTCCATGCACCAGATGCTCTAATTCTTAAGCTCCTCTGCTGCCAGGAGCGCAAGGCTGAGGGATGAGTTTGGGGAACTTCCTTGACTTTAGACACTGATGTTACACCTCAGTGAAGTTTCTCCAATGCAAAGAATGACACAGCTCTAGATGGCAAATTTGGCTTTAGGGCACATCCTGGGGGGTCAGCACAGTCGCAGCCATATGGCCAACACAAAATCAGTCCTCCTGGTCAAAGCTTTTCTCAAAAAGATGAAATAGTAAAATATGCCAGCTGGCCTTCATGTCGATGTATGTATCTTTCATCCGCCCAGCTCTGTCATTAGACCTTTTTCTTTTGCTACCTTCAGTCTTTCTCAGCCTGTTCTGACCCACTACCTTGTTCTTCTCAGGTTTTCTTGTTGCTTTCTGGTCCTGCTACCCAGATGTCATTATTTTGACAGCTACGTTCAAGTCCGTGTCTTTTCCAATCATTTGGAAAAACTTGGCCATTCTTTATGCACTCTCAGAACTGCCTCGACCCAAGCTACCTAACCAGTCAATGGACATTTTCATTGCACGTTGCTGAATCGATTTACCTTTCACCTCAGTACACAAAAAGCCTGGCCAAATGACACAGTGGCTCTTCCAGACAGACAGACAGAGGCTGGAGCCAAACTTGGCCCATAGCACTGAACTTCGTAGCCTAAACTGAAGCAGACACAAAAGCAAATCTGGCATCATGTATCTGCAGTCTGGGCTTCAGAGATATTTTTAGGGCATCTATAGTTAAAGTTGAAGCCAATTCTTTTTCCCTTGAAAGATATTGCCGTGACAGCAGGACCCCAAACCTGACCAAAAGTGCTTGTCAGAGAGAGGAGGTAACTTAGGAAAAATACTCAAAATGCTTTATCTGCCATCTATATTATTAAGCATGTACCTTTTCAAAGAAAAAAACAAGGTTAAATTGGGAAATTAGGAGATAATAGAAAATGTAAGAAATGGGGTGGAAGGGGTCTCAAGTGCCATTTGCAAACACTTTCACACACAAGTTCTGAAAAACAGAACAGTGGCCATTTTCAGGACTCTTTCAAGGATAAGATATAATTCATCATAGTTCTCTCCAGGACTGGACGTCTCCTGACTCTGCATGTATGTGGATCTATAGGAGGCACCTCAGACCGATCTTGAGTATTGGTCAAACCACCCCAAAAATAAATCAAGCATTGCATCCAAGTTTTGAGGCGAACGTGTGACATTTTTGGATGCAGAGTTTCTGTACCTACAGGCACTTCAAATGAGCTATGTATCTACAAACCAATTGTTTAACCTAGTCCATCCTTTCCTTGCTTGATTCTCAGAAATACAAAAAAGCAACTATAAAAGTCTGGGAAAAGTTTACCTTTTATAACATGTAAGGATGTGGTTTCTCAATGCAAGGTGTTACGACAGCCAAAGAAACCCAGTTTCCTGAAGCAGTTGACAGGACGATCCCACAACAGCTCTGTCAGCAGGAGGAGAGGCAGCACACCACAGTCTGGGGATGCAGAAAATACCCTGTGTAAGGCGGGGGGAGGAATATTTGAGGCCAAATTCTTTGTAATGTAAAACTCTAGTGGGGCTTACAAGGTATGGCAAAAATTCAGGCAATTGTGCAATACAACCAAGAAGTAAATTTGGAGAAAGACCTTGAAAGCAGAGACGAGGTCCAGCTCGCTGTATCTGTATTTTCTAACTGAACTACAAGAAAATAGTACACAGAAACCTGGGAGAAAACTCCGAGTCATCGTAAGCATATTTGGTATAAATTTTAATATTTCATTCCTATTTAAAATAACCAGGAGAAGTTGGGAGAAAGGCATGTAGCAAAAGCAAAGAAGAATCTATCCTTAATATAGAAAGCAGGCAAATGGAGCTTCAGGTCTCCTAAACCAAGCCAGGCCAGTAGTGGGCACAATCCATCCAATGCTGCTGCAGCTGCCTTAGTTTAGCGCCTGGCTGAGACACGAAAACAGCTGAGGAGGAGCATGGGTTTAAGGACAATCAAAGACTGCCTTCCATGGGTTTCTTCTTGCTACCAGTTTCATAATGAAGCAGTTAATCCTGCTAACAAATTCCTTGTTGCTTTAATTTCAAGCCTGTCTAGCTCTTAAAAAAATAATTCAGTAAATCTGACAGGCAGAAAAAACATGCTTTTTTAAAAAAAAACACCCCAAGTTTCCTCAAAAGCGTTGACATAGATAAAGCCCACTGGAGTGGCTGCAACCCAAAATACCAGCGTGAATCCCAGAAACGGGGTGGTGTTTCCCACCATGCTGCAGAGGTCAGGGGTGCACCAAGAGCCCTTCGGCTGGCGTGGGTCACTTCAACACGAGCAAGAGGCAGGCACCGAAGAGGCAATCCATAGGAGTAGACCACATTGGTACTAAAAAAACTGTCACAAAATCTGAAACACAGATTTTTCCTCAATTTGCAGCATGTAATCTACCAGCTAGGATGACTCTCTGTTTCTCAAAACTGTTGATTGCTTTTGAGTTCTAATTATTTTTTAATTGCTGTTTAAAGATATTTATACTCTTAAAGAATCACGATTTTTCAGGATAATTAGCTCCTGATTTCCAGAAACTGAGAACCTATTTACCAGCAAACTGCAGTGGTATCAAAAAGAAAGCTATTTCTTTTACTCTGTACTCATTTTAGTGTATCAGCAATCTTCATTAGGGCTTGTTTCTGGTGTCTGGAGTAGCGTTTGTTGACAATGCATGTCCCAAAATCCGAACTTAATTTTCATAGCACTTATTTTGTGTGGGGAATCTTGTCATATTTGAATCCTACTGCAATCACCATTGCATGCGAGCAGCAGAAATGTTTCTTAAACACAGCACAGATGCATCCTTTCTAACCAGCCATGATGCCTTTGTCTTTCGGAGTCAATGCTTAACCCAGCTTTGCATCACTGCTTACACAAAGCGGCTGCAGCAAATCAACTAATATGAACCGACTCCAAAGAGTGGTGATATGACCCACCCATTTGTGAGCCCCTGATAAACATTCACTGTCCCCATCTGAGCTGACCCATGGAACGCCTTTTAAAGCTCCCTTCATGTGTGCTTTTGGTGCTTGTACCCAATTCAGCACCTTCAGAGACAGCACCTGTGAGAATGAGGGTTTTCTTGGCACGCAATCCTGATCCTACCTCTGGTCAGATGATGAACTTCTGTCACTTCCCATTCAAGATAACTTCCACTAAGGAAACTGCCGAAAAATTCAGTCTATGTTCTCTTCTGACCTGGTTTGAGTTCAGACTGGCTCCTTCTGTATTTTTTCCCAGCAGAGCAAAGTATATGCTCCCAGCTCCAGTTTGTAACCAGAGTTTTCCTTCTCCTGGGCAGCTGGTTTACAGCGTCATTGCCTGTACCTCCCACAGCAACCTCACTACAGGGCAGCCCACCCTATTTGCTGCATCAGATGAAACCTTTTTTTTTTTTTTCCCCAGCCCCTAAACAGGTGAAATAGCTCTCAAAAGCCCACAAGTGAGGCTGGTGAGGGGTCTGGAGACCAAGTCATATGAGGAGAGGCTGAGGGAGCTGGGCATGTTTAGCTTGGAGAAGAGGAGGCTGAGGGGAGACCTCATTGCCCTCCACAACTCCCTGAAAGGAGGTTGGAGAGAGGTGGGTGTTGGCCTCTTCTCCCAGGTGAATAATGACAGGACCAGAGGAAATGGTCTGAAGCTGTGGCAGGGGAGGTTTAGATTAGATAGTAGGAAGAATTACTTCACTGAAAGAGTGGTCAGGCACTGGAACAGCCTGCCCAGGGAGGTGATTGAGTCACCATCCCTAGAGGTGTTTAAGAAATGTCTAGATGTGGCACTTCAGGGCATGCTCTCGTGGCAGAGATTGTAGGTTGGTTGTTTGTGGGTTTTTTTTTTTTTGGTGTGTGTCTGGTTGGACTCGATGATCTCAAAGGTCCTTTCCAACCATGAAGATTCTATGATTCTAAGTGCCACTCTATCTGCCACCTATGAACTTTGTGCTCAAAGTGAAGCATTATCTGGGTGAATGTGCATAGCGCGTATTGCACACATACACAGCGAGATGGCAGATCCGTGGCACAAGGCCCTCCTGCGTGCTGGGGCTGTCTTGTCAGTCTAACAGCGGGGTGACCACAGCAGGGTTCATCTAAGGGTAGGCCACTTTTCAGCAGAGTGGGGCTGGGAAGGACAGCAAACTCTCTGCTATCACTCTGGTAGCGCTGCTCATCCAAAAGACTCGTGCCATCATCCGGGCATCTCCATGGTGGCTTAAGGCTGCAATGTCCTCCCTCAGACAGAGTGTGCAGATGGCAGGCTTGCCTTCGGAAAACAGCTTACCTTAATAAAATGGTGTGATTTTCCTTAGTCTTGGCACTCAGTAATCATACTGGGCAAGCACAAAGCCTGTGGGAATGATTCACTAGTGTTTGCATGAAGTTTTTCTAATTTCTTATCTTTTTTCTTTTTTTTTCATGCTTTTTTCTTTTTTTGTTGCTACCAGCTGCTTCATATTCTGCCACTTGGTACAGAAGACTGTTCCATCTTGCTAGGATCCAGTTCAGTGCATAGACATCACAGAACGGGAGCTGCAACCTGGTTTATTTTTCCACTTTACAGCCTTTGTTCAAAAACCCAGCAGCAAGTCCCGAGGCTCGGTGTGCCAACACCAGAGACCGTGAGTGATACAGAGGTGATTTCTGGAACATCTTTTCCATTTCTAATTCAACTCCAAAAATATTTCTGTAACTTTCATTTTTTTTCCTCTGCTGTGATCCATAAAGAGAATAGACATTGAAGCTGAAAATTGCTGAAAGTTTCTTACTCATTCACATGAAAAACAAAGTTTTGAGCTTTCCTGGCCTATTGATGCTAGTTCTATATTCAGAACATACTCATTTTTCAAAGAAAAAAGCCCGTTGGGATCAGATCCAGGAATATCTTCAGATTTGCACAGGAGTGGGAAAAGCAGGAATCCCACTCATCCAGGACTCCTGTGGGGAGTGAATTTGAAAATACGACTGGAGAAAATCCAGGAGACCCATATTAGGGTCAGGTTGGTAAATATGGACAAAACACTCAACACGCTTATTAGGAGGCAGCGTAAATGGGGAAGCCTGGTCTCCTGTGGATCTATGCCTTGCGGTTGTACTCTCTGATGCCTTAATAACACTTGAGTTCATGTTGTGGCCCTTATCCCAGGGATATTAACAGTGTCTCTCTCATCAATCCACCCTCTGTTATATCAGAACTTGTCAAAAAATAATCTCCTTGGGACCATTGCTAAATGTGATTGAAATTGCACAAGCCAAAAAAACCCCGGGGAAGAGAGTGACAGATAGATGCACAGAGAATATGAGCACAGAAGCCCTGTTTCAGAATGAAAGCAGGCTAAAAGCTGGTATACTTGTATTCAAAGTGGTATCCTGCTAATTTAAATCTATCAGTGAACATTTCCAAGTGCACCAAAAAGCGCCAAAAGAACAGGTTGTTTGCTTATAAAGGGAACGCCTTAACCATTTAACTATCACTTTTGTCGACTGATGGGGAAATGCAGTGTTACGTGGGCAATCAGACTGGAGGATCACAAACACTCTTTCCAGATTTAAAATATGCAGGAGCAGGAAAGAGTGTAAAAAATGTAAATCAAAGGAACCAGCTTCTATCTGGATTGAATCAATGAAGAATCATTGAAAAATGACAGGGTTTGTGGGGAAACAGTAGTTAGAGAGTATGCTTACACATATGCTTATAAACTTACATACACTTCTGCTTACAAACAGCGCCAGGAACGTTCCCAAGTGCTGGAACTCAGTCCTTTACACTGCTAATTTGTCAGAGAGTCCCTGACATCACTCATCCCAGGCCAAGTACCTTCTCCCAGCCATGGATAGGATGTTAGCACGGACCAAAGGCCAACAGACAACTTGGCAGCAGCCTCCCAGGTTTATAAGATTAAAAAAAGAATTTAATAGCCTAGAGACAGCCCAGCCTGACAGAGCCCTACTTCTCCAGCTGACCTCACCAGCCAGCACCGAGGGAGGGACACCACATGCTGCAGCCCAGCACCGGACCAAAGGCTGATGATGCCATGGGGAAGCGTGAGTACCACACATTGGTGTCAGCACTGCTGCCAAAGAAGTACATCTGGCTTTGTGAGAGATGTGCAGCTTGAGACAGCACCTGGGGAGGGAGAAACGGGAAAGAAATGTCCATATACAGATCCCCTCACTTTTGCTTCAACAATCTTTACAAGCACAGCCCAAGAGAAAGACCAGAAGTCCCCTTGGTAGCAGCCCAAACTATACCAAGCTTGCCCTGTAGCTTGGAGGCAGCCCCAGCTTTGTGCACCGGCGCTCTTCAAGTGCCTCATAGCCCCAGGTCAATGACAGCATTAACAACGTGAGGTATCATATTAAAGGATAAACCATATGGCAGGCCTACCTACCAGCCTCAAGACTGGACAACACCACCATGGACTCTTGAAAGAAGACGCAAGCTGTTATACAATTATTTTTTCTTTTAAAAGTGCAATTTTGTGAAGCAGGACAGCCCAAACACTCCCAGCTCTGATGCGAGGTCTCCATCAAATCTGTTTCCCCACTTCTTGCACTTCTGCAGCCAAACTCCAAACTCCAGGCCTCTTCCCAGCCGCCAAAGGTATCTTTCCAACCAGAGCTAACTGCCACAGCCACATCACAGAGCCACTTTTGTCACTCCCTGTGCAGCTGAGACAATGTGAGGTTCAGAGATATGTATTTGCGCTATCACTGAGAGCCACCAGCTTTGACCACCCACCAAGTAAACTTCCTTTTCTGGAAGGTGAGAAGACCCTCCCTCTTGATTTAACAAGCTTATGCACCTGCTCTGAGTTCAGAGGTGTGAGGGATCAAATTCAGTTGAAAATTAAGGTGTCTGAATTTCAGTAAATACCTGTATGTGTAAATGATGTCCATGCTCTCCATTAGGATGCCTGTCCAAGCACCAACTAAACCTATTTCCTCTTCTATATGGTGGCTTTCTCCTTGAGATGGGCTCCAGCCTTCCTGCATCCATTCCCTCTCCTATTCTTCGTGCCACGACGTCCTTCCATCTCCTCTTTTGTGCTATGCAGGACTACACTCCTGACTGCACCTTCCCCATTATTTGTCACAGTCCAGTCTCTAGCTCTCTCTGATACACTTGCCATCCCAGTGCTCCCAGTCTACACTCTCCCACCTTCTATGCTAATGTAATCTAAAAGTCTCCCAGGAAAAGGATGCAGCAAAAGGGTCTTGTTATAGCTCTTCAAGACCAGGCTTTAGTATGTACTCTGATTCCCTCTGAACCCAGAGTGCTCTTGCCTTCGATCTCAGGGCACTCTGGCATCTGATGGTCACTTCCGCTGGTTCATTTTCCCCTCTTCCCACTACAAAGAGACTCCAAGCAGATGTAACTTTGTCCCACGTCAAATACTCACCACACAAGCAGTACTGCTTAAAAAAAGAGACCGAGCAGTGGGTTAATTAAAGGGGTCCGGGAAATTGGATCAGTGCGTCACATGAATTGTCACCTGCAAAAATTAAAAAAAATGCATGTTCTGGTATCTAAAGGGGCACGGTGCACACACCGAGCTCGTGTTGACTGCCTCTCTGGCTGAAACGTGTTGATGGCTACATTTGCTGTTCACCTCCACCTCCACCGGCTCTCGCAATCTGACAGTAGAAAACTTCCTTTCATCTGGTGCACTGCAAGAGGAGAGCAGCTGATTTGCTACAAGCCAAAATGTCCTCAGATTTTTCAGTGCTATCACTCTACCAGCAGGAAAAATAGTTGTTTTATCCTGTTTCATTGCTAATCCACAGCATAGGTACGCAAGACTTTCTCATCAGGCTTGATTGGGATGTATTAACGAACACTGCTTCCCCGTCCAATAATCCTCGTATCAGCATTTATTTTCAGTCTTTGCCCTGGAGGGGAGAAAGCTTCGCAAACATTAAGTCATCCGGATATTATAGGTAATATCTAGAGAAAAAATATAAGCAATGCATTGGTAAAAACACTGGCACTTTTTTTTTTAATTGAACGATGAAACAAACTATCAGGAACCAAAATAAAGATTCCCAGCATTGTTTTTATGTTAAAAAGCAAATTATCACAATAAGTAAGGGGGGCACGATAAGCAGGGACTGTGCAAGGAAGTGCTTGAGTGGTGATGGGAAAATCTTAATCCTTTGCTGAAGGCATTTAAACTGAAGGACTAAACTGATTCCATGTTAATTTTGATGTTACTCTGTAATATCTGTGAGTGCTCTTTGGTGAAGATCTAATACTTCTGCAAAAGTTAATGTTTTATATCCAATTAACTCAAATGGTTAAGATATGTTATAACGATGGCATGTATTTAAGAAAGACGGGGAACTTAATGGTATGTGTACAACCCCTCTCCGCCTTTTTAGGGGGAAAACCCATGAGACAAGGACTCCGGTGTTCTAACGCAGGCTGAAGTATGGGACACCCTCATCAATCCACTTAAGCTCTGTTCTCAGTTTCCCCAAATACCACAGGAAGGGAATATTTATCCTTGGGAGGTTATGAAGATTATTTTTTAATTTGCTTTTAACTAATTCTCGTCTTTTGAAGATAGATATCTTTACGTGAGTGCTGGATACTGTTAAGTATACAAAAGCAATGAGAGGAAAAATAATCAATTTCTTTTCGAAATAGATTTTTGCATCAAACATTACATACTGTGTAAACCAAACAAAACAGAACTTGTTCTCTTCTCATAGTCTTGAAATGTTATGCAGACTCTCTGCAAATATTACCTGAATTGCTTTTGGGTTTTTTTACGTTTTGGTTATTTACAACTCTTTCAGACAGTCCTTTCCTTTGTCAAGACCAAGGACTTCATAGTTTCTGTAGTTATATTTCACTCTCTCTTTTGAACAATGGTTCTGTGAAGGGAAATGGCAATCAGTTATCACTGCTGGTTTCAACAATGACTTTTCTTCATTCCTAGAGGAGTAATTTCTTGTGATTTGCAAAAGTAGAATTAAAAGAAAACCAAAACCCACAGAAAATTATTTCAAGTGATGAAGAGTACAAAATAATAAATGACTAAAGTCAAATATGCCCAAGCAGGAATTGTTTTTCTACATCAAATCTCACTGAAGAAACATGTTTGGATTAATTCAGAGGATTCTGGAATTTGCTGTCCCCCTCAAACTGCAGCAGATGACCCTTGGAGAGGAACTACTCTGTGGTACACTTGAAATGCCATCGTCTCCTCTCTTTCTAAAGGCAATATACAACAGAAATCCAAACTGCCTGGAGTTAATGACTTCCAGGAAGCACAGAAAGGCCCTGTGTTGCTCTAACCTCTTCTGGGAGAAGGAAAATCTGTTTTTCTAAATTTCTCATTCTGTCTTGACTTGATGAGGAGTCGTTCTTCCTCTTCGATGTAACTGGGGTTTATTAATAGTGCCAGGCTATTAAACAGCTACTACATTTTACTCCAGAGGTGGCTCCACGTGTGTGGTGAAAAGGATGATCTCCATCTACAGCTCATAAAGAGTTTTATATAAATGTCCATTACCCATGTAATGGCAACAGCCAACAGTTTTATTAGGCAATATAAAAAGATATTAGGGATATAAACTGTAATGCCTCAGGGCAGAAGCCAATCAATGACTGTCTGGAGTTATCCAAAAGAAACTTTCTGTCTGCAAGTTATTCCCCCATCATCTGTTAGGGCGTTTCTTGCCTCTCTCTGCAAAACATCGGGAGGCAGGACGCACGCAGAGCCAGGCTGCTGAGCCCCACCGGTGTCTGGTTGGGTCCAGTCTAGCAACAAACCGGTTCTTGCCTCAATGCACACGTGAAGTGTGGCACTTCACTTGATCAAATGATTGATCTTCAATGAAGATCAGTCCAGGAATTCTCCCATGAAATTTATGCTTGCTAAAACAAATACATAGATTTTTTTTTTAACTTTGTATTAGTTTAGTTCAGGAGTTTTCCTTGCTATGTTCAAGCCCTTCCGGTAGCAGATGAAATGGCAATAAGCTCCTGGTTTTCAAGTGGTGAAGAGGACTCTAACAGTATGATGAATCCTGCAGTCCAGAGGGTCACAGTCCCAGCTTTTGCCTTGGGACTCTGGTAAAATCAGTTGGGTCTTCTCTGTTCACGACATCACATTGCCAATCTTTAGGATGCACACATCCCCACAAATAGCCTCCAGCTTTCCTAACCACCTGCAGGGCTTTCCTCTTCCAGACCATGCCCCAACCATTCCTCTCAGGTTTTACTTTGTTTTAGCCTTTTAACGTGTCTCTCACAGAAGCATCCTTCCCCAGGCAGCCCCAGTCCGTGTTCCTCAAGCTCTTTCTTTTCTCATGTCCTCCAGCTATCTCCTAAATGTGTCTCTTAAATCTCCACTCCTCTCTCTCTCCTCTCCTGTTGTCCTAAGCTCGCCTTTAGCTGGTTCTCTCAGTTTGTCCTTGCTGCTTCTCTCTAGTGTGGTTAATCCCAGCAGCTAATTGACATACATGAAATAAGAGTAGCTTGACAACCGTATTGTATGCGCGTCACACACCCTAATGGCTCCAGAAGCCCTGTGGAATATACGGAGAAACGGCAGAGCATAACAAAGACATTAAAAAGGCTTGAAATGTTGCTAATAGGAATAGGATTGCTTTTGCACTAAAACACACTCTTTAATTGAGATTACTGGGATATTTTGTACGGTAGCCTCCTAAATATAACACAGAAGCTGGTGTTACTTTCAGGGGGTGTCTTTCCCATGGATTGCTACCTCTTCCATCCATAATCTCATTACACAGCCTGCTCAGATTAAAGCACCTTTCTGTCTGAAAAGGTGCTGGTGAGGAAAGAGGATGGGATCTCTATTGGGTGGGGTGGCAGAGCCTTGGTTTGTGTTGTCTCTAGAGGGATGACTGGGTAAGACATGTGTGGACGAAGGGAAAAAGGCCTCTGTACCATTGCTTTTAGTATAGGTTTTGCCAGGTGCTCTGTGGCAGTGTCATGGTTTAACCCCAGACAGCAACTAGGACCATGCAGCCACTCACTCACTCCCCCGAGCTGTGATGGGGGAAAGAATCGGAAAAGTAGAAGTGAGAAAAATTCATGGATCGAGATAGACAGCTTCACAGGTAGAGCAAAAGCTGCACACACAAGCAAAGCAAAACAAAGAATTCATTCACTGCTTCCCATCAGCAGGCAGGTGTCCAGCCATCTCCAGGAAAGCAGGGCTCCATCACGTGTAATGGTTACTCAGGAAGACAAACGCCATCACTCAGAATGTCCCCCGCTTCCTTCTTCTCCTCCCAGCTTTAGGTACTGAGCATGACGTCACATGGTATGGAATATCCCTTTGGTCAGTTGGGGTCAGCTGTCCCGGCTGTGACTCCTCTGAACTTCTTGTGCACCCCCAGCCCACTCGCTGGTGGGGTGGGGTGAGGAGGAGAAAAGGCCTTGGGAGCTTAGCAACAACCGAAACCACCAGTGTGCTACCAACACTTTCCCATTCCAAATCCAAAACATAGCACTACACCAGCTGCTAGCAAGAAAGTCAATCCCATCCCAGCTGAAACCTTGACAGATAGGAAGTTCTTTTCTGCGGGAATGAAGAGACAAAAGCTTGATCTCACTGAAGATCACAGCAATTTCACCACTGACTTAGGACTGCAAGCAAAATTACTTCAGTCAAGGCTCCCATTTTTATAAGGTGTAAATCAGCAATGTCAAACCCACCGAGAGCCTCCCCAGTTCAGATCTCAGTGCAGCGCTCCTTCCAAGCTGAGTTTGCAGCTTGGTTTGCTGAGGAAACATTTTGTTCAGCCGCACTGCGTATGACTGCTTCTGTCAGTCAGGCTGCTCCCAAAACTTTTGAATCTCTGTTTTGAAGGATAGGGATCTCACAGATATTAAACTCCTGTAAGACTTATAAAAATATGTTGCATGAAAGAAGAAAAAGATTGAAACAGACTTACTAGATACCAATGAATTCATTCTACAAAGAGATACCATCACTTCTCTAAAGTGGAAAAGATCTCAATTTGCATCTTAATAGAAACCAGAGATTCCATTTCTGCCCTTGTGGCCCCAGGATAAGAGTTGCAAGTATGATTCAATTTCCCAGATGGAAGGAAGTGATAGAGCTTCCTGATTTTTAGCGCGTATTGAACAGCCGACAATTAATGAGGTCCCTTCCTAGTTGTTGCAAATTGCCCTCCAAAACTTGCAGCACCTGTAATTAGGCATTTTTAACATCTTCAGCCCTTGTTCTTCCTTTGGATCTTCCTCTAGCTCCCAGGCAGCGACTAACCTTCTGGGTAAGTAATTGGTAGCAACAGTAACCTTTGCAGTTATCTCCAGGAAACTGGAAAAGGGGTATCACTAAAACATTAGAGGCCTTCCAAAGCTGGACCTTCTGACTTCTCAGGTCCATTGGCACTTTGAGGAGCTGTGAGGCAGCAGGCACTCAGCAGGTACCAGCACTCAATACACAAAGACACTCCAAGCTGACAATGTTATACTTGTCTTGATTGACTTTTATCACATTTTATCCTTTCATTTCAGCTGTTCTTTCATCCTTTATGGTCTCTAGTTTCCTCTTTATGTCCTATTAGACAGTTGACTATTCTTACCTGTCTTTACTGAAGTCATCCACCACTGGCATATTAGATATTCTTATCTGACCAGTGGCTAGATATTTTTTGCCCTTTTTCCTCTCTGTTTCATCTGCTCTTTTCTCCTTGCTTTCGACCATTTCTGTTCATTATCTCACCGCGTGCAAGCACCCAGGATTGTGGTTAGGGAATGATTCAGCTGGAAGCAGAGGGCAGAGGGCACCGTGCAAAGCCAACACTTGAAGTACGAATTGCACCTGCCAACCTGTCATTAATGTGGCCACCAAAAGAGGGAGAATAAGAGTGCAGTCACATAGGACTCAAATTCACGTCTCAAATTCTTCTCATTACCAAGAAGGCTTTCAGGAATGACAAGTTTTTAATCCTGTAACTCTATTACGAGCCGATGCCAACAGCAGAAGAAACTGGAGCTGTGATACAAGTTAAGCTAGGATGGCTTGGCATGGCAATAGAAAGTCATCTCACCTCATGTGAGATGACAGTTATGGCATGAAACCACAGATAAGTTGGCATTTATAAATATATTCCCTATAGATTGTTTTTTTAAACCAGGTACCATGAAAGCATACAACAGCAAAAGAACCTGTGAACCCAAATAAACATGATCGTTACCTCCTGCTGAACTGTTATGCGCAGCCAAGCCATGCCTTCTGCTCAGTGAAAGCTCAGGGTTTCCTAAGAGTATGTTATACTTTCCCCTTGTTTTCAGTGGCTTATAGTACAGCTGGTAAAATTTTGCTCTGGTTAGAAACTTGATTTATAAAGTCTCTAGTCCTAAAACAGGAAATGAGCATTTCATCCCCACAAATTTAGGAGGATTTTTTTTTTGGCTTTTATGTTCCACAGAATCTGTTTTTATTTCCTATAAAGAGTCCAGTCCAAATGCCATCAAAATCCGTAGAAATTCCCCCTGACTTCAGCTGGGCTTGGCTCGTGCCCTGAGGCAGTGCTGCAGAAACAGACAACACCTAATGAAATCGTGTGTGTAAAGGACCAGGGAATCCCATACTAAATCCCCACCCCGCAAACAGCCATCCCTAAGCTTAAGTGTGCATTAAAACCGAAGTCAAAAAGCCACTCATGTCTATCAAGTTAAGCACATGTTTAAATGTTTGCTGGAGTTGGGTTTTGGTACGATGAACAGAAAAAGCTATGCAAAACTACTGCGGGTAAGATCAGTCCTTCCCTTATGCTGCACAGCATCCTCAATCCTTAGGGCTTTCTACTGTCTGGTTTCAGGACCTTTCACAATTTTTATACAATCAAGTTGCTTTCATTTTATTCTTTCTTGTGTATTAACTAGCCTGATGTGCTTCTTTCGCAGCATCTTTCCACTGACCTCAGAGTGCTTCAAGGAGAAATCTCAAAACTATTTACCACAGTTGAAGTCAGACCTCTAGAAGGCAAATCACTGTAAAATGCAGAACAATAGGAATGTTTATTTGTCTAAAAACAGGAGACAGACCAAAAGTGTTTCTGGTTTTGTATCACAGACAGAAAAATTACACCACAGAGATAACCCATGATTTTTCTACAGTCTCACAAGATACAGATAGCACAATAGGGAATCAAACTACAATTCAACCAGTAAATTCACAAAAAGATACTCTTTTCTTGTCTTATGATCCCCAGTGACTCTCTCTTTATTTTTTCAAAATGGGAAATCAAACTCGAGGAGGTTAAGGTAGAGGTCAAAAGCTACCTAGAAACTCACTGGCGGAGCTGTGAGACGAATGGGAAACTTCTGGCTCCGCACAGCACTTCCTTCCTCTCTCAGATCTCTTTCAATGAAATAAAATAAAAAAATAATAAAAAAAAAAGCCACAAAACCCTGCTCTCAATTTTCTGTGAGCAGGATTTGATGTGTTAGATCAAGCCATCAAATGGAGCTTATTACCCTGACGGAGGGTAAGCGTTCCAGCATCACCTCCCGCCATTTGCCTTCCGCTCACCGGTGACACCGCAGCCCTCTTTGACTGGCAGGTCTGTTCCCTGTGAAGGGACCCTGTGGATTTGATCCGCTCCTCCTGGAGTCAGCACTATGTGCAGCCGGGCTCAAAAGATACGGGGCTACGGCTGGGAGGAGCGGAACAGAGCAAAACGAAAAGTGAACTTAAATAATCAAAGGTAAATTGTCAAAGCTGACCCGGTCCTTCACAAATATTACTGTATCCTTCAAATCCTTATCCTTATCGCTCTCTACAACTACCTGAGAAAGGAGGTTGTAACGAGGTGGGGGCCGGTCTCTTCTCCCAGGTAACAGGCGATGGGACAAGAGGAAATGGCCTCAAGTTGTGCCAGGGGAGGTTTAGGCTGGATATTAGGGCAAATTTTTACACTGAAAGGGTTATTAAGCATTGGAACAGGCTGCCCAGGGAAGTGGTGGAATCACCATCCCCGGAGGTATTCAAAAGCCGGGTAGATGTGATGCTGAGGGGCGTGGTTTAGTGATGTTTTTTGTCAGTGTTAGGTTGATGGTCGGACTCGATGATATGAAAAGTCCCTTCCAACCTAGACAATTCTAGGATTCTATGGAATGGTGGAATTTGCAGACACACCATCTCGAACATTACCCTTTTACACAGGATGACCACACTCTACAAGTTTAGGTCAAACCTTTGATGGCTGGCTGCTAGAAATGATAATAGTTTTGTGCTGCAGGGCATAGTCCGGTGTAATACAAGAGAAACACTTCAATATGCATTGTCAAAATGGATTTTTTGATGTGTGATCTCATTGCAGTCTCTAGATGAGATGGAGAGATGGGGTAAAGCCCTAACGCAATGTTTTCTGCACTAACAAGAGATCTTTCTTGTTGATAAGCTATGTGCCGTACCTAGCCCCTTCGTTATTCCTGTGGGAGCGCCTGCAGGCTGCGCACCCCTCTGCTGCTGACCCTCCCGCGGAGCAGCGCCACGCAACGCCCTTCAAGAACATTTCTGCAGGAATCGCTCTTTGAGGAAACGCGGAGAGTGGCCTCGAAGCAAATCCCTGGTGTCGTCACCATTGAGCTGTCTTGTGCTGCCACATCATGTTTCTCGAGAAGTCTGTGAGCGCTGTCACTCCTTGTTAACTTGCTTAACACTGCGCGGAGCGTTACCCGCTGCCACGAGAAGTGAGAAGAGACGAAAAAGGCTGCAAGAAATTTGTAGAGAAGTCCTTGTTATGACCAGGAGGCTGCATCTCTACAGGGAATCAGATAGTCAGAGAGAAACCCATCTGCGGGATACGGGACTGTGTTGCTCGGCTGCAGAATTGATCACATCAGCCTTGAGGCACTTCTGATTCCGGAGATTTTATCTCTGAGAAGAAGAAAAGGCTCTGAGCAGGAGATACCAGACCGTCTTTTTCATACTGACGGACCCCAAACCCATGGAATTTGCTAAGCGATTAGCAATTTTCGTATAATTTGGATGACATTTCAAATAATTATTTTAATGCTTTTAAAACCCAGTCTAGTGAAGCACTTAAGCATTGTTTTTAAGTCTAACCATTCAGTATTTAAGCACATTCTTAACCAACACTTTTCTGAAATGACACCTGAAATACCGATCTCTAAAAAGCAGTCTCACAAAAAGTAATTTTGGAGTGTTATAATTTTCCCCCTTTAAAAAAAAAGACAAAAGCATTGCCAATACGTATGAGCAATAAACTGGTGTTTTGATACGTAGTCACACACGAAGATCAGATTTCAGGCAAAGTATAGTGAATATCTTTGTTATGTGCTCATGCCTAGTTCTTCCGCTGCTACCTGCTCTCCAGACCTGTTACTGGTACCAAGCCCAGAAAGGCGACTGTAGCCCAACGAACAGCATTTCCCATGTCGGTGGCCTGTGGCCCCACAAACAGAAAGCAACGCCCAGGGAACAAGCAACTTCTCACACTGAAAATCAGCAGTACGATTTTGAATCAAGTTAGATTTTTGGATCAAGGAGCCAGTGAATTATGACTGATCACCTTTTCAAATAACTCGCTCAGCAGCCCTGGGGGACAGATCTCATTAAAGCATTTTCAATATGCAAATAGTTTGATACTTCGAAAAATAGCACTGTTGCTAGCACTTGGCCTGGTGGAGGAAACAGTATATTAATTTGCCCAGGCAACTGTCTCTAAAACAGTGTATAAATAGCCCTTTGCATTAATTCAAAGTGAAATGTCAATGTTTCATAATTTATGATAGTATGCTGAGATTCAGCTTCAATAGCTCACTGCTGGTTCAGTTAACATCAGGTCTAAAACCTGCCTTCCTGTCTTCTGAACCTTGAATCTTTGGGGGAACCTTTTCTTTCTGCTTGGATTTATTTTTATTTATACTAGGTGAATTATTTATGATCGTTTCAATGTAAATTAACGAGTTAAGAGAAAGTGAAGTACTCTGTCGTCGCAGCGGTTTACTCACATCATCTTGAATCTGATCATCTTGGCAGGAAAACGGGGAGAAATTCTCCTCGCTACTCAGGATGCGGGAACCTAAAAGCTGTTTGCCGGTCTGTATCTGTACAGCACGATAACATTATTAATCAGACACGATGGTTACATTACTGTCTTTCCAACAGCCATTTGAAGCTTTTTACCTTTGAAGACCTGCTGCAAAATAGCAAACTATTCTGAGGTGTGAAGCTGGGAGCTTTGCTCCCGGCTGTCCCTGACTTGTTACCAGATTTGGGGCACCTCAGCCATCCTGCTCCTGACCCTTTTTCACAGCGGTGTAAATCCTGCTGAACCTGGCAGATACATGACTGTAAAATGGTTGTATGGGAGACAACGCGATTCCTTCTGCCCTAGTTATTCCTTAAGCATAAGTCGGGAAGTGCTCACCTCCTTGAGAAAAAAAAAAAAAAACAAACAACAACCAAACAAACCAAAAACATGATAATGAGATTGTTACAGATGAACAAAAATGTTATATACATGCAAAATGGTCTTGCTAATCAACAGAGCTCACTCCCTGCTGGAGGAAGCTCCAGAAGAACAACAGGAATCATTACCATGCTGGTAGGATTGATTAATAAGGAGAAATGCATTAACTACTTCTACTAATACTCATTAGCATTTATACATTGTAACGTTCCCTAAATGTACGTGTAAATAGCTTTCCTAAGTGACAAGTAAGGGTGCCCGAAGGGTGCAACATGATGTTACCCTTGTTTTCCGGGTGCGTGGGTTTTGCGTCGCAAGAAACGCCTCTGCATGGGTTAGGAAAACAAGCAAGAGGGAGCTGGAATAGGGAGAGGACAGAGGGAAGGCGCCCTCTGAGACCTGAGAGAGGTTTGCCATAAGAGGAAATGAAAGCTGTATTCCAGGGCTAAACAGGGGATGGTGGAATACGGAATTAAACGTGGGATACGGGTACCAGGCAGAGTGTGGGTAGGGACAACGCGGCCCCTTGGAGCCTCAGGAAAACACTATGAGGAGCAGGATCTCCCCCTCCCAAGGCAAAGGTGCATGTTTGGACACCCCTCTGGTTCCCCTTAGGAAGGGGGCAGCAGACACACTCAAAGCATCTGCGTTGGCCCAGATGCTCTCTGTTAGTGCCTTTTGTTCGACATTATGAATTTCTGGATAGAAGACTTTCAAATAATGTGCTTTAAATTTAGAAAGTGACTGTTCAGTTATCAGTGCAGTTGAAAATTATAATGAAATGAAGCCCAGTACCTCCAAAATACTGGTCAAAAGATGATTATCTGTGTAATGTGTGTTTTCTGGAGTTCATGTGCAATTATCAAACACTATTTTTAGACTGGGTTTCAGGAGAGTTGTGTTTAGTTCTTGGCTCTGCCACAGACTTCCTGCATGACCTTGGGCAAATCGGTTTCTTTCTCAGTACCATCTGCAGCATAATACATTTTCCTCCCACTCTAAATTTGTCTTGTCGATGCGGATTATGAGCTTTTTTGGAACAGGACATCTCCTCACTGTGTTTATTTAGTGAGTGACACAGTAAGGCTCTGATCTTTTCTTCTCACTTCTAGATAGCTTTTTAATGCAATCAATAATAACCCGCTAGAAAAGGTGACTAGCACAAGATCACCTTGCATGACCAACGCAACCAGGTGGTGGGTCTAAAATCATTAACTCTGTTGTAGATTTTAGACAAAGCCGGTATTTGTTACACGCTTCCATTGCAGAACTTTTAATTTCAGCTGGTAGATTTTACAAGCAGTTTTCGTATTTACTTTCCTTCTCATTTTTCACAGCACAGACCGTGCCCTCCTGCTTTGTGATTATTACCCTGGTCCCTGTGATTAGTGTGGAGTTGTTGGTTGGTTTTGTTGGCTCCCTTGTTTTTTCACCTTCACACTGAATTACAGCAGCTGATTGACTGGGGCATGTGCGTGTTTTATGGAATCGGTGAAGGGCGCTACGCTGCCGGTCCTCACGGGGACCTCCTTACCTGTCCTTTGGTTTAGCAGTCGTGACCTGCAGCCAAGAGGGAGGCATGGACAAAGGGAAAGAGCAGCAGACTAGAAAACAAACAGAATTAGCAGCACTTCAAAGCTCTTGCAGAGGAGGGAATAGCTGAAAGTAGCCAGTGCTTAAAAAAAAAAGAGAGAGAGAGAGAGAAACAGAGAGAGAAAGAAAGAAAGGAAGGAAGGAAGGAGGGAAGGAGGGAAGGAATGGAGAGAGAAAGAGAGAGAGAGAGAGAGAAAAAGAGAAACAAAGAGGGAAAGAAAGAGGGAAAGAAAGAGGGAAAGAGAGAGAGAAAGAGAGAGAGAGAAAGAGAGAGAGAAAGAGAGAAAGAGAGAAAGAGAGAAAGAGAGAAAGAAAGAAAGAGAGAAAGAAAGAAAGAAAGAAAGAAAGAAAGAAAGAAAGAAAGAAAGAAAGAAAGAAAGAAGGAAAGAAAGAAGGAAGGAAAGAAGGAAAGAGAAAGAAAGAAAGAAAGAAAGAAAGAAAGAAAGAAAGAAAGAAAGAAAGAAAGAAAGAAAGAAAGAAAGAAAGAAAGAAAGAAAGAAAGAAAGAAAGAAAGAAAAAAAGAAAGAAAGAAAAGAAAGAAAGAAAGATACATACAAGTGATCTTTCTCTTTTGACCGAGATACCTGGTCAGGCGGGGGCCTGGGCTTCACCGATAGGAAATGAATGGATGATAAAACAGCCGCCTTATCACAACATCCTATTAAAATAGTCAGAATTGGAACTTGAACATCAATACAAAGGCAGAGAAGGCACTAAATATATTTCCTCCCTCGCTAAACCAAAGGGAGCAGCTCTCTGGACAGGTGTAGCTGTCGCAGCGGAGTGTCACAGCCTGTGTGTCACAGCCCTAAGGCTCAGCACCATAAGTGTGCCTACGGGCAAGCCGCAGTCGCGCTGGTACCCCGGAGCCTGCCCCGGTGCTCAGAGAGCGCCCGTCCCGGGGGCGTCCCCCGGCGGAGGGGGTTACCCAGCTCCCCCAGCAGCCCCCAGGGTGCAGGCAAACCCGTGCAGAGCCGGACGGGGACGGGGGAGGCGGCCGGGGAGCACAGAGCCAGCTCTGCCCGCCCGGCCAGCGCCTTCCTCCGGCGGTGCGGCGGCGGCAGAGGAGCGGCGTGTCCCCGGGGAGCGGGGGGACACAGCACGCACCCGACACCTTTCCGGGAGCGGCTGACCTTGGCCGAGTCCGCTTGGGGGGAGGTGGGGAGACACTTTTCGGGAGCGTTTCGGCGAGTCCCCCAGGGCCGTGGCGGTGGGATCCCCGCGGCGGGCGGGGCCGGGGCTGGGGCGGGGGCGGGCGGGGGCGGCCGCGGTCCCTCCCCGCGGGGCGGGCGCCGGCCGCGCTCCCGGCAGGCTGCGCTGTGCTCGGCGCGGCGGCCGGGCGGGGATCGCCCCCTCTCCCATCCCTCCCTCCCTCCCTCCCTCCCGCCGCGGGCGGGGATCGCCCCCTCTCCCATCCCTCCATCCCTCCCTCCCTCCCTCCCTCCCCAGCGGCGCCCGGGGCGGCATGGAGACCCGGCGCGGGAGGCGGCGGGGCAGCCCCCGGAGCTGAGCCGGCCGGTGCGTACCCTCCTGGGGGGCTGGGGAGAGGGACGCGGAGGGGATGGCGGAGAAACTTTCCGGCAGGCAGACTCGGGCGGCGACCGCGGGGGCGCCGGGGGGCGACTTGGGGAAACTTCTGCCGCGGGGGCTCCGCCGCGGCTCCCTCCGCTCCGCTCCGCTCCGTCCCGCCCCGCTCCGCCGGGAAGCGGAGCCGAGCGCTGTCCCCGCTCCGTCCCACCTTCATCCCCCCGCGCCCCTTCCCCGCCGGCGGCCGGTCGCTCTCCCGCGTTGCCCTGCAAGGTGCAGCGCCTCTGGGCTCGCTCCTGCTTCGCACCGGGCTTTAGCTCGCAGGCAAGAGCTGTGTTTTCATTTTTTAGATTTTTTTTTTTTTCTCACTGCTTTTACTTTTTTTTTTTCCTTCTTTTTTTTTTTTTTTGTCGCAGGGAGCGGGCGAGGGAAAGAGGGGGTGTGCGTGTCTGTCGCTGCTCTTCAGCTGCAGTTGCTCTTGGCTGAGCCCGGGGACTGGCTGCAGCTGCTTGGGCTGGGGAGAGAGGGATGTTACCGGAGGACCTGCCTGTTCGTATTTTTATCCATCTATCTATTTATGTATATTTTTTTTTTCCCCCAATGCTTTTAGAAGGGAGGGCTCGCATTGCCCCCCTGGTTTGCAGGCACCGGGGCGCTGGTTGGAGCTGGGGGGGAGGCGCTGGAGGCAGCGGGGGGAGCCGCCGTGGTCCCCCCAGAGCCCCTGCCGGGCTCGGCGGGGCAGAGTTGGGGTTTCCCCATCCCCATCGCGCTGCCGTGGGACTGCCCTCAGCATCCCCGGGACGGCCGACACTGGGAGCGTGTGGGAGTGTGTGTCGTGTAAGAGTGTGTGTGTGCGCAGGGGCTGGTGCGTGCCTGGGGGGTGTGCATGCAGGGGGAGGCGCTTGGAGGGAACCTGCTCCGGCTGGGGATGGGTTAAAACGTGGCTCTCCCGGCTCTAACTTCTGCTATTAAAGGGAATAATCCAGCCTCTCCTGCCCACTTTTTGAACGCCGCTGGATTATTTGCAGGAGGAAGAGAGCCGCGCTGCCGCGAGAAACGCATCAGTGGGTGCCTTTTTCCTTTTTTTTTTTCTTTTCTTTTTTGGTTATTGTTGCTGGTGGCTTCGTGCACTTGCTTTGTTGTTGGGAGGATTAAGGGTTGCCGAGTGTCCTTAGTCCCAGATCCAATTAAAATAAATGCAAGTAAATGGGACATAAAGGGAAGTCAGTGCTGGCATCCCGGCAGAGGCACTAAAGCATCAAGATTGGTTAAAAGGAAGAGACTCGAAATGAATACGTTCCTTCTTACTCATTTGCTTTCCCTTCGCAGCTTTGTCAGACAGGCTTAGAGAGGTGCATCGTTTGATCGGGGCTTCGCGGATCCTTAACCAATCTCTGTCCAGCAGAAAGAAAGAAAAAAATACATCTTCTGCACAGGCATTGTAACTTAGCTCTCGTTTAGCAAATGCATGGCTTTAGGAAATCTGGTTTGAGTTCTGAGCAAAGGAATTAAAACTCAAGAGAGGGTGAGCTATGAGAAATGCAGAGCAGAAGCGCTGCACTGTTTCCTAGTCAGTGCCCGGGCTGTGTGCTTTTCACTGAGGGCTTATTCCTGGGCTGGAGCAGTTGTGCAGAGGGTGTAAGCATTAGCTGGGAAAGCAGAACAAGGCAAAATAGCCTGCCTAGTTCTTGGCTGTCTTTTTTTCTTCCGGCTGACATACAGAGGGCTTATCCTCCAGTTGAACAAAAAGTTACTTTTATTGCTTGGAGAGAGGACTTGGTGGTGGATGCGAGAAGAGAAGGAATGATCCGTCCGGAGCCAGCTTGCCTTTGGAGAGTGCTGCTGAGAAAGAGCTTACAGCCATGATCTTTGTGTCCAAAAAACACTGGAGTCTTGTTGAGAGAGCCAGGTAGGAGCCAATGTAGTGCAGGGCTGGAAACTATGGATATCCCTCTGCCTGATCCTTTGGTGGTGCTAGTGTTGTAGAAAATCAGCAGGTTCGCTGTAGTTGCCTTGGTGCAGCAAATCATACTGTCTTTTTCTTTACTTTTCCTCCTTTTTTTTTTTTTTAAGTTTGATTTCTAGCATAGCATCTGTTGGCATCTTAATGACTGTGCTCCGTACCCGTGTGCCGATGGTACGCAGGATGCTGTGTGTTACCTTACTGTGTTGTTATCCTGTGTGTGCAGGACGGTGATGGGGTATAACTCTCCCGTTTTTCCTAAGCGCTGGCTTGCGCCGTTTCTGACATGAGGACCTTCTATTCTACCAGGTTGTGTTGTCACGGTTCCTACCGTCAAGGTGCGCTGTTGTGACCTGATGTCCTCTGGTTGATGGATTCTGTCAAACGCAATGAAGTGAGCAATTAGGAGAGAGTTAGGGTGTTTAGCCATTGCTTGTTAGGAGCAGTTTGTAGCTGCTGTTCCACTACAGATGTATTTCTGTGCTGAGTTCTCAAATGTCTTCTGACACATGCCAACTGCATTCATGCCACTTGTATTTACAGACAGGTTTTTCTGAAGGACAGAAAGTTGGTTGGGATGAGGTTTGTTTTAGCATGGGGTGCCAGTGCGAAACATCATACTTCTGGATGCAGGTTTGAATCCCTTACAGTTCGGTGGTGCCTTAACAGTTCTCAACTGCCTGACGAGTATTTCATTGCTTATGTGAAGGTTTTCACGACTTCTGCCTGCAGTTCATAACACAAAAGCTGCTGGCACTGTTAAGATCCTTACTGTGCCGGCTGGAAGTCCCAAGGCAGAACGGGCAGGGAGTCAAAATCGCTGCGACAGAGGTGAAGTCCTGGCTATGCTGACTTCAGTGGGAGTTTTGCCATAGACGACAACGGGCCAAAGCTTCGATCCGGAAGTAGTCCTCCCTTCTTGTTGGTAATCCCAATGTATGCTCTAGGGAAGCTTTTGCTTTTTCTGCTGCCACCCAGACTGTGTCGGTTAGTGCAGAGAAGATGTCAGTCTCTTAGGATGTCACGCTGTGCCTTTCAGAAGCCCAGCGTTCCTGGGGAGGAAATCAGGGCAGTAATAAAACCCCAAATGTGGACACATGCTGGCTGCCCCTTTGCTCATGTCCCGAGTCATTCCCAGGAACACGGGTCCGGCACTCTGCACCAAGCAAGATGAGCTTCTTCAGCCATCAGTGGAGGGAGCCGCCAGTGGCTGCAGCCAGTCTGTCCCCCGGTCCCTGCTTCTGCATTTGCAAATTATCGGTTGAGTGACAGACATTCAATATGTGAAGCAACAGTACATTCATTAATTCAACCCTACTTAGCCCGTGCACTCTGAGTGAGTTTTCTATGTGTATGTGATCCAGCGAGCTATTCTCAGAGACACTTCATATATCCAGCATCTGGATAAATTTTTATGTTAAGTGGCAGCGACAAATGGAAAGTGTTTGATACTTTTTTTTTTTTTTTTATTTAACCACGTGGAAGGTGTGTGGTGCAGAATGTTAGAATCTGCATTTAATCAGTGGTGGTTGAAAGCGGGTCCAGGTCATGGCCATGTAATAAAATTGGTCCTTTCAACCAGAATGCGTTGCTTCAGTTTATTATATTTAGTGGCATACAAGAGGATTTCTTAATATACAATGAAGATGTTGACTGGGATTGAGGTATTTGGATCTGTCTGATATTTTTTGAGTGTTTTCTTTTTTACAGTGGGAACACTGTGGTATCTGTAATTTTAGCGCAAGACAGCTTTCTTCTACCATGCATTCAGGCCAGACTTTTAGATGTTTTGCTCGTGTATGATGATGAAAAGAATGAAAATATAAACTAATGTGGAACTGAGTAGCCTGTCTTCCATGTGCATCCTTATGTCCTCAGTTTAAGAGATTTAAATAAGGAGAATATCCTAAACAGTTATAAATTATACCTTGTTAGTGTCTCTTGGCTTGTTTTCTATGAGAATTTTTGCATCTAAACCAAAACAGTCCTAATTCTCATTTAATTTAGATAAGTGCATAGGCCTCATTTTGTCCCGATATGAAAAATGGTAGATAAAAAAAAAAAATGGTAGACTGAAGTCGTACTAGTGATGTTAAAATCTGGATGAGTGTACCGATGGCAAGTAAGTTTTGGGCACTGTTAGCACTGTCAGGATGCAAAAGATGGCAGTGCTGTGAAGAGGGACCCGAGCGAACCCCGCTGGGCTGCCCTTCAAACCTCTGCTCTGGCATTTGCCCCGACCTCCAGCTTCTGGGTTGTTGGGTTGTTTTTTTTTTATAAGTGCAATTCAAAGAGCTGACGATAACCATTGACATCCTCTGCTCTGTGTGTTGTCTAAACCCTGAGGACCGTATTGTCTTGAGCGCTTGGACTTGAGGGCTGAGCTGGAGGCAGGACTTGCTGGGTCTTGGGCTAGAATATACATCATGTAGTGCTTGGAGAAACACACGGTTCTTAGCTTGCTTTTTGCTTAACTTCATATAAAAACTGCAAAATACAGAGTAATTTTGGGTGGGATTGTTGTTGCATGGGATCAGTTGAAACGCTATCACCGATCTTAAAAACCTCCTGATTTCACTCTTCTTTTTTTTTCTTGAAAGAATCAAGAGCAGACCTTGATGTGAGTGGTGGAGGGTTTTGTGTTGGAAAATTCTCCATTGTCTTATCGAGCTGTTTTTGCTTTTGCTGCTAATCTTGGTGTATGAGCCTGGCTACTATAATAATTATACCTAAACGTGTCTGTGCCTGTACTGCCCATCATCCACAGTAAATCAAAGCATGGACCCTGCAGGCACTTACAGCAAGTTGACACAAACAAGAAACACCAGTGGCTTCGCCTGGGAGAAAACAATATTTTATTTCTTTCTCCTGGATGACGCCCCTACTAATTGTCCAGCTTTCAGTCCATGAGCGTGACTTCCTTTGACATCAGCGAGCGTTGCCTTGATCATCACGTGCCTGCCAGCGGCTCTGCCCCCAGTTCGGTGGTCCTGTCCCTCCGCTCCTGCCGAGTCCACGGCACCATCCCTCGGCTGCAGAGCTGGTGGGAGAGATGTGGCAACACGTGGGGTGGCTCCTCTGGGCAGAAATCCTCCTCCCTTCCCTACTGTCTGAAGGGATTTCTCTCTGCTTTAAAAGGCATCTGTGATTTTTTTTTATTATTATTATTTTTTTATTTTTAAATGGGTTTAGCATTGCATCCTGAGATGATTAGGGGAGTAGAACATCTGTCTTATGAAGAAAGGCTGAGGGACTTGGGTATTTTCAGTCTGGAAAAAAAAAAGACTGAGAGGGGATCTTATCAATGCTTGTAAATACTTAAGGGGTGGGTGTCAGGAGGATGGGGCCAGGCTCTTTTCAGTGGTGCCCAGTGACAGGACAAGGGGTAATGGGCACAAACTTGAGCATAGGAAGTTCCACCTAAACATGAGGAGGAACTTCTTTCCTGTGAGGGTGGCAGAGCCCTGGAAGAGGCTGCCCAGAGAGGTGGTGGAGTCTCCGTCTCTGGAGACATTCCAAACCCACCTGGACGCATTCCTGTGCAACCTGCTCTGGCAGGGGCGTTGGACTAGATGATCTCCAGAGGTCCTTTCCAAACTCTACCATTCTGTGGTGCTGTATTAGGCTTTCCAGGCAGGTGGCCATCAACAGACTGAGTTAGTCCATTTCTGTCTTCATTGGAGCTGGTGGTGGGGTTCAACGCTGACTGTAATAAGAGTTGGTTTGGGGCCATTCAGGGCACTTCTTAAATCCTGCCCGGCAGCATATCCAGCTTCTTAGCTTGGTCCTGTAGAGCATCTGGGGAGGGGAAAATAGTTTCGATGACTTCCTGTAGTGCTGGTGAGAAATGGTCTGTCACCAGCCCTGGAAGTGCACAACACAACTTGTCTCTGCTTGCACTGTGCAAACCGGCTGTAAATAACATTTCTTCTGTGTCTTTGCAGACTTCAAAGATTATTCCAGCTGTTGGAGGAAGCCTAGTGAGAGAGGGTAGCTACAAGTTTAATTGTGGCTTCAGGACTTGAGCTAAATCAAAATCCAAACAATCTGATAAAAATTACAGGCACTTGAATGTTGTTAAAGGTTAAAAGTGAGCCCTCTTCGGAACAGCTATTAATGTTTTACATCTTAAAATAAAGGAGCTTATTAATATTCCTAAATAACATTGAACATACATTACATTTTTGCCTTCAAACCATCTGAGCACTTCTCGTGATAATGCAGATTAAATTTAGTGACAAGTACAGATAATGACAGTATAAATGTCAGTTTTGCTATCAGATGCGTTGCAGTGGTATCTTTTTAATATTAAAAACATGATTGTGTCCCATATTGCTTAAACAAATCACAGCACCCAGAGTCTTAAAAGGATGTCTCTGTGTTCTGCCACAGGGTGAAATCATTTGTTGCGTCTTCATATTTAAATAACTAGTTAACAATTTTGACATTTACATGTCTGGGGTGTGTTTGGGGTTTTGTTGCGTGTTTGTTTTTTTGTTTTTTTTTTTTTTTTAAAGCTGGTATTTGAAATTCTTTCATTTGTGTGCTCTAAGTGTCAATTAAGTAACAATAGCTGACGCTGCGGTCAGGTGAGTTAGGTCACTGTTTGCATGGCAGCATCCTTGTGGTGTGACTGCGTGCGAGGTGGAGTTCCCAGTTTGTGTTTCATTGGGATGATCCTGCTCTATGGATTTTCACTGCAGTGCAATGCATACGATGGATACACTGGCAGTCATTAAACCCAGAGCTGAGGTTTTGCATGGGCATGTTTTCCAGAGGCTTGCTGTGATATTTTTTAGTCTGAATTCAGACACCACTGTTCGCCGTTAGGATCTTCAGCGGAGCTGAATTGCTGGTTTCCTTTGCAAAAGCCCGGCCTTTTTCTTTGTTCTTGCACTTTGCAAAAAATGACATTTTTTTTCCTGCTTTGCCCTTTATAGTGGGTGTCAATAATATTGTAGTGGTCCAGACCTAGAGAAAGCCTGTGCTATGCAGAAGGAAGCGTTCCTCTGGCAAAGAACTAGAGGATTGGGTGGAACAACAGGAATAATAATTATTACTATTGTTATATTAAGCTGGAGGTTTTCATTCAGGGCCAGGATGCAAACAGAGTGAAAAGGCAGCTGTTACTTTCCAGTAGCCAAAAGGCTTCAGTTTTATCGGATACTGAATAGCCGGCGGGTGACATGAGGGACGGCGCAGAGGCAATGTATTGTTAGCATCCTAGCACCTCTGCCGCTTGCCCAGAGCTGGGAGGTTGGCTGTTGCCGGAGTTCTTGGGAGTTCTCGTGGAGCAGGCTGGCTCTAAAGTCTTGCAGTTGACCTTCTGTGTGTGGACACATCTCTCTCCAAATGATGTTTGAGCTTTGGATCACCTCTGACGTGTCGGACGGGGCTTTGCCGGCCTGCCTTGCAGCAGGCTGCTGGCCCGCTTCCCTCCGCTCCGCACGGCAGCATCTGTTTGGGAGGTTCTTTACCCAGCATGGTTTGTGCAGGGAATATTTAAAGATGCCCACAAGGCTCCTTTGGTGTGGTTTATTGCATTAGTACAAAGCAGCGTGATACAGATCATTAGGAGTATGAGCAAATATTCTTTGTGCTTTCGCAGCCATATCGTGAGGTCAGGAATAAATGGGGAGGCACGTACGCTGCTGACGGGGCTTTGAGAATTGACTCTCGCCAGTACGTGATGTGTCTGTCTGGCAGTGGTTTGTCTTCGGGCAAATTTACATGGTGAGGTTTAGGTGGACTCATGCTGGGGTCCAGGTCCTCTGAGCTTGCACAGTTCATGCCTGGGCTCTGCTTTGGAGCAAACCAGCAGACAACGGAGAGAGTGAGAGCCTGAAGGGCCCTGCTGGAAATGACACCTGCAGCGATTCCCTATGGATTAGTAGGGTATAGGGGAAAAGACCCGCATACTATGTTAAATCACCAGGATGCGGAGTTTTGTTTCATTTTTGCTTTCTCTCTGCGTCCTCAGCTGTTTCCAGAAGCTGCATCCTGGAACATCCTTCCCAGAGCTGTTTCCTTCTGTGTGTAGCTGTTTAGGGACAGCTAAAATGATTCTTAACCATTAATAAATGCCAGCTGGTCCACCACTGACTTTTCCAGGTGTAGGGTGTGAGTATGGGAAGACTAAGGAGAAAGGGGAAGGGAGGAAAGGGGGCATTTCAAGATGAGTAAGGAGTGAGTAGAGGGTACCCCCGTGTCTGGGCATGGGTTAGTGAATGTTGGGGAGCAAAGGGTGGGAAAGGAAACAGAGGGAGGGTGCTGTTTTCTGATGGTGGTGACTGAGCAAAGGAACGTGGGTGTTCTGGGGTCCTGGACTGTGCTAGGTACCTGGCTGGTGAATGCGGAAAGGGGGATGCGGAGAGGGATAGGGAGCTATATTAGCCTTCACTTTAACTGGTTTGGTTTTTTTTTTTTTTCTTTAAGCTCTGTTAAATACCTGAGATTTTCAACATGGCTGAAATAATACAGTTAATGTCTTTGTTTGGTGTTCTTAGACTGAGAAGCCTAAAATGTGCTTTCAGACTTAGTTTTTCATTAGCTAACTGTACGTGCAAGTCGCAACTGTGTCTGCATGTGGATCTGGGGAGACAGTGGTGTACGGAGGATCTGGCTGAGACTGAACCAGATTCAAATTTTGGACTCTTATCAAAGTGTTGGTAACTTTGTGCGTGTTTAATCCCTTATGTTGTTGGTTTGTTGTTTTATCTGTAAAAATTATGATGATGATAATAATAATAAAAGGAATTTTACTACCTAGTCCCAGAAGCTTTGAATGAGTCGTTATTGTGATAGGCAGACAAGAGCTAAAGGAGCGTGTTTATTGCAGCAATTCATATCACCTCTCTCACTAACTCTTCTGAGAGATTTCCTTTTGGCTTCATAATTTCTCTGCCGCGCAAGTACGTTTTAGCCAAAGTGTTTGTAAAATGAATTTAGCATTCCATCACTCCTGCAGATGTAACAGATCTTTCACAGTCTGCTTGCAGTGTATGCCCTGCAAGAGGCTGTTCTGCCTGACGTACTGGCCTGGCTGCCATCTGCATCAGGAGGGTCATTGGCAAGAGGGGAGAATTTGAAGCATCCTGCAACGATCTCCTCTTGTATGTATAATTTACCTAAGCCTTTTACATCAAAACAGAGAGTTGAGCCTTTTACATCGAAAGTAATTTGTCTCCCGATTGATGCATTGCTGGAGTCTTGGGAGGGAAAGCAGTTGAGTCACCATCCCTGGAGGTATTTGAGAGACAGATGTGGTGCTGGGGGACATGGTTAGTGGGGGTTTTGGCAGTGTTAGATTAGCAGTTGGACTCGCTGATCTTAAAGGTCCCTTCTAACCTAGGCAATTCTGTGATTCCATGGTCATTACTAATTTGGGTAGTTCTGTTGGGTGTGTCAACCTTGCATCTTGAGGGTTGCTCAGATACTGCCATCAGGACCAGAACTGCTCTCTTAGCAGCCAGAGGTCAGCCCTCCATTGAGGAAGGAGCTTGTGAACCCCAGTACTCGTGGTGGCTGCCAGTGCTCCCAGGCAGCTGGTGACTTGCCCAGCAGCTGTGTGGAGAAGGCAGGTTGGGCAAGGAGCTTGTCGTGGCCACGGAGCATACTGTGCTCTTGGCCATTTTTGCAGGTGCTCTTCAGGGGTTATATGGAAATACACACTGGCTTTAATAGGAATCATTAAGCAGAAATTATGTAGGTCATTATCCTGTGTGGAGTGGGAGTTCTTCTGCAGCACGCGTGTACATTGAGGACTGTGTCTGTTATTGTAGTATGTCCTTACAGAGTTTAAATAATGTTGCTCTTAACGTGTTTTAAGGTTATTCATAATAGGATTGGCCACCTTCAGGGTGCACTTTATGCGTGGGCTGTCTTTATTGTACTGATGGCATAACTACATTTGTTGCTGAAGGTTAGCAGAAGTCCTAGTTTGTACTGTCCTGTTGGTTAAGTAGTGCTTGGCATTCATGGAGTCATTTTCAATCCACCGCAGTGAAGCTGAGATTAGAATCTGATTCTTTGGATTTCAGACAAAAAGAATAGCGATTTCTTCTCGTGAGTGTTCGTTTCTCTGCCAGTAGAGGCTGGATGACTTAATCTCTGCATATATCAACACGTTGATCAAGTTTCACAGCAAAGTATCCAGGGGTAACTATAACAAATATTTTAAAATGTAAGCCCGGGTTGTAATTTAAGGCCTTGCTTGGTTATACAGCTCTGAGTGTAATGGGAGTGACAGCTCAGGGCTGGATTTTAGGGTAGCTTTATCTGCAGTAATACTCAGCTGTAGGTCTATCAAAACAGCCTTCCAAAGCCAGGGCTGCCTGTGGCATGGCATTTGATCAAATATGCCTTAATAAAATCAGTGCGAGGTTCCACATCCAAAGGAAAAATTGAGTCTTTGAGAGTATCTCCCTTTCGGATACCTGTTACGAAGTCGTAGGGCTGAGATCCTGTGAAAATGACAAAACTGGATTCATTTTGGACATGTTTCCTGAGGAAGATGTGGCTGGTTGGTTTGCTCCTTACGTCCTTCCTTACGTCCTTCCTTACGTCCTTCCTTACGTCCTTCCTTACGTCCTTCCTTACGTCCTTCCTTACGTCCTTCCTTACGTCCTTCCTTACGTCCTTCCTTACGTCCTTCCTTACGTCCTTCCTTACGTCCTTCCTTACGTCCTTCCTTACGTCCTTCCTTCCTTGTCTTCGGGTAATGCAGTGAATGTAGGGCTCATGTCCTGGGTGGAGATGGGAGCAGAGCCCTTTGCAAAGCGATTGCTGAGCTGCTGCTATTTACGGAGCAGGATTTTAAAACCAACCATCATGCAGAGTTGCATGCCATGCCTTGCGAATGGGGGTACTTCAGCTGCTTATTCCAGCATGTCAACCCCAGGTGGAGCTGAGAGCAATCAGGAGATTGTTGAGATCTAGATGCAGAAATGCCGTAGACTCTTCTCTTCTCTTCTTTCCCATTGCCAGTCAGAGCCTTTCATTTGAAGTAATGTTATTTTTGTCATGAGCCAAACAAAACCACAGAATTAAGCTAAAAACACACCAGACTGTGGGTTTCAAAACTATCAGTCAAACTGCTAATTTTAAAGAAAAACCTTTCTCTAGCTGGCTTTCCTGTACTGATTCTTTTTTAGCTCTCAGGATCTCTTCTGTGTTCATTCATGAGTTGATTTTGATGCTGGGTCACTGGGACGACAGGAATGAGAAGTGTGGGTTTTGCCACTTTTTCCAAAACCAGTAACTCTTTCCTCCTTAAAAGTTTGGACCCTGAGTGCAGCAGATTTCATCGCTGGCTGTATTGTGAACGTATAAAGGTTTGGCATCTTCTTAATATCCAGACTTTCAAATCCAGCCAGAGATACTCACTTAGTAGTTATGGAATGAAGAAATAAGTCTGCAGACCAGCAGTTCCCCCAAGGAAACTGTTTTGCTGTCCTTGTCTTTGTGCCAGGGTTCTTTCCAGTGTGGACCACCGAAACAAGAAACTGAAGGGAAAAGTGGAAATTCTGAAACTCTTTACAAGTTTGGGAATATTTCCCAAATTCATTTGGAGAGAGATGTTACTGCCCATCACCTGCAGATCTGGTATTGTACAAGTCTGCAGTATCTCTGGGGGTGAAGTTTTAAATACGGGTGTTGGCCTGGTGGGCTTGTCTCACCGTCAGCAGTAAGTCCCAAAGCCGTATCTCCTAGGAAGGGATTAGTAACAGGCCCTCATACTTCATTTAAATGGACAAACTTGTGCTCCACCTGCAGTGCTACTACAGAGACATGGGACTGTGATTTGTTCTAACAACAGCTTTCTCTAATGACTTCCCAGAAAACATTTAGTATATCTTGGTATTTAGTGTGTGGGTGTTTCAGAAGAAGAACCTTTAGAAGGAGGGAGCTTATGGAGCAGTTTGATAGGAATGACTGATAATGACTCAAAATGCTGCTAAACAGCCCTGAACTGCTGCTATCTGGTATGGTCTTGCCCAGAGCTTCGGAGCCAGGCCCTTCAGGAGACTTGGTTGCACCTATGTGCTGGGGACACAGCTTCAGCCCACAAGCACGTAGTTTGTTTTACTGGCAAATAACAAAAGGCTTCATGAGGAAGGTCAGGATCCTTACTCACTCCCATCTCAGAAAAGAAGGGATCGTGGCTGAGGCAGATGAATTGACTTGCTCTATGGCCACACAAGGGTTAGTGGTTGAGTACGTTACAGGACTCAGCTGTCCTCAAATTTCTGATGAGCTGCAGACCATGCTCAGCAGTTCTGCCCAAGAAGGAAGATGACACTTGTGGTTTCCTTTGGGTGGGAGCTTTTACTTAATATACAGAGCTGCTGGACCCAGAAGGAGAGCAGTCCTGGGATAGGTTTGGTGGTACTGCAGGCCCCTCAGCTCTGTTTCTGTTGGGTAGCCCTCTTCTCCCTTTTGCCGTAGGCTGGCTGATACACCATTTCCCTCAGTATAAACCAATACGGAATGTGCTCACTGGTTTTGTCAAGGATCAGAAGAGCACAGAGATGTCTGTAAGATGTTTTGGATCCACATTCTTCTCCTGCCATAATGTTTTTCTGTTAATCTGGGGGTCTTGGTAGACAGTAAATTATCCATGAGCAAGCAATGTGCCCTTGTCGCCAAGAAGGCCAATGGAATCCTGGGCCGCATAGGGAAGAGTGTGGCCAGCAGGTCGAAGGAGGTCATTCTCCCCCTCTACTCTGCACTGGTGAGGCCACAACTGGAGTACTGTGTCCAGCTCTGGGCTCCCCAGTTCAAGAGGGACAGGGAACTACTGGAGAGAGTCCAGCATAGGGCAACAAAGATGATGGAGGGATTGGAGCATCTCCCTTATGAGGAAAGGCTGAGAGAGCTGGGACTTTTTAGCCTGGAGAAGAGAAGGCTGCGGGGAGACCTTATGAATGTTTACAAGTACCTAAATGGTGGGTTGAAGGAGGATGGAGCCAGACTCTTTTCAGTGGTTGCCAGTAAGAGGACGAGGGGTAACGAGCACAAGCTGTAACATAGGAAGTTCCGAACAAACAGTTCTTTACGGTGAGGGTGAGAGAGCACTGGAACAGGCTGCCCAGGGAGGTTGTGGAGTCTCCTTCTCTGGAGACTTTCAAGACCCGTCTGGATGCAGTCCTGAGTGATGTGCTCTGGGCAATCCTGCTTTAGGAGGGGAGTTGGATAGGTGATCTCTACAGGTCCCTTCCAACTCTGAAAAATTCCATGATTCCGTGATTCCAGCTCGATTGGAACCAAGAATCACCTGCATTTTCACTGAAAACCAAAGCTTTGTGATTTCAGCCTTTGGGGTTCTCTTTCCTCTTGTCGTTTTACTTTATCTTGTGCAGTCTTAGACTTTCCCTGTTCAGAATGTGCATGTATGTGTATAACGAGGAGTACATAAGGGAAGATACCAAAAAAGAAGAAATCCCAGTTTGTTGCCTTGCTGCTCCTGAGTGTCTCCAGCAGTACAAACCCTGGCTACATCCTTGCCTGTGCATTGAATAAGCTTGTCCCCGCTCTGTCGTGGTAGTGAAGTAGGATCATGTTGGTTAGGATGCTGTGCATGTTGATTTAACTCAAGATTTCCCTCCTGCTCTTTCTTTGCCTGTAAGAGACACTTAATAACAGCATAAAAGTAATTAAGTAGTGTTTCTCTAGAGAAAAGAGATCCAGATTTTAAGGTAGTCAGAAGTCATCCATGAGCCTTCACAGAGGTGCATTTTATCTTCGTTCAGGCTCTGAACGGGTGCCCCTCCATGAAGAAGACAGGTCTCCTGGGCTCCTTATCATCAGCAGATCTGGAGATGGATGAATTCCATGTATGAAGGGTCACCCCAGCCTAGTAGCAGAGGCTCCCTCTGTGGTTAATGAGAAGCACCTCCAGGTGGGATTCCTTCCATCCTTCCTTCCTAGCAAGGCACTTGGCATGAGTGATTCATGCTTCTTATATTGATTACAGTGGCAGTGGAATTGACTAATTTAGATTAGATACAAAACTTTTAGCTGGCTGAAATCAGGTGAGAAAAATTCCCCATTTATCATCTTGTGTGGGTTTAGTGACCTCCAGTAGTGCCACCACACTAAAGTCTGTTAGAAATTTATATTGGTGAAAAAAGAGTAAAGAAAGGTCTTTATAGGTAAAGAAAAAAAGAGAGACAGTGCCACTACTAGGTTTCTTTTAATATGAAGACGCAGGATGGTTAGCAGCTGCTAATGTGCTTTGCTGAAGGTGCCTGCTATTGAGAGCACGTGGGCGTTGTGTTTTTTTGAAAGTAGTTTTTGGACAAAAGTTCTTGACAAAGGTAAGCACACTTAACTTGCAGAGTCTGTAGTTGGGAAGCAGCAATTAGAAAGGAAAATATAGCAGAAATTAAAAGAGAAAGCAAATTCTGTTAATGCCTGTCTTTGTGGTAGTAAGTAGGTCAGCGAGCTGAGAAAGACCCTGGACAGACTTACAGTTCCCACACAGTGAGGTTGGAAGAAAGGTGCTGAAACAGAGGCGGTGATTTAATCTGGGGTTGGTGGTGTAAAGCAAAGAGTATTGCATACCTAGTCAAAATTGTAGAAAGCGTCTTATATTCTGATTTTGGAAATGAAGATAAAGCTGGTGTCAGCCCTGCATTCCCATGCAGAGGTAGCCAAACCCATTGTCTTGGGGTTTTATGGATGGAGGGGCTAAAGCAGATTAATTGAGGCCGTGCAAGATTATTCTCTCGCACAAGTGATTGCTGACCTCGGTGCGAGGCACCATCTCTCTGTGTGTCCTGTGCAAGGCAAACTGTGCCGCTGCCTGGGTGGTGGAGGGACCGCGGGACCCCCCTGCACGGGGCTGCGGTCACGGGGCGTGCGCAGGGATTGGGGTGCCCTGATTCAGGACCTGCTGAAAGCTGTTTGCGTGATGAGCAAGTGACGACACCAATTCCCTCTCCCCGATGAACATGAGGGTAAGAGTCCAATTATTTTGCACATAATGAGGAGGTCACTGAAAGAGGGACTGGGGTTTGGCAGGGCAAAATGGGAGCATTCTTGTGCTTCCATTTTGCACTGGGAAATCTCATTATTTAGCTGTGATGTGGTTATGAATGAAGTTCTGGTGCTGGAGGTTTTAAGTGCTTGAAAGAAGCCAGCGATCATCATGGTATATCTGGGGATCACATAAGGTAGTGTAGGAAAGGGTTGCTGGGGGATGTGTGACCGTATAGCTTAGCTTTTTTGGAAACATCCTAGGGCTAATGGAAGGGGAGAATAATTAATGGATCAGAATATGGACAAGTCAATATAAATAAGAATCAAATCTATTAGTATTAACCATCCTTTTATTTTTAGGATGAAAAATTTCAAACCTATCTTTATGCAAACTAATTCTTCTCAAATGAGGAATTATAATAGTGGTAGTTCAATGTAGGAAACTTGAAACAACTGGAAGAACTGAACTGTTACTGCACAAAGGGGGGATGTTGGGGAGGTGACAGCAGCGGGTGGGATATGCATTGGTACTGGTCAGACAGGAGTGCTCTGGGGCTGACTGGTGGATACAAAGCTGCATGAGGAGACTTGTCAGCACCCTGGGGAGCCCAATCTGCTGTTTCCGTGGGAAATAGGATGAGAAATCCTGAGTTATCCATTTTTTGAAAATGCTTTGGAACCTCTACATTTTTACTTATTTTTCTTCGGTTGCTTTGGTTTTGACAGAAAAGGATTTTCACCCAAATGGAATTGTGTAGAAACATTTTAAAACTTTAGAGTGCATTTCTCCCATTTCTCAACTCTTCTGATACTTTTTTCCGTTCTTTAGGGAACAAGGGGGAAAAGAAATGACAAGAAAGAGATGGTTGTTGCCCATCAAAACCTGTTTTTCTCCTCTTTAAAGAGCTTTCATAAACTTGAATGGGACGCTTTAATAAAAAATATGTGTGTGCATGCACGGAATTAGCAAGCATCCTCATCTAATTTTTCTCTTTTTACATCTGTATAAATTTACTTAACGCGTGGAGAGACAGCGAGCTGTGTACCTGTTTAGTTTTCACGTTAATGAAGCCCTAGGTTGAAAGAAGATGAAGTTATAAAAATGAAGTGCTTCATGGCATTGATTTCTCTAGACGCTAACAAGGCAGAATTTGAGTGGAGATGACAACAAAGTAATGTCTCTGTGGGCTCAAATGCCAAATTACAGAAAATGTAAATAAATTAACTGAGTCATCCTGTTATTTTGCAGGCTAAGGATGTTGCACAAGCAATTTCTAGAGCCTTCCAGAGGTATGTAAAACTAGTTATGGAGTACTAAGGGGGTGTGACATAGTAAAATAATTTCTTGGTGTATTACAGGATTATATTTTGGAGCGGGTAGTTTCAGAGAAGAAATCATTCTTCATTTAATGCACAGCTGTATCGTGGCATCAGTGGCAGGAGTAATGAAAGTCCACCCGCCAAATGACTGTGACTAAAAGACAAGTTCAGTCTTCTTCAAGTTATTGACTGAATCCATAGAATTGTTGGGATAAACGAATGCAAGTTATACATTAAAGAAATGATTAGAGGTGTGGATGCGGCTCCGTTGCCCCTGGAGCAGCGTGGCAGCTTGTCTCTGCCGTAGGATCTTTTTCCTGCAGCCTGTCATATGGGGGATTTTAGAACTACCTCATCGCACAACTGTCTCTCAAAATAACCTTGATATTTGGGAGCGTTCGTATTTGTATTTCTCGGTGGCTTTGTTGGTTGTAATGAATTTACAATAAAAAGGATCTGCCTTTTTCTTTTTCTTCCCCCGCCCCATCTTCATTGGTGCTTTGTGTTCAACCTGGGGTAGCAGCATCCAGCTGGAAACATCCCTAATCTCACATGGCATTTGCTTCTTTAGGCTACGTACTCCTGCATCAGGTTTTTATTTCCCTGTTGTAAGCATTAAAGGATGTTTGTGCAAAAACGTCGGCTTTAGGTGGTAGTGCACAAAGACAAGTGAAAAACTGGCCTAAGAAAATCTCTGGTATGAGATGAAACTGTCTGAGAGAAATTTTAGCTTTACTGTAAAATCTCAGCCTAAAATAGAAAGGGGAAAATACTACGTGCCGTGTATGTTGGCACGTTCATGAAAATGAAGCAAGCAACACTAGAGTCCGTAATATCATTAGTTTTATAGCGCAGCTCTAGAACAGTATGTCACTTCAGGAGGAGTCATCATCAGCTCAATGGATGAAGAATAATTACGTTACACGCTTTGGTGTGGATCTTGTTTTGGTGTAGTATGGGTATTTGTAACGCGAGCCCAGGCTGCAGTTGGGTAGAAGTCTTCCTTCCTTTCTGTGATTTCTGCCTGGTTTTGCCTTTTGTAGCTTTAGCAAGTCAGTGGGTGAAAAGAACTCCAAAATGTATTTTGATTGGGTTTTTTTCTGTCTTGCTTTTTGTACAGTAAAGATACATCCCATAAGTTGTGATCTTAGTCAGTCATCTTTGGAATTAATTTTTCAAGACTTTTTTTTTTTTTCTTAAGAGATTGAAGATTTTTCTCTTTGCTTTCCCTACTTTATAAAAGTCATCACATGTGCCTTTTAAAAATGTTGCATTTTCTGATTTAGCATCTTCATTCTGATCTGATATCCGGTCTAAGTTCGCTAAGGAGGCAGAGAGGTGACTTTTGGAACTCTTTTTTTTCCTGTTTCTGAGTTGGCCGCAGATTAATACAATTTTTTCATTACTTTCTGGAAATAGAAATACAGAGAGATAATACACCTATGCAGAAGTAATATCCATCTATGAGGAGGTGAGTAGAAAAAAATATGTATCCCGCAGAAATAGAATATATATTAGTTTACATTTCTTTATGTATTTTGAGCTTTAGGAAGTGATAGGGTGAGCTGTTGTTGCAAGCTTCTAGTTAATCTGATATTTTTAAGGTCTGTTTTCCATTACAGTCAGGCAGACTTGTTCCACATTCAAGTTGCTAATTCTTGACGCACAGGATATTTTCCTTCTCATTAAAATGTATTTATTTATTTTGCAGTGAGAATAGCTTGCTTAAGATGCTTCTTTTGATCTTTGGTAATGTCACAGACTCAATAAGACTGCTAGCTAAAGTGGTGTTTATCTCATTTCAGTTTTACATCCACCGTTAATTGGACTTGAATAATGTGACCCCATTGCAAAAACGGTTTTAGTTTGCTAGATCTCAATATGATGACCAATAAGATGCAGGTATTATTAGTGCTTGGAAATTGCTCCCTGTCTGTAATTGGAAGGCTTTTTCATGTGTTTCCATGATTTTATTTGCATTTATTGGGTTTTAGGCCTTTTAAGAAGTGAGGGGAGGGGGAAAGGTATAGCGAGAAGCACAAAGTTTTTGCGAAATACAGGGTTTTTTTTTTTTTGGTTTTTTTTTTGTTTTGTTTTTTTTTTTAAGCTTGAATTTGTAATATCACTTATGTTTCTAGGGCAACAACTTAATGTAATGCAGATCAGCAGCTGAAATACTTTTCCTAGCAGCTGCAGAGGGAAGTTAGCAGGACCCACGGTCTGTTCTGCAGCTGATACTGGGAGCTTTGTGGCTGGTGGGGGTGGCTGTTGTCCCCCCGCTCCCCTTCGTGGCTGGTGCCCGTTCGGGGAGCAGCACACACCACTGAGCGATGCCAGAGTTATTCCCGAGAGAGGTTGTAATACAGGATGCTGCAAGTTCAAGGGAGTGAACAAAATAAGATTTCCTATAGCTCTTGTCTCAGGAAAAGCTCTGAAAGGAGGGAGGAGGTGACGAAGTGAGCTTTCTCCAGCAACTTGGATTGGAGAGGAATGTGAAACTTCACAGTTTTCTCCCATCTCGCTCTTGAAAGTTAACACAAGAAATAGATAGGACTGGGAGACAGTTTTCTGACAGAAATCCCAGAACCTTCATTCCCAGAAGCTGAGATGGTGACAAAAAGCTGGGTACTCAGCAGGGAGTTACCCGAGAATTTTGTTGACTGAGTTAAATCCTCCAGCAAGCAGGTGTCGGGTAAATGTTTTGATTCTTTGCAGTGTATATTTGCATATTTGAAGCTTTCTGGTACTTATGACTCATTTTAGTTTGCCCAAGTCTTAAAAAGAGCAAACCAGCAAACCCCTTAATTGTTATGGGATCGCTGTGTTGTGGTTTCAAGACCTGCATGCCCCAAGCTGGGCTCCTCCGTGTGAAGGTCCAGCTTGTCCTACCCGTATCTCAGGAAGTGATGTACCTGCAGGTCCTGACCGTTGGCATCTTATGGATAGTTATAGATATGTCACACCTGAAACAACATGAAAAGACTTTAACCACAGCTGGCTGATCATCTCCAGCCCTGAATCCTTTTTCTACCAACACCTCTGATGGGTTCCTCTTGCCCTCCCCAGCGTGGCTTGTATCCTGTTGCTCAGCCGGGGGGGTAGATGTGGGTTGGGCTGGAGCAGTTCTGGCCCTTCCAGAAGGTGCTATGAAGTGCTTTAAAGGCTTGATGCACAGCAAAGCTTTATTTGTCATGATGTTTTGTTTATAAAGGTTATTTTTTTTTTCCTTCATGCAAATATGCTGGGGGGGGGTTGGAGGAGGAGAAAACATGCTGAGAGAGTAACACTTGACGCCTTGAAGCATTTTTACTTTCTTGATAAAAAAGCTTTTTCTGTAAATTTTTCAATTTTGGCACTTCTCATTTGCTGGGATCATGAAGGATGATAATGTGCTCTCTGTAACCTCCTTTGGTGTTTTATTTTTTTGTCTGATACATTAATAGATTCCTCGGTACTTGAGGAAAAGCAAGTCTCAACTTACTAGTTGCTGATCAGAATGTGGAAGTGGTATTTTATTTTTTTTTTTTCCAAAAACTGTAACTCAAGGTTACGCATGTGCAAAAATAGCTCTAGGCTACAACAAATATTTTCTTCAGCAGGTCTAGCTCATGTTATTGACATATTGTTTTGTAAACTGTGGGTGACTTGCATTGTTCTCAACCAAAATCACTTGCATCAATCAGCATAAGAGAGTAATTAATTTACATATTTTCATTGTGGAAATGTTCCAGACTTTTTGTTACTGTACAGTGCTAGACTCGAGAGAGGAAAAGTGCCATAACATTTTGGGTTTGTCGTTTGTTTTTAAGTTGTTCTTCACTTCTGTTTGTGCTGAAGAAAGCGTTGTGACCTTCTTAAATTTGAGCTTGGCATGGCATTGAATGAGAATAAAGCAGGGCTTGGAGTGAAATTGTATTTTGTGACTGCGTCGCACATCAGTACAGCCTTAATGAGATGAGGAGAGGTCGGCTATTGCGTGCAGTAGCAAAATGTAGTCCAAAATGCTTGTCAAGAACAAATGCAAGAGAGTTAACTATTTCCTTTCTGTGTGAGAATCTGAGGCCAGCAGAGGAGACTATGGCAGATATGGAGACTGTGGTGAATTTTGCCAGGAGTGCCCGGCACCTCTCCTCTTGCCGAAGACAAACGAATACATGTTGTCTGTGAGTAAGTAAGTGCTGGCTGCTGTTTTCAAGAGGCACCCAAAGGTCTCAGAAACACCTGAACTTCACTAGTCCGTTGCTGAAGCGTGGTTAAAGCACAAATTTCTGAATCTGACGAAATGTAGAGCGTGGTGTGGTTATGGCTGCAGATGGACTGACAGGAGACGGCTTTTGGGGGACTGTGAACTTGTGTCTCTGAAGGTGTAGTGTGATGCCTCTGCATCCTGAATATACTCTGTGTATGACTTATTAATAGCTTTTTTTTTTTTCTTTTTACCTCCAGAGGGTAATGGAGCAGTGAAGCAGGGTGCTCAAAGCCTCCATGTAAAGGGGTACCATACACAGGCTGTTCAGGCAAATCACTTTACCCATACCATCATTAAGAATAAAACCTTGTAATTTTAAACCTGAGACAATGTAATGCAAAAAAAGTCTTTCTTCATTTTACATTATGCATTCTCTGTTACGGTGCTTGGTTTGTTGCCAACATATTACACATTGGCACTGTGACCTTAATTCCTCACTTTTAAGCAGGATCCCACCACCTGAGGGGATATGACTGGAGGTGAGAAGGCTGCTCCGGTAGGCAGGGCATCGGATAACATTTGCCTGACATCAAGTAAAGATATCTTTTAGGAAAAAAAAACAACCGAACAAATCACTTCTGTTTCTCGCTGTTTTCATTCTTTAAACAAGATTCCTGATGTTTTACTTGAGGAGCTGCCCATGAACAGATAGATGAATAGACTGATGGCCTTGCTTTCTGATGGCGAATGTTGCATCTCCTGTGCTGATTTATTATTCTCCCGCAAGTGAGAGCGCTGCTGTGATTAAGCTACTGCTGCTGCAGAGACAAGGGCTGCATTTTCTGGCTTCGGGGTCTTGTCCTGAGCTGCGAGGTCAGGATGTAACCGAGAAGCACAGCGGTTCTGCTTGTGCTAACCAAGCCCGAGCTGCTTCTCCATGACCAGTGAGAAGCAGCAGGGTTGGCCCAGCTCACTGGTAACGTGCCTAATCTGCAGAGTATGTGCTGCCTTCTGCTTGCTCGTAATCCTGGGTCTCACTTCTCTTGTGCCCACGCAGAAAACCCCTGCTTGCGTGCGGCGATGTTTTCAGGCTGGCTGTACTGGAGATGGCTCAGAGCCCATATTCTGCTTTCACTGAAGCTGGGATCCCTCCCACTTCCAGCGAAGACTCAGGCAAAATCCAGCTGAGTACCAATAAGGTCTCCAGAGATTTCCTGCATTTTTCCCTGGGTACCTGAAAAAGTGGATGAATTTCCTGATGTGCTGGCAAAGAATCAGAGAAGTGCTTGACCCAGCAATGAAAAAGTCCTTGTGACTTTTCACACAGGGACATTAAAGGCAAAGGAAGCCAAGGAAGGTTATAGAGACATATGGGCAACGCGACTGTTGGCAACTTGGCAAGACTGAGTTAGTCCCAGGTGCTTTTATCTGTGCTAACTCTGCTGGGAAGCGTCGAGCTGACTGGAGAAATGCAGTTGTGCTTTCAGTAACTTGCAGAGATTGAAATCTGACTTTACTCTGTACCAGTCTGAACGCGCTCTGCTTTCCTTCCTTTACGTGAAATCGGAAGCGTCAGGGTACTGCAATTAAGATACCTTTTTGGACTCAAACACGTTTTCTTATCCCAGTTACTTTGAATCAAGTGGTGCAGGGGCCTGAATTTGGGCTGTCCACATCCCAAGTCAGTACATTTCTCTTTGCTCTGTGCTTAATTGGTGTGATCTGCAAGCAAAAGAGAATTTTTGAGCTAATCTAGTCAAAGCCTGTCCTCAGAGCTTCAGTTTTTAATCTCTTCCTAGAAGACAAGTGATGGGTGCAGTAGATGGTGCCAAATACAGGGACCCAAACAGTACACCCACGCTGGCAGAGACCACGTACTCACAACCTTGCTCTTTGTAATGACTTCATGCAGTATGAAAATTCATGAGTATTTTATTTTCCTTTGGGTTAAGGAGTTATCTGATCAGCTGTCTGTCATTCTGAGAGTGTCTGGATGCAGTCTGTGTTCCTGTTCCATCTCGACTCCTTTAGAAAGCTTCTGACTAGTATCCACTGTGCTGGCAGCATCCATGGGCTCTTTTTGGAGAGCACGCAAATGACTGAGGCCCAAAGCCAACTGGTGCAATGCTCACTGAGCACTGCGATGCTTAAATAGGCAAGAAGGCTGGAGTTGGGTTGCCTAAACAGAGATGTCTACTGACATGTTAGGAGCTTTAGGGTAGCACATCATGGTTGGTGCAGAAGGGCATGGATCTCTTTTAGCTTCCAAGATGCGTCCAAGATGCCACCATGTCCCAGTGCTTGGGAAGCTGATACTTTTGTATGCGTCTGTTAATTAGGTGATAGCTTGCTATGCAAGGAGAAAGAGACGTCTGTATCTTAATGCAGTGTGGTGCTTCACATTTTTTTATTCTTTCCTGGCAAAACAGAAATTTATTTGATACTGATCCATTATATATCCATTCAATATATCCATTGCTAAGGAAGTTGGAAATTTTTTTTTTAGGAGAAAATGCAATAAAGACGAGTTGAAAGGTAGCCATGTATTAAACCAAATTCACTATGATAAATCCCGTTGGGATGTGCTTGTATCTAATTCTTCAGCAGTGTACCATTGCAGCAGAACAGGCGTTTGGCATTACGCAGGGGTTAGGTGTGCACTGACAGCTTCCACTATTTTAATTTGCTTTGCTGTCATGTTTTGCAGACTTATCTCTAGTCTCATGCTATCTACTGCATTTAATAACTGGATATTGTTAAAATAAATCTTAGCAAAGGGAAGCTGGAAAAATAAATGAAAGGAGCTGAAACACTAAATGAGAGAAGAATCCAAGTTTTCTTGTGGTTTTTTTTTTTTTTTTTTTTTTGGGGGGGGTTCCCTTTTATAAACCATAAAAAAATAAAAATCTCTCTGCCTTAATCTGGCACTGTGGTAGGGAGTTCGTGTCTGGCCTTATGAGAACACATCTCTCTGAACAGGTAGAATAGGGAAATAAATACAAATAGTGACTTGGGTTCTCTAATCATCTTGGATATCCAACCTGAGAGAAGCAAAGCCTAACTTCTTTTTTTTAATTTTTTTCCTGAGCTGCACCAAACTCCTGCAGTGCACGGGACCTACCTATTTTCACCCTTCTTGAAAGCGTATTCTTCTAAATGCCATTTTAAAAGCATTTCCAAGCAAGATGATGATTCTTTCTGGAGATCTAGAATTTCTTTTTTCCACACTTGGTAAGTATCTTTACAGACAAAAGATACCGTAGCATTTAAAACCAGTTGTATTGGACATCTCGTGTGCATATTTGAGTCCTGACATATACAGGCATGCCTTCAGAAATGGCTGAATTTACAACGTGCCTTGGTGTGTGAGCAACGTGGCTCCATGCCTCCTTTCAAATCAAGGTGGGCAGCATCTCCTGTGCTGAATCCCTCCTTGCCTCACCTCTGAGATGTGCTCAGAGCAGAGAGATGGGCACGTCTGCCCCATGCTACATCCCCATCTGGGGATCTGTTCAGGGTTCCCTCTGCAGTGCAGATGTGCTTTTAGGGTCTAAAATCCTGAATTTTAAGCTCTCGGGATCCAGTTGAAGTATGGTTCTTAAGTATCTCTAAAATCCGTTGTCTTGCCACCTCTGTTTTTATTCCAATAGGGAATTTGGTTATTGATAGGGATTTGGTTTTTAATGGGGTTTCAGTGTGCTGTGTAGGGCTTTGGAAGAAGAAAGCAGCAGCTGTTGCTGCCCCGGAGAAGAGGGAGAAGCAAGAGCACTTCAAATGGTACCTCCTGGGTGCAGCACGGACCAAATTCCTGACCATGTCTGGTCGCTGGGCCGATGTTTCTGTGATGCTTCATGCAAGAGAGGAGGGTATTACCATTCCCAGTCCCCAGCGAGGAATCATGCTACCTCCCTCAAATTGTTCCTCTGACCCCAAAGGGCTGTCGTGCAAGTTCCTGTGTGTGCAAGGGCAGCACGAAGCTGGCTGGATTTCAGCAAACACCGGTGCTGAGTGGCTCGTGTGTTGTGTGTATACAGTTGCAGAACGCTTTCAGAACGAATAGTCCACAGCAAAGCTGTTCTAATGAGCTGGAATGCTGATTGTAGCATATCCTACCCAATCTTGGAGCGCTCCACCAAGCTGAAATACCTTCTTTTTTCTTAAAATAGCCCCCACTGATTCAGATTTTAATTGCAGATATAACAGCTGTCAAAGAAAAGGACAGATGACCAGATGATTGTGTTGATAGTATAAATGGAAGCTGGGGATATCACGGAATCACGGAATTTTTCAGAGTTGGAAGGGACCTGTAGAGATCATCTAGTCCAACTCCCCTGCTAAAGCAGGATTGCCCAGAGCACATTACTCAGGACTGCATCCAGGTGGGTCTTGAAAGTCTCCAGAGAAGGGGACTCCACAACCTCCCTGGGCAGCCTGTTCCAGTGCTCTCTCACCCTCACCGTGAAGAAGTGTTTCCTCATGTTTGATCGGAACTTCCTATGTTCCACCTTGTGCCCGTTACCCCTCGTCCTCTTACTGGCAACCACTGAAAAGAGTCTGTCTCCATCCTCCTTCAGCCCACCCTTTAGATACTTGTAAATGTTAATAAGGTCTCCCCTCAGCCTTCTCTTCTCCAGGCTAAAGAGTCCCAGCTCTCTCAGCCTTTCCTCATAAGGGAGATGCTTCAGTCCCTCAGTCATCTTTGTTGCCCTACGCTGGACTCTCTCCAGCAGTTCCCTGTCTCTCTTGAACTGGGGAGCCCAGAGCTGGACACAGTACTCCAGTTGTGGCCTCACCAGTGCAGAGCAGAGGGGGAGAATGACCTCCCTTGACCTGCTGGCCACACTCTTCCCTATGCGGCCCAGAATTCCGTTGGCCTTCTTGGCGACAAGGGCACATGGCTTGCTCATGGATAATTTACTGTCTACCAAGACCCCCAGATCCTTTTCTTCAGAGCTGCTTTCCAGCCGGTCCACCCCTAACCCATACTGCTGCCTGACATTCTCCCTCCCCAGGTGCAGGACCCTACACTTGTCCTTGTTGAAGCTCAATATGTACTTCTCTGCCCAGCTCCCCAGCCTGTCTAGCTCACGCTGGATGGCAGCACGGCCCTCTGGGGTCTCAGCCACCCCACCCAGTTTGGTATCATCAGCGAACTTGCTGAGCATACACTCTGTCCCCTCGTCCAGGTCGTTGATGAATACGTTAAACAATACCGGTCCAAGTATTGACCCCGGGGGACACCACTGGTTAGAGGCCTCCAACTCGACCCTGCTCCATTAATCACAACTCTCTGAGTCCTGTCACGCAGCCAGATCTCAATCCACCTCACTGTCCCCTCATCTAGTCCACACTTCCTCAGTCTCCTAAGGAGGATATTATGAGAGACAGTGTCAAAAGCCTTGCTCAAGTCAAGGTAGATGACATCTGCTGGGATATGTCGAGTTCTAGCCTTTAGATCTTCCTTCATTCAAGTGCTGTCGCAGATATGCCTGTGCGCTGCAGTGATTATGTGGAGCAGAGGCTCTCTCTAATGTTAAGATGACCCTGAAGTGCATTGTGCCTCATTATATCCACCATGTTGACTAAACTAATCTGACAATAAGCGCGTAGGGCTACAAGGATTTCGGTGCTAGTAATGGTAACAAATAGGCATAGATATTAAATATGCTGGCTGAAGCCTGAGTCTTGATAAATCAAGATGGAATTTACTAATGCGCAGAGAGATCACAATTCAGGAATTCAGTTAAAACAAAAAAACAACCAAGGAAGTGATTAAAATAAAAAAGAGCTTGAAGCTTGGCCACCAGACTACATGTTTACATTGTACATCAATCAACGTTGGTCGGGGGTGAGAGCTCTTCTGAATAAGTGAACTGGATCTTTTCAGCACAGACTTGTAAGGAACGGCCATCAGCTGAGCGGCCTCCCATCGTTGCTGTTTTACTTCATTACCTATTGATTGAGTTCTCAAGTTTTATGAGTTCATAGATCACCCTATGGGAAGAGCCATAGTAGGTTGGCTTTAGTTTATATTTTTTCATTTCTGGTGTCCAGGAGGATGGATTTTTGGCTGGATGCAAGAGGTGTCCGGCAGGTTCCTTGGGCTGAAGGAAAGCACCATGAACCTGGTGAGACCATCCACCCTAGCTGATTAGAAATGTAGAGAAGAAATCAGGGAAAAGCCTCCAGATTGAGTCTGTAAATCAGTGCAACGCTAACTACACAGACCAAAGCACTGACACTGTGACACTGTCTTGGAGCCATGCACCGTTTTGGAGAAGGGTAGGAAGTTATCTCTCATAGGGGAGAGGGCGCTTCTGTCAACCTCAGGAGAGTTCTGCAGGGAATATGAGAGGTGTATGCGTGGTAACACGCCTTGGTGATCCTTTTGGGATCCCCAGTGTCCCAGTGTTGCTGGCATACGAAGGTTTCCATTACATCTTGTGTGTTTAGTATTAATCACCATTAGTTACACATTTACAAAATGAAAGCTCAAGTCAGGGAGCGATAAGTGTTACACTTAGCAGATCTGGTCCTTGGAGAAGTATAGGACTGTCTTTCCCGTTCCTGTTGTGAAAGGTAATATCCTTCAGGGTCATTGAAGGTTTAATTATGCCCTTGCAGCATTCTAATATGCCTGAAGGGATTTTGCTGGAACTTAACAACAACAACAAAAGCCAGAGACGAGATGGAGAATGCGATTTTGTTTGTTTGTGTGTTTTGCCTGAAGTGCTGCAAATGGGGAGGCAGATTGTTGTTTGAGTGTCACTAAAACTTTTTTGTTCTGGTGCTTGTTACTTTGTAAACGCAATAATAAAATTAATTTGGATTATTATTTTTTTTTTCTTCCCCTATATGAGTGACAGAGGGGAAACTCTGCTCTGAAGATAATGCTACTGGCCTATGTATGTAGCTAAATTAATTACATGAGCTAAATATGATTAGTAATTGATGGTGTCATATTCTCAGGGCGTGGGGAGAGGCGTGTGGGTGCTCTGGACGCTCTGAGGTGCCTGTCCTGGTGGCAGGATACTTAAGTACCACTTCATTTTGTTCCTTGACACTTGGTTGAAGTGAAAGGAGAAACAAGATGAGCTTTCCTGTCTGAAATACTGTCTTCTTAAGGGCCTGTTAAAAGTGGAAAGCGGGATTGCTTTAAGGTTACAAGAGCCATTTGGGTTACGTTGTAGCCTCACCCGGGAGTGGAGAACAGCAGAAAGTGCTAGTACACTGGTAGTATATTACTGGAAATAATTATCGTGAACTATCCTTTCTTAATGAAGTTTGCAGAATTAACGCGCATGCTTTCTAGCTGTCTTGTGTTTTGGTGGCGCTTTTTTTTTTTTTTTAACAGCTTCACAGTAAGTTTTAAAACATTGCAGCAGGGCCTTCATTCTGAGCATTGGTTCAGGTAAATCTTTTGGTGGAGGTTTGGGAGGTTTTGCTTCTTTGAAGACACATAAACCCACAGCATTTTATTAAAGACAAGTAGCAGGCATTGCTCACTTGTTTGCGTATTGCTCCATATCCTTCTGATGGCTGCGCATGTCCCATTGCAGGGAAAATGGGACGAGGGTCTTGGCATCTCATATCATTTACACCATTTATGAGCAAATGATTTGAAAACAAAAGCTTTGGAGGAGGCAACTTAAACGAAAATTGCAAGCTTAAGGAAATTTCACCTGATGACCAAACCCTGTAATTTTTGCAAGCCAGAAAGTAGGCGTTGTTTTTCAGAGAAACTGGAAAAAAAAAAACCCCTACAGCCCACTCTCAGATGGGAGGAAGTGAAAGTAATAATGAAAAAGGTATTTGTTCGTGGGCTGTTTGTACCTGCATAGGGAGAGGATTACTGAAACTAGGTGGTACTTCAGTCTATCAGGTGGAGGTGTAACGAGACCCGGTGTACTGGAAAGCAGAACTGAAGGAAATACTTGAATTTTTCTTTTCACAGTGAGGGCAATTAACTATGGGGAAGAACTCAGCCAGAAAAGTGATGCATGGCTGGCACCTGCTTTCACAACAGGGTGCTTCTCTGGGAGAGGTGCTGGAGCTCAGTTAGAGACGGTGGGCCGGATCCAGGAGCCATTTGGCCTGAACTGGCTCATGGCCTGAACTGATGAGTCAAGCAGCGTGCTCTTGACCTTAAGTTCTGTGAGACACTTGAATCACTCCTCTGTGTGTATTTTCAGCATATTCCTTTAAAGTTCTTTTATAGTTCGAAAATGGGAATTGTCTCATCCTGAGGAGGTGGTAAGTATAAAGGGATGAGTATTGTGGTTTTGGCTTTGATGTATTTTTCAATACCTGCTTGTCCCTAGTGTGCTCAGCAGTACTGTTTGCTTTCCTTCTTGACCACCAGTTGGACTGCTGGTGGTATCCCTTGCATTAGTGTGCTGGATAAACACTTGAGGTGCACTCTCTTTGAGGAGAAAGTATTCTGCATCCAGGTGATTATTTAATGCTAAGTGAGGCTGAAAGATTAATCAGCTAATTACGTTAATAGCATAGTGTTTTTTTTAAGAAAAGGACTGTGCAATACCAAGATGGTATTGCGCAATGAGTCCCTTTGCAGAAAAAGGAGGAGTGCTCCAGGGGACTCTGCTAACCTCAGTAGGTATCAAATTATCAAAACATTAAAATACCTTTTAGTGCATTTTGACCAGGGTAGTGCAGGGCAATGTTTGGTGACAGTTACGGCTATTTCTTATTCTGTAATCATAGGAGGGAAAAGAAAAACAGCTGGGGATCAATCTGTTCTTGTAAGATTGGGAGGACTTCCTTCATTATTCCCCTTTCATCTAACATTATATTGTATGGAGGTACTGGATGAGGCTTGCCTTGGAGTTAACATAATAGACCCCCATTTGAAGATCACAATTAAAGTTACCTAGTAGGATGTTTTTAACCAGTATAGACTTGAAAGTTTCCCTAGGGCTGCAACAATAAGTGGGAAATGGTAATGCAGGGAAACCCTGTCATCAGCCCTAAGGAAAGGCTGTCCGGCCAGCTCATCCTTCGCACAGGCGAACAAGAGTTGGGATCTGCAATGGCCAGGTCTCCTTGAGCCTGAGTTCAAACCTGCCCAGACAATGGAGAGGCATTTTTGCTGTGTAGAAGCTGCTGACAATGGTTGCAGCAGGGGCACGTCTGTGCAAACGGGCTGAGCTCACCCTCTTTAGCCTCTAGACTCTCTGGTCTGGAGCATGCCTCACTGGGATAGCACCACTCAATAACTGCCCGAAAATGTCCTGCTTGGAGGTGATGTGGGCACAGCTGGCAGTGAAGCTCCTGTGAAGGACCAGCCTCTTGGTGTATGGAGGAGACTCAGCTGCCCAGTGTGAGCTCTTGTGTGCTGCAGATGCTGCACGGCTGATTTTGGGATCCATATGTGGGCTCTAAGCCAACCTTGTCAAACTCATGTGCCTGAAGTTAGGCTCCCAGATCCACACTTAGGCACCCGTTAGGTCATTTCAGAGCTGTGCTGAGCACCAATGTTTCCTACTTAAAGTAAATTGATCAAATAGTTGTTTATCTCTGAGTTTGTCTGACTGGGCTGCCTTCTGCAGAACCGCTATAAGCAACACAACACCAGTGGCTGCAGCTGGATCATGATGCTTTGCCTGGTTGATGCATTAAGTCTAGTTGGAGGTCAGTGACGAGTGGTGCTCCCCAGGGGTCAGTGCTGGGTCCAGTCCTCTTCAATATATTCATCAATGACCTGGATGAAGGGATAGAGTGCATCCTCAGCAGGTTTGATGATGACACAAAGCTGGGGGGGGGTGGCTGACACACCAGAAGGCTGTGCCACCATACAGAGAGACCTGGACAGGCTGGAGATTTGGGTGGAGAGGAACCTTATGAAATTCAATACGGGCAAGTGTAGGGTGCGGCACCTGGGGAGGAATAACCCCATGCATCAGTCCAGGTTGGGGGCTGACCTGCTGGAGAGCAGCTCTGTGGAAAGAGACCTGGGAGTCCTGGTGGACAACAGGATGACCATGAGCCAGCCATGGGCCCTTGTGGCCAAAAAGGCCAATGGCATCCTGGGGTGCATCAAGAAGAGTGTGGCCAGCAGGTGGAGGGAGGTCATCCTCCCCCTTTACTCTGCCTTGGTGAGGCTGCACCTGGAGCACTGTGTCCAGTTCTGGGCTCCCCGGTTCAAGAAGCACAGGGAACTGCTGGAGAGGGTGCAGCAAAGGGCTACCAAGATGATGAGGGGACTGGAACAGCTCTCTTATGAAGAAAGGCTGAGGGATTTGGGTCTCTTCAGTCTGGAAAAAAGATGGCTGAGGGGGGACCTTATCAACACTTACAAATACTGAAAGGGTGGGTGTCAGGAGGATGGGGCCAGGCTCTTTTCAGTGGTGCCCAGTGACAGGACAAGAGGTAATGGGCACAAACCTGAGCATTGGAAGTTCCACCTAAACATGAGGAGGAACTTTACTTTGAGGGTGGCAGAGCCCTGGCACAGGCTGCCCAGAGAGGTGGTGGAGTCTCCGTCTCTGGAGACATTCCAAACCCACCTGGACGCGTTCCTGTGCAACCTGTTCTGGCAGGGGGGTTGGACTAGATGATCTCCAGAGGTGCCTTCCAGCCCTATGATTCTATGATTAATGGCATGGTCAGTGCGAGGCAGCAGGGAGGCAGCAGTGTTCTCAGCAACATAAAGGCCTTTAAATCCAGAGAGGATGGGGAAGAAACTTCAGTGTAGTCACTTAGCGGTAGGTGTCGAGGCAGATCTTGAGGGGAAGGAGGGGGAAATAGCAATTCTGGGGATGTGGGTGGGTTGCTGTGTGAGCCCGCTGCCCCGCAGGGCTGTGCTGCTGCCCCATGCGGCAGCCGGAGCCCAGCACGGCAGAGGCTCCCCGGCAGAAGGCATGGATGCTGGAGCAGTGGCTGCCGTCGCACCGTTAGCCGTACAGTGTGTGGCTGCCTGAAATCCCTCTCATCATCGTTATGAAGCTGAAATTCAGTGGCAGTTTCACAATGGCACAGTACCCCGTGCGAGGGAGGGAAAGTAGGTCACTGACTGCTGTGTCGGCCTTTGTTTGTACGTCTACTGTATTGGCTGTGTTGAGAGCTGAAGGCACCAAGGATCCAACCAGCCAGGATGAGTTTCTCACCCCTTTCCTTCATGTCTGTTTGTCTGGCATGGGAGTTGACTGGGGAAGAGATGCTGGAAGGTTTTGTTGACTTCCTTGCCATCGCTATTAATATTTCAGTAGAGCCCAGAGGTTTTTTGTACGACTGAGCACCAGGTGTTGCGCAGACTGTTCAGACTGCCCATGCGCCAAAGAGTAAATGCTTCAGGTGGATGAGTCAAAGCACAGATGAAGCACAAGAGTGTTTAAATTTTTGGCTGCTGAAGTGTGTGCTCAGTATCTAGCTCCTTGAATTGCAGAAAGCACTTCAGGATACTGATTTAAGGCCTTCCAGGCCTAGAGGCACTGACAGCTTATCGGCACCTGCATTTCAGCAGTGATGTTGCGTGGTGTGTGGACATCCCCTGCTCCTCCTTTTAAAGCTGTGGTAGTCAGAGATCTAAGGGTTGGTAGGAGAGCAAATGAAATGGTAACCCAACCCCATAACACAGAGTTTGAGGTGTTCATTGGAAGGGGAAATAAAGGATGAAAATGATTAAGAAACTGCATGGCAGTTACCTTCGGTCATTGTACAGCTGGAGGCTTTAGCACGCCCAAAGTCTCAAAGACTGGGTTAGTGCAGTTGTTACCCAGATAATCAGAGGAATATTTGGCAAACCCTTGGATGTGCAGCTGTAACTGAGATCTGCGTTCATTCTTCAGGGGTTGGAGCTAAGCAGGGTGGAGAAGAGCAGTGGACAGACTGTGTTTTTCCTTGTCCTGGCCGCAGCAGATGGGGACCGCAAAGTGGCACAGAAGGGAGCGCAGATCAGGCTCTCCTCCAAGCAACAGCACTGGCCTCCTAGTATTGCCTTTTGGAAGCTGGAATTTTTGATGTAATAGAAAACATGATTGGGGACAAATTCAAGTAACTCTTCTATGTTTTAACTCTTCTGTTTATTCAGTATTTTTCCAGATTTGTTCCTAGCTTCATTTGGCTCAAATGTGCAAACTACTTAAGAAATAAAAAGAAATTACCTTAAGTGGCTTCCTGTGGGGAATGTCACTGGCTGTTCTGAGGACTGTCTATCACTTCTTAAAAAGTTAACTTAAACAAAACAAAACATTGTGGCTTTTTCTGACTGCCACAACTCTTCAGCTGTTGCTTAGCTACCACTTGGCAATGACCTTTCCCCACAGAAGTGATGTTGCGAGCCTCCAGGCTGAAATCACCCAACAGAAGGAAAGAGCATAAAGCCCCTGGATAGGGGTCACCCCGTATCTCTGCTCTGAACTCAGTGCTTTCTGTTCCCACCAGGAGCTCCCGCACTTTATGCATGATTTGTCAAAGCCAGTAGTAATTTTGGGTAGTAGGGTCTATGGGATTAGATCTTAAATGTAGACGGTGAGGTTTTTCATTTCTGAGCCATCACTGCCTTCCAGTTGGTTCCTCTGTGAAACACTGGTGCCATAAGGTAGAAGCATTTCTGCAGGGAGACAAAGCTGTGTACCCTGACCTTCCCTGACATTTGGGCAGCAGCACCAAACAAGCTGCACCTGGAAAGCAGCACGGTGCTCCTTCAGTCATGGCCCAGGCATTGCTTTGGTTTGCAGCTTCTTGAATCTAGAATCACAAAATGGTTAGAGTTAGGAAGCACCTTAAAGATCACCTACTTCCAACCCCCCTGCTATGGGCAGGGACACCTCCCACTAGACCAGGTTGCTCAAAGCCCCATCCAGCCTGGCCTTGAACACTTCCAGGGTTGGGAACCCATGCCTCCATACAGAGACCAGAAAGAGCGTTAGAGGGTCTCCCCTGTGAGCCATGGGCCAGGGGCCCTCAGTGTTGGGAGGCACTGGCTGCACAAACCACCGTCTCTGTGGCCTGGAGGGAGCTCTGTGGGATTTTGCAAAGAGAAGGGCAGTCTGTTACGTCTTGGGTTTGGTTTGGTTTGGTTTTTTCCCCATTTTGCCACCTTTTATGTGCTGAAAGATAGAACTGAATACAAACACTGCTGGTTTTATCAGACTGGCAGGTCGTTTTTAGAGAGAAAAAGGAAGTTAATACATCCTACATGTTGTACACTTCATTGAAATTGTAAGTACCCATGTACTAAGAACTCGAAGGTTGAACTTTTTCGGCTTGCTTAATTTTCTTGTGCCTGTAAGCCTTCTCAGGTAGATTCAGCCCATCACGTGCACTTGATGTCTCTTGTTCTGTTGGGCTGTGCTCTGAGCTGGGCCAATGCCTGGCTTTCTTTTTCTGGGAAGAGGGGAATATTTTTGTTTTCAGTGGAATCAAACTCTTATTCCCAGACAAAGCCAGTCCAGCTGCACGGGTATGAATGGACACGCATGGACAGGTTGTTAGGGACCCGGACAAGCAGCCTGTAAGTCGGGTGTGTGTGACAGGGAAAGCAAGAGAAGATGCTAATGTTGCAGATTTGGCATCTGAACAGAGGCTCCCATTTTCTAAATACTGAACAGGATAGCTTGGTTTTGAACCCCAACATGAGAAATCTTAGTTTGTGTCAAAACCAGGGAGGGGAAAAGATGAGACTTTATCACAGCTTTCTGTAAGCCATCAAAGTAGAATTTCATGAGAGGGATGCCACAGTCTAGAGTACTTTTGTTGGATAGGTTATTTAGAATCTGATTACTACCTATTCTGAAATGGTAAAGAACCACGGATTGCAATGAAGTTGTTACTAGAAACTAAATTTCTGTATCTTTGAACATAGACTTAATAAACTGTTCCTTGGTTAAACACGGTCCCTAAGTAAACTCAGTACTGTCAGGTCGTAACAAAAATTGCCTTCCCTGCCATTCATGGTGGTCCTTGCTTCACTTATTTTACGTCTTTGTTGGGTCCAGGCAGTAGCAACCTTGCTGCCTTAGAGATTGACTGTAATGAGTGCAATATCTGGTCCCGATCTAGCTTAAATAAATAAATAAATAATTAGTTTATGTGATGATCGCAATCATGCTAATGGCAGCTTGAGTAATGAAACCTAAGAAATGCTTTGGAATTCATCAAGTTTTGTGCTAGTGTGAAAAATGCCAAACAACAGTAATAAAAAGAGGTCTCTATTTCAGTTTTTGTGGATGGATACTAAAGATTTTGAAAAGCAGGAGAAAAACTGTCTTATTATCTTTGGGTAGTGCAATAGTAGTTTATTACAGGAAAGGGAGAGTCAGTGGAACAGAAGTTGTATCATTTTTCATATCCCCAAACTCTGACACTGTACTTTTGCACTACAGTATTATTCCAATAAATCAAAAGATGGGATCCCTAGAGGTTTTTGTAAAGGATCATATTTTTGAAGGGAGGCAGAGTTGGGGAGGATACAAAAAATTAAATGCATTTAAAAGTTCCCACTTGTTAAGCTGCTTTGGCAATAGCTTTAGGAGAAGAAAGCAGCCAGGTTCAAGTTCAGACTCTAGCCTCAAGGTGCTTAGGTGCTGCAGTGTTTGATATCTCATCTGCTGCAGTACGGATGCCCAGGACAGGGAATGAGTCAGAGCTTTAGCTGAAATAGAATATGTAAAATCTTGGTCCTGGGAAATTAAGAAAAAAAATTAAAAAAAATCTATAGTATTGAACTGCTGCCTGATCGCTTTCATTTATAAATGATAACGATAACGCTGTTGCATTAGAGGAGAACAGCAAGGATCCATTTTGGACTGTTTCAGGCTTGCGATGGCAGGCTGCTGCAAACACCCTACTGGCCATATACCAAACCAGAGGGAAGGGGGCCAGGTCTGAAGCATGGGCTGTAGCCCTAACCGAAACACCCTGTCCCTCCACAGGGCCCGGTAGCAGCATCTCTGCTCAGCTTTTGCCGAAGAGCTGCCTCCTGCCCTGCTGCCTGGGAGTTCAGTCTCATGTCACCCTGCAGGTCCGGTGTGGAGATGTCCTTTGGGTTGCACTTTAGTTTGTGTCTGGGCACTGTTACTGGTCGTGTTAGTCACGCCACGCTCAGAGGAGAGGGATGCGCTCCCAGACCGGAGGAGTTTCCAGTTTAAGAAGAGTACAAGTCTGTGCAAATGAGCTCAGCGGACGGTGAAGGAGGATGCAGGAGAAGGGAGCGCAGGGCTGGCAAATGTGTGCGTTGCAGTTTCTAAGTGTCAGGTAACTTTTCAGGCTTTCAGAGGGTAAACCAAGGTGGTGACTGGTAGTGCGTTACATTCCCAGCTGTAACTCGCTCTGTGTAAGTGCCTTGGTAAATACATATCCCTGTCTCTCAGAGCTGGCAGGGAAGTGACCTGCCCTTTAATCTCAGCGTAGCAAAATACACAGGAGCAGTCAGAAACACACTGTAATTTCCCACCTTTGCTTTCCTCACATTCTTGCACAGCTATGCTTTTAATTATGTCCATTTTTTGGAAAACATTTAGCTGCCCTCAAGTGACCCGGGGCTCAGTTTTTCTAGCCGGAGTCAATACTAAGCTATATGGAGAGAAGTGCCATCCTGTGTGCTGCTGGAGTGGGTGGGTTGTCCACCAGGCTGGGCTTCATCTTGCTGAACATCAGGATTCATGAGGTGGGAGGGTAGCGTGAGCCAGGCACGCTGTCCTCCCCTCTGTAGCTTGTGGAGAGAGAAGGTCGGTACCCAGCAGTGGTTTTTCCCGTCTTTTGAGGCATCTTTTTTGGGATGGGACGTGTTGCCTTGCTGAGGTGCTGGTTGCTTTCCACTGATCAGGGTGGGAGCCTTCCCCAAGACTAGTGTTCAGATGGATTAATTTTAAGTGCGAATAATGCCTTCCCAGTTAAAAGCTGTTCATTCCTTGGCATTGGTTTGAACATACTTTTGTGGGAAACTGCAATCTCCTGTAGATTAGGAAATTTGCTATAGTGCTTAAGGATGGCACCATATGTAATTTGCTAACATGTAGAACATGTTCTGTTTTCAGCATGTTTGTGGGGTTTCTTTTGTTACATTTTTGCTGTCCACGCTCTGGCATCATCATGTACATTTTTGGTGTCGGGGGAGGTAGAAATGCACAAGCTTTTTGATAAGATCTCTTGTGGGCACTGAATCTTGAAAAATGAGGTTTTGTTGCCTTTTGTGTCCCTAGAATGGATGAAATGGTTTTGAGTGGACAATGGCTGGATAGATTGTTACCCAGGTCTTGGACGAGCACATGCCTGAAAGTTTTGTTTCTTTACTTGGGTGACTGCATAGGTACGACTGCAGCAGCCCCCAAAATACACTGCAGCGTAGAAACACCTCACCTTGCTTTAAATGATATGTTGGGTACGAGCTGCAATCTAGCAATGGCAGCATGGAGCTTAGCACAGGCTAATTTTCCCTGCTGCTTGTGTGCACTAAACATCTAGGAAAATAGTACAGACATACTTGTAACACGTCTGGAAGAAGAGTGTTATATATAAAAACACTCTGATTAGGTAGCTTTGGGGGGTGTGGTGATTTCCTCCCCCCCCTTCCATGTTTAGATCTGCTATGTATTTGAGCATGGAAGAGTTTATTTCAGAAATGAGGAGTTTAAGGATTAATGGGTTGAATGTCTGAATTTATATAACCACTATATTCAATGTATTCAACAACTTCAGTTGTTTTCTGTCCATCATTTCTTCCTTTTCAGTCCATTTAACTTGTTTCCGTAAGGGCTTAGGCTTATATTCATTTCTGAAATACAAACACTAGTTTCCCTTTTTGCTTGTGAGGCTGGCTTAAACAGGAGGTTTGGTTTCATATGAAAGGTTTATCATAAAGGTGGGTGGGATGGAAAACCAATCTCTTCTTGGTGCACACTACATCGCTGTAGGATACCTCGTACTTCTGCAGCTCAAGGACTAGGATCTTATTTATATTGATTTAGGGAAATGCTTAGGGGTTTGTATTTGCATATTTAATGTAGTTAGAATTTCAGTTATTTGCATTAGCAATTGCTGCAACTCTAGTATTAATACGGGCAGGTGCTTTTGTATAAATAAAAAAAAAAAAAAGAAAAAAGAAAAGAAAAAAAAAAGATTAGAGTAGTGCCACAGGTTAATTTTTATATAGATGTAATGACTTCCAGCCGCCACAGTAACACACAATATTCCCCTAGTGATACCTCGAGTCAGGAAAGAAATTAACTCCTGTGTATTAAGTTAGTAGTGGCAAACAAAATTGAAGATGAAAAGAAAATGAAGGGGCAAGGAAAAAGGCTTAGTTCCCCAGCACTGCCACAAGGGACACCCAACTTTAATTTCAAGATTTGGTTATTTCCTTTAATGCCCCACAGATGTGAAAAATACTATGGCAGCCCTGGTCCATATGCAAATCCCTTTGAAACCTGAGGGACTTAGATTAGGCCTTTTATTAGTTCTTTATCCTTTATTTTGTTTTTAAAGTTTTGGGGCTTTTTTTTTTCAGCAACAAAGAGGCAAGATAGGTCCGATAAAGGGGTGTGTTATGAAAGATCAGGATCTTCAGGCTTATGAAGATCTGCATTACTTAAAACATCCTTTTGATTTAATCTGGTTGAACTGGGTGATTTAGATCAAAACTACATCTGTGTGGAACTAGCTGAAGTCTTTCAGCTTCATGCAGTGTCAAGTGCCCACTTACAGGGAAAGCCTGCAGGTGTTTCATTTTGCCCCTTTGCGTGCGTGGTGTGTTTGTGTAGCAGCCAGAAGGTGGTGAGGACTGGAGATGTTCCCCCAGCAAAGCCTTGGGGCTCCAGCCTCCATGGGAAATGAGGGTTGTCATCCCATGGTCCAAAATCATCTCAGAGAACCAAGTTCCAGTTTGAAATGTAGCCTAGGTACTTCCCCTTCTTAGTCCTTCTTATTTGCTAAGAGACATTTTAGTCTTGCAGATTACTTGTTTTGTTGTTGTTTTGTTTTTTTTTTTTACTCATCCAGCAGCTCAAGCTCCAGACATCTTTCTTAAATCGTGTTCTGCTCTTGTCCAGGCTGGAGGTGGCATTGCAGGTGCCAGTGCCTGCTGCTGACGGGACACTTTCCTCCCACGGAGCTAGAGTGGACTTGGGAAAACTATCCATTCTACAGTAATGCGATGGCTGTTTTCCCTTCTTTGGAAACAGAGCAACTCTGTTAGGGCATAGGAAGAAAGCCAAAAAGTCAAATTGGCTGAGAACAAATAATGAAATTAGCTAGTGCTGCTTCCCCGACGGAGCTAATAAATGGGGCAGAAAATCTAACAAAACCCAGAAATGTAGATGGGGTTGTCTACATCTTTTTAAAGTTTGTGTGTGTGTGTGTGTATTTTTTTTATTTATTTTTTTTTATCTTGACAGTGTCCTCATTTAAAAATAATAGTGTGCTTTTAGTGTTTCTGGTTCTTGCCACTACTAATTCTTTCCTAAATTGTTAAGAGATCCACATAAATATAAGGAGCTTGGCATTGCTCTTTAAATGGGCATGGTCTTGGAAAGAGTTCATTTCTCTTGTAATGCGGTTAGTTCTATTTCTGTCATGTACAAATCCTATCTGACCAAGAATATTGAATTAGAGCTGGCTTGTGGGTGTTAAGTACCTCCGCAGTTATCTTTCTGTTGAACAGATGAAAGAAGGCTTAAGGGTGGACGGTCCCATTGTGTGTTTGTCTTACCTGGAGAGGAGCAGCCTTGCACCCCGCTGAAGAGGGCTTGGCACGGAAAGTTCAACAAGATGCTTGTGCTTGGGTGGAGCATCTCCTTGCTACACAAAGACCTGTTGTCACTTGTGTACTTGCGTACGGCTTAGTAAAACAACGCATAGCATGTACCAAAGGTGTGGATACTTCTCACACAGCTAACAACCGAGCATAGAGGTCCTGAGGCATCAGGGCCTGAGACATCACCTGAGGCAACCAAAAATTGGCGGTTGCCTTTGGACGTGTAAAGGCTGAGGGTAGAAGGTGCAAGGGAAAGGAGATGTTGCACGCACTTGGGTTTCTTCAGGTCAAACCTTTAAGATTTGTTGCCGCTGAGCATGTGGTGTACTTTATATGAATTGTGCTACTACATGCTTGGCCCTTGGGACCGATTGCTATGTAAATGCAAATTATTTAATTAACATTATTGTTTCCGTATGCCATAATATGATTTTTATGAGCATTTCTAGATTAAAGTTCACTTTAGAAACATAGCGATTGCTTCCCAAATTGCTTGGCTGTGCACTGCATTTTAAACCCCTTTAATGCAGTAAGGAATCCTTATCATTCCTTAAGCATCAGAGAAGCAGCCAGAAAAAATATAACCACGATGTGTAAATATAGCACTTCAGAAAGCATAACAAAAGCCCTGTGTGTTTTGACATGGCAGAACCAGTAATTCTTGACTGGTAACAGGGCAAAAAATATTCACAGATTAAACTTTTCTCTTCTGCTTTTTAAATCATAAGTCCGGCTTTAGTTAGATTTTTTTTTTCTTTTCCTTTTTTTCTCCCCCCATCAGAAGATATGGTGCTTTGTCAGTAAAAATTCTGTATTTGCCAACAGTTACTATAGTTTTTCTTCATTGTGGAAAATACGAACGGAAGTTAGATGTGGTGTCTGGGGTGCTGGCCTGGGGCACTGGTTAGTGGTGCAGTGGTGGCGTGCGTGGAGGATCCTGGCAAGGATGGTGTGGGCAGAGAGGGGGGTGGAAGCTCTCACACACCTGGAGCTTTGCCAGGAGCTGCCTGTGTGAACATACAGCTTATTTCTTGGTGCTTTTTTGTTCATTTCCTTCAAAGATCAGTTGTGCCACCTTCAGAGTTTTCCCAGAGTTTGTAGCTTTTACAAAAAGTTGCTGTTTAAGTTTTTGCACTCTTAAGACTAACCCAATTACATGTTGGTGCATGGAATTCGGAACAGAGGAAGATTTCCATAGTCAAATTTTTGTATCCTTTTTCTGCTGTGAAATTTTAGCCTGTGTTAATTCAGCAAGGGATTTGGATAATGTCTTTAATATTACCCTCTTTTGCTGTTTGTTTTGTGTGGGTTTTTTTTTTTTTTTTTTTGGTAGCAGAGCACAAGCCTGTTTGGTGGCTCACAGTGAGGGGTGCAAAGGCGGCAGAAGTACTCAGCACTTCCCACTGAATGTAAAGAAAGAAGTGTATGTAGTAATATTCAGTGAGCCCTGGATTTTTGGTTTGAAAGGGGAAAAAGGTGTTGTTATTACTCCCAGCCTGGCTTTGTATTCCTCGGTCTGAGCAGACAGTCTGTAACTGCTGACACGTCCCTGCATACCTCTGATGATGTTCCAGCTGTTGATATCTGTAGAAGCTGGAACTTCACTTCTGGGTTTCAGGTCTCACCCAGGATGCCTGAGCTGTGCATGAGGCTTGGGAGAGTCGCTGGCTCTGCTTCTCTGCTCAGAGTAAGCAAATTGGCGGGGGGGGGGAAAAAGTCTAACATCTTTCCTTTTACATAATCTGAGGTATCACTGTTAACAGAATTTTCCAATCAGAAATCGTGGTACTAGCTGACAGCATACCTTTAATCTTTAATTTGCATTTACAAGTTTGGGTTTCTTTCGCCCTTCCATCAGTTGACATGCAGCAGTAGATTTTCCTGATTAATGGTTTACCTGTGCCTCCAGGTGCCAACAAAAATCTACATTGCAGAAGGTTCCCAAGTACTTCTGAGTGCAGGTGAGGAAATCTTGATAAAATTCAGCCTCTTGTACAGGGCGTGTTTCTGACCTGTGACTTTTTTCTGGTTTTGCGGAGTGGGGGTGTTTTCAAGAGCAGACTTCAGTACAATAAACAGAAAAGACTGGGTTTGAAGTGATTGTATTTTTTATTTTCAGTCTCTTTCAATCCTGCTTGGGGGGAGAAGGGGGTGTGGAGAATGAAGAGTTTGATTATGGTGTGGGTTACACAGGTGGCTGGAGTGTGATGTAAGGTTGTAATCCTTCCCTTTTCCCTGCAGCAGGGATCACCGTACCTGCAGCAGCCCTAGGTCAGAGAGTATTACCTGAATAATTCAGCGTTTTGAACTGGGTGAATTAGAAGGTTCCTATAAGGCTGGCAGGGGGGCGTTGAGATTTCTTGCAGCTACAATATCATTCAGTACATTGAGAGAGACAGAGGAAGGAAACAAGAGGGAGAGAAAGCGGGCTTTTAAATGGGCTGGAAACACAGAGATAAGTCCTCCCTCCCTCCCCAGGCCCCACTGGGCTCTGCCCTGAAGTCAATCCGCCTCCACGCCGCTCCACGGTTAACCTGCGCACGCAGGCGTCTGCTGGGAAAAATTGCTCCTTTGCTCCCTCCCCACCTCCTCAGAGAAATTTCATTCATAGTCAGGATGTCCGATCAGTTGATTTATAGCGTGTGGGGTATTTTTTTAATTTTTTTTTTTTTTTTTGTTCCTTCTCTCAGCTTCTCCTACTAAAAAGCCAGCTGAGTTCAGTTCTCCCCAAAGCAGGGGGAACATTTTCTGTCAGTTTGATTGATCTGTGAATAACTTTGATGTTCTAAGACATAACGTTAATAGAGTTTGTGGCGTAAAGTCGCATGAAGAAAATCTAAAAATAAAGAACAGCTTGATGAACGTCCGCAGCCTAAAAAGAGCTCAGCTTGTGCAGTGGCCAGAGACCGGCAGTATTTGGAGAGGAGCTTTCTAAAACGGGGAGCTGGAAATTGCCATTCCTGGAACTGGGATTGAATTGTCTTCAAAGCAGTTTTCTTTTAATCGAAACCAAGTCGGAGGATTTCTGCCTGCGAATGTGGCTGTTGGCCGTGGAGCTGGTGCTGCATGGCTGGCAGTGCCTGGGCTCCGTGGGGGACAGCTGGAAGAGAGGGCCGGAGGGCTCCAGACCTGCTCACCACCCCTTGATGCCAGGCAGAGTAACCCGAATATTTGAATGTTATAGTACTCTTGACTGATACCCCAGGATTTTTCTTGTGGTGTTTTCTGTTGCTATTAGGCATTGTCGCAGTGCATTAATAATGGTAACTCTTGGTCAAAGAGAAACCCCACCGTCTTGGGGAGCAGGATCAGGACCTGATTCCTGGAGTTGTGTGAGAACCCCCTCTTCCCACTCCCCTGTCTGCAGGGGCCAGAGCAGACAGCAGCCATAGCCAGGGCAGGCCGCAGCCATGGCCGGGGCAGGCCGCAGTCAGCGGTGCACACGCAGTCTGGCCCGCTGCCTGAGGAGACCTGTCAGCCGCTGTACTCTTCTGGGTGACAGGGGACGCATACTACATTGAATTAATGCAGAATAGTGGTATTTCTCTGAGGAACAAGCCAAGGTTTTGGTGTTTGGCCCGGAGCTGGGAAGCTGGGGAGAGCTCCTGCTAGCTGTGAAGCCCTGCCCCTCTGAGGAGGGACAGGCGTGGCGGTGCTGCTCGGTTGCCTCTGGGTGACTGACACCCACGCACCAGAGACCAGAAACCTCCTCTTCTCCTTTCCTCCTCCCTCCACACCTGCGGTAGGATCGCACACAGCCTCCTGCAGGCTGAGGGAACCGTCTGAGCCATTCCTGTTTATTAACAATATTCCCAATGCAGTTGGAGCCCTTCTTCCTGAAGTGCTTGGAAGCACTGCACAAATGTGGGTGCTAGCTGTGAAATTTTGGGTGGGGGACCCTCCCCAATCTGGCTGTGTGTCCCCGCATCAGTCCCTCATGGGAGGCGGAGGGGTACCGTATGCTGTGGCCATGCTGGCGGCAGCGAGGGCTTGGTATTGCCAACTGGCAGCTTCAGTCCATGAATCCTCCGCTCCAGACAGCTCTGGCTGAAAGCTATCAGGAAGAGGAAGGCCTTTTATTGATGTTTTTTCTTCTTTTAATTTTTTTTGTTGTTTTCGTTTTTGGATATAAACTGTCCAGGAGTAGTTGTCCTGTGTTGGCAGTAGGGAAACGAAGGTTTTTTAAAGACGTGCTAGGTTTATGTTTTGCTGGGACCACATGTTGGAAAGGTTCATGACCTGATGACTTGAGCTACCACTTTCTGTCATTCCTTGCTGACCCTCCCCTGTGTTTATATGGTTTTGTGAACAGCTGGGCAAAAAGCAAGAAGAAAAAAAACAAACATCCAGGACTGGAAGAACTCTTCAGATCAGGTAGAAATGAATGTGTTTGGAAACTAGATGTGTTTTTATTTAAAACAAAACAACCACAGTTTATCTAGAGGATTTCTTTTCTTTAACAGGTGAGACAGATTGGGTGTTGGTGACTTGTAAGACTGGTAAGGAATCATACCTTGTGACCACTGTTTTCAGTTTTTATGATACTGTTGTAATAGTATTATGATAGGAAATGTCCTCCATATCCTTCCTTTCCCAAGGACCCCCATTCTCCAAATGAGCTGTATATGAAAGGAGGTCTGTGACTCACATGCATCCCCAACCAGTTTGTGATTTCATGTTTAATGATACCGTCTGGGTAGGGAAGCTCAGTCCTTGGTAGCCACTTCAAGCCTGACTTGGGAGAGCGCTGGGTCGAGGTTGTTACCATGGCATGGTGGTTCTGGCCCACATGAGTTGGGTGGAGCAGAAAAAAGTGTCAGATCCTTTTCCTAAAAGAAAGTTGATAATTTTATTCTTATTGGCCTCATCGTCAGAGACTTTGTGGTATGTCAGCTGGAACAGAGGATGGTTCCCTGCTGAGCACTAGATGTTTGATGACTCTTATACCAAAACTAAGGCAGATGGGTCTGAAGAAGTTTGCTCGCTGTTTCTTCTGTCTCTGAATTTATTGTTCACCAGAGTTAAATTCATACAAATGCATAAATTGCAGATGGAGAAGTAATAGAGGAAATGCATCATTAGAATATGTGCAACTGAATTCAAGAAGGAGTTAAGCCATTAAGTGGAAAAGATACTAAATGTTCAAGAGCTTTTTGTGGGAGAGAAGAACCTTAGATATTTCACTATTTGAGTGATAAGGACAGGGAGATTTGTGGCTTGCTGTGCAGCCATTTAATAGTAGGCTGGGATATCGATCTAGTATTGTATCGCGTTTTCTTAAGATATAGGATAATAATGGTGCATTATCTTTCACTTTGGGAAATAATGACTTAAAAGGTATGTGAGCAAAGAGGCTGTAGACTGTAGGAATAAAATGAAATGGAAGTTGGATGAAACTGGCTGGAAGAGATGCTGGAATTTAAAAGAGCTACTGCAAAGCAGGTGTTGGCACTTTTTCAGTGAGGGTGTGCCACCCTGTAGCCTTTTTTTTCTTAAATTAGAGGTTGCGCGTGCCAGTAGAAATTGAGTGGAAGCTGAGAGCTGCTGACTTTTGCAGAGTCCTTGGGATGCTACGAGGTCCGGATTTGGGCATCGGCTGGGCTGTTTGGGGTCTCTCCAGGGAGCCTTGCACTGCACACTGCTGGCTTCGGTTGTGCCAAACTCTGTGGTATTCTAGGGAATAACTGACTGTTACGGATTAGTCTTCGTGAAGTGGATGTGCCATGTATGATGTCTTTGGCTGTTACTAACATGATCTAAATATTATGCCTGTCCTATTTCAGATAAGACATTACTAAGGAAGACTGTGAAAACGTTGTGCATTGACTCCAGGGTACTTTGAGCCCTCTTAGAGTAACATCAGTCATCCACCATGATGGCATTTATCAGAATGTATTTCTGGTGTGGTAAACAAGTTATGGGAGATCAGTTATTAGCACTTTGTAAATCCCAAGGACAGCTGAACAAAGCCTTTTATAGTCTATCATAAAATAGTCTTCTGTTCACAAAAATATGAAAATTATTGTTTTGCTTGTAGACTTCCTTATTAAAAACAAAGTTTCTGGTTTGGTAAATGTCATTATTATTTTAATCAGATTAAGCTTCCCTTACAGTTTTTGCAATCTACTCTTAAGAAAAAGGCACCTTTATTAAGTATTCTTTCGTAATACTTTCTTAATCTTCATGGCCCAGAGCACCACTGGGGAGGAACAAGAGAAGGGAGTTAAAAGTAGACACTTTCTCCTGACTGTTACATTTTTTCTTTTTAAAAACTTTTAATGAGAAGCCTTCAATTTTCAATAGCAAAGCGGGTCTTTAATTTTCCTGCATTTGGTTCTCCTGGCCGAAGTGTGCCATTAAAGAATAATGAACATTCATGGCATTCTGTGTATTTTTAAGTGCAAAGAAATGGTTGGAGTCAGGGATAGTATGATTGTAATGCTTGGTCTCGCTTTGTAGGTGGACATGCATTTGAAAATACAAAGTCTGAACTATACATACAGCTTTCTTGTTTCAGCTGGCAGTCCCTTTGGAGGGGCACTTGTCCTTTCTCTTTTACTTTGTTTGCCTCTGCCTGCAGGCAGCATGTATTAAAAATAATAAATACTTCCACTAATGCCTGGTGGGACAGCTTAGTAGTTTGGGCGTCAGATTTAGAAATATCTAGTGTTTTCAAAACTTAGAGCTCCAACACCTCTCAGGGTCTGGCTCCTTCTCAATACTGGCATTATTGTTTTGTTAGGTTGGGATTTCTCCTGCAGGACATGAGTCCTGATCAGTCCAGGAGCTTTCAACAATGGATTTCAAAGCATTTTTAAGGCTTGTGGTAATGTTGGCCAGGCTTTCTTCACTGGAACGAACGCACCATTTCTGTGCTTCACGGCTTAGGAGATGGTAAGGAAGATGCCTACGCAGCAGCTCTAGGCTTCCTGCCATCTAATTTTACAGCAGCTCGAAAAGCAAACATTCAGTAGAAACAAATGAATTGAACTCAGCCAGCCGGGGAATTGGCTACCAAAAAAAAAGAAAAAAAAAAAAAAAAAAAAAGGAGGGAAAAAGCTCCTCCCTTGCGTTCTTGCCTTTTGAGAGGGTTGCCAAGGAAAAAGCTGGAAGTTACAGATGTTTTTAGCAGGAGGACAGGAGGAAGAACAAGGACAAGGACTGTCAGGAGAGTTCTATCCCTTGTAAAGCAAGACCTGGAGAGGTGAAAGGCTTTTCCTGTCCATAGAGTGGTCCCTGAAGGTTCTGGGAAGAGAGGACAAGGTGGTGCTGGAGCACAGGAGTTGGCTGGGCAGCCCAGGGCTGTTCCAGCTCCATTGGCTGGTCTGGTAGTGACAAATGCATAACTCAGTTGCAGGTAACTGGTGGTTCTCCCACTGTGTTTTTAATAACGTGCATCACTTCTGTTCTGGATCACTTCCTCTCTGCACCTGGTGCTGGTCCTCCCCACAGGCGGCATAGGGGAGAGGCAAGGGAGGTGCTGCATATAGGTAAAGGTTATGTCCATGGAGGGTTTGGGGATGAGGAGGAGTGTTAATGGTCAGCTTCTGTAGATCAGCTGCTGTAATTGGTGCGGGGATACTCTGTGGGGAGTGTCCATCTTACATGATACCTGCAAGAAGCAGAATTTAAAAAAAAAAAAAAAAAAAAAAAGAAAAAAGCACAGATTTTGGTATTAGTCCTGTGTCAATAAATCACACATCATATCAAGTTTCAAATATTGATGATTATTTTCTTTGACTGTCTCTTGGTGATCAGTTGCAGAAGTTGAGACAGAGACAGAAGAGTGGAACCGCCAAGAATTTCTTTTTTATCTTCCTTTTCCTCCACTGAGAAAGCTAATTGAATCTCTTTCTGAACCACTTAATTCACTGCCTGTCATGCTCTTCTCTCTCAGTGTAAACTTCCTTGGGGCTATCGCCATAGTCCCAGCAGAGGAGGAAATTAGGGTCTCTAACAGAAATAACCTACAGCTTACATAGCATAAACAAATCTTGGAAAGCAAACACTGACAGGTTGGGGAAAAATGTTTTAAAAAAAAGAAAAGTAATAAAAAATGAAAAGATTAAATGCAAACACAGTGCCCTGCAGTGTTTAAAACACTTCCTTATAGTCTGTCAAGCTACATGTTCAGGACCTTTGATCAGGATGGGGGTTGTTTATTTCCTGCACAAACTAGCTTCTACATTGATCAATGTATTGTTGATATAGTGATGGTATTCCCTTTACTTGTCTCTTTAAAAGGCCTCGGACTTGACAACAATATTGTGAGCACTAACATGGGTATCTGAGTTGTGGAGAAAATGCAGAGAAACAAGAGGCCAGGGCTGATAATGACTTGATCCCCTATTTAAGGGAAGAATGCTTGGAGGGGTTTCTGTGGAAAGAAGCACTATGAGGTGAAGGTTGTTCATACTTTCGAAGAGACCTTTTGGGAACCATTGGCCTAAAAAACCAAGCACTTTCCTTACAGTTACTGTACTAGGAAGACCTGCTGCAGGACTCCTCCTGCGATGAGAGTCCTTCCTGACAGGTCATACCCTGTGGAAAGGGGAAGATATTAATACTTTCCTGCATTTAAAAAAACCCTGAATAATATAATACATAAAAATGAACTATTTGCCTTAAAATTTTTCTGCATTATTTGACCAGAACTAAGTGTTTTCTGCAGGGTGGACCCGAATGCAAAGTTATGCAAAGAATAACCTTAGCTTTGTATGCACAGTAATGGGATCTAAAATAACTATTATGAGAAAGGAAAACTCGCTTAGCTGGAAAGTGAAGGATTATTTACTCTTTGTCCCAGCTGTTTTAAGTCTGAGGCATCAGGCTCAAAATGACCTGATGGAGATCTGTGATGAAGCTGTGCAGTTTGCTGCCACTGGAGCTCGTGGATGCCAGAAGTTTTTGTGCCAACAGACAGCATCTGTATAAATTCATGGAAGAGAAATCCATCAAATGCTCTTAAAAAGAGAGAAATCCCCTCTGATTCCTGAAATATGGGAGCTGCAAATGGCTACATTCCTGTGTAGAGTTATTACAATGTATTTTGCCTGTTTTGAGTCGTCCATACACATCTGTTTCCGGCCACTATTGGGCAGGATATTGGGCTAGGGAAACCTTTGGCCTGACCTCTGTGAGTCATTCCTCTGACTTGTGGAGCAAAGGTTAACTGCAAACCACACTTCAGGAGTCTCTGATCTCCACTCATTTTAAGCAGAGCGCTAATTCAATAATATTATGGTTATTTGGGCTACGACTGGGTGGGATGAATTCGGTTTTCCTTCTCAGCCCATGTGTTTCCTTTGTCATGTGAAGTTCCTTTCTATCTCTGTGAAGCACCCTGTAAAATGGGAATAATGCCTCTTTTCTGCGTGTGTGCGTTGTTTTGCCAAAATGAAACAACCCCCCGCAATGTATTTGAGCTCTGCTTTGGGAGTAGTGGGCATTAAGTATCATTAATAATATCCCACCAACAGGAGTAGGAGGTGAAACCTCCTCGTCCATCCTCTTCCCTGAAACGAGTGATGCAGCGTAGGAGCCTCCTGTTTGCAGAGAGGGCAAGCTGTTATCTGTTAATATGGCAGCATTTCGCCAAATGATTAGGCTGTCAGAATTATAGCAATTTGAACACGCTGAGCAAGCTTTTATGTACACAGGAACAAGATGCCGGCGTTAGATTACTGAAGAGGAATAACATGCGCTGGAGATTGACAAGTGCTTGGCAAGCCCACGTTCCTGGGGCTCATCAGACATTCACGGCTCCTATGCGATGCTGGTGAAGAGCATACTCAAGTGGCTGTATCATGGTCCGGGTGACATCTGGTGACACACAGTTAGGCCTGTTGTGTTTTTCTGGGATGAATTCATTTTCACAATATTTGAAAGGAATCCATTTATGCAGAGTGGAAATATTCTGGCATATGCAAGTGACTTACAAGACTAATATTTTTGGTCCATCTTGTATTTGGTGACGAAAGTGTAATTAGCTACACTGAGCCACGTGCTATTTTATGGAGTGGTTTTCTGGATTTCTGTGCTTCCTGCTGGCTCTGCTCCCTCGTGATGCAGGTAGCTACAACTGTTGGGATGAGGAGGAGGGAGCACAGGTACATTTGGCACTTTACTGTGGAGCTGGGGCTCCTACAGAAATGTGTCTGCTGGCAAAAGCTGCCTTTTCGCTCCCTGTAGCAGCTGGAGGGTTTACATTGCACTAAACAGAGGCTTGGACACTAAGTGGTTTTTGATCCTCTGATATGCTCTGCTTTGGTAGTAGAGTATATTATTGTTTCTCTACCAAGTTAGCTGCTCGTTCTGCTATGGTGTTGCTGTACATACGTGTTGGGAATTGGGTGGGTTACGTGTCTTTTTTCCTCGACCTCTCAGAAGATGACTGTGGGCTGGGTTCAGCATTGCATCTGAGCTGAACTCGCATTTAGAATGGGGTCTAGCCCCTGCTGGGAGTTCATCTTTAACTTGTTCTTCAGCTGTCTTCGACAGAGGTTTACAGAAATTAGGATTTCATTGTATAGAAAATGTTGTTGTGTTAAAAATCAAACTGCAAACAGCACATTTTGCTCTTTGAGCACTGCTCTCCCTGACAGACATCAGAGTTTCTGTGGAGAGCAGATGCGGGGAAAAGTGTATTTGAAATAAAAATCCAATTTTTCCTGAAAAGATGCTTTTAAAGGAAAATTCTTGACTAGGTCTATTGAAAAACCCCCTTTCAGAATTCTTCATGCAACGGAAGCCCTGAAAGCCCTCCATAGTTTACCAAGGTGTAATGCAGAACCATATGGTGGACCAGCACCCGTCCACAAGATGCTCTTGAGCTAGGGAATTGCTTGGTGCTGGGCATGCCGGCTTCACGCTGGATCAGCAGCAAAGTATGACCCTTATTGCAACATCTCTACTTGTAAATAAGAAGAACAAGCTTGAAGATGTGTTAGCCTGCTGCCTGATGCAGATTTGGCCCACAGCAGCTAGCGCTCTTATGTATCCCATGGGCCATTCCCTATAGGCCCTGGGGCAACAGCATCAAGGCCAAATCCCTGCTCATGACTTTGCACTCTGGGGCTCTCCTGCAGCCTTCTCCAGGGCATGAAGGTGCCTCTCTGCTGAGCGATAGCAATACAGCTCTTGGGTTGTTTCAAACTTCAGATCCAAAACCCGTGTGCCAGTTAGTAGTTATGTCCTAGCGCTTCATATGGGGCTAAAGTATTATGGAGCTGGACATGTGCCACGTGATGTGGGGCTGGGCGAGTGGTCCTTGGCCCTGTTTTATTGATTGGTAGTGTGTAACCTGTGTGCCTCTAATAACATTAATGGAGAAAAACTTACAGAGTAAACTAATGCAAAAATGTGTGGTCCTTGGAGTAGGTGAGATGTGAGTTGTACCAGGAGTACAGTAAAGCAAATCCACTTCGACGTTTTGTCCTACTCTCCGTAGGAGCAGCCTGAGGCTGCTGATGTGAAACACACGTTTAGCAGCTTGGGTAGGGGTAAATCTGCTTTCTGTAGTCATAGTCACACCCAAGTGCTAACAACTGTTTTGCTGAGAGGGGTCTTTGTGTGTCCAGCTGTTGAGAACAGGATGAACAAGGGGTAAAAATGCTAAAATATGGTTTCCAAATGTTCTTATGGAGGTTGTGCCTCTGAGTCTTAACGCATGCTCTGGCTTGGGCTCCGTTTAGGAGTTGCCCCTCGGAGGCAGGCTGGCAGGGCTGGGGTGTAGCTTGGATGTCCCAGGGCAAGCTCACTTCAGGTTAGCCTAATTCAGCATGCCAGGTGAAGAAATGCCGTGAAACTCAATTTTTACTGTTTGCTTCTGTATCTTTGGGAGAAAGTTCTGTCTCACTTTGTAATTACTGCCTGGTTGTAGTCTTCCAGCGTGTTGATTCTTGGACGTAAAACCTCATTTTTTTTGCAGTACAGTACTGTTATGATTAAAAAAAAAAAAGCCTTTTCAACTTCCAAAGTGCCTATCACAAGGTAAGGATAAAAAAAGTTTCTCATTGTTAAAATGGGCATTTTGAGAGTGCCATCAAGGCATTTTGGAGAATAGAGGTATTTTATTTTTAATGAGAAGAACTAAAGAATAAAAAATGGTAGCCTTGGAGAATTGCAGATCAAAGGTTTCTTCATTGTAAAACAAATGAAAGGTCTCAGTCCTAGAAGTGATGAATAAATTGATAAATTTTTAATAGGAAGAATAGGCTATAAATGGTAATTTAATTCTCTGGGGGAGAGAATCATTTAAGCACTGTTTAAAAAGTCCAGATTTTTTTTTTGTGTGTGAAGATCATAATGATAACGAAGGGGACGACTGGGAAAGCTCGTGGTTCGGCCAAGGCTGTTGTGCACAGCGCTGCTTGCACTTGCCGCAGTGCTGATGTCCTTCCCAGCACGTGTTCCAGCATGGAGGCAGTTGCCTGCCTGCTTCATGCAGTAGCCTGGTTGTGCCCTTTCCCTGGAAGCCAGATGCATCTGGGGACTTTCAGCCTTTGGAGGAAAAACTGTGAATGCTTAAAAGAGAGTCCAGACCATGACTATGTTCACAGCCCCCCTGTCCCTTGGCTTTGCAAGAGGCAAAGCACAGGGCAAGGGTGGTGGGGACTGTGGTCCCCTGTCCCAAACTACCCCTCTGCTTAGTGCCGGGGATATGGGGCTGAAAATGGGCCCTGATGGAAGGAGAAGATTGCCCATGAGTGCTGGTGGTGGTGGGTCAGACCAGGGCAGTACAGGGCAGGCAGGGGGCTGGGGTGGGAAGGGCAGAGACAGGAGAGGAGTGTGGCCTTCATTGCGGCGGCAGCAGCATTAACGAGCATAAGCTGGGGAAGGGGCCTATAATGGCATTCACCTAGGGCAGCTCGCAGCTACCAGGCAGACAGGCTGATGGGTGCTGCCAAATTTGCATAATAACACCACTAATAAAGGCCTCGGGGTCCCTGCCGGCTCCTACATCGCTCGCTGCGTGCCATCGTGGCGTTGGGCTCCTCCTCCTCTATGTAGCTGTGACCCACTTTTCATACTCAAAACCCGATTTTATTTGTCAGTCGTGGGGCAGCCTGGCCTGGCAATGCCAGGAAACCTTGTCAGCTCCTATAAGGTGTCCCCGTCTGCCGCAGCATGGCCAGTGGCTGGCCACAATCCACTGCCATGCCCCTGCCTGAGCTGTGCCCCAGTGGATCATCTGCTTCCCTGTTTGTGTCTTCCAGCAATGCTGTCACGCTCGCTAACTCATCCCACTTGTTCCCTTTCTCTTGGCAGAGTTTTTAAAGTTAAAATAAAGAAAAAAAAAGAGGAAAATGAGAAAATCTTTGCCTCTTGCTTGATATTAATTCCCTGATACTAATTTTTATTTATTTTTCCATCACCCATCAATTTTCTCCCCTTGCTTTCACATCGCTCCTCTCACAAGCCCCATGGGCGGAGAAAATCCATCGCAGGCATGGTCTGTGGAGGTGGGCTGGCTTCGCAGACCCAGGTGGCCCAGCCATGCCTTGTGCCCCCGGGTAGCAGCTATTTTGGAGAGAAGAATGTGCTACTGCTCGCACTTGTCATTGAATTCTGACTTCTTGCTGACCTTACAGCAATGCAGGAAGCAAAATTAGTTGTATTTGCAAGGTTCAGAACAGGATTGAGCTGTTTTGCAGGTGGCTGTGTCTCTACCACAGATGAGTATCTTTATATATGATTTTTTAAACTAAAAAAAAAGAATAAAAAGTCCACTTTGACTTTAAAAAAAAAGGTCTCTAAGAAAAGCTAATGTTTTTGTCCACTGTTACATTCTCAAATCAGTTTATACTGAAAAGGCTTAAAAGGCATGATGGGACTTGTTAGTCATGGGCATAATTTTTTGGTCTGCTTTCTGCTTATTGGGAGTCAGAAATGTATGTCTGCATTCAGACCTTTGCTGTGTCACTGGATTCCTGATGATATGCCTAAGCTCTAACAGCTGGTCACGGTGGCAGAAAGCTCCAGACTGAGAAGCGGAGTTGGGCTTTCTAACTTTAACCCTGTGGGGACTGCAGATGGGCAGTGATAATGCTGCGAGAAATTTTAAGAGTTTTATTTGCAGCTTAAATAGTGGCACTGTCACCCCAGATAAGGAAAGCTCTGCCTATGAGTTTTCATCATTTAATTTCTTAGCCTGTATCAACTTCAGGTGGCAAATGGATCAGTCGATGTTATCACTAAGAGTGTAACTAATGTTGATCCCACTCTGCTGACAGTAATTTTATTTTTCAGCTTTGTGGAATTTTGGCAAAATGTGTATTTCAGGTGGATTCTCCCATCCCTTTTCAGTACTTGGGAGCTCTGCAGATTAACTTTGTACAGCTGATCCAAATGGCTGTTGTTAGCCTGAAATCAAACCTAAATCCTGAAGAAGGTTAAATGATAATAGTTAGAGGTTGCATTGGTACAAAAGGGGTTCACCTTGGGAAATCCATATCTATATCTGGCTCACTGTTCTCTTTAAGAGCTTATGGGTCTGATTCAGCTTCATGTTTATTTTGCAGCATTGCTTTGGGTAGAACTGCTGCTGGTTTTTCACTGATGTGTGAGATCAGAGCAATGGCTTGCGGTGTTTAACTCTTTGCACTCACGGCAACAACCTTCGGAAAGCTCTGTGAGCCCATTTTCAGCAAAGCGATATTTGCTGCATGTGTTTTTCCCCTGCCACTTTGGCAGGGCAGCAGTGGGGACTTGAACCTTAGGGGAGATGGCTGTGAACACTTAGGAGGAGTCCAGGCTTCTCCGTCTAGACGTTTTATCAAACACTCTTGTGTGAATCCACACATTTATGGAAATTTTATTCAGTTTTAACCCAGTGAAAGGTTTTGCTTTGGCAGAGAAATAAACCCTTTACATCTCGTCAGCCTGGGTGTTGCAACAGTGGTAATGCACGCAAACCTGAAAGTCGCATTGAGTCTGGCCGTGTTTTCCCCTCTCTCCTGTTTCTTAAACACCATCCCTAGAGGTGTTTAAGAAACGTCCAGATGTGGCACTTCAGGGCATGCTCTAGTGCCAGAGATTGTAGGTTGTTTGGTTGGACTCGATGATCTCAAAGGTCCTTTCCAACCATGAAGATTCTATGATTCTATGATTCTCCCAGTAGCCTGGCCAAGAGAAAAGTGCAGAGGGAACCAGCACGGAGAGTGTTGAAAGCCTTCGTCCCATGTTATGTGAGGACATTATTATCTTGAATATATTTTAACTTGACTCTTCACACCCCCCCCCCCACTATTTTTAATTATTTTTAACATCTGTGTATTAAAAGAAAACTGTGTGTTGCCTGAAAGGATTCTTTGTCTGGCATTGTAGAAATACCTGAATTCAGATGAGTATGAATTTAATTTACCAGTCCTCAGATACTTGCCTTCTGTAACACTGAGCTCTAGTGACTTGCACCATTGTGTTTGCTGTGCTCACTCTTATCTTCCAGATTTGTGTGCGTCTAGATATTGCTTGTTCAGCTGTTGCTGTTCAGCTTAGCTCAGAGCTTTTCAAATTCTGGTTGCCTGTCCATGCTCCAGCCCTGTGCTCATAGCAGAGGCTCAGCTCCTGCAGTTTTTCCTCTACTTCTGAATCCAGAAGACTGGTGGATCTGCCTGTGCTGAATGGGTGTCATTGATGGCAAAACTGGTAACGTCACTTAGTTCCAACTCCCTTCTTCATTAGCAGTGGTGGCTAAGTAATAACTGTAGAATTGCACAGTCAATGCTGGACCGAGCACCACTTAGTGATGTGAAAGGCATTTTCAGAGTTGGCTGGAAGTTGAAGAGGCTTCCGTAGCCAACTCTGCTATACTGGCAAAAGGCTGCATGGTTTATTTGCTTTATTGTGGTATTGTTTTTAGTAACTTTACATGGGTTTAAAGCTTGGGAAATGGAGGAAATATAAAGAGAAATATAGGAAGTGTGACAGTCAATCAGATGGCATATGGAAATAAAGATTGACAGGAAAAGAGGTCATAGCCATCAACACTATTATAGCAATGTGCAGATAGGAATCCAGAATCCATGTTGCAAACCTGTTCCTTTGATTGGAAAAGGAGAATTTCTTGGCACAGCACTTCATGTGTTGGAAATATAAGGTACGTAAAAAGAAATGGTGTTTTCTTTTGGGTTTACTCTTCTATTGCCTAGCAAATATACAATATGATCACGTAAGACTTCTGTTCATTTAAAATGACACTTTATTATCAGTTTTATGACCTAAGTTTCCAAAACCAAATTCTTTATTTTGTATAACTGAAGTTAGCTCAAATTTGATATTCAGCCTTAACACAGTTGTTAAATTTGAATCTTTGTGCTTAATATTCAGAGAATCACCGAGTGGCTGGGGTGGGAAGGTACCTCTGGAGGTCGTCTAGTCTAAGCCCCTGCTCAGAGCAGGGTCAGCAACAGCAGGTTTCTCAGGGCCATGTCCAGTTGGGCTTTGAATATCTGCAAGGATGGGCACTCCATAACCTCTCTGGGCAACCTGTGCCAGCGCCTGACCACCCTCACGGTTGAAAAGTGACGTGGAACTTTTTTATGTTTAAAAAGAATTTCCTGTATTTCAGTTAGTGTGCATTGCCTTTTGGCTGTAATAATATTCCTCATGAGAATAGTTTGTATTCAGCCTTTTGTCAGATTAGATTGGTTCAGTTGTGCCTGTAACTTCTTGAAAAATTAGGATTTTTTAATAGGGAATGTGGCTGAATCAGGGTACAAGTAATTTTGTTTGCGGAAATTACAATGTGAAGTTAGGTCCTTAAAAACTAGTGTACATCATTGAATAAGAACTCTACCTACTTTTGTTTTTTCCTGTTTTTATATGTCAGGGAGTTGTTGATTTTGTTGATTTTTTTTTTTTTTTCTCCCCCCCTCCCTGCCAGCTTAAAGGTATATTTATGACAAAAGACTATTTTATCAGGGCTTTGTTGTAAGTTGTCTCTTCAGCGAATGTATTATGCCATAAAATTGAGTAGATACAAGATCAGATTTCTGATTTTTTAAGACCATCATAAAAAAACTTCTGTGGGGAAAAAAGAAATGCAGTAACAGCAGTAAGACCTGAAGCCTTTTTCCCTGCTTTCATCATCCTTAATTAACTTAAAATCGCACTGGACAATCCTCAAGTAATGTGCAAAAGTGGCATCTAATGGATGGAAATTATTAAGAAACTGTCAGCTGTCCTTTGGGACTATGCCTCAGTGCTTCTGTGTGCTTAAGGCTGCCAAAAATATCCCCAGTAATTCTCAAACTCTTTTGGCAGATGAAGGCAGAATGACTGGTTTTACAACAATCAAGATCAGATGGTGGCAGATCTATCATACACTCTTCTATATTAAGAAATACGTACACTGGGAAATAAGCCGTGATCATATGTTCCTTCTCTTTCCGTCGATTTGTCGCTAGTGAGTTAGTGTTAGCATTAGCGTCTTTAAAAGATGGAAGACAGTAGAAGTTCAAATCATTTGGTTGCTCTACGTGCTTTTTATTTCAAATATTCTTAATGCGGTTTCATTGCTGTCTTGGGGAAAAGAAAAAAGTTTAGTTTTCTCTTTCACCTGCTTAATAATGAGCAACTGTCAGACACACTTTGATACTTCTGTGGCTTAGAACATTGGTGGCCGCAGAGAAAAATACACCTTTTTCTGCTAAGTCTTTGTTTTTTCAATGAGAGATGAGCTAATACACTGTTGGCAAGAGATACTGCCTTTGTTCTGCTAAGATGTATCATTTTAGCTGTGGATGAGACTTTGAAAACAAAAGAATTTAATTTTTTGTCCCAACCAAGTGATCTGTATGAGAAACTGTGTTGACACCAGGGAGCATTTCTTCCGTGTTTGCAGGAACAGCCTTGTCTCTTTTTGTATTCGCCTGTTTCTTTTGAGAAAATCCTGCACCTTTTTTTGTTGTTGTGATTTTCTAGAGGGTTTTGTTCTTAGAAACTACTCTACAATTTTTCTTATGGTTACCTGTATCTTCAGGCTGTTTCCCGTCCACCAGGAGCAATTGCAAAGTTACGTCTGGATAAACTCTAAGTAAGCCGTATATATCCCTGTAAAATAGTATTTCCATTCATGCTGGAAATGCAAAACCTCCTCTTTTCAGGGTGTGCACTCACTCTTGCTGGAGTTCGCTACCATCACAGTGATGTGAGTCATCTCCTATTTAAAGATGTAATTTGACCGGCTGAAATGGACAGTAATATCTACATACAACCTTAATTCAGGAGGACCCTTATTCTCCTCCCGTGTCTTCAGCCAAACTCCGTCTCCATTCAGGCGTCCTCTAGCCCAAGATAAATGAATTGGTTCAGGTCTGAAAAGAGATGGTGTACGAGGGGACATCCTAGTCTCAGTTCCTTTAGATAGTTTGTTCTAGTGTTACAGTTCAAAGCTTGACTTTTTGCATATCAGTCATGTTTACAAGTCTACATAGAAGTGAATAAAAGGATTCCAAAATTCCTTTTCCTTTTGGATGGCGCTGTGTAATATAAGCTATAATTACTTTCCTCTGAGATAAAGAACCCAGGTCTGGATTCAGGAAACGGGGATGCTGCAAGAACCCAGGCAGTTGATGGTTTATAATAATTATTCAGGAGTCTGTTGATGGGAATGCCTGCCCTGACATTCCCAGCATCTGGCCTCTGTCAGATTGAGAGGGAATCTCCATCTTTTTTGTTCTTTTTTTTTTTTTTTTTTTTTTTTCCCCTCTTGTCCGGAGGATACCCGCAGGAGGACCACCTCCCTGGCTCTCGGCCGAACCCCAGAGCGGTGCTGCTTTCCTCTCGGTTCCCCCACGCGGTTTGCAAGCCTTTGCTCTGCCATCTCCTTAGCAACTCGGAGCACACCAGCAGCACAGAGCCACGCAGCCCCCGGGGGCCGCAGCTCTCTATTTATAGGCAGTCGAGCCTGGATGAAAATTTCCAGAGAGCTTTAGTAAGGCCTCTACAGAAACAAAAAACTTACAGGTCCTGCTAGAGGATCTGGCTTGGTGCCGTATCTCAAAGCCCTGCCCTTCGCAGGATGCTCAACCTTTGCAGTAAAACACATTCACTCCGATACATAGCAAGGATTTGCTGTTTACATAGCTGCTAATTAACCTTTCAAGAACCATCTTCTCTGTAACCCAGGTTAGGAAGTGAAATGCAGGTGCAAAAACAACAGCCTGGGGTAATATCGTGTTGTAACAGGCAAAGTCTCAAGGATGATGCCATATCTGTGGTGTTTTTTATTGCAGGGATATGGCTTAGTGAAATCTTAGAAAACAGGAGAGGAAAATATTTTTTCTGAGCTTTGTGGTTAGTTTTTTTTTTTAATTATGTTTCTTCAGGCTGAATTTTACATCAAAAACAAGATTTAATCACCGGTTATATTGCTTAGTGTTGCTTTGCAGAAGTTTATTGATTCAGCATTTCCCTTAGTCATGTGTCTGAGAAATGAAGTAAAGAATGTGTGATGGTGCTAAGAGCGACTCTGAGTGTTAAAGAAATAAATGATAATCCATTAAAACAGGGTGGATGATGACCCTGAGCCGGACACCTGTTTTCATGAACTCTTTATGTATACTGAGCTAAAACTATGAGGCACCCATGAAGGAATTTAGTATTTATTGTGAGATAATACCGCTTTTAGGTGAATCTGAGGAGCTTTTTGGAAATCCTAAAGTTACCATATCTAGCTCTCTGACGACTTTGTACTTCTTCCACCTAGGCAAAATCATAATTAAAGACTTCCATAGGGCAATGACTCTTTTTTTTCTTTTTTTTTTTTTTTTTTTTTTCTCTTTAATCCTTGTATCTTGACCTTGTGTACCAGTGTAGGAGAATTTTGTGTGCCGATCCTAGGGCTTCCCTCCCAGATTTCCCTCATACACTGCATTCCCTGCCAATGACGCCTGGTGGGAAAAGCCTTGGAGGAAATGTCATTCTGCTTTTAAAATACTCTTTGGTGTCTCAGAGTCATCACTGGAATTGTTCTCCTGGACACCATGGTGAGAAAATCATGTCTGTCTTAGACTGGAGGAGCAAGGGGAGTCCAAAGCAACATTTAACCTACTCCAGTTGATAGGAATGTGGGAATTACATGCATTTGTGTGTGCTTGTGGGGGGAGAAGGAGCCTCTACGTGCAAGGAGAACATGGGAAGGTGAAGACACGCACTGTATAGGCAGGCTGATTGACAGCCCAGCTGGTGCAGATCAGTAATTGGAAATTCATTGCACATAAATCTTCTAGTACTTATCGTGAGACATGGGAAGGAGAATATCTGAGCTCTGAAGTGCTTAACTCTTTCAGGTCCATCTGGGAAGATATTCAGCTTTCAAAGTAGCGAGGCTGTTCAAGTATTCCTCTTTAAAGACTTCATTTTTTTTGTTGTAGCGAGAAGAATGCTGGTGGAGGAAAAAGCCACCATGTGCTCCAAGTGATGGCATTTAGGTGAACAGCCTTAAATATTCAATGTTTATTTCTTTTACAGTGCAGCTTCAGATTGTCTTGGAAAATTCATCTTTGTATTTGGTGGTGAACACATTTTTGCCTTTACAAAACGCATCTTGCACATGTTGCCTGCCAATTTCATGTCTGATTTACCTGATTTGTGTCTCCACATTGGTGGGCTTATTGTATGTTTGTCCATGTGCCAGCAGACTCTGCAACTGTATTTTAAGAGGTCTGTTCATGTCTAAATATTTATGTTCTTTTCCATGAGGCTGAGACTGATTGTATGTGCTAGCAACTTTTGTCCCTGCGCCCCCCTTCTTCCCCCAGTCCAAGTGTGTTTTTGGTACATTTTCCTCCTCACTTGATTTCAACACTCCGATGGTTTCCACTATGCAGTTTTGAATGTATAATTGGTTTCTGGTGACCACATTCTTTCTCATTTATTTTGGTCTGCCTCTGTTCTGTTACACACATATTTGTCTCTCCATTAATGTCAATGTGAATTACAGATGAAAAGCTAAGTGTAGATAAATTAGTAACCACGCAAAACGGAAGGCGGCATTTAACTTTCTGAATTATTTGTGTGGGCACAGGACAGCTAATGAATACCTGAGGATCTGAACAAACGAGCAGTGCCAGGACGCAGGGCGCTGCTGTCGATGTGGTTCGCAGTGCGGTGGCTGGGGAAGGTGGGGGGCTGTATGGGGCACAGTATGTGCAACTGTACTGGGTTTTAACACCCACTCTTCTGGCAAGTGCTGTGAGTAGATGGAAGTGCTGGTTGTGGTTTTGGAGCCAAAAATCATGCTTGCCTTTAAGGGAGCAGTTGTCTATGTACAATAAATAGAAGACTGAATAGTCTGCATCTCGGTCCATAATGTACTGAGACTTCTCTCGACCCTTAAAATGGTGTAGAACAGTCCAGAATGGTGTTTCTTGCTGTAAAATTACAGTGCTTGGATGAAAGCCTTCCTTCAAGATGGGCCATGTTCTCTGCTTCACTGCCTGTGGTAACACTTTATTCATTTATGTCAGGAGAAAACCTTTTGTCTTCAGCTGAACAACTTCTGCTTTGCTTGCGGTGCCCTGCAGAAGCATTACAAGAGGTTTCCTTAAAGGGAAGCACTTGGCTATTTTCTAAGCTCACTTTCAAAGTACTCTGAATTAATTATAAATGAGTAAAGCCGTCTGGCTCTTGATTACACAATTGCCTATCCTGGATTCCCTGTAATGAAATGTAAGCTGGCCCAATCGTAGTAAAATGGGAGGTGCTTTTTTTTTCCCCTCTCTATCTTATGATCTGAGCTATTCTCAGATCTACTGTCCTGATTTCTTTCAGGCTGCGATTCTGTCAGCTTTACATTTCCTCCCCTCTCTCCCTGCTACCCTATTTTTATTAGGCTCTTCTTTTGGCTGCACTTACGCCCATATCCTGTTATAATTTCCATTGAAAGTAGTTAACATGCATTGATACAGTGCCTTTTGCGCTGAACTAACCCAATGCATTTTATTTATTTAAAGGATTCTAAGTGCCTGTAGTGTCTAAGTGTTTGACAAACACATAAAAATACACAGAAGTCAAGCACTTAGCTGCCCTGAGAGGATGGGTTCCCCTCTGTCTCTGCCAGGAACATCCATAAACCCAATTACTCATGTAGCATGTAGTTTAGTAACAATTAAACTCAAGTCTGTGCTTTCTATATGGTGAACCCTGATCTCTCATCTCCATCGTTCGCCACAATGTGAACCTCACAGGATATGCTGCATATTATCCCATTACTCTGTCTTTTTCTGCCCTCGTTTTTGTGTAGTGCTGGATATTGTGGGCAGCAGTTCTCACTTTTGTCACATTTTCACTGGGTTTTACTGTCTTCAGATGGGGTGGGAGGTGGCTCGGTGCAAATGCTCTGACATTTTTATTCCGTGTAAAAGAGCAGGAGCAGTGTTAAGGAGCTAAAAAGACTTGGCTTGGACTGTAATAGCAGTGTATAAGCTAAAGACCCCATACTGAGTTTTGGAGTATAGGCCATTGAGCCCTAGTGCACTCGAGCCATGGCACATGTGGTGGAGGTGGTGCTGCTCCTTGCTCTGTCCATTCAGGCTGTCCTGTAGCAGATATCTGAGCCCTGCTCTTGGCCTTTCCACTTGCTGAGAAAGGGTGGGTTCAAAATGGCTTAGGACAACAGTAACCATCCTTCCCAAGATGCAACAAGGGCAACATAAATTTATCCACCCTGCTCTTCTCCTTTCTTCCTTGTGCTGGTTTAGGGAGTTAAATGTGTGCTAGGGAAATGGATGAAGCTACAGATTTTCATCTCTTCTTATAACAGTAATATATTATTGTCTAAGGATAATGGATTCTCTTGGGCTTTGGTTTTATACCTTTGCTGGAGACAGTAAGCCAACAGTATAGAGGTCATGCAGGTTTTTGGCTCGGGGTTGCCTTGAGGAGTAGACTGTACCCGCTGAGTTACCATCCACCCTGCCTGTGGGATTTGGAGCCCGTGTTGACAAATGCTGTCTAGTCCCATAATTACCGCAGAGCTGATACCTATCTATTAGTATGCAAAACTTGGAGTCATCTCCATTGAAATTAATTTGGAAGGACATGCCTGATTCTTTATTATTTTGCCCTTTTACTGGACAGTTCCTCACTTCTACCAGTCCACCAAGATTAGACCATCCTAGTTGCCTTTTTCTGTCATTTTTTGGCATGCTCCCTTCCAGCTACCTTTGCCAGGACCTCTAGCCCTGAAGTTGCTTTTGTGGAGCATCCACAGCCTTCAGGGCTTGTTCCCACAGCTGGCGCTTGGCTTTGATAAAGTCATCAGCCCTGCCAGGTTTAACCTCCAGCAACCATGGCAACCAGCCTTGCAGCCTTTGAAGAAGTCGTCCTAAGCACATGTCTCTTTAAAGACCCATGCAGTTCGCTTCAGGAGTCCTCCCCAAAATGGATGGGAATTGTCACTTGATAGCATTTAGCAAATAGGGCAGAACTCGGAGAACATCTGTTCTGAAGATGACAGAAACTGTCAAAACTGTAAGGCAATTACACTAATCCGCCCTCTCCTAATAGCAGGCCCATCAGTCTGGCCATGCTGGAAACCTGTTAGAAATACGTGGTCTTTCAGAATGGTTTCTCTATTTATTTTCTCTTCCTTCCTCTTTAAGGGGTAACTCAGCCCTGTATAGGCAAATCATAGAATATGAAGTGTTTATATGAAGAAAAAAAAGGAAAGAAAAAAATAAAAACCACTTTGGTGAGAAAAGCGATACCAAACCAGTGCAAAACAAAGCTTCAGAGGAGAGAGTTATCATTTTGCCTATTTAGTCTGGGACTAAAATATTTGAGCTACACCTTGACATTGAGAGATGTCCCTGAAATGGGAAGGCGAGTTCAGTAGCATGGGAAGTCTTTATCTCCTGGTGTGCCTGAAGACCCCCAGCAAGTTGTATCTTACCAGCAGAAGACTCTCAGAGTAGTTGTCCGCATATAACGGGGACTGCTTTTGACTACAAAGTATATTCTGAAAATATGAGCTGATGAGGATTGTGACCGCTTGACCACAGTGACGGGGTTGTGGTGGAGGGCTGTGCCAATGCACTTCGTGTTGGGTTGAGCTGGCTTGCAAAAGATGCTCAGAAAAGTTGCTGCTAAAATAAAACTGGAGAAGGAATAAAGTATGCAAGCTTGCAGTGAGCGGGAGACAGAAATCCTAGGCATTTGCAATCTCTTGCCAAATCCATCCATCTTTTTTCCCACATTCTCTCTCCATTTCTGAAGGATGGTGCTTAGCAGTTACTTTCTGTCTTCAAAAGTAATGGATGTGAGCAGCTGTGACGTGGCAGGGTTTTACATTTAAACTGTTATTAGCATGTGTTGGAGGTATATATTCAAGCAAAGTGACACTTACAATATATTCCACGCTGTACGCCAATATACTATAGAAAAGCCTGACGTATCAGTAACCAAAATTAGCTGTGGAGCCATATCATCATAGAAGCTGGGTTTTTCTCTGTGGAATCACAGACCACTACATAGCAATTTACTTAGGTACTTGTAATGCTTTTTTTCATACTTATTTTCCCTCCCCTCTATCTGAGCCCGTGTTGTTGATTTTCCATCAGACGGTTGCTGGTGTGCCCTGACCAAATGGGGGTTCTTTTGGCTACGTGTTAGGATACAAGTCTCTCTGCCTTTGAGCCAGCTTCATCCCTAAGCTGCCAAGTTGGGGCAATGGGGGAAGGTTTCCTTGCTGCAGAGGAGGAACCGAAGCTCAGTAACTCAGTCTGCACTGGGAGAAGTGATTGGAGGTATTGTATAGAAAAACTGTTTGAGTGTTCCTGCTTAGTGTGAGCAGGATCAAGGTTAGGAGTGGGACATACATCATGTAACTGTAAACACACGGTAGGACAGGCTGCATCAAGCTGGCATCAGCGTTGTCCCAGGCTGACCATGCACTCACTGGGGCCAGGCAGATGCCTCGGGAACCATCCTGCACTACCTGTGGCTGCCTTGGGAACTGCATTCTTCCAATTTTTTTCTTCTTTTTCTTTCAGTTCATTCTAGAAGGAGCTCCTTCCTGCCCAGTAAATTACAGATATTTTTAATGCTGCAGTCAGAAGTGTGAAAAGTGTCCCATCCAGCTTTAACCAAGCTTGCCTGGGTGGTTGTGGCTGCCGTGAAGCCACAGTAACAGATGCTTTATCATGGTATGGACAGTGGTCAGTGTCGCCTGCCTCCTGATTAGATTTATGTGGTCTGTGCTGATATTTGTAGCTTCACTGGTGTGAACAGCAATGCTGTTCAGTCTAGTTTAAAATTACTTTAGGTTTGCTTATCTGTGCTGCAGTCAGATTTTGCGTACAGCATCCACACCTTGCTAGTACAGAGCAAGAGCATCTCTGGTGGGAATGATGAGAAATAGCTTTTGCTTTTTAAATTTGTGCTCTGTCTTACTTTGCAGTACCTTTCTAAGGAGGGTCTGTCAGTACCCACTGACTTAAGGAGTTAAAAGATGTGAAATCTTTTGATTGAAAAGATGTGAGATCCAGCAAGATAGTTTAGTCAGTTGAAATTAAGTGCCTTCGTAGTTAGCAGTGAAAATCATGCACCCTAAAAAGATACCAGGAAAGCTTTAGGAACACAATATGGGTGCTGGTGGTTGGAGGGACCTCAAGTGCGCCATGTACGTGCCTGCTGGCCTGTGCACTTTGTCGGTGCAAAATTCTGCCGGGGTCTGGTTTCATGCTACAAAACTCACTTCTGCAGATCTTGCCTTTGGAGAATTTGCTTAAATGAGATTTCTCAAATCACAGTTCACCTGGCGCAGGACTGCTTTGGAAGTGTGGTCACTTTGGCGTAGGGCGCAGTGAGCTCTTTGTGCCTAGCCAGGTGGGTACGGACACCTCCCGAAGAACTCGAGCATGGGAGTGCATGCGATGGGCACCGCAGCTCTGTTTGGGTTTGCTGGGCCTCCGTGATGGATGCTGCCGTGGAGCTAATCACCCAGCCCCACAGACTGGCGGCTGCACGTTACCGAAACCCTATTTTCAAATAGGAAATTGGCCTTTTATCTCTAGTACTCGCTACATAATGGTGCAGAGCCTTAAACAGCTGAACCTCACCATGGTTTATTGTGCAGTTGTAAATCGTAATTGGCTGACTAACCTTCTCTGATGTTAAGTGCCTTAAAAGGTTGTTTTTCCTTTATTTTATTTTAGTTTTTGTTTCTGGCTTTATGTGTTCTTTCTGTTTATTCTGCTACTAAAATGTAATTAGAAATTAAAAAGAACAAAGCAAAACCTCCAACCCTACTGATGTAGATTAACATGAATCATCATCTCTTGAAAGTGTGTGTAATCCAGAGGTCTGCAACCTGATATACATACCCTTCATTTGGTAAATATTTAAAATATCCAGACATTTTTTCACATTCTTCAGCAAAGACCACGTCACCATGTGGCCACCCTTCTTTCTGGTTTTAAGTATTGATGTTTTGAAGCCAGGTTTATTTACTTAAATGTTTTTCTTTTTCTTTTGTAATTTCTAGTATTTATTGTACTGTACGAAATGGAATATAAAGGAAGAGAGAAAATCCTATAAATTTATTTGCCTTTTAATAGTCATAATGAGTTTATTAGAAAGAAAATGTAAATAGTGCCAAAGGCTCTAGTCTTTGAGAACAGTTGAACTGGAAGGTTCAGATAATGAACAGAGTTGATGATGCCTGTAATAAAGTGGATTAGCTGTTACGAATTCTGTTACACCATGTATCTTTGCATAGCTAATCTCCCATGTTTGCAATTTCGGTCATAGGTTCTTGGGGAAGCACCCGGGTAGATTATAGTTCTCCAAAGAGTGTTGTAAATGCTGACGCTTCCCAATATAGTTTTTGAGGGAGATAAGAGAAAAATCTTCATAGCTTTTCCTCTGGTTCGTATGGCACTGCCCCGTTAATTGTCATTAGTTCCTGCCCTTGAGTAGTAAATACTGACTTCTTTCTCTTTTTGAAGCAGCTCTTTCTCTTTGATACATCTTTCCAGCTTGGACTTTTGTTAGGTTCTCTCTACAGCTTCCGTAGAGTTGGCTTTCCTGTGAATAAAGCAAAATCTGAGAACAATGCAAGCATATGTCCTTCCTCCAAATTATATTAAGCTAAAAATGTGCTGTTCTGTGGATTACGTTTTTGGTGTCAACAGGGTGCCAGAACTGATGGAGGCAGCACTGGTGGGTTTGTGTGTTGGGAGATGCGGATCTCCCAGGACTTTGTGGACCAGGTAAGGTGTGCGAGGGCTGTCATGGGAAAGCAGGAGCTCCGGCCAGCACAGGCAGCTCACCAGACCATCCGTGTATGGGAGGCCCTTTGTAGGAGCCTCTCGCCCAGGTCAGGGCAGGCAGCACGTCCCTCTTTCCCTGCCTCCAGCAGCAGCAAGGGTTTTTCTGCTGGTAGCTAGGGACTGGGACTTCACTGTGGCATTCAGTTTTTTTTTCTGTAACCAGAGGTTAACTGATAACCTGTTCTGATATGGGCGTACTTGCTTATTTTGACAAATGTTTTCTATCCGTTTTCCTTCACACATATGAGGTGTCCTTCTGTGCAATTCCCCACTGGCTTGAAATGTCCTACCAAACTGGGACTGTAATTCTAATTGTGGAATGATACTTGAATTATTTTCTCGTAAAATAATGTGAATTGTGAATTTTTATTTGGAGTAAAACTTGTCAGTGTATATACATGTGGCAGCACAGGAGCTCCTTAAATACCAGGAACTGTGCTTTGATTCGTACTTAAGAGTAGACTAGGATGATGCTGATATTTTTTTTTTAAGGAACAAATAGCTTGACTTTCAAAATATGTCAAATTCAGTTGCTTGTGTTTGAAACAAGAACAGCCTTCGCAGTTAAGGGACTTGAAAAGCCTGGAATCAGTTCCCTGCTATTCTCCAGCACTTCTTGCATCTCCTTGGGGAGGCAGTTTAGGCTTTCAGTGTTCAAATCATCATCTCTAAGATGGGGATAATAAAGACTTTCCTAGTGTCTAGGAGTGTTGAGATGACAGATCGACTGATGGATCATTTGTGGGTTCCAAGAGCACTTATGATCCCCTCTGCAGCTGTAAAGCCCAACCTTTCCCAAAATGCAGCTACCCACTGGACCTCTTCAGCCGGGGTGTATTCAGTGGATTATATCCTTGTTACAATGTTTTTCTGTGTAAATAATTTGATTGCCAGAGGGAGTTTCCCGTGCTTTCTGTCAGGTGTGGCTTGAAGTCATCAACAGTTCACGACTGTAGCTGTGGGGAAAAGGCCTGGTGCTCTTTGAGAGGGTGTTTCCCTTTTTTCGCAAGAGTTTCCTGGAGCCCCTCAGCTATACTGGCTGGAGTTTGGCGCTGTGTCTCTCGCTTTCATGGAAGGTAGGTACATTTTCTGTGGCAGATGGAATGTGTATGTTCTTTCACTCGGTTGGGACCCCAAAGCTCTTACCAAGTGCATTGATCCCCTTGCAAAGAGAAGCATTCTGTACAAGGTTGAGACCATTTTCAGGGACGCTTTAACCAATAGACATTGCCCCCTGATTTAGAGTAGGGGACTGAAAGGGGGATTTAATTTTGCAGGCTTTGGACCATCCGCTTGGTATCATCGGCAATCTCTGCATTTCATTTCAAATCTGGTACATTTGCCATGCTGTGGTGCTTGGTCAATAACGGCTATGAAGCATGAAGATCTACATCATTTTCGGTGATTTCCTGTGAATGTTTTTGTGCTTTCCTCTCATTCAAATTCCGACCCAGTGTTGCCTTGGTTAGTGCTGTGTTACTCAGGGGTACTCCTTCCCCGACCCCTTCTTGCACCAAAAAAATCTGTCAGGTAGATCAGATTTGTGAAGTCAATACATGTAATGTGTAGCATCTTCATTAAATGTACAGGAGCCTGGAATTACTGTAGCTCAGGATGCACAGACTTCATGTGCATAAGCGATTTACCTGCGCTGTTTGGTGTCCTCCTATGTAAATATGCCTTTGGTTTGTGATATCTCTTGGGGGGGTTGACCACTGCTTGCGATTCCTGCATTTATCTAACTGTGAAGGATGTTACTAGGGATCATAAAGAATTTGTGACAAACAGTCTGTCATTTGGAGCTACTACTAGCAGTCACTAAGTAGTAGTAGTATTTTGTCCTGCTATTGGGGTTTTTTCCTCCCGCAGCTAGAGAGAGAATCATACCCTTAACATTATTTAATTGGAGGCTTTTTGAGTTAATGAATTTAACTCTTCACTGCCTTTGGTAGCATGGTTTTACGAGTATTTTTAATTGATCTTATTCGTATGGAAATGCAATCTCGCATTAATTTAACAAGATGGATTCAAGTCACTGGTCAACCCAGCTGTTCAATCAAGGATCTTGCTCAGTGTTATTTATGGGGTTTGGTTTGAAGATTATGGCCACCCCAGAAGCAAAAAAGGAAAAGCGGTTACTGGTGATGAAATCCTGTATTTGTAGGCAGGTTCACTGATGGATATTGTTAGCTTGGAATTGTCCTGGCCCCAGCAAATAAATAGGGTTTTCTTTTCTTTCCACTGAGTTTCACAAACACAAATAGAATATGGAAAGGGGAAGGGGAGCTCTTAACCTGAGAATTTCAGACCAGTTGGATTTAAGCAAACCATTCATTTACTCTTAGATTAATGGCTTGCAGGCAGACTCTATCAGTTGTGGACTGTATTGTATTAATTTGCAACAGCAAGAGTTAATGCTAGTAATTGCTTTTCCTCTATAGAGAGAGCCTGTAGTAGATTGTTTTTACATGGCAATCTGTGATTGATAGATCAGGGAAAACAGGACCAAAGAAGGTTACTGCCTCCCAACCACTTCCCCCTTCAAATTAAAATTATTTGCAATTTGTAGGGTGCTTTGTCGCACGTGCTGCGGGAATGAAGCAATAAACAACACTAGGCTGCATTCCCTTAAAGCAGTGAACCTCTTACTGCATTTCTTTCACCAAACCAAACAAGTCATGTTGTTGGGAGTCCATTGAAAACAAGTGTGCTGGTGAAACAGCCCCCAGACCCCTTCAGCAAACTTCCTGTACGGTCAGGCGGCGGACCTGATGAAAGAGCCTGTTTGTGAACCTTTGGATTCCTTCCATTGATTTGTAAATCCACTTTAATAAAGTACTGCCGGAGCTAGTGAAATGAGCAACCGATGTTCGGCTTCCGTCAAGTTTCTAACAAATATCTGATGCAGCTTGTGGCACTGGCGCTGGCACATGCTTTTTTAAATTTATTTTTTTTTTTTTTTTCCGCTGCATTGGATCGTATCGAGACTGGGGGAGTAGGGAAGCGGGGAGTGGGGGGGGAACGCAGCCTCCATCAGCCACGCATTACATGGCTGCTTTATTTTTCAGTGCTGCTAAAACTCATCTTATTTAATATCGATCATACTGAGGAGCCAGCAAAGTACAGTGTTAATTGGGTCCACTGGAATTCTTGTCCCCTGGGAGGGAGAGGTTCCTAGGCAGGGAGGGCGGAGGGAGGGAGGGAGGGAGGGAAGGAAGGAGGGAGGCAGGCGGGGAGGAGGGGACCCACTGTGCGCTGCATAAAATGTAAGTGCACTAGACATCAAGGCTTCTGCTTGCATCGCTGGGAAGCAGTCGCGGCGTTTCCCACCCCCCCTCCCCTTTCAGAAACTGGGCAACTCTTTTTTTTTTTTTTTTTTTTGTAGTCCGGTAGTTCTTGAATTAACAGCTCCTTTCTTTTCTATTATTTTTCTTCCCTTTTTCTTTTTTTTTTTTTCCCCCTTTGCGAGGGCTTTTTTTTTTTTATTGTTTTCTTCTCCTTTCTGCAAAGCTGCAAAAGCTCTGCTTTGAAAACTGCTGCCCCAGAGTGCAGTTGCTTAGCTGTCCTGTCAGCATTGTTCTAATGCTCATTCCATATGTATGTCACATAGGAGCAGTACCCTCCTCCTCCTCCTCTCCCTTCCCCCCACCCATGCATTTGATTTTTCTTCCCTAAAGACTGATTTGGTATTTTTTTTTCCCAAGGAGCTTGCAAACAGGGAAATTCAAACTGAATGATCCTGTGCTGTGGTTACTTCTACAGCCACGACAAGATTTCTCGTAGAAAAAGTGTTTGCTCTGTTCCTTCTTTTCCCCGCTCCCTCTTTTTCTTCCCTATAAGCACAAAGGCTTTAAAAACTAAGATCTGTAGTTCTTTTTTGCTTTTTCGCGTTACCGTGACAGCATGTATCTCTGTTGCTGAAGAATGAAGCAGGCAGGCTGGAGTTTTTTTATGTTCAGTGCTTTTGGGACCACTAAAGAGAAGTCCGCAGAGAAATATGTACAGCAACTGTGCCAACTGAGTTTCTCGTGCCTGTTATCTGTCACTTATTCTGACTAAAAGGTAAGGGGTTCTTTAATATTTTTTGTTAAAGTCTTTGTGCATTGTTTGTGCAGTGTCATTTGACATGGGCAACTAATTGGCTCAGAAGGGAGGTGGGTTATGAAGATTTTTGTGTTAAGGTATTATAGGTCACCCAAGCAAGGCTCTTTGCATCCAGAGGAGAAAAAAACCCCTTGTTTCTTGGAATTTTTTCCCTTTTCATCTCAAATGGTTTCTCCAGCTTTACTTGCCACTGATTGAGACATAAAGCTGGGGCTTTATTGCTGGTGCTTATCTTTTCTAGTCCTTTTTCACTACCTAGGAAGCACACGCACCCAGTTTGTCTGTGCGTGCGCATGTGTGGGGTAAGGCATATCCCCTTTACATGGGAAATACTTGGCAACATGCACGTTCTCCTCTTTTACTGTAACTAAACGTCTTCAAGCACTCTTTGCAAGGTAAGAATGCCTTAGTTCAGCACACTGCAGCTTATGCCTGTTTAAAATTATTACTTGGATTACAGTGCATACTGTGGAAAGTTATTAGTTTCCACAGAGACCAATTTAATTGGGGGTATGTGTGCAGCAGTTCTGTTTTGTGCTTTACATACGCTGCTTATGGGCGAGTATGAAATGTTATTTTTTCCTTCATTCTTGGGAAGGGTGAAGTTTACACTGTCTGTTAGGCATAACAAATGAAGTTATAGCTGAAATCGATTAAAGCTGTGGAGAAGCATAGCCTTACAAGGCTTTTCAACTTAGCCCTGAGAGTCAGAAGATAGTTTATTAAAATATTTTTTTGCACTGCATTGTAATATGCAGAAAGGTTAGCAGGAAGGCAGCTTCACCAAGCAGAAGTAGCAGCAAATGATGCCTGGACTGGATCATTACATCGTTTGTGTGTTAGAAACCTGTTTAATCCATAACCTTGGTGTGCGCGCTGCTTTTTTGTGCGTGTGTGTGCTGGGTGCATCTTTCAACAGTCTCTTAGTTCAAGAGGGCTTTGTTTTATAAAATGTGTTTCAGCTTTGCAGGCGGGAGAAGGGCACTCTGTAGCTGTCCCTTTAGCTGTGACACAGTCCGTTTTTTGGCATTTTGGAAGAGGCTGATTTTCTAGGACTTGCTTTGATTTCTTTCGCAGGTATTTGTGTTCTGACTTCTTAGCTGTTAGTTCTCTGCAGAGAAAAGGCATCTTAAGGCTGTTCATTTCTCATGCTTTGAAATGATCAGTGGCTGAAACAGTTGAGCAACCTCATTTAATAATACTGCTTTACCTTGAATGTGGCATTGCTTATTTGAACAACTAGGAGCGCCACCAAATATGTAATTAGTTTAAAAAGAGTCTAAAAATGCAAAGTGTGAAGGAAGAGAGAAAAGTCCTGTCTGCAGGCATTAATTTCTTTACTGTAGCTGTTGATAATGTCATTTCAAAATCAGAGATTTCCTAGCACATGCTCTGTGACTCTATTTGCCCATGATTGTTGCTTTATATTGGGACTGAGAAAACAGTCATTTAGATAACAGGTTTTCATTGACATCCTTTTTATAATATAGAAAGGAAGAAGCAGTAATAAGTTAAATTGGCATCTGCTAATTATGCTGAATACAGATTGTGAGCTCTGCAAGTCGTCCCTTGCCTTAATGCTGTTAGCATATTTTAGCACTGGCAACCAAAGGAAAGAAACTTGAATGTTCCTGCTTGTTTTTTTTTTTTTTTTTTTTTTTTAGGAGAAAAAAAGATGACTTGTGAAGAAATGTGAAGTTTTGGATTTTTTTTTAATGTTAGTATGCTGGTTTTGAACAGGAAAGCATCACACACAGTTCAGTAGCACTTAGTAAAATTGATTAGAGATCATTGAGACACTGACTCGTCTGGTGATCACTAGAATGAATTTTGACCCTTGGTGGCAAAACCATCGTTGTCCGATATAAAACTTAGGGAAGCAAAAGTTTGAATGTTTCTTAGTTACCAAATACCTGATTCTTTCAGGTCTCTGAGAAATAATTAAAAAAAAAAAAAAAAAAAAAAAAGGTGTTCTGAACTTAGCTGTGGTTCTTCATACTAATTGGCAATTTTGCTCACCTCATCTGAAATCTGGAGTCTTGGGCTCCCGTGAAAGCAGAAGAGCTGTGCTTCTGCCCAGATGTGCTCGTTTCTGCCTTGTGCGTTTTCCCCGTGCAACAGCATCCCTGCCTGGCCCTGGCACTGAGCCCGGGCTCGGGAGACGTTAGAAGCTCGGCTTGTGGTGGCTTTGCCAGGGGACACACTCCAGCCCTTCACGCCGTTGGCAGCGGGAGCAGAAGACATGCAAGTGGTTGTGGCGGGTCAGCCACTAGAGGGGAGACAAGAGCTGCGTTATGTTGATGTCTGTTACCACGGAGTACCACATACGATGATGTCTACGTAGGGGTTTGCAGTGTACAGTGGAAATATCTAACCTAATCTGGATCCTCTGGATGCTGGGAGCATCCAGCAGTGGTTGTGTGGGGTGTAACATGGGCTGATATAGGTCCTTTTCCTCAAGGAATGCAATTCTTCTGGAGTGAATGGCATCCCGTTACAAGTTTAGATGTAGCAGAAACATGTCTACGCTTTATCTGTGATGGAGGTTCTGTGGTTTTCTGCGTGTGGACCTGCCTGAGTGCCGAAGTGCACAACCTCCCTCTTGCCCAGCTTGGACAGGAGCGGGCCCAGCCTCGGTGCAGGTGTCCAAATTCACTCCTGTATCTCTGTGGTGGACCTTTTTGCTATGAACTTGACAAAAGCAGGAAGCCATAAGTTTTTTTGTTTGCTTCTCACATCTAGATGACTACGGTATGCTCACAGATTGCTTTAACTGGAGTTGAATGGTGACAGGTGGCTGGTAGGCATTGGCTCGAGACCTTAAAAGTTGAAGGAAGTGTCTTTCCTCCCTTCTTGGCGGCTTGAATCTTCTTCTGTATGATCATATGCAAAATTTCTACTGGTAATGATGATTTGGCATGTAGATTTTGCATAAGTTGTTTCATCCTTCTCTAGAGGACAGCTACATTGAACTTAAAGTATTGCCCTGGGTGACGGTGATGGGCAGACTGGGAAGTATCTTGTGCAGAGAGGTGCGGGGCTGGGTGGAGGTGGGAGAGCTCCCAGCCGGTGAGTCCTCCACGTCAAGGTGAGGTTTCCTGGGGCTGGGCAGTGCAGGAACCACATGCTCTGGATATCGGTGTGATGCGTTATGGCAGTGCTGTGACTCCTGCCTTCATGTGAACCTAATTTTGTTAAAAGTGATGTCAGAGTCTTTTTAATATGACATTATGATTTTGGCTTCAGTTTTGGGTTTTCTTACTCTCTTACGTGCATGTGTGAAATGCAAAGCATATTTAATGAGCGAATACTTCAAATACTTCCAGATTAATTAAAAACAGTTCCACATCTGGAATAAATCCAGTACCTTTCATGGATGGCTTCAACTTCATGGTTTTTCCCTCCTGCGAGAAGCCCTGTGAATATCCCCGTGCGGATGCTTGTGAAAGCCAGAGTGGCCGAATCCAGGCTTATTTTACAAAAGAGAGAGATCTGAAGCCCACAGAGATCAATGGGATCTCGGCCTTTATTCCAGCAGACTTTGGATAAGACCTAATAATATATATAATATGATATGCCTATGCACGGTTGGGTATATTCAGGGTATCCTGCCTTGAAGGTATCTGTGCAAGTCTTAATTAAAATGTGTTGTTTTTTTTTTTCTCATGGCTCATCTACTGTTTAAATTCATGCAGAATTCAGTGGAGTTTGAATTAGGCACCACAAAGAAAATAGCGTTTTTATAATGAACTTTTTTTTTCTTCTCTCTCCTCTGTCCCCAAAAGTAAACAAAATGATCAGATTTTTCTCTATGGGAATGTTGTGATTTAAACTGACACAACTAAGTGACCTAAAGATAGGCTTATTGCATAGATAAAAAATGCAGGGTTGGGTTGTTTGAACTGCATTAGCATCAGAATAAGAAACGGCAGGGCGAGTTGGCCGAGGTGGCCATGCAGAACTGGGGAGGGTTGTTCTTTGGAAAGTCTGCAAGCTGGGAATTCTTTTCTGAGCCATAAATAAATAAATCTGTGTCCTGAGCAATTAATGAATACAGAAGTCTGGGCAACTTTAAGCTGTTTGGGATATTTAAAAAAAACCCATATGGTGCTTTTGTTAGCGGTGTTGATTTCCATTTTTTCCCCCTATTATTTCCGTTTTAAGGTGGGGTGGGTTTTTTTGATCTTCTTTTTTTTTGCTGAAAGATGTTGATGAGAATGTTTTTGCCAGTACTCTTCTGTAAAACCGCTGTTAACTCCCACATCAGTTTCAGCATGTGTTGCACCAAAATGCTGCCCCTGAAACTTTTGATCTTCCAGATAGAGATCGGGATTGCAGACAGTTTAGTGCTTCGAGTACCTCGTCTTTGGAGTTGTCCTCTGGCTGCTCATGCTGCTTATGCTGGTGATGCCAAGAAAATTATCTTGCAGTGATCCTACTGTGAATGTGTATAGAGCTTTTCCGGGGGATCTCAGTGTGTTTTACAGACCAAAACTAATTAAACCTCGCGACATTCACGCAGGCAGATAAGCATGAACCACAGTAAGTAAGCTAAAATAGTGAGAGGTGAAGACCTCAACTTTCCCATGGTAGTGAACAGTGACGTTCCTCTTGAATGGAGTTACAGGTGCCTCGCACCTCTAGAAATGAGGCCGCTGGTGACTTGGCCAGGAGAGCTACCCTTTTGGTGACAGACTTTGTGGAGGCGGTTAATGTTTGCGGTTTTGCATCCAGCACCTGTCTTTTAGAGATCAGATTAGTTCAGATTCCCTTAACATTTCCTTGCTGGTGAGTTCTTGGTGAGTCTGTGTAAGCAGCAGCATTCTGGAAGGCTATTGAAATGTCCCTTTAACCTTTCAGACTTGAATTTTCTGAATTAACCAGCTTTGGTTGGGGTTGTAACTTTTAAGTATCACTTTGCATTAAGCAGAAAGTGCCTGGCTAAGGTGCATCAGCTCTCACAGGGCTGAAAGGTTTTGACCCTTACTGGGTTTTGACTTCATTGGTGTAGCGTTTCTAGTAATTCCAGCACTGATATGGCTTTTAAGAGAGGACTGATGTTCTCAAGAATACTGCTGTGGTCACTGTTGGTTGTAGGCAAAAGAAAAAAACAATGCTGGTGAAGTGGATGAGCTGGAAGCATAGGAAAATGGAGTAGGAAAGAGAAAGTTCACTTATTGAACTGCTTCAAGTACACAGCTGCTTCAAGGAGTTCTAACTACTTGAAGTAAACTTGAAGTTCTAACTACTTCGAAAAGAATACAAGGCAATGCCTTTAAAAAAAAAAAAGATTTTTAGCCAGTCAGGTAACCCATTTATGAAATCTTAGAGGGTTTTAAAGAAAGCAAACTAAAGAGACATCTAAGGAAGCATCAGATAATTATGCTACTATGAGGCAGATTTGCAGATACACTGATACAATGCAGAAATTGCCATTATGACATGCTGTACAACTTGGATATATTGACAAAGAGAGAGGAAGAAAAGGAGTAGTGAGAGAAAGCTATGGCCCTAATTTCTATAGCCTTTTAAGAAAACGTCTTAGGCATAGGAGCCAGCTAAAAAGGTTAATTGGGCAAGATCAGTTATTGTGGTGTGTGAAAGTAAGCTTCAGAGCTTGAGAGGAGAAAGCACCAGACAAAGCAGCGAGGTGTTTCATAAGATGAAGCTGTTTGCGGTGGTGAGAAATAAGGATCAGGCCCACGCCAGTCTGGAAGAGAGGAGTGTAAGAAAAGTGAGAGAATTTACTGAAGATGTGAGTGTTGTTTCAACGATGCAAGACCCCCAAAGCTGTGTGGGTGGAAAGCGAAGGGCAAACAGGTTGCCTATGGATCTGCATATGAGGGTTACAGTGGGGAAGGAGTAAAGTTTGTGAAAACTGAAGAAACAAGGCACAAAAGAGCAGGCAGCATGAACACGTTGGAGCCTTTTTTACCAAATCAGCACAGTGCCCTGAAAGCATCCAAAAAAGCAACAGAGTTGTATGGCTGTATGTGCAGTTGGGCAGGAGCTGGCAGTTGGGTTGTTCTAGCAGTTAGTTATCTCTGCCCGAGGCCACACTGAAAATACTGTGTGTAGCTTAGGCTATCTACTTACATAAAGGGTGTTACAGTCATGGAAAAGAATGAGCCACAGGGAATGTAAAGGTCACAGAGAAAGATTACAGGGGCATCCGATGGAAGAAGCAGGGATGTTGAGGTATGTGCTTCCGTAAAGCTGTCACTTGTACTGGAAGGGGGGAATACCAAAGTTCATCCACGAAGTGAAGGGGTGGTTGAACCTGGCTGGAACTGCTTTATATTCAGTGGTTGTTGGGTGGAATAAGCTGACATAAAAATCAGGAGAATAAACGAATGCTTGCTGAAATTGAGCCTAAAAACTAGGGATTTGGCATGATGATCTAAGGGCTAACTCCAAAGAGCAGGAGTTAATTTTTGCATTGGCCTCCTTACTGAAGACCTGCCTGTCTTCCTAGGAAACAGCCCTGAGAATGCGCTGTTGATATTGGAACATAAGTATTCGTTTTTAAATTAATTTTAATAATGCGGGCATAAGTCAGTTTGTGTTAGTGCTTAATGCTAATGAAACGGATTTCAATCCACTGGGCTGCGAGAGTGGAGTTTCACTATTTCTTCTATTGCACATCTGAGTTCGCTGAGAAGTTGGAGCGAAGGACAGCATCTCTGCTTCATTTGTTGCTGGTTATGCAGTTCAATTAGTGCCCATAATTACAGATTTCTGAACAACTCTCACGAAGGTGAATACGGGCTTAGAGGAATCTGCAACTCCGCAGAGGAACTCGGTAACTAGATGCTAAGAGGGGGCTGTTCATACAGGGCAGACAAAAGGGTCCTTTATGCAAAAGTAGCTTGTTAGCTTTTTGTTTTTAAGCTGTAGCATGTCTAAGCGATCAGGGTGTCACACACTAATAAACCGGCCAGTCCCTCTGGAATAGACATTCTTGGTGGTGATTTAGAAGGTGCATTTATACAGTAGTCTCCAACTTCATTACTACGCTGTTGCCTTGGATACTAAGCATTTTGCATATAATTATGAGAGGGACGTTAACAATGCTTGGTGGTTCTAATGGTTTTAATACAGTTTTTCTTATTACTTGGTTTAGTGATTCTCTTCTTTTCTTAAATTTTCTGTATCAGAGAGGAAAAACAAAAGGAAGTGATTTTTGTCAGCTAATTTGCACAGCTTCTTTTAAGCCAAGAACAGGTTTTATTTCATAAAGTGTGGAAATCCTGCGTGCTATTTGTGGAATTATGTTGCTGAATGGGTTGTAAATAGGAGTTGAAGTGCTACTATTCATTGCAACATCAAATTCACACTGTTTGGGAACAATCTTCCAATAGTAAAGGAAAAGCTGTTTAAATGCTGGGCAGTAAACAAAATTTGTTATGGGTGTGAAAGCATTTAAATACTTCATGTGTCTATTTGAGACTTGGGTATTTTGATAGTGTTCAGTATGTTTCTTGAAGGTACTTTCTGCTCTTTACACACCATCTTGGTTGCCTCAACTCCGGCTGTTGTTTGACAAACAGTTTGAGCTGCCGTGGACATGGAAAGGATCCCTCCCGCCTGCCCCAGGCACCCGTTCCCATCTCCCTCCCTCCCTTTTGTTTGCAGGCATATTTGCAATAGGGCAGCTCAATCCCCAGTGAGAACAAAATCAACATAAAACACAAAAAAAAAAAGAAAAGGGGAAAAAAAAAGGGGGGGTGGAGGGGTGGGAGGAGGGTTGTGAGCCCGGGACAGCTGCTTTGGTGGCCACGGTAGCTTATCCTGCCATAAAGTGATCACCAAGCTGTGGCATGAAATGATTGTGCCTGAATATAATAGGTCTTTGGTTCAGTTGTAGAATGTCTGCAACTCTTGGGAAGAAGTTGGTAGGAGGATGAGCTGTGATGCCCGGGCTTGTGCGGTGACGTGCGGTGATGCACCGCACGTTGTGGCCCATCGCTGGTCCTGCAGGTGAGCCTGCAGCTCTCTGCCTGTTACCTCCAGGGCCCGCAGCGCGTCTGCTTGTTCCGCGTGCTGCAAAGGATGCTTTTATATGCACTTGAGTAATGTCAGTTCGGGAGCACTATTTTTGCATGTCAAAAAAAAAATATATTAATGCTTTCGTGTTCTTTGAGACCTCATTGGACCTTACGATATCCCCTAGAAACACAGCGACAAGGACTTAAACTCTTAAATGACTGTAACTGTCACAGGCTGAATAGTTACATGAGGTATGAGGGCAGCTGAGCATGGTGAAATGGGCTGTACGTGTGTGTGTGTACACCCCCGCTCACACTAGAAGTATGCTCCCTTCCTGAAGGCGTTTTTTAAGTTTGAACCATTTTTTTTTTTTGTAGTGTTAAAAGAACTACTTTATGTTCCAACTGATACTTTTTCTTCAGAGAAACATTATATTGTGTAGTTCATTTAATAAAATAAAATCATTTTTTCCAAAAGCCACAGAATACAGAATTTAATACAGTAGCATTGGAACATAAATTCTAGGGATGGATGTGAGATGGCTCTTTTACAGTACACTCAGCTTTATTGCAGTCCTCATAGTGGCTTTCATATGCCAAAAGCTATTGAGAGCCTTTCTTATAAAAGTGATACAGAAATATATTATAGCCAGATATTTTCTTCTTACACATAATAGTTTCACAAGTGAGACATGCTTCTTTTTTTCCCCTTCTGTATGGATTTGTAATTTTGCTGGGTTTGTTTTGGTAAGCTGATGCATAGCTATCTTATAACTTTTAACTTTTTTGCTCTATACTTTCATCTTAAAAATACGGAGGAAACAGATAGTTCAACTTCAAATCAGGTGTAGTTATTCCTGATGACTTTGATCTTTGACGTGGTGCTCTCTGACAGAGGTTTTGGGGTGTTTTTTTACCCTTCTGGAGATTTACAGGGGTCAGATTGAAATGGCAGCTGGCTTTCAATTGGTGCATAGAGGACCTTGAGGAAGACCAACTATAGCGCCTTGCTACATGAAACATCGTTTTCAAACGAGGTTTTAAATTCAGCAGCAACAAGCCTCACTGGGCATGAGCCAGCAGTTATTATTTAATCTGGAGTCCTTTTATTTCATGTGAGCAGCTTTCCCTATCTCTTGCCTGGAAAGAAAAAGTGGGGAAACGGTGAGCATGTGGCTGGGAGGCATGCGGTGTGGGTTTGCCTCTGCGGGATGCTCTAAGAGGGAGCATCCACGTGTCTTTGCCCAGGGCAGTCCTTGGGAGCTGTGTAGGGGCACACCACGTTTGAGCGGCAGAGCAGCTCAGCACAGCCACACCTGGATTTTGGAGGTGCAGAGAGGGATGATACCGGGTTGCAGGCACAGCTTCCTCCCCTCCTGGTAGACAAACAGAAGACGTGGAGCCAGCAGCTGGCTGTGTTTCAAGGACATGGATCAGTAGCTCGGGAGATGTGACCTGTCCCATTTATTGGCAAGGATGTTCGGCGTCACGTACTGCAAGGTGTCCACCTTGCTAACAACTTCTCTGCTTGTCAAAGCATGTAAGGGACGAGGTGGCTCCTACTAGGAAGATTTATTTGCTGGGGCTGTGGGAGTCAGTGTGGCACCAGTGCAGCGTGGGCTCCCAGCGGGAAGGGAGAAGTCCAGACCAAGGAGGCTGGCAGCAAAGCGCGGTGAGACATGAGCAATGCACCATTAAGAGGGACCAGGCCTGACCGTGTCTCATGTGTTTGGGTGACTTACCCCAACCAGTGTTTGGTGTGCATGCGGCGTTTGCTTTCTGTCTAGAATTTGAGAGAAAAGATTTGCAGCTTGACCTTGGGTTGCAAATGATCCTGACTCCAGGAGAACAAATGGAGAACAGTGAAGCATTAAGAGGATGTGCCTGTTCTTCCTGGTGGCTACCATTTTCAACAGCATAATGGAGTCATGACACTGTTGTTGCTGCTGCTGCTGTTGTTATTATTATTATTGTTATTAGCCCTGCCTTATGGGTCTCCGTTTCATGATCAGTGTCTCCAATTAACTTTCTGAGATCTGGATGTAGTTTTGAACTCTGAACTCAAATTCCTGAACTGTGAATAAGTGTTGAGTTTTGAATGGCCACTACAACGGTGGTGAGAAACAACCGTATGGCCCTCTGTTTTGGAAATTTAGCCCTGTAATGCTGGTGGGCATGGCTTTGTAGGCAAACCTTCCTGCCCCAGTCAGCTGGAGTATGTGGGGGGTCTCCTTTGTGGTCTGGAACAAGGGGCTTAAGCTGTTTGTGCCTGTTTTCTCATCTGGACGTGGGCTGAGTGTGTGCGCTTACCTGCTGTTCAAACAAGCATGAAAATCAGGGAGCTCGAGGGGAGCGCTGTCAGGGCAGGTGTAGGCGCTTTGCAGTCGAAGCTTTTCTGACAAGCCAGTGGATCTGGGTGCTTGAGGGAAGTCCTGTTTCCATAAGGATTTCAGGGGGTAGATAGCAGTCGGCTGTGGAATAGTTTCTGCTTCCCAGTGTGGCTGGTGGTGAGGCTTTCCATGCAGCCCGGGCTGCTGTGCTTGTTTAAAATGCCTTTCATGGAGAAAGTGCAGATCGTAGCTCTGTAAGGCTGTTTTCCCTAGTTTTCCATCCAGGACTGCTGCAGATATTTGAGGGAACCGCATGATTCTCCCAAGGGCTAAACAAAAGATATATTTTTTTTTTTTTTATTTTGCATGATTTTGACATATGAAACTGGATCATAAATGGCTCCTCTTTCTGAGGTTCTGCATCTAATGCCAGATATTTAAAAGGCACTTTTCCAAGGTGATTATCGAAACTCTGTGTTAAGAAATACCTCATTTAATCTAGCATATGCTGATTGCCATGAAGATATTTTCAACAGATACTGTGCAGTGGTGTCTGTCATTCTCCAGGACATAAATAACTGCTGGACGGTAGATGACTGTGCGGCTAACTGACGGCTTATGGGTAACCTCTCTTCTGGCACCGAAATAATGGGTTGTTTGTTCCTCCAGTTGAAATCCTGATGTGTTTTGATGTTTCTGATTTACATTTTGAGCGCAGTTCCTGATACCGTTCAGCGTTCTGGGAATGGTCTTTAAACTTAATGTTTATTTTGGAGCGTTGGTTTTCCAGCAAACAAATATGTAATTAGCAATTAATGGTTTTGCTATAAATAAACAAAAGCGAACAGTTCAGCTTTAAATAGTGATCTCTGCTCTGTGGAGGTTTTAATTGGGCTGTGCCTGCAAAGTTGGACCTTTCCAAACACGCAACAAGGCTTTGAGGGACTCCCCGCTGCGGTGACTGAACTGGGCGAGTTGGAAAGCCGAAACCGCAGTGGTTTGAGTTGATCTTTGGTTAGCTAAAAAGTGGTTATCGTCTCAAATAACTATGCATGAGCCGACCATTGGAGGGGGGCAGAAGGGTGGTGGTTTCAGTATGGGTAACTCGTTTGAATGCGGTGGAAGTTTCAGCATGCAGAAGACTTTCAGTACTGTGCCTTTCCCTTGGTGGCTGCTCGCTGGGGTGTGAGTGCCTGGTGGAGGTGGGACTGGAGGTGCAGGGGTTCTTCTGTGCAGCCAAGGCAGATCTCTCTGTCTGAGCACCACCAGCGCTCCCTTGTGTGCGCTGGAATTAGGATGTTATAATATCCCATGCAAAGTAATTGGATTTAGCAGCTTGTATGGATTCAGGTATTTCTCACGCGGCGAGTGGTCCCAGGCCAGCTTTGATGGAAAGCTTTCTTCCTTGCAGTGCTTTGGCCTTAGCACATGGGCTGGAAAGGAAATTTCTGGGTTTCCCTCGTAAATTTGTTTGGCTTAAGGATGACTCTCCTTTTCTATTTCCCACGTGATTTCTGCAGTGTGGATTCCACTTATCTGAGAGAAAGTGGGATGTGTTTGACCTGATGCATCCATGCATTGCTTCTTACTTAGGCAGGTTAAGCAATTTCCATGGCCTAAGCTGTATATAATTTGAAAAAGTGATGGCAATAGACGCTTCTCTACATGTTGCCTGTTTGAACAAACTGCAACTTTTCTGAATTTTTTCACAGGAGGATTTAGAAAGAAGAAACTATATTCATTGATGATTGTTTTTCTTTGGTTTTTGTGGGCTTAGAGTAGGTCCAGATTTTCAGAGACTACTTCATCAGGGGGCCAGTGGGAGACAGGTTTTAGGAGTTGTCTTTCAGAAAGGTGGTTGCTCTGCCATGCCTGGAAGTCAGACCATCTCAAGTTGGTTATAGACAACTCGAGCAGGTTGCTCCATAAGCAGAAGTTGCTCTGTGTTAACGTCTGCGGCACAGCGGCAGGTGCCAGCGCCCTGCAGATTCTTGCCCTATTGGAAGAAAAACGAGCACTGCTAAGTCTAAGTTTCATTCTCAAATCTCAAACTTGTTGAGCATCTCAATCAAAATATTTGCTCCTTGCACTTCAAGCATGATCTCTCACTATTGCTATGTGTCACAGCCATCTCAAAGAGAAATAGCATTGCAAAACCAATAATCCAGTTCCTAGCCTCAAGAGAGACTTTTTTTTTTTTTTTTTCCTTCAGAATCATAAGATTTAGGTATTTCTCAAGTGGTTGTTCTGTTTATTTGTGTTTGGTTTTTTTTCTCTTAATGGCACCTGGATGCATCCACATGTCTTCCTCTGAGACTTCTTCCTGGATTGCTCAGGCAATTCCATTTTCTCAGGTCACTTTGAGTGTTGCCCCTGCATGGACCAAACACCGTTATTTTATGGTAGAAACCAGAGGATCGGCAACCTTCTGGAGAATGAGCCTGGCATGCTGTGGGCAAGAAAATGCCTCTGCCTCTGTGGGTGGTAAATGGCACTGTGCTGGTTAGGGGCACATGTCCCTCGGTGCTACTCGCCAGCCCTCAAGGCTCATCTCACCCACCAGGTCCCGCGCTCTGTCTCTGCTCATCTGTCCCCTGGCTGTCCCTTCTTATTCCTCTTGACTCGGTCCACCCCTGTCTTTTCAGCTGCTGCAGGGAGCAATCCTGCTGAGACCACCTCTCTGTCACTCAGAATATCATTTGGGGACAAACCTGGAGTTGCACTTATCCCAAGGTCTAGTGTGAAGTGAAATTTATCCCACAGTCCCTTTGTAAAATCCTTACAGGACTGTCATTACTTTGACTTGGAATCTTATAATCATGGAATTGTGGAATGGTTTGCGTTGGAAGGCGCCTTTAAAGATCACCTTGTCCAACCCAACAGTCTTTTCCCATGGTCTTCATTTTATATTGAATTTTTTATATGGGGCTTTTGTACGCTCATTTCTTTTTCAACCACCCTCCTTTTGCCCATATATAAAGGTCTGGACCGTTTGAGCTGCCCTACCTCCACACACAGAGCATCTGAGGAAGATAGATAGTATTTTTTTCCTCTGAGAGTAGCAGCTTACCCCAGTCCTTACACCTACATACCTATTATGGCCCTGGAAACAGTAGTTGTAAATCTCATAGACTTCTCTCTTACTATAAACTATATCCAAATAGTTTATACAAGCCTGTGCAAGCTGTCAGAAGGAGTATGTGCAGTATCCCGAACACAGAGCAGACCAGCAGTACCGGCCGACGGCGCCTGGGACTAGTGGGAATGGGTTTGCAGAAAAACTACTCTGGAATAGGGTCTGTTAGAGTGGAAACTGAGCCTGGTGTGGGAAAGCTGGAAGATGGTTTTTCATCTGCAGGGACACCACATTTGCATCAGTGCTGCGCCGCGGCTCTCGTAGTGCTTATTCCATTGCTGCGTTTCACCAGGCATTGTAAAAAGTTGAGATCAGATTGCTGTAGGGTTTTGTGGAAAACTCTCTGGTCTCGGTTGTATTTATAACTTGCATTATGGTAATGAAGTCCCAATGTATGCAGCTGGGAGGTGCTGCGTGGCAGGGTGTGATCCTGCCTGCTGGTCCTCAGCATCCCTCCAGGTGTGTGAGCAGAGCCCTTACCCCTGCTGTTCAGGGGTGCAGCTCGGTAAAGAACTGGCTGTTTGGGGAGGGGGATCCCCGTTAATGTGTGGTGAAGGGAGAGCTGGGGAAAGGCCAGCAGTGACAGCAGTGGGACGCAGCAGTCCTGGATTTTTTACAGTGACATTGTACCTAGAAAGAGCTTTCAAATCAGGGCTCCTTGGATAGGGGTCACAGTAGATTTATGAGATAAACTTAAGGGGGGAAAAAAAAAGCGCCAAATAAGCAAGAAATAGTATCCTTGAGTGTATTTCATAAGGAGGCATGTAGCGCCCATGAAAATAACTGGCTCATTTTGAAACTGCCCCAAAGCTTCCCTGTTTTACAGTGATTAAGAAGCAGGAGCCTGGGGGGATTGGAAATACACAAAGCATGAAAACTGGATATCAGTCTTTGTTTCCCGCGGGGCAGACCACCAAGGGACAAGCTCAAATCCCTTGTAAGGTGGCTCCCAGGAATTCCCTTTTGACAGATCTCGCATGGCGGCAAATTATTCCTCCTCTCTTCTCCCCGCCCCCCGTGATTTCCCCAAGACACGTTTCATCCTTGAGGGGGAAGGGAGAGTCCAACAGTCCCTTTGCACCCGCTTCCTGGGAAGACAAATGACGCCTGGCTCCTGTTTGCGAGTGGAAGGATTTGCTGATGAACTGATACTTGGCAAAAATTGGTGTTGTATGGAAAAATCCCCAGCACCTGCCAGCAAAATAAAGTTATGCATAACATACGGCTGGGTGGCTAAATCTTCACTTCCTAGGGACGGCCTGGAATTACACTTGCTCCACGCTGAGCAGCCTTTCTCCCGTGTGAAATTATATGCAGGCAGCAGGAGGATTTGCAGCTCTAAGGAAGGTTAGGATTTATAGTGCTGTCTCTTGCAAGGGCTTACTCTGCAGAAATGGTCATTTTGTCTTCATCTTCTCTTTTTTGGGATAAACACATCATGATATAATCATATATATGGAAAATCATATCTTTGTGCTCATCGGGGAGCAGGTAGCCCCATGAATATATCCCCTCTTGTAAATCTGTCGGTGTCAGTCAGGTTTTTTTCCCTCCTGCCTACAGTTGAATGCACATTTTAAATTCATTTCTGTATGCCACAAAGTCTAAATTCTTATTCTATATTCTGATTTCTTTTCCTGGACAGTAAATTGTTAGCCTTTCCTAGCTGGGTAAAATTATTGTGGAGTACAGCTCAAGGAAGATGTCTGGCTAGAGGAAGTGCTGTTTAAATGTGCTTTTTCTCCCTGTTTTTATTTGACAACATGCTAGTGATACTGCCTGTGTAATGAGGGGAGAGTATAACATCCATGGGGCTGTGTCTAGTGTGTGCCAGAGGTTTGCTGGTAGGCTCGTGCCTTGGTCTTTAAACTGCTAGATCAATATCTTCCATATGACTTAAATATCAATTTCCATGAGTTTGGAAGAGTTTTCCATAGTTCTGCGCTATGGAAGAGGCTCCTTCCAGGAGAGGGCACTGACATACACGGGCTCCCACCTCTTTGTTGAAATATCGACAGCAGATTGTGAAAAACAGCTTTTCCTATCACTGATGCAGCTTGATGTAAGCCGTCAATAAGTAACAACTAAAAACCAATCAAGAAAGTTTTTTAATCTTCATTATGCCCTTTTTGCAGGTCCTTCTGGCCTGGTCATGCAGAAGTTTTTGTGTAGGCAGATTGCTGGTGGTGATAGAAAACAGCATTGAGAATCAGAGGCTCTGTTCAAGTGCATGGGTTTGCCTGTGTGACAGGCTTGTAGGGTTGGTGTTGTGATGATTAGACCAGAACAACAGATAGACTACTGCCAACGTTGATGTTGTTTGGGTGAAAGGAAGGATTTACTTGTAAAACTGAGGACACTTCTAAGAAAATCAAGAGCTTCTGTTCCTGCTGCAGGTGCATCGCTTCACTACATACTATTTAGATTTCATGTGTGTGTGAAGTTAATGTTCTTCTGCCTCCTAAAAAAGACCTTTATATTTTAAAATATAACTTTTTGCTGTAAAGCTGCTTATTTAGTAGAATTTAAACAGCTACCCTTTGAAAAAGAATTGTGACAACTCTCCTGAGAAAAGAGGAGTAATTCCAAAATGTAGTATTTTTCGATACCATGAAGTCCCGTTCACACCTGTCCTGTGTGAGGAGGTGCCCTGCCTTTCCCAGCTTCTCCAGGAGAAATATAAATCAAGGTGAAAACCCTTAAGCCAAGGTTTTTTGTCCCTTTTCCCCATGCACACAGGTGCATAAATACCTTGACTCTCAGAAACTTGTCATCTCAAGTTGAGAAACTGTTTTTCCTCCTCCCAGCCCAGAGGACCCTACAGGTAAGAGCTTCTCTGGGTCCTTGTGGTGAAGACGGAAGTTGAAGCACAAATTGGTTTCTTCTCTCTTCTCTTTCAAAGGACCTGTAGAGAGTCTTAAAAAGTTGCATTGTATTAGCTAGTCACATTGCTTAAGTTAATTTAAGGAAAAATCCTTATCTTGTAGAGTGTAATTGGGCTTGGATAATAAGTAGGGAGGGAGAAAAATACTCTTTTCTTTTCCCTATTGTGGCCTGCTAAAAGCTTATTCATTCTGCCTGCTGAAGACGTTTACCTGCGATATTCCTTATATTCTCTAAAAGTCCTTTTGGCACTCATTTAATATTTTCAGAGTTCACCCAAGAGGTATACGCATTATTTTCTTTTTCAAGTATTTTATGATATGGAGATCTTTGGGATTAGAAGAATTAGCCTTGGGAGAGAGAATCAAACAAAAAAATCACACAGCACTTGTTTCATATCTGCGCATTGAATTAGAGCCATGATTTGGTGTGCAGGAATCCTGGCAGTTCCTGGGACTTGAGTCTTCCTTCTCGGTCTGGTGGGGTGTTATGCTTGGATGCAGCCCAGACTGGAGGTTGCCAGAGCCAAGATGAGAAAAAGGAATGACGCTCATACCTCTCGCAATTCCTCTAAGGAGCACCAGCCACCTACAGGTCCCTGCAGCTACTCTACAAGGTTTGGGTCACGTAGTTAATCTTTGTTCAAGGAGAGAGGGAAAGTGACTGAGAGGAGAACTGAGTGTGAAATTATAGATTTCTCCATGATGTTCAAGTTTCTTTTAAAGAGTATTAAAAACCAAGACACACCATTCTGTTCCTCCATTCTTTCCTTCCCACTTCAAGACTAAAGGATGTAATGTGAGCTAGAGTGGAAAGATGCTGGACTCCTACTTTGTGTTATCTTGTCACCTCCTTGGGTCATTAGAAGGAGGTTTTTTCTTTTCGCCTCGCTCTAGAACTGTTTCTTTTCTTCAGACTAACAATATTAAGCAATACCAGGGGAATTTTTTTTTGGGGTAGCTCTTGCTTAAACATTTCAAAATCAAGCACAAGTAATTACAACCTTTCTCGTCGCTTGAAACCATAACCTTTTTTTGACAAGAAGTGCCTTTAAAGAAATGTCTCTTATTTATGGTGGGTTGCTTTGTACTTTGTTTCTGTAACCTATCGCATTACATTTCCTGTACGTTGAGTATGTATGTATTATGAGCTCTTAAAAACAAATATCCCAGAAGAAAGGAATTCAGTAAATGAATAAAACATTCTTGGGTAGCCCAAGTGGCTGTTTAATAGCTCATCCTTTGGGACTTTCAAATAATATAATGATGATGGCCATATAAATATATGGATAGATGAATAACTTCAATGAGGAGCTTGTTACAACTCTGCATACCACATCTGAAATGAAATCAAACTCTGAAAGTGCTGCCTGATGTGAAGGTCCAATTTTTCCAGTGCCAACCCTGAAATTATACCTAAAAATACACAAACTGTGCATTTGTGTATACATATGTATACATACCTAAAACATGCATTCACAGACACACACACACACATATATATGTTGTTTCTAGGTGGAATTTAGTGTTTCAGGACTGATCCTGATTGCACTGAACCACTAAAACTTTGTAGGCTATTGACATGACTGGATTTACAGCAGCGTGTTTGAGATTAGGTCTTATCCCTGGCTTTCTGTAAAAATAAATAGATAAATGGAATGGGAGCGTAGGGTTGTCATGTTATATTGCCTGGGATATACACAGCTTTTTCATTAGGTTCTCCTAATCACATAGCTTTGTAAATATCTACTTTGATGCCTGTCTGCCATGGCAGAGCCTGTAACCTTGGCTATGGCTAACCTGAAAGTAAAGTTTTAAATCATTTTTGCTTGTAGCAATGAATTTCTCAGGAAAACTGATTTCTGGTTATGGGGGACCTGGAAACCTGATGTTGATGGCCATGAATGATGAAGAGAAGCCATCTCAGGCTAAACTCTGGTGTGGACAGGAGAAACTAGACTATCATAGAATCATAGAATTGTTGAGGTTGGAAGGGACCTTTAAGATCATCGAGTCCAACCTTTAGCCTACCCTGACAAGAGCCACTTCTAAACCATGTCCCTCAGTGCCCCATCTACCCTTTTTTTAAACACCTCCAGGGATGGTGAATCCACCACCTCCCTGGGCAGCCTATTCCAATGTTTAATAACCCTTTCAGTGAAAAAATGTCTCCTAATATCTAATCTAAACCTTTACCCAGCAAAGAGTACACCTGTCCAGGCCATGAGCAGCCAGTTTCTCCAGGAGAATGCTGTGGGAAACAGTGTCAAAAGCTTTGCAAAAATCCAAGTAGATAACATCCACAGCTTTTCCCTCATCCACTAAGTGGGTCACCTTATCATAGAAGGATATTAGGTTTGATAGGCATGACCTGCCCTTCACAAACCCATGCTGACTGGGCCTGATCACCCTGTTCTCCTGCATGTGCCGTGTGATGGCACTGAGGAGGATCTGTTCCATGACCTTCCCAGGCACCGAGGTCAGACTGACTGGCCTGTAGTTCCCCAGATCCTCCTTCCGGCCCTTCTTGTGGATGGGTGTCACATTTGCTAACCTCCAGTCAGCTGGGACCTCCCCGGTTGTCCAGGGGAGATCAAATGAGATGTAAATGGTATAATATGATTAATTTCATTAATCCAAAGAGACCTATTTCTGGGAAGCTGCTGAGCTGCACTGAAATAAAATTGGGGTGCTCATATGAAACATAACATCAGTCTCCATCGTAAGCCAGCAAAAATTCACTTTCTTTTAGCAGTGAGGAGAGGCTGGTATTGCAGTATCGAGGGAGGATGCTGAAGTGCTCTTGGTGAAAGGCAGCAACACAGTGATTTGTCTGTTTAGTATTTTAATAATGCGACATCACAGAAGAGGCACAGCCCTTCATTTTGTTATGAGTTGGGTCTCATTAAAATTTCTCATTCCCCTTGGCTGGCTTTTCCTTGGCAGCATACTGTATATTGGTTGTATTTTCTACTTGAGAGCATCATCTCCCACGCTAGGCTGAAGCAGCAGCTTTTAGTGGCGGTACTCAAAGTGATCGTATAAAGCCCCATGAAAATAAGGGACTTCTTTGGTATTTTCACACTGGTGGATTAAGTTGATGAATGTTTGCTGTGCTGAAAAATAAAGTGCCACTGCTCTGATCTTTTAGCTGAGTGAAATGGCAACAACAATGATAAAAAAAAATCTTTCCTAGCTGAAGTAGAAAAATTCCATCCTGGGTCTCCTGGGGATCAACCTGAGCTTGGGGAGAGCACGGGGAGACCTGCTCCCTCACTGAAATGAAGCATATTGGAGAATTGTGTATGTTTGATGTATAAACTGTCTAGGATGAGATGTTAATCGTAGGACTCATATGATACATGCACAACAACTGAATGGGGGTATTCAGAAAAGGAAATGCCACATGTGGTTCTGTGGGGATTTGCCTGTTACTTGGGAATGCAGGTCTAGGAGGTGATACAATCTCACATTTTTATTTTCTTTTTAAAGAATTTCCTTTTTTGTTGTTGTTGGTATAATAGAAAAGAAAATAAGAAGGAAACAAAGCGGGGAGAGAACTGCATGTGAAAATAAGTGTATAGAAGGACGAGTGCCTTGACAAACACTTGGGAGAGTTGATCAAATTGATTAATGTGTTAAGCAATGGGATATAGAGTGTGGGATCAGGAAGTTAAGTGTTTTGTGTGAACATTATAACATCAGTGCAATAAATTGATTGTCGTTAGTACTTAAAAGTGCAATAGTCATTCAGTTATATTGGAAGTGATAACTAACATGAATTCATATTCCAAAACTTGCATATAATTTATAAATCTCCTAGGGGATGTTGAAATCATGTTGGAAATTTAAATTAACCCCTGTCATTATCGACAACTTTTCCTGTCCTTTTCCACTGTATATTCTTGCTTGGAGAGAACTGCGTTTTCAAGCAGTTTTTAAATGACAATGGGAACAATGTATGTGTGCAGTGGGTCTTTCAATAATTGCCTTTTAAAATTGATTTTTACGATTTTCATGAGCAGCAGCAAATGTACTCTGTAACAAAGAAGCTTATTCACACTGCCTCACTGTTAAGGCCCTGCCTGGCTTCCTCAGGCTCCTTTCCTCTTCCTTCAGTGGGAAGCAATAGCAGGACCTGGCTCCCAGCTTCTGCAGCGCCCTCCGGCAACCTTCAGCCAGTGTCTCCGCTCACCCTGTCTCCATTTAACCTCCCAATTCAGATCCCTGAAGCGAGGCACTGGGGCTATTCCACAACAGGATGGTATGGAGGAACTCCAAATCTTCCCCAAATAGCCGATTATTAATTCCATTTGAATACTTCCATTTGTAATGAGCCTTTTGAAATCAATGGAAGGGCCCTCACTGCTTTGAGGTGGCTGGAGTGGGACAGACTGGATTGAAACAGCCAGTGATGGAGTCGTGTGCCTTATTGGTAGCCAAATTCTGCTTGGGGTTGCCAAAGTGAAATGTGGCATAAGCTGGAATTTACTCCATCTGAGCAAGGATGCGTTTATGCTCTTGTTGGTCAGGGTGGCTCATTGGCAGCAGGACAGGCAGTAGAGGGGGTCTTCACCTTTCTTAGGTTGGGATGGCAGTAGTAACCAGTGAATGGAGCATTTATTGGACATACATGAAAAAGTGTTCATCTGTGGCCTCATTTAATGTATGTTATCCAGTGTGTTTGGTGAAAATTGGTGACCATAATTACAGGTGCATTGCGGTACAGATGCAAAGGTAGAGTTAAGTCCTATGGGCTCTCAGCCGTGCTGTTTCATACCCTGAGTCTTCTCTTGGAAGCTTTATTGGAGCAGTTTTATTTCCTTCATTGTATTTTTTCTTTTCTCAGTAGCTGGGTATTTGTGTGCATATGTAAGTGGGTATGCAATTGAATTTAATTAGCTATAATTCTTCCTTAATTTTGATTTTTTGGAAGATATGTGTAATTAAGGTAGTATCTGGGTATTGACTTTTGTGTACTATTTGTTCTTGGTGTCTAAAATTTCATCAATCATGTTATCTTTCTTAACTGTCCTTAAAAAGACTGATAACATTTGACTCTCACAGTGCTACACACATAATGAAAATACTGTTTCCTTTCCAAACGTTGGGACTAATAATGCATTGTCCAATGTGCTCTGAAAACAAACAAGTTTAGGCTTAGTTGGAGTGACTGGTAAATAATTTCTGTGTGTGGTTCATCCTCTTACATAAACTTATTCAAATGTTTGTGTTTGTTTTTAATGTTTTTGATTGTGATTATTATTCTGAACTGTGTGCATGTGTGTATAGATGTGGTAGGGTCTAAAAAGGTTTTTATGTGAAAAAAGTGTGTCTACATGCTTATGTATATTTATGTATTATGTGCATGTATGTGCGCACGCGTACATATTACACACACACATGTTAAAATATAATCCCAAACTGGTGCTTTTGTGTGTGTGTAGTGTTCTCCCTTTCTGTTTTGTTAAATATGCAGTGACTAGTTATTGAATATATTTTATTTTTAATTAGAAATTTAAGAAGTAATTTTGACATGGCACTTCACAGTACAGTTTTTATCTCTTGATCAACTATTTCCTGTTTTCTTTTTCTGTCACAGGGTGAAAGAATGATGTGATGGAGGTGAATATGGGCCGCTGGTCAGGCTCACGGCTACCTTCGTCATGCCTTGCCCTTCTGATTGTCAAGCTCCTGGCCTCCATTTGCCAGGTAGCTCACGGGACCACCCCGCTTGGCTTTCACTTTACACATTCCACTTACAATGCTACAGTGTATGAGAATTCGGCAGCCAGGACCTATGTCAACAGTCAAACGAGGATGGGCATTACGTTGGCTGACCTTTCATGGGATATCAAGTACAGGATCGTGTCTGGCGATGACGAGGGCTTTTTTAAAGCAGAGGAAGTCATCATTGCTGACTTTTGCTTCCTAAGAATAAGGACTAAAGGTGGGAATTCAGCTATATTGAACAGAGAAATCCAGGACAACTATTTATTGATGGTGAAAGGGTCTGTCAGAGGAGAGGACTTGGAAGCATGGACAAAAGTGAACATCCAGGTTTTGGATATGAATGACTTAAGACCTTTGTTTTCACCAACCACGTATTCTGTCACAATAGCAGAAAGCACTCCTTTAAGGACTAGCATTGCACAGGTGACCGCAACAGATGCGGATATTGGGTCTAATGGTGAATTTTATTATTACTTTAAAAACAAAGTTGATCTCTTCTCAGTTCATCCTACAAGTGGTGTCATCTCCTTAAGTGGCCGGTTAAACTATGACGAGAAAAACAGATACGATCTTGAGATTTTGGCTGTGGACCGTGGGATGAAGCTTTATGGAAACAATGGCGTAAGCAGCACTGCCAAGCTTTATGTTCACATTGAACGTATAAATGAACATGCCCCAACGATAAATGTAGTAACCCATATTCCCTTCCCATCAGACAAGGAGCCTACCTATGCAGTTGTTAACGTTGACGACCTAGATGAAGGAGCCAATGGAGAAATCGAATCTGTTTCTATTGTTGCTGGAGATCCACTAGAACAGTTCTTTCTGACTAAAGAAGGTAAATGGATGAATGAGTACAAAATCAGAGAAAGAAAGCCTATTGATTGGGACAGCTTCCCGTATGGTTGTAACCTGACTCTCCAAGCAAAGGACAAAGGATCTCCTCAGAAATTTTCTGCTGTCAAACTGGTCCACATTGCTAGTCCCAAGAAAGAAAGTATCCCCATGAATTTTGAAAAGGAAGCATATGATGTTTCGATCAGTGAATTTTCACCTCCTGGTGTGGTGGTTGCAGTAGTTAAGCTGATGCCTGAGCCACAGGGTGTGGAATATAGACTGTCTCCAAGTGAGGAAGCTGAGTATTTTAAAATCAATCCCAACACAGGCCTTATTACTACTGCTCGTCCTTTGAAAATCATTGAGAAGGACCTCTATGAATTAGAAGTATATACAAACAAAGGTGATGACTTGAAAGCACAGGTTACTGTCAGGTTAGAAGATGCCAACGATCACACTCCAGAGTTCCAGCAGCTTTCCTACAGCTCCTTCGTCAATGAAAGTGTCCCTGTGGGATCTAGCGTTTTGGCAGTTTCAGCAGTTGATAAAGATAGGGGAGAAAATGGCTATATAACATACAGCATTGCCAGTCTGAACTCACTACCATTTATAATAAACCAGTTTACAGGTGTCATCAGCACATCTGAAGAACTGGATTTTGAGTCCTCACCAGAAAGCTACAGGTTCATTGTGAGAGCTTCCGACTGGGGTTCTCCCTACCGCCATGAAAGCGAGGTGAATGTCACCATATACATAGGCAATGTCAATGATAACAAACCCCTCTTTGAAAAAGTGGCGTGTCAGGGAGTGATTTCATCTGATTTTCCTGTTGGTGGTCACATCACTGCTGTTTCTGCAATAGACATAGATGAGTTAGAGCTTGTGAAGTACAAAATAATCTCTGGAAATGAACTCGGCATTTTTTATTTAAATCCTGACTCTGGTGTCCTGCAACTAAAAAAATCTCTAATTAATTCTGGCATAAAGAACAGCAATTTTGGCCTTAAGATAACAGCAACTGATGGAGAGAACTTTGCTGATGCTATGTTTGTTAATATTTCGGTAGTCCATGGGAAAGTGTCTTCAAAAACCTTTAGCTGTAGAGAAACTAGAGTTGCTCAAAGGCTAGCAGAAAAATTACTCAAAAAGGCAAAAGCAAATGTGAAGCTGAATTTGGAAGATGGTTTTCTTGATTTTTATTCGGTAAACAGGCAGGCACCACATTTTGACAAATCCTTCCCTACTGATGCAAAGGTTTCAGAGGATCTGCCAGTTGGTGCCACCATCCTGAGGATAAAAGCCTATGATGCAGACTCAGGCTTTAATGGGAGAGTAGTTTATACAATTTCTGATGGTAATGTAGATAGTTGTTTCAACATTGACATGGAGACGGGGGTACTTAATGTTCTTATGCCCTTGGACCGTGAAAAAACAGAGCTCTATCTCCTTAACATTACAATTTATGATTTAGGTAATCCACAGAAATCTGCATGGAGACTGTTGACTGTCACTGTGGAGGATGCAAATGATAACAAGCCTGTTTTTTTACAGGACAGTTACTCAGTTAATATTTTAGAAAGTACAAGTCTTGGTACAGAGATAATCCAAGTAGAAGCCAGAGATAAAGACCTAGGATCCAATGGTGAAGTGACTTACTCAGTACTGACAGACACCCAGCAATTTGCCATCAACAGTTCCACGGGAATGGTGTATGTGGCTGATCAACTAGACCGGGAATCAAAAGCAAACTATACACTGAAGATTGAGGCTAGGGACAAAGCAGAGAGTGGCCATCAGCAGTTTTCCGTTGTGCCTCTGAAGGTTTTTTTGGATGATGTCAATGATTGCTCTCCAGCTTTTATACCATCCAGCTACAACGTGAAGGTCCTTGAGGACCTGCCAGTGGGTACTGTCATAGCTTGGTTGGAAACTCATGATCCAGATCTTGGCTTGGGAGGCCAAGTCCGCTACTCGCTGGTGAATGATTACAATGGGCGATTTGAGATAGACAAAGCGAGCGGCGCCATCCGCCTGAACAAAGAGCTTGATTACGAGAAGCAGCAGTTCTACAACCTGACTGTGCGTGCAAAGGACAAGGGGCGCCCGGTTTCTCTCTCTTCGGTTTCTTTTGTGGAAGTTGAAGTGGTGGATGTTAATGAAAATCTCTATACTCCCTATTTTCCTGACTTTGCTGTCATTGGATCTGTAAAGGAAAACTCACGCATTGGTACAAGTGTTTTGCAAGTTGTTGCTCGAGACGAGGACTCTGGAAGGGATGGAGAGATCCAGTATTCCATCAGGGATGGCAGCGGCCTGGGGAGATTCAGCATAGATGAAGAAACTGGTGAGTTTTGTTTCTAATTTCCTTTTCCTTCCATAGAGGCTTTTGCAGAAGCAAAGCTTAGGCGTAATTATTTTCTACCCTTAACAAGAAGTTCAGTTCTTAACAGGCAAGATAAAATTATAAATAAGGATTTTCCAGGCACAGCAATGACATGATCTAATTACCTGGTTACATTCATCACTCTGTGGGTGTGAAATAATACACGTTCCTTTTCAGCAGCTATTTGATGACTCCATTTAGAAAGCAGTGATAGTTACAGAATGACTTGCTTCCAGTCACTGTATTATCTGTTGGTCGTTGCAAATTACTCAGGTCACCTCCACAGAGTCACAACATCCATGACCTTGAATGCGGTGTTAAACCAAATGAAAGGAAATTAGGAGCAAGAAACAAGAATTATTTCATCCTAAAACCTATTTGTGGTCTTGTTCTTATTGTTGGTGGGAGTAATTCTGCATGGGAGTTAGCGGTCTGGAGTGATACACCACCCTGTATAGTAGGCTTTCTTGTAGCATGGTGTTCGTCGGTGTTGGCACGCTTGTGTAAGGGTAGAAATACAGGGAAAGATGCTAAGTGTAAACCAACTGTGCTGGCTTTCCCTTGGTGGTGGTACTATTATGAACATCGATGTTAGAAAACTGTATTAAGAGAGTGAAGATTTTCAAGATTATGAACTTCACTACTGCGCTACCCTATCGGAAAACGTGGAAAATACTAAGAATGAAGGGCTACCTAGTAAAACACTTAGCAAGCTGGCTGTTTAAATGTCTGATAGCTGTTGGGAGTAATGGTGTAGCTGTGGTACTAGAAGTAGTGAGGAAATTAGAAAATATTCATCAACATTTTCAGAAATTATATTAAATATGTTAGGTCTGTGGGTTTACTGTGGTTTAAGCAGACTTTGTATGCCTTTTTCTAAAGCTTTTAATTGAGAATGTGGTATTAAAACATAAGATTAAAATGTATGTTTTGGCAAATTCAAACTGTTTAATCAAATGTCAACTTTCTAAACTGAGCATTACGAAAAACAGACGACATTACAAATGCTGTGGATTGCATCTGAGCATAAGCAGTGAAAAATATTTTTATTCTATTTGTGCTATAGTCTCTCTACTGCAGCTGTGCGCAGATGACACAGTCAAAACCTTGTGTCCAGAAACATCAAACAACTTGAGTGTCAGAAGTTGAGAGGGTGCCTACTCTAATTTCCAGAACCATTAAGAACTCGCATATCTTACAGTGCTAATGGCAGTTGAAGGCATTCAGGCAACATTATTTAGGAAGTTGTATATGAATTTCAATTTTGAGCTTCTGCATTTGAAAATTTTGGCCTATCTTCTCATTGAGTAATGTGAACTTCAGCTAAACAGATTATTTATAAAAATAATAAAAAGCTTTTATAAATGCATCAACAAAAAGAGACCCAGGGAGAATCTCCATCCCTTACTGGATGCAGGGGGGAAAGTTGCAACCAATGACAAGGAGAAGGCTGAGATACTGAATGCCTTCTTTGCCCCCATCTTCAATAGTCACACCAGCTATCCCCAGGGTGTTCGGCCTCCTGAGCTGGAAGATAAGGATGGAGAGCAGAACAACCCACCCATAATCCAGGAGGAAGTAGTCGATGATCTGCTTCTGCACCGAGACGTACATAAGTCTATGGGGCCAGATGGGATTCACCCAAGAGTACTCAGGGAGCTGGCAGGAGAGCTCACCAAGCCTCTCTCCATCATTTATCAACAATCCTGGTCAACAGGGCAGGTAACAGATGTCTGGAGGGTGGCTAATGTGACGCCCATCTACAAGAAGGGTCGGAAGGACGATCCGGGGAACTAGAGGCCTGTCAGCCTGACCTCAGTACCAGGGAAGATCATGGAGAGGATCATCTTGAGTGAGCTCTCACGGCAAGTGCAGGGCAGCCACGGAATCAGGGCCAGCCAGCATGGGTTTAGGAAAGGGAGGTCCTGCTTAACCAACCTGATCTCTTTCTATGACCATGTGAGCCGCCTGCTGGATGCGGGGAAGGCTGTGGACGTTGTCTATCTGGACTTTGGTAAGGCCTTTGACACCGTCCCCCACAGCGTTCTCCTGGAGAAGCTGGTGAATCGTGACATAGACAAGTGTACTCTTTGCTGGGCTAAAAACTGGCTGGATGGCCGTGCCCAGAGAGTTGTGATTAGTGGGGTGAAATCCTCTTGGCGGCTGGTCACCAGTGGTGTCCCTCAGGGCTCAGTTTTGAGGCCAGTTTTGTTTAATATCTTTATCGATGATCTGGATGAGGGGATTGAGTGCACCCTCAGTAAGTTCGCAGATGATACCAAGCTAGGTGGGAGTGTTGATCTGCTTGAGGGAAGGAAGGCTCTACAGAGGGACCTGGACAGGCTGGATGGATGGGCCAAGGCCAACTGTATGAGGTTTAATAAGGCCAAGTGCCGGGTCCTGCATTTCGGTCACAACAACCCCAAGCAGTGCTACAGGCTTGGGGAGGAGTGGCTGGAAATCTGCCTGGCAGAAAAGGACCTGGGGGTGCTGGTGGCCGGCCAGCTTAACATGAGCCAGCAGTGTGCCCAGGTGGCCAAGAAGGCCAACAGCATTCTGGCTTGTATCAGGAATAGCGTGGCCAGCAGGAGCAGGGAAGCGATCATGCCTCTGTACTCGGCACTGGTGAGGCCTCACCTCGAGTACTGTGTTCAGGTCTGGGCCCCTCTGTACAAGAGGGACCTTGAAGTGCTGGAGCGTGTCCAGAGGAGAGCTACCAGGCTGGGGAGGGGTCTGGAGACCAGGTCATGTGAGGAGAGGCTGAGGGAGCTGGGCATGTTTAGTTTGGAGAAGAGGAGGCTGAGGGGAGACCTCACTGCCCTCCACAACTCCCTGAAAGGAGGTTGGAGAGAGGTGGGTGTTGGGCTCTTCTCCCAGGTGAATAATGACAGGACCAGAGGAAATGGTCTGAAGCTGCAGCAGGGGAGGTTTAGATTAGATATTAGGAAGAATTACTTTACTGAAAGAGTGGTCAGGCACTGGAACGGCCTGGCCAGGGAGGTGGTTGAGTCACCATCCCTAGAGGTATTTAAGTAATGCCTAGATTTGGCACTTCAGGGCATGCTCTAGTGCCAGAGATTGTAGGTTGTCTGGTTGGACTCGATGATCTCAAAGGTCCTTTCCAACCATGAAGATTCTATGATTCTATGATTCTGTGTGAGGCTGGTCCAAATGCTGCAGTGTTGGTCTGTAACTCTCAGGATTCAACATCTATTGAAATGAAAGGCATTGTTAGGGAGAGCAAGTTAGTGTGTGTTGCTCATTAATAAATTGACAAGGGTTTTTACCCTGTGCCTAAACTAGTAGGGGTGATAGCCTGTAGTAAGTTATGGTCCCCCACTCAGTAAAGCACAAATCATGTTTTGATGTGGATGGGAATTGTAGTCAATATTCCACATTAAACTTGCTTAGTTTCTTTCCAGAGTTGAAATCTAATGGGGGGAGGGGGAAAACACACAAACTGCCCCCAGAACTGTACAAGCTGCAAATACTTGTCTATCTCTCCACAAGTATTTTTGTGAAAATGAACCAACCCTGTCACCTGTGGTGTTTCACTAAACCATTCCAGAAGACAATTCATAATCCAGCATATCAAAAGACTCTTTTGGATTCGTTTTCTATCTGTTTTCCCCAACTGTTAGATACACTTTAAGCCTGCTTGAAACCAACCTGGAGAACACTTGGGTGTGTAACTGCAGCCAGGGGATGTGGAGAGCAGGGTTTGAGGGTTCAGAAATTACTTCAAGTCAAGCTGTTGTAACCCGAGTGCTGAATTTGACCTGCTGTGTCAAAGAGGACACAACCTTAATACTCTGCTGTTGAACTGATGGTAACTTAAATGCTGCTGAATGATGAATCAGCTTTCTGGCTGTGGAAAAGAGCTCAAGTCACATATTGAATTAATTTACAAAGAGATAGCTGTTTATTTACTTTCAGTGCAGTTAATTTGTCACTTTTAAACTGACCAACTCTATTGGCTTATGCACCGTCTCTCCTGAAATTTGTGAAGGTAAGCAGGAGCACGAAGTACAGCAAATCAATATTTTTGGCTGCTGCCTTAATGAAAAGAAGACTGCAGTATCCATTATAATCATTAGGATGTAAACTGGGCCAAATTCATCCTGATATGCGAGCAGGCTGGACTCCAAGCAAGCCTGTGCTTTCAGCAAAATTCTGCTCGAGTGCATTATTTTTATTCTTCTGCAATATTCCATCTTAATGGTGTCACCCAGTGTGCTCAGTGAGATGTGCCTGTGCTCCCCAAGGCACGTTGATACTGAGGAGGTGAAACAGTTCAGAGATACCCAAGAAGGAGCTGGTCTGCATGGTGGATCCACACCACAACATGCTGCCGCACGCTTGTTGGCATGGTCGCTTTGTTCTTGTACCACTATAGATGTATACAGGTGCTTGTAGGTGCCTCTAACTCCACCAAACTTGACCTGCCTTGTCATGTTTGGTGGAGTTGTGGGTGCCACAACAGATTCTTCTCCGTTCAGGTCTGAACAGTGGTTTGTGGTCAGTGAGCTCGGGAGTCTTCTCCGTATTGGCCAGTATGGATCTCTGTATGTAGGGTATACATGCTAATCCTGATGCTGTTGCAGTTTGGTAAGAGATGTGCCGTGGGGTGAGCCTGGGTTTTCCTTCCCACAGTGATGCTCTTTGCCTTGTGTCGCAGAGAATCGGGTTTGAGGGTTATCATTGCTGTGTTACAGTGTTTACTGTTAAATACTCTAGTTCATATGTGGTAGTAACCATAAGCATAGCAAGTGTTTGCCAGCTAGAAGTATTTGATGAAGTGAAATTTTACAAGTGTTTGGTCCCACAGCCTTGTTAATCACTTCCAAATTTGTTTCAGTGGATTTACTTTCCAATACCACGGCGCAGAGCTGGTACAAATTTGTAAATCAATAAAAACTCTCCTGAAGGAGAAGGCGGCAGTTCCTGACTTCCTCCAACTCCATCCCTGGTTTCCCACTAGTACCTTAGCCGGCAGACTAAATTTTGCATGGGTTTTCTTATTTGTGGATTCTTCCCTCAGTGGAGATTGAGTTTGTCACCAGCCTAGGTGTGGGGTTCAAACTCACTGATTTTCTGTCTTCGTTGGCCTATTTATTGGCTGGTGGTATAAATATCACAAGCTTGCCATTTAAGATCCCTGCACTGAGAGACACTTAATGTGATCTTGCCATTTATGGATTCTCTTTTTTCTTCTGTCTCCTGTTCATAACCACTTTTGTGTGTGTGTGTGTCCCTTTCATTCTCTTGGACTCCTGAGGTGTAATCTGTATGACGAGATATGGTCATCTACAATCAGAACTAGCCACTGTGGTCACTGCAGGCTTTTCTCATAGTCAACAGAGAGAAATGGGCAATTGACAAACATAATTCATTTTACTCTAAAGTAAAAATATGAAATTAGTTGGATGAATCATGCTCTAAAAATGTGCATTTTTCTCTGAAGTATGAAAGATCCTTGTATGACTAGCTCAGAGGTAGAGGTCTACACTAAAACCTTGCTTGGGTCAGATGTCACCCATCCCTGTTAACCGTAAACCAACTGTAAACAAGAATATATGCTGTCGGGTTCACATGCTAGATTAATAGGTGTAGTCTCCTCTCTACAGGTTTGATGTTTTTTAGCCTATTGGGAATTGTCTTTCCATATGAAACCTGCACAAAAAATTTACCTCTAAAAGTAAGAACTGGAAATAAGGTTCTTAAGAGTATGAGAGATGAGAGTTGTGCAGCTAATGTTGTATGATTTTTCATTTGCTGAGAATACAGTGCTGGACAGGAGCATCCCACCCTCTTTTCCATCTACAGAAAGTCATCAAGATCTGATGCTTTGCCCTTACTTGCGGAAGTAGGTGGTCACCTTCCCCTTGTGCGACTCAGGGGCTATGGAGAGGCTCAAGCCATTTCTTCATCTCTAGTACCGCTTCCCGCCTGGTGTGTTTCTTCATACTCCTTGCCAGTTGCTAATTGCAGTTCCTTAGAAGAGAATGTATTTCCAGCTTATTGCAACACAAAATGAGCAGAGATCTGTTAAAGATTTTTGTGGGATGACAGTGTTCTCTGAGTTTTCATCCCAGTGATAGCTCTAGTAGATGTAACTAGTCTTCTGGAAATGGTCTCTGCCAGAGGGCCTCTGCTGCCTTCATAAAATCCTGGATTTTCTCAGCTCTGGTATGTACACCCTCACAGTGCTGATACCACAGCAAAATGGTGTATTTTTGCGTTCTCAGGAGCTGGTGGTGACTCCATCAAATGCATATGGGTTTTTGATACCACCTACCTTGGGTGACTAATTGCCATCTAGCAGTACCTCTTTTCTGGCTGCTCTGGAGACTTGGACAACTAGCGAGACTTCCTGACTTCTCAAAAGGTTGAGTTAGATGAGATCAGTTCTAGCCTAAATGCTGACGTCTTTCATTTTTTAATGATTTGTGGTTCAGCTAAACAGCATTTTTGACTCAAGCTCCACTTTTTAGTCTGGCATGTGTTTCTACTCTGTGCACAGTTGATGTAACAGCCTGGCACTTGAAGAGTTTCTATATTTACCCCTACACTACCCGTGGATGTACTAGTAATAGCAAATGAACAAAATGAGTTCTAGAGGAGCAGAGAGACTAGACACATTCAGCACCTTCTGCTGCAAGGGCCTTCCATAGGCTTGATCGGAGTTGGTGTGGCAGTGCCCTGGGATGCGAGGAATGACTAACTCCACTGCACAGGTGGGAAAACGGAAGCAATAAGTCTTTTTGTGCTTCTCAGGAAAGCATTGAAACATCTTCTTAAGTCCCACTGAAATTAAACACGGAGATAAAACAGTGGTATTAATGAAATGCTTAGGGGATCTTTAATGTTCTTGCAAAGCCCATACGCATGGACTTAAGCAATGCCTTCAAAACTTAATAACCTCATTTCCTGAGGTTATTCAGGAGACTGAGTCCTCTGATTTTCATTGGGACTTTAAATTCAGGCATTAGCTGGCACTAGTTTCCACCCCCGTAGAGGCCCACTGATAAGAACAGGAGCTGGAGATGACCCTGTTAACTTGTTATCTTTAGGTGATTTTTAGCCCTGAAATTCAAATGAATGAGCCAAGCCTGTCTTTCATGGTGCTGAAATCTTAAAGATACTATTAAATGGAGGTGGAGTGCAAATTATTACAGACTCTACGGATTTATTTATAGTGCCAAGGATAGCAGTTGTATCTTCTATTTTGATACCTTTTAAGGTACCTCGTAAGTGGAAATTCCTGACAAACTATGGCTAGAGTCTAAAAAGAAACCAGTCGGTGTTGGAAAACCTTAATCATGTCTTCGAACAATTAATAAAGGAAACTAGAAACACCAGATAATATAGTTTACAATAACACAGACCTGCCTGCACTGTTGTATCTGTCTGGCAGAAGGGAGTAAATTTATTGCTTCAGACTCTTTGCATCTTGTCGCCGTCTTCTAAAATAGTTTTCAGTTATTGTGTAAGCAAGTTGAAGGATACCTTCATTTATTATGATTTGAGTGGTCTGATAAATATTTATGTGGGGCCATTACTAGCATTTCCTTGAAACAAAATCAAGTAAAAATGAAAATGGTTTGTGGTACATGATTTTTTTTCTCCTCACTCGTTTAATTTTATGAAAGCGTGTAGGAGTTAGTGGCTCCTAATTTGAGGCATTAGTATGACGTATGTTCTTCATTTTCCTGGTGAGTGTAGGCAAACTTCATTGCCCAGAGCCAGTATTTTGGAGCCACTTAATTATCCCAGGCTTCTAAAACCAGTTTTCAAAGTAACTTCAGGCCATACAACATGAGAAGCGCCAGTGGGTGTTGGTGGGAGGTGGCTCAGGAAAGGGGGATGCTCGCGGCAGGAGGCACTTGCGGCCACCACGTGGGACTGGAGATTGTCGGTCCTCAGCCTGGCTGCGATGGCTCTCCTGAGGGGCCTCTCTGGGATGGAATGTGCCAGACAGATCACAGAGCATGGCCCTGGCCAAAATCTGGTCTGTCATCCTGTATCTGTGTCAGGCACGAATAAAGCATTCCTGGGTGCAGCTATTTCTGTGTATGCAGGACTGCGGTATCGTTGTTCTGTGAGTTATCTCTGGCAGCTTTTAATAGTGCAAGCTTTCCTTCATTTATGATTTCCAATTTTAGGGAAGTAATTGTTAACATTTTTCTTTTTCTTTAAAATTAGTTGTGGTGGAAAACCAAGTTTTTTTGATAAATTCTTTGTCTGTGTGTTTATAATTTCCCTGTCAGTTGTAGCTGTAAATTAGTAAATGAACAAGGCTTGTCGTGATTTCAGTGGAGTGAATTTGTTTAACTTTTTATTTAATAATATGAACCCTAAAACAATGCATCAGCTTACAAAAATATTTACTTTAAAGGGCCCTTAGGATCATTCTGACATACTTTCAAAGTTTCCTAAGTGAGGCCAGTCGTGCAGAATTGTTCCATTCAAACTGTTCAGCTCTCTTGCCTTTATACCCCATAAAACAGCTCACGATGTACGATTTTTATAGCTAGCTGTAATTTGCATATTTTCCCTTCTTTGGAAAATGTTTAGAGAATCTTTGTTATTATTCAGGATGTTCCTGATGATAGGACACTTCATCTCAGTCTCCAGGTGATTTATTTATTAATAAAGAAATGTGCAGTTTGTATTTGCTCCTAGCTGTCACCTTTATCACCCTAGGGATTTGTTTCCAAGAGTATTTTGTACTATTGTGTCTTCTGTTATTCTCTCCCTTAGCATGTGAGCCCAGAAGTGACCCCCTACGTTATCCTGTGTATCACAGTCCATTAAATTATACACAAATGCTTCTGCAGAAAGGTTATGCCCAAAGAGGCAGCGATGGGACCAAGCCACAAGGAAGTCAGTTAGATGAGACAGGAGGAAAACTGACTTCTAGTGTCTGGTGTTCAATCTGAGCACCAGCTTTGTCCTGGCATCACGTCAGACCATGATCTGCCTTCCCATGTGAGTAATTCATGGTAGTTCAGAGGAAACTGGAGAAAATTCCATTTTAGCTCTTCCAAGGCACGAATGGAAACCCAGGGGCCTTGAGAAGTGATGTTGTTAATGCAAAACTGCAAGTTTATGAGCATGTGGAGGGCAATACAAGCAGTCCTGTCCTCTTGGGATGTACAGAGGAGGATGTTTCAACAGTGTATGAGATTAAGTAAAAGCCCCTTTGGTATACTGCCTAATCCTTTCCTGGAACAAGTCCAAGAGAGGGATGTCCAGTGACCAGTAAAACTGAGGACACATCCTATTGTCTGACCCTTGCAGCAGGTTGTGTGGCATATTTTTTTTTTTTTTTTTTTTTTTTTTTTTGGTAGAACTGGACAGAGTTGGTCATGGGGCTGGTTTGGAGCAGAGACAGGCTCTGCAGAGAGGCACCCGGGAGTCCTGATGAACAACAAGTTGACCATAAGCCAGCAAGTTGCCCTTGTGGCCAAGAAGGCCAATGGTCTCCTGGGATGCATTAAAAAGAGTGTGGCCAGCAGGTCGAGGAAGGTCATCCTCCCCCTCTACTCTGCTCCGGTGGGGCCGCATCTCAAGCACTGTTTCCACTTCTGGGCTCCCCGGTTCACGAAGGACAGGGAACTGCTGGAGAGGTTACAGCAAAGGCCTACCAAGATGATTAGGGGACTGGAACACGTCTCATGAAGAAAGGCTGAAGGACTAAAAAGCCTGGCGAAGAGAGGGCTGAGGAGGGGTAGATCTTACCAATGCTTATAAATACTTAAAGGGTGGGTGTCAGGACGATGGGGCCAGTTTTTTTCAGTGGTGCCTGGTGACAGGACGAGGGGCAACAGGCACAAACTGGAACACAGAAAATTCCATCTGAACATGAGGAAAAGCTTCTTTACTTTGAGGGTGGCAGAGCACTGGCACAGGCTGCCCAGAGAGGTGGTGGAGTCTCCGTCTCTGGAGACATTCCAAACCCGCCTGGACGTGTTCCTGTGCAACCTGCTCTGGGTGACCCTGCTCTGGCAGGGGGTGGGACGGGATGGTCTCCAGAGGTCCCTTCCAACCCCTACCATTCTGTGATTCTGTGTAACACTGGACTATCAAAAAGTCCACGCAGTCTCTTCCCCTGCTTCAGTACATATGTAGGCTCCAGGATGTGCCTTGGAAGCTGGATTGAAAGGTGCTTTTTATGAAGCTGTTTGCAGTTCAAGGACTGCAAGTAATGGTGAATCAGGCACTTGCTTGGAAACCTCTTCCAGTCTTTCATTGCTCTCATTGCTAAAATATTATGTCATATTTTAAGGCTGTTTGGCTAATTTCAGTGTTCAAGTCTTGGAACTTGTTAGGTCTCTGTCAGCAAGGTAAAAAGAAAATACAAAAAAAAAGTAATTTGCTGTCAGATCTCTTTCTCTTCATAGGTACATGTTTACCTGAAAATATATGCTGGGAGATGAGCTCCTGTAGCTCATGGAACAGATTCTTTTAATCTGTAGTCTGCTGTTTAATGTAAACATATTTATTACATTTTATACACTTATGGTGTCTTATTAGCATTGAAGTGTTGCCAATAAGAAATAACTGAGAGAAAGCCAAACTGAGTGCATGTGGGGAGGGAGTTTCATTTCAGTTGGTTTGCATTAGGCATTTGTACTAATAAATTTTTGTATTTCTCAGAATTAAGTTGTCCAATGGCATCAACCTAATCGTTTTGCCTGTGCCTAACAAAAAAAGGATAGATCCATTTAGCTGTGGTTAGGAGTTTGTCACATCTTTCTCTTTCTGGAGGTGTTTTGAGGACAGCTGTGTAGGCTCTGGGCCTCCAGTGTTTTGTAGAGCACGGGGCAGGGAAGCGGGGTGGGGAGCTGCATGGTGTTCTCTCTGAGAGAGAGCTGCATGGGGCTCTCACTGGGCCCCGGGCTTCTCTCCCTGGCTTTGTAATTAGGTGAGATGGGGATTAAGTTGGACACGTAACGTGGGGCAGCGTTCATCTCTCATGGCTTTGCTCCTCTGGTTAAATGTCTCGCATTTGTTGGACGTGAGCAAGTTGGACATGAGCGTGTTTCTCAGCTGAGGTGAGGTGAGTCCTACCCCAGGTGGTGAAAGGTGGTCGGATTAGTCCTGCGGTGGTACCTGCCCTCTGCTTGGGCAAGTGTTGCTCCAGTGTACCATGGGAGTGGGAAGTGTGTGAAGATGTATGACTGTGCTTGGTTTCCTCCGTGCTCTCTGCACTGGGGGAACGAGAAAGGAAATGGGGAGTGTGGATCTGTAGAGACTTGTGGTAGCCTCCAGCACATCCCCCGTCTAAATGACTAGGAACATCAGAACATGCTGCGGAGCTGACCTGCCCCTCCATTTAGAGGCACATGTTGATTTTTTTGCTCTTTGATGTCTGTACTGTGTCCTGAAGATACTAACCGGATAATATCCCTCGAAGTGTTCAAGGCCAGGCTGGATGGGGCTCTGAGCAGCCTGGTCTAGTGGGAGGTGTCCCTGCCCATGGCAGGGGGTTTCGAACTAGATGATCTTTAAGGTCCCTTCCAACTCTAGCCATTCTATGATTCTAAGAGTATCTTTGTACCCAGCTACATCTCAGCTTTGCAGCTGTTTCCCACTGGTGATAGTCTGGTTACCACAACTACCACAACCCCACCCTCGAGAGGGGGCAGCCTGAAGCTGCTTCTCTTAGGTAATGCTGTTCAGTTACTTTGATGATATTTTTGTCTTGGAATTGAGCAAAATGTGCTCACTCTACACGTATGAGTGACAGCTCTCTGAGGTGACAAACTGGAGAGATGTGCAGCTCTGGGGCTAAGGAGTTGCTGAGGTTTGGGTCTGGCTCAAGCTAGGTGTCTGCTTTTGCCAGTGAAAAATCAGATTTTAGTTATGAACCCAAGCTCATGGTTATTAACGCAGATGAGTAATCCTACTAGCGACTATAAGGAATGAAATTAAACTTTCCTGCTTTAATTTATGTCAGGACTAATTATGAAGAATGTTTACATTGGCCTGAGAGTAATCTCAATGTATGTCGTCTCAATAGCTCTCTGCTTCCACAGTGTGACGGCTAGATCTGCCCATCTTTCACAATCAAAGCCTTTGGTTTTTCGGTTCCACTAAAATTTGCATAGCAAATTAATTTCTGATTTTAGATCATTGCAGCCCATAAAGAATTATATGCATGATTATTTGGTGATTTTTACTCTTCACTTGAAAGTTTTACTGTGAATTCGTCTCTTGGAAATGTAACTATACACACAGGTCATTAAAAATATTTTTCTACTCACCACTGGTTCAGTTTATAAGGCAAAGATTTTGCAAAAAGAAAAAAAAAACCAAACCCTAACTGTGAATCAGTTAAATTTTTAATAACTTTTTTTTTCCCAAAAAGCTTATTTTTATGAGAGGATAACTATGGGATTTAATTAAATTTGCCAGAATACTTCACAGTCCCAGAACACCTTTCATCTAAAGTACACAAATTATTTTTCACATTTTAATGAAGGAAGCTCTTTGATGTACAACGTTTATGTAGTTTCCCATTTTACCAAAAGGGTGTGAGAGGTGTAGATAAGTTAATAGTTTGATTCTTTTTTTTGGAGGGGGTAGTGACAATGTAGAAATTTATTAAAACCAGTGGGAACTTGAGATGTTCAGCATCTCTGTGATGAAGCTGTAGTTGGCCATAGTGTACAGTGGTGGACGGGACAGATTTTTCTGACTCCCAGCATGTCTTCCCATGTGAAACCACCCTTCTTACGCTATACAGGAACTTGGAACTGGTTTTAAAAGGACTGAATTTTATTGTTTCTTCTTGAGATGGTCTTTAAGAATGAGTTGGTTGGTGCTGCAGTACTTCTATTGGCTATATTAGGGGGGGTTTGTTACCTTGCCTTAATTATCATTAATCAGTAACTCTTAGGTGTTGGCAGATCGCGATCCAAGCCATCTTCAGTGCTTAACACAGCTTCTTCTGGGATGGTGATCTTCTGTTTAGCCATTGCGGGGAGAGCACCGGATAGCAGCAAGCACCAGCAGCGTGACCCCATCCAGGGATAGCCAGGGCTGCCCACGGCGGCTCTCGGGGCTGCCGGCAGCCAGAGGGGGATCGGAGCCCAATGCCACCAGCACTTTGGAGTGATTCTTCCGGGCTGCGTTGGATGCTCTGAGCGGCTGTGTGTCCTTCCAGGGATGGGGCAGCCTCCTTCGCTTCAACGTTTCTCAGCACTGCTCTTCAGAGACACCTGCCTCATCCTGCTCCTTAAGGAAATCCTGAATACAGCAGTTCCAGCCCACGTGAGCTACTTCCATTTGAGGCCTCACAAACTTTTAAAATGTGATTTTTTTTTCCTCCCACAGTTACCAGAGATGGGGAAGTGTGTTCTGTTCCTTCGGTACACACAACCAGAACAAATTAATGGTGTGTCTTTATCTCCGTGATGAGCAGTTACACCAGCCATTTGCTAATGAGATGAGGTGCTTTTTGCGAGCGTGTGGCTCCTTTGCATCCTAGTGTGGCTCTACCTTTAATGAGATATCTTTCTTTTAGGAACATGTAGTTCAGTGTGGGCAGCAAGCTGCTTCTGAGGTGCAAAGCGTCCTTCTGGAGAAAGGCAAAATAATCAAACAGGAAGACTGTGCCTACGGTGACATTTTGAGAGGAGATGGGGACTGTTTATGAGGCAGGAACAGGACTAGCGTTTAGCTGTGTTGGCTAAAGGGTAAATGGCAAAATCTGTTTAATAAATGTGACCTAATGAATTTAGGACTGCTGACTCTAGAGTTTGGCCCCCCATGAATTCATTGTCAAAACTCATTGCTGCTTCCCTCTCAAAATGAAAGGCAATATCTAAATTATATTTGAATTATCTGTACTATAAAGCTTGAATTTATTGATGCTGGAAGTGGAAAAAAAAACATTCTGCTGATGGAGGTCGCTGGCTACACTGTTAGGAGCACAGAAGGGTTTGAGTTGTCTTTGTGTAAACACACCCGTGTTTGAAACTTTTTGTATATGTTTCAGCTCTTTCATGGGGATTTCCTTTAATTGCTTAATCTTTCATAATGAACATTAATCTGTCATTGGCAAAGATAAAATCCAGCTAATTCTCAGAAAATCTGTTTCGCTTTCTCTGTACCCAGAAGTTAAAACGCCTCTGATACCAGTTGGAGGCTCTGTCTAGACATTGAACGTGGTCAGAAATAACCGTGTGGTGACAGGGAGGGTAGATGGGCTGCTTTATGCTGTCAATCGTAATCCAGTCCACTTTGACAAGAGGGTTTGGAGTCTCTTGGAAGGTCCCTGGAGGGGATGGGAACCTCTGGCAAAGGAGCCGTGAGGAATTAACTTGTGAAGAATTCCTTGTGAAGAATCACATCTTTGCAGTAAAATAAGGCTGTGGTTCTCAGCTCCCTTTAACCGGTTCTGACCGAGACAAAGGCAGCCCATTCCTGGTCCTGACTGCTGCTCCCTGCCACCTCCCTGCTGCTCCCTGCCACCTCCCTGCTGCTCCCTGCCACCTCCCTGCAGTGGCTCTGGTTTTTCACATACCACTTGGTGAGCTATGATTGCTCAAAAGGGCAATCAGAGGAGAACTCATCTGTTCTGGACAAAAGTGAGAAGATCAGGTCCCTGATTGGATTTATGGGCCCTGCAAACACTAGGCATTTTGATGAAGGTAGAGAAGGGAGATCAGGGATGAAGTTAAGGGTTGGGTTGCCCTTTTGTTGCTTGTGTGACCCTATGCTTGATTAATATGACATGACCCCGTGGGTTTGAGAGCATCCGCACTAGGAGTTGCACTAGTGTAGCTCATGTCATCAAAATTCATTCTGAGCCATATATAGACATTTACAACTTGTCCATATAGGAAGTTTGTAACTCCCTGTTTTGTAGAGGTTGCTCGGTGGAGAGTCATCCTGATAAACCAGAAGTGATTTTAGCAGGGTGGAGGAATGGCTTGGAAATAACACGGGGCGAGAGCTGCTGCTTTGTCCTGGCCTTGGTGTGGAAGAGGCAGCTGTGATGGAGCGAGCAGGATGTGTGCTAAGAGGGAGATGCGGTGTTTTAGCTGATCAGGATGCTTATTTGCTACGTGGTGTTTATGGTGTGGGCCCCTGAGCCTCGAGCTGAACTCACAAGTCAGAGCAACTATCAGCTGGATAAAGCTGCTTACTACATGTTACGGGGAGATAAAATGCCTCTGGCAGTATGACTAACCTTTTCATGCCTCACTTTACCTGTCTGTACAATAAGTCTAATGATCATCACATTGTCAAAGGCATTTTTGTGCCAGTTTTGAGTCTCGCATGATTAATGGCTTTAAAATGCTGTGAGTGATTTTGATGGAAACACGTATCAAAATGCATTGCAGCAGTTGTGTGTGATACAGTCACTTGGTATTCAGAGTCGGAGGGTGTTAAAGGAGAAGTCCCTTCAGGAGTCACTTGATTCCCAGTCTAATCTCCAAGGAGAACTGCAGCATCACAGTGACCTATTTAAGCCAGTACATTTATTCCAAATAACTAACTATAGAAATGATACATAGACTGTACTGTGCATATCCAACAGCTGTGTGCTCAGGTTGCCCGATTGCTCCTTTCTGCCTTCCAGGGCTGAATGATGCTCTGAAACCTGGATTACTACAGTGCTGGGTAGAAACAAAATAGAAAATAAAACTCAGGATCAAATGAGATGAATCCTCACTGCTGCTCCCTGCCTGCCATAACGGCCGTGTTTGGCCTGGCCAAGGGACTGGCTGTAGCTCCATGCTGCAGCTAGTCCTACGATGCATCATTTTAAGGGAGTAAAAAAATACAGCTACAGTATTTTTGTGGCCATTCTTGCCAGTTCTGGAGCTGATGGCCAGAGGTGGAAAGGGCCATTGGACATTCCCCTTGGTAAAAAATCCCTTGTAAGAAATAATAGGAGACCATTTTGGTGGATTTGGGAGTTTTTGGAGGAATTGTGCTCCTGCCTCTTGGGCACTGTGGGAAAAAGCCGCTTAGCTGTTCCTGAGCCAGATAATACTTTCTGTGATACCATAAATAATTTATTGAGAGTACAGTGTGAGATGGGTCTCCGCTACTAACAGAACCAGAGGTTTCGTGATGGATTATCCCCTGGATAGTGGGAATAGTGGGAGGACCTCTAGCCCTGTGTGGCCAGAGGCATGCCTGGCTGTGGGACAGCAGACAGCAAAGCACGCCAGAAACATGCAGCTCCTGCATCCGTGTCATGGTGTGATGTGCACAATGTGAGCGTAGCAAGGTGGGAAGGCTGTAGGCGAGGACAAGGTGCACCATGAGCTCAGTCGATGCTTCTCTCTTCATTTACCTTAATAAATAGTTTCGGCACCTACTAGCTAACCTGCCAGCTTAGAGTAATTGCCATGTCAGTAAGCATCCCTGCCGTGGTGTACTTGATTTAAATCCAGTATGAGGTTCACCAGAGAGGTGATGGGAATTAATCTGAGCAACTAATTCCCATTTTTGGGCTTGGGGCCAGGCGGTTCGAGGCAGCACGCAGAAGCCGGGGAAACAGATTAATGCTGCCTGCTGCACGTGATATTTTGGCTTGAAAATGTGCTGAAGGAACGCGTCTAGCATGGTTTCACTGCCTTGCCAAAACGTTTGCTGTGTTACGTGGCATAAAAGGCGGTAGTAGTTCTCTTAGGGAAGGATGTTCCACCATCTCATATTCCTCTAATTTTTCCACTCTGTTTCAATAACTGTATTGACTTCTACCCTGCCATCAGAGCTGCAGACATCTCCTTTGTTTCATGTGATGCATGACCCTTCTGTGTTTTTGTTGGATATTTTTGGGTTTATTTTGTTGGATTTTTTTTTTTACTTGAGTGTGTGGAAGTGTCTCCCTTCCCAGTACAATCTAAATTTCAAGCTGCTCTCCGTCAAAACCCCTGTTGTCTCCACGTTGAAGTACTTAACTCCAGAACCATTTTTTTTTTGATTTTCATTTTTTCACTAATCTGGAGCTAAAGCACAGAGCTTGAAATCTTCCTTAAAATTTAAGGAATCTTGCTTATTGTGGCTGGGAATAATTTCATGTGCTGGTGTCACAACCTGGCCTGGCTGTAGAGTTAGGGCTTATTAGTGCAGAAAAGGAGTTTTTATTTAATGGAAGTACCTAAGGACAAGGGAAATGCAAAGATTAGTGATGCTACAGCCTTGGTCGAGTTGCTTGTTGTCACTGAAGTTAATTTATTTATTGAATTACGTGTTCTAAAGATGTGGAAGCCTTGGGATGGAAGATATTACAAAGACTTCAAAGAATTATTAAACTACACAGCAACAAAATGTCATTCCCTGTCCCTAATCATTCATATATTGTCCTTTTTTTTGTGAAAATGTCTTTGTGTTTCTAATCAGCCGGTAAGGAAGTAAGTCTCTAGGTAGTGATATTGCTAATGGTGATAAGCAAAGGCAACACGGGGAGGGAACGTGCGCTGAAGGTAATGTTCCCTGCTCCTTGTCACCAGCCTTCGTTTTGACTTTTTCATTTGTGGTGGCAATGAGCGATGTTAAGAGTGTCTCCTGGGCAACATGCTGTCTGTGTGATGTGATTTATGGACCACTATTTTAGAGAAGCCACAATATTCTGCTTCATTCTGAAGAGAGCTTTAAAAACATACAAAAGTTGGGAAAATATTATCTGTCTTTTAAAAACAAGATTCATGACCAGATGTATACATCTATTCTGTCACCCTACAGATGGGCAGAAAATGTTTAGTTGTCATGGCAGCGAAATGTACAGTATTGCAGATGAAAAAGAAATATTAAAAAAAAAAAAAAGTACTGTCTTGCCAGTTGTTATACTGTGGCAGCAGCTGCTGAATTTGAGTTTTATTGTCGTGAAACTTCGACTCAAAATCCTCCAGACCACATTTCTCGTCAATGACAATATCTGCATCCCGTTACCTTCCTGCGATTTGCTTTCAGAGCTCTTCACCCTGGGGAGGCATCAGCATTTCCATCTCTAGTTATTTATTTAGGTATAGTTTCTCTCTTGCATGGGAACTGGGCAGTCAGCAGTAGGTGGCTATCTCTGTTCGCAGGAAAAATCTCCTAGATGAATTAACGTTTTTATTTTGTTGTTAATTGAGATTTCCATATTGCTGAGCGTGATGGGTTACACCCTCGATGTTAGGGTAGAATAGGAACTATTTAGGCTGCACTCAAAATTCCTGTATGTCTGTATATAAAATGAGCAGACCTATCTATGTGTTTAGGCCAAACTAAAGCATGTACGGTATTCTTTATATTACATTACATACCGTATTTTTTGCTAGGTAATATTGACAATATTTTTTAAATGTCATATTTTGTTATCTTGATTTTTATTTTCCCCACTGTAGATACTTGGAAACAAAACTATAAAACTTCTTTGTGGCTGTTAATTTCCCTTTCTTCTGTCGTAGGCAGAGCGGCTGTAGATTACTACACTGCATGGCCATGTTTTAACTCTCCCTTCAATTGCTTAATTAAATTTACAAAGAAATAGTGTAGCGTATTTGTATTATTCATTGGGATATTCTGGTCTGGAAAAACAGTCCATGAAAATGAAACGAGACAATCCAGAGGACTGTGTGGTGGTGGTGGTGGTGGCTGGGAAAGTGCAGGGTCCCTTGCCCGCCAGCGTGGGGTCGGGTTGTGCTGAGCACTTGCAGCCCCAAGGGCTCAGGCCATGGCAATGAGGGACCTTGAGGGTGGCCATGGTCCCTCCATAATGTCCGAAATGGGCGTACAAGCACCCATGGTGTCTGCAAACCTGCTGGTGCAGGGTGCTGCTGTTTCACCTGGGGCACGACTACAAGGTATGTGCTGGTATCAGCAGCAATTACGATACTTGCCAATGGGCACGTGAAGGGATAGTAGCAATTAAGTAATTGTCTATAGTAAACTCGGAGCCATCATCAAAATTGCTTCTATTGCCATATCTTGCTAGATGTTTTTTTAAAACCATTTCAAAACTGTTTTCCGAAAAAAAGAGAAGTGAGAGTTTTATCTTCCACCTGACTTTACTTCTGGTTGCTGGTACCAGTTATCTGCTCTGTGGATTTTGTGTAATATTGCGAATGTTTGGGGTGTATCCTCTTGGTTACTGCAGATGAGGTGTAGCCATTTCCATTTAAATGACCCTTTTTTTTTTTTTTTTATCTTAGCTGCTTGAAGCAGTGTTTTATTTTTGGAATAAATAAACAGAATGCCAGGCTCTCTGAAGGTCAAAACTGTTTACAGAGCTCTTCCCTGCTTGGCTTTTGTTTTCTCAAAAAAAAGAAAAAATTAAACTGGGATTTCTGGGATTTTAGGATTAGTTAATGTATTTACCCAGCCTTTAAAGGGTAATTTTCATGGGATAGAGACATCTTGTTTACAATGTGTATAAAAAGATTAAAAGGAATTAATTTAATTGTGTAAGACTATTAAGTAATCTCCTGCCTTCTGCTGTGAACCTATCATACCTTCAGCTGTGTTACACTTTCTATTTCTACTTCTTCTTAATCTTCAATTAACTAGAAAGCTTTCTCCCATTTTTTAATTCTGTCTCTTATTCCCTTCCAAAGCCTTCTCCAGCAAATCCATAGATGTTCTGGTATGTCCTCTCCACCTGTCTATCTGTCATGGGTTTTCTTATTGTCCCTGCCACCAGCATGGGGCCCTGATTCAGCTAAATGCTTTCAACCCAAGGAAGCCAGTGGGATTTAAATATCTGTCTGAGTGTTTTGGAATGGGATTAGTTTTACTGAACTCAGCCCTTCATGAGAGCAATGTTTCGGTCTGCGTAGCCATCTGTAGATGGAGAGCTGAGCCAGAGAGAAGATGCCACTGAGAAGAACGGTGTGCTCAGAGTCAGCTTGCAACCACTAAATATTGAGGAACCTTCTGTTGGTGTGGTTTAGGCTTTTAAATTGCTCTGTAAATCCAAACGCCTATTGCCAGAATTCAAATCCAGTGAACCAGTCACAGGACTGGCCCATCCTGCTAGGTCTGTCTTCTCTTCGCCAGCACAATCTTGTTGCTACCTAAGGAAGAGAAGTTGACTGAGCATGGGGGGGAAGAAGTTAATGGCCAGCCTTGCCTTGATCTAAATGCCAGTGTTTTAATTTACATCACCTAACAAGAAAATATCCTCAGTGAGAATGATTTCTCTTTCCCACGTCATCTCCTCCTCCTTTCACAGCTGCTGTTTGTTTCTTCTCTTTCCTTTGCATGGTCCTTAAGTCTTCACTCCTTGTATACAAGGGGCCAGCACCGTGATGTCTTCCGCCTTTACTCACAAAACAAGACCAATAAATCTTTGCATTGAATTGCTGCCAGACCCTTACAATGTCTCTTGCAATGATCTCTTTCTGTCTTCTCCTAATGACTGCAGGCTTTTCTTTCCAGGGGTGGCAGATGGAGTGGTAGCTCCTCCTGAAAGGGTCTTGCCCTGAATGGACCCAGAATGTCCTCTTTCTTTTCTTAACCTCAACCTTATCGTGCTGCTGCTGTTCTTCAGAGTAGCCCATGTAATGAAGGAACACAAGTGCTGCTGAAAGTCAGATTTCCTAAATCTTTTTTTTTTTTGGTGGATTTGAAAATACAGCCTTTTTTCTATATCGGTAGTAAGGCCGAGAGCCACAAGAACCCCCATGTCCTCATGCTTTCCTACACACCTAACTGTGTGTTTCTGGGTTAGAACTTGTGTTTGAACTTATTAGGGCTCAGTACTTCACTGAGCTTAGTCCTAATTTTGCCCAGCAGTAGCTGGCACGTGCTCTACCTATTCCAATGGAAGAGTTCCCCCAGCAGAGCACAGCTCATTTTTTGCAGGTGTCTGCTGTGGCTCTTGCTCCGTTTGAAGCATGGCGGACTTCAGAAGTACACCAGCTAGAGAACTTCAACTGTTATTTTTCTCCCTGGGTACACATTACTCGTGTGATCATTGGGTCTGATCTTATGGGTGCGTGCTAGAGCTCGCAGCCTTCTTAAAAATGTACACGCGGCGTGGAAAGATTCATGGATATGAGCCCTTGCTAGTTCACAACCGGTAAATGAGCTAATGATGATACATCTTCCCCTCCCTACTGCACTCAGAATTTTTATTACAAGGCCAGTGTCATTTGTTTTCATCTCTTGCAAATCCTCCCTACAGCCTTCCCCATCCTAATCATTTCCCATGAAAAACACCTACTGCAGTGACCTCCATTTGACTACGAGATTGAAGCACTAATCAGCAGGGCCGGTATCCCTGAGGTTTTGTAAGTGTTGGATAGTGCAGACCCCTTTCTAGCTACATTAGCCCTGAAAAGGCAACACTTCTGTTTTTAAGCAGTACAGAGCCAGACATTTCCTTATATGTGAACTTTTGTCTCAGCATCAACATCCCTTCTTAGAAGTAAATTTAAGGAGGCGACTTGAGTATAACTGTTTGCAAAGTGCAAAGTTCATCATGAGTTTAACCCCTCACCCTCCAGGCTAATAGAAACTGTGTAAGGTTAAACATGTTAAAATGAAGCACTTCCCGGCCTCAGTAGCAGCCTGCATGGTATTTTCCTTGTGAAAATTTTAATTATGGATCTGGTGTCCTCCAGTTCCGCCTGTACAGTGAGCCCTGCCATGAATGTCTGCTTTATGAATGGCACTTCCACATGCCAATGGCACACAAAACAGTCATAAATTCCTGTTTCAATGTCGAGTGCTTGAATGTACACAGCTCCTGTTTCAAGCAGGAGCCAGGACGATTGGAGTGCGTGCGTCAGTGGAGAGAGATTTTCTGAATTTTGGAAGGTGACTTGGACAGGTCATGCTCTTATCTAAAGAAATGGATTTCAGCTGAATTTTGAAAAGGACAAATGTGTGTCTGCATTATATATTTATTACTTAATGTCAAGAAGTGAATTATGGGTTTGGCAGATCTGTGTAATAGATGGCCGTAAGAGATTCTGGCAGCCTAAGCTGAATGAAAGAGCAGATTTGTGGACTAACATGTCTGTAAAGGAATTATGTTTTGACTTTGTGCAAGATTTGTTAAAATATATTTTTATTCTGTTTTGGTAGTGGTACATGACTAATACATTGGATAAGTGCATGCGTGGGTGTACAGAAGCCTGCTGAATGGCATATTTTTTTTAATAGAAATAATTCGGTTCCTGATTTTTTGGAGTACTTGATGAAGTCGTAAAAATCAGTGATCAGAATTGCCTCGACCCTGCAGGTCATTTTATGCTCTTCCAGACCTATTGTGTTATAACCTTGGCCCCTCATTTTAAATTTCCCAAATGCCGGGGCTTCTTCCATTCACACTGTAAGATTTTTACTAGCACAAGGATGTGCGACTGTGTTTGGGCAGGGGGTAGAAATCCCCACTGCCTTTTCTTATAAATTCTGCTGGAGGCTCAATCAGAGCGCTCCTGTGCTGCCCATCATGGGAAGCTTTCTCCTTCCCCCTTCTCAGCGTCCACCTTGGGGTGACTTTGGGCCCAGATACCTGCCCCTCTTTCCTACAGCGCATGCTGGACCGATTAAGGGGAATTTCCTTTTTGCCACCCAGGCCCCCCTTCCTCAGCCTCATCGTTGCTTCAGTGACGTCCAAGTGTCTGGCGTGGTGACAAATAATCCCTTTCACACACCACTAGTTCAGAGAGCTGAAGCTGGATCCTGATGTGTCCCAGGGCTCTCCCTAAGACCATGTTTCTAGCTGCAGTTCATGCATTTTTTTAAATAATTATATTTTTAGCACATTAAAGCTCCCCCCCTGCTTTTCTTCCCCCCCTTGTCTTCATACCTAATTAGTCATTCCCTAAGTAAATACCATGGTGCCTCCCAAATTACTTGCACCAGGAGGGAATGCAGTTCTCTGTCTCCCGAATACGATCTGTTTCGTGCTGCATGGCAATGATGGATTTGTTTCGTGGATAAATTTACTGGGAACATTTTTCATAACTGTTTAGCTTGGGGCATGTTTATGTTTTGAATCAAATCTCTCATTTTTGGAGTTTTCTCTTTTTTTTTGGAGGCTACCACTGTCTCATTCCCTGAGGAGGGATAGGGTGGAATTTCTTCGTGTTTCTCCTGATAGTCTCCTTGGTCCTTTGAAGGTACCATTCTCCCTGTTTGAGCTACCTATTTCCTATATTCCAGCAACATGGTATAGTTAGGTAGCTTCCCGGTACCTTCTAGTTGGCTACTCGTTCCTAAACTTGAAAAATGGCATCTTTTAATGTCCTTCATATGTCTCACAGTTTGTGCATATGTATTTAACTTTCAACGTTGGTCTCCAGATTTAGCTGGAAGGCAATGCTCATCAAGAGATAAAGGTAATCAAATGATGAAACTGTAGTCACACTCTGAACTCCTAATTTAATGAAAAAATCACCCAAACGATAAAGTGTGTAATTATGCTGATTTTCATGACATTTGGGGCACAAATGGATTCTTCCTTGTGTACAGATGACATCAAATTAATACCTGTTACAGCTTTCTGTTAAGTCACAGATTTGGCAATGCTTTTATATTAAGTGGGCATTAATTCTTGCTAAATTGTGAAGCGAGGCTTTATTACTACTTCCACCCAAATAGCTGGAGAGGTCCTTCTTTGTCCTAGTGCTAGAAGAAGGTTGTACCATGGAAACTTGCTTCTACTGGGAACGTATTTTCTTGGGGAATAATTCTTTCAAGCTTAAAAAAAAAATACTTTCAACTAACTTAATTTTCCATTTACTTGGAAGTATAGACTTATATGGAATATTTACAGTGTTTGTGTCTGTATTGTTGAAAGAAGGTAGCTATGAGGACCTTACTTATACCCCAGAAGTTTGGCAGAGCAGGAAAGATGCCAAGTTCCCTGAGCTAATCAGAGCGCTTCATCGTTAATGTCCAGAATGAACAGGGCAATGCCGCCCAGTTTCCATTCTAACCCAACTCTGTCTTCTCTGCTGAAGAGGTGTGGTAGGTGGCTAACGTGAGTGCTGGAACTGGAGTTCCACAGGCAAATACTGCCCAGGCCATTTCTTGGCAAGGCAAGAAATCAAAAACCAGTGTCCACCTGAAACTGGGAGGAGAGTAATAAACCATTTTTCTGATGTCTTCTTCCTCTTAAATGAACATTTTTCCCCTTAAAATATCTTAAGCACTTTTAAAGAAATTGCTATTTCTATAGTATGCAGTGCTTGTAGAGTATGTAGTAGTATCGTATGTGTATATAAAATTTATATACGTATAAATAAATATATGAAAATTGCATAGTAATAATTTTTCTCATGTTCTTTATAAACCTTACTTTGACATACTGCTTTTTTCCCTTCAGTGTCATGTTTTGAACTTAACTCCTTCCTCCTCTGTGTTACTACTCTTTGATATTTCATTAATTCTGACTGAATTTTATTGGCTGAATGATAAGCATGGTTCTAATTTCTGCAGAAATGCTAATAAAGGATGACATGCCATATTTGGGCTTTTTATTGAATTTAATTAATAACAAAGTGAGTTAATCAGGTAACATTCACCTTGAACTTTTTATTTTAAAGGAAGATAATTTCTCATCTCTTGCATTTTTGTATTAGGTGGAAAAATTCAAGATACGTTCTGGCAGCTACATTTGAATATCTTTGTAGAGTCTAGTTAAATATTCTGTTTATAAGCGCTGGTGCTTAGTGATCTGATGAGCACAGTACCAGTCTCTTGCTGCATTATATCTCTCTGGTTCTTTACAGTCAGGAAATGCATCCTGGATTCATTCGGCATGTAAAGCTGTTGTCAGTTGGTGTTATTAAATATGATCGGAAATAAAATAATTTCTTAAAAAAACCTTAAGTGCTGCCAAATTATCATTTTTACGTCCAAGTCTTTTTATTTTTGTACTCCGAAGAAACCCTTCATTTTAGGGCATTCAGTAAAAAATTAGATCAGTCCTGTAAAATAATGACAGTATTTCACAGCTATGTGTTAGTTTATATTGTAGGGTAGTGCATATGCAAAAGTACTCACTTTTTTCCTTAATGGAGTAACTGAATGTGGATTTTATTGGAGCGTTGCCAGCTTCAGCCGATTTTCTGTATGAACTATTAGGACAAAAGAAACTCTTTAAAATAGGTATTCAGAACATGATGTTATGGACATAATTCATAAAGCTGCAGGAATGATTTCAAGAAGAAAAAGTAAGGCTGTATAAAATTACATTATAAATCTCCAGCCGAGGAGGGGAGGAGGAGGAGGAAGATGTCAGAAGCATAAAGAAATTACCCTGGTCTTCAGGGAGAGAAATGTTAATCCAACACTGAGTGTCTTTGAAAACTTCACCCTTTAGTATTCATATACTCATGACTGCGCCTGGAATATTGCACACTGCAAGTGCACTGAAAGAGTATGATCAAGGTTGCAAATTCAGAAAACTCTGGGAAATGCCCATGTGAGTCTGGTCTGTCCACTCTCTGCATTATCAGGCAGCCTATAATTATACAATCATTATTATTAGTCATAGTATTTTTGCATGATCTTGATTATTCAAAGCACAGTTTCTTGGGGATTGTTCGTTGCTTTGCTTTTCCTTTGTCATTCATTTATTGTGGCCCAGTTCACTATTTTTAAACATTCTTGAGGATCTTCTCCAGCAGGATAAATTCCATTCTATTTAACTGGGATTCCTTTGATGCTCTTCACTCCTCATTGTGTCTTGATTTCTTTTCATCACAACCCGAACTGGCTGTGGAAATTAGGTTTAGGATTCAGCCCTGTGTTCAGACTTGCAAGTGTAGACATGTGGACTTGATGTCAGGGGTTTCTGAGTATGAACCTGCATTTGGTCAGCTGAAGGACCTGCGGGGTCATGTCCTATGCCCCAGCATTGCCTACCCTGGCTCCTGCTAGCACTCCAGAGAAGTATTGGTCCATGCGTAATTTCTGTCATATCTGTCAGTCCCTTGAGGATGTCTCAGATATGCTGAGGAACCTTAAGTGGTGTTAGATGCCAGAGTGGAGGGAACTGATTTTTCAAACGTTCATTGAGCATGAGAGGAGCGTAGGTGTTTGGCTTACATGGAGACACCTACATTTAGGAATCTGAATCTGGACTTGGACTCCATCCTTGATGGTAATGTTGTTAACATATTGCAGATGGGGAGCAGAGGCCCAAAGAAATGAAGACAGAAAATATACAGGCATATTACATTTTTCAAAAAATACAGCAATCCGTATTTCAAAGCACATCAGAAAATTGCAAAAACTTTTAGATTGGGAGGTCCTCTAGCCCATCCTCTTCCTCCAACCTGATCTAACCTCAGTGTTGGGTCCAGTTGCTCCAGGCCTTGTACAAACTGGTTGAGAAAATGCCTTTAGTCATGATGAACACATGGATGCGTGATGAGCCAGGGACACTTTGAACTACAGACCTCTATTATTTGAGCTCAGCAGTCCAGCCAGTTACCACCTTATAGTCCACCTATCCAGTTCAGATCCCCTAAATTAGGCTATGGGGACTGTGGGAAACCATGCTGAAAGCTTTGCTGAAGTAGAGCTTTGATTTGTTCATGGTAAATCCACTGCGCGTACCACAACTATAGCTTTCTTCCAGTTTAAAGAGGTGTCCATCCACCTCCTCTTTTTTTCAGAGGACGGCCTGTTGCAGGTGCCCAGCACAGTGCATTTGTTTTTTTTTTTAACATTTAAAAATATTTTTCACTGATGCAATTCTTGAAGTTGGTATTAATTTAGGTTGAAATCTAGGAAAAGGTTGAGCTGAAGGCAGGTGTGTGGTATAGAAGGTTTAGTCAAAAAAATGGTGATAGGGCAAACTTTCAAACAAACGAAGAGTTGTTTCTGAAATTAATTTCTAGCAATTTTAGTGTCAGTGCTACAGCCCAACTATTTTAGCCAAGCTAATAAAACACATGTTTATAAAATTGCATGTGTACACTTAGTTTATGATATGAGAGGAACGGCAAGTGTGAGGACTTCCAGTTTTGCAAATTGGCTGTTTCCCTATGTATAAAAATAAACTACATTTAATGATTGCTGTGAAATGTAATGATTGCCAAGGGAAAGCAGACATGGTGGTAAAGGTAATGTTGAACTCAAAAGGTGACTTCTGATGGCTGTAATGAGAGTTTTCATTGTTAATCAGCATATGTTAATCAGCAGCTGGATTGTTTTGTATTAGAAGTTGCTCTGAAATAATTGTGATATTTACTAGAAAATTTCTTCACAGTGATATAAGGACAAGTGCCAGAACACATTGTTTCTATCTCTCATAAGGTTCTGATATCTGTTATTAACATCTCCGTGTTGAGTACAAGGTCGGTCTCGGCCCCATAGGGTGGGAGGGACGGAAGCTCTGCCCAGCTGTGGGAGCAAGAGTGCATCAAGAAGAGGTTTCTTTGCAGTCTAGTCTGGATTATGTATTTGATACACTTGCTGGCGTTGTGTTTGCCAGTCAGCTGGTGTAGCGCGTGTTTAACCTGATTTCGGCTGTCTAGAAATTGTGTGTTGTTTCTAATCTAGTCGTTTGAGCTTCCTCTGTAACAGGCCCGTCCGAAACGCTGCGGGTGGTTTGCCCTCTGGAAATGGCTGTGTCTCTCCACTGGCTGCACAGCGAGTCTGTCAGACCAGATTGGACTAGACACCAAACTTTGAGGCATATAAGGATAGTTGGACAGAAATTGTACCCTTAAATCAAATGCAAACTGGCTTCCCGGACTGCAGAAAATGACACCAATTTTGTTGCTTGACATTTGCCTCTTTCAAAAAGGCAGGTCAAGGGAGGTCATCCTCCCCCTGTACTCTGCCCTGGCGAGCACTGTGTCCAGTTCTGGGCCCCCCAGTTCAAAAGGACAGGGAACTACTGGAGAGAGTCCAGCGGAGGGCTACAAAGATGATCAAGGGACTGGAGAAAAGAAGACTGAGAGGGATCTTATCAATGCTTATAAATATCTAAAGGGCGGGTGTCAAGAGGATGGGGCCAGGCTCTTCTCAGTGGTGCCCGGCAATGGGCACAAGCTGGAACATGGGAAATTCCATCTGAACATGAGGATAAACTTCTTCACTTCGAGGGTGACAAAGCACTAGAACAGGCTGCCCAGACAGGTGATGGAGTCGTCTTCTCTGGAGATACTCAAAACCCGCCGGATGAGTTCCTGTGCAACCTGCTCTGGGTGACCCTGCTCCGGCAGGGGATTTGGACTAGATGATCTCCAGAGGTCCCTTCCAATCCCTACCATTTTGTGATTCTGTGATTCTGTAATTAGGAAACCAGGCCCAGAAACCTTTTGATTTTTTCTTTTAGGCTCTGTGGTCTGCAGTCTTAGTTAATTTTTGTTTATTTTGCTGTGGCCAAGTCACATCGACCAGGTAAGATGCAGTGTGTCCATGAAGGGGAGCCCAGCTGGGCCCAGGGGTGGAAACAGGTTGAACAGTGCATACGATGGAGCTGATGTGCTGGCAAAATGATGGAAGTAACAGGAACATCATCCAGAAATTTCTTAACCTTCTGGATGCATGGGGTGAGATTTAGAGATGGTGCACCTCTGTCAGTCAACTCTGAGTTATCAAGTCAAGGGTCAGCTGTTTCTCCCACCAGCTCCATGTTTAGGTCCAGTGGACTTTTCTGTTGTGCTCCTGGTTCTGTTGCCATCCGATCTGAATGGACCTCACCTCTTCTTCTTCACTGTATTTTATTCTTGCCATGATTTTAGATGCATTATGGACTCTTTGTTTTGTTGTTACCCTTGGCAAAATGGAGCACTTTTTTACATTTGTGAGATTATAGAAATAAATGATAATTTCAGTATAGAGGAGTTTGATGATAACGCACAGGTAATTTTACTCTTTTTTGTAGAAACTTCAGATTTTTGCTGAAAAAAGATTTGCTGTATGGTATTGTCTCCTTGGAGTGGAGAAGGGGAATCTTTTATCTCTCCTCCTCTTTCACACAGAATCACGCCTGAATTTTGTGAGCTGGAAAGAGGAGCTTTTATTCCAGAATATTTCAAGATAAGGTCTTGCATTTTTTCCATAGCAGATTTCAGGTTAAGACCCTAATTTAAATGCATTTGAAGTCAAAGTATGTTATTTCCTTTTAATTTGAAAGGAAGATGGATTTAAAAGCAAAGCTTGTAGAATGGCTCGGATATGTTCTGTAAATTGTTTGTATAATTTATATGAGAATAAATAGCAGAGAGCTTTAACTCTTCCCTTCTAATTTTCCTTGGATTTGAACTTGTTTATTCAGAAGTTAGAAAGTATCATTTGTGGCATTTACATTATACTGAAAATCAACTGCTTTCCATTTTCATTATTTTTCATGCTGTGAGGTTGCTGGATTCCTGTATTTCTGTGATGTTGGACAGTCAGGGCGGATGGAGAATCACAGAATCATTTATCCTGGAGTTTTCCCTGTTTTCTGTCTCTACCCTACATCTTTTACAGCTTGCCTTATTTTCTCCATCTGGTATTTATAGCAGTTTTAGCAATTTCAAATTTATTTTCCTCCTATGTTCCCTCAAAAAATAAAGTGACATAAAGAAGAACCCAAATGCTACAGCTCGGTGCTTTAGAAGTTTGAGAGAGGTGCCTGGATTTATGGAGGAGTTTTCCTCCTCGCATGCCACGTACTGGTCTTGTGTTGCAGGATTACTTCTGGCAGCATTTTCCAAAGAGAAATTTGAAGAAATGTGTAAGGGCTTATGGCATTGTTTGTGGAAACAGACTTTTTCATTTATAGTCCTGGGCTGATAACATTGCCATCTGATATAAGCTTGATAACTTGCGGGAAGTGATTTGAAGGTATCCTGGATTTTAAAAGGGATTTTTTTTAAGGCTGTGAAGACTTATCATTATTGATGTTAACAATTTTGGAAGGTATATTAGATCTTGTGCTTCAGTTTCATCCAACAGTTTCTGAATTATCTTCTGTTGTGGCCTTATGTTACTTTAATAATAACCTAAACATCAGATGAGATTGAATTCTGGATGGCTTGTAACCCCATTTGTCACTGCCATAGCCCTACTTGCAGTTCCTAGGCTCTGGGTTAGACCAATGTGTGACTTCGGCTGTTCAGGTGCAGTCTTTCAAAAGAGGAGATTATTCCATATATTTCTGTAGGGTCCTTGGTATATAATCCTTGAAGAAGGCTAGTAGACTGGAGGTATTTTGGGTCTAATCCTGTTCACATGAAAACATTTTTCTGTTTTTATTTTGTGTTTTATGTTACTTGCTTTCAGGTTTTGTTTTTATGGTTGGAGATTTCAGTATATAAAATTATGTGGCCATTGAAAAGTGATGATTCTTGCTTCAGAAATTAAAATCCAGAGGCCACACCCTGTATTTCATTTAGCGGGATGTGTTGCCTCTTTTGGTAGGTGTCGGTGCCAAGGGTTTGGGGAGCTCCAAGCACAGCGGTTTGCACCGCCAGCACCGGTGCATAACAAAAGTGCAGATGTGACTGTTAAAGTTTCACCTTCCCTAGTGAATTATCGGCCGTGTGAACAGAGAAACGACAGAACCCATTTCATTAAAAATGAATAAAATCCAGTGGTTTTGGTTTAGATTACCCAATAAATTTCATTCTGTTTCTAAGAGAAACTAGGACCGTCCATTAAGGTAAACAATTTCACAGTCCATTTGGCATCATACAATGAAAGGCTGAGTTCAGAGATTGCTCAGGTACATCCTATTAGACAAGGCAGGGAGCTCTGTTAGTTTTTATTGTTATTTTATCCCTCTGCTAAAGTTTCTAGAAATTGAAAGCCAAGCGACTAACAAGAATATTGGTTACCCACATTTAGTGTTGCCCCAAAGTGTAGTCACGAGTAGCCACAGATGTGTCTTCTTGGTAGAAATTGGTTTCACCTGGGGGTATCTTTGATATTTTGAAGGCTCTTCCTTCTTGAATTGATACAAAAAAACCAAACTGAACATTTTCACAAACTAAGAACCCAACAAATTTGGGACAAGATTTTGTCAACAGTTCGGAGTTGTAATTTTTTATACTGTAGTTAATGTTATGTTTTAAGCTGAACTTTTGCAATGATCGCTTCTCATTCTGAAACTCTCAAAATGGAAGAGTTCTTATTATTTTTTTTATTTTTTTAACTTCCAAATTCTGAATTCATTGAATTAGTTTCAGCTTTAGTAGAAAGAAAGAAAGGAAGAGAGAAAAAGAGAGAAAAAGAGAGAAAGAAAGAAAGAGAGAAAAAGGTGTGTCCAGCCACAAAATCTTTTTGTAGTAAAATTCCAAACTTTCCAATTTCTCCAATGCATATAACTTCCTATGAGTAAATGTCATATATTCTCTGGAGAGCAAATAACTGCCATACTGAGAGGAGAGTCTTTGACTGTTTGACGCTGCTGTTTCTCAGGTTAGCAGCAGCAGTATTCATAGCATTTTAATGTTGTAAGTCAAAAAGTTGTGTCCTGGAGGCACATAGGGGGCCTCTTTCTTCAGGAATTATAATGGGAACTGAAATTATTACCTTACGATAGAATTCCTAATCTTTAAACAGCTAAAATAAGACGATTTCCATCCCTGCTGTTCAGGTTCAAATGTAAAACCCCTGCTCTTTTTACATGCCTTTTAATCACAGCGTTAGTCAAAGAGAAGGCTGAAGTACTTTATTTCGGGTTGTTAATAGAGACAAATGAATATTATTTTTTTTCTTCCTCTTTCAAGTTGGGTGTGAAGCACTTATTCTGAATTCAGTATTAGTCATAGCCAAAAATAAACTGTCTTATCCCGCTCCCTTCTTCTCTTCCCATGTCTTCTGGGGAGCTCTTCTTTTGCTTCTTATCTCAGGAGACTCCTGGGTTTCGTGTTTCTGTGAGAGAGACCCACGCTAGGGTTCTGCCTCCTGGTGGCATGCTGCAGTTCAGTCTCTTGCAGGTACCTATCATTCATATGGGTGAAAAAGTGAATTTTCCTACTTTCCATCCCAAATCTCCAATGCCTGCTGGTTTACACCCTGCTCAACAGAGGCCAGGGGACGCATCTCACTATCTGCATCCCTATGAAGTGCCTGGTTGAGCCGTGCCAGTGGTCACCCAGCAGCAGGGACCGGCTGGGCTGCGCCTTGGCGCCCACATCTGGATCCCTCTGCAAGAAAGCAGGGAGCCCTGGGGTGCTGCTCCTGCAGCCCCGCTCCTGGCCGGCCGAGGGAGATTTACTTACCCGACCTTTCAGCTACGGGAAAGATGATGTAAAGCAAGAGTGGCTGGAGGTGTTCCAGCGAGCTGCGGGCTCAGATGGGACAATTTGGAAGCTTGCCAGCAAAGAAACTTAAAAAAAGGTACAAATGTAGGAAAGTAAGGAAAAGAAAGTGTAAACAAAGGAAGCCAGCAGCTTGTATCGATTGTGATGGGATTTGGCCGTGGCTTTAAGACCATTGGAGTCTTTTGTCGGCTCTTAAGGTTTCTATTTTTATGGTATATTTTTCCAAATTAGCATTTAATCATAACCAGGAGAAAGGAAGTAATCCTGTGGTACTTTGCACTACTGAAGGCTGTAATAGAGCCATCTCTGGGGAAAAAGTGCTGTAATTTACTTCCCGTTGTATTTTCTACCGTTTAGTCTGTTTTAGTTCTAAAACGCTTGTTGTGGACGTTACAGCACTTTCCTTGAGAGACATTCAGATAACAGTCTCAGGCCAAATGCAGAATGAAGTAATCTTTCTCAAATGGCTCAGGAATAACAAGAGTCATCTTCGGTTTCCCTCTTGCTGAATTGCTACACCTGCAGGCAGCTAATTTCACTCTGAACCTTTGTAACTGACAGGGACAATGTGATTTTGCTTCCTCAGAGGATGTGAAACCTGGGGGTTTCTTGGTTTTGTTATTTTGGTTTTTGTTTTTTTTTTTTTTTTCCCCTATGCAAGTTGTAGAATTTCAGTTTGCCTTGTTTAACATGAAGAGCTGCGTATTACGGGGTCACAGAAAATTTGCCCTCTCGGAGCATGTGTTCTTTACCAGGGGAGAAATGCATGGAGCGGGGTATATGTTATATTTATTCTTCACCTGGGAAGAATTTATTCTTCCCCACCTTTTGTGTTGCTTATGCAATACCAGTCCCAAGGTAGTTGTCAGCTGGGCACATTCCCTAAATTGCTCATATTTGACCCACATTGGCTTGCAAACTCCCTGGAAACCACTGGTGTCCAGTGCAGGGTTAAGCGGGATACCAGACTGCCTGGGGGCATTCAGAAGATGCTGGCCTGGCTTGGCCGCTTGGCATCCCACAGCCTCTCCGAGCAGCTTTGGAGGATTTATTTGCAGCATGCCTGTCCCTACAGCTACAAGGTCTGGTTTTATGAGTGACTTCTCAAAAGACAGCAATGGGACTAGGATTCAGCACCGTTTCTCCTTTTCAGGACAGTTGGAGGACATAAATAAATAAAAAAAAGACAGCAGCAGAAACCTTCACTAATTTTATGTAAAAGTGGGACTTCTGTCAGTAATCCACCAAAGTGAAGCTCTCTGGAGATGCTCTGTGGAAGGTCTGCCCCTACTTCAGGGACATGCGGGGTGGGGTGGGATTAATCTCACCTGACTTTAGCCACCTGGAAGTTAAATGTATAATCTTAGGTGATTATCTGGGCTCTTGCCATAATGAATAGAGAGAGGTCTCTGCAGGAGGCAGTGCCATCACTCCTAAGTTAGGTACCTGGTTGATGGTATGGTTGGATGGTTTTGAGAAGCAGTCATGGGCAAGAAGCATCTTCCCTTGGAAGAGAATTTCTCTTTGAATTTGTTCCTCTAATCAGTAAGCAAGAAAGGTCACTTCTAGTTCATCTTGCTTCACAGCATGGGACGTTAGGTAAATTTTGTGTTTACCAAATGGAATCAATACTAGAAGGAAATTATTTCCAGGAATGCAGTAAGGTTATCAGCTCAGTTGGAATGTTATTATTTTCAAAGCAAGCGCTGAAACAGTCCTTAAAGGACTGTAGCAATGTGTGTCCTTTTGAGTTGAGATCAGCATCTGCATCTCCCCTGACGCCTCCCAGGTGCTCCATCCAGCTGTCTGCTAAAGTGTGCCCATACTGTTTGCTCCTGCAATGAAATCCAGTCTATATATAGTGACTTAAAATAAACTAACGGACTCGGTTTTATACATAGGCTCATTGATTTAATAAATAGATATTATTAAGCATATAAAGGTTGAAGGCAAGTTAGATAAAGAAGGCAGCTAATTAATGATGCAGACTGCATATTCGTCCCTGAGCTATATTTGGTTACTGCTTAGCAAGTGAAGGGTGGGTAGATCTGTGCCTGATTACATTCAGTGAACTCTCCGTTTTGGCAGGAGAGTGAAAGCAGGTTTGTATTTACTTTTAGGGACAAAAGCAGCATTCCTTTGACATATGCGTTGTACTTCTTTACTGCTTACATCCCTGCTCGGAGTAATTTACACCCAGAATGCAATTTACCCCACTGTTTTAAGCGCCTGCAGGATTTGGCCCCGGCAGATTAACATGCATTTACAAATCCAGCTGGCTGTTTGGAAGCTCCCAAAGGAGCACTTGATTGCCAATTACACTGTTTCTCCTTTCTATCAAATTGCCAAGAAACAGTAACTCAATTGATTTAAAATTATTTCTATCCCACGCAGTCTCTAAGCCTTGCAAGCAGGTTATTATGCTTAGTTGCATGGTGGTGTTTTACCCCCTTGAATTGTGTTTTTGGGATTGCTCATCATGTGTGCCCAGTTGGACTCCATTTAATAACTTGCTTGTGCTACATGAGCTGTGTTTCCTATTAGATAATTCTGCTTTCCTGTTAGAAAACAAGGTCTCGTAGCAAAAGCAAACACAACTTGTGGCTAGGTTTGGGCAGGTAAATTTCGAAACAATGATATGCATTTATTATTTTGCTTAAATGAAATAAAATGAAAGTCGTTGCAGTCATAAAAGAGCCAAGTTGTCTGCCATGTGATGTCTTTGCTTATCCTTTGCAAACAATTATGTTAAAAGAAGATTAATCACAGAATCACAGAATTGCCTAGATCTAATCCATCAGATTTCAGATCATGTAATCCAACCATCAGCCTAAACTCTGACAAAAACTGTCACTAAACCATGTCGCTAAGCACCACGTCTACCCATCTTTTAAATACCTCCAGGGATGGTGACTCAACCGCTTCCCTGGGCAGCCTGTTCCAATGCTTAATAACCCTTTCAGTGAAGAAATTTTTCCTAATATCCATCCTAAACCTCCCCTGGTACAATTTGAAGCTGTTTCCTCCTGTCCCATCGCCTGTTACTTGGGAGTAGAGACCGATCCCCACCTCTCTACACCCTCCTTTCGGGCAGAGGTAGAGATTGATAAAGTCTCCCCTCGGCCTCCTTCTCTCCAGGCTGAACACCTCCAGCTCCCTCAGCCGCTCCTCATAAGACTTGTGCTTCAGATCCCTCACCAGTTTCATTGCCCTTCTCTGGACCTGCTCTAGCACCTCAGTGTCTTTTTTTTTTTAATAAGGGGCCCAAAACTGAACACAGTACTCAAGGTAAGGTGGTGAAGGCAAGCGCTCGGAGTTAAGTAGTGGTGGAGTGAAGGCTGCCTGTTGTACCCTGCCTCCCTTGTGCCCTCTGGTATGGACGGGTTTGAATTTAAAGAATCATATAATCATTTTTGCTGTGAGCAGCTTACCTTATTCTGTTCCCTCCTTGACTGGTGCTTGGGTTTTGAATGACTGGTTAGCATCTTCCTCCTCCATATGCCAGGTGTGGCCCTTATTATTTGAAGTTTGTAGAGCAGTTTGAATAGAGAACGATTAACCTCCCAAAAGGCTTCTTTCGGTAGATTATTTCAGATGTCTGACTTGTCTGAGCACATAGTGCTAGAAAGCACTGGATATGTGCTGGGAAAAGCTGATGCCAGCTGGGACTAGTGAGGACCATCACGTCTGGAGGTGCCAGGGTAGACGTGAGGTTGGCGCGTGTGGGTAGAAGCTGCCTGTGAAGCCTTTGGTTCAGAGGACATGTCTATAGCAGAAGAAGGGTTGGGATGTGGCTGCCCTTGGAGCCTTCAACTGAGCTTCTGTTCTTCCGACCCCCTTTCCTCCTCCCTGCCTGCTTTCCAGCTTGTGGAGCAAGTGGCATGAGCATGGACAGCAAACCCTCACAGCTCTGCGGTCCTATCTGAGAGCAGCCTCATCACCCACAGGCAAGGAGACAGTGATCATGGTGGGAAGAACTCAGGGTCAAAAGAAGTTGGAAGCTAACTTCTGTTTTCCAGCACTCGACTTTGCAATAGGGATTTTTGTTGTTTTGGCGGAGTTTCCAGCATCTGATTTCCATGGTTTGGAAAGAAAAACATCAAAGAAATACTCTTGTGTGGCAGTGATATATGGCAAATCCATTTACTGACAGACTGTCTTAAATTAGGCATGGATGTAACCTGCATTTCCATTGGGCTTCACAGTTCTTTTCCTAGAAACACTGAGATTCAGGATTTCTCTAACAGTGGACTCTTAAGTGAGAGCTTATTAGGCACAGGTTTTTTTCTGACTATCCCTGGTGTGACTCTTTTTTATCCTCTCCTCCTCTTGTCCTTTCTGTCCTTTCTTCTGGCCCATCTGTCCAGCCTAGTGATCTGTACTTCGCAATATTTAGGCTTTTGTTCCAGTCCCATCCTCCTGGGCAGGACGTTTGTTGCTTCCCAGGGCCTTTCCTGCTGGACTGTATAACTGCACCCTTTTCCTTCCTTGGCTTGCAGTCACAGACTTATTTTTCTCCAATGTCCAGAAAACTGCATTCTTATTTTTCTAGGAGTCCCAGCTTCTTCTTGCACTTACATCCCAAATCTCCTCTTGCTGCTTCTCAGGTTTTCATTCCCTGGTTTTCCTCCTCAGCATCCATGACACAACCTCTTCTCCCTATACTCTCCCCCCCCCCCCCCCCCCCCCGGCCCCCGCCATCCTCACTTGCAGGTTTAATTTATAAAAAATAAATTGTATGTTTTTGGAAACATTTCTTTTTCTTACTGTCTTGGGAGACTGCCAAGAGCACTGGCGCGTGCGGTGCCTGCGCTCAGCTCTGGGATGAACAGGTAGCAAAGCCCAGTACAGCCAATAATGGCAATAGTATGAGATGTCCTAATTGTTACGTAGTGGGTCACACCTGGACTGCAGGGATATCGCACAAATAAGCTCTGAGCTTTTAGGAAACGAGCAGCAAGCATTTGTGAGCAACAGTTTTTTGAAAGCGTATAATTTGGGACAGAGAACGGACAGCATTTTAACAGAGAAAAAAATCAAATACATCTCTGACAGAAAGGCTTCTCCCATGCCAGTTCAAAGTTCATCTTCAAAAACATGGACAGTAGAAATTTTCAGACAGATCTGATTGATTATCAGTCATAATGAAGTACTTGTTCTGTCTTCAATAAAGTTCGGAGGTACTCACCATGATGCAGGCAGTCTGGCCTGGAAAATCTCAGCCAGTTACAGGTTACAGTTTGGACAAGTAGCAAGTAAACCATTGAAAACAGTGTTTGTATAAGGCATTTTCAGGCAACCATAACACCAGGTGGTGGTACCAACCCCAGCTCTAAGAATTGTGGGTGTGTGCATGTGCCTGCATAGCACGACTGCTATTTTCCGCATAGCATTTAATGCAACTGGCAATCAACAAAATCTTTTCTTGTGTAGGAGTGGTATGCGTTAAATTTAAAATATCAGCTTGGGTTTGGACTCTTGTTGCAAGGGAATATAATAACCTTTGTGATAGTTAATGTTTATTCAAGGAGTAGGCTGGAAAAGCAAGATACAGATGTCCATGGTTGCATCCGGCAGAGGCAGGCTGTGATTTGGACAGGCTGCAGTCTGGCATTCGCCTGCGCTCCCCGTTACAAAGCGTTGCTCAGGCTCACTCAGCCACCAGTTTGCAGTGAAGAAGAGGACGATTTCAGTGTCAGGCAGACTTCTTTGTATAGGCAATTTGTAAAGCCTTTGGAAATAGCATTAAATAAACAAGACAGTATTATACAGTTGACCAGCTAAGTTGAGCTTTAGCCAGTAATCCTGCTTAGTAAGCATATTATCAGAAGGAATACACTAGTCTAGACACTTCTTGTGATTTTAACTTTGTTATGCAGTTACTCTGAAATAACAGGCTTTGAAAGGAAAGTTGTCTGAAATGGCTAGTTCTTTACTGCAAGCATTAAGGACCTTCAAGGAGAGAAAACATTAAGCACTAAAGGGCTCTTCAATCTAGCGGAGAAAGGCGTAGCACGAAGGGGCGTCTGAAAGCTGGGGCAGACAAATTCGCATGGGAAGTGAGACACATTTTTAACGGAGTTACAATCCATTGGAACAAATTAGCATTGAAAGTAGTGGATTTTTCTCGCTGTTCTCAAATTAAGGCTGATTGTCTTGCCAACTCTGGTTTTGTTGGGCTAAAACAATGCTTCAATGAAACACAAATTACTGTCCTCTTTACAGAAGAAGTATGTTTACCTGTGATGTGCAGATGAATTTACATGATTTGATGGAGTTTTCTGAACTTAAATATTATGAATTTAACAGAAAATGCTTACCCTACTTCTTCCCAAGTTGCCCATCACGTCCCTTCCCTTGATTTCTAGCTTGCTTGTGCATGCACATTGGTACAGAGACCCCTTTACCTTTTGGTTTTGGTGGGGTTTTACATCATCTAGTTGACCTGGAGCCTCACTGTGTGAGGACACAGCTGGCATAAGAAGTGTGAGCGTGTCCAAAAGGAGTGAAATAGTCACTCCACTGTAATACAGATGCCTCAGGCATCTCTCAATGCCCTTTTCTTGCACTCTGCTCAGAACCTCCTATATGTATCAGCCTCTGGCCCAAAAGGGCTTCTTCTGCTTCTTGATTAATTGGCTGTGAGATGTGGAAACCAACCTGAGCTAGTTCCAAGGAAACCCCTATTAATCACACCATCACGCAAACCGTATATGGCAAACCTAGTAAGCAGCTGCTTTTGAAATCTTTGGGAGACTTCGAAGCATAGGGACAAGAGCCATACTTACATACTTCTGATAGCTAAATAAAGCCATAGCGGTAAGCGTGGAGCTCCAGCAGGCAAATGAAATGAAGCATCTGGATTCCCTTATCGTAGCCCCAAAAAAAAGAGGTATGTGCCTGAAGAATGAATGATCCTTGAATCCATGTGCTGAGCAGGGTGCCTTATAGGAGCAGTGAGTAGGAAACCCTTGGGAGGTGCCTGTAGGTTTAGGCAATATCAGGGAGCAGGCTTTTGGGATGACGGGCATGCATTTCTCTGACTGCCAGTTTAAGCTCAGTGTAGATAGTCAGGGTCTCGTTACCTCTGCCTTTATCTTTTAGGCAGCCCACAATGCAATGTGGCAGATGAAAGCATACATTGAATGGCAGTGTTATTTCAGGAGCTGTGCCCATTCTGTGCCCTAGCAGAGGCAGGGCTGTGAAGGAAGTAATAACATGCGTTGGACTAATTGCACCCTGTGTCCAAAGGCAAGGGTGCAGGAGGCTGCGGATAGCCTGGGCGCGCTGAGATCTGGCATCGCTGAGTGTTTGTGAGTTGGGCTTTGCAAGGTGCACAGTATTGCACAACATAGAAATTGTAGGCAATTAAAACGTGCTTCATTATTAATTATTTAAATGTAATTAAATTATGCTTAATGGACTGTGTAAGCGCACGCCCACACCTAAGCTCTGCTGTGGCTCTGCATAATGCACCTATACAGCAGCCTTTCTAGGAAGGCAAATCCACTCATTAAGCAGGTGTTCCCTCGCTCACTTCGTTCTGGCTTTTCACTAACATTTTGCCCAAGGGGAACCTGATTATTCATTTGCAATTAGAGGAAATCACGGCTTGTTGGGAGTGGCTTGGTGTGGGAGCACTTTTCACCTGCCTTGAAAGTTGTTTTTATTGTTTTTTGTTTTTTTTTCAATTCCATCAGTGAATTAAGCTCTGGGAAGAAGAATTCAGAAAGCCTATCCCTTACTGGGGGACGGGACTCTGTTCCAGGAGGGTTTGTTTTCTTTAGGGTTTCTCATTTCCCCTTCCTCTGACTCAGGCTGTCTTGGCATTTTTCTCCTTCTCACCCATCCCATTCCCTCATTGCTACACCTTTTTTATTTTTCATTTTTCCTGTATCCCGGCACCACATTCCTCCTTCACGCTTTTGTCAGTCATTACTCACCTCTTCCCATTTCTCATTCCGTCCACTGCTGCCCTGGTTAGCTCCCCATTCTCTCTTTTCTGTTTTTTTTTACCCTCCTGTATCTCCTGAGCATCACATAATGAGGAACAGATTGGATTCCTTACTGGGCTCATCGGCAAAGAGCACCATGTTGATGCCAGGTTGAGATGATACGATATGATACTACAGACAGGAGTTGGAAATAAGTAAACGTGGTTATTGTGGCACATTGAGAATCTTGGCTCTACCCCAAGGGATTTAAAATTAAAAAAAAATAAATTAAAAGAAAATTGGAGGGGGGAGGGAGAACCAGCTGAATAGTCTGTGTCAGCTCACTTACTTAGAAGGGGGGAAAAAAACACACAGAGCAGCAGCTCTGTTTTTTTGGATCTGATTTTGTAATGATTCTATCTATCATGCTACTTTCTATCATTACAGTTGCACAATAAAAAGTGATGTGCTTTATACTTCGGTTTGTTTGCACTTCCCCTTGTTTGAAAGGTCTCCCAGCACCGCTGGGAGCGGATACTTTGAGGACTTCATAAACTGGTTGCAAGATGGGTGTTGGCATCCTATTGGGGTGTCACACAGGATGGCTGAGAGATGATATTTCAGTTGGTGGCACAGTGTTATGTGTTTTCAGTTTAGAGGAAGCCTAAGATCTGGCTGTCTGGTAGAGATATCTTATAAAATAGTTATTTCTGATTGATGGAGAACTGATGACTTACCAGGTACTTCTGCAAATAAATAAAGCTTGAAGGTCTTCAGCATTGATACCTTAGTGTTAAAGAGGTTTAGGATTAGTCATGAAGAACTTGCATTTAGCATGATCCAAACTTAATGACAATCTTTGGGGTCTTGGTACAGTATTTTTTCATGGTCCTTATTTTATTTTTTTTCATCTTTTCTTGGTTGTGATGAGTAAACAGATAATGTGGGAATAATCAACCCATACCAGATAGAGGGTTTTAGCTGTGCTGTTATTTCTGGTTTTGTGTCAAAAATTCATGTTTTCTTTACAAATTAATTAAGCAATTTCTAGATCAGGTCATGAGTGAACCTCACACATCCCTGCCTACAGTGATGAGACACCGGTGACTCTTCAAAGCCTCCCTCCTTTGCCCATCTCATGGGTATGGTGGAAAGTATGAGTTTATTTGGGGCAGATTTACATGATGTGGGCAGCGCTCAGCACCCAGGGACTGCACCCTGCCTGTCACCTTTGGGCTCCTGCTCATGGGACAGTGGGTCCCCTGGAGAGGATGAACTGCTGCAGGGTGGGGGCTTTGAGCTCTGTTTCTTACCCTGCAAATGATACCTTGGAAGATTTTCAGCAAATCATGTAGGTCCAGATCCCCTGAAAAGTATATAGTCACCGCCTGATCGTGGAGGGAGTTTCACACTAAGTATTTTCATGGATTTGTGCTTCTCTCTGTGAGCAAGGATAAAAGCATGTTTTACTGAAATGATATTGGTGATAAATACATCGAATGTTGTGAGATCCTCCAGTACAAGGCAGAGGAGAGCCTTCTCAGGATAAGAGTACCCTTGAGACTTGATGGTGTTTCCATTGTAGTCAGTTGGTTGTGACAACAAAACTTCCATTTCCCTGGTGAATACTCTTGCAAATTCAGCCTTTCTCCTGGAGGCAGTGGTTATACTTTGTCATGATGCTGGGGGTTGATAAGCATTTAAAATTGACACTGTCTTAGCGCATGGATGAAGAAGAGGGAGCAGAAGATGTCAACAACCGCAAGGATGATCCCAGGTGCATCAGTGCAGAGTTAATGCGCTTTTTTGGTAAGTATTCAGCTCTTGAGGCCCTGCTGTGCCTTTCAGTCCTCCTTCATTCCCTCACCCAAGTGACAGACTTCACAACACTATCCAACTGTGATCCTGTGCTGTTGAAACCAGGGTTTGGACATCTTGCGACTGTGGGATGGTATTGCATTGCCAGCGACGTGGGAGAGCAGATCCATGGTGCTCAGGTTTTAAGACTTATGCATGCCAGTGTCAAGATCTATGAAGAAAACGTTAACCAGAGATTTGGCTATGAGTGTATTTACTACGATTCATCACCCTGGAAAATCAGAGCCCTGGCACAGGCTGCCCAGAGAGGTGGTGGAATCTCCTTCTCTGGAGATATTCAAAACCCACCTGGACACGTTCCTGTGCAACCTGCTCTGGGTGACCCTGCTCTGGCAGGGGGTTGGACTAGATGATCTCCAGAGGTCCCTTCCAACCCCACCATTCTGTGATTCTGTGAAACCAGCGTGAGTGCCTAACAACTTGCCAGTCATCCTGCTCTAGTACGCACCAGGGGAAGTGAGAAAGGAATCAGCGGAGACTTTGATACTGAACCTTTTAAAGTTAAACGAACCGGTCCTAAGGGTACTTTGCCCTGTAGCAGATGATATTAAATGGATCACTGATCACTTAGCGGAAAAGTAATATTGACAGCTTTAGGGGTTTTGTTAAAAGAAGGAGAAAGAAATCTAACACACAAACAAACCTCACCACCAACAAACCATCTTTCTGTGAAGCTTGCCATTTGTTATGTGGAGAAACAAGCAAACTTTTAAGGATAAACAATTTGCCTTCTCACATGCATATTAAAGAGTGAAATCCCTCTTGCTCGGGGTGAGATAGTAATATGTTCCTTTTATTGAAGAGCAAAGTATTGCATTTGCTGTCTCAGAGAAGAATGCTCATATGAATCTTCCCTGCACAAAATGCCACTTCTTTGGGCAGTGTGTCAAATAATGGTCTTATTCCACATGCTTCAAACCAGAGCTTTCTAAGAATCTGTTTTTCACATTCCAAGGAATATTTTAGATCTAATCTCTGCCTTGTGATGATATAGTTATTTATATTTCTCTAACACCAAAAGCCGTTAGGCATCCTAACAAAAATGAGTGGAACCTTCCCCTCCCACTTCTCCCTCCACCACAAAACTCTCAATCTGTATATCCATGGCAGGGGGGCTGGAACTAGATGATCTTTAAGGTCCCTTCCAACCCTAACAATTCTATGGTTCTATGATTCTATATTGGCTATAAGATGAAATTAGTGTATAGCATGCAAACGCTGCATAAAGTACAGCTCCATCACACGTTACCCATTGTATGTCCTTAGGTTTTCTGTAGTGAGACTGTTTTTCCTCCGATCTAAATACATTTCTGAGGTGCAGTCCCCTCGCGTTTTTGCGTTCGACCTTAGTGATGATGCTCTACTGTATCGCTGGATCGTCTGGCTCAGCTGCCTCCCCACTTTCATAGCTGGAATCTTGGGCATTAAGTGCAATGGCCAGAATTTGTCTTGTGTGGTTTGTTCCCTGCCTGCATGGAGCAGTGTGTGCGTGCAGGGAAATGTTTTGCTTGGTAGCATTTTTGCTTTTTTTTTTAAATATGCATGCCTGCTCCATGCCTGTATTCCTGGAGGAATTAAATTTGCGGTTTTGGACTGGGCCCCGAGGATGCTCTCACTGTAGCACTCAATGATTTAACCCTTATGGTAGACACATCTCTTCTGCTGCAGGGGAAAAAGCAGGACTGAAGAGAAGCATCTGTGATGAGCTCCTTCTTTTACAGTCCTGCTTTATGAAGAGAGAGAGAGGGACATGTTTTTCTCTCTCCCCTAAGGACAAGCCTGGGACCTATGAGGAGCAGGGAGCTGGGTGGGGAGGTGGGTGAAGAGGATGCTGCCACCACCCCAGCACACACAACAGCATCTGGTCTGAGGGAAATCAGGTGTTTGGCTGCTGTGAAATTGTCCGAAGCCTCGCCTACCAGTTGGACCCCAGTTCTTCTTCCTATACTTTTGACTGCTTTGAGTCAAAGCCTTGAGATGAGCTGTGGCAGCAAGCCGTGTCCATAGAATGACTGGAGCCACCATTGGTGGCTTTCCTTGGGAGGGTCCTCAAGGATGATGTTCTGTGCTGGGATTTTTGCTTTTTGTGATTTTTTTTTTTCTTTATTATTTTCCCATTTCTTCAGAGAAGGTTTCTACAGCGTGCTGTGTCATGGAGCGGCAAAGAGTGCTAGCAGCAAGCCTGAGCTTTGTTTATTTGGGGGTTTTGTTGTTTTCTTTTGTTTTCCAGTGTGATCCTGTGAAAATTGTTTAAATGCAACATTTCAGCTTATACTAACCCAGGCCTGTTTCTTTCCCATCCCTTAAAGAGGACTGGGTGAAGGGAACACTGACAAATTTACAAAGATTTTGAATTAAAACAAGATAAAATAAGGACAGACTCCTAAGTACTGTAAGGATGGTACATACAGTTGATCACAGTTTTTGGGAACAGTTTGGGGTTACCTCCAGAAACAAAGGGTGCATCATTTCCAGGGTGCATAATAAATTGAGAGGGCATTAGCATAAGGGGAAACATTCACCCATGTAAAATTTCATTGCAATAAATACAAAAATGGCTAAAGCAAACCCATATAATAACTGCAGCATAATGTCATCTGCTATTTATTTCTGAAGTCTAAAGCAAACAAATATGATCTAATGGAGAAAATGGTTGCTTTGAAAGCCAAAAAAAAAAAAAAAGAAGAGGGGGCGTACCCCAGTCCATGGATCATGCCTTTTTTGTTTGTGGTAAAAATAGAAATAATCAAATATATTGGCAAAAACTCAGACAATTTCAGACAAAGAATACCGTGAAAAAAAAGAAAAAAATTGGCTTAAAGCTGGGGAAAAAAAGTGTTTGGAAATACTGTGGTATTTAGTGGGAGTTTTAGTCCAAGTAAGTGCCTTATGCTTCTTTCTCATCTACATGGATGGCTTTGTGGTGAGACCACGTTCCTCTCCTACACAGTGGTTACAGGAGGTGGTGAGCTGTGGGAGTGAGTGCTTGGGCACATCCTGAGGGCTATGCACGACACAAAAATAACTGTAATTCCCACAGATGCAGGCAGAGGTACCTGTATTTTAATATCCCAAGATTAGATCACCAGGCTATGCACTCCCAGCATCCCACCATTTCTACAATGGCTGACGTGCTGGGACCAAGTGCCAGTTGTGTTCTATAGGTATTTTTGATACGTATTATTAATGATGTTCTCTTGCTTATGTCTGTTACTAATAGCTTTAAATTTTGTCAGTATGGAGTCAGCCTCAAAATGTCACACTAGTAAAGAATTTTTTTTTTTTCCCAACTCTTAAAACATTCAGCGCACCAGGCTGAGAGAGTTGGGGTTGTTTGGCTTGGAGAAGAGGAGGCTCTGGGGAGACCTTATAGTGGCCTTCCAGTACCTAAAGGGGCCTACAGGAAAGATGGGGAGGGACTCTATATCAGGGAGTGTAATGATAGGACAAGGCGTAATGGTTTCAAACTGAAAGAGGGTAGACTTAGATGAGATATTAGGAAGAAGTTCTTGACTGTGAGGGTGGTGAGGCACTGGAACAGGTTGCCCAGAGAAGCTGTGGATGCCCCATCCCTGGAAGTGTTCAAGGCCAGGCTGGACGGGGCTTTGAGCAGCCTGGTCTAGTGGGAGGTGTCCCTGCCCAGGGCAGGGGGTTGGAACTTGGTGATCTTTAAGGTCCCTTCCAACCCCACCCATTCTAGGATTTTGTCATTTTGGTGTTCTCTGCTTACCTTTTGCATCCAGCCATCACCCTCCTTCGACTCTTTGTGCTGTATGTACATGCATGGATATGTTTGGATCAGGGGGGATTTTTGGGAGCAAATCTGGTTGTCCTCGCTTACTGGGCTTTGGTTCATGTTGGGGAATTGTCTCAGAGGGCCCAAATCTGCTTCCTTTTTGGAAACCTGAGCTGGGAGATATGCACCTGGTGCACTCCGGCAGCGTGGGCATGTAGCCATGGGAGCAGGCTGGAGGACATTCCCTTGGTGCACAGAGTATGGCTTTCAGCTCCTCAGTACCCGTAACTTTACTGAACAGACCTGCTCCAAGTGCTTCATGCTGTTGCTAACATCATAGGCACAGGTATATTCTGTCTCGTAAAATCATGGAATTTAAGATCTGAAAGGACCATTATTCATCTTTCTGAATAATGGAATCGATATATTACTCAGTGATCCTTTCTGCTTCATGGTGGCATATATAGCTTAGACAGTTTTGTCTATGCAAGAATAGACTAACCTACAGATTAATATGATTATTTTTTTTCACTCTTACTGTGAATAAAATGTTCAGTTCTGCTTTGTATTCGATGGCCTTTTCTTCTTTACTCCCACAGTTGTTGACACTTGCTTTTTTTGGCACTATTTTTGGGGTTTTTTTACTCGCTTTTCTGCATCTTCTTCCATACTTCACCTTTTGTTAGGTAAAGCAAAAGGTCCCTTGATATCACTCCATTATGAAACTACTACATCTCTAAAGACAGTTTCTGCCAACCCAGGACTGAGAGACATGTTTGATAACATAAATTCTGCTGTTATAGTGTACTTACATTTCTATAAGGCTTTGGACTTCGTGTCACCAGATCTTTTGATTCAACTTGTGAAGACAAAACAGCACATATGAGAGAGGTTAAAAACTGTTTTGATGACGTGTGTCAAAATGTCATTATTAGGGGGAGGATATCGGTGAGGAGATTCTTTCTCACTAGATATTTCTGGGAACAGTTCTTGGTCTGACGCTGCCCAGTATTTTTCACAGCAACATAGACAATGGTATGAAATCTTTGCAGATGGCATGAAGGTAGGTGAGCATGCTAAAAATGAGGAGGTTATTTGTCAGTGTGGGCAAAAAGAGCTAATTCAGTCCTCTGATGCATAAAAGAAGCAGCTCAGAGAAGATTCTATCTCCAAACTGGCCACAACAAAAAGAACTTTTATCATATTCGGATGCTGGCAATATGGTATTGAGCAGAGACCAGAGGAGACTTCAATCACTGCAAAAAAGATACAAAAGCAAGGATCTCCATGTGTTTGTTTTTATCAAAGAGAAGGTTGCTTGGTGTCTTCATCTGTCCATGTGGATACACACAGTAGAGTTACTGAAGACTGGCATCTTTGTGTTTCTGCTGCTGAAAGCACGACAAGATCCAATTACTGAAAGCTGATGTGCGAAATCTTTTACTTTGAAATAGGACTGCTACTTAGTAATAAAAATCGCTAAATATCAGAATGATTGCAAAGGAAGGTGATGGATCCATGGCTTGGAGGCTGTAAACAGATTAGTTATTTCTGAAAAACACATGTGTGTTACTGGGCAGTTGTGCTTTGTGCTCTTCACCTTGAAATCTAAAAGTCATATATCCACCTGCTCATCCTGGCCTTTGATGGCCCTTGAGGAGAGTGAAGATTACTTGTGTAGCCTTCAGGAAATTTTTAATACTTGAGACTCTCTGTGTTGCTGATAAATAAAATCAATTCCGTGTTTCTCCTCTCAAACTTGTTGCCTACCAGGGTCAGAATGGAGGAATCGCCACTTTCTTTTTCAATACATAATTACTCGGGGGTGTGCTGGGTCTTTCTTTCTCTGTTTTTTCTTTTGTTTGGTTGTTTTTTTTCTTCTTGTCTGATCCCTGGGGAGAGAAGGACCTCATTTGGAGACAGAGGCTGAACATGATGAACAAACGCTTGGTCCTACCAGTTTGGCCAGGGAGGTTTGTTTCTGTGGTCAAGATCACAATGACGACTATTTGAATGGAGGAGACAGTTTTCCTCTTCGTGATCCTCTGACCTCTTCTCCCTGGTGACAAGTGATAGGACGAGGGGAAACGGGTTCAAGTTATGTCAGGGGAGGTTTAGATTGGATATTAGGAAACATATTTTCACTGAAAGGGTTATTAAACATTGGAATAGGCTGCCCAGGGAGGTGGTGGATTCACCATCCCTGGAGGTGTTTAAAAAAAGGGTAGATGGGGCACTTAGGGACATGGTTTAGAAGTGGCTTTTGTCAGGGTAGGCTAAAGGTTGGACTCGATGATCTTAAAGGTCCCTTCCAACCTCAACAATTCTATGATTCTATTAAGGGAGAACTTGGAAAAATTTCGTCTGTGCAGCAGGGCTCATCTGTCATCTGGGATGGTCATTTTTGCCAGATCTTCCCTAATAATTTCCCTGCTGTGTCTCCAGTAGAAGCTGTGAGCACCAAGGCTATTTTCTTCTTTCAGCCTCAGGCATCTCAAGAGCAGTTCACCTTAAGGTCAATGCCTGCAATGTGTCTGAGTGGTCACACCTAGAAGCGTCTGCCTCTGCCTGTGGACCTGGGAGGCTGGCGAGGTGAATCCCACCCAAATGTGGTCTTTTCTCTTGGTGAATTATAATGAGACTCATGGGTGTTGAGCTCAGATACAGATGTGTTATAGGTGTCCATGTTTTTGTCTTGTGAATCTGTGGGGATTCCGGAAAAAGCCTTGCTTTGCTTCTGCTTATCAGCTTTAAACATCAGCGGTGAGAAACCGATGCTATTTCACTTGGGAAAGACAAGACTGTGAAACAGTTTCCCCAGATAGTCAGTTTGACTATGGGGAGCAGTTACCGACCTCAAGAAAATCTGGCAAAGGAGGGTAGAAATAGAGGATGGCTGTGGATCAGTTCACGTAGAGAAGGTTATCTCTACAACCTTTAAAGGCTAGAGGCTTAATTTTTATTTTTAAATGAAAGCTTAAATTCTCCAGATGGCTTTGATAAGGCAGCGCGTGGATTTTTCATCTCCTGTTTGTTATTACTGTGAGGCTGGGAAAGGGTCCTACGTTAAGGATATCTGGGAGAGAAAAAGAAAAAAAAAGGGAAGAAGAAAAAAACGTGTAAAAGTCTTCACAGGCCCGAAGCTATAAAGGGAAGAAAGCCAGTCTTCCTAGGAATGGCACATCAAAGCAGTTTAGGAGGAAAGTATCTGTTTGTATTCCCACTCTGCCGCTACCACCCCTGGAGCACGTTCTTGACCTCAGCAGTAAATTATTACAGTAAGTGCTTTTGTTTTTATTTTTTTATTTTCAGGAATGAAAGAAAAAAGTGGTGTCAGGCAGGGGGGTGGGCAGACAGGCAGAGAAAGCAATGTTTGTCTCCCCTTACGACAGAGAAGAGCAGTCTATAATTATGATTTATTTATTTTTGATGTGCAGCACACTGAACTCCCCTCTGAGCTGCATTTCTTACCGTGGTGGATCACGCACTCAAATGTAGCTACTGTCAATAACTGCGATTGTTCGGGTATTTGCAAAATCTCTTGAAAATAACCAAGTGACTTGTGAGCTGGTGGGTTTGGGCTTTTTTTTTTTCTTTCTATTCTCTCACACATGGAGAGGATATTATTGTGCAGTTTGAAGTCTAGTGAGAAGTTACTTTGATGTTCTCTCTCTTTCTTTTTCCCTGCCTCTTCACCCTGGAAAGATAAGATAAATTCTCCCCGCCGAGCTTGGCCAGAGACGGCTCAGGCTGGGCGGGAGCAGGGAGGTTGCCCGCAGCTCGCCCGTGTCTCTCCACATCTCACCGCTCCATATTCGGAGCTCAATTTTCCTGGTGTCTCACCAAAGCGACTCCCTCCGACCCATTTCATTAATCCTGTCTGCACTTCAGTTTTTTCTCCTTTTTTAGGTGCAAAGGGACAGGTGATTTAAATACAGATATTTAAAATGCATGTGCTATTCTTATACAAAGCATTGGTATTATTTTAGTGTGGGGTTGTTTTTTTTCTTCTTTCTGAGATGAAATCAGCAGAGGATGGTCAGTGAATTTTGGCTGCTTTTGTGTGTGTGTTGGCTACTGTTCAGAAACCTTCTTTGGCTGGCCGCAATTCTCCCCGTCTCCAGTCTATCTTATGAGAAGGTATTTGCTTTTAATGATTCTTGCCTTGTAGCGGTGCTGGCAGCTGGGATGCCATCCCTTCCCTGAGTGACAGCTCCTCTCCCAGCCTCTGCTGCAGAGATTAATACAAGCAGTTGCCTCCGAAACATTTTAATCTCACTTTTGGTAGTAATGAAAAATGGGTAATCAAACCCTGTAAATCATCACCAGGAGACAGTAAACACGGCTCACAAGTGTTCAACACCAGGCATGGATTGCACCTCAACCGTAAATCATCGCTGATTGCACCGAGACCCCAGCAAGCCAGCATCTTGGAAAGGTGCCCCACGAATGATGCCAAGGGGTGGCTGGTGTTTCCCATCCAGCCGAACTTAGTTTGAGCTTCATTTCAGTTTTCCATGGGATTTTGGCCGTGGCTGGGAGGGTGGCCCCTTGCCATGCTTTGGACCCAAAGGCCACAGCCAGCTTGCGTGGGACCAGCTGCAGGTCTCGCTGCAAGGGCTGTTAGCATGGAGCAAAAAAAGGTTTGCGGTCTTTCCAAAGACCCGAATGGACACTTGTATGGATAAAGCACCTCCGCTGCCTTTAATGGCTCTTTCTACAAATGTGCCAAGATTTGAGCTGAAGTGCGTGTGCTCTGTAATAACCCTCAGAACTATCTGGCTGTGGAAGTTTGTCGGTGAAAGCTGGTTTGGTTTCCTGAAAGAATAATTTGTCTGCCTTATGTTTACATGGCAGTTATGGGACTTTATAACAACATTAGGAAAAATTAATGCAAAACAATGTTTTTCATTCCTAAAAATGACCTTTCCCTTTTTCTGCCCGGCAGTCGGGCACTTGTCAGATGATGTCAGTAACTGAAATTCCTGAAATGCACTTGCTGCTGACCTGTAAACCCCCCTGAGGCAGATGCTTATGGCACAGGCATCGCACTCAGGCACCTTGTACAGCTGAACTTTGTTAAACTTCATGAAAGTTCTGCCATGGTAAATGAAACAACCCCAAAATCACCAAAATTGCTGCCAGTGTGTGAACGTCAGATGTTTTTTGAGATAACAGAAAGTTGGAACAATAGAGGAAGAGCCCATATGTTATTATTTAAATACAGATTCATTAAATAGAGCTTCATCAAGCCCTTCATTTTTAATGCAAGCAGGGGGACGCTGCTGACGGTCTCACCCTGACCCCCCTGGCCAGGGTACGCAGGAGAGGCTGCGCGGGAGGATGCACCTGAGAATTTAAACCATAGACAAGCTCATGTCAAAACCCATCAGAAACAGTGCAAAGACTTGTGTTGAATTCAGTGGGCTTTGGATGCAGAGGTGGTGTGCTGGGTTTTCTTTTTTTATCATCTTCATATTTGAATTAAATTGCAAGCTCAAAGGAAATGTGAAAACCTTAGGGAGGCTGTGTTTATAGAATCATAGAATCGCCTAGGTTGGAAGCGACATTTCAGATTATCTAGTCCAACTATCAACCTAACTCTGACAAAAACCATCACGAAACCATATCTCTATCACTATGCCTACGCGTCTTTTAGTCTCCAGGGTTGGTGACTCAACCACTTCCCTGGGCAGCCTGTTCCAATGCTTGATAACCCTTTCAGTGTAAAATTTTTTCCTAATATCCAGTCTAAACCTACCCTGGCACAACTTGAGGCCATTTCCTCTTGTCCCATCGCGTCTTCCCTGGGAGAAGAGAACGACCCCCACCTCTCTACACCCTCCTTTCAGGGAGTTGTAGAGAGCGATGAGGTCTCCCCTCAGCCTCCTTTTCTCCAGGCTGAACACCCCCAGCTCCCTCAGCCGCTCCTCACAAGACTTGTTCTCCAGACCCCTCACCAGCTCCAGTGCCCTTCTCTGGACACGCTCCATTGTCTTTTTTGTGGTGAGGGGCCCAAAACTGGACACAGCACTCGAGGTGGGGCCTCACCAGTGCCAAGTACAGGGGGACCATCACTGCCCCAATCCTGCTGGCCACACTGTTCCTGATACAAGCCAGGATGCTGTTGGCCTTCTTGTCAAGAAAACCCGTTTGCCCAGGTTTTTCCTCTTTATTCCTGATCTTGTGTAGCTCCTGAGAATTGAGAGGGCCCCTCCAGAGGCAGTGAGGGACAGGCGTGGCTGAAGCCATGCAGGTCCAGACCTGAGGTCAGTGGAGGCAGCAACATTGCTGGGAGAGCTGAAAATAGCTCTTGACTGCATGTGCTTCTAGGTGATGAAGTTAGTCTATATATCCTAGGCCTTCAAGTAATTTTCCTATTTCAATCCTATTTAAGAATCATTGAAAGAGCTGTTATTCATCTCGTAGGATGAGGTACTACTTTACTTTTACTTTTTATTCTTTTTTTTGTCTGTATTGATGCAGTTTATTTGGGTGTAATTTGTTTTTTGGGGTTTTGCAAATTTTAGGTGGGCATTTGCTAATTTTTACCGGGTGAATATGTTACCAGGAGTATCTCAGAGAGTTGAACATTAGGTAAATAAAGAATGATTAATAGTGTTGTTATCACCGTCCTCAACGTTTTTTATAATGCTAAATATGCAGCAATTTTAAGGATATGGACAACTGATTATCTGGCTGGGGATGATGACAGATTTCAAAACACATTTTATTTGTTAGGACACATCTGCATTAAATTGAAACAGTTTAGATAAATATGCTGCCAAATATTTTAAGTGGGTTACACGCTGACTTTTTTAATATCTATTGTATGTAAATTGCATGTTTATATTTTTGTAATTGCACTTCTAACAAAATGTAACAAAACATTTCTCTCAGAAAATTTCCACTCCTAGCCAGAAACTTATAATCTGTTGCAGGATTTTTGCAATAAATCTGAAGAAATATAAATAATGGGAGAACAAATATAGTAACGGTATAATATCCTGTCCCGAGGGAAAATAATTTAGGAAACAGGCAGTATAAAAAAAATAGCATAATTGCATGCATGTGGCTTTATACATTCTCTATCTGTGAATAACAACAAACCCCATCATTTAAAAGATTAAAAATGAAGACTCCAGATTGATACTTTTGTTCTTGTTTTTAAATACAGGGTTTCATATTTTATATGGTCACGTACTCCAGTTGAAAGAGAACTGTGCAGATACTTGTAAAAATAAAAACTGTGCGTGGGGGGACCTGTCTTCTGCCAGTTGGGCTATGGTGGTGAGGAGAGAATGGAAGAGCTCTTCTGCTTGCATATAGGAAAGAAATTTTTTACAGTGGGAACACTCACTCACTGGAACAACCTCCCCAGGAAGGTGGTGGAGACCCCGTCAACTGGGGGTTTTCAAGACGTGACTGGACAGGGTGCTGGATGATCTCATCCAGGCACTTTTTCCCATGAAAGGTCAGACCAGATTATCTTTTGACTGGGCTGTCCTGTGGTTCTGAGATTCTAACATCACCTGAAATGTATATATCAGCATCTTTCAACTGTCCTCCTTCCTGCTCAGAAAGAAGTCCTGCCACTTATTGCAAAAATCTCTAAAGTAACAGGGTTTTGCTGCACCTATATGCAGCCTGTAGGCTATGCTATTGGAAGATGATTTGGAAATAGTGGTATCTGAGCCACAATCAAGGCAGTGGTTGCTTTTCTAAGCCATGCTTGTGCTCCAGCTACACTCTGCTTGCACGATCCTGACGCTGCCTGTCCCTGTGGCTCATTCCCTGTAAGACAGCAGAGCCTTGTGAGCCCAACATAGCCTCCAAACCTGCAGAAAAAATCCCACATGCTTTAATAACCTACTTTAGCAGCCACAGGGAGGGTTATGAAGCTGCCCACGCCAGGTGAGCAGTTGTGACATCGATTTAATGGCAGCTTGCAGAGTTTTAGCTTTAGCCTGTTTGCAGAGGCTTCTGCGTATGGCTATGTAGAACGGTGCACTGGAGGGAGAAACCCCATTGCTATCGATGACTTCAATGCCGTTATCATCACATCCACATACCAGGAGATACTACTTGCTGAGTCTACCACATTGATATAGATACTAAAATCAAAGACTGCATTGATATATTATATTTACTTAAAGACTGTTTTTAAGCTGAGGTGTAGCAAAGATGAAATAATCTGGTTTAAGGATCGGAGAATCCCAGCCAACGGGCTGAGCGGGTACTGGAGAGACCCTGGGGAGGGGGCACAGGAGGGAGAATCCACACAGAGTAGTGTGAGGTCTTGTGAAAGCTTTTCTGGTAAAATCATTCCTTGAAGTGCTCAAAGTGGGGAGGGCAAGTCATGTTCCCAGAAATGAGTGACAAAGGCATCAGCTGAGAAAACGTGTGGAAGTTTCATGTATCTGGGTGCAGGTTGGAGGGATTTCTTATGCGTGTACGATTTTCTTCTATTCTTGGATTTATATTTAAAAGGAAATTTATATTCAAGAGGAAAAGGAAACCTCAGCTCACAACATTTCTCTCCCATACATGGGCTTGTGTCATCAATGCGGAGCAAATGTTTACAATGCTTCTACTCGAGAATTTGGCATGGCAAGGGTAGCCCATAGAAAGAATAGTATTTCTTCCGTGCCCTTTCAGCTCAGGTCTGTGCTGATGGTGCCACCTGTGCCCTATGAGAGCCATGTTTGCTGTCGCTGCTGAGCTGGGGTTCAGGCTAGCAGGCAGAAAGATGAAAGACTAAGACCTTCAGTCGTTTCACGGAGCCATTAATTCCTCAGGGTTTGCTAGCAAATGCTCCTGTGCCTTGGTGTTCTGGCAGGTTTTGATCCACCGTTAAATGGTGAATATGCATTTTCACGTGTTTTTGTGGTGGTTTTTTTTCTAATGGCCACAGCACTTAGAAACTCAAGATGCTTTCAGCTGTCCTCATGTCCTTCAAAACTGCTCCTGTGGTTGCATATCATGCATATTCAAGGAGCTCTTTCATTTTGTTTAGCTAAGGCGATTTACATGCTTAATTACCACTAGTAGGCTTTTCTGATGAGCCCTGTGAAGAAGCTGAATATAAGAAAAAAGGGAAAAAAAAAAAAAAAGAGGAGAAAGGTTAAAGAGACAAGATTCTCTCCAGCAGATAACCACACGACAGCTCTGGATGCAGTCAGTGACCAGAGCCGCCTTTCCTCAGGCAGCAAGAGAAATTCTGGGGTAAATGAAATAAAAAGCCAGTAGTTAGGAGTAAATAGTCCTAAAGTCAATTCTCTAGAGCGGCAGTTTTCTGGAGAGAGAGGTATCAAATCAGTAACACAGCTGGATTGTTTTTTCTGAAATTGCCTTTTTTTTCCTGTGGGTATTGACATGGGCACCCACGATGCTGACTACTAGAGCCAAATCCAGCAAAGATACACTGGTGTCACTGGTTCTATATTGCTATTTATTTCTGCTGTTGACTGATTCTGCTCATATCCTGAAGGGTTCAACGTAGGCAACCTTAAGGGGCCATGTAGGATTGGATTTCAAAGGTGTATCGTCTACCCCAGGTGTTTCTTAAGGCTCTTTGAGCTTCTGTCATGGCATCGCTGGATTCAGCTGGGTCACTCAGCACTGAATCTATAATCCCTGGATTTGAGTATGGTGCAACTTTCACTGACACCAGAGATATTAATTAAAATTGGTGGTCTGTAAGGGATGATTGGATTCCTTGGGACCTTTCTGCTTTTGCTATGGAGAAAGAAGTGCCTCCAATGTGGGAAGACCCTGGTGTGCAGGGCCTTCCTGGCAGCTCTAGGCATCCTGGGGTGGGAAGGAGAACATCACCCTGACAGTGCCCCTTGGCCGTCCGCAGTGCCGTGCAGCGAGGAGGGTTTGGCATGCTTCACTGTCCCAGCAGGCAGCTTTTATGAAAAAACAAAATCGGAGCTGTTCTTGAAACACGAGGGCTTTGGCTTGTCATGAGAAGGGTAATGATGGGCTATCAAGTACAGCAGGCGCATGTCGTTTTTCCGGCTTGATTCATTTCTCTGAGTACTTTGTAATCATGGGGAGGGAAGTAATTGGCAAGTAGACTAATAGGATGAAGGTGTTACAGAGATTTCATTTCCTAGAGAACAATTTTCCACAAGCTGTGTACAAACCTTTTTCTTTTCTTTTTTTTTTTTGGAAAAGCCAAAATTTTCCAGCTGAACTCTGACTGACATAAAGATTTCCTCTTGTCTTTCTTTCCAAGAGCTTTAACAATCAGTTGACATATAGTTTCCTACAATAAATTATATTATGAAGGGGAACCTTTACTGGAAAATAGGTAGAAACAAACACAAAACAACTGAGACGTGCACAGCAGGAGACTGCTGGTTTTGAGCAATCCGTCGTTCCGAGCAGTAGTTGGTGGCTGAGCTGCTCTCTTCTGTTCCTGCACATACATATTTTCTACCTCTGTATGCGTTTCTGTATGTGCATATTTCAGTTGTGGTGACTGGCAATCATGTGTTGGAGACCAAATTTGGAGCCAGGGAAGACATTCAGCCCTGCACTGAAGCTTCTTTCCCAAATGGTGAGGGGGTTCCCTGCGGCTGCCGGGACTTGCCAAGGAAGTGGTTTGATCTCTTGATTTTTAATGGGTCTTACACAATAAAATAGCAGTTTGTTAAAACTTGTTTTCAGCCCAGGGAGGTTAAATAATGGTAGGACACAATCTCTGCAAATTTTTCATGCTGGTGTTTGTGAAGGTTGCGTCCCAGGTTATCTGGTGCTGGTGACTTTTTCCTTTCATCTTCAGCTGTCAATAACTTCAGCCCATAAATGAGCTGCAGATTAACCATCCAGGCTGGGGGGGTTAGCTTTGCATTGGTAATGCAAAGCTTCTGAGTGTAAGGAGTTTGGGCTCTTGGCTGCCTTTGCTCCAGAGAGTGTTGGGGAGATTCAGACCTTTGGGTCACTTGTAACACCAAATAGTACCTTTTCAGAAGCTCCTCAGTCTTCAGGCATGATATTTTAAATAATTTTTCAGTCAAAGGTTAAATTTATGTTGCCATCCCAAACATGGAGTTTATTAAGATGGGTCGATCATTCATATCATTAACCTATAAGCTTTCTTTGTTTGTTTTAAAGGACATTGATTTTGTAATTACCCCAGAGATAGCCACTGAAAACCCCAGGAATTTACGGCTTAATTGAAATCCAAATATTGAAAGCTGTAAGAATGTGTCATTAAGAAGCCTGGTGACAGGCTCTGCCATCTAGTGACACCCACAAGAAAAAAGAAAATGTTTACAAAAACAAAACAACCTGCACATCTGAATATTTTTAAAGTCTGCTTGCCATGACCCATGGTCATAACAGATAAAATGCCTCAGGCAGAGCAGTGTTGTCATTGCCTGATGGCATGGCTCAGCTCAACTTTGCTTTGGCCTCCTTAGGTGCACAAGAGGATCCATGCAGTTAAAACCACCGAGTGTTTTTACTGTTTTGAGTATTTAGTCTGTCAGGAAGGTTGAGCCCCTTGCCTGGCGATTAACTCTACAGGGGCCCATTCTGTATGTCTGGCGAGCAGGACTGAATGCCAGTACCTCGTCCACAGGGAGGCACACGCCCAACCAAGTCCTCAAATGCACAAAGTCGTGAAAAATCCACATGAGATCTCAAAATGCAGGTCCTGTGGTGTCCTTGAGTTCATCTCACCCCTAACGGGGCCTACAGAAAAGATGGAGACAAACTTTTTAGCAGGGCCTGTTGCAATAGGACAAGGAATAATGTCTTTAAACTAAAAGAGGGAAGATTTAGACTAGATAGAAGGAAGAAATGTTTTACAATGAGGATGGTGAAACACTGGCACAGGTTGCCCAGAGAGGTGGTAGATGCCCCATCCCTGGAAACGTTCCAGGTCAGGTTGGACGGGGCTCTGAGCAACCTGATCTAGTTGAAGATGTCCCTGCTCATTGCAGGGGGGGGTGGACTAGACGACCTTTAAAGGTCCCTTCCAACCCAAACTATTCTATGATTCTATGATTCTATTTCTAAAGCCATTTCTTTCCTCTATTTTGATCTTCCTAAGGGTGTTGCAATGGGAGCTTGTGTCTGTGTTTTGGGTAGGTGTTTGCAACCTCTGTTTCTCCCTGGGGACCAGCCTGACCACCTAGAATGGGACTCCTGGGCAGCTGGTGATGCAGAGAGCAGGACATTTCTTCCACTGGAAGGCCTTGTGGCAAGGGTTGAGCACTGTGTCGAATGACAACAAAGTGTTGAGCAGGATGGTCTCCCCACCTCCTCCTCCTCCTCTTGCCCCAGGAGCACCGCTCAGCATTTGCGCATTGCTCAGCTTTCCGCCCATGATTCAGGGGCACGGGGATGTTCGTAACTTGCTTGCACTGTGAAAATGCAAAAGCCTGTTTCAACTCAGAGGCTGACTAAGTGCTGACCAAGTCTTTCCATCTCTTCCATTTCTTTTCTCCATCCTGTCAAAACTATTTTTCTTGGAAAACCTGCCTTTTTTTTTTTTTTTTCTGTCCAGCTATATTCATAGCCTTTACTACCTAGAAGTTTTAAGCTATCAGAAATTCTGACATTTTCCCAGTGTTACTGGCATCAAAATTATCTCTGTTACTGATGTTTTCCAAGTCTTTTGGCTCGATTCGGGAATGAGGTAAAAACCTCTCAGAAAGTTATGCAGCGTATGAATTGTTAAGCATGCGCCAAATTGCAGGAGCAGGGCCTCACAGCACCAGGTTTCTCCTGTCTTTGTTTCTAAAGGGTCTCATAGCCTCTGTGCTGTCAGTCAATATTAAATAATGTCCTACGAGTATTTAAGAAGAGCAGTAATGACTCCACATCCTCAGTCACATCTGTGCGCAGTGGAGAAAACTATAATACTTGTATAACCTTCACTCATTTAGCAAAGCTCAGGGGCTCTAATCTTCATTTTCTTGTTCCTGCTCTGGCTATGTTGTTATCTCCCTTAAAAGTGAACGAATACAAAGACCTTCTCAGTCTCACAGTCGAAAACCGCCGAGAGAGGGGAAAAAGGGTAAAAATGGTGCGATTAAGTAATTTCAGATGGCATTGAGGAGCTGGACTTTATGGGTCTTTAGGAGCTAATTGGTGTGAAGACTCAGTGTGGTCTGACCAGAGCTATTTTCTGCAGGATGGATTGACAGACTCAAATGTAGTCTTTGGCCACACAGCAGAGTTTTCCAGAAGTTTGACTCCAGGAGGACTCTCATAACATTCAGGATGACAGTTTTGGCTTCACTGCAGGGGAGTTGGGAGCTACATAGGCTGTAGATGCCCTGTCCCACCACCTTGTGTGGTGTGCAGGCTGGGGCAAGGGACCATCTGCTCAGCATCCTCCACCTGACAGCCTCTGATGCCTTTTCGTTGAGCTGAAATACTTGCTAGGTACCAACGCCGTGGAGTTAGGAACAAATTTAAATGCATTGGGATCCCATCTCTGCCTGCTTGTTTTAATATCTGAAGGCTTGGTGTAGTTGGGCTCTGGGAAGTCCATACTGTGGGTGATGACACTCCATGCGTGGAGATGCAGAGAGGCCGAGGTGATGCAGGAGGACGCCTGGCTGTGGCTCTGGCAGTATCAAATCTGGTCAGGGTCTTTTGAAGAGCCAATGCTGGAAAACAGGGAGAGCTCAAACAGTCACTTCCATCTGGGCGCCCAGTTGGATTAATCGGGCGGCGACCTACCTGTGGTGCAGAGCCTGCAGGAGGGAGGCATTAGCACATGGAAATGGGATGACCACAGGAACACATTTGACTTGCTAGTGTCTTAATCCAGGTCTGGGAATGCTGGCGGAGCTGGAATGTGGTGCTCCTGGAGATTGCTTCGTTGGCATTGCGGTGGCTGCTCTCTAATGGGAAACCTCTGTTTGTGTTGGCATCTGAACAGGCGCCAAACTGCTGTGTAGTATTAAGACATGACACTGCCATGTGCTGTTTCTGCTGCTGCTGTACTGTATTTTATGTAGCACTGCTTGTCAGCATGCCTAGCATTGGAAAGAAAAATTAAATTACTCAGACGCATTGAAAATAGGTAGAAAAATCCATTGAAAATGGAAGATTTTCTCCTTCAATTGTTAAGGTCTAAGATGTGTTCAGTTGTTAGTATTTAAACAGCAGCTATTAACCTTCCTGTCCCTAACACTTATTCCTTCCCTACCTTTTTCTGCTTGTGATTTTTGAAGCCCAGATGAATATTCGATGACTGGTTTTAATAAATTGTTTCTTTTTCCTTTTGGAGGTGAGGCAAGGAGCATCAATGTTGATGCCCCTAGTCGTATTCAAGAGGTTGTAGATAATTAAGCACTTGCCAAGGTCTGGGCAGCTTGCTGATGTGTTTTTTAATTTTCTGGTGAATGAATGATGTTCTTTGAAGGGAGCTGTCATTGGGGAAATCAGAGCTGTACTGAAGCACACCAGCGTTGTCTGCACTGTCATGTTCAGTGCAAGTCCGGCAGTATTATGGCGAAGCTTATGGGCAAAGCTAATTACGCATCCATCAGATGCACGGACAAATGGTCTGTGCATCCCTGTGTTAAACTTGTGAAAATTTCTGTCAGCTGTTGGGATTTCATGTTGTTTTCACAATAGCTTACCATGTTGCGAGGTGTAGATGCTTTGTGCACCGTCTATAATGTAAAAGAAAATCATCCGTAACACAAAATCAGAGTGAAAAACATAAGACTGCCATGGTGTGTGGAACTAACCCACGACATTTTATAAGACAAGGATGGGATTTGATTTGCTTAAGGAATTAACTCTGTGCAGTGTGTAACTAACTTTCCCATGTTGCTCTGAAAGCCTTGTGCATCCATCCCTTGCAGCGTTGCTGGTGAAGCGTTGGAATTGTGATGCTGAAGCAGCCCGGAGCTGTGTTAGGGAAAGGAGAAGCAGAAAGAGTGAACCCCGTTGTCTTGCAGATAAAAAGGGACAGATTCTGGTCACTATACCCTGCAAAGACAGAGGAGAAACCCTGCTGTGGAGCCACCAAACCGGTGGTTTTGGTGGGACCATGCTCTTGGCTGTCCTTGCATTTGCTGTCAGGCCGCAGTTCTTGCTTCTCCAAAGTTATGAGGGGTCACAAATAAAAGTCCTCACAAACGCTGCGTATCTCCGCTTAGCACCCATTGCCGTGAGCCAAACTATTTGCCCGTGATTTCCAAATGCGTGGACGGCAGTGACCAAATTTCTTGTAGCTGACTCAGAGTGCAATCTCATCCCAATAAAAATTTCATCTTATTTTGATTAAGGAACACATTTTTTTCTTCAGAGCAATTTCCACGAGGCCAGATACAGTCTCCTCATTACAAACAGAAAGATGCTCGAGCACAGTAACCTGCTCGGAGGGGACAATGCCGCTTAAAGCCGCGAGTTAATGAGAAGTCTACAGCACACATTTGATAAGCTTTGTCATCCTTTTGTCTGCAGATCATAGACCCTGCATTTTAATTTACTAGACATAATGCTTTCTTAATGAGTTCCAGTGGATAGCCATTGAAACATGGCACTGCAGCTGCCAGCGTGATTATGAAAAAGAGGCGGTTATTTGATTTACGTGATATTCTGTTATGGTAACTAATATTTGCAGACAGGATACAATAGAGGAAGAAAAAACCCCTCCATTTAGATTTTGGTATCTCAGGACTAAGGTGCTAAATCAATTTATTTTGCATGTACGTGGACAAACTGCTAATTGAAAGCTAATGGAATTATATTTGAGTCTTGAAAGTCTTGAGAGACTCCTGTTTGCTTTGCACCACAAAGTTCAAGCAAACCCGGTAACACTACCAGGATTTTTAAAGTGCAAATGAGCTTCTTAATATAGTACACAGAAACATTTTATAGAAGAGGTCCCTCATCTCTTCCCCAGTTTCAAAAGAGAAATGGAAATAACCGAAACTTGGGAACAACAAAATTGTAATGCTACAGTAGAAGTGACGCGTTGCGGATGGTAAGTTTTGTTTTGTAGAGAGTTGCTTTCTTGGCCTCCTTTCCTTTCCTACTGCTGGGTGCTGTGGGCCAGCCTGTGTCTGGAGCTCTGTGCATCTGTGGGTGCACGCTGCTCCTCTATCCTGTACATCCTTGTATAGCACCACACTGGTGTCTTCTCACACAGAGGCACTATTTAAAGGGTTTATGATTTTTTTTCTCTTGTCCTTCCTGTTATTTTTCCTTGGTATAATGATAGGAGCCAGGATGCCTTTGTGTGCTAGGCGATAAACAGTGAATTACTGTGCTGATAATTTAAATGGAGTTTGTGTGTGGCAAGGGAACACGTATGTTTAGGGTGGGATGATACTGTGGGACCCGAGTCTAGGAACAGACTTACATTCTGGTGCCTAAAACAAGACACAAGCTTCTGGAAAAAAATAAATGTGTGAATCGGGAATGAGTTAAGTTTTGTATGATCCCAACTTGGGGCATTTTCTAAGTTAGACTGCTAGACTTTGCTGTCATCATTCTTAGCTGTTGTTTTTCATTGTTTTTATTCCCATATATTTTGGAAAGCCTTGAGGGGCTAGCAGGGGTAAGACCTGCCTGTGGGTTTTGCAGATACTTGGAGGCACTCTGAAGTGGTGAGACTGAGATTTCCATATTCCAGTTGCAGGTGTGGGGCAAAGGGCTGTCACAAGCCTTCACCCTTCATTGTCCCAGTGTCATTTGTCTGTCCTAGCCCATCCTTGTCTTCCCAATCCAGTGCTCCCAAGTTTTCCCTTTCCTGATCAAGAATTGGAACAGGCTGCCCAGGGAAGTGTTTGAGTCACCATCCCTGGAGGCATTTAAAAGACGTGGAGATGTGGCACTTGGGGACATGGTTTAGTGGTGGACTTGGCAATGTTAGGTTTAGTTGGATTCGATGATCTTAAAGGTATTTTCCAACCTGCGTGGTCCCAGCTGCTGGCTGGCGTTAAACCATGACAGACAGCAAAAGGATCCAGATGAGTCAAACACAAATGCATCTCTATTCAGGCCATGAAAATTGAGATTTTCCTCAGCGAATTTACAAAACAAAATGTTCCATCAAGAAAAATAGTAGCTGGTTTTGCTTTGGCCTAAAATAAAGAGTGGTGATAATTAGTTTGTTGTGACGCAGATCTCCAGTACAGAAGTTTAAATACTGAATCATTGAAGTTTGGCAAAGTGCAGAGGAGCAGAGTCCCGCAGCTGAAAGCATGTATGTTAATAGTGAGTGAACTTGAAGTGCACATTCCCCTGCTGCGGCGTGTGAATGTAGCGCATACGTCTGTGTGTGCACCATGCGAGGCTGAGTCATCGGTATTACCCTTTTGCCAAGACACTGAGACTTTGAAAAAATAAGAAATGCATGTAAAAATACACCCATCGCTAGATCAAAAGGATGTGGTGATGGGGGGAGCTGCAGCAAGGCGACAGTGATGCTCACGTGTGTGGAATGGCTTTCGTGTGGGAGAAAATCAAACGGACGTGGACTGCAGCTTGTAGAGAGGTATAACATAGGGAGGAATGCCAGAGGTGGCATTTCCAAAGTGGCAAAAAGAGAAGGTAGAAAGGACTGATTTTTCACGGGTGTGCCTGCTAAAAGGTAGGTCTAGGGATGTCGAATGAAATAACCAGGCAGCAAGTTCAGGACAAACACGGGGGAGTACATTTTCCCCAGCACCATGTGTTGGGGTTGCACGACTCTGCACCCCCAGCTGCTCTGCCTGCTGGGGACCGAAATGGGCTCGCAAAAGCCCTACAGAAAGTCATGGATGAAAAGCCTTTTGAGAACTATTACTTACCAAGAAACAGTTATTTCTCACGGCTCAGGAATCCTCTAATTTTAGGTTGCCAGAAGCTGGTAAGGTCTGCCTGGGGAGGTCTCCCTGTACTCATGGCGTAAGCCTTACATCTAGCTCCAAGCAGCAGCAAAAATGAACTCATGGTATGGTTCAGTCCAGCCCTCCTCGTGTCTGTTGTCTTGCTGAGCTTTTAAATTAGTCCTTTCTAATATTTTTAGAAGTTTTTGAGGAGCCATTGCTTTAATGTAATTGTAATTAAAACCCAGAACTCTTGAAGACTCTCGTTTGGAGGAAGTAGGTCAGTTTGCACTTATTTGTCTTGAAGGGATTTTTTTTTCTTTTTCATGTCTTAGTTGTAGGCTGACTTACCATCTGCCTTTCCTTGGCAAAGCAAAGGAGCGGAAGATAAAATTTGTAAGATATAATTGGGCAAATATTAATCATTTCTTTCACGTGAGGCGAGTCACTGGCAATTACCCGTGACCATGTTTCTGAGTTCTCTTCATAGTCTTTTATGGTAGACTTCAAGCTCGGAAAACCTTTCCAGTAAAAAAAATCCCAAATAAAAGGCTCGTGCTGACCTCGGAGGGTGCCAAGATACTTTATAACGGTGTGTGGAAGGGAGGGAGTTGGTTGCAGTGCAGCAGTTGGGTTTTGCACACTTGAGAAATCACGGGGTGAGCCCAGGCAGGACGCGGGGACGGTGTCACCCTGGGGGATCATTGAGCAGGTTGGGCTGTCTCCTCGCTGCTCTCTTACACCAGGTATCAGTGAGATGAAGCAAAACAGTTGTGTATAGTACATGTTGACTTCACCATACATGATTATTTGTCATAATTTTAGTGTAACAAGTCTCCATAGTCAAAGAACATGTTGATTCATAGACACTGTTTGTCTATCTATACACAAGGTCAGGTTTGCTAATTTCCCCAGTTTTGCAAAGAGTTTTCAGTAAAAAGGTTAAAAAATGCACATCTCCTGCAACATCCCAAAATCAGTTCTGTTTTTGGTCCAGCTCATTGAGTTTCTCTCCTTCCAGCAGCTGGAAACTAAATGAGCGGCAGCACCTTCCCTCCTCTGTGAAGCAAGACCAGAGGAAAACGCTGCCTCTGACGTCAGCGTGGCCCCTTGGACTAATGGCTAGCAATTGCTAACTCCTCCTTTTTTATATATGTAAAAAATCTGTATTTGAATCTAAGTTATCGAAAGAGAAAAAAAATTGAGAAAATGCTTCTTCCTTTGCTGTTGGTTGTTCCAGGCCTCCTGCCATAAGTTTTTTTTTCTGATTTTAGTGCAAACTGTTCTTATTATAGCTTTCGCTTTGAAATGGTTTCTTTGTTTTATCTGTGTGTGTGTGCGAACGTGAGCTTTTAAAAGCTTGCAGATGGTTTTTCCTCACCTCAGAATTCTAGCTAGCCAGTTTTATTTTGTTTTGGTTTGGATTTTGGCTGAAAAGTAAGGCCGGCAGGAGCAGAAGACTATTGCTCAGTCCAAGGAAGGGGGGAGATGGACCTTTGGAAGCAGATGGCAGCATGAAGAGGTTTCAGTAGCGGAGGATGAGAAAACAAATGCCACAGACTATTAAGACTTTATGAAATTAGGGGCTTATATAACTATTACATGTGCAGCTTAAAAGGAAGCAACGTACTGTAAGTATGAATCTACCTTTGTTTTTTATCATCCTTCTCTCTTGACAGTTATTGTTACAGGATGCAACACTGAGTGTCTGTTATTTTTTGCTCTTTCTGAGGTCAACTAAAGCAGTTGACCGCAGCCCACTCTTCCTTTGCTTTCCCATGCGTTTCATAGCTACCGGACACTGCAGCCTGCCACGTTGGTTGGTGATTAAGAATCAAGCAGGATAGTAAAGTTTACAAGCGTGAAGGCTGATAACACATAGTATGGTATTGGATGTATGGAAAAGCCTTGGTCTTTTTGGCTCAAGCTGTAACAGCCATTTAAGCTCAATTCTTATTTCTATAGACCTCTGCTTGTATTTTGACTAGTTTTATTTTGTTCAGAAATGACTGTTTAAGTTTGGGGTTGGATGATGCCTTAATGAAATTATTGCTCTTCGACTGACAGCAAAAGGAAATGAGAAAAAAAATTATAAAAATCGGTGACTTCTAACATGGTTTATGATATCTTGGAGAGGATATCTGTGCCTCTACCTGAGTCAGATGATCTGGTAAGGAAACCAAAGAATGACTGGAGCAGTGGGAGTAATGGAGATAACACTTTTCAGTGAGAAATCTTAAAATTATGGAGTTTGTTCTGCTTAGTTTGTCAGAGTGAAGTGGTCATGATGAAGTGGTGATTGATGAACATGGTAAAAGCTTTCACCCATAGCCAGGTGCTATGGGGATCTTCACTGCAGCAGAGAAAGGGGGAAAAGAAAGACCCAAAAGAGGGGAGGTTGCAGCCAGATAAATTGAGGTTGGATGTCAGACCATGAGCCACCTCTGGAACAGCCTACACCCCATCTCTCTGTGTCTTCAGAAAAAGAAGCCTTAAAGGAATACATAAGGTGCATAGCCCAGGTTTTGAAGTTCAGCTGAGGGTCAGAAGAGTGAAATGATGTTGTCTGCGTTATGAGAGAGGTCAGATTAGGTGATCTAATGATCCTTTTTGACCTTGAAATCTATTACTGTGTGCTGTTATCCATTTCAGATATGGGTAGCCTACATCTGTTGCACACAGTTTATAGTTATGATACTGTTTGGCTAGAGGAAAAAATGTCAAAATTAATAAGTAGCATGTAAGTTTTATGTCTTTGTTCCAGATTTCTTTGGGGAAATTTCCTGTGGTCTTCTATTTTTAATATAGATACAGGCTCTGGCTTTGGTGATTTGTCTTGCTTCCAGATAAAGCTTGTTGAAAGGAGCCTAGTGATTAATGGCGAGGACATTTTAAAATTCTTGGGAGATGGGCTAGGATTATTATTTTTATTCTTTGAGTTTTACCATGTAATGCTTGTTGTCAGAAGATAAGCGGTATGTGACTTAATCAGCACTTGGGGAGAGACCATTAGTGACAAATCCAGGTACTGCAGGCAATCATGTAGATGACTGAGTAAATAGTGTTCTTCTTTCTGTACCAGCGTATTACAAAAATATTGTGGTGTTGAGTTTGATTGCTAGAAGTAGAATGAATTTTTGCAAGGTTTTGTATATTAGGAGGACAGCAAAACCACATAGGAAGCAGATGTCAGAAGCAGGAAGAGTATAGTCCTGGTTTTCAGAGAAAGAAATGAGTTTGGTTGGACACTCAAGCCCTTGAAGTGAGGTGGGGACTTAGCAAAGCAAAATAGACAAGAACGGGCACATTGAAAGGTGATTCAACTTCGAATAACGATTTTGTAAAAGTCATAGAGTCAATGTAAACTTGAATTTTGTTTGTGTTCTGCAAAGGGATAATTTAAAGCATATTCCAAAATTAAAGTTTTATTAAAATGCAGATAAGGATTAGAGTATGTGAAAGTAATTTAGGGCTGGGTACATGACAGGGATATTGCAATTATTCTAAACCAAACTTAATAAATGCAGTGTATCTAGAGTTAAGGTTAACCTTAAAAGAAATCAAACATGTTAAGGAATGGAAACGCACAATCAATTCACCAAAAGAATCTTGACTCTGTTCTGTACTGAGGTCATGTAATATCTATATAATTATGGTGAGTGAATAATAGGGTTTTACTCTTTTTTCAAGTCCTGGAACGGATTAAATTGGTCTTTTAAATGATGTTTTCCTCTTAAGTTGTGCCTGCAGGGTGAAGATATGGTTAGAATAGGGCCTGAGGAAGGTTCCTACCAACCCATTTTCAATTGATTTTAGCTCATAAAATGACGAATTACCCTATTTGTGAGTTCTCAGAAAATATTGTCTGAACTTTCTGTTGTACAAGGAAGGTGTGTCGTATTGTGTGTAGTTTAGGCTTTGCTTTTAGTGTAGGACTCAAACTACTCTTTATCAGGGAAGCTAAGCGGCACTTCTGCAGTGAAAGATGTATAAAATGTTAAAATTTGATGTGAAAAGTGACTCGGGGAACCTTTGAACCTCAGAGAAATGTTATGGGCAGAATTGCCAAGGGAATGGAATGTAACTGGGTATTTGCCCAAATGTGATATTAAATTGAATCCCGCAGTGGGGGTCAAAAGGGAAAAGGCAGAAAGAAGATCGGAATCAAGAACCGGCCAGAGACATTCAGTGATTTGCTTCTATTTTGAATAGAAAACCAATCTAGGGGATACGTTCTGTAAGGAGACTTTCTCGTGTTACTGAGCTTGTGCGAATCCATCCCCCTGGTAGACTCTGCGGTCTGTGAGTTGTGGTACTGGCCCAGATGAAGGGGCCATTGGTGAATCTGCCATGGAAAAAGCAGGTCCAGTGGTATATCCAGGGCCTGACATGTGCCAGGACACATGGAAAATGAATGTCTCACTGGTGGGACTGTCACTGTTTTACTGGAGCTGTCGCTGGAAGTAAAGCACCTTTCCTTGGGACCAAGGGAGATTTTGGCTTGGCGTAAGGCTGCTTTAGTGGATTTAGAGGCAGCAAGGCATTTCACAACCCTCCTGAAAGAGCAGCAACAGCAAAGGATGCCGAGTCCACCATATGTTCATGTTTAATAGCAGTTTATAAGTCTGTGAATTTTGCCTACGGGATGTCTAAAGACTCTGGGGTCATGTAAATTGAAACAATGCAAAGTTTATTGTGCATTTAACTTAATTTAAATACCTAGAAACAAGCACAGGGGGATTCTTAGCAGTTGCATTATTGGTTTTAATAAATACTGTTGTAATTGAATGTGATTTAATAAAAAGAGTTTATTTCCAGCCTTTTGGAGTACAGTGCGACTCCCTGAGGGGAAGACAACAGAAGGGGGTTAATCAGAATAACTTTTATTTTAACTCGATCAGTATTACTGAGCCACTCTGAGAAGCAGGTGGGTATTTCGTTTCATTCACGTCAACTGCGAACTGAGTGTTTAATCTTGGTGGTGGTGAGAAGGTCTGCACCAAGGTGTCTGCTTCACTCTGCAAGTGCCCTGTGAAGAGAGGAGGGAGGAGGCAACTTCACTTGTTGACCAATATCATGGTCTTTTTTGTAGGAATTAATTGAGGAGAGTGGTGACTCTTCCAGTTGACCCTACTGGCTTTCAGAGCTCAGCAGAAGCTGTCCACGTGGCTGTGTGTCCATGGCTTTGCCTGTCAGTCATCCTCTTTCTGTTTTATTCAGCTCAGCGCAGTTTTTGATCTGCCATGACCTAATATGATCTCATCTAACATAATCTATTTGTCTTCAAAATCCCTGTTGAAGTTAGTGGCGAGGTTAGTATTAATTTCAATAAACCTAGGGTTTCACCCAGTACCGATATCTGTGCACCTAAACACCTGCAGGGCCACCATTTCTGTTCAAATCACAGTCACGTTAATCCTACAGCATTTAAATACATGCAAAAATTAATGTAGTTAAAAATTCTCTTCCTGTTTATGGATTCCCAGGCAGATTATAAACCTGGAGACACGTGTGCGATTCCAGTGTGTTGTTTTAATAGCAAATTCCCTAAAGCCATCATCAGATTCAGCAAATCTGTATTGCATTACTTTTACCCAGCTTGTTTTATTGAAAACACCTGGCTGAAGCTAACAGTTATGTGGCACCAATTTGATATTCAGCATCTAAAAAATATCCACTTATTTACGTAGTATTTAGGGATCAAAATAAAGGCTTTCAGCATAGTGTCACTCTGAGGAAATCCGTTTTTAAGGCATGACTGAAATGTCACTAATAAATTTTGACTCTTTGAGATGCCACCAGGTAAGTAAAAGGGGTCTTTGGCACAGTATTTGATACATTATTCTGCTTTAAATTTTAAACTGGAATCTTTATTTCATTTAAAACAGAGTAGTTGCATCAGAGATGGCTTTCATGTTCCATATTATCACTTGGATCCTGTATGCCCGTTGCAGGGTCACGACAAGAAATCAGATCCCTAAATTTGGGGTAAGATCAGGAGAGATCTTTTACTTCTGGGGCTATTGTAATATTACCTTTTGCTCAGCAGTGTGTATGGTATGTAAAGCGTAACAGTAATTTCTTCTTTGATGAGGGCTCCAATTACAGTGATTTTATCTTACGATGTTTGATTGTGTAATCTTTAGAAAACCATTTAGACATGCTGAAGTGTTAGCACCAGGTGTACAGTACCATGAAATCTGTTATAAAACAGCTGTTAGTGGCGCATTTGCCAAGTATCTCTAAATAATTGAAAGACACAGTTAAGAAAACACTTGTTATTTATGCAGTATCACCTTGCGAGTGCTGTGTGTGGTAGCACAGCAGGAGTTGTGTAACCATCTTGCTGAAACTTCAGTCAGAAGTCTAATACTCTCATAGGTAGGAAATTTTGGCATTTTGTAATAACCGTAATAACATAGGTCGCTGGATCTGATTGATAACAATAGTTCTTGGAGTTTGATAGCCAGTGAAATGGAGCCTGTGAAAGAGGTTATTCTGGGGTCACTGAAGCATGTTATGCTGACGGCAGAGGTGGCAATCAATGATATAATAGTATAATCAATGATCTAATACTACATCAGAGATAATAATCAATAAAACGATAATCAATGTTATAATAATAAATGATATCATAATGGTAGTTATGAGAAGCGTGTCCGAGCTATCACACTCCCATAACCTGTGAGGTCTGGGAGGTGCCCGTGTGCCATTGCCCTCCTTTGTGTGCACTGACAACGAACAAACAACCCAACGGCTGCAAAGCTTCTTAAAAAAAATAAAATTTGATCCAAGATCTGAAAACGCTGCAGAACGTGAATAGGACAATATATGATAATAATTTGACGTTAACATAATAATTTGATAATAACTTAATAAATGTTGTTCTTTGACAAAGCTCTTACCCCTTAGATGGCCTGTGAATACTGTATTATCCCAGAATGAACATGAGATCCAAGATAAAACCAAAGAAACAGGTTCTAATAACGCTAAAGAGTGTCTGCAGATTTCCCTATCCGGGCCAGCTTCTTTATATCTTCCTCCCTTGGTGAGTCCATGTCAGTTTATATTTCATCAGATGATAGAAAGTTTAGTCCTTACCACAATCTCCCTCTCATTTCTCTCCTATCATTTATTATTTAACCCTCTGAAACATTTTATGCCTTGCAAGGTGTCATAAAAAATAAAGCTGATTGGTATAAATATTGTATTATGAAGTTTCTTCGTTTGTGACCTGGTTTTTGTTGCCCAAGACTAAGATACTAAATATTAGTTTAGGTTTCCTACCTATTTGGAGTAGACTCATGTATGCTTAAATTCAACTATACGACCAACGAAGTTAAAACTCTCAGTGTATAACTATGTTGTGCCGTGCATTAGTGTGTATCACAAGCTGGACAGACCTTTTGTTTGTGGATAATTATTTCCTGTGGCATCGGAAATTCTCCAGCGTGCTGAGATTTTAAATTTAAGAAGAAAAAAAAAAATCATATAGCTGAAAAGGTAGTTTTACGGAAACCCTCCGCTTGGATTCACAGCTTTCAAGTGGCAGCCAGTACTCAGCAAGTACTATATACAAAACTTGGCTTTTCTGTTTCAGGTAGTTAAAAGGATAGCAGAAATAACGCGTGAAATAACCTCAATTTGAGTGAAGTTTGTCCATTTCTTCTGGACGACCAGATTTGATCCCCAAACTGATAGATTTATAATGTTTTCTTTATGGTGTTTTACTGAGGTGTGGAGACCTGATGCAGACTCATGGTTTCTGTCTGTCCATCTTGAATATGGAAATATTTCATCCCTCTGCTTTTACAGCAAGGGTGAGGTGACCAGCATCGGTAAGAGAGAAGGTCCCTGTGATTGACATTAAACATGGTCGAGGCAGATTGTGCTATACGGGGACCTCTGTTATCTAAAGTGCCAGGTAGACAGAACTATGTATTTATAAATGAAAGCATAAAATGGATTATACTGGAAAAGAGTGGCGAGTAGGAGAGGGAGTAGAAAGTAGAGATTACTTTAGGTACTTGGAATGAATCTTTCATCAGAGCCCTGGAATGAAAATCCGAAGATTTAAAAGGTAGTGTGGATTGAGGCCAATAACAACAGTTTATCAGTTTTAGTGGGCTTAAATTAATCTTAATGCAGACAGAGAATTTCCAATAAATTACTCTTAAAAAAAGAAAAAAAAATGAGTACTGTGGCTCTATAATAGGAAGGAAGGCATTTCTCCTGATAAGATAGCAAATATAGAATAATCCTGAAGATACCTTTGTGCACAGTGCTTTGGTTAAGCAGACTAAATATTTATGGAATTCACAGGCAGTGGGACTTCTGTGCCACTTTATTTCGTGATGAATGATGTCTAAGTCATCAAAAGAAGCACATTAAATGAGGGAGTTTTTTTTACAAAATTAATTGGAGTTGTTAGGTGACCCCAGGTTCCATTTATGCCATTCATGGGGTGGGTCTGAGTGACCAGAGTGGGGTGATTTGCCAGAGAATATTCTTTCTCAGAGGAAAATATCTTAAATGGAAGTCAGAAAAACACCCTGGTCTTATGATCCTTTGTGAAATCCCTTCCCACAGGACAATGTTTTGTAGGTCTTTGAAAGCTGTATTTTCCCACAGGAGAATTCCCCACCATGCAGCATATGCACAAGGATTTGGGAGATAGCAGTAGAGATGGTTTTGAATGTCTTAGTTCCTCCCTGTCTTCTCCAGCATTGATGAATGGGAGAAGCAATCAAAAAATGAGTTTAAAAAAAAATTAAATCTTTCTGATAGATTTCCCCCAAACCTCTTTTTGTTGTTCTCAGAAAGGCCTGGTTTTGTCCAGGCTGTTTTCACTCCTGATGAGCAGTCCCAGGTTTTCACAACGGTGATGTTGAAAGTGTTGCTCTTGGTATTTGCAATACCTGCAGTTGAAGGGGATAGTTTGTGGGTCAGAGGTGCTGCAATCAGGTTGTTTTCAAACCTAGTCAGAACTTGCAAACTGGGGACATCCAGCCAAGGCTTGCAGGCTTTTATAAGGGTGACATAACTCAGGGAGGTCAGGGAAGTCTTCTCCTTTCCTGTATGTCGAGCTTCCTTTCAGCATCCTTGTTGGGAAACCATAAGCTTTGAGAGATGTTGCTGGAAGCACTCACCTCTGGTTTTTAATGGTTTCATCTAGAAAGCTCCTTTCATTTGTACAGGTTCTCTTTATCTTATTAATATTTCAGGAGAATCTCTGCAAAAGAAAGGAGCTTTTTAGCTGAAAAGCATTCCTTGCTCTTCTGAACTGCGCGCTGTCATCCTGTTGTCTGAACTGTAATTGTTCAGCATCGCCGGTGCTTAGGGAGCAAATTGCACGCTCAGTATCCTCCGAGTTGCAGATCCTTTCTCTTCATTCCCCAATAGCTCAAGGATATCGGCTTTTCTGGTGCAGTTGATTATTGACTACAGCGGAGACCAAGATTTCAAAGCCACATTGTCCACAACATCTGTAGGATGACAGAGTGCATTATTTTGTGGTCGTCTTATTTTTGCTAAAATATCCATGCGATGCAGTGTGTGTGTTGGCATCTCAGTGTCTCTCAGGACTTTCTATTAAGGGAAAAAATGTGGAAGAGCCAAAAAGAGGGACTGAATATCTGGCATGGTTTCTCTTGAGATTTCCTCCTCTTCTATTAACCTTTCCACCACAACCACTTTTGTATTTCTGGTCTTAATTAGAATTTCGAGTGGAGCTATGGAAGGAGCGTATCTATCCCCCAGTTGATTCCTCCATCTGATTTGGCATCCAGAAATACATTTCTTAGGAATTAATTATAATTGCTTTTGATGGAAAGCCAACTTTTTTCATGTGTTAACTGTTAATTCTTAGCTCGTTTAACATGCGATTAAGTAATGATGATAAGCTTGAATGCAGGCTTTCTATGTGTTTGTGATTTGCGTGGTTGTGTTTTGTGCTTCAGACCTTATGTGGTGAGTTGGCTATGGCACATTCGTGGTCAGCACGGAGACACATGCTTTGGAGGGGCAAGAAGACAAGAAGGTACCTAGAGAGGCTCTTGAAGTTGGAGGAGCTGAGGGGTGGATTAATGAAAGGTTAAAATTACTATTTTTTGGACTGTATGGCTAGTTTTTAGTTTGCTCTGTAGCATGCCTCTCCCCGGCTCTATCAGGGTTAGAGAAGTGAAGTGCGTTGCTGTGGTTTCTTCTTTTTTCTCTTCAATAAAGTGTCACTTCTCGACAGCTGAGTGCGGCTGAGGTAGGGACGCAAGCATCTTGTTTCTCCTGGGGTTTCTCTGTCCTAAGGACTATGCAACCAGCTTGTGGGGCGGAGAAAGAGGCTGTAGCCTCTGCTTTGAGAACTCATCATGAGAGGCTCCCAGCTGTGGATTTTTTGGTATTCTGCTTTTTTCTATATATCTTTTTGGTATGCCTGTTACTCCAGTTTCCAAGAGTAACTCCTCATGCTGGTGTTCATGTTTTTAATGCTTGTCCTTCTCATCACAGCCAAAAATGTCACAGAAGTTCTTCAAGACAGGTTAAAACGTCTTTTAGACACTTTATGCTGCTGGAATTGTTTGTGACTGTCAGGGAAAAGCTTTTACTGGGTGATTTTATACTGAAAACTGACTTTGTAAAAAGAGACTTGTAGCTGTCCAAGCACATTTCTTTGTCAAATTCACTGAGCTTACAAGTGGGGAAGTGCTTTTCCTCCTGCCAACTTTAAAACCCATCCCAATGCCAATCAATAAGTGGATTGTTTTCAGTTGAGACAGGCAGTTTGACAAAGTCATGATGGTTGTGAGTAAAGAATACAAAGGCTTTTCTTTAGCTGAGTGAGTGGAGTTGCGTATAGGCTGTACCTCTGAGAAGGTGGGATCCCCCGCAGCCTCATCAGAAATGGGCAAAAAGTAAGTAGTAGATGTCCTCTTAATGTCAAACACTCATTTGTGCTATTAATTTGGGCCATGGGAATTTTAGAAGCACCTTGTACCAACAAGAAATATGGGAGTCCCAGAAATGCTGTGTGGGTAAGTGCTTTGTGCAAGTATAAATTGCAGGTCATTAGGAGGAGCTGCTGCTGGGAGGCAGGCAGTGAAGGCGAACCGCTGCACACCTCCGGAGCGACTCTGACAGGCAATCATTTGCAAAAAGCTCCAGCACAACCGTTCAGCTACAATTCAGCCGGCGCTTGGAGAGGGGCAGTCAACAAGGGTTGAGGAATTGTCACGTTGAGTCCATCTTTTGGATCCAACGTGATTTCTTTTCAGCTAGGCGCAAAGCTATCCCATTTATCTCCCAGACACTAAGCAGCCAAAGGAAGAGCCAGTACATAAAGAAGTGCCTTAAATGAGTAGTGAAATAAAAGAGCTTTTTAGACTTGCTTAGAAACTTCCAGGGAAACCGTGAAGTCAAGGACGCTTTTGGTTTGCATTCTATGATGAGCCTTGTCAAAAAGGAGTGAAAATAATGGATTTTGAATGAAATAAGTATTAATTCTATAAACTTCATCCTCTCATGGGGAAATACTTTCTGCAGTGCCTGGGACCACCCTCAGCTTTAACCCTGACCTGAGAGCTCCTGAACTGAAGTAAAGATATAGAGGAGAGATTTTTTGCCTCACGTTGCTGTGGTTTTGTGCCTGGGTTTTACTTTGGTACGATGAACTGTCTCTCTTTATCAACTTTCAACCTTCCCTGGCAAGCATGCTCTCTGCGGAAGAGGCATGGCCTGGGATGCACTGGTGTGTTATGGAGCGCTACCAGCCAGAACAGGTGGTGAGATAGCCGGAAGTTTGGTGTGGGCTTTCGATCAAGCTGAAAAGGTGAGCGAAGAGCTGGTAATGTTAGATAATGTATGAAAATAGCCATATTCCATGAGACCAAACTCAAAGATGTTTTACCATGGCTGGTAGCACACACACATACACAGCACATCCATGTGTACGGCAGAGGTCTTCTTGAGTCTGTACCTATAAATAGTGGGACAAGTATCACGTTGCAGGAAGGGTTATGATTTTGAGAATATTTGTGCTTTTACAATGTTGTTTGGCAGTTGGTTAGGAAGCTGTAAAAAATTACTGGAACTTGGATGGGGCCAATTCATTCAAGGCCAGGCTTGATGAGGCTCTGAGCAATCTGGTCTAGTTAAAGATGCTCCTGCCTACTGCAGGGGGGTTGGACTAGATGACCTTTAAAGGTCCCTTCCAACCCAACACATTCTGTGATTCTATGATTCTATGAATAATTGCCAAATCCCATTAAACAGAGGTGAACTGGTTTTCCTGATCAGCAACCTGAACTAACTCGGGGTTTGAATAACTTTGCAGATTCTTCAAGGAGGTGAGAAAGGGAATTGAAAACATCGTTTTTTTTTCCCGAGTTTAGACATTTGTCGTTTTGTATCTGTGTGCAGCAGGTTAGCAGAGGAAGGGCTGTGCTTGCTTCCTTCTGCCCGTGATGGAGACGGCATCCCTGTTCCACCCTCAGGGCCCCTCGTAGTCGGGCTCTTGGGAACGATTATCAAGTCTCCTGGCAATTGCTGTATCTCCTGTGCACACACTGTTAGGATTCCTCATTTGCACGTGCGCTACTGGTTTATTTATTGTGGTGTAATTGCTTGCTGTGTTTGTACTGTTTTTCAAAGCCCATGTAAATGATCCCGCTCGACTCAATCTGCTACGGTAAATACCTATTCCAGTGTATTGTCTCTCACCTTGAATGTCCTTTATCACTGAAGCAATTTGATTCCTTGCTCTGCTTTTCTTGAAAATCTTTCTATCCCCTCTTTAACCACTTCAGCCCAGTGAGCCTTCTCCCTTTGGGAAGCCTCTCCTTTTTCTGCTCATCTGTGCTCTATCCAGTGGCAAAGTAACCCCCTGTCTCCTCTCCACCAGGGAAAAAAACCTTCCCTCACCTCCTTCACATTTCTGGCATTCTTTTTCACTTTTGCTCCTTAAGAAAAAAAGATTTAAGTGGTCATGATAGTTGTATTTATCTCTGTCTGTGGTCCCCATTCCTCTCCACCACATGCAAAGAGAGATATTATGAATAAAACCCACTTGTAACATCATATTTTAAGAGTTACGCTGCTGAGAGTGCTGCTGGTTCCTCTCTGTTCTCATTTTCAGCCGTGCCCCATCCTGCCGCACCTGGCTGACCAGCCTTTGGTCCTGTGGCTCTCTTCTGCCGTGTAACCTGGGAAATCTCCGCCTTTTTTCACCTTCTCCTCCAGCAAGTCTCTCTTTTCAGTCTGATTCCTGCTCCAGTGACATCCTCTTCTTTGTCGCTCTTATCCCGGCTTGAGGAGTTTCATTTGTAGTCACACCTCCAGCACGTTCCTTCCAGTCCCTCGAACAGGTTCTCTGAGGGATTTTCTTAATTTCTTCTGTCTCCCCCTTTTCACTGAAGGTACTAGTCAGGTCACTAGTAACTCTTCATCACATCATCTCAAATAACATCTTGCCAATCTACCCAACATGTTCAGCTCTTCCCATTTGGATTTTGGAGTATTGTGTTCTCCTGGTTTACATGTTATTTTTCCAGCTCCCTTTATCAATCCCTACTTCGTAATCCCCTTTTCTAAAAGCCTTTTTAAAAAGTTTTTCTTACTTCTGTGTGCTCTCCCTCTGGCTTTCTTAGCTCTCCAGCTCTCACTTCTATACTAGTGACTCCCAAGATCCTTTCAGAGCGCACGTGGTCCAGGGCTTGGGGCCTCACAGCCTGGCCCCTGGTATTTGCTTTTTTAGTATGAGGTGGGCAAGGTACATAGTTGGATTTTCTCCAAAGTGGTCCAGCAATCTGATAAGGAAGACTGTGTGTGATACAGCAGACGTGTCAGGCTGTAGGTATAAAATTTAGCAGAAAGCACTAGTGTGATCTTTTTTGCCCGAGGCACAAGGCACGTGAAAGGAAAGGACCTGGGGGGGGGGACGACAGAGGGAGAAGATCAGCCTCATTTGCCACTATAAGGTTGAGCTACAGTGCGCTGCAGTGGTGGTTCTGTCTGAAACATCAGTTTAATAACACAATAAAAGGCATTTTTGTTCTAGTATCTGTTGGTGATAAGGAGATAGTTCCTCTCAAGTTAATAAATTTTAATTAAAACTGCATACAGTGATGTAAAACCAGTGTTTCGTTCGTAATTGTTGTCAGCTCTAAGTCAAGGAGAGAAATTTAGCCAGCTAAGATGGGATGGAATTTTTCTTTTGAGTCTCCAAATTCATTACAGAAAAATTAAACTGAGACCTTTGGTGGAGGCTGATATGATGCAATAAGGAATTGCTGTAAAATTAAGAAAAGTCCAACTTTCATTCAGCATCCTCCAGATAGGAGACGCTTTTTATTGGCTGTTTCCTTTGGGAATGTGTTCATTACAGTAACCATCAAAACAGGAATCCTTCATCTGGAGGCACTGCTTATGTTTGCTATCTGGTTGTTTGGGGAATGAGATCTTTAATTAGTTCAGGATATAAAATATTTTCCCTTCAACTCTTCCTTTGTTGCTGGGATCAGTAAACGCAGCTTTGTTGTAATTGTGGTTGTAATGCTGTTGTCCTTGTTTAGTCATCGCACACTTTTTTCCCCTATAAACTGTCAGGACATGTTTTTACATTCTGTAAATAGCATAAGAAATTGCATCCTGAAGTTGATAATGAATGTATCAAGTGTGAACAGTGACCTGGTTGCCACATACATAATGTGACCAGTAGCGAAGTTTTATACCTGCCCTTACAGGAGACTTTTAAAACCGGAGGGTGACATCCGGGTTTTTTCAGAGGGCATGAGAGATTTAGCATTGGTGTGAATGGCATTTTGATTTCATGCAACATTTGCTTAGAGGTTATTGCCTTAGTCTTAATGGAAATTCAGGCAAATAGACTTCTCAGGACTGGGACGTGGTGTTCCTCTGTCAGTGTAGTAAGTGCAGATGGCAGCAAGTCAAAGTCATTGCTTCTTAGAGCCAGTCAGGGCATAAACTAGAAGGGATAGGTAGATAGAGTATACTGTACCTTGTTTAACCTAGGTGCTATATAAATCTAGTTCAGTTTTTAAAACAGAAGATGTGAAAGGATGCTGTTGCTCTTTGAGAAATTCTGGAAAGTGTTTTCCCAAACTGCCGACACGCAGGGGCCTCGAAGGACCAGCCAAGGAGGATGCAGTAGGAGGGCACAGCTCTTCCCCCTGGCTGAGGAGTAGCGACCGACCGTGTTTTGGGATGGAAATTATCTTTCTTTACTCTTTCATGTGAGCCCCACAATGGACAAACCTCATTCTTCCTGCTCTTGACTTTCTCTCTTGAGCTCCTCCTTTGATCCCTTGTGACCTTCTTCAGTCATTGCTGTTCTTGCCACCACTCTTAACCCTGTTTTCTCACTTGGCATCACTTCAACTTTCAGATCTGCCTTTATGTCCCTGGACTGGGAAAACCCCACAATTCTCCAAGCATATCTGCCGCTGCCAGGCGCCCCTTCTCCTTTTCTCTTCTACCCAAGCTCCTTATTCCTGCTCTGTATTCTGGCTGCCTTCATCTTCCTGCTGCCAACTCTCTCTTTTCTCGTTGAGTTTCTGCCCTCTCTGCTCCACTGAGATTGCAGTTGACTAAACCCGCAAATTATCACCTCCTGGCCAAATCCCAAAGCGTCATGCCTGTCCTTGGCCTTGACTTGTTTTCGTATTCACTGCAGTTGACCCCTCTATCCCCTTCAATTCACTCTTTTCTCTGTAGCTCTTGGCAGCTACGATTGCTTCCAAGAATGGCTGGTGCCTCTTATCTCTGAAGTGTGTTGTTCAGCGACTGCCTTGGCAGCTGCATCTTCTCCATATCCCCCCCATCTTAGTATTTAGCAAAGCTGCAGCCTCCCTTACTTTCCTTTTCTCTTTTTGGTCCCGATCACTTAGAAATTTCATGTGTTTTATTGCATCAGCTTCTCCTTCCGTACTGACTGCTTAGAAATAATACCCTTTAATATAGAAACTTCCATTCCGGTTGGAATGGAAATAGGTATCTATTCCCAGAAACCCCCTGCTAGTTCATTTGCAAGTTGCTGCAATCAGCTTGTGTATTACCCCTTCCTGAAATTCCTATTTTCTTCTCCATCATAGGAGGGGAAAAAAAACCCTAAACCCAACTTTTTTTCTTTGACTGAGCACAGATAGGTCATTAAAGGTTACTGTAGGATTTTCCTTCTGCCTTGCTGTATCTCCACCCTCAGTGCCATATTGACCTAGTGATCTCTGGAGTCGATGTACAGTAGCTTTTGTCCTTTTGCTTGGTTTCTGATTACCTCTTTCATACAAAATGCTGCTTAAAAATCAGTAACAGAGCAAGGAGGTGAAGTTATATTTGGGAAAGTTCATTCAGGTTAAACACAGCCTCTGCTTGTAAGGTCTCACCGTAGAGCAAAAAAAAAAAAAAAAAGGACAACTTCAAAGCAAGGTAGGCAACAAGTTTGTGTAAGAGTAATGGAAAGAGGGAGGGCAAGAATAAACAAAGCACTAATGAGATTATGTATTGAAATGAGGCACTTCGAGACATGCTGTTACACACGTGTGCAGGAGGCTCATTGGTAGGGTCAAACCATGTACTGGTTTAACCCAGTGTTGCTGGTGTAAAAAATGGTGTACAAGATGGTAGAACCAAGTTAATGAACTGTGTCCTTGCTCTGTTTTCAGGAGTCCACAGAGCTCAGCATAAGAGACCGTCTGAAGTTCTCCTTAAATACTTGATTTCACTAAGGGTTCACCTCCCTGGTGTTACTTACAGTTTTCCAGCGATGCTCAGAATCTAATCATTTTACTACTGCGGTAACAACGCATATTGTAGAGATTGTTGGATAATAATGACAGTAAAAAGTAATTCCAGCAATGTATTCAGTTTATGAATGGCTTTAGTGTAGTAGCTTAATATTGCTGCTCTGCTGGAAACCATGTAAATGCCTAATTATCTACACCTATTAAAAAAAAAAACCATTTATTTATAGCAGAAATAAAAATAAAGCATCTGTTTGTCACTGGGGAAAACACACCCTGCATTGTGCTATTATAGGCCATGCATGTATTGAGATTTCTGAAGTCTCCAGTCCTTTAATCATCTGAGTTAATAGCCTATGCCATTAGCCTGCGTGAGCTCGAGGGAGGCTTCCCCTCCGCGGTGCAATGCTGTGCGGTGAGGCGTGTTTACCCACTTTTGTAAAACTTGATCCATTTTTGCCCGTTGAGCAGCTGAACATGTGTTGTAGCAAATTTGCACAGTTGATCAGTTAAACTGAAGATGCGCTGGTTAATAGTGTGGGAATTTTATACGGTTCTTATGTTCAGTTGGGATGTCAGTGCCAAAGTTAGTAATATGTGTGTGTGTGTGTGTTTGTTTTGCCTTTTTTAGGCTTGTTTTGTCTGGCTGTTGTAAGAATTAGCAGATGTTTCATTTGATTCATGATGCTGGATGTCACCTCCTGGAACTGGTGTTTTAATTAGGTGGCACCAGATGCTTGTTTGGTAGCAAGCGAGTTGAGGCGCGCTCATGCTGGGAATGCCAATGTCATCTCAGTGCCATTGCTGTTTTGTCCTCGAAGTGATGCTTTCTACAACAAACATTCATGGTCTCTCCTCATTCTCAACCTCTGCCTTACTTTTTGGTTGTGCCTTCAAGTCCCTTGTGGGGACCATTCCATCAGACCTTGCTTTGCGTGTCCCAGTGCATTGCTTAAAAGCTACTGACCAGCCGGAGTAATGCTGTCGTGTCTTCCCATGATCTTCTCTGATGGTGTGCAGGATCAGAAATCTTAACGGCACAGCTTCTCTTGGAATTACGAACTGGGATTAAGGCAAAGTCTGTGCTGCCATGCAGTGGCGTGGTCGCAGTGCCAATTAACAGAGATCCTTTCAAATAATACATTCCCATGCCAACAGCTATCCTGACCTAAGCCTTTGAGCGTCAACTGGGGCATGCCGGCAATGGGTGACATGGTCTCGAGGTGGCATTCATTGTGGCTATCAGACAACCAGAGAGAACGAGACAGCAGGAATAACTCCAGTGCAGTGTTCAGCTTATAAATGGCTGTAATATTAAGTTTAATATTCTGCTCAGCTGGGAGCCACGTAGATACCTGATTGTCGGCGTCACTGTGTGTGAGAGTGGCACCCATATATAGCAAAATACTCCCTGGTTCAGTTTTTGGAGACTCTATTGCAAAACAGGGAGAAGAGCTGGTTTGCCTGTCAGGGTCTTTCAGAAAGTAAGATAGAGCAGCCTCTATTTCTTGTTCCTGGCTGCCTCTAAACATTATTCCAAGTGCTTCAACTTCCTTGGAGACCTTTTTCCGCTTTGGAGTGACCCCTGGGAGTGTTTGGGGAGATGCCTGGCGCTGGCTCGTGCAGCGGTGGGGCTGTGCTGCCGCTGGGCAGCCTTCGGCACAGCCACCCTGCTGCGAGTCGTGTAGCCTTCTCCATACCTCACTGCCGCAACTATCAAGTCAATCACTACCAAGCCTTAACCTTAAATTAGAACTCTCTGGGGTGTGTGGGCACCATTCGCAGTCACACCTCTGGAGTATGAAATAGGAGCGCGCTCCATTCAGATGTTTCGGCCCCAGAGCTTTCCAGCCTAGTCCCGGGTGTGATGGTTTTGAATGAAAAATTTTCCTCTTGGATGTTCGCCTTCAGGATCCCAGCGAATTTGTGTTTTGCTTGGTATCACTGGTGCAAACATTCAGTCGTTTAGAATAAGCATGGAGTGATTCATCTATTTATTTTGAGAGGTTGAATGCCTGACCACGATATGTTTTCTTAAATTTTACAATTTAATAGTAGCCTGGGGTGCTGTATTAATTTTATTTTACTGCTCCAAGAGGCTGATATTGCTGCTTGGTTCTTTCCTGCTTTAGTTTAGCATTACTCCGTGAGATTAAAATGACTGCTTGGTAGCTGGAGCTTTACTCTTTCCCTTCTCTTGTATTTCTGACTTCCTGATGCTGGGTTTACCCCTCGGTTAAATGGGTGCAGAAGCACCTGGTGGCTGGGAATTTTAGTAATATTTGTCAAGAGCTCCTGAGGTGATGTTGTATAAGGTCTGGCTATTTTCTGAACAATGCCATCCTTCAGAAATTCCTATACACTGTATCTTGGGGGAGGGAGTTCGGTCGCAAAGCACTACATTTAAAATTATTCTATTTGGAAGTAAAAAATGATTGACTGCTGAAAGCTGCCTTATATGTTTTCTTCCCACTGGCCCTGTCACCCTGTACCCTCCCAGGGTCAAAACAAATCTAATTCCATCTTGTACCAGAAAAAGCAAATAAACCCAAAGATATTATTATTTTTTATTGGGGTTTTTGGTCCTCACCACGGTTTGTTTATAAGGTAAACTCAAGTTTAATGGAGCAGACTTACCTGTTCAAGACTGGAGTTTTGAATAGCACTTTCCTAAGTAAGCTTTCCTGAAGGAGCCAGTATTTATCAAGTGTGCTGTCAGAGTTTTAGTGCTCAGCGCTGGACAAGTGGACACATTACATCTCAATTAAGAGTGGAAGATAAATGGGTGGCAGTAAATGGAGGTCATGGGTTAGAGGCATTTAATGGAAGAAATGGAAATGAAAATTGGAAAACAATCTAAGGGATCTCGAGAAGATAAGCACAAAGGAAACTCAATTAGAGGGAGCCATGCTTCCTCCTGCTCTTGGATCTGGGATAATTTCCTGGTTTTTGTTTGGATGGGTTTATTGCTTCCACAGGCAGCAAAGTTGCATTATAAATAAATAATTAAATTCAATTTTATGATTTGCTTATACTGAAAATATAATCTCCATTTCAAAATTGTGTATAAATAGACAAATAGACTTTTTCTATCTTAAGTGCAGCCTATTGATTGGCCCTAGGAAAAGCCCACACTGGTATTACTGAGTGTTTTAAAGCATAAAATACAAGGACATTTTTAAAAGCTAAAATATTCACAAATGCAAATTCCAATGATAAGTGTTTATGAAAGCTTTAAACTGCATAGGATGATGGATTTGTAAGGCAATCCATGCAGAGAAAGCATACTATGCATTTATGGTCTGGCCATTTAAAGAAATTAAAATAAATCACTTTTCCTCTTTCATTTAGAATATATCTATGTGCAAGTGTATGTGCATGTGTTTTTCTATATATATATCTGTCTGTACATATATACAGCATTTCACCGAGATGAGTAACTGTGATAAAGTGATAGCAGTCGCCGCGGTGCATAATGAGAGCATAAGGGTTGTGTCCACAGCAAAGCCCTTGTTTTCTGTGTCTTATTTCATTAGGGCTCGTGCTTGTGGTTTCCCTCAAGGGATCACACGGTGTATATTGGTACTGCAACATTTCATTATTTACTTTATCAAGACGTTGACTTTCTCCGCCTCTTTAGGGAGCTTAGTCCACCTCATCATAAAACACTCTAAAATTGAGCTGCTGCAGTTTACGTGCATGTACATACACACCAGCTGGGGAATGCAATACTTACTCCAATGGGGTGCACCTGAGCCTTGCCCCAAATAAGCAAGGGAGCGTCCGGGTGTGCCAGGCTGCCTGCTTTACTTCCCGACATCTCGGCCAGAGCCACAGCATCTCCTGGAAAAGCGGGTAGGGAAAGCTGGCAGAAAGACTTCGGAGGACTCTGATACAAGAAGGGCCTGTGTTTTATGTCTCACATGAAAGGCTATGCTTCGGAGAGCAGCAGCCACAGCACATTTATTTGATTCACTCTGTTCAGAGGCAAAAAGAGGCACCCACCGAGTCACTGGCACCGTTCCCAATGATCACGCTAGAGTTGTCTGCATTGAGGCTTTTATCGTACTGCTCTGATTTGCCACATTCCCTTGCGTGTCTCAGCTTCCCACTCCCCTCTGTTTTCTTGTCTGAAGAAGAGTACCCTACCTGTGGAGGATTTTTGAAGATAAATGTCAAACTAATGCTTCCCCAAGATCAAAAGAGTAGCACCAATATACTCCAGTATATTCCCATATACTCTTTGACCCTTAGATTTATTATCGCACAGAATATGGAGAGTGAAACAGAAGTGTAATTATGATCTGCTTGTGCAGGGTCCGTGCTGGGTTTGCTGTTAGAACCCCAGCTCCATCTCCTCTATCCAAGGTAGAAAATTAAAGTTCTGACTATCTTAATGATCACGTGTAGTTTTTTCCTGCAGAGTTACCGCGAGGTTGCTCAAGGGGTTTTGGAAAAAATCCAAGATGGAAATGAATTCCAGGTATTTCACTTTTTGCAATCACAGATATGGCTGTAGGTGAGGTGTCTCCTATGCAAAGCTTGTAGCTGTCTCTAAGACCTTCCTGTTAGAAAGCATCTGGGATTGCTCTTGGCTATTTCTATGGATATTTTTGCTGTACTAGGAGAGATTCAGCTTAGTTGTGAGTAACCTTTGAACACTGATGACTGCTTTAGGTTAAAGATGCATGCTGTTGGGGTAGATGTTGAGAAATGAGAAAGGGAGATTCAAAGAAAGTTGCGGGAGCAGCCTACTGTCTTCCACACAAAATTAGACCATTAAAAAAAAACCCAAACTTTTAAGGAAGATGATAGTATTTGAATTACATTCAGGGCAGGATTTTTGGGCCAGTCAAGTTGTGCAAAAAGTGACTTGGAAGCGGATGATTTCTAAGCAGGCAGTTCTTCAGCCTGCTCATTTCGGTTTGAAGAGAAAGGCTAAACTCTGCAGTTACTTCAAGAGGGCTACAGTTAAATTCAGCATATAGTCAAGGACTGGACTGTCCTGTGCTGCCCTGCTTGCTAATTCTGTAGGTCTGCAAGTTCAGGTTTTAGTTAACGGAAGAGACAGACCCAGTTATCAGTTGCCTTTTAGCGTGCCGTCTCAGATGAGGGCATCAGGAGTTTGCTGTGGTTTGTGGTATGAGCTGGTAGATACCAGCTTCTCAACCATCTGTTACCAGCTGTCCACAAATGGTTGTGGTCCTCCTTGGAGTAACACCAGAATAACGGTGTGGGTAAAAACTAGCGTAGCTTCCCTGCAGAGGTTCAGCAAGGGGTGTCCATTGGGACACCCTTTTCTTTGTGGAAGGTAATTCTCCATTAGTGAAAGAAGTCCGGGGTGTAAGACCCGTTCTTGTATTTAGGTGTGTGAGCAGAGTCACTCTTGTGTCTGTTCAACATGGGAAACTGAGCTCCTGTCCTTTCTGAAGTGAACAGCAAGAGATGCTCCATATCTTTTTGATGTTGACAGGTGATCTAAACTAAATTTTGACCTCCGGGTAACCCTCTTGCATTTTTTTTCTGCTCCAGTCATCAAAACTTCTGCCCAGAGCAGAAGCAGCAGCTTGAGGTGTTTTTACACCCTTTTTACACCCTCTGGACATGAAGGATGAAAGGGGGGCGTCTCTTTTTCGGCTTTTCTAGAGAAGAGAGGAGAAAGTACGCCTGAAAGCATACTTAAGAAAAAATGAAATGCTTTGCTTCTGGGAAGTTTAAAGCAGTAGCCCTGATTCAAAACAAGTCACCTCTTTTTCGACATGCTAGCTGTCATGTACCCTGGCTCCTGTAAGCAAAGCCAGTGCGATACAGAGGAAAAACTTACATTTTCTAGACCTAGGGGAGTCCTGCAAGTGGATCTGGATAAAACATCAGGTTTCAGTGCATCCAGTCTGTATTTCACAGTGAAACACGAAGCGTGTTGCCTTGCAAAACAGCAATGTTCTGCTACAGCATCATGGACAATTGTTGTCAAAGTATATACTGTCTGGAGGGCCCTTATCCACTGGAAAATTCACTCAAAGAAACACAAGGTCAATCGATCGTTCTTACAAAGCCACAAGGTTGGCTGCCGCCTCTTGTAATCTGAGAGTTTCTGCTCAAGCAGGGAAGGGGACCAGGTTGTTCACTGCCTGTCACCCCGCGGTACATCCCTCTGGGTGCTCAGACTGCACAGAAGTGGTGCACGTTGCTCTGGGCTCACCGGTGGTCACGGTCAGCAGATGTGCTGCTTCTAATGCCTTGCGCACATCTCCGGAACATGCTCTTCAGTTTCTTGCGTGCCCTCATAAGTGACAGTGAGAAGGTACCAGGAGCTGTTTTTTCACCAGGTGTATGTTCTCCCCTCCATGGGGATGGCAGTGCAGGGGCTGTTGGGACAATGAAACAGTGACCATGGGAGTAGAGCTGGGCAGGTTGGGAGCGCTGCGGCAGCCCAGCACCATCTGGTGAACCTCCTCTCTCCATCCTCCTTGGGGAAGACAGCTGGACAATGTTCACAGATCCGTAGTGCCCAGAAGAGACCAGGTCGTTTGGTTTCATCCCATTTATATTGCTGTCTGTTACATATCACTTTGGTACCTCTTTACTGAGCGATCTTTCTCTGCCTAAAGTGTAGCATACATTTGCCACAGAATGTTTCTCCCCCAACAGCTTGTAGCCCTCGCTTGCAGATGTCTAGAGATAGGAGGAAATTATTCTGGGAATTAATCACCCGCTTAAAAAAATAAATAATAAAGAAGAGTATCAAGCTGATTGCTAATTTTATTTTTCCTGGCTTCAGTTTCCAATCATTAGATGTTGCTCCACCTTATTTTGTTAGATTAAAGAGCCCTTTACTTCCCAGTAATATTTCCCCATGAACTTTACATGCATTTTCTAATCAAGTTGCCTCTCCATCTTCTTTTTAATAAGCTTAGCAAATTGAAATCTTAAACTCTCTTACTGTAAATCATTGTCTCTGCTCCTCATACTGGTTGTGGAACTATTTTTTTTTTTTTTTCTTTTAATCTTCTCTATTTTTTTTACATGCTTTGTAAAGTAGACTCCAGAGTCATGCTCGGCACCTCCACGCAGAGGAAACGCGGCTGTGCCGTGCAGGGCATGGTGCTCTGGTGCTTGCTGTGTGCATCATGCTCCCCTCTTCCCTGCAGTGTTCATGTTCAAGCACAGCGTGGCAACTAAACCCTGTCAGAAGTACTTTTTCTCTCCTTTTTGACTACTCCTGTGGGTTTGTTTTTGAGTAGAGAGAAAGATAAAGGCAGATTTCGGGGTTAATGTTACTCTTTTCATGGGGTTGCCCATTTGCTGTGGGCTGAAAGAAACAGCAACAAAGGGAGAAAAAAAAAAAGATGACTCTATTTCCAGTATCATATATAATAATACTCTGTTTCCAGTAAAATATATATAACTAAAAAGTGAAAGACATTTACTAGGTGGAATATTCCCACTAGTCGCTTGTCTGCGCTGGCTGGCAATGCTCAGTGCTGAGATCCATCAGAAGAGCCAGGGCCTGTTTCTGTTGTACTTGAGCCTAGGTAAGGTCAGCATCGCCTTCCTCGGTATGAGGAATCACTCACTCTCCAGGGCAGCTGGACAACTGAAACAGATCGGCACAGATTTTGTAGAAGGGTTCCCAAAACGATCTCTCATACAGTAGGCAGTACAAAAGATACAGAGCTCCGTGTAAAGGAAGAGGACCCTGCACAGAAGTCCCTTGCCAGGACTTTTATTGGGATCCTTTTGAGCATCCTTTGCCTTTTTTCTCCATCTCTTCTTCCTGCTTCAGCTTTGCTCCGCTTCTGATTTCATTTCTAAAATAACCAGGAGCAAACCCTTCTTTTTAAAATAGCTTCCTAGTCCTCCCGGCAGAGGACACATGGGTTGGACTTTGATCTCTTTATTAATCTACTAAAGGGAACGTACAGAAAATCTGGGTTACTCTGGGCATTCGCCAGACCCTTTGAGCAAAAATGCCTCCATACAAACGGCTTATTATCGAGGTTTAACAGCTTTCATCATTGGTGCTAACAACGTGAGGATTTCTGCTGGTACCATTCCCACGTTCGGTTTGGTTGGGAAGGCTGCAGAGGTGGGCACAAGGCATGCAAGAGTGCGGTAGTTCTCATGGTGCTCAGAAAACAGGGCAGAACTTGCAGTTTGCTGTAGGGAAAAACAGATAGAGAGGGATAAATGCATACAGAGGGGTTATAATATTGAAGAGAATTCACAGTTTGTAATTCATGTGTGGCTGAAAACCCAGGAGCCACAAGTGCTTTAAAAAAAGGAAAAAAACCAAACATAGTCAGTAGAGTGAAATTGTACCATCAGCTGTTGTTCTTCTGAGTTACATTAAGCACATATTCCCATACTGGGCCTTCCTGCCAACGTTTATAAAAGCTTGAGGTATCTGAATTTTGCACAACACCTGCCACCGTGTCAAAATTGCACTTTTCATTTGCTTTTTTTACCACTTTGTCTGAAAAGTTGAGCCTGCACGTGCCCAGCGAAGAGGAAGAAGTTGATCCCATAAATAAGCATTGTATTTTGCTGTGTCTCTGAGACCAAAGAGGAAGGAGCTACCTGGGTAAAAGGGATGCCAGCGGCAGCCCGTCTTCATAAAAGTTGAAGGATACGGCTCAAGCCATGCGGGTTCACAGCACATCCCATTTGTCAGAGCAGTGTCACAGTTTGTCCCGTCGTTCTCAAGCACTTGTAGTGAGTAGCAAATGGTAAGTGGCAGCGGTTTAGTCATTGCCGGGGCTTCACGGCTCCTCTCAGCCTGGTTTTACTGCAGGGTTTTATTGCATTGTTTGGCAGTGATGGAGTGTGTTAAGCTTTGACAGAGATTATTCATAAAATAAGAGGGTTTCTTTATAGTATTTGTGCCTTTGAAGGCAATTTGGTTCTTCCAGAGTTGTCCATTGTGTATTTTTTGTTTATCTATGTAAGATTATTTTTTTCTTCCACCCAAGCAAAAAATATTAAAGCAAGATGAATATGGATATTTCTTTAAATAAGTAGAGGGATGTGATGGAAGACACAGAAACCATAATAAAGCCTAGTCAGGTGAAAATGTTGGCACATCTTATTTCATTTAATTCATAAATGGAAGAAGATAGAGAATTTATTTGACTAAGCCTCTGGTTCAGCGTCTTGATGATGTGTTTGGAAAATTGCTCTGAAATTGATGTGTAAGTGACCTTGAAGATGTTGTATTTAAGTGATAGCTCATTTTGATGTGAAGTTGTAAGCCCTCCCCCTCCCCAAATAAAGCAAGCAAAGGAAACCAGCAACATTTAATTTAAGTAATTTGAAGGTGAAGAAGGAAGAATCTTACCTCAAAACTCAAAATACAAGTAGCCTGGAAGGTCAAGCACCTAATCGGAGTTTTGCCTCCATTTCAGTGCTATTAAGATGGTGCTTTACTGGGAAGTCTGCCCTTGTGGCAGCGGTCCTGCAGCCTTGGTGTCTGCTTTGGGACACCCGCGGACCCCTGAGAAAACCCAGTCCCTATGGAGGGTGGCACTGCTAATTTGGTATGCAACACTTACCCTTTGAATCACAGCATTCATATATATATATGAATATATATATATACATACATACACTCCATATTTGTTGGTATTCCTTTATATGGATTTATTATATATAAATACACATACATTGGTAAATATTAATATATTCATATATATTAGCATTGTCACATATGTAAACATACACATATATTTATTCTTATTCTTTTGATTTGCGGGGTCACTGGCCAGACCTAAACTTGATTATTGCCTTTAATTAGGTGAACTTCCCCTCTACCTGTAGTAAATGAAGTTATGTTTGTGTTTTGCAGCCTGAGGCATGGCTGGCCAGGGTCCGTGCTCAGGCAGGACACCATCACCAGCCTGGTGTCAGGTTCATGCCCGTGCAAGTCGTGCCGATGGGGCTGTACCTGATTTAATGACTCCCTGCCAGACCTGATCTCCAATCGCACTGTGCATCCCGGGCACATGAGTATCCCTGACATTTCCGGGGCTGTTCGCTGTCCCAAGACCTCTGAGGTCAGAGGAAGTTTCCATACGTACCTGATCTGGATTTCAGACCAACTGTCTGCGCTTGGTCTAAACCATTGGGTGGTGGTGGTTTATTCCACGAGCAGAAGCAGTTCACAGCCCCTCTGCACACCCAATGCCTTGCACACAACAGCAGCGGTGGTCCCCCTTTGGAAAGAGCCCACACTTGAAATTGCCCCTGAAACACACAGTCGCATGTCCTCTCCAGTAAGAGCTGTGAACCTGAACATTATCTACCTGCTTATCTATTACCTGCAGATATATTACATTAGTTAACATGTTGAAAGTCCTTGTGATGATCCTGACTGGTTGTGATATTCATAATATTGTGTGTAATAACACTGTAAAAGGTGTATTTGCAGGCCAATCCAGTGTCGGTGGAAATAGGATTGCAGAGGATTGGCTTTCTAATTCTCTTTTACTGCTCTGGGAACTGAGACGTAATATTCACTGCAGAAACTCTGTTTTAAGGTAACAGTAAATTTGTACATTCAAAACATCTGTAAAAAAAGAGAAAATTAAAAGCTAAGCCCTAGACAGGAGTGTTACCTGTCTTGCGTTTTTTGTCAAGCATGGTTTATTATATATGTTTTATATTTTAACCAGACAAAAGAATATTAGGAAGTTCTAGGTAGTCTCACAAAGTTAATATTGCTTTTGGACTCATTCCTGGGCATGATCTAATCTCCGTTTAAGTCAATGGGGATATTTCCATTCGCTTCAATAGGAGCTGGGTTTGCGTTTTAATATGCAGTAAAGCCTGCGAAATTTGTGCAATAAAATAAAAACAGGAGGCCACGCTTGGCACAATGGGGGGGCTTAAATGAAGGCACTGAAATAGTGCTTAATCACCAAAGTAAGGAGCCTGATTTTCAAAGCTGCCGGCTGCGAGCGGTGGGGGGGATGAGCGATAGGTCTCCTTCATGCTCCGGTTGAGTTTGTGGCTGATGTGATACCGCCGTCCGTATTCAGAACTGGCACTGGTGATTCATGGCTCGAGAAGACTTTAAAAAGGGGTGAATATAATGTATGGTTTATTCTGATTCCCACTGGCTTTGGTGGCCCCGGTGTGCTGAATTGCTCTGGCATCGGTGCTCAGGTTCACGTCTTCGTTACGCTAAAACTGTTTAATCCTGTGGGTTATATTTACAGTTTACCCTTAATGGAAATAATGAAATAAATATCTCCTAAAAGAGGTATGCGCTGATTTTATACACACAGAACCATTCTATGTGAAGGACCTAAATAAAAAAATATATGGGTTAGGCGTAATGTTAGCTTTCTTGAAATCGTAAATTTTCTTCCTTAATTGGGTGTGAAATTCCCGTCTACAAATCATGCCATTTTGGTTGATTTTACGTTCATTGGTTTGATGAATAATGGGCTTGTAGTATTTTTAAACTTTTCCTGCCTACGATAGCTCTCTGCTAAGTGTCCTTCAAAAATCACGTCTTTTCTTAATGCAAGGAATCCGGATTAGCTCTGGCATTTGCGTTTACAGTCACAAATCTTTCCATGCCCCCCCTGTGCAACGATGTGTGGGGGCAGGATTCGGCCAGAGCTCCGGCGCAGGAGCGCGGGTAGGTGGGTGTAAAGTTTTCATCTTGGTGCAGCTGGATGAGGTGTGTAAGCTCTTTCTTCCCCCTACGTAGTTTAGATCGACAAATTTTGGAAAAAAAACCCAACTCATTATTCAACTGTTTTCTTCTAAAGCTGCATTTATTTATTGTTTGTTTCCCAGCAAGGCAATGGAATTGAGGACCTTTGGCTGACGGCTCGGTGATGAGCAAGGTGTTGTGTTTACTGCCATGAGATTCGTAGAGTCTTTGATGAGGGTCATGAATAATTAGTAGCATTTCAGAATCAGTGATTTTTTCTTTTCTTCCTTTGAGGGATGAAACAGAGCCCTGAGTACTCCGCTGTCAGTAGGCATTCCCGACTGCCCCATTCCTCTCGTTTTAATTTGGAGACAAACTAGCCTCTACTTTGTAGCTGGTTTGCACTGAGCCCCTTTGTTTTGGAGCTGGAGGAGTCAGAGGCAGACTCGGAACTCGGGAAATGCGTTTTTGTCACACTTCGCGTGGCAGAAGCTGACGTGGCCTTTGCCCCAGGGGCTGGAGTCAGGAAGGTGCATCCATCACCATTTGTCCTTCAGTCACCTTAAAGATTATATATTTTTATAGCTACTTTAACCACTAAACCTTGCATTTGCACTAGTGAGGACCTGGCTTTGAGTGGGAAGGGGCATCCCACACTTTGGCAGCTGGGAATATCTGTGGGTGTGCTGCTGTAGGGTGACCTCTCTCCCGTGCTTCAGCTTGTGCTGAGGACAGGTTCTGCTGTTGCTGCCTACCACTCCTCCTGCCCCGCTCTGTGGCCATTCCTGGGTCAGGCATTGGGAATAAGTGGGCTGTTCACTTTATTTGGCTTTCCTGGTTTCCCAATCTGAGATGCTGATTTGTGCAATTACCTCATATTCCTGAAAAGGGATGAGAAGAGCAAGCAACATCTTGTCATTGAGGCTCTTCTCAACTGGATGACTGGGAAGAGCTGGTGGTGCTAAGCAGGATGCCCCCCTGCAAAACCACTGCAGTATTTTGAAAAAGAGATAATTACGGGATTTTCCGTAATACTTCTGTGTGATAGAAGTTTTTGGAAGAGTAGCAGATACTTCCAAGCCAGTCCTTTTTCTGTCTGTGCAGGAACCTCCCCATATCTTGTTCATCGTTTGCCAAAACTGAGAGTATGACTACTTACACTGGCAACTTTTATAACACAGGCTACTGAGTCACTCAGCAAAATCACATTCTACGTTATTTTTTGCATCTAGGTCAATAACTTGGATAGAAGAATAGATTATATTGTCTTGCCCCAGTACCAAGATGCCAAATGATGGGAGATTCTGGCCTGTCCCTGGCAAGCAGTTGCTCCTGCCAGACTCCTCCACTTTCAGTATTTGCACTCTCCTTTTTCTGCCATTGACTCCCAGCCATCAGACCTCAATTTGCTTTTCTCAGCTAGATTAAAGAGCCTCGTTACTCTCCTCTGACTTTTCCTTGCCCACCTTCTTACAGACCACCAAGTTGTCTTTTAATCTTGCCTTGAAAAAACCTAAACAGAATTGAACTCCTTTTAGTGTTTGCACTATTGAGAGTATTCGTGAAGGATGATCTGACTTTTAGGAGGAACATATGTGTGAAGCAGATATCCATGGCGATGGGCACCTATGTAAACACCCGGCCTTGACAGCTCCAGTAAACACTCTCTTGCAGAGCTGTGGCAGGTCCATTCATCACTTGACCTATACACAAAGTACTGTCAAACACATAAGGTAAACAAACAGGGGGCAAAAAAGAGGTGAGGAAAGAAATAATGCTTTTCTCTAATCCCTTTTTGTTTTAAGAGCTTCTCATGGCTATAGTAAATACATAACTTTCAGATAATTTTGAGTGGACCACGTCATTTGAAGTGGTCTGCTGAAAGATGTGCAGCAAATCAGGGGGAGTGGAAGGAGGGAAATCCAGTTCGCTGATTCTTTGTCCGCTTTTATAGCCAGTAGCTTCTCACCCCTTTTTTTTCAGCCTTCGCCCTTCCTAAGGCAGTGTCTCAGTGTGCGCCACTTGCAGGAGCCATACAGAAAACATTATCCCATTATTTTCCCCGGGAAAGAGGGAAAACAAGCCTTTAAGAGAAACAAGCACCACAACCTTTGCATTGCTGGCACATCGCCGAGCCCAAGGGCTGCACTTAATTTACATATAAATGTGCCCAGGATTTTAATCAGCGATTAATGCACTCCGTTGTTATTTTTCACTTACAGTGTTCGTAATGCACGTGGTACTCGGCGAATCGCATAGGGCAAATGTGCTTGGAGGAATGCAGTGGCAAGCGTATCGGTGGCACCTCTTTTTGGATTGATGGCTGGCTTTATTTCTGAGGCTGCCCTGGGCCTGCGGAAGTGCTGGCTTCAGTCCTTCAGGGATACTGCAAAATCTGGCCGAGGGTGACATAAAGAGCTGGCTTACAGGCTGCTCGGTTGGATTTCAGCTGCCTCATGTAGAAATGCAGTAGTGCCTCCGTGGCGTAGTGTCCCAGTGGATGGGAACATCTGTTTTTTCTGTCTCGTTCAGAAATGCGTCTGCAAAATCTTGAAACTTTTTCTTTTTTAATCACTTTGAAATTTTCAGGATCTCTGCTGGTGTTTCTTCTTACTTCTTGATTTGTTTAGCTCAGGTGTCATCACATTGTTCATGTTTCCCTTCTAATTAGCGGGCTGGGAAGAATTCACCCCAAAAGCTGTCCAAGAAAAGCCTTAGAGCTGCTCCCAAAGGCCTCTCCTTCCCTCTGCTCTTCTGGCCCTGAAAACGAAGTTCTGTCTTTTGTATCTGTTAATATCTATAAGCTTCGGAGTGAGGTCTTTTCTGAATTTGTTGTGGTCTTATCCATGGATATTCTTGGCATTTCCCATAATTTCACTCAGCTAAAGTGAGTGAGAGCCTGCCTACAGACTGCCCCAGGGAATGTTTTGCAGGTCCTGATGCCAGCTCTGTCAGCCTTTTTGCTTCCATGCCATAATGATAAAGAAGCAGTGCTGATAATCCAGCGTCATCATTAGTCTTCAGAGTTAACACCTCATATGAAGATGACGTTTGACATCCATCTGGAAGGTGTCACCCATATCTACGTAGACAGATTGGTTAAATATTTGGGCAGCACGTGTATTCCTGTGGGTACTAACTTTAGGCCCATATTTGGGTAGACAGGAAGGAGGCATTTTGTGCAGGGCATTTGAGAGCGTGGTAGAAGGTGTTCCCGAGGCAGCGGAAGGGTTTCCACATGGAAAATCTGACAGCGAACAAAGACCTTCTACTTATTTATCAAGCTGCTGTGTGGTGGTGACAGGTGTAATGACAAGACATATTGAGCAAAAGGAATTAATTTATTTCTGGGACCTTTTAATAAATCAAAAGTCAAAAGAAGACCCAGTGTAGCAGACCCGTTGGCAGTTGCTAACACTTGTTCAATGATCCTTTCCTTCTGAAATACAGAAATGGAAAGTAACTGTTGCCAGGAGTCATAAAATGAAGGAACGACTCAGAAGATAGATTTATTATCAGCTCAGCATTAGTGAAATTCAGCTTCATAAACAGAGGTTAATCTGCTAAAACCTTCTGTGCTCTCACTGGGGGAAAACCCTACTTATTTCAAATTTTGTTTAATGATCTAAAATAATTCTTCTTGTCTTCTGAATAAATCAACATCTCTAGGAGCACTGATGGTCATCTTTTTTTGCCTCATCCTTGCCCACATGGATTTTTGCTATTTGTTTATTTATTTCCATGGGGCGTCATTTATTATGGGCTCTTCTTATCCCTGCGATGTAATTTCTCTTCTGGACTTCTAGGCATTTTCATCACAGTTCACTACATATTTCACCCATGTTTCTACAGAAAGTCATTATGTAGCACAGGCAGCTGCCGACAAGAATATTTAGAATACACTCTGCCTTTGTCCTCCAGTGCTGCGTTGCTCACCTTTGTTGGGTGAATAATACATCTGAGCAAGAAGGACATGAATCTGATGTCACTAGAAAAAGACCTAAGCCCGCACATGGCTGGAATTGGTACTGCTCCTTTCCCCTTCCTCTCTCTATGGTTGATCAAACAGTAGGAAAATACTTTGCAGTTCAAACTAGCATTAAAAAACATAATAAAAAAATCCAAACTTGAAAACAAGACTTAGAAAATTTTAAAAAAGACGTGTCCTGTACGAGAAGGGCAAGAACGTCAGGCATCTCTGTAACGGTGTGGTGGGTTCTGTGCTGCCTCCTGCCCAGAGCAGAGTCGGATGGGGGATGTCGGGAGCCAGGGCCTGGCTCCCTGGGGACAGGCAGCATCCCTTCTTGCTGGGTGGGCTTCTCTGTCTTACTCCAGGGGTGGCAGTCCCTTAGGACAGATGTTACATCATTGGCCTCTTGCTGCTACCCCTCATAAAAGCCATTTAGTGTGTTTGCCGGTAAACTTCAGTATAGAATGTGTTCTGCTGTGAAATGTCTGGCGAGGCTTGCACCGGGGCTTTTCATACTGTTAGACATCAGAAGCTCTATCAGGCCATCAAATCCATCCCTTCTGCTGTTGTCTCAGCAGCACAGGGCCATCATTTTCATGGCTGCTCTTCAAGAAATGGAATGGAGTTACCAGTTAAATTTAAAACCAAAGGTCTTGTCTGAATCCAGTGTCATAAAGGGATTAATTACTGGTATAATCTAAAAAGCCAGATTTGATGCATAGGTTGTAAGATTGAGGCTGAGGAATAACGTAGATAAATCACATCTGAACTTTACATACCCCATTAAGAAGGATTCCTGATAGGACTGGCAAGGAGGATCCCTCCTTGGCAGCCCATGCTCTGAAGAGCGGCTGAACACAGAGCCTGCGCCTTCCTTAGCAGTGCCCAAAGTCTGCCCACAACACCTCTCTGCCTATTCCAGTGTCTTTAAAGCTTTTCTAAGACTTCAGGTTCTCACAGAAACTTTCAGTGCAGTCTGATACTTAAAAAAAACCACAGAGACGTGAACATCCCTTATTAGCACTGATTTTACAGCAGCTCTTTCCTCGGTGGTTAACTGATAATGATGTTGTTCAAAGTTGCATCAAGCACATCTGAGACTAAATTGAGGTTTCTTATGTTCCTGTCTTGCCCTGCAACTTCTCCACCAGTTTCTATCAATGACATGACTTGATGGCCTGCAAACTGTCCTTTTTAGTATGTCTCAAGCTTGAGATCCACTTGTCGCCCAAGACTTAATAATGCTGTATTAAGAGAGGAAGACGTTCTTGGTGTATGTGTCACAGAAGTGGTGGGAAAGTGCATTTGCATATTTTGATGCTGGGGTGATTGTGTGTGTGGTACTGGTGTACTTGATGCTCTGTGCATTCGTGGTCAGTGCTCAAGTCAGTGAAGGTTTGGACTATGCAAATACGCCAGGTCTTCCAGTGCTCGGAGGTGTTTCTGGTTTCAGGGCCCTATATCTGTTTTTACAAAAGTCATTGTGGTTTTGGTGTTCATTTCGGGAGGAGGATGGACTTCTAAATCACTTTAGGAAGAAGTGAGGTGGGTAGAAGTCCATCGTGGCAGGAACCATGTAGACATGGAGGTGGTGGAGTGGCAGGTGCCATGTCTCTTTGTGGCTCTGTTACAAACACACTTTCGACCAAGTAGGAAAACAGCTGATGTTTTCTTACATCAGTAGCAGAGTGGCCAAACCCTTCCTATGTGATAAAAGAGGATATACTGGTTGTCTAAGAGCTATTACATGAGCTTTTGATTGCTGATAATCCAAGATTTTGGCATTGTGCAGTGAGTGATCTCATTATTAAATTTACTGTCTACTGAACTTGAATGTATTTATTTTAAATTGCCACCTCGGCTTTTTTCTTCAGCAAGGACGCTGGCAGGAGCTTGAAAAGAGAAGCCACTTTCTCTTGTGCAATTCATTGTCAGCGGCAATAGCCCTCTCTACTAAGGTTTATACAAGTTCGCATCACCAGCAGAAAATGACGGTGTTTCTTCTGTTATTCTGCTGGCAAAGAATTGGCTATGACATTAGGACACTTTATGAAGAGCCATCTTTTTACAGACACTCGCACACACACACACAAAAATTTCTGGGGACAAAGGACTGAGATGTTGATCAGGGTTCAATGCCCGAGTTCAAGTTTACGTTTTTGTTTTATGTACAACTTTAATTTTTCTAAGGGTAGAACATTTGTTATATGCTGAACACATTTCTATAGTACAGCCAAATCAAAATAGATGTGACATTTCATTGATCCTATTCCTGAGATCCTCTGCTTGCTGTTTTTTCTGCAGGAGTTATCTACACAGCAGATATTCTTGACCGGGAGACGACCAGATCCTACTGGTTGACGGTGTATGCAACTGATCATGGTGTCGTCCCACTCTACACAACCATCGAAGTCTACATTGAAGTGGAGGATGTGAATGACAACGCCCCCCTCACCTCTGAACCTATCTATTACCCAGCCGTCATGGAAAACTCCCCGAAGGATGTATCTGTCATTCAGATCCAAGCCCAGGACCCTGACTCCAGCACTAATGAAAAACTGACTTACCGGATTACAAGTGGAAATCCCCAGAACTTCTTTGTAATCAATCCCAAAACAGGTAATGAAATCCTGCTGCCTTGTGGTGGTGGGAATACGCGATTTAAATGTTTACCACCTTGCTCCCCTCCAGGATCCACTGGCATGGTACTGCTTTCAAAACCTCTGTTTTCTGGTTAGTTAGGTGACTAAAGCATCTTGTATGTGTCTAAAGCATCCTCTTTCGCATCCGTACACGAGCACGCTGGCAGATGACGTGCTGCAGATGTGCTGCTGCAGCGATCGCTCTTCTCTAGGTCACCAAATAGCTGCTGGCTGTTGCCTCTTCCCTGTGTCTATAGGGATGAGACTTTGCTACACTGGGTCTGCCGAGCAATGTTAGGAAGCAGATTCAAGCTGTTGCGCTTCACAGAGTGGCGTTTTGTCCTTTGTAAGCACCGTGGAAGTAAGTGGCACGATGATTGTCCGGCACATGTAATTAGGCTCCACATTACAGTAGCTGGATGTATTTCTACAGCTTGCTCTATACAAAAAGACAGTTTAGATGACCTAAAAATCCCTCTGGCCATTAGAAAAAAAAAACAAACCACCGTGTGTTTGCATTGATTTGTAACGGCTGGGGATGTAGCCTGTGGGTACAGTGTTGCAGATACGGTGGTTGTTTGAAGTTAAAGTGCTGTTGTTGGCTGGCGGTGGAGCATTGTGCCCGTGCAGACGGGCTCTGCGCATCTCTGTACCCTCGGTGCCTTTGCTGACCCAGGCGTCCCGGGTGCCTCGTTGAGGAAGAAATCGCCCCAGGAGATGTAGCCCGAGTTCATGGATGCTCTGCTGGGTGCCTACCTATGCTTGGCCACAGGTGTCCTCGCTCTGGCATGTACCTGTCCGTCCCTCGCTTCTCTGGCTGCTGGGGACCCTCCAGCATGGTTCGCAGCTAGAGAATTGGGTCGGCTTTCGCAGCAATAGGTTGATCTTTATCAAAGTAGTTCAGAGGATTCACACAGCTCTCATGCTGGTTGTAATGCTCCTGGTTTTGTTCTAGGGCCTTGATTTTTTTGAAAAAAATGTTTATTTGTATCTGCTGCAAATTTCTAAGTGGCTAGAACACCAGAAGGAGTAGACCAGAGAGGGAAGATTTTTAATTTGGTGTAGGAAAATGATGTTCACTAAATACATTTTCAACATTTGGCTGGGCAAACCTATTGCAATGTGTGGCATAAGAAGGGGTCAGGATCTTTTCAGGCATAAGCCCAGGTGAAGAATCAGTGAGCGTGTATAATCGCTGTGTTCAATCTGCCGAGCCCTAAGGCACATATCTCACTTATTTTTAACACTTGAAATGGCCGAAGATGGCTCTTCCATCTGCATCCCTTCTCCCCCTCCCCACCCCATAAATCCCATCTGGGCAAAGTAGCAGAGTTAGGACTCCGCAGTGTTTAATGCTTGTGCTTCCCTCCCGTCGGCTCCTCCCGCAGAGCAACCTGCTCGGCACAGTTCCCCTTATCCGCACGGCAGCCGGGATGAGGCCGTGCCAAGGACCAGAGCCGGGCGCGCTGCAGCCCCACAGCCCCCTGGCCTGGTAGCACACAGTGCGGGGTGGCTCTTCGTCCTGCTGGAGCATCGGGCAGGATATTTTTCCCTGACAAGGAGATCTTCATTCTCTGTCATGGCACTGAACGCTGAAGATGTTTCGTCTTCATTTTGCACCAAGGAAATTGCTGTCTGAGGGTTTAAGGCTTCAGGATGAGTAACTTTGCTGCTTGGGCAACCCCCAAAGGGCCCCCATTGCGTTTGGTGAGCATCCTGGCTGGTGGCTGGCTGGGATTTGTCATGGCAGGCATAAACCATCACCTCCTGTCCACCTTGCTCCATGCCAAATGCAGAGCAGTGAGAGCCGGGCAGGGCGGCCTCTTTTACTTTGTTTTTGCCTTTCAAAATGTTGGGGTCGATAGAGCATGTGTGCACAGAGGTGCCTTGTCCCAAAAGGGAGTTTGTCATGAACACAAAGATCTCATCCTCCCTTGGAAGTGTGGCCAGTTCTACCTGCCCAGCCTTGGTATCAGGATGCTTTCTCCCAACAGGATGCTGATGTCCGAGGAATAAGAGCGTAGTGGATTTTTCTAGAGAGCGCCCCTGTGGTCTCTGGCCAGGCTCCTTTCAGCCATCGCCCTGCGGTGCATTAGTTTCTCTAAAACAGCAGTTTACACTGTGGTTGTTTTATACGGGTGACTTCTGCACCCGCAGAAGAGGTTTGTAGCATCCCGACCCCGTTTGCATGCTGGGATTCAGCACAGCAATAACTCATGCAGTGCTTTACACAGCAGCCCCGAATGCGGCAGTGTGCTGTATAATCAAGATGAAAAGGTTTCATGTGAACCCAAATATGCGGCAATTGCCCTGTACGTGGGTTGAGCGAGCGTGCTCCTGCTGTCAGGGGAGAGCAGTCGTTTGTGAGAAAGGGGATCTTTTATTTTCGGTGTCACTTTACAAGTTTAAACAATGCCAACAAACTGACATCTCTCTCCTGTGAGTAGTCAGGTGCTGAGAGGCAACACGAAGGCAGCATCCTACATTTTTTACATCCTTTCGTGGGAGGCAGCAGAACTTGGCGTTGACTCAAGACAGGGAGTTGGCTGCAGCGTATGGATGCGCTTGGGGTGCTAAGAAGTTTCTCCAACCCCTTACTGGCTGGGCTTTGCTAATGTGCCCAGGGTTAAACCTCTTGCTGGATTTGCAGCCAGAAATGAGTATCCCCTAAACCCAGATTATCTGGAGCCTCAGGAAGACAGGTCAGAGAAAGGAGTTTGGCTTCCTCCGCTGCGAAGAAGCGATGATCATGGTTCACAGATCTCTTCCTTAGATTACCTGGCTATTTTGCAGCAAGAAATCTATTACTATTGATGGAGAATAAGGCATTACTAGCCTTGAACTCCTGTGCCCGTTTTCTTAGTTTTTGGACTTGGTGCTTTATACCGACAAAGCTGGGTTTCTTATGAAGACACAGGGCATGTCCTAGTTTATGGCGTGTGTCTGGAGGGTGGCTGGGTGGTGTTTCAGACAGTCCTGCCCTGACTGCAGACGATGTGGTTATCTGCAGTGCTGAGGGGCACAGCACAGCCTGGGCGTAGTGGGTAATCCCAGCTTCTTCTTAGGTGGTCCTTGCTGGTACGACGAGGAATACCCCCGAGTGTCTCTGCACCCTGCTCATGGCATGTCCCCCTCCACCTTTGCACAGTCTCGTGCTCCTTCTCAGTGGTCATTGGAGCTCAGCAATGACTGTTCTTGCCTTCCCCTGGAGCTCACTTTCAGCTGCTTTATAGCTCACGCAGGTCACGCGGATTCCTGGGGGCATGTGTACCACTACGTGTGTTGCCATCTCATGAAGGCACCAAGCGGGGACATAGGCAGTCCAGGTTTTGTTCCCAGTTCTGATATAGGACCATAACTGCAGGCAAATCTTACAATCTTAATTGACTATCTGGATAGCGGAAGCAACGATACTCCTTGTATGCCATGTCTGTAGGTAGAAGAAACTTTTTAGTAGACAACCTGTCACTTCCTGCATTTTTATAGACTGGCACAGCTCTAGGTGGCTATTTTAGGTACTGTCGAACTGCAAATACATCGCATGCGTTTGGATCTGTTTGATGGCAGTCTTCAGACCTTTCAGGATTATCACCTGCAATTTGCTCTGTGGGTTTTGGAGAGAAGGAAGAGTTGCTCCTGCAGGAGCCAAAAGCTGCTAAAAAGCTGCTGAGAGGAAGACTTTGTCACGGAAGTCACCCTCGGCGGCTCGTGCTCTCGCCAGGGACTGCTTCTGCTGCTGGAACACGGGTGCACATGGGTGGCAAGGGAGAGTCCCCTGCGGGCTCGGGGTTTATGTGGGTGCTCCGGGGGAGGAGGACAGGAACATGAGCAGCCCTTCCGCGTGCAGCTGGCTGGGTATGGAATGGCAGCGTGGGCAGTCTCCCATGAAGGTCTTTGTTTTCTCACCTTCATTATTTTTTTCTAAAATACAGCCGAGCATCAGTTTACGCCTCGGCTTGCTCTTTTATCTCGTGAGCTGATATTCATAGGTACAAGCACTAAGTGAATAATGTAGCACATTGGGTACGTGTGAAACCGTAAATCATTCGTGCTTGAGAACAAGGCAGCCTTGTTCCACGAACTGGTGGAGACTGCTGCCGCCTAAGTTTAGCAGGTCCGAGAGGGCAAATTGGGATTTTTCTTTATTTTCAGTGGGCAGGAGGTATTGTAAGGCACAGTTCTGTGAGAGGGGTAGGTAACATGTTTTTCAAATAGCTGAAGCATCTCTCCAGGTTACATGGCCA